>NC_091444.1:106194997-107402497 GCF_964237555.1 Oryctolagus cuniculus | reverse complement strand
GTGACAGCCAACACCCAGCCTTTTATGTGAATATTCTGGTATTCACATATCTAGGTTCACCCAACCTTTCAGGGGGGTTATTTATTTGAAAGGTAGAGTTGGGGGAGGGGAGACAGAACCTTCCATCCACTGGTTTACTCCCCAGCTGCCTGCAACACCCAGGGGACTCCACCCAGGTCTCCCATGTGGATGGCAGGGACCCAAGGGAGCTGAATCAGAAGTGGAGGCCCAGACTCAAGCCCATACTCGGAGGGCTTATCTTACAACTCCTTTCCTTAGACTGCGTTGCTCTCCTGAGCCAATCTAAGTCGATTTTGCTGGCTCGTTCCATTTTTTATCCTTTGGCCCCAATTTCTTGTCCAAAGCCCAGTATTCAGAAATAAAACAAAGAAAATCATTGGTAGAGACTTTTTTCCATGCTGTGGCGCTGGATTTCTTTGATCTTAGAAATGACTTTTTCCGAATTCTGCAGTCAGAATTCCCTGAGGGAGTCAACTCACAGCCCAGGCAGGCCTGGAATGCAAGGGTGACTGGGTTTTCCCAGTTCTTCTAGTTACTATTATGAAAGTGTTACACTTGGTAGGGGCCAGTGCTGTGGCGCAGCAGGTCAAAGCCCTGACCTGCAGTGCCGAGATATTCCACTTCCAATCCAGCTCTCTGCTGTGGCCTGGGAAAGCAGTAGAAGATGGCCCAAGTCCTTGGGCCTCTGCACCCATGTAGGAGACTCGAAGAAGCTCCTGGCTCCTGGCTTCAGAGCGGCATAGTTCCGGCCATCTGGGGAGTGAACCAGCAGATGGAAGACCTCTCTGTCTCCACCTCTGTAACTCTTTCAAATAAATAAAAAAAAAATTAAAAAATTTTAAAAAAGGTTACACTTTGTGGAAAATGAAATCTCCACATGATGGCACCGTAATCTACAGAATGAGAGGCTGTCAGTTTATAAAGGCCAAGAACTTGGCAATGATAGTGGGTGGTTATTAATAAAGCGTGATTTATGAGGCATTTCAGGTATATGGTGATATGAAGTTCTCTCGTTTCATACACAGGCTCAGGCTGTGTTTCCCTTTACAAGTGCATTTTCCCACATGGTTTATTTAATAACTGCATCTAACTCCTCATTACCTTAAATATTTTTTCTGATAAAACATGGAAATGTTACACTTAAAATTATTTTTAAAAGATTGATTTATTCATTTGGAAGTCAGAGTGACAGAGAGACAGACAGACATCTGCCATCTGCTGGTTCACTCCCCAGATGGTTGCAATGGCCAGGGACTGGGCCGGGCTGAAGCCAGGAGATTCTTCTGGGTGTTGCACACGGGTGGCAGGGCCCCAAGCACTTTGGCCATCTCCTGTTTCTTTCCCACGCCATTAGTGGAGCTGCTGGGATTTGAACTGGTGCCCATATAGGATGCCAGCATTGCAGGTGGCAGCTTTACCCAATATGTCACATGCCAACCCCTAAAATTTTTTATGTCTTTAAAGATTTACTTATTTATTTGAAAGGCAGAGTTACAGAGAGAGAGGACAGAGAGAGAGAGAGAGAGAAAAGATACATCTTCCATCTGCTGGTTTACCCCCCAAAATGGCTGTAATCACCAGGTCAAAGAGAAGAGCTAGAAGTTCCTTCCAAGTCTTCCGTGTTGGTGGCAGAGGCCCAGAACTTGGGCCATTTTTTGCTGCTTTCCCAGATGCATTAGCAGGGAGCGGGATTGGAACCAGAGTAACCAGGACTTGAACCGGCACCCATATCGGATTCTGGCATTGTGGGCCATGGCTTAACATGCTGCACCACACCACTGGTCTGATACCGAAGGCTTCAACGACAGATTTCAAACAGAGAGAGGATAAGGAAACAGAAACGCTCATCACCCTTACTGGTCGGTTCACCCCGCATAGATGTGCTGACACAATGCTATACCCCATAAAGACGAACAAAGTCACATGTTACTAACTTGTACAAAGAGGCCTGCTTTGGAAATTCTGACTTAGCTGGACAGCACAGGCCTCAGGGAAGTCCTTCCAGCAACCTCCTCAGATGACTGAGGTGCAGCACGATACGAGCGCCAGGGATCAACGCGGAGCAGCGTTGTAAACTTAAGTCAGACCCGAAGCATGAAGCCAATAACAATCCCACGACAGAGCTTTTCTTTAATTAAAATTTCATTTATTTTCAAGTACATGAAGCATTCATGCAGTACAAAATTCACAAGGCCACCAAAGGGAAAGTAGTTTATATTCTTCTATTCTTTTACACCTCATCCCGATTGGAGAGATTTCATTTTCCACAAACTGTAACCTTTTTTAAATTTTTAAAATTATTTTTTTAATTTATTTGAAAGAGTTACAGAGGTAAAAGGAATAGGACCTGGCACCTTGCACAGGACCCAGAACATAGCAGGCTCTTCACAGTATTTGCCAAGTGGTTCCTGGGTGGTCTGAAAAAGAGAACTGTTAGGAAACTGGCGCAGTTGTAGCCACAGGTGGCCACATGGCCCAGCTACCTGAGCCAGGCTCCACCCCCATCCTAATGGGATTCGCTGCTCCCGCTTCCCTGCCCGCCCTCAGGCAAAGTTTTAAAAGGGCCTGTTCCTGACACGTGCTCTCTCGGTCCTTCTCTCCTGCTCTCTCTCAGCTCTGCTCCCTGCTCTCTCTCGGTTCCTCTCTCTAGCCTCCTCCTCTGGGCTCCTGGTTCCTTTCTCTCAGTCCTTCTCTCCTGCTCTCTCGGTTCCTCTCTCTAGCCTCCTCCTCTGGGCTCTTGGCTCTGCTCTCCTCTCTCCTCTTTGCTTTATCTTCTCTCCTTGCTAGCTCTTCTCCTCTCTCTCTCTCTCTTACAGTCTCGCTCTCTTCTTTCCTTCACCACCCCTTCACTCCAGTCTGTAGGTTGTTCCCCAATAAACCCTTCCCTTACTCCGGTGTCCGGTGTGCTTTGCGACAGCTAACATTAAGATATAACAAGAACTACCGAAAGGTTTCAAGGTTTGCAGGCAGGGTGGTGAGCTGACATCCCTTCTAGAATTTACTATGCTCTTCACAATGGGAATCAAGATGAGACCTGGAAAATCAGCCTTTAGCATTTCTGATCACATGACTGACTGACTCGCAGGAGATGACCCTAAGCAGCAGCAGGTTTTTCAGGAGTTTATCTTCTTCTGGAATGTTTCACCGTGGGCTGTGGGGAAACAGAATGAGCCCACCTCTTCTCCAGATGTCCTCCAGGTGTCTAATTGCCAACACCTGTGACTAGGTCAAGTCTTGTTGCAAAAAGGTTGCAGATGCTGAGATGGGAAGACTTCCTGTGGCGATCACATGGGTTCTTCCAAGTGCAAGAGGGAGGCTGAAGAGAGAATGAGAAAGAGCAGCAAGGACTGGCCTGCCTGTGCTGGCTTTGAAGATGAGGGAAAAGGGCTGAGTGACCCCAGAAGTCGGAAGCTGACTTACCACTCCACAGCCACACGTCAAGGCCTTTCTCGTAAACACATATGCCCTTAGGTAAACAACATCAGGAGCAAATGAGCAGGTGGAGAAAGGGATTGATCACGATTTCCCTAAGTCTATGACCAACGGCCATCTAGTCACCCAGCACAGGGCCGACCTCGGTCCCCTGTGAGAGTCTATGACCAACGGCCATCTAGTCACCCAGCACACGGTCAGCCTCAGTCCCCTGTGAGAGTCTATGACCAACGGCCATCTAGTCACCCAGCACACGGTCAGCCTCGGTCCCCTGTGAGAGTCTATGACCAACGGCCATCTAGTCACCCAGCACAGGGCCGACCTCGATCCCCTGTGAGTCTATGACCAACGGCCATCTAGTCACCCAGCACAGGGCCGACCTCGCTCCCCTGTGAGAGTCTATGACCAATGGCCATCCAGTCACCCAGCATAGGGCCAACCTCGATCCCCTGTGAGTCTATGACCAACGGCCATCTAGTCACCCAGCACACGGTCAGCCTCGGTCCCCTGTGAGAGTCTATGACCAATGGCCATCCAGTCACCCAGCATAGGGCCGACCTCGATCCCCGGTGAGAGTCTATGACCAATGGCCATCTATTCACCCAGCACACAGTCAGCCTCGGTCCCCTGTGAGAGTCTATGACCAACGGCCATCTAGTCACCCAGCATAGGGCCGACCTCGATCCCCGGTGAGAGTCTATGACCAACGGCCATCTAGTCACCCAGCACACGGTCAGCCTCGATCCCCTGTGAGAGTCTATGACCAATGGCCATCTAGTCACCCAGCACAGGGCCGACCTCGGTCCCCTGTGAGAGTCTATGACCAATGGCCATCTAGTCACCCAGCACACGGCCAACCTCGCTCCCCTGTGAGAGTCTATGACCAATGGCCATCCAGTCACCCAGCACACGGTCAGCCTCGATCCCCGGTGAGAGTCTATGACCAATGGCCATCTAGTCACCCAGCACACGGCCAACCTCGCTCCCCTGTGACTTTCCAGGGTCTCCTAACCTGTTTTGTTTCCTGCCCCCTCCCCCCTTTTCTCTCTCCTCCTAACGACTCCCTTTTCTGAGCTAAAATACTGATCACGTAGGGATAAATATCCTGTGTCAGTCTCTAAACCACACACACGACTCATTTTTTTTGCTCATCTTCCCCCCCCCCCCAAGATTAATTTATTTAAAAATCAGAGTCACAGAAAAGAGGGAGAGACAGAGGGATCTTCCACCTGCTGGCTCACTCCCTAGATGGCTGTAACGGCCAGAGCTGGGCCAGGCCGAAGCCAGGAACCAGGGACTCCATCCGGGTCTCCCACGCAGGTGCAGGGCCCAAGCACGTGGGCCACCTTCCTCTGCCTTCCCAGGCCATCAGCAGGGGGCTGGATCGGAAGTGGCGCAGCGGGACTCGAACCTGCTCCCATAGGGGATGCCGGTGTCACAGCAGGTCCCTTTCTCTCACCTCTGCTTACCGCCAGGTCAGGACCCCGCCACTCGCGGCCTCGGGGCTGGCGGAAACCCACCGAGCGCCCCGCGTTGCCCACCCCCGGCAGGGCCTCCACCCGCGCGACTCCCCACGCGTCCTCGCCCGCGGGCCCTCGTGCGTGCCCCGCGGGGCTCCGTTCGCCGTGGACGGCGCGCCTCTTCGAGTCCCCTGCCGGAAGGCGGTCGCTCGGCCCTCGGACCGCCGCGTTCCCGGGGCAGGGCAGCTCCACTCCCCGCCCTCGTGGGTGCCCGCGCACTGACCGGCGGCCTGGGCGAGCTGAGGGAGCTGGGAACAAGCCGGACCGCCCGACAGCCCCCAGGTCCGCAGGCCGCGCCCGCGGGGCTCGCCCCAAGCACGGGCTCGGTCCAGCGGCTCGGCCGGCCACCAGCCCGCGGGCTGCACGCAGCGGGCTTCCGGCGCACGCGCGGCGCATCCGCTTCCGGCCCCTCCCCTCCCCCGCTGGCCCCGCCCCTCCCCGCTGGCCCCGCCCCTCTCCCCGTGGCCCCGCCCGGCCCCGGGTTCCATTGAATTGTTGGATTGTCCCGCCGCACTCCCGCTGGCGACCGGCAGGGGGCGGAGTTCGAGGCTGGGTCTCGGCCGGGCGTCCCCCGGGCGGCGGTCGCGGAGTGGGGGAGGGGGCGCGGTGCCGCCGGCCGCGGCGCTACTTGTGGTTGGTGTCGGAGGGGAGGCGGCGGCGGCCGCCTCGGCGCTGACGTGGGGGCGCCTCGCGTCCGCAGCCAGTGACGAGTCCGCTACGTAAACGCCGTCGCGGCGGGTAAGTGGCGCGCCGGGCGGGCCCGAGACCCAGAGCCGGCGCCGCGGCGCAGGGGGCGGAGGCGGAGGCGGGGCGGGCCGGGGTCAGGGCGCCCGGCCGAGGCCCCCCGGGGGTCCCCTCGGAGCCGCGCGGACCCCGCCGCCCACGCCCAACCGCCGCGGCGCTGAGGCGGTCGCGGCCGGCGGGAGACGCCCGCGGCTCGGAGGGGACCCCGGCGGGGCGGCTCCGTCCCCACAGCCGCCGCCGGTCGCGCCGGGCCGCCCGGCGAGGGTCGGAGTTGGGGTCCGCGGAGGTGGGGGTCGGACTTGGGGTCCGCGGAGGCGGGATCGGACTTGAGGTCCGCCGGGGCAGGGGTCGGACGCGGGGTCCGCGGAGGCGGGGTCGGACTTGGGGTCCGCCGGGGCCGGGGGTCGGACTTGGGGTCCGCCGGGGCCGGGGGTCGGACGCGGGGTCCGCCGGGGCGGGGTCGGACGCGGGGTCCGCAGAGGCGGGGTCGGACTTGAGGTCCGCCGGGGCGGGGGTCGGACTTGGGGTCCGCCGGGGCGGGGTCGGACGCGGGGTCCGCAGAGGCGGGGTCGGACTTGAGGTCCGCCGGGGCGGGATCGGACGCGGGGTCCACCGGGGCGGGGGTCGGACGCGGGGTCCTCGGGGGCGGGGGTCGGAGGAGGGGTCCGTGGAGGCGGGATCGGACTTGGGGTACGCCGGGCGAGGGTCGGATGCGGGGTCCGGAGAAGTGGGGGTCGGACGCGGGGTCCGGAGAGGTGGGGGTCGGACGCAGGGTCCGCGGAGACGGGATCGGACTTGGGGTCCGCCGGGGCGGGATCGGACGCGGGGTCCGCAGAGGCGGGGTCGGACGCGGGGTCCGCCGGGCAAGGGTTAGACGAGGGGTCCGCAGAGGCGGGATCGGAAGCGGGGTCCACCAGGGCGGGGGTCGGACGAGGGGTCCGCAGTGGCGGGATCGGACTTGGGGTCCGCCGGGCGAGGGTCGGACGCGGGGTCCGGAGAGGTGGGGATCGGACGCAGGGTCCGCGGAGACGGGATCGGACTTGAGGTCCGCCGGGGCGGGGGTCGGACGCGCCTGCACCCCCGGCTCCATCCTCCGGGGGAGCGAGCTGCTTTTCCCCTAGAGGAAGGAACGCGCGTGGCACAGCGGTGCGTGAAGCCCCTGGCGGCCCGGGAGTGGCTCGGAGCCGGGCGCATGGACGCGTGGGCCGCCGACACGGGCGCTTCTCTGTCCGTTTTTCGTGTTGCCCCGAAAGTGAGCGCGGGTTCCCCGCTGATGGACTGAACCTGCTCCGGCTCCTCTGTGGGGACCAAGTGGCCTGCGCTCGGGGCCACTGCGGCCGCTTGGTGGACAGCACGGAGCGCGTCCCGCGGTGAGCACCGGGGCGGGGTCCTGCACGGACGCGCGGCCAGCTCGCCAGTGTCCCGGCGCCGCCCCGAGGAGCTGCGGGTTCGGAGCCCTTGCTGTCCCGGGCCGCGGCCCGCATTCGTCCCTAAGGAGAAGCCTGGGATGCCTGACTCGGTGAAGCGCCCTGAACTGATGGGTTCCGCTTGTAAGAGGCAGCTTTGTGAGTCACAAATCAGCGGTGCAAAAGCGCATCTCCGAGAACACACGTGGTCCTTACGCGCGTAGAGACGAACGTTTCGTGATTCCTTGTGGAGGACACGGGAGGGATTGAAAGTGGAAACCGCAGTAGATGAGCTCACGGCATCTCTGACGCCTGAGAAAGCAAACAGGAAAACCCAAGGCTCGCGTTCCTGTCCTCATGACAATAAGTCTTACGGCGTAATTCAGCTGTAGCATTCACAGGGAAAGGTGAGCCCACGGCCGGCTTTCCTGGGCGCGTCTGCGAGACGTATGTGAAACTGCTTTTGTAAGCAGAGGAACTGTACAAGCTATGAGTTATTCGGGAGTTTTGCTTAAATAACTGTCTCATTGGAGAGTAGAGGTGTTTGCCTCTAAGAGAGCTTTAGAAGCTCTTTTTTTTTTTTTTTTTTTTAGATTTATTTATTTATGTGAAAGAATTAAAGAGAGAGATCTTCCATTTGCGGGGCCCCAGGTGACCACACCGGGAGCCAGGAGCTTCATCTGGGTCCCACGTGGGTGCAGGGGCCCAAGCACTGGGGTCAGGGGAGCTGGATTGGAAGGGATTCAGCTGGAACTCGAACCGGTGTCTGCCCAGTGTAGACGTGGGCTGACCCACTGCTGCAGGCCTGGTCCTGAAGCCCCCTCCTGTGAAGGTTTCTGAAACCCCTCCCCTCTCCCCAGCTGGGGAGCATCATCGGGCACGTTCTCTCCAACTGGTGCGCACATGGGTGCCGGCGCTGTAGGCGGCAGCTGTACCCGCTAGGCCACAGCTCAGCCCTGGGGCGTGTTCTCTCAACGGTAGTACAGCCAGGCCAACTACATGGCAAGGCTCTGGGAAACTTTAAGAGTGGTGCTAATGTGATTTCAGTATTTTACTTGAGAGTAAAAGTTTATAAGATAAACTCCCTTCAAAGTTATCTCAGTGAAGTTTTAAAAAATAAAAAGCAGACCTAAAATTAGATCAGCTAATTTAGAATGACAAAATGTCATGCAGTTTTGTTCCTACTCTCAAAGAGCCTTATTTTTTTTTTTTCATGGGTAGCACAGAAAATGATTTATATTTCCTTAAAAGTGTTTCGGACTTTGGATACTAGCATTGATTACATGAAGGCGTCCGTCTCTGGAACTGGGGCGGCTGTGTCACAGGTGCAGAATCGTGCGCTGGCCGTGGACAGTGGCGTGCTGCCACTCTTAAAGTCGCTCAAGCAGTGACATTTCCTTAGGTGCCTTCCTGTGCTGAGAAGGAGACAGGTTTGTTCAGGTGTGCCACACAGGCCGATCCAGGTCGGGCTGAAGTTCAGTTAATCCGAGTGTCGGCTCTAGGTTCCCAGGTTTACTGGTTAGTGATCAGTGTGTGAGTGCTTACCTGCAGATGTGTTTTGAACGGGACCTAAAGTGCCATCACGCAGCCTGCTGTTGGAAGAGCCGTGAGGGCCAGGATGGTGGTGCAGCAGGCTAAGCCGCCACCTGCTGCGCCAGCAGCCCACATGGCCGCTGGTTCGCATCCCAGCTGCTGCACCTCTCCCATCAGCCCCCTGCTAATGGCCTGTGAAAGGCCGCGGTGGATGGCCCAACTCCTCGAGTCCCTGACCCCACATGGGAGACCCCCCGAAGCTCCTGGCTCCTGGCTCCTGGCTCCGGCCTAGCCCAGCCCCTGCCATTGCAGCAGTCTCGGGGTATGAACCAGCAGATGGAAGAGCTCTGTAACTCTTTCAAAATAAACAAATAAAATCTAAAAAAGAAAAGAAAAAGCTTACCGTGAGTGAGGCAAGCAGGCCAGTCTTCTCCACAATACAGCATTTGGTTTCCCTTCTTCAGCGCTGGCGATGGGTGCTTGAAGGCTGGAGGCAGGCCACGACTGTGTGAATTCATTGTTCATCGCCACCTTAGCAGCTGATCCTGCTTGATTGTGAAAAATTGAATTGAAAGAGCAAGCTGCTTGGATAGTTAGTCCTTTGATGACTTCAAAAGAGTTAAGATTTCTTAAATAAAAGTTTTAAACAAATTGACTGGAGGAGCCCTGGACCTGTGTCTATTAGGGAACTTACTGATTTGATGTGTACCTTGTGTTTGCAACATTAAAGACATTATTTACAAGTGTTTGAAATATTTATTTACAGGTATTCCTCCTGGCTATTTCTATTTTTACACACAAGTTAGATTGTTACGTGAAAATTTTTCTAACTTTGCTTTAGAAAGAACACAGAGCTTTAAAAGTGGCACAATTTTCTGATTTTATCTCACTTCGTTTTTCCCATACTCCTCTTCACTTAAAATACCTGACAACCCTGGGCTTGCCCCTGCCAACTTGAGATGCTGGCGTTTGGAATGAATTCTCCCTTGGGCTGGTCCTGCCTCTCCCAGCCTTGTAGTCAGGCTGGCCGGGAGCGCTGGCTCCATCCTGTGAGCTTCATTTTCACTCTCTTTCAAGCCTTACTTGCTGTTAGGACTTCAGTTTTCATCTATTAAGACTGCTTTCCATCATGGCCGTGTCCAAATAAGGTCGGAGTTTGTGGACTCAAGAGGCTTCCATAGCCTTGGCAGCTCATGACAAGAGCCTCGGGTGATCACTGACGTCATAAGTAAGAGTGTCAATTGTTAAATCAACAGCGGGAGTCACTGTGCACCTACTCCCTATGTGGGATCTCTGTCCTTAATGTGTTGTACTATGCGAATTGATGGTAAAACCAGTCTTCAAACAGTACTCTATACTTTGTGTGTCTGTGTGGGTGCAAACTTGAAATCTTTACCTAGTATGTGCTAAGTTGATCTTCTGTATATAAAGATAATTAAAATGAATCTTAACATGGGATGGGAGAGGGAGTAGGAGATGGGATGGTTTGCGGGTGGGAGGCTGGTTATGGGTGGAAAAACTGGTATAATCCGAAAGTTGTACTTTCAAAAATTATATTTATTAAATAAAAGTTTTCTAAAACAACAACAACAAAAGACTACTTCCCCAAACAACTGCACCTGCTGCAGCCCAGACCTGGAGAAACGGACTGCGCGCTCGGTTCTCTTTCTGCTCTGGGAGCTGACTGCTTTTGATTTCTACTTCCTTTCCTTTTGACGATGCTAGTAGCATTTGTGGATTCTTTTTTTCTTTAAGATTTTCTTGCAGAAACCAACTCAATAATGCGTAGTTTGATCTCATTTTTGGGTTTTTACAAGTGGAGCAAGGGGGTAGTGTTTAGCCTGCTGGGTGACACACGGTACGGATGCCTGCTCCCAGTGCCTGGGCTGAAGGCCAGCTCTGCTGCCGACGCCAGCTTCCTGCCCGTGCAGACCTTAGGAGGTGACAGGCAATGACTTAGCAGTTGTGATTGTCACCCGTGGAGGAGACCTGATTCGAGTTCCTGGGTCTTGGCCTAGTCCTGTTCCAGCCATTGCTGGCATCTGGGAAGTGAGCCAGACAGCTCCGTCTGCCTCTCAAAATAGACATTGAGGAGAACAAGAACGTAGTCTGTTTCACAAGTGTTTTATAGAGAACTCTTCATTTTTATAATTTTCCCCAATATTTTGCAGTTATCTGCAACTGTGAAATCTAATACAAAAAGCAGGACTTTTTTTTTTTTTTTTTTTAATTTGAAAAGCAGAGAGAAATCCTCTATCCTCTGGTTTGCTCCCCAAATGGCCACAACAGCCAGTGCTGGGTCAGGCTGAAGCCAAGAACCTTGAACTCAGTCTGGGCCTCCCACATGGGTGCAGGGGCCCAGGCACTTGGGCCATCTTCCACTGCTTTCCCAGGTGCGTTAGCCGGGCTCTGGGTCAGACCTGAAGCAGCGGGACTTGATCTGGTGCTCCTGTGGGATGCTGACATTGCAGGTGGTGGCTTAACCTGCTGTGCCACAGTGCTGACCCCCAAGCAGGACTTTTTAAATACGTTTTTCTCTTATTATATTTCCAAATTAGTTTTCATAGGAACAGCTGCCTTTTTAAATGATTTCATCAGTTGCATAATTTTATTTGATGAGTTCCAAAACTGCAGCAGTTGGCTGGCTTACTCAGGTTTGGTGATTGTCAGCACTGACTCCTGGTGAGCGTCTGTCGCTGCCGATGGGGGCAGAAGTGCTGGGGCGCACTAGAAACGCTCTGCACAGGGCGTTAGCTGCATTGTAGGTTTCACAGAGGACTGGAGAACATTGGGTAACAGAGTGGGTCGATGAGGTGGGAAGTGATGCGGGACGCTTTCACAGTCTAGCAAGGTTGCCCAAGAAGTTTAGTTCTTAAATATTCCCAAGTTTCTCAGAGCTACATTAAGAGATTAATATAGTTAACCACAGCAGAATAGGTGTTCAGAATTGCCTAAATATGTGTCTAATACTATCCTTTTCTATAAAAGGATATATATTTTATATATTTTAAATCAGTATAGAGAGCTGTCCAAGAGTACTTCCAAAAGTTAGATAAGTGGAATTGAAAGGTAAGTTTATTTTGATGCAAAGTAAACTCAGAATCCATGCCTAGTTTTTTGTGATATTATGCATTTTCCATAAATTTTTGGAAGACCCCTCATATGCATGGGTATACATTTTTTACACCAAATAAGTTTATCCTTCAATTCCATCATCCATGAATGTTTTGAAGTACTCTCATATATGAAAGGATACTGATAACAATGACATTAAATGGGACTGTTAAACCACAGGTGAAAAGTACAGCGAATGCCAATGTTAATTCTGGAATCAAACCTAATGGTATAGATGGTATCGAACAGAAATCCACATCTGGGAATATTTTTTAAATATTATTTGAAAGAGTCACAGAGAGGCCGGCGCCGCGGCTCACTAGGCTAATCCTCCGCCTAGCGGCGCCGGCACACCGGGTTCTAGTCCCGGTCGGGGCGCCGGATTCTGTCCCGGTTGCCCCTCTTCCAGGCCAGCCCTCTGCTGTGGCCAGGGAGTGCAGTGGAGGATGGCCCAGGTGCTTGGGCCCTGCACCCCATGGGAGACCAGGAAAAGCACCTGGCTCCTGGCTCCTGCCATTGGATCAGCGCAGTGCGCCGGCCGCAGCGCGCCGGCCGCGGCGGCCATTGGAGGGTGAACCAACGGCAAAAGGAAGACCTTTCTCTCTGTCTCTCTCTCTCTTACTATCCACTCTGTCAAAAAAAAAAAAAAAAAAAAAAAAAAAAAAAAGTCACAGAGAGGCAGAGGCAGAGAGAGAGAGTGTTCTATCTACTGGTTCGCTCCCCAAATGGCTGCAGGGGCCAGGGCTGGGCCAGACCGAAGCCAGGAGCTCCTTCTGAGTCTCCCACATGGGTGCAGGGGCCCAAGCACTTGGGCCTTCTCCAGCTGCCTTCCCAGGCATGTTAGGGAGCTGGATTGGAAGTGGAGCAGCCGGGACTCGAATTGATGCCCATATAGGGTGCCACAGGCAGTGGCTTTACCCACTTTGCCACAGCACTGGGCCCCAGAATATTTTTTTAATGTTTAATATTAAGAGTCTTCTGTTCCCCCAACGCGACGATGGCCGGGATAGGGCTTGACAGCACCAGGAACTAAGAGCACAACCAGGTCTCCATGTGGGTGGCAGGAGCCTAACCACTGAGTCATCTCTCTCCCAGGCTGTGCATTGGCGGGAGCTGGAGTCAGAGTCAGATCCAGGGATTCCTGGACGGTGAGTGAGGAATGCATGTTTGCATTTGCATTTCTCGTTGAGCAGATCAGGGAGGTAGAGATGAGGCTTACGTGCGCCGGAGTAATTTAAGCAGAGGCTGTTGCTTTAATGATGTCAACAGAAGATGGGAATCAGCGCTGAACCGGTGGCCCTGTCTGAGCAGGGAGAGGATCAAGCGTTGCTGGGAAGGTGGAATTACTGGGTTAGCTAAGCTGGTGTTCCTGGCTCAGTTAGACGTTTTGCATGTGTTATGCTGCTTTCTCCTCCCAAGGTGACTTGGCAGGACAGAATGTCTCCAGAAGTATCCACCTCTTATGTCAGTGTTCTGCATACCACACCACTACTGCATTGCTAGACCACCTTGCTGCCTTGAACTGGGAGGAGGGGAGGGGATGCTGGGGTTGCGTGGCTGAGTCAGCCGCGTTGCCTTTGCCACGAAATAACGGTGCGACAAGAGGAGACTGGTGAAGCAGGAGAAGCTACCTGGGTTTCATTGAACATGAGTCTGGGGATCTGTGAACAGCTCCTAAGAGATACGCACCAGGCCGGCCCTTAGAGAGCTGGGGCTCAGGAGGGAGGCGGAGGCTGGACCAGAAGCTTGGACTATTGAAGAAGGCTGCAGTCGGCAACCCCGGGAGAAGGGGTGGAGGAGATGGTTGGGACTGGAAGCCTGGGGAATGACAACCTGCGCTCAAGGGTGGGCCGAAGGAGGCAAAGCAGAGCTAACGGGTTGGAGGGGAAGCCCGAGTGCGTGTCCTCAAGACTTGAAGGAGGACGGCGTTTCGGGGCGGTAGGGAGTGTCGTGGGGATGTTAGAGGGACTAAATGTGGCCTGCGGGCTTGAATTGCTGCTGACTACAGGAGAGCAGCTGGATGAGAGGATTTTCTGGACTGCCGAGCCAGCCCGAGCGGCTGTCCTTCTGGAAGGCGGCCCGTGGTGTTCCTCTGGCACTGCGGCTGCCTGGTGGCAAGCTGGTGCCTCCCTCCATGCCGACTGCCTCTGGGAAGAGGAAGTGCTGGCTGCTCCTGGGCTCCGCTGAACACCTTTTTCTATTTCTAAAATTATTTTGATCTATAAAAATGTATTACTGAAGTAAGACACGATGTTTCTGAGAGAAAAACAGCAATTAGCAGTTGTTACACGGCCCTAGGCTCATCGCCATTGTTACATAATATTATCATTCTTCATTTGCACATTTTTTAAAAAGATTTCTTTGGGGCTGGCGCTGTGGCATAGCCGGTGAAGCTGCCGCCTGCAGTGCAGGCATGCCATGTGGGCACCGGTTCAAGTCCCGGCTGCTCCACTTCTGATCCAGCTCTCTGCTATGGCCTGGGAAAGCAGTGGAGGATGGCCCGGGTTCTTGGGCCCTTGCACCCATGTGGGAGACCCGCAGGAGGCTCCTGGCTCCTGGCTTTGGATCAGTGTAGCTCCAGCCGTTGTGGCCAACTGGGGAGTGAACCAGCAGATGGAAGACCTCTCTCTCTCTCTCTGTGCCTCTCCTTCTCTTTGTGTGTAACTCTGACTTTCAAATAAATAAATAAATCTTTAAAAAAAGATTTTTATTTATTTATTTCAGAGGTAGAGCTGCAGGGAGAAGGAGAGACAGAGAGAAAGGTCTTCTATCCACTGGTTCATTTACCAAATAGCCACAATGGTGGGAGCTGGACCGATCAGGAGCCAGGAGTTTCTTCTGGGTCTCCCATGCGGGTGCAGGGGCTCAGGCACTTGGGCCATCCTTCACTGCTTTCCCAGGCCACAGCAGAGAGCTGGATAGGAAGAGGAGCAGTCGGGACTAGAACTGGTGCCCGTATTGGGTGCCGGCACTGCAGGCGGCTGCTTAGCCTACTGTGCTACCATGCTACAGCGCCAGCCCCTACACAGTGCTCTTAGATGTCCACCTTCTGGAGAGCAATGTGTTCCACTGTGTCCCAGTGCCCAGCATAAGAGCCTGCCATATGATGGATGCCAGGCACTGCCTAGAAGATGAACGATCCAGCCTTCTTGCTTGCACAACTGCCAAGGGGATGAGAAGTCCACGTGTAAAATGCCAGCGTGGTATAACAAAGCCCAGTCCCAAGGAATGGCCCGTCCTTGCTTTAGTTCACGTGCGGGTATCCCTGTGGGTAGCAGGGTGGAAATGCTCTACCCTGTCTCATGGTCCCTCTGCTGGACGGGGTGGGGAGGGGGAAGGGCAGACAAGTGGCAGCCGTGGCCATTGCTGTAGGGCCTTCAGTGAGGTCTAGCACACCCGCCTGCTGTCTGCAGTTGCAGAGGTCACTGGGACGGGTGACACCATTTCAGAGGTGACACTGCAGGGGAAGCCAGAATGCAGTGTGTCTGGAGCTGAGCAGTACCGCGGCTGGCACTGAGGGCTGAACGTCATGGTCCTTCCCAGTTCCAAAAAAATTAGGAACTCTGAGATGTTCTTTTGTCTTTTTAAAAAAAACATTTATTGTATGTTTTTGAAGGGAAAAGTTAGAGAGGGAGGAAAGGAGGGAGGGAGGGAGGGAGCGGGAGAGAGAGAGAGAGAGAGAGTGAGCTAACTTCTATCCGCTGACTCACTCTCCAGACAGCCTCAGTGTCTGGGCCTGGATCAAGCTCAAACCAGGAGCCAGCAGCTTCATCCAGGTCACCTAGTGGATGACAGGGTCCCGAGCATTTGGGCCATCTCTTGCTGCTTTTCCATAGCAGGGAGCTGGGTCAGAAGCAAAGCTGACCTCGAATATGGGATGCTGGGGTTGGTGTTATGGTGTAGTGGGTAAAGCCACTGCCTGCCATGCCAGCATCCCATGTGGGCACCAGCGCGAGTCCTGGCCGCTCCACTTCTTATCCAGCTTCCTGCTGATGTGCCTAGGAGAGCAGTGGAAGATGGCACAACTGCTCCAGCCCCTGCCACCTGTGTGGGACCTGGAGGGAGCTTCTGGTTCCTGGCTTCAGGACGGCCCAGCTCAGGTCATTGGGGCCATTTGGGGAGTAAACCAGCAGATGGACAATTTCTCTCTCTCTCTCTCTCTCTCTCTCTCTCTCTCTCTCTCTCTCCTTAACTCTCCCTTTTGAAGAAATAAATATTAAAAATGTATTGGGGCTGGCATTGTGGCGTAGCAGGTAAAGCCACCACCTGCAGTGCTGGCATCCCATATGGGTGCCAATTCTAGTCCCAGCTGCTCCTCTTCCAATCCAGCTCTCTGTTGTGGCCTGGGAAAGCAGTAGAACATGGTCCAAGTCCTTGGGCCCCTGCACCCACGTGGGAGATCTGCAAGAAGCTCCTGGATCCTGGCTTCAGGTCGGCGCAGCTCTGGCTGTTATGGCCATTTGGGGAGTGAACCAGCAGAAGGAAGACCTTTCTCTCTCTCTGCTTCTCCATATTTGTGTAACTCTGACTTTCAAATAAATAAATAAATCTTTAAATATGTATAAATATATGGGATGCCAGCATTGTGGGTGGCAGCTTACCCTGCTGTGACACTATGCTGGCCTCCTTTTGTTTTTTTCTTTACCAGTTTTGCTTCATTCTGCATGTCAAGTGTATATTAAAAAAAATCTTTAACACAAAAAAGGTTTTGAATAAGCTGTAAAAATTCTTTGTTAGAACCTGTTTGAATTTAAGACAAAGAAAAGTTGACGGGAATGTTTATTGCAATAGAGTGCAAGTTAAGACAGTGATAACTTAGGGCTATGCTGAGTACGTAGTAGGTGATTTCAGCAACATTGGGTTTTCTTCAGTAGCAGATAGTCTGAGAAGTAGCACGTAACTTAAGTTTTGTGGGTTTTTTACCCACAGTCTTGAGCGGTTTTAATTTTTTAAAAATGTTGTTATGATCTCTCAATTCCAAATTACGATTTTACTGCAGGAGACATAAAGAAGAAAACGAGGGCGGAGCAAGCACTGACTGCAGATGCCTTAATAATGAGCAAATGTAGCAGGAAGAAGTATATGAAGACAAACCCAAGGTAGGCGGGTCTTCTCTTCTCGGGGAAGTTCGGTGCTGACTGAGTCCCACGTGCGCAGGGACTCACTCTTACATTCTCATCACCCAGCCGCACGCACGGTGAAGGTGTTCACCTTCTCAGGCGCTCACTGTCCCGGCGTGGCCAGGCTACGCAGCTGTCTACACTTGCCCTACGCTGGGTGCTGGCCTTTGTGGTTAGAAAGTAGAACGCATACGTGTGTGCGTGGATTTAAAATTTTTTAAAATAATATTTGAATTCCACCTCCTTGGGCGTTTTGAAGTTCCCGCATGTAAGGATGTGAACAGTTCAGTGGAACTGTAGAATTAGAGGGATCCCGAGTTTTTGTCTTGTTACCTTTTAGGCCATGCTTGTATACCATTTTGAAAAACAAAGTTCTCACCATTGTTTTACAGAAATCCAAATAGAATTTGTCACGTATCCTTTTGATTACTTTCAGAGACATTCTGTTTCATCAGTTGGATCTAGCTCTAAAGAGAAAATAAATTTTCTATGACTTTCTTTGGTAAAGGCATTTGAAAATAAAGAACAGAACAACTTTGTTTTCCTTTTCCTGTTGAGTTCCGGTTTTGGAAGAGGTGAGAAAGGACGTGGAAGGGTGCGCACCGGCTCTGCAGTGCAGTTTGTCTTTGCCAGTCAGACACCACTGAGGTTTCAGAAGCTTACTGGCTGATTGACTACTGTAATTATAATGAAGAAACTTCCCGTGTTATTTTCCAGGCCTGCATTTCCTTTTCCCATCTCGGCCACTAACTTATGTGTTAAACCACTTACCTGGGTACCCATAATAGCATTCCTTTAAAATATTTTTCCTGGGGGCGGCATTGTGGCACAACCTGTGAAGCTGCCGCCTGCAATGCCAGCATCCCATATGTGCGTCTGTTTAAGTCCCAGCTGCCCGACCTCCTGTGCAGCTCCCTGCTAATGTGCCTGGAGAGCAGTGAAAGGTAGGCTAGTGCTTGGGCCCCTGGGCCCTCGTGGGAGAGCTGGGTGAGGCTTCTGCTGGCTCCTGTCTTCGGCCTGGCCCAGCTGGGGCCATTCTAGCCACTGGAGAGTGAATCAACTGATGGAAGACCCCTCTCTCTCTCTCTCCCTCTCCCTCTCTCTTTCTGTCTCTGTCTCTCTGCCTTTCAAATAAATAACATAAACCTTAAAAAATATTTTTCTGGGGTGGGCATTTGCTGCAGCAGTTAACCCACTGCTTGGGACTCCCCCTTCTTTATTGGGGTGCCCAGATTTGAGTCCAGGCTCAGCTTTCCATCCCAGCTGCCTCCTGACGGGCACCCTGGGAGGCAGCAGGCAGCGGCCACCCTGCAAGAAGCCCAGATGGAGTTCCTGCTCTGGCTTTGGCCTGGCCTAGCCCTGGCTGTTTGACAGCGTCTGGAAAATGAGTCAGCAAATGGGAAATCTCTGTGTCTCTCTGCCTGTTAAATAAATAAAAATTAAAATGCTTTGCCTTTTTCCTCTCGCTTTTCTTTTGTTTACATGGCATGTCTAAATAACTTTTATTAATTGCCTCTGTTTCTATAATTGTGTTAATTTTTGAAAATATGTTATAGGTTGTCTACCTTTTTCTAAATTGCATTATGCAAATAGTACTGTATTAGTATACTTTAGTATTTTGAGGATTTATACTATGATGCAAATATTCTATTATAGTTCTAGAAAATAACTGAGTAACAAATACAATTCTGCTTCTAAAAATAGTTCATCCTAGAAATCTTTAAACATTTAATGGAGGATCCCAATTTTTTTTTAAAGATTTATTTATTTATTTGGAAGGCAGAGTTAACAGAGAGAAAGGGAGAGACACACAGAGAGATTGATCTTCCATCTGCTGGTTCACTCCCCAAATGGCTACCATGGCCAGGCTGGACCAGGCCAAAGCCAGGAGCTTCATCTGGGTCTCCCTCATGGATGCGAGGGCCCAAGGACTTGGGCCATCTTCTTGTTTTTACAGGTGCATTGGCAGGGAGCTGGATTGGAGGTGGAGCAGCTCTCGTGGGATGTTGGTGTTGGGACTCCAGTGCTTATATGGGATGCTGGTGTCACAGGCCATGCTTAACCTGCTATACCACAGTGCTGTCCCTGAGTTCTGACTTATTCAGAGTGATTTGGGATAATATTTATTTTTTTATCAAAGGGGAAAAGGTTTGCTAAATAATATACAGGAGATTTCAGAAGAAATATTTAATCTCATAAGAAAAGAATATTACTGCTCTCAATTGTTAAGTTTAAATATATGCACATTTTGGAGCCAGTACCGTGGCTCACTTGGTTAATCCTCTGCCTGTGGTGCCAGCATCCCATGTGGGTGCTGGGTTCTAGTCCCGGTTGCTCCTCTTCCAGTCCAGCTCTCTGCTGTGGCCTGGGAGGGCAGTGGAGGATGGCCCAGGTGATTGGGCCTCCACCTGCATCGGAGACCAGGAGGAAGCACCTGGCTCCTGGCTTCAGATCAGCGCAGTGCCGGCCATGGCAGCCATTTGGGAAGTGAACCAACGGAAGGGAGACCTTTTCTCTCTCTCTCTCTCACTGTCTATAATTCTACCTGTCAAATAAATAAAAAATATATGTATATGTATGCACATTTTAGGAACTCCTTATCTGTCTTTAGAATTGAGGACTGAAATATTTGCCAGTATTTTGTTTCCTGATACAGTGCTTATGAACTTGCATGTTTGTTTTAGTTTTCTATTGTCTTATATGTATTTATTTTTAAATATTCTATAACATATAATTGCTAACTGGTTCTTCATCCCTCTAATAAGGATTGTTTAAAATTAAAATGGTGCATAGTTAAGAAATGTTAAGACTGCTATTAGTTCTAGTATAACTGTTTACTTTTGGCTGTTATAGGAAGAGTTTGGGGATATGTATCCTTTTTTTTTTTTTTATTTTTGACAGGCAGAGTGGACAGTGAGAGAGAGAGAGACAGAGAGAAAGGTCTTCCTTTTGCCGTTGGTTTACCCTCCAATGGCCGCCACGGCCGGCGCATCGCACTGATCCAAAGCCAGGAGCCAGGTGCTTCTCCTGGTCTCCCATGTGGGTGCAGGGCCCAAGCACCTGGGTCATCCTCCACTGCACTCCCTGGCCACAGCAGAGAGCTGGCCTGGAGGAGGGGCAACCGGGACAGAATCCAGTGCCCCAACCGGGACTAGAACCTGGCGTGCCGGCGCTGCAAGGCGGAGGATTAGCCTATTGAGCCACAGCGCTGGCCCAGGGAGATGTATTCTAAGATGCATTTAGCAATAGTAATACAGGATTATTACTATTAGTGGCTCCTTCTCTTACACTCATGAAAATCATCCCACTCGAGCAGCCAAGGCTGACGTGCATTGACATTGTCGGTTCGTCACTTACAGCCGGGTTCTGGGTCCTGCGGTCCTGCTGCAGTAGCGCTTGAGAATGCCCAGGGTGCTCAGGCCCTGAAATGCTAGCTGAGTCTCTGCCCTGAGTGCCAGCCCGGGGTGGATTTTTAGTGGTTTACAAGGTTGTACTGGAGCACAGCTGGACAGAGATCAGAACAGACTCATGAAAATGATAAGGTATACATTTTAAGTTGCTGGTGTCAGACTTACTCTTCTGCAGGTGGTTTTTACCTGCAAATAAACTGGTTTGAGTATCAAAGTTCTACTGAATGACAGGTGCCGAGCGCCGAGCGCCGAGCGCCGGAGGAGGTACGGTGGGATCACACCAGCGGGTACAGCCAGTGTGGAAGTCACAGCGCTTCTGAATGAAGAGGGGATACTCGGGCTCAGGCTGAGTCGCTGGCAAGACCTCCTTGTCATCTCCTGCAGGCTGCCTATCGTGTGCCTTGCAGACACTCCGTTTCTCTAAGCCTTATTTTCATACACTTATATCTGACCGTGACATAGTCTTCCAGAATAATCGATTGATTGAGTGATTGAACACTTAAAGTGGCTGCTGTGCTCGGCACTGGGAACACATGGAACTCTCAGACGTAACCCTGTCCCGAAGCTGCCGACATTAGTGTTAGTGCTGTGTGTATTGTATGCCAAGCCAGTGCTGTACTGGAGGCACACACAGAGTGCTTGGGGAGCTCAGGGGAGAATAGCTAATCCTGCCCAAGAGTAGGTTTTGAAAGATGCTGTCCTTGAGCAAGGCCTTACAAAACCTGTAGGAATTTGACTGTGGGTCAGACAGGCATTCTGGGAGGAGAGATGTCAGAGATGAGAGCTGGGGAGGTGGGGCGTGAGCATGAAAGAAGGGCTTGTTGGGGACTGGAATGCAGAGGATGGAAAGAAGTGGAGTGGCTGGAGTGGGAGGTAAAGGGTCACCTTGGGAAACAGATTGGTGATTAGAAAGACAGACTTTTTCTAGAAAAAAGACCTTGCTTTAGAACCTAGTTATGCTGTTTATAATACCTGTATGTTAAGATTATATACTTTTCCTCTTCAAGATTTATTTTATTTGAAAGGCAGTTACAGAGAGGGAGAAAGGGAGAGAGATCGATCTCCCATCTACTGGTTCACTCCCCAGTTGGCCACAACAGCCAGGGCTGGGCCAGGCTGAAGCCAGGAGCCAGGAGCTTCTTCCAGGTCTCCCACATACATGCAGGAGCCCAGCTCTTGGGCCCTCCTCCATTGCCTTCCCAGGCACATAAGCAGGGAGCTGGTTTGTAAGTGGAGCAGCCGGGACTTGAACTGGTGCCCATATGGGATGCTGGCCCTGCAGGCGGCCGCTTATCCTGCTGTTCCACAACACTGGCCTTCTAGGATCAGACTCTTTGGTTGTTGTTGTTAAAATATTTATTTGAGAGGCAGAGTTACCGAGAGAGAGAGAGAGAAACAGAGAGAGAGAGAGAGGGACAGAGAGAGAGAGAGAGAGGGCTTCCATTCGCTGGTTCACTCCCCAGATGGCTGCAACAACTGGAGCTGGGCTGATCTGAAGCCAGGAGCCAGGAGCTTCCTCTGGGTCTCTCACACAGTTGCGGGGGCCCAAGCACTTGGGCCATCTTCTGCTTTCCCAGGCCACTAGCAGGGCCCACGTGGGATTCCAGCTCAGCAGGCGGAGGCTTAACCTGCACCACAGCACCGGCCCCTATGATCAGATTCTTAACCCCACTATCTTCTTTTCCTTATTGTTAAACAAAGTCATTATACTACCTCATAATATTGTCAAGGATCAAAACTGCTAGGTACTTATCCTGTGGTGGTAAACAATAAGTGGTAGTTACAGCTACAGTTATTATTAAAGAAGTTTGGATTTTATCGTGTAGTCGAGAGGAACGTATCAAGGACTTTTAGGTTCAGAGTGTTTTGAGCAGTGCGTGCTTTATCTAGAAAGAGGACTCCGGTCCTGGATTGGGGCCAGGAAGATGCAGTGGTGGCAGTGGAAATGTCAAGAAGGAAACTTGACTGTTCTCTTTCTTTCTCTCTCCTTTTTAGAAGAAGATTTATTTATTTATTTCAAAATCAGAGTTACAGAAAGAGATCCATCTGCCAGTTCACTCCCCAGATGGTCACAAGGACCAGGGCTGGGCCAGGCCAAAGCCAGGGACCAGCAGTTTCATCTGGGCCTCCCATGTGGGTGGCAGGGGCCCAAGCACTTGGGCCATCAGCTAGGAACTGGATGCAAAGTGAGGCATTTGGGACTTAAACCAGCATCCACGTGAGATCCGGCATTGGCAGGGGGCAGCTTTACCCGCTACGCCAAAGCACCAGCCCCTTAACTTCTGTCCAGGTGGAGCCATCACACTGGGGCCTGCTGCTGCGGTGTTAGGGTGACACACAGGTTTCCGTCTGAACCATGGGCAGGGTGGTGAGGTGCGAACGCCAGAGGTGGAACTTGCGTGTGGAGGAAGAGCGGATCCACTGTTTGAGACCCCTGCAGGACCTCTGTGTGAAGACATTAAGTAGGAATTCAATTATGTGAGTTTGAATTCAGGAGACACTTCTGGGCTGGGCAGGCAGGTTGGAGAGTCATCAGCTTAAAACTCCTGTTGACCTTCACAGAAAAGGATGATAAAAAGCAAGGAGAGATTGGAGGGTGAGGCGAGAAAGCTGAGCGGAGCCCTGAATATGTACAGATTACAGATTACATAAACACTGAGCAGGCAGCTCCACTGCCAAGTAGCTCATGGAGGCGTTGCCAGAGAAGCAGATGAGCATAGGAAGATGTGCACCAGGACATCAGATGGTTTGAAGGAAGATGGGGGTGGGTGTTTGGAGCAGCAGCTAAGGCACTGCTTGGGATACCTGCATCCTTGGGTTTGAGCCCTGGCTCTGCTCCGGGTTCTGGTTTCCTGCTAACGTGCACCCTGGGAGACAGCGGGTGATGCCTCCAGTACTTGTGCCCCTGCTGCCCACGTGGCAGATGTGGATGGAGTTCTAGGCTCCTGGCTTCAGCTCGGCCCAGCGCTGGCTGTTATGGGCACTGGGGAGTGACCCGTGGATGGAAGAGCTCTTCCTGTTTGTCTCTGTCTCGCTATATTTCAAATAAAATGAAAATAAATAAAAAAGTGTTTGTGGGAGGGGGTGGGGGGGTTCTCTTAAAAAAAAAAAAAGGTGTCACCAGTTTGAATGCTAAGGGAGCGCACAAGATAGGACTTACAATGTACATCGGCCTTGGTGATGGATTGGTTTCCTTTTCCAGACAGCTTTGGAGCCGCAGTTCCAGGGTAGGGTGGGCAGGAAGTGAAGAAATGGGGGCAGTATTGGCAGTTTAGGGGTAGGGGAGTGAGAGCCTCGGGACAGTATCCGGAGAGCGACTTCCAGCCCAGCAGCGTTTGAATTTCTTTTGCTTATCAACAGGTAACTTTTGCTTATTGTCTGATTTTTTTTTTTTAAAGATTTATTTTTGTTTATTTGGAAGGCAGAATGTCAGGGAGAGAGGAGGGAGAAACAGAGATTTTCCATCTCCTGGTTCTCTCCGCAAATGGCCATAATGGCCAAGGCTGGGCCAGGCCAAAGCAAGGAACCAGGAGCTCCACCCGGTCTCCCAGGTGGATGGCAGGCACCCGGCACTGGGTCATCTCCCACTGCTTTAGCAAGGAGCTGGATCTGTAGTGCAGCAGCCAGGACTCAACCAGCGCTTCACTGCCGTGTCGCCTGTGGTGGCCCTTGCTGTGCCACGATGCTGACGCCTGTTTTCTGGTTCCTGACTAAACTTCATGTTGCTATCAAACTGTTAAAACTTTGTATGGAATAGGTATTTAAAGTAATTTTTTAAAAAATAATTATTTATTTGAAAGGCAAAGAGAGAGAGAGAGACAGAAAGGTTTTTCATCTACTGTTTCACACCGCAAATGCCCCAAACAGCCAGGGTGGAACATTTTGAAACCAGAACTCCATCCGGGTCTCCCCCGTGGATGGCAGGGACCCGAGTACTTGGCCCATCATTTGCTGCCTCCCCAGATGTCCGTTAGCAGGAAGCTGGGAGGGGCCGTGGGGCCAGGACTTGAACCCAGATACCTGATATGGGATGTGGACATCCCAGGAGGCACAGACCAAATGCCCATCCTTCTACAACGTAGGTGAACTCCATAGATCCTGCAGGACCCAGAGGAGAGGAGGCGTCTGAGTTCGGTGGAAAGTTTCTTTCTGGAGTGTTCAATCTGTCCCTAAGTTCATTGTATCCAACTCCACCTGCCACGCACGTCTACCAACGCTACCCTGTCTCCCACACCGCATCCCCTGCCACGTCTGCCAACGCTACCCTGTCTCCCACACCGCATCCACCTGCCACGTCTACCAACGCTACCCTGTCTCCCACACCACATCCCCTGCCACCTCTACCAACGCTACCCTGTCTCCCACACCACATCCAGACCTCCCCACGCCTCATTCAGGTTGTCTGCTCCGGTCAGCTGTTCTGTTTCAAGGCAAACTAGCTTTTTTCCTCTTGTGGTCCATCTTTCCTTTTCTGCTTGGGGAAGTCCTTTTCATCCACTCCATCCTCATGCAGACTTAATCATTCCCTCCGGTTTTCCAACGCATTTCATGCGTAACATGCTTCATATAATTTGTGAAGATACTCTGTGTTCATTACTTGTCTCCTGATAGGCTAAGTGTTTCTTAAGTCAGTTGGCTGTGCAAAGTTAGATTGCCCCAGGAAATTTGATTTTAGTGGGTTTGGAGTTGAGGCTGAGTATCTGCGTTTTGTGATTAGACACTTTGATTCTGATGCAGGTTGTCCGAGGACCATACTTTGAGAAATCAGGCACCTGCTTGTCAGAGGGTTCCTTCAGGGCAAGGGCCAGGAGTTAGCATGCACATGTGTGTTTTCAGGGCCTGCCACATATCAGTGCTAAATGAATGCTTGGAAGATGACCCGAGTTTACTAGGGGAGCCCCTGCTATCTACAAACATTGAGGAGAGAGTTAAACTGTTGGCAGAATCTTGAGAAATCTGTTAACAAGCGTGTAAGAAATAGTACAAGGCAGCATTTCTTATGTTTCCAAAATACTCTGCTTCGGCCTGCTTTGTGGAAAAGGGGTTTGTGTTAGGGTCAGATGCTATAAGACAATGCTGACTCCTGCATCTGCAGCCGTCTCCTCGGGTGTAGTTGCATTCCCAAGCTCCTGTGATGTTTGGCCACTATTCTAGAAGCCCTTTTAATCTGGGACGTTAGAAGGCTTGGCCCCCTCTCCCCAGGTATTGGCTTTTCACGTCCTGGGCACTGATGTTCTGAGGTGCTGTCTCTGGGAGCTGCTCACAGCAAAGACAGAGTAGCGGGAGTTGGTGGTTGAGGCGTTGTGATGACCTGGCTTAGCTGGAGTTGGAGAGGCCACGCTGGGAAGTAGTAAGGGAAGAGATAAAGGAATGGGAGAATTTAAGAAAGACATTTTCCCACGGTAGGCTACACGCTGTTGTCTTGGTATCATTGCTCTAAATTCTAGTGTAGCCTGCAGTGAACGGGTGTGAGAATGGCATCATGTAATGGCTAGTGAAATGCGAAAGGGGGTGTTCAGTGACAGTGGATGAAGGGTCTGCAGGATTATGGCAGTTAAATCTGGAGAAACAGTGAGACCTTCAAATTCAAGTTCTGAGTGGCTAATACACACACACATGCCTTTAGACCACTAAGGTGAAACAAATTTTGTTGACAATTGAAAAGATATATTACAGCAGGGAGCAGTTCCTATAAGCAAGTTTTAAAATTTTAATTTAGTTTCTGTTTTGTATTTTCTGTTAATAGGATACAGTTTACTGGGGCGGGTGCTTGGAGCAGTGTTTGAGACACCACATCCCTCCTCGCAGGACCTGGGTCCAGGATCTACCTCCACTCTCAGTTCCGTCCTCCTGCGAATGCACACCCTGGGTGACAACTCAAGTACCAGGGTCCCTGCCGCCCCATGGGAGACTCTGACTGAGTTCCGTGCTTCTGGCCCGGCCCAGCCCTGGCTGTTGAGGACATTTAGAGAGTGAACCAGTAGATGGGCAGTTTCTCTCTGTCTCTGTATATGTATCCCACTGCTTTTCAGATAAATAAAACAAATAGTTTTTAAAGGGTAAGATTTATTATAGAATGGTTTACCTTCTTGAGAGACTCCATTTAGAAGTCATTAGCTTAAATGGAATTCATAAGCAAATGAAAATCACACTGAAAGTTTCTTGGGCCGGCGCCGTGGCACACTTGCTAATCCTCAGCCTGCGGCGCTGGCACCCCGGATTCTAGTCCTGGTTGGGGCGTTGGATTCTGTCCCAGTTGCCCCTCTTCCAGGCCAGCTCTCTGCTGTGGCCCGGGAGTGCAGTGGAGGATGGCCCAAGTGCTTGGGCCCTGCACCCCATGGGAGACCAGGAGAAGCACCTGGCTCCTGGCTTTGGATCGACACAACATGCTGGTCGTAGCGGCCATTGGGGGGTGAGCCAATGGAAGGAAGAACTTTTTCTGTCTCTCTGTCTCACTGTCTAACTCTTCCTGTCAAAAAAAAAAGAAAAAAAAAAAAGAAGCTTTTACTGGAAGAATTAGATTCTCTTTAAATAACTGGGGAGCTGCAGGACAAATGGTCACCTGGCTGATACTCAAGGCTTGTTCATCAGAAAGTGGTCGGTGCTAGCAAGACGCGTTTTTATACGGTGGCACAACTGAGATTATCACATTGCATCATAATATAAAGCAAGTGTGTCGGCCTTGAGAATCATATTTAGACCTATCTCGTCAAATAGAAAGCTGGATTTGTATTCATTCACACTGAACAGAAGGCTTACAGTAATTATCAAACTTTATTTTAAGCTTTTTTGTTTTAAGTTTTGAAACCAGCTAATTCCCATAGACATTCGCAGTGTTCCCTTGGAAGTGTCCATATCCAGGGAGCAGAGAGGTCCCTTCGTTTGGAGGCTTAGGATTCTGCCACTGAACTTACTTGAAAAAATAAGAGTACAAGTAGATGTCAGAAATGGCTCTCAGAAAGCAAGGTAAAATGGGATTTTCATTAGTTCCAAATTCCTCAGGGCCTTCATACTCTTCCTTTTCACTGTGTTTTTCAGACAAATGACCATGGAAACAGTTGCATCTCAGCAGGATGGAAGTGTGGCAGATTCCGGGGCTGGGAGCACATCCGCCCACGCACAGCCTCGGCCTGGGCAGAGCTCAGTCCCCGCGTTAGCTCAGGTAGGCGCAGGCAGGCAGTGTGGGAGCTCCATCTGTGGGCACAGGCAGTGTGGGAGCTCCATCTGTGGGAGCAGGCAGTGTGGGAGTTCCATCTGTGGGCGCAGGCAGTGTGGGAGCTCCATCTGTGGGCACAGGCAGTGTGGGAGTTCTCTCTGTGGGCACAGGCAGTGTGGGAGCTCCATCTGTGGGCACAGGCAGTGTGGGAGTTCCATCTGTGGGCACAGGCAGTGTGGGAGTTCTCTCTGTGGGCACAGGCAGTGTGGGAGCTCCATCTGTGGGCACAGGCAGTGTGGGAGTTCCATCTGTGGGCACAGGCAGCGTGGGAGCTCCATCTGTGGGCACAGGCAGTGTGGGAGTTCCATCTGTGGGCACAGGCAGTGTGGGATTCCATCTGTGGGCACAGGCAGTGTGGGAGTTCCATCTGTGGGCACAGGCAGTGTGGGAGTTCCATCTGTGGGCGCAGGCAGTGTGGGAGTTCCATCTGTGGGCACAGGCAGTGTGGGAGCTCCATCTGTGGGCACAGGCAGTGTGGGAGTTCCATCTGTGGGCACAGGCAGTGTGGGAGCTCCATCTGTGGGCACAGGCAGTGTGGGAGCTCCATCTGTGGGCACAGGCAGTGTGGGAGTTCCATCTGTGGGCACAGGCAGTGTGGGAGTTCTCTCTGTGGGCACAGGCAGTGTGGGAGCTCCATCTGTGGGCACAGGCAGTGTGGGAGCTCCATCTGTGGGCACAGGCAGTGTGGGAGTTCCATCTGTGGGCACAGGCAGTGTGGGAGTTCCATCTGTGGGAGCAGGCAGTGTGGGAGCTCCATCTGTGGGCACAGGCAGTGTGGGAGCTCCATCTGTGGGCACAGGCAGTGTGGGAGTTCCATCTGTGGGCACAGGCAGTGTGGGAGTTCCATCTGTGGGCACAGGCAGTGTGGGAGTTCTCTCTGTGGGCACAGGCAGTGTGGGAGCTCCATCTGTGGGCACAGGCAGTGTGGGAGTTCCATCTGTGGGCACAGGCAGCGTGGGAGTTCCATCTGTGGGCACAGGCAGTGTGGGAGTTCCATCTGTGGGCCCAGGCAGTGTGGGAGTTCCATCTGTGGGAGCAGGCAGTGTGGGAGTTCCATCTGTGGGCGCAGGCGGTGTGGGAGTTCCATCTGTGGGAGCAGGCAGTGTGGGAGTTCCATCTGTGGGCACAGGCAGTGTGGGAGTTCCATCTGTGGGAGCAGGCAGTGTGGGAGCTCCATCTGTGGGCACAGGCAGTGTGGGAGCTCCATCTGTGGGAGCAGGCAGTGTGGGAGTTCCATCTGTGGGCACAGGCAGTGTGGGAGTTCCATCTGTGGGCACAGGCAGTGTGGGAGTTCCATCTGTGGCACAGGCAGTGTGGGAGCTCCATCTGTGGGCACAGGCCGTGTGGGAGGTCCATCTGTGGGCACAGGCAGTGTGGGAGCTCCATCTGTGGGCACAGGCAGTGTGGGAGCTCCATCTGTGGGAGCAGGCAGTGTGGGAGCTCCATCTGTGGGCACAGGCAGTGTGGGAGTTCCATCTGTGGGCACAGGCAGTGTGGGAGTTCCATCTGTGGGCACAGGCAGTGTGGGAGCTCCATCTGTGGGAGCAGGCAGTGTGGGAGCTCCATCTGTGGGCACAGGCAGTGTGGGAGTTCCATCTGTGGGCACAGGCTGTGTGGGAGTTCCATCTGTGGGCGCAGGCAGTGTGGGAGTTCCATCTGTGGGAGCAGGCAGTGTGGGATTCCATCTGTGGGCACAGGCAGTGTGGGAGCTCCATCTGTGGGAGCAGGCAGTGTGGGAGCTCCATCTGTGGGCACAGGCAGTGTGGGATTCCATCTGTGGGCACAGGCAGTGTGGGATTCCATCTGTGGGCACAGGCAGTGTGGGATTCCATCTGTGGGAGCAGGCAGTGTGGGAGTTCCATCTGTGGGCACAGGCAGTGTGGGAGTTCCATCTGTGGGCACAGGCAGTGTGGGAGTTCCATCTGTGGGCACAGGCAGTGTGGGATTCCATCTGTGGGCACAGGCAGTGTGGGAGTTCCATCTGTGGGCACAGGCAGTGTGGGAGTTCCATCTGTGGGCACAGGCAGTGTGGGAGTTCCATCTGTGGGCACAGGCAGTGTGGGATTCCATCTGTGGGCACAGGCAGTGTGGGAGGTCCATCTGTGGGCACAGGCAGTGTGGGATTCCATCTGTGGGCACAGGCAGTGTGGGAGTTCCATCTGTGGGCACAGGCAGTGTGGGATTCCATCTGTGGGCACAGGCAGTGTGGGAGCTCCATCTGTGGGCACAGGCAGTGTGGGAGCTCCATCTGTGGGCACAGGCAGTGTGGGAGCTCCATCTGTGGGCACAGGCAGTGTGGGAGCTCCATCTGTGGGCGCAGGCAGTGTGGGAGTTCCATCTGTGGGAGCAGGCAGTGTGGGAGCTCCATCTGTGGGCACAGGCAGTGTGGGAGTTCCATCTGTGGGAGCAGGCAGTGTGGGAGCTCCATCTGTGGGCACAGGCGGTGTGGGAGCTCCATCTGTGGGAGCAGGCAGTGTGGGAGCTCCATCTGTGGGCACAGGCAGTGTGGGAGTTCCATCTGTGGGAGCAGGCAGTGTGGGAGTTCCATCTGTGGGCACAGGCAGTGTGGGAGTTCCATCTGTGGGCACAGGCAGTGTGGGAGCTCCATCTGTGGGAGCAGGCAGTGTGGGAGCTCCATCTGTGGGCACAGGCAGTGTGGGAGTTCCATCTGTGGGCACAGGCAGTGTGGGAGTTCCATCTGTGGGAGCAGGCAGTGTGGGAGCTCCATCTGTTGAGTGGAATTCTGTGCATATCCTGTTTCCTTGCAGTTGGCCTTCTATCTCCCAGCTCCCTGGTTGTCAGTCACTCTTCCTGATTCACACTGAAGATTTGTGTTCTCGTCACTTTTTGCTCATGACTGATACTTAGGACTGCCCCTCTTTCACTACCGTTCCCACCACCGCTGTGTGAAGGAAAAGCTAAAACCTCATGTAATATGGAATCAAATTATTATTTGGGAGAGTTGCTGGCTCCCAACTGATAGAGCTCTGATGTTCCTAGCTATTAGAAGTACTGTAAAAGTGTGTAATAAAAGCCAATATGTTCCTTTTGCAAGAGGTCTCGTTTGAGTAGGAGTGTGGAGGGAAAGGGTAGGGGGCGCATTGCAGGTGGAGGGAAAGCGGGGCACACAGCTCAGGCAGGTGCGGTGCAGAGCTGGTCATAGCGAGGCACACAGCTTGAGCAGGTGCGGTGTGGAGCTGGTCATAGGGAGACACACAGCTCAGGCAGGTGCGGTGCAGAGCTGGTCGTGGGGGCGAGTGGGGATCGTGCACGTTTCAGAGAGTGTCCTGTGCCTGAATTCTCACCGAGTTTAGGATACTAGTAGCCACGCCGGGGTGGGACTGGAGGTCCACATCCACCGAGCGAGCACCAGGGGCCCCAGCGTCCTGTGCAGCACGGAGGTCAGGTGTGCGCAGTGTTTGGAAGGGACACGGAAGAGGGCCCCGCGGCAGGGGGAACGGGAGGCCTGTCTTGGCTCTTGCTAGCGCTCTCCTTTCCTCTTCAGGCTGCGGGTACACACCCCCTGTCCTGGAGGCTGTCTCTGAGAGCCCCATGTGGCTGCTGCCCGAAGACAAACACTTTTACCGTAAAAGTTAATAAAATATTATTAAAAAGAATATAAGAACGGGGAGTTAACAGTCGACATTTTGCTGCATCCCCTTTAGTCTTTTCTGCCTGTGAAAACAGAATACAGCAGGATGGGAAGTATGTGTATGTTGGTCTTGAATCCAGTCTGAAGTTGTAGTGGAATCTTGCGCTTTGGGTCCTGGCTGGCTAACTTGGTGCACGCCTTTCCCAGGCTTCTGCCTGGGTCGCCAGCACAGTGGAGCCCAGGTCTAAGGACGGCCCCGCGTCATGCTCTGTGAGCCTTGGAAATTGCTAAGAGGTCAAGCAGTCTGAAAAGAAGCCTTGGATTTGTGAGGTTTTGGAATTGGAGTCAATGGATAGAAACAGGGTTTTATTTTAGTAGTTTGTGGATTAAATAAGAGGAGAAGAAATACAGAAATTCAAGAGATCTGTCTGCGAAATAATAGAGAAAGATGGGTTTGTGAGACAGAGTGAGAACTGGGGGCTGGCGTTGTGGCCCAGCAGGTTAAACCACTAGTTGTGATGCCAGCATCCCATAACAGAGTGCTGCCTTGAGTCCTGGCTGCTCCACTTCCAGTCCAGCTTCCTGTTAATGCACATGGGAGGGCAGTGGAAGATAGCCCAAGTGCCTGGGCCCCTGACACCCGCATCAGGGAGACTCAGATGGAGTTGGCTCTTGGCTTCTGGCCAGACCCAGCTGTGTGGCCTTTGGGGGAGTGAAACAGTTAATGGAAGATCTTTCCCTCTCCCTCAGTCAGTCTCTCCCCCCCCATCTCCCTCTCTCTCTCCCTCTGTCTCTCTCCCTCCCTCTCCCCCTCTCCCTCCCCCTCTCCCTCTCTCCCTTCCTCTCTCTCTCTCTTCTTGCTGGCACTCGTCTCATTTTCTTTGAACCTGAGGGTCGTAAACTCCCTGGTGCCTTAGGTTTAGGTTCAGTCTTGCATCAGGAGGAATCTGGAGCACTGCAGTTCCCTTGGCTCTGCGATGTGGGCCTGGGTTGACTCACTCCACGTCCACTCCAGGCTTGGCCTCACACCTAGACAAGCGTTCTAAGTGCAGGCGCGCATACGCAGGTGAACACAGAGAAATACCTGTCGTGAGTGGGCAGGGGACCAGAAGACTGCTCGGAGAGGAGAGGTGGAGGAGGGCAGACAGACATCGGGCAGCCTCCATCCGTGTTCCAGGAGAAAGAGAGAGCCCCTCCCAGCTGTTGGCCTCTTTGAGGAAGTGGGGGCAGTGCCTTTACAGGTGTGAGGCCCCCTGGGAATCATATGGCCCCTGCACGAGTTCCGCTGGAGCTTAATATCCATACTTCATTGCTGCTTTCCCCCACCTCCCCGCAGTTAAGTCCCAGAGGCTTCCTGGGAAACAGGGCTTTCTGACCTACAGATAGAAGAGTAGAAATATACCTGGTGGCTTGTAGCAGCTTCCAGCTCAGCAGACCTACACTACCTACCTGCCTGTCCCACGTCATCTACAAGGTGAACTAATCATTAGACAGGGGGAGGAAGGAGCTGTGACCAGAAGATTCCGTGGGTTTCCCCTGTGCCTAGTGTCTTCCACTGATAGTAGTCCTGGCTGCCCTGGCCCGCCCAGAGCTGCTGTGAGCCCAGAGTGCTGTGAAATCATCCTGTGTGCCAAGACCTGAGAGGACGGAGCTTGCTCCTGGCCCGGGGACCTGTGTTCTGCTGGGGGCTGGAGGGGAGGCAGTAGTGCACCCAGGAAGGCTGGCGCTTCCCTCTTCTTAACTTCCCGCTGAGAGATGAAGCCTTGCTCTCCTGTGGGGAAGTGAAGTCCAGAAGTTAGAAGCAGAAGTTGTGATTCACAAACCCTAGAGTGGCAGAATAATTGCGGGTTAAGTGTTGTGACTTGGAATTCTTATCTGTATTATTTTTATGTTAATTTATTTTTAATTGAAGCTGGTATCTTATTTATTAAGTGTATATGTTGACATATGAGATGAAATTCCACCTGACTCTGGAAAACTCTTGGTAATAAATTGCAGAATCGGCCGTTGCTACGGCTCACTAGGCTAACCCTCCGCCTGCGGCGCCGGCACACCGGGTTCTAATCCTGATTGGGCTGCCGGATTCTGTCCCGGTCGCTCCTGTTCCAGTCCAGCTCTCTGCTGTGGCCCGGGAGTGCAGTGGATGGCCCAGGTCCTTGGGCCCTGCACCTGCATGGAGACCAGGAGAAGCACCTGGCTCCTGGCTTCGGATCGGCACAGCGCGCCGGCCGCAACACACCAGCCATTAGCAGCCATTTGCGGGGTGAACCAACGGAAGGAAGACCTTTCTCTCTGTCTCTCTCTCTCTCACTGTCTAACTCTGCCTGTCAAAAAAAAAAAAAAAAAAAAAAAAAAAAAAAAAGTTGCAGAATCTATTTTAGGTAACCAAACCAGGAAGAAACTCTTTTCAAAGTGATAAAAAGCCAAAATGCTGTATAGACAAGTACTTTAGAAATGGTTACAGTTAGATCCACTGGAAATACTCTTTCATGAGTAGTAGGAAGTGAGAACTTTCATTGTGAAAGGTTTCCAACATGCGTGGGAGTGGAGCAGTGATCTCATGTGTGTACTGACTTAATAATCACCAAGATTTCATAACACTTGCCTCATCTACTTTTTTCTTTGAAGTCGTTCAAACAGCTCTGCATGTCTCAGGCATCGTGCCATTTTGCTTCTCTTTACTTCTGGGCATGCAAGTCTTACAAAGTACAGTGATTTTCTTACGTGACCATACGTCATCGTGCTTCGTAAAGGCAGGTGTGATGCCTTGGTGCAGTGGTGCAGAGTACGCACATTTGCTCTGTATCTCACAGTGTGTGCTTCGCACTGACAGCCACGTGAGGCCTTACAGCTGGCTGAGTCTCCTGGGATTAGTCGTGCTGCTCTGGAAGTCTGGGGGTGAGGTAATGCAGCCGGGGCCCCTGGGAAGGCTTTGCCGGATTGCTGACAGAGCAGCCCCGGGGGCTTGAGACTGACACCTCCACTCTGAAGGCCGAGCAGCTCTCCTCTGTAAATGGCCAGCGTCCTCTGTAAATGGCCAGCATCCTCTGTAAGTGGCCAGCGTCCTCTGTAAATGGCCAGCGTTCAGGACGGGCACAAAGAGAAGGGAAAGGTAGGAGCGGCAGAGTCAGCACTGGAGGCACACTGTGGAGACCGTCAGGGTCAGCACACTGGCGGAAGAGCATCTGTTCTGGTGTGAGGTTCACCCTCCTCCAGGAACTGTGTTTCTGGAAACCAGGAGGCATGGTGGGAGCAGTCAGAGCCACCAGGAAGTGCTGTTCGGAGGCCGTGCTCACTGATCTCCTTTCTCATCCCTTGCATGCTGGAGGCCCACATTCTGCAAAGAACAGGCCTTGCGAGCAGTAGGAGACCTGGAGACGGTGCATGGGGGAGGATAAGCTGTAAATTTCTTGATCCAGTGGAAACTTGGCATGGCTGTTCTCATTCTCTAGCTCTGCCCAAACTCCATCTTCTTGGTCCTCAGGAGGACCAGAAAGGATGTAGATGATTATCAAAAACTGAACCACACACACACACACACACACACACACTTTTTTTTTAATATTTTGTTTATTTATCTGAAAGATGGAGAGAAAGAGAGAGAGAGAAAGAGAGGTCTCCCATCCACTGGTTCACTCCCCAAATGGACGCATTGGCCAGAGCTGGGCCAATGCGAAGTGAGGAGCCAGGAGCTTCTTCCAGGTCTCCCACGTGGGTACAGGAGCCCAAGCACTTGGGCCATCTCTACTACTTTTCCAAGCCATAAGCAGAGAGCTGGATTGGAAGAGGAGCAGCCGGACACAAATCACACCCATGTGGGATACCGGTGCCACAGGAGGAGGATTAGCCTGTCATACCACAGCACTGGCCCAGCAACATTTGTATTGCTAATAGGTGAACTGTGCCCATGTGGGACACTGGTGTCACAGGAGGAGGATTAGCCCACTTACATCACTGGCCCATTTGCATTGATAATAGGTGGGCAACATATCTGTCCATTGAATGTGGTGTGAATCATGTTGAGTTATTTATTTATTTTTTTCCAAAGAAACCTTTTATTTAATGAGTACAAATTTCCTAAGTACAACTTTAGAAATATAGAGATTCTTCCCATCATACCGCCCTCCCACAACTACTCCCACCCCACTCTTCCTCCCTCTTCCATTCCCTATTAAGATTCGTTTCAATTGACTTTATTCACAGAAGACCAACTCTGTACTAATTAATGATTTCAACAATTTGTACACATATACACAAAATGTAAAAACTGTTTGAGAACAAGTTTTACAGTTAATTCTCATAGTTCAACTCATTGAGGACAGAGGTCCTACATGGGGAGTAAGTGCACAGTGACTCCTGTTGTTAATTTAACAATTAACAATCTTAGGTATGATGTCAGTGATCACCTGAGGCTCTTGACATGAGCTGCCAAGGCTATGGAAGCCTTTTGAGTCCACAGTCTCCGTCAGTATTAGGCACGGCCATAAACAAACTGCAAGTTCTGTCCTCCATTCAGAGAAAAGTGCATACTTCTTTGATGGCCCCTTATTTCTACTGCAGCCTCACCCACCAAGATGCTTCATGTAGGACATTTTTTTTTTTTTTTGCCACATTGTCTTGGCTTTCCATGCCTGAAATGCTCCGATAGGCTTTTCAGCCAGACCAGAATGCCTTAAGGGCTGATTCTGAGGCCAGAGTGCTATTTATAATGATTTTCATTCTATGAGTTTGCTATGTGGGTTGCTTCCCATGTTGGAACATTCTCTCCTTTTTAATTCTATGTATTGTGATCACTTCTCGACCTTTTGGCTAAGATCAAGTGCAATTCTATGTATTGTTATTACCAGACTCTTGGCCTTATTTATGTGATCCCCTTAACACTTAATCTTATCTGTATCATCAATTTAATACTTAATATGATCACTTTAACACTTAGGATGGCATTACTACCACCCAGATTAATGGGATTTGGAGTACATGGCAAGTTTTTAGCTGTACCCTTAGAAGTATGACCATAGTAATGTATGCAGAACTATATAGCTCCTCCCTCTCTTATTCCCACTCTTATTTTTTACTGGGATATATTTTCACTTGACTTGATACACATACGATTAATTCTGTGTTAAGTAAAGAGTTCAACCAATGGTATTAAGAAGGAAGAGATGGGGCCGGTGTGGTGGCACAGTGGGTTAATCCTCTGCCTGCAGCGCCAGTATCCCATATAGGCACCGGTTCTAGTCCCTGCTGCTCTTCTTCCCATCTAGCTCTCTGCTATGGCTGGGAAGGCAGTGGAGGATGGCTCAAGTCCTTGGGCCCCTGCACCCGGGTGGGAGAAAGGAGGAAGCACCTGGTTCCTGGCTTTGGATTGGCGCAGCTCTAGCCATTATGGCCATTTGGGGAGTAAACCAACAGATGGAAGACCTTTCTCTCTGTCTCTCCCTCTCATTGTCTGTAACTCTACCTTTCAAATAGATAAATAAAATCTTAAAAAAAAGAAGGAAGAGAAAAAAACAAACAAATAAGAAAATTTTTCCTTAACAGTCAAGACAACGGCATTTCAAGTCACTGCTTTTCAAAGTGTCAATTTCACTTCTACAGATTGACTTTTAGGTGCTCTGTTAGTTCTCACAGATCAGGGAGAACGTATGATATTTGTCCCTTTGGGTCTGCTTATTTCACTAAGTATGATGTTTTCTAGATTCATCCATTTTGTTGCAAATGTCTGGATTATATATATATATATATATGTATATATATATATATTTACTGTTCTATAGTATTTTTTTTTTTTTGACAGGCAGAGTGGACAGTGAGAGAGAGAGACAGAGACAGAGAGAAAGGGCTTCCTTTGCCGTTGGTTCACCCTCCAATGGCCGCTGTGGCAGTGTGCTGCGGCTGGCGCATGGCGCTGATCCGAAGCCAGGAGCCAGGTGCTTTTCCTGGTCTCCCATGCAGGTGCAGGGCCCAAGGACTTGGGCCATCCTCCACTGCACTCCCGGGCCACAGCAGAGGGCTGGCCTGGAAGAGGGGAAACTGGGACAGAATCTGGCGCCCCGACCGGGACTAGAACCCGGGGTGCCGGCACTGCAAGGCGGATAATTAGCCTATTGAGCCACGGTGCCGGCCTCTATAGTATTCTATAGAGTTACATATCCCATATTTTCTTTATCAAGCCTTCAGTTGATGGGCATTTAGGTTGATTCCATGTCTTAGCTATTGTGAATTGAGCTGCAATAAACATGGGGGTACAGAAAACTCTTATTTACCAATTTCATTTCCCTTGGGTAAATTCCCAGGAGTGGGGTGGCTGGGTCATATGGTAGGACTATATTCAGATTTCTGAGATATCTCCATACTGTCTTCCATAGTGGCTTTAACAGTTACATTCCCACCAACAGTGGATTAGGGTACCTTTTTCCCTACATCCTTGCCAGCATTTGTTGTTTGTTGATTCCTGTATGAGAGCCATTCTAACTGTGGTGAGGTGAAACCTCATTTTTTTTTTTTTTTTTTGCGTTGCATTTCCCTGATGGCTAGTGATCCTGAGGGTTTTTTCATGTGTCTGTTGGCCATTTGGATTTCCTCTTTTGAAAAATGTCTGTTTAAGTCCTTTGCCCATTTGTTAACTGGGTTGTTTGCTTTGTTGTTGTTGAGTTTCTTGATCTCTTTATATATTGTGGTTATTAATCCTTTATCAGTTGCATGGTTTGCAAACAATTTTTCCCATTCTGTCAGTTGCCTCTTCACTTTCCTGACTGTTTCTTTTGCAGTACAGAAGCTTCCCAATTTGATGTGATCCCATTTGTTAATTTTGGCTTTGGTTGCCTGTGCCTCTGGGGTCTTTTCCAAGAACTCTTTTCCTGTGTCAATGTCTTGCAGAGTTTCCCCAGTGTTCTCTAATAATTTGATGGTATCAGGTCATAGGTTTAGGTCTTCAATCCACTTTGAATGGATTTCTGTGTAAGGTGTAAGGTAGGGGTCCTGCTTCATACTTCTGCATGTGGAAATCCAGTTTTCCCAGCACCATTTACTGAAGAGCCTGTCCTTGGTCCAGGGAATGGTTTTAGCTCCTTGGTCAAATGTAAGTTGGTTGCACATGCTTGCATTGATTTCTGGGGTTTCTATTCTGTTCCACTGTCTATCCCTCTGTTTTTGTGCAAGTACCAGGCTGTTTTGATTATAAAGCCCTGTGGAAAACACAGAGGCTTTGGGGAATTTTCATGTTACTGTATAATTATGACAAGTTCTTCAAAGTACTCTTCAGAATGTGAATTTTCTGAGCCCTATTGGAGATAAAACTCCAGTGGTTTTCCAAAAAGCCTGGGAGAGGAAAGCCTGCCTGCAGTGTTCAGCACGCAGGGGGAGGCCCTCAGAGCAGACGACTCGAGGTGTGTCCGTTACCAGGTACGCCGTGCATGCCACAGCGAGTCCTGCCGGCACAGTTGGTTCCCCAGGTCTTCCTGCTCCGAGCTTTTGTCTGTCTTCTCAAAGGGCTTGTTTCTTGATTGGTACTTGGTGTCGGAAAAGGAGCCCTAATTTATACTCAGTTTGAATTTCGTTTGGTTTGTTTACTTAAAGGTAGTGCGGTATGAGGTGTTCTTAATATTCTGTATCTAGTATTTAGTATTATTTAGTATTTCCATATCAGAGACATAGTAGTCTTAATTTTATGGTTTTAAGTATTAAGACTGAATTATTTGGGGCTGGCGCCATGGCTCACTTGGTTAATCCTCCGCCTGCAGCGCCAGCATCCCATATGAGCGCCAGGTTCTAGTCCATGTTGCTCCTCTTTCAGTCCAGCTCTTTGCTGTGGCTTGGGTTAGCAGTGGAGGATGGCCCAAGGGCTTGGGCCCTCCACCCACATGGGAGACTGGGAGGAGGCTCCTGGCTCCTGGCTTCGGATCGGCACAGCACCGGCCGTAGTGGCCATTTAGGGGAGTGAACCAACGGAGGGAAGACCTCTTCTCTCTCACACTGTCTGTAACTCTACCTGTCAAATAAATAAATAAAAATCTTTAAAAAAGACTGAATTATTTGGTCATTGTTTGCTTTCCTTTGTAAATATTCATTTGTTTGAAAGTCAGAGTTACAGAGAGGAAGGGACACAGATAGAGTGAGAGCTTCTATCTGCTGGTTACTCCCCTGGTGGCTGCAGTGGTGGGGCTGAGCCAGGCCAAAGCTAGGAGCCAGGAGCTTTATCTGTGTCTCCCCCATGTTGGTGGCAGGACACAAGCACTTGGGCCATCTTCTGCTGCTTTTCCTAGGCCTTAGCAGGGAGCTAGATTGGAAGTGGAGTAGCTAGGACACAAACTGGCACTCATAGAGGATGCCGACGTCGTAGGCAGTGTCTATCTGCTACGCCACAACGCCTACCAATACTAATTTCATAGATTAAATTAAATGAGATGTTTTATGTGAGATGCAAGCATAGTCAATATGCAATGAACATGTTTTTATTGTTACAGTAATCCGCTTCAGTATTAATGAGGCTTTAAGGTGAAGTGGCTTATGCTGGCTTAAAAGTACGTTGTTTTAGGAATCCATTCTAAAGCAACATAAATCTGCTTACTATGCTTAATGGGCCTCCAGAGGTTACATGGAATAAAAGCTAATTTATAGCTGTTTCAAAAATAAAGTTTTCCCAATAGGATGTCTTGAGCTTATTTTAAATTAAGTTTTATGCTCCTAAATTTAAGTACTTCTTTAAGAGATTTGACAACATTTAATGGTCCTTCAGACCATTTTGGCCCAGATAATCTCAAATATAATTTATACCTAGGTTCCAGATTTTATGAATAAGATTGAATGTCACTTTAGGAGCCTAATGCATAGACTTTATTAATTGTGAGCTCTATTGAGCTGGCACTGAAAAATCTTAAGGATTGGCTGGCGCCATGGCTCACTTGGTTGATCCTCTGCCTGCGGCGCCAGCATCCCATGTGGCCATCATGTTCTGGTCCCGGTTGCTCCTCTTCCAGTCCAGCTCTCTGCTGTGGCCCGGGAAGGCAGTGGAGGATGGCCCAAGTGCTTGGACCCTGAACCCGCATGGGAAACCAGGAGGAAACACCTGGCTCCTGGCTTCACATTGGCGCAGCACACCGGCCATTTTGGGGGTGAACCAACGGAAGGAAGACCTTTCTCTGTCTCTCTCTCTCTCATTGTCTAACTCTGTAAAAAAAATTAAAAAAATTTAGAAAAAGAGTTCTTTGTATTGTGTGCAGCCCTGTCTCTACTGTTGAGGAACAGTGTTTTTTTCTTCTTCCTGTTTGTTGAATTAATGTAGGGTTAGGCTTATGATTATAAAATAAACTGAAAGCCTGTTATTTTAAAAGTTAAAAGAATGAGAAAGGAAGGAGGAGTGAGGGTGGCAGCATGGGCAGGAAATTTGCATTTTGTCCATTTTGATGAATTAGGAATCATTTCCACGTGAACTCCTGGCATTCTGTTCATTTACTTGTAATTCTGGGGCCAGAAGTCCAGGAGTGTCCAGAGCTTCAGAGTTACATCTTTTTAGATGATGCCGTTTCAGTGCAGTCTGTTTGTTGAGTTTTTTCCTGATGAGAAGCAAGCGTTCATTATCACATCCACCAAATTTGAGGCCATAGTTACTTTTTAGCATAGTTTTGTAAAAAGAAAAACAAAAACCCGACAAAATATACCATCTTAACCATGTTTAAGTGTATACTGTTGAGTAGTGTTCAGTCCATCTGCAGTGTTGTAAAATAATGAAATACACCTCCAAAGCTGAAACTCCGTGTCCATATTTGAGTGAGACAGCAGATATGAGAGAGATAGAGAGAGAGAGAGAGGGCCCTGCTCTCTGAGGATGCCCTGCCCAAATGCCCGCAATGGCTGGGACTGGCCAGGCTGAAGCCAGGAGTTGCGACTCAGCCCAGGTCTCCCAGTGGATGGCAGTGAACCAAGTGCTGGCGCCGTCACCTGCTGCTGCGAGGGTCTGTGTTAGCAGGAAGCCGGGCTCAGAGGTCTTGGACCCAGGTGCTTATACCAGTACCACCGTGTTGGGGACCCAGGCGTCTTAACCAGTAGGCAAATGCCCAATCCCTACCATTTCCCTTCCTTTTCTGACTGAATAGTACTCGATTGCTTGTATATACCACATTTTATTTATTATTCTGTTTTTTCAAGGTTGTTTGTGCTAAGTGAGTATTCTTTAGACTCATACCAAGTGATTGGTAGGAGAAATATGATAAAATAATTTAAACAAATTGTGGTTTGTTTCATAGACATTCTGGTAAAGAGTTGTTCTAGGACGGGGATCTGGCATAGCGCTTACAATGCCATGTAGACCAGCTACATCTCAGAGTGCCTGGGTTCTAATCCTGGCTCTGTTCCCCAGGTGGTGGCTCAGTTACCTGGACCCCTGCCTGGGAGACCTGGATGGAGATTCAGGCTCCCAGCTTCTGTTTGACTGAGCCCCAGTTGCAGGCATTTGGCACGTGAACCAGTGGATGAGAGATCTCTCTATCTCTGTCTTTCTCTCTCTGCTTTTCCAATAAATGAAATTTAACCATTTTAAAAAGAATATTCTGATTTTTTTTGAAGAATTGTTTTAGGTCAGAAATGAAAATTAACATGAAATTTTGGACAAGCTGCTTTTAGATATTCCTTCTGTGGTTTCTGGCTTTTGGCATGTACATTTTCTGTTAATTGTTAGAAAGACCTGTGTTACCATTAAGAGGAATTTTAACTTCCATTGTTTTCCTTATAGGATGCCTGCTGCATAAAATTCCTTTTTGGCTCAAGATTTCACTGCAACTTGTGTATGCATTTATTACTTAGAAAAGAATCTGGCTAGTAATTTATGGTCAGTTTGAATCTTAGTGAAACCAAATATAAGATTGACTTTTGAAAGTTCTAGAGCTTGGTTTTTGATTTCTATAAAAATGACATTCATTTTCATTGTACTTTTAAAAATATGATAGTCAATGAAACACAGTCCTTTTGGTTAAAATATAGAAATCATGCTCTAAGTATTACAAATAGGAAATTTTATGATGCTTTAAATATAATAAATGGGAAAGTCTAGATACTTCCAAGAATTAGGTGAAGGAAAAGAACATTTCTTGATGGATGAAGGACCCTAGTTTTTCTTTAACTGCTTCCTGGAAGTATTGTCAGAATTGACAGTACTTGATTGGTGATACTTGTTTTGCTTTCAGTGGGTGAATTTTTTAGAGACATAAAATTTGACCATTTATATTTACAACACCAGAAACTGTAATCCACTTGCCCTAGTTTTATTCAGATTATAGGTTTCAGGTGACAATTATGTACTAGACCCATGAAGAGGATTTGCATGAATGTCTTCATGGAATTACAGCAAGTAGATATAAAAATAATAGTTTCAGCTCAGTTATTCACAAAAATGTTCCGCTGATGTTCTGGAAGTACAATTTTATTAGTAAAATCTAACTGTTGATTTTGCAATTTATTAGCCACATTTTTTTTTTTTTAAACTAAATAGGAAGGAGCTCACCAAAATGCGGACCAGTTCTACATTTTTCAGTGTGTATTTGTCTTCATTTAGTTCAACTAAATACAAATGTAAAACAATAAAATGAGATTTTTTCATCTTTATGTAAGTGTTCAGTTTGTAGTATTCTTATTTTCCTGTTTTCAGCCTTAAAATATTTGATACAATCTTTAAAGGTTTTTTCCAAAGAAGAAACAGAATCCTTTGAGAATCTTATTTATTTATTTTTTTAAAGATTTAGTTTTATTTATATGAAGGGCAGGGTTGCAGAGACAGAGGAAGACACACAGACATACACACACGCACATACAGAAATCTTCCATCTGCTGCTTGACTCCCCAGATGGCCAGGCCGAGCCAAAGTCAGGAGCCTGGAACCCCATCTGGGTCTCCTACGTGGGTGGCAGGGGCCTCAGAACTTGGCTCTTTCTACTGCTTCTCTAGGCGCATTAACTGGCTGCTGGATCAGAAGTGGAGAAGCTGGGGCTTACACTGATGCTCATGTGGGATGCTGGGCCTTGCAGTGGGCAGCTTAACCTGCTGCACCGTCGTGCCAGCCCTGAGAATCCTGTCTTAATACATAACTTCCAGCTTAGATTGTCAGTGGATTTTCATCATAAATCTTGAAATTTAATTAGGTGATACTGAGGCTTGGTTTTTTCAGGCAGCAGAGTTGACAGAGCAGTCTACTGTCTTGGGAATTCACATTTTTTCATCCTTTGTTACCTGCACTGAGGGAGGCCCGGTAGCTCTGTGACGTGGCAGCTCAACTGTGACATCATAAATCCTTCAGTGGAAACCTGGCTGCAGGCTGGAGCTGGTCTGCTAGTGCTGATCACATCGGAGTTGCAACATTGTGAGGTTGTCCCAGTCACAAGTGTCATTAGCAGTATTTTTTTTAATTGCAAAGCCAATTAAGGCTGTCAGTTGTATCATCTTAATACTTCTTCCAATTAACTGCTGTCTACGTGGGGTTTTTGGTGGATGTGGTGGCATCAGCATAATCTATGTTTCAGGCATCCCATAGAAGAGGACTACCCTTCAGGGGATTTGGAAGAAAAGGTAACTTCTATCTACTAAGAGTTCCTTCGCACACTCCTAAAACCTCATAAAATGCGGTATAAAAACTATGAACCATTTCATGTTTTTCAGCTTTTGTTTTAAAAGATTTTATTTATTTTAGCGGTAGAGTTACAGACAGAGAGGGAAAAACAGCGAGGAAAGATCTTCCAACCACTGGTTCACTCCCTAAAAGGCTACAATGGCCAGAGCTGGGCCGATTTGGAGCCAGGAGCCAGGTCTCCCACGCGGGTGCAAGGGCCCAAGAGCTTGGGCCATCTTCCACTGCTTTTCCAGGCCACAGCAGAGAGCTGGATGGGAAGAACAGCCAGGACGCGAACCAGCGCCCATGTAGGATACCGGCACTGCAGGCTTAGCCTGCTCTGCTATGGCGCTGGCCCCTTTGGGTTGCTTTTTGAGCAGTTGCCTACTTGATTATTGGCATGGAATAGAAATGCTTGCAGCTCTTCCTGTGACTCCTCTTCCCGAGGGCCTTCTGAGCAAACGTGCCCTCTAGGCAGCCGTCCACAACAAGCAGCCTCCGCCCTGCTCTGCCCTCCCCGTGCCACCCCTGCCGTCGCCTGCTGACTGCTGCTGCCGCTTTATTTTTCTTCTAAGAAATGAGCCCTTCTTCTGTTCACTGCTGAATCCCACTATTACACAGTGGACCAAGGCGGGCTCCCAGCGTGTCCTGTGGTGTATTTCCCTATGATTTTTGCTTATGAAAATCTTGAGGAGTTGGGTTTTGGCCTAGTTAGTAGGATGCTGGTTAAGATAGCTGTGTCCATGGGGCCAGTGCTGTGGCATAGTAGGGTAACTGCCGGCATCCCATATGGGCGCTGGTTTCGAGTCCTGGCTGCTCCACTTCTGATCCAGCTCTCTGCTGTGGCCTGAGAAAGCAGTAGAAGATGCTCCAAGTCCTTGGGCCCCTGCACCCGTGTGGGAGACCAAGAAGAAGCTCCTGGCTCCTGGCTTCAGATCAGTGCAGCTTTGGCTGTTGCAGCCAACTGGGGGGTGAACCAGTGGATGGAAGACCTCTCTCTTGCTCCCTCCCCCTCTCCCTCTCTCCCTCTCTACCCCCTCCCTCTCTCCCTCTCTCTCTCTGCTTCTGCCTCTCTGTAACTCTGCCTTTCAAATAAAATAAATAAATCTTTAAAAAAAAAAAAATAAAAACCTGCGTCCCATCTTTAGTTCTTGGTTTGGTCCTGGCCCCAGCTCTGGGTTCCAGTTTCCTTGGTAATGCACACCTTGGGAGGCAGCAGGTGGCGGCTCAAGGTTTTGGTTCCTGCCACCCATGTAGAAGACCTGGATTGAGTTCCCATGTCCTGAGCTGGCCCAGTCCCAGCTCTTATGGGCATTTGGAAAGTGAACTAGCAGATGGATGCGAGAGATCCATTCATATTCTAATATTCTGTCTCCCTCTCTCTGCCTTGCAAACAATTAAGTACCAAGAAGAATATCCATGTGTTTTTGAAAAAGCCATTATACTCTTCCCTGTTCTAATAAACAAATAAATCTTTAAAAAAGAATGTAAAATAGTGCCACTTTTCTCATTAAATATTTTTTGTTTTGGAAAACATTTTTTCATAAAGTGTTTTTTACATATATAATGGACTTATGAGCATTATTTCTTAAAAGGTTTATTTATTTTGAAAGTCGGAATTATAGAGAGAGAGGCATAGACAGATAAATCTAAGCCGGCGCCGTGGCTCAATAGGCTAATCCTCCACCTTGCGGCGCCGGCACACCGGGTTCTAGTCCCGGTTGGGGCGCCGGATTCTGTCCCGGTTGCCCCTCTTCCAGGCCAGCTCTCTGTTGTGGCCAGGGAGTGCAGTGGAGGATGGCCCAGGTGCTTGGGCCCTGCACCCCATGGGAGACCAGGAAAAGCACCTGGATCCTGGCTCCTGCCATCGGATCAGCGCGGTGCGCCGGCTGCAGCGGTGGCCATTGGAGGGTGATCCAACGGCAAAGGAAGACCTTTCTCTCTCTGTCTCTCTCTCTCACTGTCCACTCTGCCTGTCAAAAAATAAAAAATAATAATAAAAAAAAAAAGACAGATAAATCTTCCATCTGCTGGTTCACTTCCCAGGTGGCTACAATGGCCAGTGTTGGGCCAGGTCGAAGCTGGGAGCTTCTTCCAGGTCTCCCATGTGGGTGGCAGTGTTCCAAGCACTGTGGCCATCTTCTGCTGCTTTCCCAGGCCATTAGCAGAGGGCAGGATTGTAAGTGGAGCAGGCAGGACGTTAACCAGCGCCCTTATGGAATGTTGGTGTTGCGCGTGGCAGCTTTACCTGCTGTGCCGCAACGCTGGCCCTGAATAGTATTATTTCTAAGTAATAACCAAGTATTTGAAAGTTGTCCGGTTTTAATTTCTAGTATGGTGGATATCAGTAGGGAGGGCCAGTGAGGTGCCGAGGCTGCTCCTGCTAACTTAGGAGAGGCAGCTGTATCGGTGTTTTCCCAACGGTGTGTCCGGAAGCTTCAGATCAGCCATAGGAGGAGGACGTCGGTGCTTACAAAGGCTTGTGGAAAAACGAGCTAAAATATGTTTACTTTGGTGCAAAAAATTTGAAATTACTGTGTGATTTTTTCAATACTTATTTTCCACGAACTTTTTGAAGAACTACGTATTTATACCAGAAACCAGCAGAAGCTACACTTCTCTTCCCAAGATCTGGTTATTAAATGTGTATCTGTACTTGATGGAAACCATCTAAGCACTGTCTTCAGTAATGTTTTAAAGGGCTTTAAGGTGTCCTGAGACGACAACGTGTGAGGATCAGTCGCATGGAGAGAGATCTTTTGGTAATTTGTCAGCCTAGGGCTGAGTGCCTTTGTGAAATTCAAAGTTGCCTTTTGTGCTGGGAACATTTGTAGAATAGGTACAATTTTTTTTTTTTAAAGATTTATTTATTTACTTGAGAGGCGGAGTTATAGACAGAGAGAGGGAGAGACAGAGACAGGTCTCCCATCCACTGGTTCACTCCCCAGATGGCCAGGAGTTGGGCTGATCCGAAGCCAGGAGCCAGGAGCTTCTTCTAGTCTCCCACGTGGGTGCAGGGGCCCGAGCACTTGGGCCATCTTCTGCTGCTTTCGCAGGCGTGTGTGTAACCTGCTGCGCCACAGCACCAGCCCGGGTCCATTCTTTTTAATTGTAGTATTTTGGTTGTTAAACCTGCTGGTTCTGTATGGGACGATCCTTTCCTGTCCCCTTGTGATCCGAGGGGGACAGTTAGAGCGGCGGGTGAGCTGAGCTTGTGCGTTGGGCTGCACATTGGTTATCTGTGCTGCGGTTTCCCCCTGACGTAGTTTTGGCTCAGATCCAGCTGGCTCAAGCTCTGATTCTGTGCACAAGTCCTTGCCTGCGGCTCAGGCCCACGCTGCGGTCTCTGCTCCGTGCTGCTGTGCCATCCCTGGCCTGGAAGTGGAGCAGTTGGTTCTATAGCTGTTGGTGAGCCGCTGTTTCTTAGGGTCAGCTTCACTGATTCTGCCCTAGTGTGCCTAGCGTGATGGCCACACGGTCCTCTTGCATGGATAGAAGATTTTTAATTTTTGGATTGCCTGGGAAAGATGATGTAAATCAGCCTATAGTTTTCCTAACTCAGCTTTTGGATAATTCTGTCTCAAAGTATTGGTATAGGTAGATTGGAAATCACTGGTGTTCCTCCACGTGAGGTCACACACACAAGCGTTCCTAACTGTTGGATTGTGTGGTTCTCCTGCCGCTCAGAATAGAAACTGGCTTTCAGAACTGGTCTTCGACTGCTTTGAGTAAGTCGTAATGAATAGCAATCTTAGTGACATTGAGCAAAGTTCCTAAAATGACACAAGCCCACAGGGCAGCGTTGTCTAGCACTTAGAAGGTGTGGCAGGCTTGGTGACTAAGGGGAGGCATTCCTGGCATGGGGCTGGTAGGGCTAGACCTCGCTGGAAGGCACCGAGGAGCTGGGAACTGACTCGCTCCTCTGTGCCAGCCGGGCCGCGCTTCTGGGCTCTCTGCATGCTGCCCTGGAGGGGAGCGAGTCGGGGACCACCTCGGCTCCCAGACAGGAGCTTCCTCTGGGCCGGAGACACAGAGGACGTGGAGGGCTTGGATTTCTTTGGCCTGTGCCTTTTTTGTGATTATGGGGGCATAAAAATTGCTATGCTTACTGTACACTGGTACCGAGCGTAATGCTAGAACGGCATGTGTGGAACATTACGTTTATTGCAAGATAATCCACTGGTTCTTAGTTCCAGCCCCCGTTTCTCTGAAGTGAGAGAGGGTAGCTGTGCCTTGGCCTAGACGAGCTGTGCCGTCACTGCTGGCAGTCACGAGGTCGTAGTGAGGTAGTTTAACTGCTTTAGAACTCTGCGCTCGGAACATTCTTAGCCACTGACGCACGGGCACCGAAAGCGAGGAGCATGGGTTCTTTAACATCTGTTACCTCAGAGAATGCCTGTTCCAGGACAGTAGCCACCTCCTGATGGTAAGTCCCCGCTGGGTCGCCGCGTCCAGAAGCAGGAAGAGCAGCGAGAGGCCGGTGCAGTAGTGAGGCGTGTTTCTCGGAAAGGAAGCCGCAGACAAGGCCCAGCTCTAACCCTCCGCGATGATCACTCTTGCAGGTTTCTGTAGCTGGATCAGGCACCGGAAGAGGCTCTCCGGCCGTAACTCTAGTGCAGTTACCTTCGGGCCAGACTGTGCATGTCCAGGGAGTAATTCCGACCCCACAGGCACCGGCTCCTCACTCACCACAGATACACACCGTCCAGGTCAGCGTCCTGCCCACGTGCTAGCCGGCGGCGTCGAGAGCCGCCGCCGCCTCCTTTCTCCTTTGTCAACGCGTGGGTCCTTATTTTTCACCGTGAGCTTTCACTCTCAAGTTTCTGAATTAGCAATGTGGCGGATTTCTTTTCGGGCGTGAAGTGTCACGTGTCCTGCTAGATGGCTGGGCTCGATGTAGGAGGAGCTGCAGTTGGTCGTCAGCCCCGAGTGCACCCCGGAGTCACTGCCTGTGGGCAGGTCTTGCTGCCTCGGGAGTGCTGTGTGCAGAGCTCTGCGGGGGCTCCCAGAAACGCATGCAGGTTCTTTGGAGAAGGTGTCTGGCAAACGTCAGGTCTTGATGGTGTTTGCACGACCGGTTGAAGTGCAGTGTGTGTGACTCCTAGCACGTCCTGGCCCGTGCCTGTCACTGAGTGTTAGGTTCATCAGAGGAAAGCCTGGGTTTTGTGGACTTAGTGTTGTGCTTGCAACTCATAGCTGTTTTATTACTGGTTATTCCAAGGGTGGCCTAAACCCTGAGGACTTCACAGCACAACATTTTTTTTCATCAATAGATGTAAGTTATTAAGCATGTGTATTTAACATATTTTTTCTTGTTGACTAAACTTATTTTGGTTCCTTTTTTGGGGGTCAGTTTATTGCTCTGACCATTTGAACTGAAGTGGTGACCAAAAAACCCATGTGTGAGGGGACTGCAGGTGCACGCACTCCTCCTGCCCCTGCCCTGTGTGTTAGAGGACCGCCCGTCACAGGACAGACGAGGGACGGGCCGTCCGTGGGCGCTCAGAGCTCGCCGTGTCACTCAGAAGTCTAGGAGTGATTCTCGTCATTCTTGGTTTCTGTGCTGACCATTAATTCTGAGTCTCCTCGGGACTAAAATTAGAAAACAAGTCTTCCTAACCTGCTTTTTTTGTATTACGACTTTCACTGGGACGCTGATGTCTATCTCTCTCTGTTTAGTTTGAAGCTGGGTGGTTTTTTGGAAGAAAGTATTTGGGAGAAAGTATATTTAGTAGATTTTAATAAAAATTGTTATTTGAATAATCTGATTGCCTTTGCAGAAATCAGCATTAGTGAATCTCGTCTCGGTGTTCGTAACTGTTGAGCCTCTGGGTTCGCCTTTCTAAAATGGGTAGAGTAGCCTGCCTCGTGCAGCGGTTCCAATTGTGACGCGTGTGGCGAGTCCAGTGTACGGAGTTCAGTGTTTAGTGGTGATCGTGTTGTCTAACGCAGCAAGGCTTGTCTTCGGTAAGCTCTGCTCGTTGGCTTCCACGTGTTTATGTGTGGAGTGTGCGTCACAAGAGAGGCATGGGTATACAGCCAGGAGCTTTAGGGAAGTTTATATTCTTGCTTGCACTGTTGATAATTCTTCTGATTTTCCCAAATCACATTCCCACATAATTGTAATACTGAGAAAAGTGAGTTTTCTGAATTCAGCTACCCTGGGCCCTCCGAGTAAGCTGCACTAAGGTAGACCAGATGTGCTGATGGCAGTCATGGGCTATGGAGGTTCATGCCTGTGGTCTTCTGATTTCCAAGATGGTCAGAGTGTGACATTGGTACTTGACTTGAGAGAGGAAGTCAGACCCTTACCTTCTTGAAGGAGAGACTCCATCAAGCCTCACCTCACCTACTTCTTGTACTGTACACCCTAACCTATCTCCTTAAATGCTTTGGGGGCCTAATCCCTAATTTGAAGACCCGGCTGAAGTCAGTGGTGGTACTGTGAGGAGAGCGGAGAGACTGGGGCGTGCTCTTCTGCCCTGTCGCTGGCTGGCTCACTTCCTGCTGGACTGCAAGGAGCGCATGTCTCTGTGCGTCCCTGCGAAGCTCCCTTGATGCAGGGACCATCTTCCCCGTGCGTTCCTGAGGAGCCGTCATCCCTGCCACTGCGTGCCACAGCTCAGTTCACAGCTACGGCGTCTGTCCGTGCGGCCCTCCCTAGCGCGCGTGAACCTTGTCAGCGTGGGCTCACCGTGTTCTTCCGCTCTGTGCCCCACACAGAGATCCCTAAGCACCGTTCTTTGAATGAGGGAGAAAATCACACATTTTTTATGATGCATTTCAGAAACTCTTATATTATAGGTAGCAACAATTGCAGAGACAGATGAGTCTGCAGAATCAGAAGGCATAATTGATTCTCATAAACGTAGAGAAATTCTTTCACGAAGACCCTCTTATAGGTGAGTGACCTCCATTTCCTGCCGTAATCCTACTTCTTCCAAAATGGTAGAATAATCATACGCCAGAACATCCTTCCTTGATAGATGTAGTGCGTCTCCTTCGTGCATCTACTTACTGTGTCGTTACACTGTGTTTTAGAAAAATCCTGAATGAACTTTCCTCTGATGTGCCTGCTATTCCCACGATTGAAGAAGAAAAGTCCGAGAGAGAAGGAACACCGCCTACCATCGCTACCATGGCAGTGCCGACTAGCATATATCAGACTAGCACGGGGCAATACAGTATGTATGCTGAGTTCCTCTGACAGTGCTGCTCTCAGTCCTCCCCGTGACAGGCACGCTGCATTCCTGACACAGTTGGCTCTCAGTGCTCCCTGTGACACACATGCTGCATTCCTGACACAGTGCTGCTCTCAGTCCTCTCTGGTGACACACACGCTGCATTCCTGACACAGTACTGGTTCTCAGTCCTCCCTGTGACATGCACACTGCATTCCTGACACAGTGCTGCTCTCAGTCCTCCCTGGTGACACACATGCTGCATTCTTGTGACACATTTGCTCTCAGTCCTCCCTGGTGACACACATGCTGCATTCCTGACACAGTGCTGCTCTCAGTCCTCTCTGGTGACACACACGCTACATTCCTGACACAGTGCTGGCTCTCAGTGCTCTCTGGTGACACACACGCTGCATTCCTGACACAGTGCTGGCTCTCTGTCCTCCCTGGTGACACACACGCTGCATTCCTGTGACACAGTGCTGGCTCTCAGTCCTCCCTGGTCACATACACACTGCATTCCTGACACAGTGCTGCTCTCAGTCCTCCCTGGTGACACACACGCTGCATTCCTGACACAGTGCTGCTCTCAGTCCTCCCTGGTCACATACACACTGCATTCCTGACACAGTGCTGCTCTCAGTCCTCCCTGGTCACATACACGCTGCATTCCTGTGACACAGTGCTGCTCTCAGTCCTCCCTGGTGACACACATGCTGCATTCCTGTGACACAGTGCTAGCACTCAGTGCTCCCTGGTGACACACATGGTGCATTCTTGTGACACAGTGCTAGCACTCAGTGCTCCCTGGTGACACACACGCTGCATTCCTGTGACACAGTGCTAGCACTCAGTGCTCCCTGGTGACACACACGCTGAATTCCTGTGACACAGTGCTGGCTCTCAGTCCTCTCTGGTAACACACACGCTGCATTCCTGTGACACAGTGCTGGCTCTCAGTCCTCCCTGGTGACACACACGCTGCATTCCTGACACAGTGCTGGCTCTCAGTCCTCTCTGGTGACACATATGCTGCATTCCTGTGACCCAGTGCTAGTTCTCAGTCCTCCCTGGTGACACACACGCTGCATTCCTGTGACAGTGCTAGTTCTCAGTCCTCCCTGTGACACACACGCTGCATTCCTGACACAGTGCTAGTTCTCAGTCCTCCCTGGTGACATACACACAGCTCAGCTTATGGTATTATATTGTTCCATTTTGAAATAGGTTGTTAGTACCTAAACCGTGTATCAGTAAATGCAAAGTACATGTTAACAAATTGAAAGATTTGTACTTACAGCTGTCATATTCTTTTGAAAAGTAAAATATCTATTGCTTGAATATAGAAGAAAATTTGGGGTACATAATCAAGGGAGGATTTTCCTAATTATGTTTATATCCATTTCTCGTAAAGGTAAAACGTACTGTTGTTTGTTGTCTTTATGATGCATGCCAACATACGTGTCTGTATTTCCCTCTTGTTGGCTCTGTTGCCCAGTTACTGACATTATACTTGAACCCCAACGATACCTTTGTGTCTGCATCGTGTGTAATGAATTGTTTCACTGCTCTCTGCTGTTCACTTGTGCTCCAGGTTTTCTTGCAGAGAATGGAACAGTCGCAAGCTCTCGCAGTTGGATAGATAATTTTATTTGAAATTTTACGCACTGAAAGCTGTAAATAAACAGATAAATTCACATTTAGTGGTGTGCATCTTACTGGACTATGAATCCTGTGCTTTTTGCTCTAATTAGAGCACTAGTTTTTCTTTTTTCCAGATTAAGAACGTTTGACACATAAACATAGTAAAAACGAGAGCTAGCTAGAAAGAAAAAGGACAAGAAAAAAGCTACTTAGGTTCTGAGTACGTGCAGTATTCAGTACTGTGTGTGTCAATATGGTGTTAGGATTGTAGATATGCTTCCCTTCAAAAAGTAGTAATATCTAAGAAAAAACCTCAAGTCGTAATGTAAGATATGGCTGTTAAAATGAGTTATGATGTTTCATGTGTGGGAAGGCCTTATATGGTCATTAACTTTTTGGAGTTTTTTTAGGCTTTTCTCGTAGTGGAGGTAGATTGGCAGTATCAGATGATTGCACTCACTCTCCTTTGTAGTTCTGGCTAGCTCCTACCCGGACACCTGCTATAAGTGGTATAATCTATTCCCCACCTCTTCTGGACTCTTGAGTGGACGTGTCCAAAATCAGACAAAGAATTCTCTCTACTGTCTGTAAGAATTCGACCTTGAGGGTTTCCCTGCGACTTCTTTCTGTCTGGTCTGGTCATGTGCTTTGGTCTGGCCCACGGGGCATATGTGGTAAGATGCCGGAACTGCGGATCTGGGTCCGCTGGCTGCTGGATGCCGAGTGCCCAGCCTCTAGGACCCCAGGGACACAGGTGGGCAGGCTCTCCTGACCACCCCAGCTCTGCCTTGGAGAAGTTTCCTTCAGTTACTGCAGCGGCTGTTCAAGTAGGAGACGCCCATTCTCGACGGTGGCATGACCGGTAGAGGTGCAAATTCCTGCTGAAATCGTGCGAAGACTTCTTAGGCTTGAGGGGCCATCGCAGATGTGTCGTCTCACTTCCTTGACGCTCCCTAGTGCCGCTTAGGAGTTCCCAGAGAGGATGATCCCGGGATCGGGACATGGATGCGTAAAGTCTCAAGTAATCGTGAAAACGTAGGAGGTTCAGAGAATGGCGAAGCCGGAGACAGCGTGGGGAGGGCACCCCGTTCCTGCCGTTTGCTAGATCGGTGATCAGAGCAAAGAGGTTTATTTTCCAAAGTCACGTTTCTGTCTTGGAAAGGCGAGGAATACTGAGCTGCCAAGCTGTGAGGTTGGCGTGAAGACAGAAGGAGAGAAGGGGAACGTAGGGGAGAAGCCAGGAAAGGAGAAGTGTAAGGTGAGTGTGGCCGTCTCGTACCCGCTCACCCAGCTGGGCCCAGCCTCTCCCCCTCCCGCTGAGGGGGCCCGGTGGCTGGGGGAAGAGAGGCAGGTGTTCCGGCTGAGAGCTGGCGAACTGCTCGCTTAGAAACCAGACATTCCTCTCTTTGGGACCTGGCGGTCCAGGACTCTCTGACTTAGGATTCGCCGTTTGGGCCAGTGGAGTATGATCCTGGAAACTGTTGCAGTGAGAAATCGTGGTGGTTCTGTGTACCCAGTGTGCAGGTAAAAGTGGCCATTCATCTAAAGCAACAGTGCCTCTGTTAAAAATGCATTTTTCAGGATTTGGTGTATTTGTTTATGTATTTGTTTCATGCAAAAAGTGGTTACTAACATGTGGATTTGTTGGAAGAATGTACTGTAATTGGAGCTTAAAGGTGCATTTACTTACATGCAAGAGCCATCCTATCAGTCCTGTTTCTTATTAGGAATAATACCAGGTTTTACTAGCTACACCTCTAGAAACAGAAAAAAGTGTGGTATCCTTTCCTTGTCAGAATCCAGGAGCTTGTTTTATACTAAAACTTCTGTATATTTTTGTGGGTTTGTTGGAGACATTTTTATAATTTTTTTATAAAAAATTGTTTAGGTTTATTTTTTCAACTTTTATGCATGGGTGTCTTCCCTTCAGCCTTAGCTTTTGTCGCCCTTTTCAAATGTATTTTATTACTTATTTTTAATTTGGTAAAATGAGTTTAGCTGGTGTTAAAAGCAAACAAAAAGTTGAATAAAATAAAAGTTAAGTGTACTCAGGTTTTCCCCATAAATATCTTTATTTATTTACTTATTTATTTTAAAGATTTATTTATTTATGTGAAAGGCAAAGTTACAAAGGGAGGGAGATACAGGAAGAGAGAGATCTTACATCCGCCCGTTCACTGCCCAGATGACCACAACAGCTAGGGCTGGGCCAGGCCACAGCCGGGAGCCTGGAATTCCATGTGGGTCTCCCACATGGGTGGCAGGGACTTGAGCACTCTGGCCTTCCTCTGCTGCCCTCCCAGGCGCGTTGGCAAGGAGCTGGATCAGAGTGGAGCCGCTGGGGCTTGAACTGGTGCCCCCGTGGGCTGCAGGCATTGTGGGTGGCACTTAACCAGCTGCCCCACCACGCCAGCCCACCCACTTATGATTCTAATGGTCGACAGATATTTGACGGAAGTTGGCCTTCTTTTTTCAACGTACTTCTTGTCTCAAAAACTGAAAGGGAAAAGTGGACCAGGGTAGGAAAAATAGACCAGGGCTTGGCATTAGCTGGGAATGGGCGGGCATTCATCCCTGCAGCTGCACCCGCAGCACAGCGGCTCACCGGTTCTGGCCAGAGAGAAGCCGCCCTGCCGCGGCACACAGCAGTCCCAGATACAAGTGTTACTGCTGCGGGAGCCATGTGCACACCCGCTCAGTTAGGGAGTTCAGAAAAGCGCGGGAGAAGCGACTAAGGAGACTGGATGTTCGAGGTTTCCTAATGTATCCAATGTCTCCTAAAACAAAAGTTTGTTTGTTTATTATTTATTTATCCTCCACTCTTCCCTTACCGCTTGAGGACTGTCACTCAGGCTACACATTTTTTTCCCTCTCTAAATGTCCCTTGTCTGTTTGCTTGCTCCCACTGCATTTTACTGGGAATCTCAGTAGAGTGGTCTCTCATCTTCGGGATCTGTACTGAAGGTAAGTGGTGGGTCTGCATTTCCTGGTACAGGGACCCCACGCAGGCACGCACAAAGCCCGCTTTCAGGATCCTGAAGCACTGGGCAGTCCTGCTGTTGTCCAGCCAGAGAGGACCCTGTGACTGGGAGGGTCCCCTGCCGCCCGACGCCCACATCAGGAGGCCTCTGTAGAAGTGAGAGGGACGCGGAAGTGTGAGATTACCCTCCACAGGTTTCCCCTGAAGCAGCTGTGTGTGCGCACATGTGTGTGCATGTGCGTGTGTGTACGTGTTTGTCCTTTGTGTGTGCAAGTGTGCAGTGAGTGCATGCATGTGTGCATGCATGTGTGCATGTATGTGTGCACATGTGTGCACTGCACGTGTGTGCACTGCACATGTGTGCATGCTTGTTCTTCATTGTGTGTACACACATGTGTGTGCATACATGCATGTGTGTATGTGTGCGTGTGTGCGTTTGCACAGTGTGTGAATGTGTGGATGCATCTGTGTGCATTGTACATGTTTGTCATTCATGTGTGCGCGTGTGGGCATATGAGTGCATGCATGTGCGTATGTGTGCACATGTGTGTACACGTGAATTTACACATGTGCATGTTTGCAGTGTGCATCTGTGTGCACATGTGTGTGCTTGTTTGTGCATGTGCATGCACATGTGTACGTGTGTGCACCTGCAGTGTGCGTGTTTGTGTGTGTATGTGTGCGTGTGCATGCATCTGTGTAGTGTGTGCACGTGTGTGCTTGTTTGTGTGCATGCACATGTGTACGTGTGTGCACCTGCAGCGCGCGTGTTTGTACATGTATGTGTGCACATGTGTGCATGTTTATGCACGTGTGTGAGCATGTGTGCATGTTTTTGCACGTGGGTGCGCATGTGCACATGTGTGCGCGTGTCTCCAGCACGTTGTGCTCATGCTGTCCTTGGCTGTTCTCTCTAAAGCACTGTCTCCGTGACATCACGCCAGTGTCCATGGGAAATACAGCCCCACAGAGCACAGCGGATCAGATTCATTCACGGGGAGGCGTGAAGATGCAAGAAGCAAAGACCTCTTGTCTTTCTCACGCTTCTCTGTTAAGACGTTGCACGGATTGTCCCCAGACCTTCTACTGTTGTGAAGCTGCGTGCTGAAACCGGGCCAGTCTGGAGTGTGGTTGAAGGTGTCCTGTCCTGAGACAGTGTGGCAGGCTCCTCGGGGTCCTCAGGCCCGGCGTGTTCTCTCTGCCCGTCCGCTTCCGGCAGGGCTGTGCCGGTGCCGCTGTCGTAAATGTGGGCTCAGCCCGAGAGCCCCTGAGTCAGAGCCCTGAAATTCTGCTGTTTGTCTTTCCATGGTTCTGGTGGCTTTGGACCTCAGTGGGCTTTTGCTCAGCTGCCCTTAAAAATGCTTGAGAAGGACTTGGAGATACTCAGAGCGTGTTTGAAACACCAGCCTTTCTATAAGGCATTTGCATCGCACTCTGTGTGACTCTGACCGTGTGGTGTTTACATCTTCATTGTAAAACTGGCTAGTTTATGTGCAGTTTTTTAAAAGGAGCCTTTGGTTCCCCAGAATCTCTGCTGTTTAAAATTCACAGTTGTAATATTTATGTTATACAGACTTTCTGATGTGTTAAACAGGACTTAATTATCTATTAGAGTGAAATTTTAAAATACTTGCTCAATTATTCTTTTGAAACTCTAGGTTAACACGTTAACTTTTCAACATGACTGGGAAATTCTAGTATTTAGAGAACATTAGCTGTAATTATTAAAGGCACTTGGTAAATATTATACAACAAAAATGTTGAGTAGAGTTACCTTTTAAGATACCCTCCAAGTTAACATTTTACATTTCTGAGAGAATGGAGTAAGCGAAGAAGTAGGACCCCCCTCCCTGCTTGCTCCTCCTCTCTTACACAGTTCAGTGGGTTGGAGGCCAGGGACAAGGAAGCCTGTGGGCTCCATGGGTTTCAGGAAGTCCTGAATGTAGAATGCTAGTCTTTCCTGTGTGCAGGGTATTGTCCCCCACCAAAGCCCATGTCCCTTGTCAGTTCAGCATAGAGCGATCAGGGTGACTTGAGAGTGAGAAACAGTGGTGACAAGCAGACCCAGAGTGTATTCCGCCAGTGTGGGATTATCAGAAATTAATCTTGAAATTCTCTAATATGTCTTTTCTTTTTCTGTTAAGTTGCTATAGCCCAAGGTGGAGCAATCCAGATTTCTAACCCAGGATCTGATGGTGTTCAGGGACTACAGGCACTAACAATGACAAATTCAGCAGCTCCTCCACCAGGTGCTACAATTGTACAGTACGCAGCACAGTCGGCCGATGGCACACAGCAGTTCTTTGTCCCAGGCAGCCAGGTTGTTGTTCAAGGTATATTTTATTACTCTCGTACAATTAGAATACCTATGCATTACTATTGCACACCATGTAGTAGTGATTTTATGCTTTGCTGAAACATACAGGAGGTAGATTTTTGGCAGGGGAGTGGGGTGGGGGTCACTTAAAAAGGCTTAAAGAAATATTTTAGTCCATTAAGCAAGTCAAATAAATGGTCTGATCTTCATTTTATTATTCATTTATTTTTTATTTTGCGAGGCAGGAAGCATGTGTGTGTGTGTCTGTGTGTGTGAGAGAGGGCACGACCAGCTGCTGGTTGGCTCCCAGTCGTCTGCGGTGGTCTCAGCCGGGCCGAAGCTGGGAGCCAGCGAATCAGCTTAGGCGAGAACCCAGTCCCAGCCAGCAGCACCGCCTGCAGGGTCTGCAGCGGCAGGAGCTGGGGTCGGGAGCGGAGCCCGGGCCCTCCTGCAGGGAATGCAGCGGCAGGAGCTGGGGTCGGGAGCGGAGCCCGGGCACTCCTGCAGGGTCTGCAGCGGCAGGAGCTGGGGTCGGGAGCGGAGCCCGGGCCCTCCTGCAGGGTCTGCAGCGGCAGGAGCTGGGGTCGGGAGCGGAGCCCGGGCCCTCCTGCAGGGTCTGCAGCGGCAGGAGCTGGGGTCGGGAGCGGAGCCCGGGCCCTCCTGCAGGGTCTGCAGCGGCAGGAGCTGGGGTCGGGAGCGGAGCCCGGGCCCTCCTGCAGGGTCTGCAGCGGCAGGAGCTGGGGTCGGGAGCGGAGCCCGGGCCCTCCTGCAGGGTCTGCAGCGGCAGGAGCTGGGGTCGGGAGTGGAGCCCGGGCACTCCTGCAGGGAATGCAGTGGCAGGAGCTGGGGTCGGGAGCAGCGGAGCCCGGGCCCTCCTGCAGGGTCTGCAGCGTCAGCCACAAGGCCAACACCAGCCTCGGCCGGGATTTTTTAAGCAGGTTTTACTGCTCATAGGAAAAGCTCAGTTCAGAGTAGCATGGTAGAAAAGGGGAGTTGAAAAGGGGTGAGTATTTCAATTATGTAAATATCCTGCATTTGGGGGTCACAGTGCCGACCTAGTAGATTTCTGTTGCCTGTTTTGTAAGGATTTAAGTTTTCAGCCCATGATGCCTTGAATTTGGGTTTTCCCCTAGCTGTTAATTCAACTCTAATTTCTAGACAACTCATTTCAAAACAGTTGCTTATTTTTGGGCTATGCTAAGTGTACTTTGGTTCTGAGGGTGCCCCTTCTAGCTCTAACAGTAGTGAAATGAACAGTTGGAATGCCGCCCTAAAAGCTTACCTAAGGTTTCAATGCAGTTTAGTTGTCCCTGTGATAATGCGAACAAATGTGTTGAATACAGCTTTCAAAGGCTGAGTTGGAAGTCTCTCGGTCCACTTACTTAAGGGAAGCAGTAACAGCCCTTTTAGTTTAAAAGTCTCACAAATGTGGGTGAACAGATTATGACCGATGAATCCCTTGACAATTAGCTCTACTCCTGGGCGTTCTGGGGCTTACTGTGACAACGCCGTTTACGTAGGACACTCAGCACTTATGCAGCACTTCAGTGTTTCCTTCTAAATGTGCGATTAAAGCCACCTGCTGTGTTCCACCCATGCTCGTGAGCGCTGCGTGTCTAACTGAGTAATCTTACAGCGGAGTGCTGTGTCTTGTTTGTATTTCTTACATGCATCTGGGAGGCACCTCTGGAGACGGTGCCCGGTGGGGTCCGGTTTTGACTTCTCTGTATGTCCTTTCTCATGACATATGTGTGCAGGTTCTCATGTGCCTTGGATCTGTGTCAGAACTCTCTTCCGAGCTGCGCCTCTCCTGCGCATCAGCCCTATGCTGACTCTCACAGAACCGGGTCCCCTTCTTGGTCTTTTTGGTTTGTTGTCGCTTCTTAGTGCTCAGTCATTTGTGAACCATAATTCTCCCATGTGCGTTTAGAATAGATTTTTAGCTTCCAAGTGGTAGTGGCAAGAAGAAGAAGAAGAGGAAGAAGAGGAGAAGAATAAAACCAAAGATGAGATTGCATTTAATCTATGGGCTGACTTAGGGAGAACTGAAGTCTTTGTAGTATTATTAAATTGACCTAGCCCAAACCATAGAATGTCTCATTTATGCAGATCCCGTTTTACTGTTAGCAGCTTAGATATTTTCTCTTCGGAACCTCACCTATTCTTGCCCGGTTGATTTCTAGGTGCTTCCTGGTTGTGGGTACTGTTGTGAATGCACTTTTTCCTGGTACATTTTCCAGTCGTGTTTTTGTAAGCTCGTCTTCTCAGGAGCCTGCTCACCTCTACTCCTGAGACTATGCTGATGATGAATTACTGTGCGATGCCACGTGTTTGTTTATACCATGCACAGCTCATGGTGCGTATTTCTCCCTCTCTTTCGTCCTCATTTTCCCTCTTCTTCTTTCTTTCCTGTTTTCTCTTTCCTCCAGGAGCCCTGGTTCCGTGTGAAGTCCAGCGGCGTCATTGGGCATTCTTGTCGGGTCTCCCTGCGCCTCCCGGGCTGCTCTCCCTGCCCACCTTCCGGCCTGCAGCGCCCTGACAGGCCGCCGGCCTCTGTCGGAATCCCAGTCCTGCTCCTGGTTGGTCCTTCCGCGTGGGGCAGCGTTGCTGACTCGGCTTCCTCCTTCTCAGAGGCACCGCATTCTCCTGTTTCCTGCCCCCCCCCCCCAACCCCACCGCCGTGGCTGCTTTGCTGGCCTTATCTCCCTCTGCCCGTTTCCTAGCGTTAGGGCCCCTCTCCCTTTGATCCGAGCACCCATCCCCCACGGCTTCCAACTCTGTAGATGTCGATGTCCCACACTGTCTCCTGACTCCAAACCTGGACCTCCAGTTTTAACCCCCCACCCCGATCCTCTTGTTGTCTCTGTCTCAGTGACGGGCAGTTCGTCCTCCTTAATTGGAACCCTGGTGTCCACCCAAAGCCACTCCGTAGGCTCTTCCCCCGGCTCATCCACACGTCCTCCGCTCCTCCCCACCCCACTGTCCTTGCCCTCCTGTCCTTGTCGCCTGCCATCTGCCCCACGTGGGCTGTGCCTGCCACGTCCCGAGTTGGCGGGTCTTCACGGCAGACCTCGGTCCACGAGCAGGGACCTGCGGGTGAGGGTCTGCCTAATTCATACTGTGCCCCGCCGCGCCCCCCCCCCCCCCGTTTCCCACTAGCTGGAAGGGGCAGGGGCTCTCTGGGGCCTGCCTTAGGAAGCGTGGATCCCCTTCCTGAGGGCTCCCCCCTCAAGGCCTCGGCAGCTCCTGGAGGCCAGCAGCCGAGGCCGCCTCCTGATGCCACTGCTTTGGAGGCTGGGAGACAAAAGCCCGCAGCCCGTCCTGCGCTTCCAACCTTGGCCTGACCTGGTCTCCTCCCCTCTCGGATGGCAGCTGCGTCTTCCTTGCCTTGGTCGGCTATGCTTTCTCTCCTTACCAGGCCCCGCTCCGTCCCTAGGAGAGCACTTTCCCGCATGGTACGCGTTGCTCAAGTCTGGGCTTAGAGGGCCCTCCCTCCAGGAAGCCTTCCGTGATCCTCTGGATCTGCCTCAGACACCTCCAGGAGGTGCCTCGTCACGAGTGCCGCGGTTCTCGGGCTCTGTGTCCTGCCTGGGCGCCAACTTCTAAGTGGACCAGGATCCTTAGCGGCTTCTGGAGGGAGGTGCACTGCACTCTGTGAAGACGTCGGCTCTGCTCCCCGTCCACTGAGTCCGGCTAGTCCAGGGAATATATGAAACCCACTGAGAGCGGTAGTCAACGGGTTAAGCGACCCACTTCCTTCCACCCTTGGCTTCTTCTGCCCTCTTTTTTACACTAATATTTATTGAGCAGGTCCTTTTGCCAATTTAAAGAAACACTGAGATAAACAATAAACAACATCAAGTTTAAGGGGTGAGTGTGTGGCCTAGCAGTTAAGCCACCAGTGGGAACGCCCACACTCCACATCGGAGCGCCTGGAGTCTGTCCCAGCGGCTCTGCTAATTCCAGCTTCCTGTTGAGGTGCACCCTGGGAGATGGCAGGTAGTGGCCACCCACACAGGAGTCCCAGATGGAGTTCCCACCTCTGGGCCTTGGCCTGTCCCGGACCGGGCCCTTGAGTATATTTGGGGAATGAACTAGTGGATAGGAGATTTCTGTCTGTCTACCTTTCAAGTAAATAAATTAATGAAAGTTCCCTTTAAAAAATGCAATTTGAAACAAAATGTACTGACGTGCTCTCGGGCTCACACCCTGAGGCGTGACTGGGACAGCAGAGCGTCCCTGGTGAGGTCCCCTGACGGGGGTGGACGCTCTGCAGGGGCCTCAGAATGGGCGGGAACACTGACCGCTCCCCTCCGAGGCGCTGACTAAAGTCCCTGCTTCCTTCCCCGGGAAGCTGCTTCATGGAGTGAGCCAGATGTGCGGGGCTGTCCGAGGCTGCGTGCCCGCCGTGCGGGGCATCGTGCAGCCGCAGGCCGGGCGGCAGGTCACTGCTGTAGTGCAGTAGACGGACATCCTCTTTTCCCAGGCCGTGGCCTCCTCCACAGCCATGTCTGACCGGCTTCCGTCCTGCTTGCCGTCACGATTCCGCTCTTCATGTGCTGGATCTTTGTTCAACGAGACAACTGCAATGACGTGTTTTTAGAAGTTTTTGAATAGTGATTGTGATTGATGTGTGAAGTTCAACAGTCACAGCACTCTTCAAGGGGCTTTTATCATGGCGGATAATGTCTTAGGGGACCCCACGTAACGGCCGCTTCTGTGGGCCCAGAGTCCACAGTCGGCGGGGGGATGCGAGCTACAGTGGCGTGGGGTTTGGCCCTCTCAGTATCCGCTCCTTTCAAGTGGAATTAGTTCTGCCTCCCTAGAACAGTTGGCTTTACGATGTTGAACAAAGTGTTCAGCAAATAAAAGTATGTGAGGTGAACAAAGGTGGCTGGGTGTTTCTTACGTGGTGGGTTTGGAAGCATCTGTCTGTCAAATGCAGTATTTCTGTGCTGATTGTCAGAGATCAAACCCCCATGTATCACCCTAATCTCCTGTTTGTTACAAAAAATACACAGGGTGCGTTCCCTGGTGTCTGCCTAGAAACTGTGGACGTCAAGATCGCAAAGAAGTAGCCCCATGAGAACGGTGCGGCATTTAATGCTAGGGAGGCGTTTTTGCTAGAGCCTGTCTCCAGATTTTTTTTTTTTTTATGTGAAAGAAACAAGACCGTTCAGATGGTTTATTACAGGAAGGGTTTTACAGGGCTTTGGTTTCGGAGAGCTCGCCTGTGACAAAGCCAACTGATGGCAATGATAGGCAGTGACGTCACAGTGATGTCAGCACTCCTCCTTATCCCGCACATGCCTGCTGGTGTGGAACACTTTCTGTGGCCCTGTGAGAGGGGACACAGGGCGGCTCTGGATGCAGAAGCCCGTCATGGCTGTGACCGGAGAAGAGACAGGTAAGGCTTTGACCAGGGGGCGTGCAATGAACCCGGCAGAGTTTTCTCGGAAGTTTAGAGAGTGTTTGAAGAAGTGTGAATTTCCTCGTCAGGAGTGAGAAGTTTCCGTTTACAGATCTCTCTGCTGAGCGCCGTGTGAAGGGGACTCAGTGTAGTTGCGTCTTTGCTCAGTATTAGACTGCTTTCTTGTGGTCTGGGAAAGCAGCACGCACAGTCTCTCCCTCTCCCTCCTCCTCGCTCGCTCGCTCGCTCTTGCTCGCTCCCCCCCCCCCCCCCCCGCTTCCTGCACACCATTTTGCACTACTGAAATAAGCAGATAAGGGATTATTTCATCTGCAACCTGTTGCAAACTCACTGTGCCTACAAGGTAAACGTAAATGCTGTCCCCATTGTAAAACAATTTAGCTCCGGGTTTGGTTACCCTGCGAGCCGAGCAGGAACCCTGGGGGGGGGGGGTGTTTGCGTGCCCGAGCCCCGTCTCTCCTCCCGCGTTTCAAATGGTCTGTTCCCCAGCCAGCTGAGTTCCGAGGGCTGACGTCATTACATTTCCTGGAATCCTGTTTCAGCAGGGGCGTGGACGAGTTAAACTCGGAGCCCTCTGCACGTTGACGTCAGCCCCAGTCACGCTGCCGGTTAGTCAGTTCCTCTCTCTGCTCACCACTGCCTCTGTCTCCAAGGTCGCTCACTCTGAGTAGCTTTGCTCCTTAGCCTTGCTCTGGCTTTTCTCTCTCGGTAAGTGTCCGCTTGAGGAGGGGGACCCTGAAGGCAGTCACGTGGCCAGGTGCTCCTCCTGGAGAGGGGTGGGCCCTGCACAGGGCTGGGTCCGGGAGCGGTGGCCTTTGTCCTGGTTCCCTGGCCTCTGGCATTGGGTTGGTAATGAGCAGTTCTCTCTGGAGGTTTACTTTTCTTAGTGATTGTGAAAGACTGGGATTCGGTGACTCGTGTGTGGTTGCGACACTGTGTATGCAGTGGCCCCGGACTGAGCCTGTAGCTGAAGCTGGAGAACCCGACCCCAGGCCAGCCCCCCAGCCCCTCAGGGTCTTCGTGTCCCCAGCAAGTGTGACCTGCACACGCCAGTGCTAAAGCTGCCTGGAAGAGCTGCTGTTTTCTTAATTCTTCTTTCAAATACTGTTTATACAACAGTTCATTTTCCAATTTAAACTTTTTTTAAATGCTGAAACTTAAAACTGCCGGACAGTGGCAGAACACCTGTTCTCAGACCTTGACTGTCCCTTGGAAAGCATGGTTTAAGTCTGGTCCGTTCTCACCCCATCAGTGCTATTCTTGACCCACAAAATTAGAGTTTTTGACCTCACTAATGGTATACACCTTAGTTTGAAAAACTGATCTCAAGTCCCCAGCCAGGCTCTAACTCAAATGACTGGCCTGGGAAGGATTTCCTTACGGAACATGGCCTTGAACATAAGAAGGGACCCTCTGCAGTTGGTAGGATTACAGATTATTGACTCTACTGGGTATAATTTAAATTCTTACTAGAAATATGGCATTTTGTTTCTTAAGCTGACTACGCTAGGAGCTTGCTTTCAGTTGCGTCTCTGAGTGTTAGCTGTATTCAGGAGAGCTTTCCGAACCGCTCAGGACAGACAACTCTACAACCTCGGGAGACAGCGTCCCACGGTTGCTGCGTGGGAACGAGGGCAGGGCTGCCGCTGGAAAAGCAGTCGGCCGTGGTCCTTAGTGAGAAACTTTCCCGGGGAAGCATGGTTTTGTGACAACTTGTTGAAATCGGTAGCAAAGGTGAAGTCGTGTGGAAAGTAAAAAAGCGGAAGTCACTGGTCTACATGCAGTTTCAATAAAACTAAATCGGCGTGGAAGGTGAAGTTGAAAGTTGCCGTTAAGCTGTTTTCCTGCTGGTTTTGGAAAAGATTTCAGTACAGCTCGAGTGCTGATTTCACCCGGCCCTGTTCTAGTTCCCCGAGTGAAGACACTGCCAGATAAGACCACTGTGTTACCACTGCGTTACGTCAGCTTTCCCCGCACTATCAGGCACATGACGTGCTGGCAGAGGGGCTGGCCGACGCCAGTGCTCACGGGACGGGGTGGGCCCAGCTCAGGAGGTCGCGTCTAGAGAGAGCAGCACGCACGCGGTCTCCCTGACACACAGGGCAGGCAGCGTCGTGGTGAGCGGGCGGGCCTGGCACACTCGCAGGGGTGCTGTGCCGTAGTGTCTCACCACGTCACCACGTGTACACAGTGGCAGCGTCTCCCGCTGTTCGCCTCTCCTTTGTTTCTCTGTCGGCCCTGTCACCCTCCTGTGTCTGCTGCGGGTCACTGAACTCCTGTCCCCTGTCTCCCCATCCTGCTCAGCCTCTGGTGACCACTGGCCCAGGTTCAGACGCCTTTCTTAAACTTGCGCGTCCGAGAGAGGCCGTGGACTCTGTCTGTGTCTAGTGTGTTTCACTTAACGGAATGGCCTCCAGTGTCTGTCTGGCTGCCAGTGGCGATCCGTGGCGTAGGGCTGATAGAGTCACACCGCCTTCTGTGGGACAACACCGATTCGGGGTAAGGTGACTCTCCCGAGCTGACAGGGCCCACCGGTGCTGAACCAGGGTCGTCAGACCCCGCCTGTGGCTCTGTTCATGCCATACCACATCGCTGCTCCGCTTGACCCCGTGTCCTTAGCGTGACTGTGACAGGAATCGCAACAGGAGGCTACATACTGCTTCCAAAATGCATGCAATGATGGAGCATCCTTGTAAAACTCAAAATGGAGGGTTTTTTTCTAGAATATTTGTTATTATTCTTGTAGGATGCAGAGCATCTGTTTGCCACGATCCAGAGCATTTAATTCCAGTATTCATAATTTCTTATCTTTAACACAGGATGTTCCGTTAATAAACACCTGCGAAGGCCCCTTACGTGTGACTGACCGCCTGACTGTGGCAGTCATTTCCCAGGGTATGCGTGTATGAAGCAGCGCATGTGCACCTCAAGGACACACCGGTTCTGTCGACTGTACCTCAGTCGAGCTGACGGCAACACTTAGCGACTTCATTCTGCGTGGTTTTTTTATTTTTTATTTTTTATTTTGACAGGCAGAGTGGACAGTGAGAGAGAGAGAGACATAGAGAAAGGTCTTCCTTTGCCGTTGGTTCACCCTCTAATGGCCGCCATGGCCGGCGCACCATGCTGATCCGAAGCCAGGGGCCAGGTGCTTCTCCTGGTCTCCCATGGGGTGCAGGGCCCAAGCACTTGGGCCATCCTCCACTGCACTCCCTGGCCACAGCAGAGAGCTGGCCTGGAAGAGGGGCAACCGGGACAGAATCCGGCGCCCCGACCGGGACTAGAACCTGGTGTGCCAGCGCCGCAAGGCGGAGGATTAGCCTAGTGAGCCGCGGCGCCGGCCTCTGCGTGGTTTCTGGCAGTCACACGCGTGCAGTGTTGAGTGCTTAGACATCCTGGAGGAAGTGCAGCAGTGGAGGGGGCGCAGCCTGGCCACGCCTGCCGGGAGCCTCAGGAGCAGGCCGGCTTGGGGAGGGGGGCGAGAAGCCCCTGCCCCTGCGTGTGGTTTCTGAGCTCCCGCCACAGTGGACGTAGGGAGGTGACGCAGGAAGTCAGGAAGACCATGTGAGAATGCTTTTATTCAAGTAACGCGCTCAGCGGCACAGGTATCTTCATAAGCCAAAAAGCAGTCAAAGCACTGAGTCACCGCTTGCGGGGTGCTGAGGATGGCTCTACTTCGGGAGCACGGGGATGGTCCTTCAGCCGGAGCTGGTGCCTCTTGGCCTCCTAGTCTGGCGCGTGGGGTTTTGTAGGGCCAGTCTGACAAGCGTGCATTTTGAGATCATCTGTGATTCTCCACCTTCAAGGTTTTAAGTGACGGTACACTTTGAAAAGGGACACCTTACGTTATCACTCAGTAACTTGTTCTCTCCAGGGGTAGAACTGTACTCTAGAGTTTAGGGGTTTTTAGTAGGCTGATTTTTGTACAATAAGGAATAAGCGGTGTGCGGGAAGGGAGGCCCCGGGGACGATGTGTTTGTGGGTGTTCGGTGCCTGCTAACGAAGCCCGATGTAAGCTTGGTTTGGAACGCTGTCTTTCAGCACTTGAGGAAGGGGAGAGGAGGGGAGCTGACAGGTGCCAGGCACTGTCTAGACACTGACACACAGCACAGGGTTTGTTGTGAGTACCAAATGAGATAATGTATCCCCGTTTTTCAGATGAGGAGACTGAACTTGTCCCAAGTCACATGGCTGGTAAGTGGCGGAGCTGGACTAGAACCCAGGCTCCAAATCCCATGCTTTTCTGCTGTGCCGTGTTTAACGCTTGCCAAGAGAGGTATGACGTTCATAACCAGAATGGAGGGTTCCAGGAATCTCCTTCCACAACATGGTTCACACTAAGCCTAAGTAACTTTTTCGTGTTCTGATTAGAACTTGCCACGGGAGACATGTGCATGCACAGTGCACCCGGGGGCGGGTGGACACGCGGAGCCTTCTGTTAGGAAAAGACCCTGCGGGAACACACGAGTCTGGAAGCTTCATCCAAGCGTCCCGGATGACCGAGCTGGGGCGAAACCTTGGGGAGTTCAGGTTTTGCCTCGTGGCGCTCACATCACCTCATGCAGCGCCTGCTACACACCCAGCACTGTGCCAGACCCTGGAGGCATCCAGGGGGCATCCAGGGCACAGGGGCCGCATCCCCGGCTGGCCTTAGAGCTTGTGCTGGCCCGAGAACAAAACTGGTGTGTCAACAGCTTCTTCTCACGTCTCCCTTCAGTCGGGAACTTTTAAGCCCCCATTGATGAAAACAAAAATGAAACTTTAGGATTAAAAAACAAAACTCGGAAACCCTGAGCAGTTGGATGGGACAGGGGTTGGCTTTTATGAGGGGACAGGGAGAAGCGTGGCTCTCTGATCCTGGGTTCATCCTCTTGGAAACTGAACCTAAGATAAGCGCTTTTTAAAATAACTCATTTTAAAAATAAAACTTTTTGACATTTAGACTTCCTCCAAACCAGAGATTCTCACTGCCCATATCTTTTTAGTGTACTTAATCACAAGATTATATTTGAGTATTTGGAAGTTCTCCAGTGCCCATGAGAAGTACACAGACTCCTTGGGACAGAAACTCCTACTACTTCCTACTAACTTACACCAATTCTTACTTCTGGCTTGAAATCATGAGCTGTAATCTTTGATTTTTATAGAAGGAAATCAAGCGAATATATATCTGAAAAATTATAACAAAGCCCAGTTTGTCACCTAACGTCTCCTAACTAATACAGCCAAAACCACCACCCTGTGCAAGTCCCTGTAGGGTGACGACTTTCTGAGCGACTGCTCTCGCGTGGCCATCAATCGGCCTTTTGGCCAGATGGCTCCTGCCCCGGCACCTGGGCTTTTGGAACCAGGCAGAATGTTCTGTCGAGCCGTTTCTGGTAAAGACAAAACCAGTGGGTGAACTTCACTTTTCGTCCGTGAAGTGTTCCCAGCGCCCCCTTTCTCCCCTTTCCAACAACGGATGCCCTCAGCCTGGCCTTGGCCTGTCTCGCAGGCGTTCTGCTCTGACTGGCGGGTGCAGCGCCTCTGCACCTCTCTGTCCGCGTCCCTGCACTTCCCGCAAATGTCGGCACGGGCGCGCCCACTGCTCAGGCGTCACTGGCCATTGTTCCCGTTTTAGAAAGCCAGCGGCCCCCAGTGCCGCCCTTGTTGCAGCCCCCTGGACGTGGGTGAGGAGAGGCGGGGAGGCGGGCCCTCTGCCTGGTTTCCTGTGACGGTGGCGTGCTTGAGACTCTAAATATAGTCTCAGTTCCCTCACAGCTGGTTTTCTTCTTCAGCGCTGCCACACTACAGCGCGCAGTGAGACATGCGTGCAGACCGCACTTCAAAAAGTTACCAAAACAAATGCACTCTTTCTCTGTTTTTTGCTGGGGACCTTTAATCACTCTGTATCAACATTGTTTTAAAAATGACACACAGAGGAAGAGGCAGGCAGCCCTATAAATAGTAATTTTTTTTATTCATTCTGCAAAGGCCTTTAAGTGATCTCTCCTCCAAGCCATGTTTTCAATTCCATTCTTTGGTTTAGTTCCGAAGCCCAGGGAGAGAAGCCGGCACTTCCTCCACGGACGCCCCTAAGTCTGTTACCTTGCATTTAACTTTCTAAAACTGCTCGGCTGTTCTCAGGGACATCGTCTCCTAGCTGAAAGGGCAAAACGTCTCCAGGGCCAGACAGTGCATTTAACAATCACGGAGGAACTGCATTCCTCTCTGGACTGGCATTTGGTCCAGACTGCTTTTTACAGAATTTAGTACCTTTTTTTCCCTTAAGACCCTTTTTTTTTTTTTTTTTTTTGCATTTTGCTTTGAGAGACCATGCACTTCGTCATGTCTCTGTGGAGTACCAAAATAACTCTGGGCCAAACGTTCTTAAAGTTAAAGCGTGGGTGGCAGAGACACGTGGCGTCACTGGGGCCCCGCTGTCTTTTCCAGGAAGCCCTGGCCACGGCGGTAGAGAGACAAAGCACTGATACGAATTAGGAGCCTTCGAGAACCCTCAGTATTCATTGTGAAATCTAAGTACATCTGACATCTGTCTTCTAACTGTATGATTCTGTTGTTAGAAAACGCCCTTTAAAAACGAGTACTTAGAAATGTCTCTTTATCCCGAGAAGCCCGGCTCCCCAGAGCCACCATGTGGGGGCGCTGTGCTGTTCCTGTTGTGGCCGCACGCCGGCAGCTGGGCCCTGCCTTTGGCTGTGGCTCTGGTCACAGGACTGGCGCCTGAGTAGGCTCGGTGCGCAGTAGAGGACTGGGAGGGTCGACCGCCCTCCCAGTGACCATTTCCTTGTGGGGGGGCTCGCGCCAGCTCCCTCTGCTGGACTGGTTTATAGCATACACCTGTGGTAGCCGGTTGTTAATACAGCCATGATTAAACCGTCGCACATGCCACACACACAGCGTTTATACAGCGCACGCACACACTTAAAGTGCACTCAAAAACAGCTCTGGCGCTGAAGCCGTTTCCAGCTGCTGTGTCTGTGCCCTGGGCGTGAGGACATCTGCCCGTGCTGCCCTCTGCAAATCCCCTCCCAGCTCTGCCCTCGGTGAGGTCGTGTGGGGAGGGAGAGTCCTGGGAGTCACCAAATACCACGGAGAGTGGCTCCTTCCCCCAGAGCTGACCCCAGACACCCACCAGCACACCACTGAACTGGCAGTGGAACAGCCTTTGACTGGAAAAGCACAAACGCAGAAACAGCCAGGCCTGACTAGAGTGCATCAGGACGCTGGCTGGCTCACACGTGTGCAGCAAGCTGGGTACTCCTACCACTGTCTTCCCCGCTGGAGGAGGGCTCTGATGCCTAAGGTCCCACAGTCCTCAGTTCATCCTCTGCATCATCACCTCCTGGGACATGTCAGCGTGTGTCTTGTATGAAATACCGACTTGCGGACTGCTTACAGAGGCTCGTAATATTCTGTTCCGTTGCAGCCGCCACGGGTGACATGCCGACGTACCAGATCCGAGCCCCCACGACCGCCCTGCCCCAGGGAGTGGTGATGGCCGCCTCGCCAGGAAGTCTGCACAGTCCCCAGCAACTAGCGGAGGAGGCGACGCGGAAACGGGAGCTGAGGCTAATGAAGAACAGGTGAGCCCTCGCACCCCACTCAGCACCCGGCGCGCGGGCCCTCGCACCCCCTCAGCACCCGGCGCGCGGGCCCTCGCACCCCACTCAGCACCCGACGCGCGGGCCCTCGCACCCCACTCAGCACCCGACGTGCGGGCCCTCGCACCCCACTCAGCACTCAACCACTGCAGGGCCCTCGCACCCCACTCAGCACCCACTGCAGGGCCCTCGCACCCCACTCAGCACCCACTGCAGGGCCCTTGCACCCCCTCAGCACCCGGCGCGGGGGCCCTCGCACCCCACTCAGCACCCAACCACTGCAGGGCCCTTGCACCCCACTCAGCACCCAACCACTGCAGGGCCCTCGCACCCCACTCAGCACCCAACCACTGCAGGGCCCTCGCACCCCACTCAGCACCCACCCACTGCAGGGCCCTCGCACCCCACTCAGCACCCAACCACTGCAGGGCCCTCGCACCCCACTCAGCACCCACCCACTGCAGGGCCCTCGCACCCCACTCAGCACCCACCCACTGCAGGGCCCTCGCACCCCACTCAGCACCCACCCACTGCAGGGCCCTCGCACCCCACTCAGCACCCACTGCAGGCCACAGAAGGTGCGGTTGTGAGGCCTGTAAACAAGCTATGTTCCCCGAAGCTGTTTCTTCCAACCTCACTGTTTGGGCTGCTGATGGCCATGGCCTTCTGGTCAGTGTCGCCCGCTGTGAACCCATTCCGGCTGAGCCGCGTGCTTTCCAAGGGCCATGTGCAAAAGGTAATCAATTTATGTCTTGACATACGATGGGAGGAGTTTATGAGAGATACTTATTTTGCCTTTGGAACTTACTTTGTCAAGTAAGTCATCAGCAACAGAGATGTGAGTTAAGCGTTCTGTAAGCTTGCTCCAGGTTTGTGTGTATCTGTAATGCAGCTTCGCTTTTTCCCCAGCGTGGTACTCTGCTAACCTCTAGTCACAGCCTAGGATCCCTTCTAACTCCTGCTAGGTGCACGTCCAGTCTGCTCGCTCTCACTTTCTCTCTTACGTTCTTGCGCCATATTGCTGAAATTCTATTTTTTACGCGACAGCGTATCATAAAATGCCATTTTCCAAGAAGCTTTTTTAAACACGCGAACTTGAACAGAATTTCCTTTACCTCGCGTGTGAGTTTGCTGCTGCGGAGAGCGGTGCACGTGAACCCGACCTGGAGAATGTGCAGACGCGGGCTGCCCGTCACCTCGCCACCTCGCTGTGAAGGGTCCCAGACGCCGGCCCCGGGGGTCCTGCGCTTGCCGGGGTCACCACCACCTACTTCCTGTAAACTCTTGCCCCTGCACCCCTCAGATCCAGGGCTGAGGTCAGCTCTGCCCTTTGTCCCTCTGAGCGCGGACCAGAGCGGCCACAGTCGGGTAGTGAGCAGTCTCCTCGGTGGCACGGGGTGAGGCGCTTTGGGAATCCTCACACGGGCTCCTGTACCACAACGCACATGGCGTTCCGTGCCCTGGAGACAGCGGCTGCCTGGCATCGGTGTGTCTGCGCCTGCATGCCAGCCTTTCTGCCGCTGCTGTAACCGGCACTGCCTCCCCTGGGCAGAAGGCTGGCTGGCACCCCCCCCCCCCACACACACCGCGGAGCACCTGCGGCCCACAGAAGGTGAGCAGGAAGTGGCTCAGGATTGCACGGAACCAGGGTCTGCAGCCAAGCAGTGTGCGCGCCCGAGCCTGCGCACTGCGCCAACCCCAGGTCGCCTCGAAAAGACGGCCGCGTGGACTGGAAGCGCACCTTCACGGGAAGTGCGTGGGCTTTAATCCGTCCCGTGCCACGCACGTGAGCGGTCTCTTAGGCCTTTCTCCTTTTGTTCGTCAACATCTACAAAAGACTTTGGATTATATTTCTACCAGTGTAGCAGCAACTTTTCTTTAAAAAAAACCCATATTTATTTATTTGAAAGGCAGAGGTAGAGAGAGAAAGAGAGAGAGAGAGCCAGAGAGCTTCCATCTGCTGGTTCACTCCCCAGAGGCTACAACCGCGGCGTGGGACGCGGTGTCTCAGCCGCGGGGCTGGACCCCACCGCGGCGTGGGAGGCGGCGCTCAGCCTCCGGGCTGGACCCCACCGCGGCGTGGGAGGCGGCGCTCAGCCGCTCGGCTGGACCCCACCGCGGCGTGGGAGGCGGCGCTCAGCCGCGGGGTTGCACCCCACCGCGGCGTGGGAGGCGGCGTCTCAGCCGCCGGGCTGGACCCCACCGCGGCGTGGGATGCAGTGTCTCAGCCGCGGGGTTGCACCCCACCGCGGCGTGGGAGGCGGCATCTCAGCCGCTCGGCTGGACCCCACCGCGGCGTGGGAGGCGGCATCTCAGCCGCTCGGCTGGACCCCACCGCGGCGTGGGAGGCGGCGCTCAGCCGCTCGGCTGGACCCCACCGCGGCGTGGGAGGCGGCGCTCAGCCGCTCGGCTGGACCCCACCGCGGCGTGGGAGGCGGCGCTCAGCCTCCGGGCTGGACCCCACCGCGGCGTGGGAGGCGGCATCTCAGCCGCTCGGCTGGACCCCACCGCGGCGTGGGAGGCGGCGCTCAGCCTCCGGGCTGGACCCCACCGCGGCGTGGGAGGCGGCGCTCAGCCGCTCGGCTGGACCCCACCGCGGCGTGGGAGGCGGCATCTCAGCCGCTCGGCTGGACCCCACCGCGGCGTGGGAGGCGGCGCTCAGCCGCTCGGCTGGACCCCACCGCGGCGTGGGAGGCGGCGCTCAGCCGCTCGGCTGGACCCCACCGCGGCGTGGGAGGCGGCGCTCAGCCGCTCGGCTGGACCCCACCGCGGCCGTGTTCATTTCTGCCCAGTCGTGTCAGCTGCAGTTTCCTCCGGAAGCTGCGACGTGACTCCATGCCGACAGAGCTGACTATTAATAGAAGAAACAGGTGTTTTCCGTAGCTGGGAATGTGCCATCTAGTTCCAAGCTTGTGCTGGCGACATCTTGACGCTGGTAACAGGCACACACGCGCACCGCAGCCGCGACACTTACAGAAAAGTTTGCGTAGTAACATTTTAAATATGAAGCACCCCACAGCACTGCTATTAGGTGTTTAAACTTCTCACTTGATGATGATCTGTTTCGTAGCATGAGCACTTTCCTTCTAGATCTGGTAGTTAATATAATGCTTAATCATGAAAACCTTGGTATTCAGAAATTATTTTTAGTTCCTTTGTAGGAGAAACTGAATTATGTTCCCAAACTGGCAAATATCCAATGTGAATGGATTTATTCTTAACTTTTCCCTTTGCACCATTCTGATAAAATTAATTGCTGTCTTATCAAGTTCAGTTTGCTTTTATACATTTTTTAAAAATTTAAGGCCGGTGCCGCGGCTCACTAGGCTAATCCTCCGCCTTGTGGCGCCAGGACACCGGGTTCTAGTCCCGGTCAGGGCGCCGGATTCAGTCCCGGTTGCCCCTCTTCCAGGCCAGCTCTCTGCTATGGCCCGGGAAGTGCAGTGGAGGATGGCCCAAGTGCTTGGGCCCTGTACCCCATGGGAGATCAGGATAGGTACCTGGCTTCTGCCATCGGATCAGCGCAGTGCGCCGGCTGCAGCACGCCGGCCGCAGCGGCCATTGGAGGGTGAACCAACGGCAAAAGGAAGACCTTTCTCTCTGTCTCTCTCTCTCTCACTGTCCACTCTGCCTGTCCAAAAAAAAAAAAAAAATTGTTAGGTAGCTGGGAAGTCCAGAACCGTATGAGTTCCTGGGGTGAGCGTGTTACTCCTGACTAGGGTGTAGGGGTTGGTCTTTTCCTGCCATTTGTTGGGATTTCAGGGTTTCCTTAGTGCTGACTCCTGCTTCCCATAGTGAAAACACAGCCACCACGCAGTGAGAGGGACCTCTCCCAAAAATACAGCGACGGCCACACCCTCCGACTCTCACACTTAATGTGGGATCCCAGCCGTGCACGCGGGCACTGTAGTAACTGTATGTAGACAACTCTACACTACTTTTGTTAAAGTGTACTCGAGGGATCGTGTCTGTTTCAGGATAGTTTTTTTTCTGTGAAGGGGAGTGATGTACCCAGTGGCAGTTATTGTGAAAATGAGTCCAAAATGAAGATGTGTTCAGAGTGTATCTTTCACGGAGGACTTGAGTGCCGTAGCTTCCATCCCTACGCTGGAAAGAAGGGGAGAGAGAATGTTGGCTGTGTTTCCTGTTTTTTGGTGGGGTGGTACATGGACATTAGTAACTCGTCCATCTGTTTCCGTGTGTTTGTTGCGTTGGCTGTCAGTCCGTTCTCTCCTTTGGCATACTTGTGTGCCTGAAGACTGCAGTGTGTGGGGTATTAAGTGCGTGCCCTGAGGCTCCAGTTATGAAATGACCTGTGGGTCGTCCAGCAGCTGCTCTGTCCTAATGCAGAGTGCGGTGCTGTCACTTGTGGGTTGACATGGTCTGAATGATTGAGTGTTGTATTATGTAACCCCGTTTTTTTCCTCCCTTAATTTTCAGAGGTAGCATCCACTTCATTTTGGTTTGTAAAAATGTGCACGTTTTGTTTATTGTTATAATGTATTTGTGTTGTGTTAATTAAACTGTCCTCCCAGCCATGAGCGACCTTGCTCTACTGAGATTTAAGTCTGCAAAATCCCCGGTGTTGACGTGTGAGGTTTCTGAGGCTTACTTCATGTGACTGTTTTTGATCCAATAAAACAAACCTATTGTGATGGAATCCGTAGCTCCCGGCAGGCAAGCGTACTTACGAGAGCCGGAAAGGATCTATAAACGCTTTTATAGAAATTCCACTCGGGGCTGTGTCCTGTTGTGGGAGGTTCCTGGACACAGTGCTGGTCATTGTTGCTGTGGGATGTGTGCCCTGAGAACGCGCCGTTTGCACCGAGGGCTAAGTGGATCCCGTCCTCGAGTTGTTCCTGTTGTCTGACGTAATCTCACGAGAAGGCACGAGCTCGCTGGCATTCGTTGTGTGGCTCCACGCAAGCCAGGAGCGCCTGGCTGTTGAGTTTGGGGGCCGGAGTTGATGGAGCTGATCTGGACTGTGCCGACGGGTCGTTCCTGTAGTCATTTGCCTTGTGTTGGTTCCAGGGAAGCCGCCCGGGAGTGTCGCAGGAAGAAGAAGGAATATGTCAAATGTCTTGAAAACCGTGTGGCTGTGCTTGAAAACCAAAACAAGACCCTCATTGAGGAACTCAAGGCCCTCAAAGACTTTTACTGCCATAAAGCAGAGTAACTGCCTTTGGCGTGGACCTTGTTCCCGTGACCTCTGAGCAAGGCAGGAGACGCAGCAGCTCCGCTGATTGCCGTGTGGACTTGCGCGAGGGACCCGCGGGCCCCTTCCGACCCCGTGTGGCTTAGTGTGTGGCCCGGAATTGGGAACGTAGGTCTCAAGCTCTGGAAAGCAAGCGTGACCCCGCTTAGCGAGCTCTACTTCCGCGCGTCTGCCGGCCGCGTGCCAAACACGCTGTGTCTGCCCTCTGCTTCTCCCCTCTCCAGGGAAGCGGCTAAAGAGTGCCGGCGTCGGAAGAAAGAGTACGTGAAGTGTCTGGAGAGCCGGGTCGCCGTGCTGGAGGTGCAGAACAAGAAGCTCATCGAGGAGCTGGAGGCCCTGAAAGACTTCTGCTCTCCCAAAGCGGACTAGCGGAGGTGCTCACCCGGGACCCTCGCCACGCGCACAGTTGCTTTGGAAGGCGATACATGCAGAGCCGGCAAAGATTGTGGCTTCCCCCTTTGTGTCATTCCTCTGTGCCCTGACCCTAACATTCCTACAGCGCTTCACTGTACCCAGTTGACTGACTCTTAGCTGTAACTTCCGTTTTTTATTTTTAAAGAGACAAACTGTAAAAAAAAAAAAAAAAGAAAAAAGAAAAATGTGTGTAACGAATTCTTAAAATATTTGTAAGACTTGTTGCAATGCCACATATTTGCAGTTTGCAGTCTCTGTGTCATGAATAGTGTCCGATGCAATAAAAAACTTTGCAGGTCTTTAAAAATCATTTTAGGAAAGGATTCTCCGAGACAGCACACCACAGAAATGCTCCAGGAACGAGCTGCAAGAAGGTTTAGCAGCCCAGAAATGAATCGGTGGCATTTCCAGATTTTTGTACGAATTGCTTTATTAAATATATGTGCATATATTTATAGCATTGCTGCCCTTGACAGCCATTGTTGAGTCTTTAATGGAACCCTAGCGGTTGCACTTTGTAGTATTTGGTGCTCATCTAAATATCTGAACATTTACCACAGTTTTGGTGGTACATTAAGAGAGATCTTGCAAAAGTTCTCAGTGCTACTTGGATACTAATGAAAGGGGCAGCGTAGTTTTGCTATGTGGCGGGAGTGAAGAGCCTATTGGACTTGTACTGCCTGCCCACGAGGGCGCTGCTGCAGCCCCGGGGCCTGGCCCTCGCCCGTGCCCTTTCTGCTGTCCCATCAGAGAGATGGCCCCGGAGCTTTGCACACACACAGCGCAGGGCAGAGTGACAGGCCCGGCCCTTGTGACAGACGGGGCCTCGCTAGAGTTGGTCCCGAGACGCCTGCTCATGGCCTCTGCTTCGAGTGTCACCGGAAGACTTGCAGGCCTTTTAAAACAGAGACAACACCAGCTTTTAGTTTCATTTCAAAACAACTGAATTGCTGAATGGCCGTGAGGCTGAGTCCACGCTAGGGTAACTGTTCTTGTCTGTGCTTCCTGGCGAAGTTCCTTACGGCGGCGGCGGTGTGGCAATGCCATCCCCGGCGTCTGCGTCTCACCCAGTTTCCCAGCCCCGAGCTTCAAGGGATGAGCCCAGAGCCTGACCTGGTGGCGCTTGTCCCCGGAGTGCGAGCTGTGTGCAAGGCGCCGCTGCGCGTTCTGCGCGTTCTGCCCTGACATCTGCTGCGCTAACTCCCCTGTCCCGCCCTCCAGGAGGTAGAGACAGGCGGCCGTTTGCGAGAGTGCACCTGCTGCTGCCCCATTGCATCATGGTTCTTTCCTTAACTGTGCCTCCCAAGGGCAGCCCAAGATGTCCTCTGGCTTTCTTTACAAATACCGATTCTTCCTCAGAGTATGAGCTCGGAGCGTCTTTTATTCCAACTTTTGTCTTCGACACAGAAGTCAGACGAGGGAAGCGGCTGTTTGCATGCACAGAGCAGTCGCTGCCGATAGGCCGCGTGCTGAGGCGGACGGGCAGGGACCAGCAGCCAAGGCGAGGCGCCGAGAAAGGCACAGGTGCACATTAAAGGAGCTTGGTTAGGGAGTGGGTTTGCACCTGGGCCCTGAAGGGAGGGCTGGTATTCCGGTCAGGGGGTGCAGGGCAGGCGTGCTGCTCCGAGGAGCTGGAACTGGGCGATCCAGGGAGGAAATGAGGTCGTTTGATTTGGAAAGGAGAAGGAATGGATGTGACGTGGTCTGCCCTAGAACAGGCCATGTTCTTTCAGAGGAAGGGGCCGGGAGTAACACACGTCTCCTCCCTGAACCTGCTCCCTCTCTGCCCGGAGCTCGGAAGTCCCAGGGTTGCGTGGCCATGGCGTCGTGGCCAGACTCTCCCTGCGGGATCTGCTGTCTCTGCAGGTTCTGCGGAGCCTAACGTTGCTTCCACAGTTCTAGGCACCAAGGGTGGGAAAGACACCCCCGCCCCCCCCCCCCCCGCTCGTCCTGAAACCCAGCGTTTGCCACCGAAATAGCACAGCCTCACAGCCGTCCGCGGGGCCTCACGGCAGACGCAGCCCGCCGCCTGTCGCTGGTGTGCGAGCAGCGAGTGGGAAGTTTTGTGTGGACGCTGTGCCTCCCGTGCACGGAGACCATGGCTGTCACGCACTGTCGTCTTTCTCTAATCCGCAAGGCTTCAGACGCTGGGCCGTTGGATGTGGAAGTGAGTGCTCCCGCATCCTGGGCTCCCACGGCCTCGCCTGCCCTGTAAGTCACGTGACGTGGGAGGAGCCAGGAAGGGCACCTGGGCTGGTCTTCACACGTGTGTGGGGGCAGCGGCCATGGTTTAGCGGCTGGGAGCCTCCTCGCGTGCTCACCACATCCCACCCTCCTGATGTCCGTCCAGCGTGCAGTTTGCTGCGTTCCCAAAAGCCCGGTTTACAAAACAGTTGGCCTGGGGCACCAGCATGGCTTTTGCAGTCTTTCCCACAATGAATGGAGCGGTGTTGGCGCCCGAGGCGAGCCGAGCCGTGGCCCCGGGCATTGGGACGCCAGGCTGGCCAGGGTGCCGCAGGTCCCAGGGTTTTCAGAGACCAGACGCACTTCCTGTCTTGTAACACAGGCCAGGGTCTGAACCCCCTGAGCGAGGTGTGTTTTCACTTTCGTGGGTGGCTTCCCCCTGCACATTCATTTTCCCATCAGCGCCGTTCCTCTTTGTCCGTTTACACATTTCAGTGGGTTCTGAACACACGGCACCTTGCTCAGGGCACTGTGTGCCAGGGACGGCTGTGTGGTGGGCAGCTCCTCCCCGGGGCCATCTCACACTCACCCACAGGGGAGGAACGCGGATGACCGGAAGGAGAAAACCAGCTCTGTGCTTTGTGATGCCGACTGCGCTGGCTCAAATAAAATAGGCCTGTTACTCTCCAGCCACTCTTAGAAGGCAGGCTTTCTTTTCTTGTATTCAAAAGTATTTTGAAAAACAACCCAGGATGAGCCAGCATGGGTTCTGTGGACTGTACGCGTACACACTCACACACACACACACACACGTGTACACACACACACCCGCGTGCGTCTACACCTCTTTCACCCTCTGTCCTTTTCTATACTCAGGCCTGCGCCTTTGCTGGTGGTAACAGCACAAGATGCGGGACTGCAGTCAGAGGCGAAGCTCTGCTTCACACCCAGGACAGGAATTCCTTTGGCTGTTTTGTGGAAAAAAACAATCGAATCCTGAATAATCCTGAATGAACAAGGTTTTCCCTGGGGCTGGTGCTGTGGTGTAGCCGGCAAAGCCACGGCCCGTAGTGCTGGTATCCCATATGGGCACGGGTTCGAGTCCCGGCTGCTCTACTTCCCATCCAGCTCTCTGCTGTGGCCTGGGAAAGCAGTGGAAGATGACTCAAGTGCTTGGACCCCTGCACCTGCGTGGGAGACCCGGAAGAAGCTCCTGGCTCCTGGCTTCGGATCGGCCCAGCTCTGGCCACTGTGGCCATTTGGGGAGGGAACCAACGGATGGAAGACCTCTCTCTCTCTCTCTGCCTCTCTGACTTTCAAATAAATAAGTAAATAAATCTTTATAATACTAGATTTTCCTTCCGATCCTGCCTGTCTTGAGGAAGGCATAACCATTATTATTTTTTTTTGAAGATTTTTATGTATTTACTTCAAAAGCAGAGAGAGGGAGAGATTTCCCATATTCTGGTTCATTCCCTGAATGGCCACAATGGCCAGGCTTGGGCCAAATTAAGCCAGGAGCCAGGAGCTCCATCCAGGTCTCCCACGTGGGTGCAGGGGCCCAAGCACTTGGTCCATCCTCTTCTACTCTCCCAAGTGCGTCAGCAGGGAGCTGGATCGGAAGTGGAGCAGCCGGGACTCAAACTGGGATCACAGGTGTGGCTTTACCGCCGACACCACGATGCTGGCCCCGAAAGGCCTAACCTCTTTCAATGCCAGTGGTGTCTTCACTTTCCAAAAAATGACTTTGTTAAACGTGCCTGATTTTTCACTGTAGTGAGACATGCCTGAGGTTCAGATACGACAGGCGCGTGTGAGTCGAGTGACAAGTGACCCTCCCCGTGGCGGCCTCTGAGCCCCCGCTGCTGTGTCCTGCCCCCACCGCATCGGCAGGGCGGGGTGAGGAGGATGTGGGAGGCCCCACGTGCCCCCGCCCCCGCCCCGTCTCAGCCCCTGCGCTGGAGGCCAGGAGAGCCAGCGCTTTGCTGGGCTTGCTCAGCTCTGGACGGGATGTGACGCACAAGCACAAAGAACAGGTGCCCCCTGCCGAGTGCTTACCTGTGCCGGGCACCACACTGGATTCCCACACCCAGCCAGCCCGGGGCAGGCTGGGGAAGGCTAAGCGACTTGCCCCAAGCCCCAGGGCTGCCGGGGCTCAGGACCCGCACAGAACCTGGCCCTGCCGCTCTCGGCCAGCCTGGGCCCCCCGCCCGGGAAGGGGTTGATCCGAGAGTGAGTTCTGTGGTCTCAAGTGGTTACTTTAGCAACACCCACAGCCGTCCTGTCCAAACATATGAAAACGATGCTGATGGGACAAAACGGATTCAGTCCGAGCGAGGAGAGGCCGCTGGAGGACCAGCCCAGTGAGGGAGAGGCTGGGAGAGGCCCCCCGGCGTGGCTCACCCCATTCTCTAAACGAGGAACCACGCTGCAGGGGAACTGAAAGTCGATGCGTAGTGACAACGGAGACACCGGAAATACAGCGCTCAGATCTCCTTTTTAAAGATTTACTTAGTTATTTGAGAGGCAGAGATAGGGAGGGAGGGAGAACGAGATAGAGCGAGCTGCCATCATCTGGTTCACTTCCTAGATGCCTGCGATGGCTGTGGCTGAGCTGATCCGAAGCCAGGAGCCAGGAGCTGCATCTGGGCCTCCCACGTGGGTGAGAGTTACCGAGCGAGGGAGAGAGATCTTCCACCTGCTCATTCACTCCCCAAATGGCCAATGGGAAGCCAGGAGCCAGGAGCTCCTTCCGGGTCTCCTACGTGGGTGCAGGGGCCTGAGCACAGACGTCTGTGCAGTGGTGTGGGTGTCCCCGCGGGGACGTCCCTCACGGCTGTCTGCTGACACTCTGCTCACGGGAAGTACTGCAACTCACGGCGTGTGTTCCCGGCAGTGCCCCTGAGCGCCATTCGAAGTGTCGGGTTGAACGAGTTTGAGCAAGTTCACCACCGGGCCGTGTGACGGCGGCCACTGAGCAGAACTCTTCGCCGCCCAGCAAGGTCTCCGTGCCCACCTGCGCCTGGTCACTCGGTTCCGTTTTCCTCGCCCCTCCCGCATCTAACCAGCCAGGCCCAGGTGGGCTGTGCTGGCTGAGGCTTCCAGGAAGGTAACCTGCGAGCTTCCCTGTTCTCCCAGGCAGACGGCCCAGGCCCTCCTGCACCGGGGAGTTGGTGCCCACGGCGGCACCCTGGGCACCGCGAGGCCTCTGTCTCGGGCTGCTTTGCCCTGTGTGGGAAGTCCTCCCAACAGAAACCTGCACATTTCCGAATTCTGCGTAGGATCTCCTGGCTCTAAAGGGTCCCATGGAGTCCAGGTGAAAAACTCTGTTTCCCCCACCCCTACCCCTCCCCGCCCCCAACATTGACTGAGATGACCAATGTAGAGGCCCCGTCGGATGACAAAGCATATTATCCGGCTTCTACAGCACTGGGACACGGGCCCGATTTATTCTCCTCTTTTCTAAATTTTCAGTGGCACTGCATCCACTTCTCCCAGAGACTTGATGCGCCTCGCCACAGGACCTCATGTCTTTTCTTTTCTTTTCTTTTTTTTTTTTTTTTGGATTTATTTGCTTATTTATTTGAGAGGCAGAGTTACAGAGAGAGGAAGACACAAAGAGAGGAGAAATCTTCCATCCACTGGTTCATTCCCCAAATGGCCATTCCGAAGCCAGGAGCCAGGAGCCAGGAGCTTCTTCTGGGTCTCCCACACAGGTGCAGGCGCCCAAGGACTTGGACCATCTTCCACTGCTTTCCCAGGCCATGAGCACGGAGCTGGAAATTGGAAGTGGGGCAGCCGGGACTAGAACCGGTGCCCGTATGGGATGCCAGTACTGCAGGCAGAGGCTTAACCTACGGCGCCCTGGCAATGGCCTGGCCTTACGTCTTCTAACCTGATGGGTGTCCAAATAAGTCATGGTGCACCCAGGACATGAAATACTACAGCCTTAGAAGTGAGTGAGAGCGATCCGTGCTGACCAGGAGGCTCCCGGAGACTTGTCTGCTGAGGGTGGAGCATTCCGGCTAGTACACAGTACAGTCTCTGTAGATCCACCAGGGATGCACACGTTTCTAGAAGGCTGGCCAAACTTCCGCCCGTCCTGAGCAGTTGCCCGGGGGCTTCCTGTAGGGGTGGGGGAGGCCCAGGGCAGCGCTGTCCCCCGCAGGGTTGGGGAAGGGCTCTGCAGGGAGGCTCCCCGAGGGCGCGGAGCCAGTGAGTGGCCGGGAACCCCAGAGGGCGAGCACAGGCAGGCAGCAGGAGAGCAGCGCTTCACACGCAGGTTTGCATCTGCCAGGAGGGAGGCAGACTCACGGGGTGCCAGGAAGTTGGCCGTGCACGTGGTTACTCACCAAGGACCTCATAGGAAGTCCAGGGCGCAGCGGCCCCCGGGGCCCCTGAATGGAAGCCCCCGTGCTGGGTTCTCTGGGGCACCTTGAGGAAAACTCGGGGTGAAACAATGGGGAGACAGCAGGGGAATGGAAGCGTTTGGTGTTGGATGGGCCTCTTTTAAAAGATTTGAGGGGCTGGTGCTGTGGCGCAGTGGGTTGACGCCCTGGCTTGAAGCACCGGCATCCCATGTGGGCACCAGTTCTAGTCCCGGCTGCTCCTCTTCCTGTCCAGCTCTCTGCTATGGCCTGGGAAAGCAGTAGAAGATGGCCCAAGTCCTTGGGCCCCTGCACCCATGTGGGAGACCTGGAAGAAGCTGCTGGCTCCTGGCTTCAGATCAGCTCAGTTCCAGCCATTGCATCCAGCTGGGGAGTGAACCAGCAGATGGAAGACCTCTCTCTCTCTCTCTCTCTCTCTCTGCCTCTCCTATCTCTGTATAACACTGACTTTCAAATAAATAAATAAATATTTATTTGAAAGCAAGTTAAAGCGAGCTTCCCTCCTCTGGTTCCCTGCCCAGAAGGAAGACAGGAACCACGTCCGGGTCTTCCACGTGGGTGCAGGGGCCCAGCACTCGGGTCCTCTTGTGCGTTCCCAGGCCATCAGCAGGGAGCTGGATTGGAAGTGGAGCAGCCTGCACTTGAACCCTGGTAACCTGCGGAATGCAGGCGTCCAGGTGGCTATGGGGACCTCCCTGCTGTTCCAAACGCCTGCCCCAGTGTTGTTTTTTTTTTTTTTTTTTTTGCTAAGTCTGCCAACTCTATATACAAACCTTAGTGTTTTTAAAAGTACTAAATATAATGTTTGCTTTAAAAATCTATGTCCTGTTAATTAGTTTCAATCATTTCCCCCTACACCTTGCCATGAAACTGTTCAAAGCTGCTGACATTTACAAGCTGACCTCTAGAGGGAGCCAAACTGCCTGGTCACGAGCTTTGATAGTGGATTCAGCGTGAGCCCCCTGAGAATTAAATAGCTCCCGGAACACACATTCTTCATTGCCCAGCACGGTCAGTGCCTAACAAGGACAGCAGACGAAACCTGCTCTCTGCAGGAGACTCCTCTGTCCTGAGGCTTTTCCATTTTCCCTGGATGGAGGTGGACGTGGGGGCTGGGAGTCCGGCGCAGACTCAGCCAAGACACCTGCACAACGAACTCTAAGAGTGATTATGGGCGCTGGTTCCTGTCCCAGCTGCTCCTCTTCCGACCCAGCTCTCTGCTGTGGCCTGGGAGAGCAGTGGAGGATGGCCCAGGGGCTAGGGCCCTGCACCCGCGTGGGACATCTGGAGGAGGCTCCTGGCTCCCGGCTTCAGCCTGGCTGTTGTGGACATTTGATTAGGGAGCCAATGAATGGGAAATCTCTCTCTGCCTTCCAAATAAATAAAATTTAAAAAGTTTTTTTTTGACAGTTTTAACTAATATTTATGATTCTTGAACAACGTCATCTGCCCAGCCTTATCAAGTACTTATGCCTGATGTTTAGACAGTAGCTGCTCGGATCCAAGCAAACAGAAATATCCCTGACCTCTCTGTGCCAACATCCGAGAGCAGAGAGTGGCACACACCTGTTACTGATGCCATCAGCCACGAGGCTGTCGCCGGAGCCGAGCAAACGCCGGGGCCACGCTCTGTGAGCTGCGGGAGCCTCCTCGTGTATAAATCACCATGCCTCCGTGTTCTTACAGCAATGCAAAACAACTCACACAGCCGGGTTGCAGATACCCTGGCTGAGACACTTATCTTCTGGAAAGCGGCGTCCCACAATGAGACACTTTATAGGGTGGACTGCAAAGGCATGCGGGCTACTTATGTACTACACAGCAGAGTGGAGGGGCTCCAGGAAGTCTGTGAGACATGGACCCACATTTCCCGTGAGCGTTTTGTTTATGAAGGCCAGAACTTTACTGTTTGGCCAGCATCCTCTCCCTGACGCCAGACAGGATCTGATGAATAATGAGCACAAAAACAGCTTTTGAAAGAATCAACGCAAGTTTCTCTTTTCAAAATAGGTTCTTTAAAAAAAGTATTTATTTATTTGAAAGACAGAATTACAGCGAGGGAGAGAGAGAGAGAGAGAGAGAGAGAGAGAGAGAGAGAGAGAGAGAGACCTTCCATCCACGGGTTCACTCCCTAGATGACCGCAACAGGGCTGGCCACCCCAAAGCCACGAGCCTGGAATTCCGTCCAGGCCTCCCACGTGGGTGCAGGGGCCCAAGCACTTGGGCCACCTTGCGCTGCTTTCCCGAGTGCATTAACACAGGGAACTGGATCAGAGGTGGGGCAGCCAGGACTCCAGCTGGCACCCAGATGGGATGCCGTGTTGCGGGCTGCTCACCTGCTGTGCCACAGCTCTGGCCCACTGTAACTCTCTGAGGAGGCACCATAGTGGTTTCCATCGAGGCTGCAGCCTTTTACACTCCCACTAACAATGCATGTTTCTAACTCTCGAGTGTCCTGGTCTCGTGGCCTTGTGTGGACTGGAAGCGGTCCGTAGGTAAAATAATAGCACCAAGTGTCATCTGGCAACCTAACCCTGGGGACAAGAACTCTGAGAGCGAAAAGTCCGCCCTGGGTCATCGCAACATCCAACAATCCGTGATGCTGTGGACTCCCATTGGTTCCTTTCTGTGTAGAGAAACCGGCACCCATGCCCGTGCCAGGAGGCTGGCCATCCACTCTGTTACATCAGCGTGGCCGTGCTGAGCTCTATCGTTTCAAAAACTTAAGGAGTTCCATCAGACGTGGTGAGATTTTTCTCAGGACTGGTCTTTCAGTAGGTTATTTTTGTTACCCAGAAGTCTGTGGGGGGCTCCCTTCCCTGTCAATGCCACCTTAGGATGCGTTTCCGTATATCATAGAGAACATGAACGTCTTCCTAGGGAGTGATGTTGCAGGGACAGACACTGAACTGAAAACTGTATGTTTACAGAATGGTGTTTAGCAAGAGAGAGGGCATCCTAGCTGGGGCTGAACCACGAGGCCAGGCACCCACCCATGTCCGAGAACCTGGGTCTGACGCCGGCTCTGGCTCCTGACCCCGGCTTCCCGCCGATGCAGAGACCCCGGGGGCAGCAGTGGGGGGGGTCCACTCACGTGGGAGACCTGGAGGGTGCTCCCTGCTCCCGACTTGCACCCCAGTCTAGCCCAGACATCGTGGGCAGAAGGCAGTGGACCAGTGAATGGGTGATCCTTGTCTGCCTCACTTTTTCTCTTAAGTCCAAAAATTAATAGAAAAAAATGGTTTTAAAAAGAAAAGAGGGGGTTTGCATTGTGGTGTAAGGTACCACCTGGGCACCAAATGGTGTCCAGGCTGCTCTACTCTGACACAGCTCCCTGCTGATGGCCTGAGAAAGCAGCAGAAGATGGCCAAGTGCTTGGGCCCCTGCTGCTCACGTGGGAGACCCGGATGAAGACCACAGCTCCTGCCTGGCCCAGCCGTGGCTGTTGCAGCCATTTTGGGCGTGAACCAGCAGATGGAAGATCTCCCTGTAGCTCTGTCTCTCCCTCTCTCTGTGCCTTTTCCTTTCAAATAAAATAAGTTTTTTTTTTTTTTTTTTTTTTGACAAGCAGAGTGGACAGTGAGAGAGAGACAGAAAGGTCTTCCTTTTCCATTGGTTCATCCCCCAGTGGCCGCTGCAGCCAGCGTGCTGTGGCAGATCCGCACTGATCCGAAGGCAGGAGCCAGGTACTTCTCCTGGTCTCCCATGGGGTGCAGGGCCCAAGCATTTGGGCCATCCTCTACTGCACTCCCGGGCCACAGCAGAGAGCTGGACTGGAAGAGGAGCAACAGGGACAGAATTTGGCACCCCAACCGGGACTAGAACCCGTGGTGCCGGCGCTGCAGGCGGAGGATTAGCCTAGTGAGCTGTGGCCCTGGCCAAAATAAGTCTTTTTTAAAAAGAAAAGAAAATAGGGAAACGAATTACCTAGGAAGAGCCCTGTGGAGTTGGCAGTTAGGCACCTATGAAGTAGGACATTTGGGGGAGAGGCTGGGAGCCAGGATTTGGGAGTGCTGGGCTGTCCCTGTGGTCTATGGAAGTGACAAGTCTGATGACTGGCTACCTTTTGGGGCCACTGCATTACATACAGAGTTCTGGGAATCTGAGAGCAGTTAGAGGTGACACAGGCCCGAGGAGGGTCATGACAGGGCGATGACACACAAGGGGCATTGTGACAGTGTCGAGGGCTCTGGCTGGGAGGGATGGGAGGCAGGGAGAGACGTGTGCCCTGTCCTGGGCCAGAGCCCCTGTGAACACCACACTGGTCCCCGGCTGGCTGGCGGACTCGTCCAGGGAGAGCGTGGGCAGAGACATGGAGGTGAGCTCTGGAGGGAGGGGCCGAGGGCGCTGCAGGAAGTAGGAGTCACTTCCCTGGGGGTTCGGCAGCAGACTGGAGCCGAGGGGGCATGGAAGGCTCTGGTATTGGACTTGAGGGTAAGCCAGGGATAAATCAAAAACGGCAGAGCCACTGGTGGGGGTGGGGACCTCAGCAGAGGGGAGGTATCGCTTCACGTCCAGTGCTGCCACGCCCACCCTGCCTTTGTAAGTCAGGTGGCTCCTGTGTCAGTGAGCCCCAGTCTCGTCTGGTCATAGCGACATCAGGACCACACCTGGCACCAGGCCCCACTGCTGCCGAGGGAGCCTCGATCTGCAGTTTTCCAAAGCTACAGCTCATTTTTCTTCCAAGGAAAAGATTTTGCTGCTTCTTCTTTTTTTTTTTTTTTTTTGGACAGGCAGAGTTAGACAGTGAAAGAGAGAGACAGAGAGAAAGGTCTTCCTTCCATTGGTTCACCCCCCAAATGGCCACTACGGCTGGTGCTGTGCTGCTCTGAAGCCAGGAGCCAGGTGCTTCTCCTGGTCTCCCATGCGGGTGCAGGGCCCAAGCACCTGGGCCATCCTCCACTGCACTCCTGAGTCACAGCAGAGAGCTGGCCTGGAAGAGGAGTGACCGGGACAGAATCTGGTGCCCCAGCCGGGAGTAGAACCCGGGGTGCCGGCACCGCAGGTGGAGGATTAGCCTAGTGAGCCACGGCGCCGGCCAAAAAAAGCCACTTCTAGTTACTTAGAAACAAAACAGTTCAGTGCACTTCTGTGTTCTGAAATGCTCTGCACGTGTGTTTAGGACGTTTAACAAGGATTAGGAGGGTATCCAAGTGGGAGGGGCTGGCTCCCGCCTGCCATTCACCTCCAGCACTTGGGAGGTGACCTTGGAGCTCTAAGAAAGTCCCACTGTGTTCTGAAGTGAAGGACGGGGACGGCATCCGCGTCTCCCACGACACACAGGTGCACGTGTGCCAGAAGGGGCCGTTCCTGAGCCTCGCCTAGAACCGCCAGGGACGGGCTTGGAGAAGGAAGTGTGGGGACCACAGCTGAACACGTCTCCAGGCCACGCTGTCCCTGCGCCAGAGGGCTGAGGTGTCCGCCACCCCCTGCCCCCAGTCTGCTGGGCAGAGCCTCCTCCCGTCCCTCCATCACGCCCATGGCCACGGGATGAGAAGGGTTTCCAAGAACTGCTTTTAAAAAATGACTTATTTATTTGAAAGAAAGAGAGAAAGATGGAGAGAGCTTTTCCATCCACTGGTTCACCCTGTGAAATGCCTTCAACGGCCAGGGTTGCGCCAGGAGACCGGAACTCAATCCAGGTCTCCATGTGGGTGACAGGGACCCAAGTACTTAATGCTGCCACCCAGTGCCTGCAGGTTGCCCATCGCAGGGAGACGGATTGGAAGCAGAACTGGGACTCAAGCCCAGGCACTCTGCTATGCCACCTGACGTAGCAGACGGCAGACGGCAGCCCCACAGTGGATGTCCTGACACATCTTGAAGTGACAGATCTACGTCAGGAAATGAAGATAGATCTGGGAGGGGTGGGCTCTCTGCCCAGTCCCAGCTGCTCCAATACTGGGACCTTGGATAGAAAACAACATGGCCTCAGCATTGTAACTTAAGACTATTTTCATAATGCTACAAATACCCAAGCAAATAGAATACCCAACTTCTGTGCAGACAAATTTTTTTTTCCCCCACAGGAGTGGACAGTGAGAGAGAAAGAGACAGAGAGAAAGGTCTTTCTTTGCCGTTGGTTCACCCTCCAATGGCCGCCGCGGCCAGCGCACCGCGCTGATCCGAAGGCAGGAGCCAGGTACTTCTCCTGGTCTCCCATGGGGTGCAGGGCCCAAGCACTTGGGCCATCCTCCACTGCACTCCTGGGCCACAGCAGAGAGCTGGCCTGGAAGAGGGGCAACCGGGACAGAATCCGGCGCCCCGACCGGGACTAGAACCCGGTGTGCCGGCGCCGCAGGCGGAGGATTAGCCTAGTGAGCCGCGGTGCCGGCCTGCAGATAAATCTTACTGATATCTGAATACAAAACAAGATGTACAAGTGAAACGCAAACAAAACTATGTCGCTAATAAAAATCCCCACTGGCAACACCGACGACAGACAGGTGGTGGCGCTGTTGTTGGGCTTACGGTGGAAAGACGCAGCTTTGGGTCCACTGCTACTTTTTGTTAACACGACTGCAGACATGGCTGTGTGTGCTAAATCAGGATAATCAGATTTCATGCTTAACTGGACTTCCCCTAGCAAGCAATGCTCCAATACCACTTTTTTTAATGTATTTATTTATCTGAAAGAATCACAAAGAGAGAGAGAGGGAGAGAGAGAGATCTTCATCCACTGGCTCACTCCCCAGATGACCACAACGGCCAGGCTCTGGGCCAGGTGGAAGCCAGGAGCCAAGAGCTCCATCCAGGTCTCCCACGTGGGTGGCAGGGGCCCAAGCACTTGGACCATCTACTGCTGCTTTTTCCAGGCCATTAGCAGGGAGCTGGACTGGAAGTGGAGCAGCTGGGAGATGAATTGGTGCTTATATGGATACCAGCATCACAGGCGGTGGCTTTACCCACCATGCCACAAACGCCACCAGTGCTACTTTCAATGAGGTTTCGCTGCGACTCTCAAACACCCACAGCCTTCTAGGTCCAGGGCGTGGCTTTTTCTTTCAAGGACCAAACAGCAAATATTTTAAGTTTCACAACTACATATATATACTTATGTAACAGGAAAACGTCTTTTTAAAGGCTAATGGCTGAACACTGGTATCCGTCAGGAGCCATGATCTTCACTGAGATATTCACTGATCGGAGTGGGGGGCCCAGTGAGTAAACTTCGAAATAGGAGAAGACGTGGTTCTAAGATGGCGGAGTAGGGAGGGCGCTTACTGCTCTAGCCCAGGAGAAGATGGTTTAAAAACGTGGAGATAGTGTAGTCTCAGGGAAGAGTTAGGGAAAAAATGGTGGAGGAACTTCTTCCAAAATTAGAGGGACACAGTGGACCTATGTGGAGGGTGTGGGAACCCACAGCTCGGGACTCCAGCAGAAGAGAGGCTATGCACCAGCACTGGAAAGTGAGCTTCCTATAAAATAAATAAATAAATAAATAAATAAAATACTGGGGCCGGTGCTGTGGCGCGGCAGGTTGAAGCCCTGGCCTGAAGCGCCGGCATCCCATGTGGGTACCAGTTCTAGTCCTGGCTGCTCCTCTTCCGATCCAGCTCTCTGCTGTGGCCTGGGAAAGCAGTAGAAGATGGCCCAAGTGCTTGGGCCCCTGCACCCACGTGGGAGACCAGGAGGAAGCACGTGGCTCCTGGCTTCGGATCGATGCAGCTCCGGCTGTTGCGGCCATCTGGGGAGTGAACCAGCGGATGGAAGACCTCTCTCTCTCTCTCTCTTTCTCTTTCTCTCTGCCTCTCCTTCTCTCTCTGTGTAACTCTGACTTTCAAATAAATAAATCTTAAAAAAAAAATAGGAGAATTTCCTTTGTACCTCCATTGAGGTCCAAAAAACACTGCTGGGACTCTATGTGGAGCTTAGAAAATATCCACTCTGAAGGCCAGCGCCGCAGCTCAACAGGCTAATCCTCCACCTAGCGGCACCGGCACACCGGGCTCTAGTCCCGGTCGGGGCGCCGGATTCTGTCCGGGTTGCCCCTCTTCCAGGCCAGCTCTCTGCTGTGGTCCGGGAGTGCAGTGGAGGATGGCCCAAGTGCTTGGGCCCTGCACCCCATGGGAGACCAGGAGAAGCACCTGGCTCCTGCCATTGGATCAGCGCTGTGCGCCTGCTGCAGCGGCCAATGGAGGGTGAACCAATGGAAGGAAGACCTTTCTCTCTGTTTCTCTCTCTCACTGTCCACTCTGCCGGTAAAAAAAAAAAAAAATACTGGTTGGTTGTAGATGCATGGATTGATTTCTGAGGTTTCTAGTCTGTTCTAGTGGTCAGCGTGTCTATTTCTGGGCCAGGACCGAGCTGTTCTGATTATAAGTGCCCTGTAATATTTCTTGAAATGTGGCGTTGGGATGCCTCCAGCTTTACTTTTATTGCTTAGGGTTGTTTTATCTATTTGGGGTCTCTGGTTGTGTGGAATTGAGAAACAAATCTAAGGAAATCATTTACGAAGCCATTACATTTGTCTCTTCTGGAAAAGCCAGAAATGGGACAATGCTTGCCGGGCACGGCAGCCTGAGCAGTCAGTTCTTCCATGGCCTGAGCATTTCTGTTTTATGCAACTGGGGGGAGCAGAAGTACTTGTGCACCTGTTAGTGGAAGCCGCCATTCTATTTACATTGCTTTTGGCTCACTGTGCAGGAATTTCCTGACAGATAAGGCTGTCCTCCCCATGCTAAGTCACGTATTGTTGACTCCACACTGTTACCTTTGAAATGTGAGGCAATGTCTGGAGGTCACAACCACTCAATTTTAGGGCAGGTCTGGGGAACAGGGACATGAAATGTATGTCAGATGCCAACAACCTGGTTTTGAAAAAAATCTGCAATTTGTTGTTTATTCCAAGGAACCCACCAGGTGTGAGTTGGGTTGCTGTCACCAGTAACGTGGCAGTCACATCTGGCGGCACATGAAGGGGTCAGAGCTGCTGCTGACCCAGTGAGATGAGGCAATGTTGGGGCAGGAGGGGCCACCCATGGTTTGTTGCCCTGGCGTGCTTTAAGATTTTTTTTTTTTTTTTTGACAGGCAGAGTGGACAGTGAGAGAGACAGAAAGGTCTTCCTTTGCCATTGGTTCACCCTCCAGTGGCCGCTGCGGCCGGCGCACTGTGCTGATCTGTAGGCAGGAGCCAGGTGCTTCTCCTGGTCTCCCATGGGGTGCAGGGCCCAAGCACTTGGGCCATCCTCCACTGCACTCCCGGGCCACAGCACAGAGCTGGCCTGGAAGAGGGGCAACCGGGACAGAATCCGGCGCCCTCACCGGGACTAGAACCCGGTGTGCAGGTGCCGCAAGGCAGAGGATTAGCCTAGTGAGCCACGGCGCAGGCCTAAGATTTCATCATTTATTTGAAAGTCAGAGTTACAGAAAAAGAACAAGAGACAGAGAGATCTTCCATATGCTGATGCACTCCCCAATTGGCCATAACGGCCAGGCCTGGGCCAAATCTAAGCCAGGGGCCAGAGGCCAGGAGCCAGGGGCCAGGGGCCAGGAGCCAGGAGCCAGGGGCCAGGAGCTTCTTCCTGTGGGTGCAGGGGTCCAAGCACTAGAGCCATCTTTTGCTGCTTTCCCAGGCACGTTAGCAGGGAGCTGGATCGGAAGTGGAGCAGCCGGGACTGGAACCAGTGCTCATATGGGAGGGTGGCACTGCAGACAGTGGCTTTACCCGCTGTGCCATAGCACGAGCCCCACTTCGTTCTTTCTTACTCCTCCGAGGCCCTGCCCCAGCCAGAGTTCCAGGGGAGGCCTCACACCCACCTAAGGATGCTGAGGGTGGACGTGGATGAGACGTCTGGGTAGACGTCCGCTGGCAGGTGTCTGCTCGGGGCCGTTTATACTGAGGATGGCGAGACGAATTCTCTGCCTGGGACCTGGCTCCCGACACAGGGACCTCAAGGCCCGCTGGGGACCTTCCAACATCTTAGACACCCTGAGGCCAGTTATTTACTTACTTATTTTAGAAACTTGTTTGGGCCGGCGCCATGGCTCACTAGGCTAATCCTCCGCCTTGGGGCGCCGGCACACCGGGCTCTAGTCCCGGTCGGGGCGCCGGATTCTGTCCCAGTTGCCCCTCTTGCAGGCCAGCTCTCTGCTGTGGCCAGGGAGTGCAGTGGAGGATGGCCCAGGTGCTTGGGCCCTGCACCCCATGGGAGACCAGGAGAAGTACCTGGCTCCTGCCATTGGATCAGCGCGGTGCGCTGGCCGCGGCGGCCATTGGAGGGTGACCCAACAGCAAAGGAAGACCTTTCTCTCTGTCTCTCTCTCTCTCACTGTCCACTCTACCTGTCAAAAAACAAAAACAAAAAAACAAACAAACAAAAAAAACAAAAAAAAAGAAACTTGTTTGAAATGTGGTTACAGAGATGGAGGGAGAGAGCGTGAGCCATCTTGAATTGGCTGGTTCTATCCCCAGGTGGCTGCGCCAGGAGCTTCATCGGGTCTCCCACGGCTGGAGGGGTCTGAGCACGCGGTCCATCCTCCTCCGCTTTCCCAGGCCCATCAGCAGGGAGCTGGAGCAGAAGTGGAACAGCCGGGACTCCTACTGGCGCCCATTTGGGCTGCCTGGGTGGCAGCGCTGGCTTAGCCCACTGTGCCACACCCGTCTCCGGAGGCGGGTTCCCCGCGCTCCTAGCTTCCCGGGGCGTGGCGGGCGTCTGGTTGAGGCTCCTGCCTCCAGCGACCCTCGGCCATCCTGGCTCCTCAGGGCGCACCTGCTGTCTGGGCCCGAGGGCGCAGGCGGCCGTCGCTGGCCTCTCTGGGTGCACCCCACTTCCCGGGGATCCTGTCTCCAAGCCGTGCCCTCCTCCCTCCTGTCTTCCTTCACTTGCTCAGTGCACAACACGATCTTCCGTGCCTCTGGCTCCTTCCAGGGCGTTCAGTCAGGGGGACCAGGCGTGTGGCACGGGTGCCCCCCGGATCGCCTTAGAGGGTCATGAGCAGGAGGCCAGCCCGGCTCCACGGGCCGTGCAGCCCCGAGAGGAGCCCCAGCCCCGTGTCGCCGCGGGTCGGGGAGCACAGGGCCGCCACCGGGGAGACGCGGGACAGCACACGCTTGAGGCCGAGTGTCAGCGCGGTAGCCCAGGGAACAGGGCCGGGACCCTGTGTGAAGGCCGGGTGCTGCGAGCCCAGGAGGGAGACCCTAGAGGGGCCCGACGGCGGCTGCGCCTGCGCCCACTGCGCACGCGTCAGGCTTCTGGCGCGCTACCCAGCATGCTCTGCGCACACCCCACCCCTCTTACTCCCTAACCAGCATGCTCTGCGCACACCCCACGCCTCTTACTCCCTAACCAGCATGCTCTGCGCACACCCCACGCCTCTTGCTCCCTAACCAGCATGCTCTGCGCACACCCCACCCCTCTTACTCCCTAACCAGCATGCTCTGCGCACACCCCACGCCTCTTACTCCCTAACCAGCATGCTCTGCGCACACCCCACACCTCTTACTCCCTAACCAGCATGCTCTGCGCACACCCCACGCCTCTTGCTCCCTAACCAGCATGCTCTGCGCACACCCCACCCCTCTTACTCCCTAACCAGCATGCTCTGCGCATACATCAGGCCTCTTACTAACCAGCATGCTCTGCGCATCTGCACGCTGCTGGCTCACTAACCAGCATGCTCTGCGCATTCCCCACACCTCTTACTCGCCATCTACACTGGGATTTTTTTTTTTTTTTTTTTTGACAGGCAGAGTTAGACAGTGAGAGAGAGAGACAGAGAGAAAGGTCTTTCTTCCATTGGTTCACCTCCCAAATGGCCGCCATGGCCGGCGCACTGCGCTGATCCAAAGCCAGGAGCCAGGTGCTTCCTCCTGGTCTCCCATGCGGTGCAGGGCCCAAGCACTTGGGCCATCCTCCACTGCCTTCCTGGGCCACAGCAGAGAGCTGGCCTGGAAGAATAGCAACCGGGACAGAATCCGGCACCCCAACTGGGACTAGAACCCGGTGTGCCGGCGCCGCAGGCAGAGGATTAGCCTAGTGAGCCATGGCGCCAGCTCCTCTGGGATTTTTGCCCGTCATCCCTCCGGGACAGGCGCAGATCTTCGCTCCAGGCACTGGGATATAGGAATAACCCTCCCCACGAGGCCAGCCTCCCCGCTGCAGGCTGCGCGTCCGCAGACCCACGACAATGGACAGACCGTGTGTGGGGCCCGCAGGTGTGGTGCAGTGGGTTAAGCTGCTGCCTGCAGGCCGCACCCCATAGGAGCCACAGCTGGAGTCTCTGCTGCTCCACTCCCCATCCAGCTCCCTGCTAGGGCGCCTGGGGAGGCAGCGGAAGGCGGCCAAGGGCTTGGGCCCCTGCACCCACGTGGGAGACCGGATGGAGTTCTTGGCTCCTGGCTCCTGCTGGCCAGCCCCAGCTGTTGTGGCCACCTGGGGAGTGAACCAGTGGATGGAAGATCCCTCTCTCTCTGTCTCTCTCTCTCTGCAACACTGCCTTTCAAATAATAATCTTTAAAAAGAAATCATGGCTGTGGGTCGTTTTTCTTTCAGTCTTCCCTAAACAATATGGTGTAATGACAATTTACATAGCATCTACATTGTGTTAGGAATTCTAAGGAATATAGAGAAGGTTTAAAGTACAGGAAGATGTGGGTAGATTGCACACAATCACTGTGCTGTTTTTTTTTTTTTTTTTAAAGATTTGATTTGAAAAGCAGAGCAATAAAGAGAAATACAGGGAGAGACAGAGACTTTCCATCTGCTGGTTCACTTCCCAAATGGCCGCAACAGCCAAGTCTGGGCCAGGCCAAGGTGCCTGATACAGTTAAAACTATGAACTACTGCTGGGCACAATCAAAGACCTAAGTAACTGGAGAGATAAACCATGTCTGCGCATCACAACACTAGATATTGCTAGGGTGACAGTTCCTCCCAAACTGCTCCACAGATGCGATGCAATATTTAAGTCGTAGCAGGCAGTCCTGTAGCCTCTTCTGAATTTATATAAAACACAAAGGACTTAGAATGCCAACAATTTTTTTGAAACCAAAGTTGGCATATTTAAGCTCTCAGCTTTAAAGAGCAATTGCAAAGGTACGTTAGTGTAGGACAGAAAAATGGATCAAGGAAACAAAATGGAGTCCACGGCAGGCCCACACAGAACCAAGTCACCGTTAGCAAAGTGGTCAGAGTAACCCAATGCGGGCGAGGCCGCAAACGGTGCCAAACAACTGCACATCCCCACTGGGAAAAGGGAACCTCGACGCTTAGCTTACCCCATACACAAAACTGACCTCGAACTGGAGAGTAAACCCAGGCTCAAAAGGTGAGACCTGGGACGGGCACTTGGTGCAGCACTTAGGATACCACTGGGGATGTCTGCCCCAGGCTGTAGTGCCTGGCTTGGGTCTGGACTCCCTCACCCCAAAGTCAGCTTCTGGTGGCTGAGGTCCTGGGGTTCCTGCCACCCACGTGGGAGACTTGGGTTGAGTTTCATGCCCCTGAGACAGCCTGGCCCACTCCTTGCTGTTACAGGCGTTTGGGAGAGTGAACCAGTGGATGGAAGGTCTCTGTTTGCCTAACTCTGTCTCTTTGCCTTTCAAATAAAATGAAAGTAATAATATAGCATTCTAAAAAAAGGTAGAATTTAAATTCTAGTAGAAAATCTACATGACCTGGGGGATTTCTTAGGACACAAAACTGATAATTCACACTTTTATAAAGATAATTTATTTTCAGAAGACAATGCTAAAAGAATAAAGAAAAGTCATACACTGGGAGAAATATTTACAAAATACACATCTGCTGAAACAGTTGTATACAATGAACTATTACCACTGAATAAGAAGACAGTGGGGCCGGTGCTGTGGTGTAGCAGGTAAAGCCACCGCCTGCAGTGCCGGCATCCCATATGGGCGCTGGTTCAAGTCCTGGCTGCTCCACCTCTGATCCAGCTCTCTGCTATGGCCTGAGAAAGCAGTAGAAGATGGCCCAGAGTCTTGGGCCCCTGCACCCACGTGGGAGATCCGGAAGAAGCTCCTGGCTCCTGGCTCCGGGCTTCAGACTGGCCCAGCTCTGGCTGCTGTGGCCATCTAGGGAGTGAACCAGCAGATGGAAGACCTCTCTCTCTGTCTCTCTCTCTCTGCCTCTGTAAATCTGCCTTTCAAATAAATAAATAAATCTTTAAAAGTAACCAGAAGACAAACAACTCAAATTGGGTAAAGAGCTTAAACAGACACTTTGCAAGGTAAGACATATTAACGTCCAACATGCACACAGAAAAGCACCCACACGATAGTCGTCAGGGACGTGTGGAGTAAGACCACCATGAGATGCCACCAACTCCCCAGAGGGATGGGGACAGTCAGATAACTGATAGCATCACGCGCTGTGAGAACACAGGGCAACTGCAGCTGCCACACAGTGCTGGCTGGAATGTGAGATGGCAGCACTCTGAAAACCCGTTTGGCCATTTCTCATAAAACTAAAAATACACTTAACCACATAACATATAACCCAGTCTTCCTCCCAGAAGTCTACCTGGGAGAAACCATATGTTGACACAAAAATCTTGTGCCTGAGTGTTCATGATGGCTTTATAATACACAAAAGCTAGAAACCACACACTGTCCACTCACAATCGTGGGTTATAAACAGAGTGCAGAATATACGAGCATTAGAAAACCCACACCGTGACGAACGCTGACAAGGCAAGGGTGTAGGCAACAGCGCATCTCAGAGCACAGGAACCCCACCCAAACGGCACGCACAGACCCTAGGGGCCTCCTGGAAACACAGCTGCCCCTGGTGTCAGCAACCCAGTCAGGGCAGGGAGCCCGGCCTGGCTGGGAAGGCGTCTGGGGACGCTCACATCCCCATCGTGCTGAGGGTGGCCACACAGGCACACGCGTTTCTCAAAGCTCACCAAAATGCAAAACAAAGTGAGCGCCGTTTGTTTCGTTAGCTGCACCTCACTAAAGTTGATTTCTTTAAAACTGGAAGGGGATGGGGAGGCAATGCCAATACAATCAGGTGTAGACTTTTTGTCCAAGTTCTGATCCTGTTTCTCTGAGGTTACTCTTGTCACTTGTTTAGACAGATCTAGACTTGCCAAAAATGTGCTTCGCAGATAATTTATGTAGCTAACTAATTTGTTACATTTTAGAGGATGCTGATTCTTTTTTTTTTTAAAGATTTATTATTTATTTGAAAGGCAGAGTTACAGAGACAGGGAGAGACCCAGAGAAAGAGAAAGAGAGAGAGAGATCTTCCATCTTCTGGTTCATTCCCCCTAAATGGCTGCGATGGCCTGGGCTGGGCCAAGTGGAAGCCAGGAGCCGGGACTCCATCTGGGTCTCCCGCACGGGTGCAGGGGCACAAGGCCTTGGTCATCTTTCACCGCTTTCCCAGGTGGATTAGCAGGCAGCTGGGTTGGAAGTGGAGCAGCTGGGACTCAAGCCTGCACCAACATGGGATGCTGGATCACAGGTGGCGGCTTAACCTGCTGCACCAAGATGTTGGCCCCAGACTATGCTGCGTCTCAACACGTCAGTTGGTTTCAGTGGTTGTAGCAGTGGGCTGACGGTGGGTGGTCTTAGTGTCGTGGTTGTCCCAGTGGGCTGACTGTGGGTGGTCTCAGTGCAGTGGTTGTAGCAGTGGGCTGGTGGTGGGTGGTCTCAGTGCAGTGGTTGTAGCAGTGGGCTGACGGTGGGTGGTCTCAGTGCAGTGGTTGTACCAGTGGATGACGGTGGGTGGTCTCAGTGCAGTGGTTGTACCAGTGGATGATGGTGGGTGGTCTCAGTGCAGTGGTTATAGCAGTGGGCTGACGGTGGGTGGTCTCAGTGCAGTAGTTGTAGCAGTGGATGACAGTGGGTGGTCTCAGTGCAGTGGTTGTACCAGTGGATGACGGTGGGTGGTCTCAGTGCAGTGGCTGTACCAGTGGATGATGGTGGGTGGTCTCAGTGCAGTGGCTGTAGCTGTGGGCTGACGGTGGGTGGTCTCAGTGCAGTGGTTGTAGCAGTGGCTGACGGTGGGTTGTCTCAGTGTAGTGGTTGTAGTAGTGGATGACGGTGGGTGGTCTCAGTGTCATGGTTGTAGCAGTGGCCTGATGCTGGATGGTTTCAGTGTAGCCATTGCAGAATGCCTACTACAGCACACCCAAGTAATTCAGAGAAGTGGAGTGTTAACAAAATATGCTTTATGAAGACCACCCTTAAATACAACCGGAAGTTTCTTTGGCTTCAAACACAACTCACAAGCTTGCCGGAAAAAGCTGGGGCATACAAATAGCACTGCATGAGTACGACTTGGTTACTGCTCTTTCGGATGTTCGCGTCTGAGGCGGGAGGAGGCTTCCACGAAAGCCCCTTCACATGCTGAAGTGTGACACAAGGCTTCCTCCCGGATCTCAGAGCAGGTCCTGTGTGTGTGGCTTGACTGGCAGGCTACCTCTTCCATGCTCTCTGGTCCCTTGGCAATGACACCTGCTGATCCTCACGCTACAAGAGGTAACTCAGCCTTTGCTGGTCTAATTCTTTGCTGAATCCAGGAGATTTATTCTGATAAGGGTATTTAAAAAGGTTCACGGGAAATGAGTATTAGGAAAGAAACTATGCGTGGATTTCAGTTATTTTTGCACCAAAATAAATTCATCCTTTTAATTCCATTTTCCCATGAGCCTTTGAATGCGGCCTCACCCTTTGCTTGTGTTGCCCTCACTACAGATCAAAATAAGCGCGTGTGCCTCGTAATTCCACAGAACGGCTGCAGGCATGCCGACTGACGCTCCATCATACCATTTCATTCACAGAGCTAAGCTGCACGTAGCAGCCTCCTGAGCAGACGATGTAGAGCAGACGCCATCGGTGGAGGAGCAGGTGAGTGGTGTTCCGCAGCGGGCAGTGGCAGGGTGAACCGGGCTTCACTTCCGCACGCCTCTCGCCGCCCTGTTTGCACCAGGCTCAGAGCTGCCCAAGCCGATGTCTCCTTGTAAGTGGAGGTTTCTTATAGGAGCAGACCTTCATTTGCTAGGCTTGAGGTCGCTTCCTTGCACGGCACGTGGCTCCACCTGTGCCCTGGTCACACAGCCGCAGGGGACGGCCCTCCGGCCTGGATTCGGTTCCATCACGGGCGTGGATTCCGCCCTACGGGCCTTGCTGTTGCAGCAAATCACAGTGGTTGAGACGGAGATGAGGAGCAGGGAGCACCTGAAGCTCTGGGATGTAGCCGGCTCTTCTTTCTCCCCCGAGCGAGGGAAGGCATTGTTACATCGTTGTTTTTGGAAAAGACAGAAATTTGAAGCAGCAAAGGAAAGCGACAACTGGGCAGAGGAAATAAACGCATCTCAGCGACGAGCAGTGAGAACCCTCTACGCGGGCAGGCACTCGCCCGCCTGCTTACGCACCGCAGCTGTGGCCATCAGCAGGGCCAAACAAGGCTTTCCGTCTTGCGCTGTTTTTGCCCTCAACAAGACTTCATGCTCTTTTTGGGTCACAGCAAATACACAGGCATGGATGTCCTTACGAGAACTCCATCCTGTGAGGCAGGCTGCCTTCAGGTTAGGTGGTGCTGGTGAGCATATTTTGCTCAATCGACAATACAGGCGGAGACAGCTGACTTTCTGTACCTGTGGGTTCTGCATCTGAGGATTCAGCCCACTGTGTATTGAAAATATATGGGAGCCGGTGCTGTGGTTAACGGCTTGGCCTGAAGTGCTGGCATCCCATATGGGTGCTAGTTCTAGTCCCGGCTGCTCCTCTTCTGATCCAGTTCTCTGCTATGGCCTGGGAAAGCAGTGGAAGATGGCCCAAGTCCTTGGGCCCCTGCACCCATGTGGGAGACCTGGAAGAAGCTCCTGGCTCCTGATCGGCACAGCTCTGGCCGTTGTGGCCATCTGGGGAGTGAGGATGGAAGACCTCTCTTTTTGTCTCTACCTCTCTGTAACTCTGCCTTTCAAATAAATAAAAATAAATATTTTCTTTAAAAAAGAAAATATTTAGAGGGGCTGGCGCTGTGGTGTAGTGGGTAAAGCCGCCACCTGCAGCACCGGCATCTCATATGGGCACTGGTTTGAGACCTGGCTGCTCCACTTCTGATCCACTCTCTGCTATGGCCTGGGAAAGCAGTAGAGGATGGCCCAAGTCCTTGGGCCCCTGCACCCATGTGGGAGACCCCGAAGAAGCTCCTGGCTTCTTTCACCGCTTTCCAAGGAGCTAATATTAGCAGGGAGCTGGATTGGAAGTGGAGCACCTGTGTCTTGAACTGGCACCAGTGTGGGATGCGGGGTCGCAGGCGGTGACTTAACTCACGATGCTGTAACGCCAGTCCCTCATGGCTCTGTCTGTGGACTGGGGAAGCTTGTGGGGCTGCGTGGATGCCCTGCGCCCTGTGACTCTGAGATTCTGTGACTGTGCCGGAGAGCTCTGGGCCATCACCGCCTGGCTTCAGAGGCTTGGGGTCACATGTGCACACCGAGGACTGTGCAGCTCCCTCCATGGTGCACGTGCCTGTGTGGGGCACGTGCCTGTGTGGGGGAGGCTCCTAGGCACCGTGGGCTCACCCTGGGCAGCTGGTTCTCCTGTGATCACCCCCCGCCCCGCTAATCATAAAGATGGACCACAGCATCGTGGGTATCACTCAGGACCCTGGCACCACCCTGCAGCACTGCTCTGAGCACCCTGGCCCCACCCAGCACACATCTCTGGATATCCACTGAAGGTGCAACACTCCCCTATGACACAGAGGCACGGTTCAAAGGTAAAAGCTGTCCAAGGGGGAAGACCAACAAGTGTGTGCAGTCCCTGATAAATGTAGAAACACGAGAGATGTGAACAAGGGAGACACTAGGACACCCCAAAAGGAGCACTTCCACATTACAACTTCCCCATCACAACTTCAACATAATTACAACTTCCACATCACAACTCCCATATCACAACTTCAACATTACAACTTCAGTATTACAACGTGAAGATGAAGAGATTGATGAATGCCTGAAAAGGAATTCAAAAGGATAAGATTACTCAAAACCACAGAGAAGCAAATAAATCATGAGTTAAATCCATACATGACATGGATGAAAAGTTCTGCTGGGGGAAAGAGATAGTGAAGAGAAATCCAATTGAAATAGTAGAAATGAATTCAATATGTCAAATAAAAATACAGTGGAAAGCCTGCAGAGACTTGGTGAGGCAGGAGAAGAGAATTCCTGAGATAGAAGACAAATTTTTAGAAATAGACAAAAAAAAAAGAAGAAAATTTAAAAAAAATCTGAAAACCGTAGAGTCTGAGTTGTATGAGACACTATCAAATAACCAAACATATGTGCCTTTGGAATTCCAGAAGGTGTGGAAAGAGAGAATGGATTAGAAGGGCTATTTAGTGAAACAGTAGTAGAAAACTCCTCCAATTTGGAGAAAGACAGGGATATCCAAGTACAGGAAGCATAGAGAACTCCTGATAGACATGACCAGAAAAGATCTTCACCTTGACACATTACAGTCAAACTTTCAAAGGTAAAACAAAAAGATCCTAAAATGTGCATGAGAGGGCCGGCGCCGCAGCTCACTAGGCTAATCCTCTGCCTGCAGCACCAGCACCCTGGGTTCTAGCCCCAGTCGGGGCGCCGGATTCTGTCCCGGTTGCTCCTCTTCCAGTCTAGCTCTCTGCTGTGGCCAGGGAGTACAGTGGAGGATGGCCCAAGTGCTTGGGCCCTGCACCCGCATGGGAGACCAGGAGGAAGCACCTGGCTCCTGGCTTCAGATCAGTGCTGTGCGCCAGCCGCGGTGGCCATTGGGGGGTGAACCAATGGCAAAGGAAGACCTTTCTCTCTGTCTCTCTCTCTCACTGTCCACTCTGCCTGTTAAAAAAAAAAAGTGCATGAGAGAGAGCCAGATTACCTTCAAAGGATCTCCAATTAGATTGACAGTTGATTTCTCATCAGAAGCCCTATAGGATAGGAGAGATTGAGAGACACAGTCCAAGTCCTAGAAAAAAACAAATATATGAACCCAGAATATTGTAGCCAGCAAAGCTCTCATCTGTAAATGAAGGTGAAAGAAACTTTTAGAAACTGAAAGAATTTTCACCACTCATCCAGCCTTACAAAAGATACTTATGGATGTGCTACACACAGAAACAAAGGTAGCATCATGAAAGGATGTGACGGCAGACAATCTCCTAGAAAGAGCACCAAGGAAATCTAAAACAACAGGAATATTTACGGAAAAATGGCAGGAACAAGTCCTTACTTATTGATAATAACCTTGAATGTAAGGGACCGAAATTCTCCAATTAAAAGACAATGACGGCCAGCGCCGCGGCTCACTAGGCTAATCCTCTGCCTTGCGGCACCAGCACACTGGGTTCTAGTCCTGGTCGGGGCACCAGATTCTGTCCCGGTTGCCCCTCTTCCAGGCCAGCTCTCTGCTGTGGCCCGGGAGTGCAGTGGAGGATGGTCCAAGTGCTTGGGCCCTGCACCCCATGGGAGACCAGGAGAAGCACCTGGCTCCTGCCTTTGGATCAGTGTGGTGCGCCAGCTGCAGTGGCCATTGGAGGGTGAACCAACGGCAAAGGAAGACCTTTCTCTCTGTCTCTCTCACTGTCCACTCTGCCTGTCAAAAAAAAAAAAAAAAAAAAAAAGACAATGACTGGCTCAACAGATTAAAGAACAAGACCCATCAAGAAGCACACGTCAATAACAAAGACACAGACTGGAAAGTGAAAAGATGGAGAAAGGTATTCCGTGCTAATGGAAAGCAACAATGAGCAGGAGTAGCCATCCTAATATCACATAAAATAGACTTTAACACAAAAAGCTGTTAAAAGAGACAAAGACAAGGAAGGGCACTATGTAATGATTAGGGGATAAATCAACAGGATGATGTGTCTGTAGTAAATGTATATTCAGCCTGGCTGTTTGAAACAAATGTTAACGCATCTAAAGGGAGACATAGGCTCCAACACAGTACCGACGGGGGACTTCAACACCCACTTCCATCAATGGGCAGATTGGCCCTCGCGGCTGAGTGCATTCTAAGCTGATTCTTGTGACTGTTGACCTCTCTGGACTGTGCACTTCTCAAGGGCAGGTTCTGTATCTTATCCTGTTCCGTGTCCCCAGCGTGCCTGGCTCAGTCCATGCTCAGAAAGAGTGTTATCAAGTGAGTCACCTGCTCTGGCCAAGGGCAATTAGCTGTCACAGTCAATACTTCCTGTGTAGCTGGCGACGCTGTGGGTGCTCCCGGTCACGTTCTGGAGGGAGGCCTCTGGGAGAGGGGGTCACCGGAAAACAGAACAGGAAAAACATCAGGAGTATGGCCAACCAAAGTCTAAGTCGTCGCACAGCTGTCTGAGAAACACTGGACAACCAGCACGGACGCTGGCTACCAAGTGTGCGTAAGGGCAGCTGCACAGGGAGGGTATTTTTATCTGGGGACTCCATGTGCTTTCCTTCTGACCAAGGTTTCAGGTTCTGGGGCTAAGCCGGCTCCTCTGAGTTCACTGTGCTTCTGGAGGTCATCCGGGGAAGGGTGTGAAGGATTTGACTCGTATCTCACGGACGCGCACGTGGACGACAGAGACCAGTTATGCTCCACCTGGGTCTTGCTGATTTGCTTTCTTAGTGCCTCTTATAATTTATATAACAGTAATATGATGGTACTGGAAGATAGATCTTAGTAAAAACAAAGCGCGGACTTCACAATTTCTGGCCCCAAATGAAGTCATCTTTGATTTCAGTTTTCCCACGAACCCCTGGAAGTCACCCTCTCACGCTGCTCAGGGATCAAATACTGTGGTTCTCCAGGACATTCCGTGGATACCAGAGCCCCCACTGCTATGAACACGTGGAGAGCACTGGCGTGGCGAGTGCCCACATTAGGGGGAGTGTGAGAAGCAGGTGATCACCAAGGGTTCTTTCTGCGCAGAGAGCAGGGTCTACGTGCGTAGTTCCGGGCTGCGTTGTTCCGAGACGGCTGACGGTGTTGAGGGCAGGGCCTTGGGGAAGCAGCCCTATCGCCCCTCCTCTTACCCACTCTGTCGCCGGTGCGGCTACGGGGACACCCACTGAGGAGCGTTCTCCGTGCTGATGCCCACGATGCAGTGCTCCAGCTGCTGTGGGAGAGGCCCACGGACTTCCTCAACACCTCCCCTCCACTCGTCTGTCCCCTGCGCTGGCCAGGGCGGCTGAGCCCCACAGGACCAGCATGCCGTGCTGCATCCCTGTCTCTCTCCTCTTCAAGTCCAGTCCTCAGCAGTCAGAACGAGAGCAGAAAAGGGAAAACGAAGAGGAGAGGCGCCTCTAGTCTTCTCCACTGGGGAATGTCCTTCCTTCCTTCCTTCCTTCCTTCCTTCCTTCCTTTTCTTTCACAGGCAGAGTGGACAGTGAGAGAGACAGAGAGAAAGGTCTTCCTTTGCCGTTGGTTCACCCTCCAATGCCCGCCGCGGCCGGCGCACTGCGCTGATCCGAAGGCAGGAGCCAGGTGCTTCTCCTGGTCTCCCATGGGGTGCAGGGCCCAAGCACTTGGGCCATCCTCCACTGCACTCCCGGGACATAGCAGAGAGCTGGCCTGGAAGAGGAGCAACCGGGACAGAATCCGGCGCCCTGACCGGGACTAGAACCTGGTGTGCCGGCGCCGCTAGGTGGAGGATTAGCCTAGTGAACCGCGGTGCAGGCCAGAAAGCATCTTAATTTATAAAATGGAGCAGGACAGCATACACCTAGATGAAAAAAAATGCTTAGCACAGTACAAGCCACCCAGCAGGTGCTCAGAAGTATCTTTCGCCGCTATCATTTCAGCCTCACCGTGCCTCCGCCTGGGGAGGGTTACTGTGTGTCCCCCACGGCGTCACCACCGGCCAGGCTGGGAGCATCTCTGCCTGCCCAAGACTGAAGTGTGCGTGGGGTGGTTGGGAGGGAGGGTTGGCGCCCGGTAAACCACCAGTGAGGCCTCGGGCTGGGTTCTCTTTCCAGGCCAAGTCCACACTGGTGCATCCCTAAGGAGAATCCCTAGGGGGCGGGGACAGAGAAAACCATGTGACTCCCAGATGCCCTTGTAGGTTGACACTGTCTGTGTTGGGCCTGGACAGGAAGTATGCAGCCATGCTCTCTCCTTTTTTTTTTTTTTTTTTAAGATTTTTTATTTATTTATTTGAAAGGTAAAGTTACAGACAGAGCAAGAGACAGGGAGAAAGGTCTTCCTTCCGTTGGTTCACCCCCCAAATGGCCGCTATGGCCAGCACTGCACTGATCTGAAGCCAGGAGCCAGGTGCTTCTCCTGGTCTCCCATGGGGTGCAGGGCCCAAGCACTTGGGCCATCCTCCACTGCACTCCCTGGCCACAGCAGAGAGCTGGCCTGGAAGAGGGGCAACCGGGACAGAACTGGTGCCCCAACCGGGACTAGAACCCGATGTGCCGGCGCCGCAGGCAGAGGATTAGCCTAGTGAGCCGGGGCGCCAGCCGGCCCCATGCTCTCCCCTCTTAAGCGCTTCACATCACCACAATGGCATAAATCTTACGAGTAGATAATTTACTTAACGTGCCCAGGTGGATGTGCTATTCACGGTGGTTTTGTGATTGGTGTCCACTTCCAGACGGTGGCTCCCGCTACAGCGTGCTCGGTTTCAGCCACCAGCTCTGACACGCAGCCCACAAGCCTGGAGCGCCCATGTTCAGTGCCTTGCAGGCAGCTGCCAGCCAGCCTTGCCTGGGTGGGTGGCCAGCACAGCACCATTTTGCCTCGGTGCCGTCCAAGGGCTGCAGTTCCTTCACCGGCTCAGATCATCGCCTGGCAGCCATCTATCTTCCAAGGACAACTTCTTCCAACCCAGTTCAGGGCACGGAGCTTTTTATAAAGTACTAACCCCGGCCAGCGCCGCAGCTCACTGGGCTAATCCTCCACCTGCGGCGCCGGCACCCTGGGGTTCTAGTCCCGGTTGGGGCGCCGGATTCTGTCCCGGTTGCTCCTCTTCCAGGCCAGCTCTCTGCTGTGGTCTGGGAGTGCAGTGGAGGATGGCCCAGGTGCTTGGGCCCTGCACCCCATGGGAGACCAGGAGGAAGTGCCTGGCTCCTGCCTTCAGATCGGTGCAGATCTGCCACAGCACACTGGCCGCAGTGGCTGTTGGGGGATGAACCAACGGAAAAGGAAGACCTTTCTGTCTCTCTCTCTCTCACTGTCTAACTCTGCCTGTCAAAAAAAAAAAATAAAAATAAATAAATAAAAATAAAAATAAAAAAATAAAAAGCACCAAGCCTAACCATATAACCATTAGTGTAACCATTAGTGTAGATGGACATATGACACAGCCTGAGACAAGCCCAGGAGAGGGCGTTTGGCACACTGGTAAGCCGTTGCTTGCGGTGACCACATCCTGTACCAAGTGCCCGGCTTGAGTCCTGGCCTTCCACTCCACCTCCCAGGAATGTGTACCCAAGGGAGGCAGCCGGTGATGACGGCTCAAGTACCGGGGTCCACGCCACCCATGCAGAGACCCACGTGGAGTTCCTGGCTCTCGTCTTAGGCCTGGTCTTGCCCCAGCTGTTGACGGCATCTGGGGAGTGACCCAGAGGACTGCAGCTCTCTCTTTGCCTTAGAAATGCAATACAGATGTTGCACCCACCCCCAGCCCCGACCAGACGGAGAGAATTACACGCTACCAAACCTCTGGCACGACGTCCACACATGACCGATGCGGGGTCGGCGTCACTGCCTGGATCTGTCATTAAGGACAGTTTGGGCATTTTGTCGCCCTGGGCCTCCACTGTCCTCGGACATAAAATTACGAGGATTGTGCAAGTTTTCTCGTCTTCAAAATCCCCTTCCCAGAGGGCCCTGTATCCGGAGGGCCTGCCGCTCCCAGGCCCCTAACGCTGCAGGGCGAAGCCAAGGGGCAGTGTGCGAGTCGTGGTCACTCGGGTCCCCAGTGGCTGACGTCCCCACCTCCCGGTTACCCGCCCTGTGAACGCAAAACCGGTACTTCCTGGTGAAAACAGGCCCCCAGGGTTCATTTCAGAGCTCAGAAGCCGGCGGCCAGGGACTCCATCCCGGGCGCCCACGTGGGCCCTCGCCGGCCGCCTCCCAGGGTGGGCACTGGCAGGGCGCAGGGCGCAGGCGAGCAGGCCCCGGCCCGGGGGCCCTCTCCGCCCCGCGCCGCCGGGACCGCCCCTCGCGGCCGGATCTGCTTCCAGGGCACCGGGAAGGGGCGGGCGCCGGGGCGGGCCGGGGCGGGGAGCGCGCGGGGCGGGGAGCACCGAGCATCCTCGCCGCCGCGCCGCGCCGCGCTGCGCTGCGCCCCGCGCCCACGCCGCCCGCGCCGCCCGCGCCCACGCCGCCCGCGCCCACGCCGCCCGGCCTGGCGCGCGGGTCCCCGGCGTGAACCGGAACCGCTTGCCGAGGCCGCCGGGAGCCGGGAGCCGGGCGCCGGCCGGGGAGCGCGGGGGGACGCGGCCTGCGCGGCGCCGCCCGCCATGGCCGCGGCGGGCTGAGCAGGGCGCGGCGGCCGCAGTCGCGCGGACCCGGGCGCTCTCCGCCGCCCGCAGGCCCCGCGGCCGGGCCGGGCCGGGCCGGACCGGGCCGGGCTGGGCGCGCGCGCGGAGGCCGAGGGGAGCCGGGGCCGCCGCGCCCGCCCATGGCGAGGCCGCGCCGCCGCCGCCGCCGCTGCTGCCGCCGCCGCTGCTGCTGCTGCTGCTGCTGACCGGGCGGCCGCGCCTCGCGCCCCGCCGCGCCCCCGCGAGGAAGCGAGAGGCGCGCCGGCGGGGGCCGCCGAAGATGGGGAACACTACCTCGTGCTGCGTGTCGTCCAGCCCCAAGCTCCGCCGGAACGCGCACTCGCGGCTGGAGTCGTACCGGCCCGACGCCGACCTGAGCCGCGAGGACACGGGCTGCAACCTGCAGCACATCAGCGACCGCGAGAACGTGGACGGTGAGCGCCCCCCGGGGGGCCTCGGGCACGCGTGGGGCGCGCGCGGGGCCCCCGCGGAGCTGCGGCCGGCGGCGGCGCCTCCGGAGCGCGCGGGGCCCCGGGCACTGCGCGCGAGGACTCCGGGGCGCCCCTCGCTCCCCTCCCCCGATTCCGGGTCGAGGCTAGGAAAAGCCTTTGAAATTAAAAATAAATAACTGAATCAGTAAGAAGGCAGGGGAGGGCCGCGGGGCGGCGTCGGGGGTCGCTGTGCGTGGGTGGGTGGGCGCGGGTGGCCCCTGCGGGTTCCCCGAGCGGCGGACGCCGGGCCGCCTCTGAGAGACGCGGGATAGGAAGTGCGGGCTGCTGCCGGCTCCCCGCAGCCGGGGGAGTGCGTGACGCGTCCCTTGCGGGTCTTGGCGTGCGTGGGGCGGCAGGCTTGCTGGACGATGTCCACGCAGGAGCCGGTCCGCAGTGGGCGCTTGGTGGATGGCGGTCCCAGTGCTCCTGGGACACTAACCCACCCCTGGCTGTGCGTGAGCTGCAGTCCTGCTTCGACACCTGGAAGGGTGTCGCGGCCAGATCTGATAGCCCAAGCGCCTGAAAGAAATGCTTAGAATAGAGGTGCAGTGTTTTGCCTGAGGAACGAATGAATGAGTGAATGATTGCAGAAGGCCCTTGCCCAGCCGTGAACTGTGTCGGGCAGTAGCGTTTGGGAATAGGTGGACGCTTTGTTGCAAATCATGGATCATCATCAACAGCAGAGTTAGAGAAAGAGAGTTTCCATAAGCTGGTCCACTCCCCAGATGGCCGCAACAGCCTGTCCTGGGCCAGGCCGGAGCCAGGAGCTACTTCTGGGTCTCCCACGCGGGCGCAGGGGCCCAAGCACTTAGGCTGTCTTCCACTGCTTTCCCAGGTGCATTAGCAGGGAGCCGGATCGGAAGTGGAGCAGCTGGGACTAGAACCCGCGGCCATATGGGATGCCGGCACTGCAGGTGGCAGCTTAGCCCAGGATACCACAGAGCCAGCCCCCATCAAACACTTCTCTAAAGTGTTTCTTTGAAAGGCAGAGCAACAGAGAGCGAGCGAGCGAGAGCAAGAGAGAGAGATATTCTATCTGCTGGTTCCCTGCCTAGGTGCAGCCGACAGCCAGGGCTGGGTCCGGCGGAAGCCAGCAGCCAGGAACCGCAGGTCTCCTGCGTGGGTGGCAGCGACCCAGGTACTAAAGACTTCAGGTGCTGCCTTCCGTGCTGGAGCAGGGAGCTGGGTGGGAAGTGGAGGTGGAACCACGCACTTTGATCTGGGCTGCGGGGTCTCGAGCCACGGTTAACTTGCCACGCCTCAGTGCCTGCCCTTGGTCAAGCATTTTTGAGAGAAGGTTGGGAAGTGCAGGTTCTAATCTGGGCTGGGGTCCCCTCACTCCACATCCTGGCTCCTACGATGAGGCATTTAAACAATGTTCTGTCTCCCAAGCTCGGTAAGTAATGGTTCCGGGACTTACCTAACCAGCGCTTCTCAGTGTTGCTTTCGGTTGGACCAGAAGTCTAGGGCTGGATGTTGGCATTAATAGTTTATTTAGAGCTCCCCAGGGAATAATAAGATGTAGCTCCGCTTGGTAATTGCTGGCTGGGTGGAACTTGGAAGCGTTACCACCTGCTGTTCGGAGACAGTTTTGGTAAAAATTAGTGTTGGAGGCTGGGAGAAGGAGACAGATTTATTTAAATGGCGTGCATATCCATATATATATATATATGTATCTATGTATAACTATCTATATTTATATGTATCTGGACTCCTGAGTTAGGTTATCAGATTCTTAAAACTACGTCTCAACAATTCTTTTTATTTTTTTGACGATTTATTTATTAATTTGAAAGGCGGAGTTACAGAGAGGCAGAGGCAGAGAGAGAGGTCATCCGTCCACTCATTCACTCCCCAAATGGCTGCAAAGGCCGATCCAAAGCCCGGAGCCAGGTGCTTCTCCTGGTCTCCCATGCGGGTGCAGGGGCCCAAGCACCTGGGCCATCCTCCACTGCCTTCCCAGGCCACAGCAGAGAGCTGGATGGGAAGTGGAGCAGCCGGGCCTCAAGCCAGCGCCCACGTGAGATGCCGGCCCTGCAGGCGGCGGCTTTACCTGCTACGCCACAGTGCCAGCCCCTGGAGAATTCTTGATCCAAGTGTAGTGTGAAAGCTGAAGTGCTCAGTTCTGTCTTATTTAAATCCCGAAAAACTTCCTAGGCACTGATCTTGAAAGAGACAGAGGCGTGCTTGTATTTCTGTGGTTCCTTTGACTCCCGGGGGTGAGACCCGTTCTCCGTGTTTTCCGCGTGCTGCTCCCAGGCGTGTAACGGGGGCACTGACTTGGGTATTCCTTGGGTATTCCTGCTGCTGCTGACTGGCTATGTCCTCCCGTTGGTGGGGTCAGTGTGTCTTTGAACTTTGTCTCACTCCCCAGGGATTTTGGCTCATCCATGTCCAAGTGACTGAGAAGCAGCCAAAAGACCCAACAGTGAGGGTGTTGCAGCGGCCAGCGGCGTAGGTGGGCGGTCTGTTGACAGTGACTGTGGTCAGCGGTGTCCTTCCCTGACAGAGAGATGTGGCAGGACAGAGGTGACTTGTGCAATCACGCAGCCAGGGAGTGGCCAGTCTGGGGTTGCTTCTGGACGGGGCGTGTATGGGCCCTGCGGCCTTATCTGTCAGACTCCCATGATTCAATTATCTGTACAGGAGGGGAGGGCACTGGAGGGAACTTGAAACGTGGTGAGACCAGATGAACCAGGGTACCTGTAACATCTGAGCCGTAGTGTCGCTGTGGGGCGGGGTTTTGCCTCAGTATGATTGATCTTCGTCCTTTTTCTTTTTTTAAAATTTATTTGAGAAGTAGAATTACAGACAGAGGGAGAGACAAAGAGGAAAGTCTCCCATCTGCTGGTTCACTCCCCAGATGGCCGCAACGGCTGGAATTGAGCCTATCTAGAGCCAGGAGCCCGGAGCTTCTTCTGGGTCTCCCATGTGGGTGCAGGGGCCCAAGCACTTGGGCCATCTTCCCCTGCTTTCCCAGGCCACAGCAGAGAGCTGGATCGGAAGAGGAGCAGCCGGGACTCAAACCGGCGCCCACATAGGGTGTTGGTACCACAGGCGGAAGCTTAGCCCACTACGCCACAGTGCTGGCCCTGAGGTTTCATCCTCTATAGCTCACCTGTCATCCTGGACGACTGTTTCTCCCTCGTGTGTGCAGTCTGCTGGGACCCTATGGCTCTCCACCTCCAAAATCTATCCAGAACCTGAACACCTCTCCAGACCTGTCCTGCTGCTCTTATGGCCGGAGGCACTGCGGTCTCTGCCAGTCCTCCTGGCCTCCCAGCGTCCAGCCCTGCCCACTACAGCCTGTTCCCACGCAGCAGCCACTCTGCTGGGGGTTGTTGCTAACCTCACCACGTATCACTCCTCTGCAGGGACTCCCAGTTTCACACTGAATGAGAGCCGTCTCCTTACGGTAGACTCCAAGCCCCCCGACATTCCTGCCTTTGCATGCTGGCTCGTTCCAGCTGGACTGGCCTCCTGTGCTGTCCATCAGTGCAGCAGACGGCCCGTGCCCCAGGACCAGGCTCTGTGGCTTTGCCTCAGGTGTTCCCGTGTGTTCTGGTGGATGCTCATAGCCTTGGGCCTTGGTTCAGGTCTCCTTTCCAGCGAGCTTCCCAGTAACCTCACTGCATCCCTCTGATACCACTCAGTGTGTCACCTGTGCTACCCTGCACACACACAGACGTGGTCACTCCCACTTCACCTGTGTGCAGTCCTGGTGAGTGTTCTGTACCCTGTGTGTCACCTGTGCTACCCTGCACACACACAGACATGGTCACTCCCACTTCATCTGTGTGCAGTCCTGGTGAGTGTTCTGTACTCCGTGTGTCACCTGTGCTACCCTGTATACACACACACGTGGTCACTCCCACTTCCTCCTGTGTGCAGTCCTGGTGTGTATTTGTGTTCTGTACCCTGTGTGTCACCTGTGCTGCCCTGCACACACACAGACATGGTCACTCCCACTTCCTCCTGTGTGCAGTCCTGGTGTGTGTTCTGTACTCCGTGTGTCACCTGTGATACCCTGTATACACACAGACATGGTCACACCCACTTCACCTGTGTGCAGTCCTGGTATGTATTTGTGTTCTGTACTCCGTGTGTCACCTGTGCTACCCTGCACACGCACAGACAAGGTCACTCCCACTTCCTCCTGTGTGCAGTCCTGGTGAGTGTTCTGTACCCTGTGTGTCACCTGTGCTACCCTGTATACACACAGACATGGTCACTCCCACTTCCTCCTGTGTGCAGTCCTGGTGTGTGTTCTGTACCCTGTGTGTCACCTGTGCTACCCTGCACACACGCAGACATGGTCACTCCCACTTCCTCCTGTGTGCAGTCCTGGTGAGTGTTCTGTACCCTGTGTGTCACCTGTGCTACCCTGCACACACACAGACATGGTCACTCCCACTTCACCTGTGTGCAGTCCTGGTGAGTGTTCTGTACCCTGTGTGTCACCTGTGCTACCCTGCACACACACAGACATGGTCACTCCCACTTCACCTGTGTGCAGTCCTGGTGAGTGTTCTGTACCCTGTGTGTCACCTGTGCTACCCTGTATACACACAGACATGGTCACTCCCACTTCACCTGTGTGCAGTCCCGGTGAGTGTTCTGTACCCTGTGTGTCACCTGTGCTACCCTGTATACACACAGACATGGTCACTCCCACTTCACCTGTGTGCAGTCCTGGTGAGTGTTCTGTACCCTGTGTGTCACCTGTGCTGCCCTGCACACACACAGACATGGTCACACCCACTTCCTCCTGTGTGCAGTCCTGGTGAGTGTTCTGTACCCTGTGTGTCACCTGTGATACCCTGCACACACACAGACGTGGTCACTCCCACTTCCTCCTGTGTGCAGTCCTGGTGTGTGTTCTGTACCCTGTGTGTCACCTGTGCTGCCCTGCACACACACAGACATGGTCACACCCACTTCACCTGTGTGCAGTCCTGGTGAGTGTTCTGTACCCTGTGTGTCACCTGTGCTACCCTGTATACACACAGACGTGGTCACTCCCACTTCACCTGTGTGCAGTCCCGGTGAGTGTTCTGTACCCTGTGTGTCACCTGTGATACCCTGTATACACACAGACATGGTCACTCCCACTTCACCTGTGTGCAGTCCTGGTGTGTGTTCTGTACTCCGTGTGTCACCTGTGATACCCTGTATACACACAGACATGGTCACACCCACTTCACCTGTGTGCAGTCCTGGTATGTATTTGTGTTCTGTACTCCGTGTGTCACCTGTGCTACCCTGCACACGCACAGACAAGGTCACTCCCACTTCCTCCTGTGTGCAGTCCTGGTGAGTGTTCTGTACCCTGTGTGTCACCTGTGCTACCCTGTATACACACAGACATGGTCACTCCCACTTCCTCCTGTGTGCAGTCCTGGTGTGTGTTCTGTACCCTGTGTGTCACCTGTGCTACCCTGCACACACGCAGACATGGTCACTCCCACTTCCTCCTGTGTGCAGTCCTGGTGAGTGTTCTGTACCCTGTGTGTCACCTGTGCTACCCTGCACACACACAGACATGGTCACTCCCACTTCACCTGTGTGCAGTCCTGGTGAGTGTTCTGTACCCTGTGTGTCACCTGTGCTACCCTGCACACACACAGACATGGTCACTCCCACTTCACCTGTGTGCAGTCCTGGTGAGTGTTCTGTACCCTGTGTGTCACCTGTGCTACCCTGTATACACACAGACATGGTCACTCCCACTTCACCTGTGTGCAGTCCCGGTGAGTGTTCTGTACCCTGTGTGTCACCTGTGCTACCCTGTATACACACAGACATGGTCACTCCCACTTCACCTGTGTGCAGTCCTGGTGAGTGTTCTGTACCCTGTGTGTCACCTGTGCTGCCCTGCACACACACAGACATGGTCACACCCACTTCCTCCTGTGTGCAGTCCTGGTGAGTGTTCTGTACCCTGTGTGTCACCTGTGATACCCTGCACACACACAGACGTGGTCACTCCCACTTCCTCCTGTGTGTAGTCCTGGTGTGTGTTCTGTACCCTGTGTGTCACCTGTGCTGCCCTGCACACACACAGACATGGTCACACCCACTTCACCTGTGTGCAGTCCTGGTGAGTGTTCTGTACCCTGTGTGTCACCTGTGCTACCCTGTATACACACAGACGTGGTCACTCCCACTTCACCTGTGTGCAGTCCCGGTGAGTGTTCTGTACCCTGTGTGTCACCTGTGATACCCTGTATACACACAGACATGGTCACTCCCACTTCACCTGTGTGCAGTCCTGGTGTGTGTTTGTGTTCTGTACCCCATATGTACCTGTGCTACCCTGCACACACACAGACATGGTCACTCTCACTTCCACCTGGCATGGAGCTCTCGTAGCCGTTTTCTGTCATGCTCGCTGACGTTTCCTCTGTGCCTAGAGTGGTGCCTGGTTTGCTTGATGACCTCTGAGTCCTTCCTGAGTGAGTGAAGGACATCCGAGTCAGAAGGTCATCCAGGTGACGGGGTGAGAGGCCGGCACTGTGGCATAGCAGGTGAAGCTGCTGCCTGCGAACGCTGGCATCACATCTGGGCGCCAGTTTGTGTCCCTGCTGCTGTGTTTCCTATCTGGCTCCCTGCGAATGCACCTGGATAAGCCACATGAGATGTCCCAAGTGTCTCGGCCCCTGCCGCTCATGTGGGAGACAGGGAGGAAGCTCTTCTTCGGACTGGCTCAGCCCTGGCTGTTGCGGCCATCTCGGGAATGAATCAGCTGATGGAGAGATCTCTCCCCCTGTCTCTCCCTCTCCCTGTGTAACTGACTTTCAAGTAAATAAATCTTTAAAAAGACAGTGTTCAGGATCTGTAATAACGAAAGTCGAGTGGATGTGAAACTTTGGTTTCGTTTGCATTTTACCCTGAGAGGTAGCGGAGGTAGGGTGAGGTTGTGAAAATAAAAATCCAGAAAGGGTTTAGAGCCTACGGAAGGAAGAAAGAAGCCACCCAAGGGGGAAGCAGCTCCGGCCAATGGCAGTGTGTTCGCTTGTGTCTTCCCGTGAGTGACTCGAGCTGTGGCCTTATGCATGTCCTTAAGGATGCAAATGAGACTCAGAGGTTTTGTTAAAGTACGAGGTGAACACGTGCCGTGACAAACGTGTCACAGCCTGTGCAGCAGCTGGTGTTTGGGAGGAGCCGCGGGGACGGGTGCTCAGTGCCGCAAGGATACCTGGGAAGTTTGCTCCCTCTCTAGGTCGGGGAGCAGCAGCGCAGAATCCTAAGCGTCTCTTGCGGCGTTAGCTCGCTTGTTGCTCTTGGTTCCTTTGGGTTTCCGCCCCCTGCTTTGCCTCCTCCCTTCAGCCCCCTTTCTCTGAGTTTCATGAACCTCACTCGCAGCACCCAACCTGCTGGGCAGAACCTTTTATTCCTGGCCAGGAACGGTCAGCCCTGTGGCCGCAAGGCGGGTGAGGACGCCGCGGGCAGCCGGGCAGGGTGCAGTGTGCGTGTGGAACTCGTTGGCACCGCCCGACGATCCCCGACTGCTGCGGACCCACTTGTCTTCCTCGCCACGTGGACTCCGCGAGCTGGGCGCGTTGCATGGCCTCGTTTGTCAGATGAGAGACCCACATCCTGGCTCTTGCACTTCATGGACAGTGGTGGTAATTTTGGGCCAAGAACTATGCTAATTGCTGGACCTGTGTTTTCTTTTCTTTTTTTGAAGACTGACTTTTTGCAAGGAAGAGTTAAAGGGAGATATATGTATACATATACATATATATATAGAGAGAGAGAGAGAAAGAGAGAGAGATAGATATGGAGAGAGAGAGAGATCTTCATCAGCTGGTTTACTCCTCAAATGGCCTCAACAGCCAAGAGTGGACCAGGCCAAAGCCAGGAGCTTCCTCTGGGTCTCCCACGTGGGTGCAGGGGCCCAAGCACTTGGGCCATCTTCCACTGCTTTCCCAGGCCATCCGCAGGCGCTGGAACAGAAGCGGAGCAGCTGGGACTCAAGACGGCACCCGTGTGGGATGCCGGCGTCGCAGGTGGCGTCTTGCCCTGATGTACCACAGGCCCTGCCCCGTGACCGTCCTTAGTCCTCATATCACTTCCTACATACTGAAAGTTGCAGGCCAGGGTGCAACTCCAGGTGGCTCCGAGTGTGGATGTTTTTCACGGGGGTCGTTGACAGGACCCCGCTGGTGCCCGAGCCTTCGATGACTCAGCGTTCGGGCGAGGGGCGTGTCCCCAGCTCTCGGGGTGTAGCTGGAAGGAGGGGGGCGTCCACGGTCCCCGCCGTCCCACGCCCCCCCCTGGAGAGGTGCTGCCGGCAGTCTTGGGAAGGAGCCCGGTTCTCTCCCGTGCGCTGAGACTCCGCGCCGTTCCCTCCCGGCTTTCTGAGCGAGCCCTGCTCTCCTCTTCTGCCTGAGCAAAACGTGGCTGCAGATGCCGCCTCCTCTCGCCTCCTGCGATGCCTCTGCAAGGGTCAGCAGAGGCCAGCATGCTTAATAAGCCAGAAACGCACCGGCGGCCGCGTGCCAGCCGCGCAGCTCTCCCGAGTCAGTGCGGCTGGTGAGGCAGCCCTGAGCTGTCACTGGAGGTGCACAGCCGTGGGGCCCGGGTGGGAGCTGGCTGGCTGGCTGGCTGTGGGACGGGCAGAAGTGCTACTCCTCGTCCCTGTTCCCCCTGGGTGCTTCCGGAGCCCCAGCTGGTGCTCGCCGAAGCTCGTCCCGCCTGCCCAGGCCGTCTGCGGAGCCCGTCGGGGAAGCCACGTTCCCAGCACGTCCACGTGCAGCCTCGGAGGGAAGCCGAAGCCGCAGTTTTTTTGCTGCGGGGATCGTCGGTCCGTGCCAGCGAGCCTCTGCATGCACACTGCGCCCTGCCCGGCTGCCCACGGCGTCCTCACCCGCCTTGCAGGCCGCGAGGCTGACCGTTCCTGGCCAGGAATGAAAGGTCTGCCCAGCAGGATGGGTGATCCGGTTCTGTGTCTGTCTTCGAGGGGCTCCTTTTGGCTGTCTGCTGGCTTGGCGGAAGGAGGCGCCCCGCGGCCAGCCCTGGGGGTTCTCGGTCTGATGCCACCACGCAGGCCCTGGCATCCAGTCTGCCCGGACCATCTCACTACTCTGACAGGGGTCATTTCCAGGCGGGCAGGTGCAGCCCAGCTCCGTTGCCTTGCCAAGAAGGTTGCTTTTGAAGCAGAGCAGTGGGCAGGCTTGCGGTCTCTCCGCCTCTGTCAGTGTAGACGCTTTGTACACGATAGCTTGTACTTGGCAAAGAACCTCCTGCTCTCTGTGTCTCAGCGTGGGTTTAAACTCCAGAAGGGCACCACGTCGAGATCGGCTGATAATCTCTCATCCCAGTCCGAGCCACTGGTGTCGGCAGATCTAACGACGACTTCGAGGCCCGCGCTGCAGGCGGCCCCAGCAGTGCGGGGTAACCCCGAGAGGGAGAGAGGCAGCACCCCGACTCTGAGGAGCCCAACGTCCTGCCGCCTCGGCCGACAGCGGGGAAACCAGGAGTGCACAGGAGGAGCAGCCGCGGCCCCTCAGCCGGCGCCCGACCCGGGCTCCTCCCTACCGAGAGCCGCCACGGGGCGGCCTGGCCATGGCCCCTACAGTCTAGGGACCCTGAAGGGCACCCACACTTTGACGGGGACGAGATGCTGTCCAGCTGCGACGTGGGCGTCCTTGGGTGTCGCCGCGCTGCAGCACAGGGGCCGGGCTTCTCCCTCTGCGATCTGGGCGGCACCCGTGGCACTTCCCTTGGCAAGACGCGCGTCCCGGCCTGCACCTGTTGTCCGGTGCACGCCTGGATGTTCATGCTCCGCGGGCAGCACCGGCTCGTCACCCCGCAGGGGCCAGAGGAAGACGGAGAGGCAGGATCTGAGTTCACGGGGCCGCAGCTGGAGGAGTTGCGTGAGCAGCCACGGACACCGCTGGGGAAGAGGACGCGAGGGGAAGACTCCGACGAAGAGGAGGAAGTGCCAGAGGAAGGCGAGAATACGGGCCCCGGCAGGCAGGGTGGTGACAAGGGGATGCCCTCGGGTGGGAGGAGGCGCTGTAGAGGAGGAGGCCTTCTAGATAGCGGATCCGGAAAACACTGAGGCTTTCGGCTCTGCAGGGTGAGAGACCTGTGGTGATTCAGCCGGGAAACAGCTGCTGGATGTGGACTTGGTGAGGAGGGGCAGGCTCTGCAGGGTGAGCTACCTGTGGTGATTCAGCTGGTGGCTCAGGCCACTCACGAGAAAGCAGCAGCAGCGGTCAGTGGTCAGTGCTCGCTGAAAGCTCGTCGGGTACTTGGTTCTCCGGGATCGCTGAGACAGGAAGCAGTACCTCGGAAAAGGAGAGCCAGGCTGGGAGGGTGAAGGCCTTTATGACAGTGAGGATGCTGCGTTCCTCGATCGTGCCGCCTGGTTGAGAGGAAGCGACCCAAACAGGTGAAGAAAGCCGGAAAGACAGACGAGCAGCCAGACGGTTGATCACCGGGCGCGCAGCTGAGAGAGGCAGGGCCCCGCCCCTCGGTGTCCCGGGGTCCTTTAGATGCACTCATGTCAGAAGTGGGGTCAGGAGGTTCACTGGACGGTGTGTCCCGGGAGAAACTGAGGAAGGACAGACAGAGACTTAAAGGGTCCATAGAAGCTGGAAAGCCAGCCGAGATTCCAGAACTGGAAGTCAGACTCCAGGGGCAGACGACAGAGCTAACCAGCTCACGTCGCCTCCCTCTGGTGCCGTGAAAGGAGGAGGCAGGTTCACAGTGAAAGCTGGCACTGTAGGGAGGTCACCCCCGAGTGCCCAGGGCTCCCTCCACCTCTCATGAGCAAGGGGAGCCTGAAATAGAAGAAGAAGAGAAAGGAAAAGAAAAAACTGGAGGATAACAGTAGGCTCCAGCAGGAGGACCGAGCCAGAAACAGCGCAGGAAACAAACCCTCTGCAAGGACTCACACGTTCTGACATCCTGTCTCTCTCAGCCGTGTGGGGCGGAATCCAGAGGTCAGGGAAACGGCTGTGTCTGTCGGGAGCCCCCTGCTCACCTGATGAACGTGAGACCAGGGGAGCAAACTGTCCAGACACACTCCCACCGGTACATTCTCCCAGGTACCCAGACTGCTGTGTGCGGGTCCCACCTGAAGGCAAAGTGCAGGTGGCAGAACCCATGTTCATGACAAGCCTGGCTGCGCACTGCTTCGGAAGCCCAGAGAGGGCCTGTGGGCCCTGAGGCCCAGGGCACTGGGGATGGGTTCACGCGGAGGAGTCAGAGAAGCCCAGTGATCATAATACCTGTCACTGCCCTTTACCCCTGCTCTTGGTTTTCTAAGTTCATCTGCTCATGTGATTCTCCTGACCTTGGTGTTTATGTTTAAAAGTGTTGTGCATGGCCGGCGCCGCGGCTCACTAGGCTAATCCTCCGCCTGCGACACCGGGACACCAGGTTCTAGTCCCGGTTGGGGTGCCGGATTCTGTCCCGGTTGCCCCTCTTCCAGGCCAGCTCTCTGCTGTGGCCAGGGAGTGCAGTGAAGGATGGCCCAAGTACTTGGGCCCTGCCCGTGGGAGACCAGGAGAAGCACCTGGCTCCTGGCTTCGGATCAGCGTGGTGCGCCAGCCGCGGCAGCCATTGGAGGGTGAACCAACGGCAAAGGAAGACCTTTCTCTCTGTCTCTCTCTCTCACTGTCCACTCTGCCTGTCCAAAAAAAAAAAAAAAAAAGTGTTTGTGTATACATGTAGAAAGGGAAGTGTATACTGTGAGAATTAGTAGTGAAAAACTTGATCCTACTAAAATGAAAAAAAAAAAAGCCAATGACTTGAAAAGGAGTTATAAAACATTTGGGCAACGTGAGCTCTCTAGCTGAGGGTCTAGTCTCCCGTGGGTATCATGCCTCAGTATGTGATTTTAATTTCTGTGTCTGTGGAGTGTGTGCCGCCCTTGGCAGAGGTCCTGTGGCGTCTACAGGCAGACAGCTGGCTTCCCGATGCCGAGAGAGATGCGGTGGGGGTCCGATGAGGGTGGTGGTTAGCGACTGCAGGGGGCCTGTGCCTGCTTTGCGAGCTTTGTAGGAGTACAGGTCAGTTTTATTTTGGGTGCCGCTGATCACGGACCTGGCTCCAGGAAGGGAGGGTTGGAAGTGCCCGTCGGGGGAGTGCGTGTGGTTCGGCGTATTCTGCAGAGGTGGGAACGGTTCACAAGCAGGGCCTTCCCCGTGGGTGTGTGTCCGGGCCTGCTGGGCCCAGAGGGAAAGGAGAATGCTTTGTGTGTGTCTGATGAGCTCTGGTCGCACACATGTCACACCGGACATGATTTCGCTCCAAATGTGGAGTTCTGTCCGTTGCCGATGACAGGATTTCAGGTTTAAACTGACGTTCAGCATTGTAATTGGTCACTGCCGTTCAGTAAGTGTAGTCACGGTTACCCTGTGCGTTTTCTCTTGCTCCAGTGCTGGGAGGGTGGTAGCTGATGGGAAAGAGGTCACGAGGCCGCGTGTGTCGGGTCTCAGACTTTCAGCCTCACAGGTCTGTCAGGATCCCGTTCCTGTGCAGCGGTACTGGCGGATGACGTGGCTGTCTGGTCTCCGCCAGCCTTCTCCCGCTGTGCATAGTGTGGACTGTTGTGTTAGTGGCTAGTGCTTGCTCCGGGCTCGAAGTGTTGGCGAGCTGCTTACCCTGGAACCTTAGAGACGGCTCTGTCTCCCGAAAGCCGAAGTTGATGTGACTGAAGACGCACTTTAATTTTAACCCATGTGGCACTGTGGTTTTGAAAAGATGGTTTCTTTGAGAGGCAGTCACACACACAGACACAGACACACACACACACACAGCGAGCTCCTGTCTGCTGGTCACTCCCCAGATGCCTACCACAGCCAGGGTTGGGTCCGGGCTGGAGCCGGGAGCAAGGAGCCAGAAACACAGTCCAGGTCTCCCACACGGGGTGCAGGGGCACAGTTGAGCCATCCCTACTGCCTCCCGTGGTCTACACTGACAGCAGTCGGGAGCTGGGGCACAGACTCCAACCCAGGTGCTGTGATGTGGCACAGACTTCTCACCGCTGGTTCTCCTCTGTGGCACAGACCTCGCGTCTGATCTCGATTTCTTCTGTTCTGTGTAAGGAGCCCCGAGGCGGCCTAGCAAAGCCGGTGCCGTCAGCGGTCTGTGTCTGGGCTCCTCATTTGCGAAGGAAGTAACCGTGGTGGACAGATACTTGGAAACGTAAAATGGGGTCTGTACCGAGCGCAGGCAGGTTTTTTCTCGTCATCGGCTGTACCTGCGGCGCCACAGCTGTTAGGAAGCACTTGCATCGCGTTAGGTGTTGTAAGTCACCTGGAGATTGTGTGTCGTGATCCTCTGGATTCTACGTCATCTAGAGAGAACGGGTGTGGTTACATACCAGTGAGCTGCCACCTCGCAACAGGGGCTGCAGCATCAGCAGATGGTGGTCTTGGGCAGTGCTTGGACCACACAGACGTATGGTCACCGAGAGGCGGCTGTGTCCAGGAAGGTGACTGAGTATTGAGCACGTGAGGGTGGACCTAAGCCGTGGGAACGGGGTTTGCTTTGCAGACTGTTGGCGTCTGTTGTCACTCCGTTAGGCCCATGTCTTGAGTCCTTGTGTGCTCTGTAAGTGCGCTGTCCACCCACACAGTGCTGCTTGGTAACTTGGGGTATGGAGGACTGAACAGGAGGGTGAGTAGGGCTCGGGGCAGCACACACCAGGGAGTCCCGGCTGGGCCAGGGGTAGGCAGCCAGACATGGTGGGCGCCTTTCTTCTTGGTCTTGTTGGTTTGCCTCTGCACCCTGGGGACTGACTTGGGCTGGACAGCGAGCCTGGCTGTGGTTTCCTGAGCCCGGGTGGGGGCAGGATGGTCTGCTGGGGTGGGTGGGCGCTGCAGACCGCTGACATGAAACTGGACAGCTGACGTTGAGAGGAGCACTTCTGGAACCTGTGGAGGGTCACCGCGGGGCACTTGGTGGGCAGGGGAAGCGCTGAAGCTCAGGGCCGTTTGGCTGCCAGCTCCACTCAGGAACGAGCCTGCCTGGCCGGGGAAAGCGTGGAGCCGGGGAAAGCAGGTGCTGCGGCTCCAAGTGCACACCTCGGGGCGCAGCCCGGGGCACCAGCACTCAGCCTCTGGCTGTCCTGCCCACCCACCGCTCCCTCCGTGGCCGCGCACTCCCACTGCCCGGGGAACTCGCCCACCCGCCGGGGGCCCTGGCCTCCGTGGGCTCGCTTCCTGCGACCGGAGACTAAAACGGATGATGTTTCGTGAGACATCACTGTGACAGGAATAGAAGGAAAGAGTGAAGGGGGCTTCGGGGGGGACTGCTTGCTTGGCCCCAAGGACATCACAGGGAAGGAGCCTGGGCTCCGGAGGCGGTGGGCGGGGGACAGCGAGCCCGCTCTGCTCCTGCCCGCCGGGCGGCCTCGCTCAGTGCCTGGTCCCTGAATCCTCATGCTCCACCCGTGCTCCCCTCTGCGCGGTCGAGGTGTCCAGTGAGTGCCCCCAGCACCGTCCGTGCCTGTGCAGGGTGTCGGCCCCCCGTTCTGATGCCCACCAGAGGAGGACGGGCCGTGGTCCAACTCGGCACTTCCCGGTGTGCGATTACCGAGACCGATCGTCCCAAGTGGGTTTCTCCCACTGGCCCGTGTTCAAGTGTGAGAATACGTGTGCCCAGCCTGGCTTCCTCGGGTGGGGTTCAGGGTGCTTTGAGCAAGGCAGGGCTCGGGCAGGTTTCTCCGTCTGGGGTGGGGGAGGCCTGCTGGTGTGGGTGAGGTGGTCGGCGGCTTCAGACGCGGCTACTCGTGCCCTCCCCTGGAGAATCAGGGATGAGGTCTAGGCTGTAGAACTCCGGTGGGAGACTTCCCTTCCCTTCCACCTGTCTCTCCTCTTTGCTGTAGCACACCCTCCATTTCTCTTCTTTGAGCCGGCAGTGTTGCTGTCCACGTCTGCAGTTTTAAAACCCGCTGGTCCTGTGTGTGTGCGTGCACGCTGCCTCTGGCTAGCAGGCAGCAGCTGTGGGAAGTACCCACACCTCGCGGGAGGCACTCAGGGAGTGCAGTGAAGGGGGGACAAGATCTCGTGTCCTGGGAGCGGGTGCTCGCCTGGCAGCCGGCGGCAGTGACGTGTGTCCCAGCATTCTGGTCCCTCCCCGGCTCCAGGTTGGCTGAGTGTGAGGGGTGTGCACCCTGCCCAGGCCCCCCGCCTTCCTCCTGCTCGGCCGCTCCGTAACAGCCTGTTTGCCACGTCTGCAAGTCTGCCAGCAGCGGGTTTCCTGGCTGTGCTGGACGTGGACCATCTTCCTGCTGCAGTGGACTTCGCTCTGGAGTCTGCTCCGAGCAGGGAGCACACGAGTCGGGTGACGTTCAGAGTCCGAGTGTGTTTGTTTTCTGAGGCTACGCTGGGCTTGGTTCCGTGTTCCTTGTCACTTTGTATTTCTGGCCCCTTTGAAATCTCGCGCAGAGCTGCGGCGCCCCGGCCTCCTGAGGCGGGCGGCCAGCGGCTGGGTGTTTGAGTCGGGGGTCTGGGTGCGAGGACATCCTTAGTTGGAAACCGGGTGTGCTGTGGTCCTGCGCTCTGCAGGCCGGAGCAGCCAGGGCCGAGCCCACGTAGACGACCCGATCGAAGAGTCGCTTTCTCGGCTCACCAGGCAGCTGCGGGTGGAAGAGACAGCAGCCTGGGTTTCCTGACACAGAGGGTTAGGGGTTCACGGTGGTCCGCAGCTTGTCTGGGAAGGACACGCCTCAGAAAGTGCTGGCAGAGCACCCCGACAACCAGACATCGCTCCCCGGAGTTTCAGCCGCACCAGCTGGGTTGGTCGGTGCCGTAGAAGTCAGCGTGCTCATAAAACACACGTGGAAGCCGTTCTCTCTGAGAGCGAGCGGTGTACCTGCCACTGTGCCTGTGGAGCACATACAACATACGTGACATGCCACATACATAACACGCTGCACACAGCACACCATATATGTAACACAACACACCCGATATAAATAAATACATACGTAATGTGGCACACACATAACACACCACACAGTTAACATAGCATATATACAACACACCACATATATAACATATCACGTGGTTAATATACTGCATACATAACACACCACATATAACACACCACATGCATAACACACCACATGCATAACATACCATGCACGCAACACCACACACAACACACTGCAATGTAACGTGTCACATATATAGCACATCACACATAAGATACCACACGTATAACATACCATGCATAACACACCACACAGTTAACATACCATATACATAACACATCACATGGTTAATATAACAAATACATAACACACCACATATAACACACCACACGGTTAACACACAGCACAATAACATACCCTGTATGTGACACACCACACATGTAGCATACCGCACACATCATACTCATAACACACGGCACACGTAGCACACTGTGCACATAACATCCTGCACACGTAACACACCACTCATAGTAGGTGTTACGAGTCCTTGGAGGTGGCTTTCCGCACCGCCCCCTAGCACAGAGCGACACTGGTTTCCTGAGCATGGCTGCAGGACTGGGAGCGCCCTGGTGGGGACCTGGGGCCCTGGTGACTGGGCTGTGACCGCCAGGGGCTGGCTGGGTGTGAGCCTTGAGCCCTGGTGGGGACCTGGGGCCCTGGTGACTGGGCTGCGACCGCCGGGGGCTGGCTGGGTGTGAGCCTTGAGCCCTGGTGGGGACCTGGGGCCCTGGTGACTGGGCTGCGACCGCCGGGGGCTGGCTGGGTGTGAGCCCTGAGCAGCGCTGTTGGGGGTTGGGAGGGTGCCCGTCTGCTTGTTGCTGTGGCCGCCCTGGAAGCGCGTGGAGGGTGACGTTCTCAGATCGGGTGGGGGTGCGCACAGGCAGGCAGGCCTGGCCGCTGTGTCCGCCTGCTCCGTGCGCCCAGGCCTAAGGTGGCGGGAGTCCCTGAGTGTTGTTCCCAGGGTGAGTCTGAAGCTTAAACAGACCAGGACGTGCTGATGCCGCGGCACACGGGGCCTCCCCGGGAGGGCCAGCCGCACCCAGGTTTGGGTATTCTTCCGTCTGCCCCTGCTGGTCAGATGCACTTGATCTGAAGTCTGCAGGGTGACAGTGTGGCCAAATGTGTTGTGCACGACACGGCTCACGTGGTGGTGCTCAGAAGTGTGTGGGGACCTGGGACAGAACTAAGAAACGGGAGAAGTTGTGATGAGATATTAAGTGCTTTTATTCTGAGTGTATGTGACCGTTAGGATCAGATCAGCAGCTGCCCCTTTCAGTAGGTGAGCAAGGAGATTCTGTTTCGGTGAACAGGTGCCCAGCTAACAGTTCGGGCATTACACACAGAGGGGTGTCTGTAACGAGCGTGAGGTCATTCTCTCGTCACGAAGGCCCACGGCCCTCTTGACGGTCTTCCGCCTGATAATCTAAGGCACCACCTCGACTCATCGTGGGTCAGTCGGACAGCGGGGTGGGTCATTCGGACAGTGTGTGGGTGGATTGGACAGTGTGTGGGTGAGTTGGACAGTGTGTGGGTGGGTTGGACAGTGTGTGGGTGGGTTGGGTGGCATGTGGGTGGGTTAGACTGTGTGGGTGGGTTGGGCAGCGTGTGGGTGAATTGGGTGGCATGTGGGTGGGTTGGACAACAGGGTGGATGGGTTGGAGGGTGGGTGGGTGGGTGAGTTGGACAGTGTGTGGGTGAGTTGGACAGTGTGTGGGTGAGTTGGACAGTGGAGTGGGTGGGTTAGACAATGTGTGGGTGGGTTGGACAACAGGGTGGATGGGTTGGAGGGTGGGTGGGTGGGTGAGTTGGACAGTGTGTGGGTGGTGAGTTGGACAGTGTGTGGGTGAGTTGGACAGTGGAGTGGGTGGGTTAGACAATGTGTGGGTGGGTTGGACAACAGGGTGGATGGGTTGGAGGGTGGGTGGGTGGGTGAGTTGGACAGTGTGTGGGTGGTGAGTTGGACAGTGTGTGGGTGAGTTGGACAGTGGAGTGGGTGGGTTAGACAATGTGTGGGTGGGTTGGACAGCAGGGTGGGTGGGTAGGACGGCGTGTGGGTGGGTTGGACGGCGTGTGGGTGGGTTGGACGGCGTGTGGGTGGGTTGGGCAGTGTGTAGGTGGGTTGGGCAGCATGTGGGTGGGTTGGACAGCAGGCTGGGTGGGTTGGAGGGCGTGTGGGTGGTTAGATCGGTGAGTGGGTTAGACTGGTAGGTGGGTTGATCAGACAGCATGGTGGGTAGCTTCAGCTGTTTTAGTGGGAGTCCTCAGTGAAATCTGAGTTAGCTGTGTGGTTTTGTTTGCTTCTGAGTGTGTCAGCGACCTGGCTCACTTTCAGCGTTAAGATGATTGATCTGTGATGTTTCGGCCTTCAGTTGACTTAAAAATTGTTTTTTGAAGTTGTATTTAAAAGTTTCAGCTGACGCAAGTGTAGCTCTCTGTGGGTACCTGTGATCAGTTTATGTGATGTGCACTGATCGGGTCAGGACGGTGAGCGGTGGCAGTTCACGTTTTACTCCTTGGCAGTCGTGACCCGGGGCGCATGTGTCTCGCTGCTGCTTTTGTATGCGAGAGGACGGGTCCTGCTTGCTGTTGGGGTCGGCGTCGGGCTGGCGGTGGCAGATCTGGTTGCCAAGCTGTGTTGGTTTTGTCAGGGGCCAGAAGCGGTGGCAGGTGTTCAGTTTGGAGCTCCTGCTGAGAAGAGGCCGGATAAGCAGAGGGTCAGCGCTGGCAGGAGCGAGCCAAGCCAGATACCGTAGTGGAGTTCATTTGCTTAAAACTCGCACGCCTGGCCGGTGGTCCCAGTGGTCACCTCCCTGGCTAGGAAGGCCTTTTAGGGTGCTTTCTGGTCAGCCAGAGGAACTGATGGGGAGAACGGGGACTCAGAGAATCCCCGGTGCTTGGAGCTGTGCCACTGTGTGGGTCCACAGGTGGCTCGGCCTGCAGGAAGGGGTGCCAGTGAGTGTGGGGAGGTGGTGTCCCCTTGGGCAGCGGGCAGACCGAGGGCTAAGTTGCAGGCTCCCAGCTGGGTGCAGGGAGTGGCTGAGGTCAGTATTGCTGGGACCTTGTCCTTAAGGACTTGATGATGTGTTAGGGGATTAGCCGGCCGCACCACAGTGCTGGCCCCTGATGTCCTGCTTTTGATTGTTGTAGGTGTGTACCCAGCAGGGGGCTTGCCGGAAGGGCTACTGTGTTTTAAACCTTAATTTTTGTTGAATCGTGTTGTCACAGTGTTAAATGTGCCAACAGAATTGGTCAGGGAGCTGGCTCTCGGGACCAGGGTGGTGAAGAACAGGGGACAGGCCCCATGTTGCCCGGCGGGGCAACTGGAGACTGTAGTGACGTTAGGTACAAACAGAAAGAAGAGAGGGAGATGCCTGGTTTCATCCCTTTGCACTGACGAGATACGGCACAGTATCCATAGAACGTACGGCTATCAGTGTTAGAAGGAGAAGGCACAGCAGGTTAAGCCGCTGTCTCCATGTGGGCACCAGTGTGAGTCCCGGCTGCTCCACTTCTGATCCAGCTCCCTGCCAATGCACCTAGGAAAGCAGCGGAAGATGCCCAAGTGCTTGGGTCCTTGCACCCACTGGGGTGGAGCTCCTGGCTCCTGGCTTTGGCCTGGCCCAGCCCTGGTTGTTGCGGCCATTTGGGGAGTGAACCAGCAGATGGAAGGTTCTCTCTCTCTCTCCCTCTCTCTCCCTTTCTCTCCTTCTCTCTCTCTCCCTCTCTCTCTCCCTCTCTCACTGTTAACTCTGACTTTCAAATACATAAATAAATCTGTAAAAAGCCAAAGGCAGCTGGCTTACATGTGCCCTGTGAGGCGGATAGACATATTTAAATTAGATTTTATTTTTGAAGGCGATGCTGTGTCCTTCTGTGAGGGTGAGAGCCACGGATGCATTGCAGAGCATGTGGAACACGGGGAAGTCACTTAGGGCTCCTGCTCGCAGAGCAGCGTCGCTCTCCCACTTCGTGCTCGTGTGTTTCTGTTAATGCGAATTTGCTCAAGGTCGTATGTGTGTGCACGATTACATACAATGTACGGCTTCAAGAAGACTAGGAGTAGGAGTCTGTGTTGGGAAGCAGGCTTATGTGTTAGAAATGGACCAAATGCTGGTATTTATCTATCCACTCACTCCCTGGGAGGGCGGGTATACGTATTTTGTAATTAGGCCCACGCTGTTTCTGTTATTGTAAAGATGATGTCTCACGTAGTCTTCCACAGACTTGATCAGGGATGTGCTGGGTGCAGCCGTTATCTGCCGCGTGGGGTGCCCGTATCCCTTCCCAGAGCGCTGCTTTGCTTAGCACCCAGCGTCCTGCCAGTGCACGCCTGGGGAGGCGGCAGGAGATGGCTCCTCTGGTTGGGTCTGTGCCACCGTGCGGGAGACCCGTGGGGAATTCTGACCCCTGGTTGTCGGCTTTTGGGGAAGTAACCAGCAGGTGGGAGATCTTGTTGTCTCTGCCACTGTTTCTCTCTGCCTTTGAAATAAAAAATGAAAATCAAACATGATTACTAGCTGCTATAGTGAATACTTAGAAGGAATCTCAATTTTAAAATTAGATTATGACAGTACTAACTATTACTAGCATTGAGTCCTTAGATTTAGATTGTGTTACTTTGGTTTTATTATTTTTTTCTGTTTTAAAAATTCCCATAACTAGTAGTAACATCATATATTGTTTGCAAGTCTTTGGGGACATTTTTATAGGATAAATTTCCAAAAGTCAAATTTCTGTGACAAAGAAATGAAAATTTTGATACATTTTGAGTGGGAAGGAAGTTACCCAAATACTGAATTCTGTTTTTCAGGTATATATGATTTTAGTGTAGGTTTGAAAATTGAAGTCTTTGTTAGTTCTTTAAACAAAAAACTTGTAATACTGGAATTAGAGGAGAAATTATATTAAGAATATAGATATTATGTACATAAGTTCTAGAGATAACAGGGGAACTTCAACAAGTTCACGGAAAACACGTATTTTCATGCAGAAGAAAACTGCCTGGATTTCCAAATACTGTTACACAGCCTTCTAGTTCCATTTTTCCATGGACTTCCTGAGGTCTCCCTGTGGGAGGCGTGGCCTCTGACTCTGCGTCATGGAATTCTGACCTTGAAAGTGAAAGGTACGTCTGTCATCTTCCTGACCGTGTGTGGCTGGTACTGGGTCAGCTGGACAGAGACGGGCGCTGAGGTCACAACACGGGCGGTGCACGGAGCACGGGGCTGGGGGCTGGGTCTTGGGAGCTGCAGAGCACAGAACACTTGTGGCGAGGGGCAGGTGGAGAGGGATCTGGCGAGGGGCAGGGGCGGATAGAGAGAAAAGCCTAGAGCTGGGAAAGTGCAGGATTGATTCTGGTGTGAGAGGACAGAGTCGGCATCTGGGAGAAGATGGGGAGAGCGTTCTGGTGGCAGCCTGAAGGCTTTGTGTGGTGCAGAGACCCCGGTGAGGGGAAGGGGGTGCCCGGGGCTTTGAGCAGTGGGCTCACCTGATCCAGGGGCCCCAGGAAGGCGAGTGGGCTGCAGGTGCAGGAGCTGGAAGGGACTGGGGGAGCGCCATTGCGTTGGGTCAGTGAGGAAGTTGAGGAGTGACAGCAGAGTAGAAGAGCCGGCTGCCCTGTTCCAGCTCACATGTTCGGGGCGTGCTGACTCCTGTCAGAGCAGCGGCCTCACGCTCCCTGCCCGTGTGCCCGTGTGCCCGTGTGCAGCATCTCCCAGGGAGAGGGGACTGGCAGTGGGGTTTCGTGCCTGCAGCATAGAGAAGGGGAGGATTCGGAGCTGGCCCGAGTCCTCGGAGCCGGGTGACTGCTGGATGAATGCTGATTTTAGCAGATGGAGGTTGGCTTTGAGGAGGAATCGGGGAAATCTGGCTCTGGGCAGGTGTGTGCAGCCTCCCTTCATGTTAAGGGGTAGTCAGGGTCTGCAGACTTCATGGCGGATAGTCCTGTGGGGATGTGATTTTCTGCTCCAGTGCCATTGGTGCAGAAACACCCACACGCGCTCATCCCTGCGTGTTGTCGGGCATGGTGGGAGGCCAGGGTCCGCTGGGGGAGCTGTGCGTCTGCAGCCGCTCCCGCCGGCTTGGGACTGCTTTGTTCTGGTTCCTCATGGGCTTCTGGTCTTCGGCCCTTTCGCTCATCATTCACCCTCGGAACAAACGCAGAGACAGGCAGGCGTGCCATGCCAGGACTCAGATTTAACCAGAGCCTCCTCTCGATGTCTGTGTCTGTCCCAGCCAGTCTTCTGTCGCTGCAACAGTGCGTCGGAGGCTGTGTGCTTATCCAGGGCTTATCATGGCTCACGGTCGTGCAGCAGGGCGCCTTGGCTGGAGGTGTCACACGCGTGACGGGGTACACGGGGAAGAGAGGGGGCCAAGAGGACAGTCCAGCCCTGTGGTCCCTGACCAGTTCTGCAAGGCCCAGCTGACTCCTTGACCCTGTTGACCTCATCACCTCTCCTAGCCCACCCCCGCCCGATGCAGCTGCCTGGGGGCCCTGCCTGCTGGTGCAGGAACCTCCGGGGGAGGAGCCACGTCCAGGCCGCATCCACACGCACACACCTGTGTCATCGCGTGCTCCACAGGTGCTCTCGGACCCCCTGTCGGGGGAGGAGCCACGTCCAGGCCGCATCCACACGCACACACCTGTGTCATCGCGTGCACCACAAGTGCTCTCGGACCCCCTGGCGTGGTTTAAATGAGTTGAGCGGATTGTGAAGTGTTTTCCTGTAAAGACATTGGTGTGGAATGGGCAGTTGCATGGTTAGGATGCTCTTTGGGTTCCTGTTCACAGCAGTGTAAAATCTTAGCGAGGAATACTCCTGCAGAGCTTTGAGTTCCCTACAGGCATTTCACTTCTGTGAGTTGTGTTTTTAAGATTATTTGAAAGGCAGAATAACAGAGAGGGAGAGCAGGAGAGAGACTGCTATGAGAGAGAGAGAGATTGATGTTTCGATCTACTGGTTCACTTCCCAGATGACCACAGTGACTAGGGCTGGGCCAGGAGCTCCCTTGGGGTCTCCCATGTGGGTGGTAGGGCCCCGTGTGCGTGGGCCATCATTAGCAGGGAGCTGGCTCGGCGGCGTGAACCAGCACCCTGATAGGTGGTGGTGGAGTGGCAGCTTAACCTGTGGCATCACAACACCAGCCTCTGTGCTTTATTTTTTAAAGCTGTTGTTTTAGTGTATTTTCAAAAAGATTGAATTCTTTAAATTTTTTTCCCAAGCATTAAACAGAATTGTTTATCTTGAGAGACACAGAAAGGGAGAGATGGACCTGTGGTGGTTCTGGGAGCCAGGAGCTCCTTCCAGGTCTCCATGTGGGCGGCAGGGGCCCAGGTACCTGAGGCTTCCCTGTTGTCGCCCAAGGGTGCGCATTAGCGGGAAGCTGGAACCCGGAACACAGCCAGGTACGGAGTCCAGGCCGTCCGTACAGGACACAGGGGTCCTCACTGGGGTTTTAACGGCTGGGCCAAGTGCCCGCCCTCTCTGCTCCACTCCCACTGTCCATTTTTGAAAAAATTTTTTTAAATCATTAAAAAGTTAAATATTTTGAGAGGCAAAGAAACACAAATGAAGAGTTTATTTTTTAAAAAGATGTATTTTATTTATTTCATAGTTAGACAGATGGAGAGGTGTAGACAGAGGTCTTCCATCCAGTAGTTCACTAGGGTTGGGCCAGGCTGAAGCCAGGAGCCCGGAGCTTCCTCCGGGTCTCCCACGTGGGTGCAGGGGCCCAAGCACTTGCACTGTCCTCAGCCGCATCCCCAGGTGGAGCAGCCGGGACTGGAACAGGCGCCCATGTCAGATGCTGACGTGGCAGGCGGTGGCTTCACCTGCTACACCACAGCTCCAGCCCCGCGACTTCACTCTTTTTTTTTTTTTTTTTGACAGGCAGAGTGGACAGTGAGAGAGAGAGAGACAGAGAGAAAGGTCTTCCTTTGCCGTTGGTTCACCCTCCAATGGCCGCCGCGGCTGGCGCACTGCGGCCGGCGCACCGTGCTGATCCGATGGCAGGAGCCAGGAGCCAGGTGCTTTTCCTGGTCTCCCACGGGGTGCAGGGCCCAAGCACCTGGGCCATCCTCCACTGCACTCCCTGGCCACAGCAGAGGGCTGGCCTGGAAGAGGGGCAACCGGGACAGAATCCGGCGCCCTGACCGGGACTAGAACCCGGTGTGCCGGCGCCGCTTGGTGGAGGATTAGCCTAGTGAGCCGCGGCGCCGGCCCGCGACTTCACTCTTTACAGAGTGCCTGGAGACCCATCACCATCGCTGCTTTCTAAACCACTGTGTGCACAGTGTGAGGGGTTTATCTAAGCAAGACTGTATAAATCTGACTTGGGGAAGAGCTCCATGTGAGAGTATGTGGAAATTCTCTGTCACGAGCTCTGTTTAAATTCAAGACACTGTGTGCACCTTGGACGCTAGCCAGGTAGGGTGTGTTTGTCCGTCTGCTGCAGCACGCTTGCATCAGGCTGAACTTCGCACACTGGGCTGGGGGAGGTGGAGCATTCCCAGTGTAGACGAAAGGTTCCTGTCCCTGAGCTCTGTGCTCAGCAGTCCGTCCTTATCTGCCGGTGTTTATTTGGCTCCTGATGTTTGCAGAGTACCAGCAAGATCGGTTCTCTCTCCTGGAGGACATTTGAAATTGAGAGAAAGCAAGAGGAATAAAATGGATAATCAGCTGGAGACAAGATCACGCATATATGTACGTTTAACTTTTATGACAAAGACAAGACTTTCATGCTTTCCAAAAAAGTGCTTTCCTTTCTAACTGAAGGCTTAATATCTTCACAGTCAGGTAGAACCTAGATTCACTTCTCCCGTGCTGAGTGATCAGAGTTTTTTTAGAATTATTTATTTGAAAGGTGGAGAGAGAGAGAGAGAGAGACAGACAGACAGACAAGACAGATCTTCTACCTGATGGTTCACTCTCCACGTGGCCGCATGCCAGGGCTGGCCCAGGCTGAAGCCAGGAGCTTGGAACTGTGTCTGGGTCTCCCACGTGGGTGCAGGGCCTAAGGACTGGGGCCGTCTTCCACTGCTTTCCCAGGTGCATTAGCAGAGAGTGGGATCAGAGTGGAACAGCCAAGGCCTGAACCTGCTCCCATGCGGGGTGCTGGCACTACAGGCAGCGGTTCAACCCTTGCCCACCAGCCCCGGTCTGGATTGAGGTTTTCAGTACTGATTTATTTAGATCTAATTTTAAGAAAAGAGATGGAATTCGTTTCCAAAGAACGGTGCAGCTCTTGTGTGTGCAGGGCCGCGTCCTTGACCACAATGCCGCGTTGAAGGGAGGCCTCTTGGACATGTTACCCTCATGTGTGTGCTGCGTGGACGTGCTCCTGAACCCCGCTTTCCACGGGGTCTGGGGTAGCACCGTGTGCCCGAGCTGTCTGGGAGGGTGGGGGACAGTGTGTGTACTGACCGGAATGGTGGGGCAGCACCGTGTGCCCGAGCTGTCTGGGAGGGTGGGGGACAGTGCGTGTACTGACTGGGATGGTGGGGCAGCACCGTGTGCCCGAGCTGTCTGGGAGGGTGGGGGACAGTGCGTGTACTGACTGGGATGGTGGGGCAGCACCGTGTGCCCGAGCTGTCTGGGAGGGTGGGGGACAGTGCGTGTACTGACTGGGATGGTGGGGCAGCACCGTGTGCCCGAGCTGTCTGGGAGGGTGGGGGACAGTGCGTGTACTGACTGGGATGGTGGGGCAGCACCGTGTGCCCGAGCTGTCTGGGAGGGTGGGGGACAGTGCGTGTACTGACCGGAATGGTGGGGTAGCACCGTGTGCCCGAGCTGTCTGGGAGGGTGGGGGACAGTGTGTGTACTGACCGGAATGGTGGGGCAGCACCGTGTGCCCGAGCTGTCTGGGAGGGTGGGGGACAGTGCGTGTACTGACTGGGATGGTGGGGCAGCACCGTGTGCCCGAGCTGTCTGGGAGGGTGGGGGACAGTGCGTGTACTGACTGGGATGGTGGGGCAGCACCGTGTGCCCGAGCTGTCTGGGAGGGTGGGGGACAGTGCGTGTACTGACCGGAATGGTGGGGTAGCACCGTGTGCCCGAGCTGTCTGGGAGGGTGGGGGACAGTGTGTGTACTGACTGGGATGGTGGGGCAGCACCGTGTGCCCGAGCTGTCTGGGAGGGTGGGGGACAGTGCGTGTACTGACTGGGATGGTGGGGCAGCACCGTGTGCCCGAGCTGTCTGGGAGGGTGGGGGACAGTGCGTGTACTGACTGGGATGGTGGGGCAGCACCGTGTGCCCGAGCTGTCTGGGAGGGTGGGGGACAGTGTGTGTACTGACCGGAATGGTGGGGCAGCACCGTGTGCCCGAGCTGTCTGGGAGGGTGGGGGACAGTGTGTGTACTGACTGGGATGGTGGGGCAGCACCGTGTGCCCGAGCTGTCTGGGAGGGTGGGGGACAGTGTGTGTACTGACCGGAATGGTGGGGCAGCACCGTGTGCCCGAGCTGTCTGGGAGGGTGGGGGACAGTGCGTGTACTGACCGGAATGGTGGGGCAGCACCGTGTGCCCGAGCTGTCTGGGAGGGTGGGGGACAGTGCGTGTACTGACTGGGATGGTGGTCTCCAGCCACGTGTGGCCGCTGGGCCCTGGAGATGCAGCCAGCGTGGCCGAAGCTCTGACCTTGCCGTGCTGCCTTGGGAGAATGAGATTGGAGCCACACGTGCTTGGTGGCGGCTGTGCCAGCCCAGATCCGGAGCTGCTGTGGCCGCCTGGAGTGTCCGATTAAGTGTAAGGAAAGGAAGGTGCACACTTGGAGGGTCGCGTAGCCACCTGTGTTTGTAATTACAGTTTCCATCGCAAGGGCTTGGCTCGAGAGTTGGTCCCCAGTCTTGTGTTAATGGTACTGAGAGGTGGGACCCTAACCCACTCAGTGGTGTGTGGAGGTGGGTGATTATTGTTACTTCCCTGGGGGCTTCGTCAGAGACCACAGAGACACCCCTCCCTGCCTGTCACCGTCACTTCCAGAACCTCCCGCCTCCTCTCTGAAGACGCTGCAGCGACAGCAAGCTGACTCGTGCGGACTTGCTGTGCCCACTGCTTCCGCCTCGACTCTTGGTCCTTGGGCTGCCTCCTGAGTCCCGTTTAAAAGTCCAGTTCTTTTTTTCACATAAACTCTTCCCTGTCTGTGAGTGCACTTCTGTGTTATGGTTAACATCTGTAGCATTCTGGTCTATGTGGTACCATATTTATGTATCTGGTCTCCTAATTATCCGCTTTCAGAGTTTCTCTATTATAGAAAATTCGGAGATGTCCAGTCACGCACATATACACGTGCATGCGTGAACACGTGCACACACATACATGTGCACAATGTAGACACATGCACACACACACATACATGCATACGCATGCCTACACATGCACATTTTGGGGCTACATCCTCCCTTTCTTGCCTAGAAATTCCTAGGATTAGAATTGCCAGGTCGAGGGGTGGGTGAGCTGTCTGCTGTTGAATGCACCCCGCCGGAGTCCCACCTGCGGTCAGCCCCCAGCCCGGCCGCGCCCCTCTGCCCTCTGAGCTGGCCGCTGCGCAAGGCTGCTGTTCATGGAGTGAGGAGGGCGGGTCAGGGGCAGTGTGTGTTTGTTTATTTTAAGGATTTATTTACTTCTTTGAAAGAGTTCAAGAGAGGCAGAGGCAGAGAGAGAGAGGTCTTCCATCCCGCTGGTTTGCTCCCTAAATGGCCACAGTGGCCGGAGCTGGGCTGTTCTGAAGCCAGGAGCCAGGAGCTTCTTCCAGGTCTCCCACACAGGTGCAGGGGCCCAAGGACTTGGGCCGTCCTCCACTGCTTTCCCAGGCCACAGCAGGGAGCTGGATCGGAAGTGGGGCCCTCGGGACTTGAACCAGCGCCCATATGGGACACTGGCACTGCAGGTGGTGACTTCACCGGCCGCACCACAGCGCCAGCCGCAGGGACTGTGTGTTGTGGAGTCAGCCTTAGGTGCGGCTGCCTTCTCATGGTTGTTCTTTCTGCTCTGTTCAGGGTGAAAGGCGAAGTGGACTGGGAGGAGGGATCCAGGCTGATGTGTGTGGGGGGGGGGCGGCTGGTCTACAGGGACCTTCTGGGTTGGCTTGTTCTCAGCGGGAGGTGCCTGCAGGGGGAGGGGTTTGTGCCAAGCCGTCCCTTGTGCTGCTCAATAGAGAGACTTGGTTCCTGGGACGGCGAGGCCGGCGTTCTCCAGTGCGCGCTTTACCAGCGAAGGAACAGGGGCTGCTGTGTCCCTGCCCTGGGTCAGCCCCGCGGCCCGAAGGCCCCGTTGGCGCAGGGCTGTGCTTCCTCGAGGCGGAGCTGCCCGGTCCGAGCGGGCCAAGTGCTGAGCGCCCCGGTCTGGCACTGACGACAGGTGCTTGTTGACAGTTCTGGGACGGGGAGAGGCTCTTTCCTCCCTGCACCTCCGTTAGGACGCCGTCTTGTCTTAGTTTTGAGAAGGGTCTCCAGTGCAGGGCCTTGTCAGAGAATCAGAGACCGTGGTGGAGCCCGTGCTGTGGTAAAGCCTGGGTCTGGGGCTGTGCACGGCCCACTGCCCCCAAGCTTTAGTGTCCATGGGGAAAGGGTTTTCCCCTTCCTCCTCCTCTTCCTCTTCTTCCACTTCTTCTTCCTTTTTTTTTTTTTTTTTTTTAAGATGTACTTTTTATTTGAGAGGCAGAGTTAGAGAGAGAGTCTTCCATCTGCTGGTTCACACTGCAAATGGCCGCCAGTGACCTTCTTCCAGGTCTCCCACATGGGTGCAGGGGCCCGAGGACTTGCGCCATCTTCTACTGCTCTCCCAGCCCATAGCTGGATCAGAAGTGGAGCAGCCAGGACTCGAACCGGTGGCCATGTGGGATGCCAGCACTGCAGGTGGCAGCTTTACCCACTATGCCACAGCGCCAGCCCCGATTTCTCTTACTTTTTACGACTCTGTGTCTTTTCTCAGCTGTGGTAGAGGGGCAGACATTGTTTTCTGCCACTCAGATGTGGTAGGCACACACCCAGCTGCCTGCCAGTGTTCCAAGAGGGCTCCATAGGGCGGCAAGGACTGAGGGTCTCCTGGGGGCTTGGGAGCGCCCTCCTGGCTGGGGGTTCAAGTGGAAGCTTTCTGACGGGAAGAGGCACAAGATCCGGGTGCCGCGGGCCATCTCTGGCTCTCGGGAGAGGACTCGGGCACCCGAGGGCGTGAGGCTGGCGGGTGGAGCAGGACTGAGCAGGCCGGTCGCCCGGCCTCAGGCCAGGAGCTTCCCCCGCTGAATTCTCTGTCCCTGTCACTGCGGCTCTTCAGAAGTCAGAGTGTGGGGAGGCACGGCAGTCACCTGCCTGCGGCCCGGGGGGCTTCCTGCCGACCTGGCTGGCTTTGTGGAGGGAGTGCAGTGCTGTCATGTGAAGAGCCATGTGGACGAACGCGTAGCCACACAGAAATGACCTTGCCGTGCAGTGTGGACGGGACGGTTAAGAGAGTACCTGGGGGGTGGGACTGTGTCCCTGGAACACACACACACACACACACACACACCTGGGGACTCAGCAGCCGTGTGGTGCAGCCCACCCGCGGGGGCGGACGTGGAGTCGGCACATTGGCACACAGGATCGGTCTCAGCACAGCTTGGGGAAGCCGTGGCCACTGGCCAGGTTAAACAGGTGTGTTTCCTGTAATCCTTGAAAACCTGGGTTCTTACTCTCAGAAAACTGAAGAAATTCCAGTGTACCTTTCCCAGGACAGAATTAGGGAAACGTACGCTCTGGGAGTGACAGCTCCTTCACCAGCCCCAGCCCCCCCCCCCCCCCCGGGTCAGTTCCTGCCCGAGGGAGGAGGCACGTCCGGCTTGGAGATGTGTTCCTGAGACGAAGTCCCTGGCTGTTTCCCACAGGTGCACGCTTCGTAACTGCCCCTCACAGATGTGCGTTTCTAATCAGTACCTTTATCAGCCATGTCTTGGTAAAGTGCGTGTTGATGTACACCTGTGTGACGCTGAACGCTGCAGACACCCTGTGATGGGATTGTCCTCTCAGCCCTTGTTTGTTCTCCTGGGGAACTGCCGTCTCTCTACCCTTTACTTGCTGAATATTACGGTTACTGCTGCATTAAGCCTGTGATTATGCAGTGCACTGAAATTATGTTTTTGCAGAAATTAAAAGAAAAAAAGGAGGGAGAAAGGGAAAGAGGGAAGAATGGTTATAGAATGGTTATCTTGTTAGAATTGTTCCCATGATCAACAACAGCAACACAGGCAACCCAGTTAAGAAAGGCGCAAAGGACTCGAACAGGCATTTTCCAAGAGAGGAAATCCAAAAGGCCAACAGACACATGCAGAAATGGTGAGGATCACCAGCCACCAGGAAAATGCAAATCAAAACCACAGTGAGGTTTCACCTCACCCGATTAGAATGCTCTCATACAGAAATCAGTAAACAACAGATGCTGGCGAGGATGTGGGAAAAGGTCTCCTGACCCACTGCTGGTGGGAATGCACACTGGTAAAGGCCACTGTGGAGACAGTGTGGAGATGCCTGAGAAGTCTGAGCACAGACCTGCCATGTGACCCAGCCATAGCACTCCTGGGAATTTTCAGCACATGCAAGAGTGATCCGTTCCCCCTTGTTCATTGCAGCTCAGTTCACAAGAGTTAAGATAAGGATCGACCCAGATGTCAGTCAACTATTGAACAGATAAAGAAATTAGGTTATATATACATGATGGAGTACTACTTAGCTGTAAAAAAAAATGAGATCCAGTCTTTTGCAACAAGATGGATGTAATTGGAAACCATTACACTTAGTGAAATAAGCCAGTCCCGAAAAGACAGATATGATCATAAGTTTACCCTGATCCAAGGTAACTAATAGAGTACCCAAACTGTAATGTATTGAGTGAAATAGACATTTGAGATTCGATGGTTGTTCATAGCCCTTGTCTATACTGTTGAGGAACAGTGCTTTTTTTTTTTTTCTTCATACTATTTGTTGAACTTTTTTTTTTTTTTATTTGACAGGTGGAGTCATAGACAGTGAGAGACAGAGAGAAAGGTCTTCCTTCCGTTGGTTCACCCCCCAAATGGCCACAACGGCCAGCGCACTGCGCCAATCTGAAGCCAGGAGCCAGGTGCTTCCACCCGGTCTCCCATGCGGTTGCAGAGCCCAAGCACCTGGGCCATCCTCCACTGCACTCCCGGGCCACAGCAGAGAGCTGGCCTGGAAGAGGGGCAACCAGGACAGAATCCGGCACCCTTATGGGATGCCAGTGCCGCAGGTGGAGGATTAACCAAGTGAGCCTCGGTGCCGGCCCCTGTTGAACTTCTTTGCTTAGTGTACTGTACGTTAGTGTACTGTATGATCATTAAGAAACTGTGGTCTCACCGCCACCTGGCCCTCTAAGTGTCTTGCGCTGCTCTTTCTGCAACATAGCGGTGCCAGAGGCCGCCAAGTGCCCTGGCACTGCCCACAGTTTGAAATGTGGGCGTGGGCTTGCAGGCTCCAGGAGGCTGGCCTTGGAGGGCTAGGACAGGGCCGGGGGCCTACTGTCTCCTGTCTGGGAGGCCAGAGGGGGTGGGCAGAGAGCGAGGTCCAGAGCCAGGACAGCCATAGAAGCCAGAGCGGGACAGAGCTTGAGGGTGAAGAGGGGTCGGCCACGGTGGGTGTTGAGGCGAGTGCCAGGAGGCTGGGGAGCGCCCGGGGCGTCTGCTGAGTGACCGAGGCCAGTGTGTGCTCAGAGATTACCCCTGTCACGGGAGCCGAGCTGGCATTCGCCACGGTGACAGGAGGATGGACCTCGCGCTCGTGACACCCAGAGGTGGCTTTGTTTCCAGTGTATTTCCCCCAAGTGGCAGACGCTTTTGTGCTTTGAAGGCTCAGAAGAGTGAGCCAGTACGGAGAAAGAGGTTCCAGATAGAGCCCCACCCTGCAGGGGGAGGCAGGAGCAGACAGCGGGGAGCCTCCGCGTCCCCGGGAGAGGGGTTGTACACTTGAGGTGGTCACAGCCATCCTGCAAACACTGCCTGCCAAAACTGCTGTCAGCCACACAGCAACTCACCACGAGTGCCCGTGTCAGCCCGCTGCCCAGCACCGTGTGCACAAGGCCGTGCCGTGTGTGTGGCTGCTCCCGGGTCACAGGGCGTCCCAATCATTCCCGCCACCGTGTGCAGGAGGCTGTGATGTGTGTGTGGCTGCTCCGTGTCACAGGGCGTCCCTCTCACTGTGTCACAGGGCGTCCCTCTCACTGTGTCCCGATCATTCCCGCCACCGTGTGCACGCGGCCGTGACGTGTGTGTGGCTGCTCCCGTGTCCCTGGCCGTCCGCCCCTCTCACTGTGTCCCGATCATTCCCGCCGCCGTGTGCACGAGGCCGTGACGTGTGTGTGGCTGCTCTGTGTCACAGGGTGTCCCGATCATTCCCACCACCGTGTGCACGAGGCCGTGACGTGTGTGTGGCTGCTCCCGTGTCCCTGGCCGTCCGCCCCTCTCACTGTGTCCCGATCATTCCCGCCGCCGTGTGCACGAGGCCGTGACGTGTGTGTGGCTGCTCCCGGGTCCCTGGCCGTCCGGCACTCTCACTGTGTGCCCCTCAGACTGCTGCTGTGTCCCCGCTGGGCATTTGGGGCTTGTGTGCCTGCAGGGTGCCTGGGTTACCCCTCCAGCTCTGCCCTCCTCCTCTGTCCTGTCGCATATGAGTTAGCCGTGTAACTGGCCTCAGAGCTGAAACACTCTGCTTAAAATCGTGGCTGTTTCTATTCCGTTTGTTGTTTCCTCTGCTGGGACGTAAGCCGTGAGGGCATTTCTAAACCCAGGAATGACTTGAAATGTGGCAGGAAAACAGCGTTGCGAGGCAGGAGGTGAGCCCGAGTCCAGCTGGGCAGACTCGAGTTTGGACCCTGGCCCTGCGCCTTGCTGGGTATGGTTCCGGGTGGGCACGTCCTGTCACTTTGTGCACGTAATTAATCCGTCAAGTGGGGTAAGGAAGCCTGCTCCGGGACGAGCTGTGCACAGCAGAGGGGAAGCGCCCGGTCGGGCTCACACCTGCTGCCCCGGAGGGCGCCGCCGCTCTCCCCTCTGGGTCGGGTGAGTGGCCGAGCGGAGAGGGTTCCGGGGGTGGCCTCCGCTCTCTGTGGGGGCAGGGCAGGCCTGCCGGCTGGCTGTGTGCCTCCACTCCTCTGACGCCGGCCTGGGACGCAGGCTGTGTTGGCTTGCTTTCCAGCATGCCCCGCCAGCCAGGTAGCATTGCTGTTCTGGGGCTGCTGGCTGCACAGAGGAAACCTTTACTGTGGGGAAGCAGAGGCCTGCGGGCCACAGTGTCGTTTTGTACAGTTCTCACCAACGCGCAACTTGCCAGCGTCGTGGCGGAGCCGGTAAAGCTGCTGTGGTGCTGGCATCCCATGTGGGCGCTGGTTCAAGTCCCGGCTGCTCCACTTCCAATCCAGCTCTCTGCTGTGGCCTGGGAAAGCAGTAGAAGATGGCCCAAGTCCTTGGGCCCTGCACCCACATGGGCGATTTGAAGAAGCTCCTGGCTTCGGATTGGCCCAGCTCTGGCCATTGTGGCCATTTGGGGAGTGGACCAATGGTTGGAAAACTCTCTCTCTAAGTCTTCCTCTCAAATAAATAAATAAATATGTAAAACAAAAGATAATCTCTCTGTTTCTTGCTGTAACTTTCAAAGAAATAAATCTTCAAAAGAAAACTGACAGAAATAATATAATTAGATGCTGTAACATTTACAGCAAGAGGCACGGCTTATAAAAATTGTTTTTCCCAAATAAAGTCCCTCTGCTTTGCTTTTGACCACAGAACTCTGACATACTGATACTGAATGATTTTTTTTTTCCTTTTCAGAACAAATGGTGAGACTGAGAATTTTTTTTTTTTTTTAAGATTTATTTGAAAGAGTTACAGAGAGGCGGAGAGAGAGAGAGGGAGGAAGGGAGGGAGGGAGGGAGAGAGGGAGAGAGAGAGAGAGAGAAAGGTCTTTCATTCACTGGTTCACTCCCCAAATGGCTACAACGGTCAAAGCTAGGCCAATCCAAAGCTAGGAGCCAGGAGCTTCTTTCAGGTTTACCATGTGAGTGCAGGGACCCACTTGGTCCATCTTCCACTGCTTTCCCAGGTGCGTTAGCAGGGAGCTGGATTGGAAGTGGAGCAGCCGGGACTTGAACTGGCGCCCATGTGGGAGGCTGGTATTGTAGGAAATGTCTTAACCTGCTGTGCTACAACTCCAGCCCCCGAGAATTCTATGAAACCAGAGGTGGAATGTTACCGTGGGGTCCTTTTTTTTTTTTTTCCCTTTGAATCTTTAATGCCTTTGACAGGGTTCCTTCCAGGGCTCAGTGGGAACACGGATGTCCCCCCGCCCCCGACAGAAGCAGGAGAGGAGCTTGCTCCGTGGGAGGCGGACAAGCTGGGACAGATGTCCTAACGGTGCTGGTCTCGGGGCTGCACCCCTCCTCCAGCTCTGATAACCCAGTGCACATCCGTTCTCAGTGCTGTAGAATGTGCCGTACGTATTTAGCCATGAAGATATTTCCAGCCGAGAAGGGAGCCAGTTGGAAGTGTTCCATCGAATGGTGATGCACTGTCGATTTTTTTTTTGGCTTGTCAAGTTGTCTGGGCCTGTTTTTATGCATAGCATCCTGAAGTCCTATATCTGTGTCTCTAAAAAGAAAAAAAGGTAAACAAGCCGAAGAGAGAGCTGGAGGGGTGGGGAGGGGGAGGCTTTGGGTTGTAGGGACGCGGACACGGAGGACGAGCGGTTTGTCCTTCGTACCTGTGCGAGCGGCGGCGTCGCGTGGTGCTCTGACGTTCTCTCCTGACCCTGCTCCAGGGCGAGATGTGGGCAGCAGTGCCTCTGTCCTGGGAGGTGGGCTGTTGGGGAGGGGAGGGCTCCGAGGGCGTGGGGTTCTTAAAAGCACTTGCACCAGTACCCTAAGTAAAGGATTAAGCTGCGTTAGCTACTGCTGCTGGCCTAGCAGGTTACCCTGAGGTCTGTGGCGTAGAACCTCGCGCCGTTTCACGGTGCTGTCAGAGCGCTGACTTCACACAGGCTTCAGGGGGCAGATCCGGCTGTGGGCAGCCCCGTCCCTCGTGGGCTCTGGGGACTGCAGGCTGTGGCAGGCCCCGTCCCTCGTGGGCTCTGGGGGACTGCAGGCTGTGGGCAGCCCCGTCCCTCGTGGGCTCTGGGGGACTGCAGGCTGTGGGCAGCCCTGTCCCTCGTGGGCTCTGGGGGACTGCAGGCTGTGGGCAGGCCCTGTCCCTCGTGGGCTCTGGGAGACCCTGCAGGCTGTGGGCAGGCCCCGTCCCTCGTGGGCTCTGGGAGACCCTGCAGGCTGTGGGCAGCCCTGTCCCTCGTGGGCTCTGGGAGACCCTGCAGGCTGTGGGCAGGCCTTGTCCCTCGTGGGCTCTGGGGGACTGCAGGCTGTGGGCAGCCCCGTCCCTCTGTGGGCTCTGGGGGACTGCAGGCTGTGGGCAGGCCCTGTCCCTCTGTGGGCTCTGGGAGACTGCAGGCTGTGGGCAGCCCCGTCCCTCGTGGGCTCTGGGGGACTGCAGGCTGTGGGGCAGGCCCTGTCCCTCGTGGGCTCTGGGAGACTGCAGGCTGTGGGCAGGCCCTGTCCCTCTGTGGGCTCTGGGGGACTGCAGGCTGTGGGCAGCCCCGTCCCTCGTGGGCTCTGGGGGACTGCAGGCTGTGGGGCAGGCCCCATCCCTCGTGGGCTCTGGGGACTGCAGGCTGTGGGCAGCCCTGTCCCTCGTGGGCTCTGGGGGACTGCAGGCTGTGGGCAGGCCCTGTCCCTCGTGGGCTCTGGGGGACCCTGCAGGCTGTGGGCAGGCCCTGTCCCTCGTGGGCTCTGGGAGACTGCAGGCTGTGGGGCAGGCCCTGTCCCTCGTGGGCTCTGGGAGACTGCAGGCTGTGGGCAGCCCCGTCCCTCGTGGGCTCTGGGGGACTGCAGGCTGTGGGGCAGGCCCTGTCCCTCGTGGGCTCTGGGGGACTGCAGGCTGTGGGCAGCCCCGTCCCTCATGGGCTCTGGGGGACTGCAGGCTGTGGGGCAGGCCCTGTCCCTCTGTGGGCTCTGGGGGACTGCAGGCTGTGGGGCAGGCCCCGTCCCTCGTGGGCTCTGGGGACTGCAGGCTGTGGGCAGGCCCTGTCCCTCGTGGGCTCTGGGAGACTGCAGGCTGTGGGCAGGCCCTGTCCCTCGTGGGCTCTGGGGGACTGCTGGCTGTGGGCAGCCCTGTCCCTCGTGGGCTCTGGGGGACTGCAGGCTGTGGGCAGCCCCGTCCCTCGTGGGCTCTGGGAGACTGCAGGCTGTGGGCAGGCCCTGTCCCTCGTGGGCTCTGGGGGACTGCAGGCTGTGGGCAGCCCCGTCCCTCGTGGGCTCTGGGAGACTGCAGGCTGTGGGCAGGCCCTGTCCCTCGTGGGCTCTGGGGGACTGCAGGCTGTGGGCAGGCCCTGTCCCTCGTGGGCTCTGGGGGACTGCAGGCTGTGGGCAGCCCTGTCCCTCTGTGGGCTCTGGGGGACTGCAGGCTGTGGGCAGGCCCTGTCCCTCGTGGGCTCTGGGGGACTGCAGGCTGTGGGCAGGCCCCGTCCCTCGTGGGCTCTGGGGGACTGCAGGCTGTGGGCAGGCCCTGTCCCTCGTGGGCTTTGGGGCACTTCAGGCTGTGGGCAGGCCCTGTCCCTCTGTGGGCTCTGGGGGACTGTGTCTTTGCCTCCTGATCCAGGAAGCTGCTCATATTCCGCGGTACTCATCCTCAGAGCCAGCCACAGTGGGTCGGGTCCTTCTCACATTGCGTCTCTGACTCCTTTTGCCCCCATCTTCCCCGTCTAGGGATCCTGGAGTTACCGCTGGGTCCACCTGGAATAACCAGGCTAATTTTTATCTCTTCAAGTCAGCCCTTTGAATTAGCAACTCCAATTCCACCTGCAGCCCTGATTCCCTTTGCCGTTTAAGTTAGCGTACTGAAAGGTAGTTGGGACGTGGCTGTCTTTGGGGGTCATGTTTATGCCTCCCACAAAAACTGTACAGTATCTTAATATGCTTTTATTAATATCCATAGCTAAGTCTCACTGGCTCAGTTAAGTGACTGTAAACCCACATTCTTAGTTCTCTAGTTGTACGCCTTAGGGTCGCTGTGTCTCAGCGATTTACATGTTGATAGTCTTGTTTGCCTTGCGGAGGGCTGTGTTCCCTTATGGAGGGAAAGTGCTCCCTCCAGGAGTGGTCTGAGGCCTGGGCTCCCTGGAGCTGGCCGTCTGTGGAGGAACTCTTACACAGTGGAGTCCACACTGCAGAACCAGAGTCGTCCCTCCAGGCCGTGGAGGGGCAGGCAGGGGAGGGGGCTCTGAGCCTTAGGCAGGGAGAAGGGAGGGAGGTGTGAAGGTCCTGGCAGGTGCAGGGAGGAGCTTACCAGGTGCAGGGCTCCAGCTCCCTGCTGGCCTCTGCGAAGGCCAGGGGACAGTGATGGGGCCCTGATGGCTGGTGGGCCGTGGGCTTGGGCTGCAGGGGAGACACCGAATGGAGCGCAGCTGCGTGCTCTGGGCGGGGCCTGGGGCAGCAGCATGGAGGGCTGGCGTGTGCAGCCCTCTCTCTGAGTCGGCTCCTGGGCAGGCATCGTGATTTGTCTCCGTATGCCCGCAGCCTAGCACAGCCGTCCTCAAATGCTTTGGTCTCAGGACCTTATCTATAGTGTTAAAAATTGACTTGGGTAAACTTTGTCGTCTGTTGCTGGTGGGAGTGTAGAATGTTGTAGCTGGTGTGGAGAAGTTTGGCAGTTCTTCAAAATGTCAGTCGTTGAACCACCGCGTGATGCAGCCGTTCCCCTTGTAGTTACACGCTGGTGGTAGCTGCAGACCTGGGTTCACACGAAGGCTTGCACACAGATGGCCGTAGCGGCAGAGTCCACGGTGGCCAGGCGGTGGGTGGAGGAGCGGCAGATGTGCACGGTGGATTTCGCTGGGCCGGGACAGGCGGGCAGTATTGGTGCGTGCCATGACGCAGATGAACTCTGAAAGCATTCTGCTAGTGAAAGGCCATGTAGGTCGTACGGCTCCGCTTATGTGCAGTGTCTGGAGCCGGAAGCAGGTGTGGCTGCCTCGAGCAGGCAGAGGGGCGTGGGAGGGACGTTAACAGGCGTGAGACAGCTTTCTCGTGTGATTGCAGTAGGCGATGATTGTGCAACCTTGGGAGTGTGCTAGAACACACCAGAACGTACGCTTTCCACTGGTGTGTGACTTCCATCTCAGCAAAAAACTACATCTCCATAAAAAAGTTGAGCACCCCAAAGGGTCTTTGTCTATAGATACTGCTCATATTTGAAGCTGAAATTGATAATCTGAAAATACTAGATGTTAAAGTAAAGTACTCGGGCCGGCGCCGCGGCTCACTAGGCTAATCCTCCGCCTGCGGCGCCAGCACACCGGGTTCTAGTCCCGGTCGGGGTGCTGGATTCTGTCCCGGTTGCCCCTCTTCCAGGCCAGCTCTCTGCTGTGGCCCGGGAGTGCAGTGGAGGATGGCCCAAGTGCTTGGGCCCTGCACCCCATGGGAGACCAGGATAAGTACCTGGCTCCTGCCATTGGATCAGCGCAGTGCTCCAGCTGCAGCGCGCTGGCCGCGGTGGCCATTGGAGGGTGAACCAACGGCAAAGGAAGACCTTTCTCTCTGTCTCTCTCTCTCACTGTCCACTCTGCCTGTCAAAAAAAAAAAACTAGTTAAAGTAAAGTAGCCATCATGCGTAGAGATAACGTTTTAGAACCCAAGGGTCACTAAACTTTCCCAAACAAGGGCTGCCTTGTTTCACTTTGGTGTCTGGTCGCCGGGAGGCACCGGGGTGTCTGTCTGTGCCCCTGTCTCTGTTGGTCTTCTGCGAGGCATTGCTTCGGCGGCAGTGCGAGCGTGGCAGAGGTCCTGCCCCACGCAGAGGTGATTGGACAAGGAAGCAGTGCCTGGAGTGACGTCAGACTGGACAGATGGTCATTGTAAGGGTCGCTGCACGTGGCGTCTGAAACCGTTTTCTCTGTTATGTTACGAGTTGTTGATGTGGCCTGCACTCTGACTGGACTCTGCATGGGTGGTTCTGTAACACGCCCGTCCCCTGGGGAAGTACCGGCTCAGCGAGTGGCGTCCGCTCACTGGCACCTTTCACTCTGAGGTCCCCTGTGTTCGCGTCACCGTGGAGACCCACTGGGAGGAGGCTCTCGGGGGCACGGGGGCAGACGGGAGCTTCAGAGCTCTCACTTTTAAGAAGGCCCAGCTGTGACTCTGTGGTCAGCGTCCGTGGCTGTGGACTTGACTGGCTCACTGCATAAGAGAGGAGGGAGGGACACAGGGGGCGGGACTTGGCCTCGTGCTAACCTGTCCGTGCTGCAAGCTCAAGGCCTCTGTGGCTGCCTCGTGTGTGTGTGTGTGTGTGTGTGTGTGTGTGTGGAGGAGAGTCTGCAGGGACTTGGGGTGGCGTCTTGTTTGTGTGGCAGACTGGCAGCAGAGACTGAGGGCAGAGGGGCACAGGTCGCTGCAGTTCAGAGCCGTGCTGTAGCCAGCCCTCATCCTTGCTCGCGAGCCGGGGAGGGTGCGGTACACTGGCTCACAGGCCTGGAAACAGACCCAGAGAGGCAGTGGAATCGTCTGCAGCGGGGTGGTCGGTCAGCGGTGGAGCGTGCGCCCGACCTCAGGCTGCCTGCTCCCTGATGTGTGCTGGCTGGTTGTAACGGGAACCTAGTGAGGGGCTGAGATGGGATTCCTCACGGCCAGAGACGAGGCACACGCCGACGAAGCTGAGGGCAGACGTCCACCTGAGATCAGACGTGGATGGAGACCAGAGAGAGAGAGTGCAGGGCAAATGCTAGCCACTCTCCAGGGGTGGCGTGGTCACTGCCCAGAGATTGGTGTGGCTGTCACAGTGTGAACATCAACAGCTCTGAGGGGCTCCTGGCACGTAATCCCGGCACTGATTGGCTTGGCTGTGACGGGCATGGTGCTGGCTGGGGGCCTGGCACATAATCCCGGCACTGCCGCGTGTCTCGAGAGAGCAGGGGGCAGGCTTGGCTTGGCTGTGACGGGCATGGTGCTGGCTGGGGGCCTGGCACATAATCCCGGCACTGCCGCATGTCTCGAGAGAGCAGGGGGCAGGCTTGGCTTGGCTGTGACGGGCATGGTGCTGGCTGGGGGCCTGGCACATAATCCCGGCACTGCCGCGTGTCTCGAGAGAGCAGGGGGCAGGCTTGGCTTGGCTGTGACGGGCATGGTGCTGGCTGGGGGCCTGGCACATAATCCCGGCACTGCCGCGTGTCTCGAGAGAGCAGGGGGCAGGCTTGGCTTGGCTGTGCGGGCATGGTGCTGGCTGGGGGCTTCCTTGCCTGCCCCCTTGGACTTACGTGGTTCGAGTGTCCCCATGGGTGCCAAGGGAGAGGGCCCACGCGTCTGATCGGCTTGCCCATGGAGGAAGGCAGGCGGCACACGCCCAGCGCGGAGCCGGTCTGCCTTACAGGAGACGTTTCTCTCTCCAGCGACTCAGCAAACAGTAGTTTGGTTCTGAGCTCAGGGTTAAAGCAGCATGGGGAGGGGGCAGGCAGCGCCCGGCGGGACGGCTGACTTAGCTGTGACTCTGACCGCGCAGGGTCTGGGAAGCCCCGTTTCCTCCCCCATGCTAGGCCCACGCGTTAGCGGGGCTGGAACGTCAGGCGGTGGGGAGTGAAGCGGGCCGAGGGGTGCAGAAAGGCCACGAGGGCCGGGTCCTGCTTTCCGAGAGCGAGGACTCCTCTTGCTCTTGCTGCCCTCCGTCTCGCCCGCTCTGTGCACCCTGGTGGCGGCAGGGGAGGGAGTGCCCCGGGGCCAGGGAGCTGTTGAGCAGTCGTCAGCCTGAGGCGTGGCACCAGGGAGGTCCCGAGGCCTGGGGATGACCGCGAATGAGCCAGCAGATTATGCGGGGGGTGCTTTGACGAGGGTGTTGGACTGGGACACCGGCTCCGCGATCGGGCAGCTTGTACCTGTCAGGAAGTGTTGGGAAGCCAGCGTGACGCACGCTGTGAATTCTAAGACTGCCTGAGCAGTCGTGGATCTGCAGGTGCCAGTCCGTTTTGGCTCGCGTCTCGTTGGGAACACCCGGAGTGAGTGCCGCCTCCCACCACTGAAGCCTTGTTACGGTGTCAGGCGTTGATCTCGCAGTGATTGGGACAGTGGTCAGAGTTTCTGGAATATTCTCCCCCCCACCATCACTCCTGACCGCCACCCTCTTTCCAGCCCGGGGTATTGAACCGAGCCCAGTGGAATCAGGGCTGGATCGTACTCCTCCCCCGAGCTGTTGTGTTCTGAAGAACTGCTGCAGGGACTAGAGTTGTGGGACTGCGCATACGAGCTGCAGCGGGGCCCCTTTGGAGTCCCTGTTCTCTGCTGGACGCCATGCACCTGTGGACACCCTAGAGCAGAGACCGCTCGTCACACGGTGGGCCCCCAACACCTGTTCTCTGCTGGACACCATGCACCTGTGGAGTCCAGAAGAATGGTGGGCCCCAGACCTCCCCGGCCTGAGCCCCTGACGTGGGGCGGCCCACTGTAGCGCACTCCATCCATTCCTCATCTCTCCGATGGGAGAAACTGTCCGGCCTTCCTCACGAGGTTGGAAAGCCCTGGCAGCATCCCCCGAAGTGAAACTCGAGCTGTGGAGTCTTCTCTCTTCAGCACATAGCAAGGCACAGACGGCGCGCCTGCGAACCAGGAGTCTCCGCAGCGCCGGTTCCGCAGTGTCTGGTTCAGGGAGGAGCGGCAGACATTGAAGCGGCCTGGAAGGGAAGCCGAGGGGAGTGGCCGTGCCGCGGAGGAGCTGGGCTGGGACACGCCCCCTGGCCGCACACTGAGGCCATCCTGGTCTGCGCTCTGGCATGCTGGCCGCGGGCCAGGCCTGTGCGCGTGGTTGGCCCCAGCCCCAGCCCCAGGGGGCTCTCAGTGTCGGTGTGTGAAGGCACTTTGTTCGGGAAGTAGCTCCGTGGCTCTGGGCACGCTGTGCCACGTCCAGTGGGGCCCTGGGAGGCCTATCCATTTCTCCCCTGGGCCCACACCCGTGCTGTCTCAGGAAGCTGCTGCCACTGCTCCGGTCTCGTGTGACGGACGAGTTCCGGCCCCGCTCAGCCGAGGGCCGTGGTGCTAGGAACTCTGGTTAATGTGCAGCGTCAGGCCCCGGGGCTGTGTTCCCACAGGACGGGTTGAGGGTGTCTGTGTGTCACGTGTCGATGGCAGCAAGATCGTGGTGGCAGAGAACTAGAGAACTGGCATGTGGCAGCTGTGGCCGAGAGTCGGTGGTGGCTGTGGCTGATCTGGGTACCCGCATCTTTCATTACTGTAATGTGATGACATCAAGTCAGACACACACACATGGGAATTGAATTTTTTTGAAGACTGATTTATTTGAAAGGCAGAGTTACAGAGGCAGAGGTATATATAGAGAGAAAGATCTTCCATTCCCTGGCTCACTCCCCAAATGGCTGCAACGCCTGGAGCTGGGCCCATCTGAAGCCAGGAGCTTCTTCTGGGTCTCCTACACCTGTACAGGAGAGAGGCCTTGGGCCATCTTCCACTGCTTCCCCAGGCCATAGGAGAGAGCTGGATCGGAAGTGGAGCAGCCGGAACTCAAACCAGCACCCATATGGGATGCCGGCACTGCAGGTGGTGGCTTTACCCGCTGTGCCACAGCACAGGTCCTGGAATGTAAATTTTTTTAAAAAAGATTTATTTATGTATTTGAAAGGCAGAGTTACAGAAAAACAGGGAGAGACAGTCCTTCCATCTACTGGTTCACTCGCCAGATGGCCGCAACAGCCGGAGCTGGGCCAGATCAAAACCAGGGGCCAGAGCTTCCTCCTGGTCTCCCACGTGGGTGCAGGGGCCCAAGCACGCACACTGTTCCTGCTGCCTTCCCAGGTGCACGAGCAGGGAGCACTGGATCCTGAATTGGTGCTCACATGGGATGTGGGCGTCATAGGCAGTAGCTGAACCTGCTGCTGCTTAGCGAGCACAGGCCCCGGGAATCTAAATACAGGCAGAGCAGATGAAACCTGTAGTTCCGAGTGTGTCCTTTCAGTGCCACACGGCGTTCAGTTACATGGTTACGCTGCGTTTCATTGAGCTTTCTCCTACTTTTTCTCCCCTCATCTCTCATTCATAGAAGTATCGATGCCATGAACGTTTCACACTTGTCTCTGGAGGGTGTCACAGTGGTGGCTTAACCTGCTGCCCCACACAGAGCCTTGCCTTGGCTCCCGAGTGACAGCCGGTGGTCCCTACTTCAGGTGTTTCCTCCTGTTTGGACAAAACATAGCCGATGACGTCTGGAGCCCCGCCGAGCCGCTGGTGTGCCGTGGTGTTCAGAGGGCTGCCTGCTTGATTGTAAGTTAATACATCCTGGACTTGTGTCGGGGGAGAAAATCTAGACCGATGCTGACAGTACACATAGCAGACGCGTCCCCGGCCCCTCCTCTGGTTCATGGAAGCTGATGAACAAAGGAAAACACTGGAATTTTAGCTTTAAATTTATTTGAAATCAACATCAACTTTGTATTCATCCTATACAGATACTACCGTGGACTGGTGAGATGTGGTTAACCGTATGTAGATTACCTTATGTGATTCCCGCTGTATGTGAGGGTTAATACTACTCGTGGCATTTTTGCAGGAATACCGGGACACTGGTCCCTAACCTGAGCGCCCTTTCTTTTCCTCCTGCTCTCCGGTCTGCAGTGTTCCTCCACCAGCATCCGCCCGGGCCCCTCCTGACAGCCCCCGCCCCAGATGCTTTAGATTCTTCGTAAATGAGATCATGCAGCCTTTGTGCTTGGCTTGTTTCAGTGAACACGCTGTCCTCCAGGTCCATTGCTTTAAAAAAAAATAGCTGGAAAGTGTCCCATTGTGCCTGTGCGCCACGCTTCGCTTCCTTTGTCCGTTCCGCAGTGGTGGACGCCGGGTGAGCCCAGCCCTTGGCTGTTTGAACCGTGCTGCGGACGTGGAGGTTCACTGACTCCACTTCCTCTGGCTGTGTACCCAGCAGTGCCATAGCTGGCTCACGCGCTGGTTCTGTTTCAGCGTTTTGAGGACTCTCCGTGCTGTTGTGTGTGTGCAGGCGGTTCCCTCTTCTCCACATCCTCACCAACATGGTGAATTTTCTCTGGGACAACAGCCATGCTAGGTGGAGTGGAGTGATACAGCGCTTTCGGTGTTCATTTCTCTGGTGGTAAGCATTGTTCCAGAAACCCGTTGGCTGAGGTCGGCATTGTGGCCTAAGCGGGTTAAGCCACTGCCTGCCATGCTGGCATCCCGTAAGGGCGTGGGTTAGGGCTCCAGCTGCTCCACTTCCAATGCAGCTCCCTGCTAATGCGCCTGGGAAAGCAGTGGAAGATGGACCAAGTGCTTGGGCCCCTGCACCCATGGGGGAGACCTGGAGGAAGCTCCTGGCTCCTGGCTTCAGTCTGGCCTTGGCTCTGGCTGTTGTGGCCACTGGGGGAGTGAACCAGGGGATGGAAGACCTCTTTTTGCCACCCCCCCCCCTTCTTTCTGTAACTCTTTCAACTTTTTTGTTTAGGTTGACTTTCTGTATGTCTTCCCCTTGAAAAACATCATGTTCAAGTCCTTTTCTCATTTTTAAATTGATTTAGTTGTTTTCTTGCTATTTGATTGTTTTTTTTAAAAAATGACTGCTAGCGATACATTTCTTTTCCTTCTCAGGATTTTGGTTAATTTCCGTCTTTGTGTACTAAATGGGTTGTAGGAGCTCTAGTAAGCAAATGTAACAAGAGTGGGCATTCAGCACAGGGGTTCAGATGCTGCTCACAAGACCTGTACCCCGTACTAGAGTGCCCGGGTCTCAGCCCCAGCTCTGTTCCACACTAGGTCCTGCACCCATACTGGGCTGCCCAGGTCCCAGCCCCGCTCTGTTCCACACTTGGTCCTGCCCCCATACTGGGCTGCCCGGGTCCCAGCCCCGGCTCTGTTCCACACTTGGTCCTGCCTGCATACTGGGCTGCCCGGGTCCCAGCCCCGGCTCTGTTCCACACTTGGTCCTGCCCCCGTACTGGGCTGCCCGGGTCCCAGCCCTGGCTCTGTTCCGGGTCCAGCTCCTGCGTTACGCTCTTAGTGACTAAGAAGCGTGCATATGCTTGTTTCTCATGCCTTCTAGTTTGAAGTCTGACATGGATGTCACTAGGCTGGAATCAAGGCCTGGAGGAGCATTCCTCGTGGAGGCCCTGTGGGAACTCCTGGCCTCTCTCCTCGGCTCCTGACCGCCTCCCGTCTTTGAGATCAGCACCTGGCTTCTAGGGTCTGCTTCTGTCCTCACCTCTCTCTCTCCTTCCGTCTCCATCTCCTGCTTGTGAGTGGATCACACTTAAAAGAGAATCCATGTAATCCAGGGTAATCTATTTAAAGCAACTGTGATGCCGTCTGCAACCTCCATTCCCCTTTGCCGTGTAAGATAACCTACCTCCAGCTCCAGGGGCAGAGGACTGGGACGTCTGTGGGGCTGTTAACCTGCACATCTAGTACCCTGATCCTTATCAAGTCGTCTTTCCGGTATTTCACTACTGCTGAATCCAGGGCAGACAGCAGCAGGTGCGTGCACGTGGGGTGATAGTGTTGCCAAGGGCAATGGCGCTGTGGTGTAGTGGGTTAAGCTACCACCCACAGGGCATTGGTTCATGTCCTGGCTGCTCCACTTCCCCTCCAGCTCCCTCCTGATGTGGCTGGGAAAAGCAGTGAGGGTGGTGCCAGTGCTTGGGCTCCTGCCACCCATGTGGGAGACCTGGAAGAAGCACTTGGCTCCTGGCTTTGGCCTGGCCCGGCCCTGGCCATTGTGGCCACCTGGGGAGTAAACCAGTGGATGGGAGATCTCTCTCACTTTGTCTCTCTGTCTCCCTCTCCCTCTCCTCCTCCCCTCTCTGTGTAAGTCCTTCAAATCAATCAATCAGTAAGTCTTTTAAAAAGTGTTGCCAAACCGGACAAAATCTTTCAGCCCCTTGACTTACTGATAAACACACTAAGAACTAAGCATTGTGACTTTCATAGCGAACGTGGTGAGAAACTCACAACCCTTTTATCTCTTGACTTCTGTAGAGCCATTCATGGCCAGGCTCAGATCTTCGGTGCTTGGAAGGAAAACCCGTGTGTCCGTAAGAAAGCTTCATTGTTGCCTCTCTCTTAAGGCATGTCCGCTGCTGGTCACGAGTGCACAGCAGCAGGGCAAAGTCAGTCTTGTGTCCAGACTCCGTTCCCCTGTGAACAGGCTGCCGCAGAGTCCCGGGTCAGCTCAGCATTTAGTCAGGGGGAAGACAGCCATGCACTGGCTTTCTTGGAAGGGCTGTGCTCGTAAAACGTGGGCGCCGTCAGGTTATATTGGCATAAGATGCAGCGTGTGGGTTCTACCAGCACGGCAGCGTGGCGTGACCCTGCTTTGAGCGTGTGCACCATCCCTGTCAATCACTCTTGGCTCTAGCTAAATGCCGCCCTTCACTGATTGAAGGTGGGGGTACACCCAGGCTGGAGCCGCACGCCAGAACCGTTGCCCGGGATAGCCCATGCGCAGCGGGTGGTGTTCCCACTCTACGAGCAGGAACGCTGAGAGACTCCCGTTCCTTGCATGATTGACACACGTTCAGGGGCTTTCCAAATAGTTATCTGTTGCATTTGTTTTGTTACTTGATCTTTGTTTTTTCAAACAGTGAAACTGGTTCTAAAGAGCACAACGGATTGCCTTCAGTTTTTGGTTAAATGTTGACAGCTTTGAGGACGTGTCTGCAGATTCGGTTTTGGTGTGAGCCAATGACTGACAGCTCTCAGTCTCTAGGAGGGCTTCCTTCCCTCTGGTCCACTGCAGAGCGTCTGGGAATCTCTGGGCCCTCACGGCTCAGTCTCATTCCCCTCTGCACTGTGACACGTGCACAGGGTGGGCCTCAGCCAGCTTTGGTGCGGGAAATGTCTCACCCGTGCACGCAAGAGGTGGGCTCTGAAAGTGGAGCTTTATGGCCAGGCTCGCAAGATTGGGAGTCTGATGACAGGCACACACAGAGCAGACAATGTGTATCCCAGCACAGAAGACCCTCCCCCGGTTCCTCATCGGCTGAATACTAAGAGGAGCAGGTGCAGACAGTGGGTATCCCAGCCCAGAAGTCCCTCCCCGGTTCCTCATTGGCTGAGCACTAAGAGGAGCAGGTGCAGACAGTGGGTATCCCAGCCCAGAAGTCCCTCCCCGGTTCCTCATTGGCTGAGCACTAAGAGGAGCAGGTGCAGACAGTGGGTATCCCAGCATGGAAGTCCCTCCCCCGGTTCCTCATTGGCTGAGCATTACAGGATGAGCAGTCTTCCTGGACGTTGCCTAGGTCACACAGTCACTCTCCTACTTCTTCTGTAGGTTGATTTCCTCTTGTGAATTGGCTGCTCCCTAACATCCTGTTTACCTGGTATTTTTTTAAAGATTTATTTATTTATTTGAAAGAGTTACACAGAGAGAGAAGGAGAGGCAGAGAGAGAGAGAGAGAGAGAGAGAGGAGTCTTCCATCCGCTGGTTCACTCTCCCATTGGCCATAGTGGCCGGCGTTGTGCTGATCTGAAGCCAGGAGCCAGGAGCTTCCTCCAGGTCTCCCACGTGGGAGACAGGGGCCCAAGGACTTGGGCCATCCTCCACTGCTTTCCCAGGCCACAGCAGAGAGCTGGGTCAGAAGTGGAGCAGCCAGGACTCGAACCGGGGTCCCTATGGGATGCCAGCACTGCAGGCAGCAGCTTTATCCGCTACGCCACAGCGCCGACCCCTGCCTAGTATTTTTGCTACACCTGCAAGTCAGCTAACAGGGATTTTCCTTGCTGTGCTGTAAATGGGCCACCAGAGCTGTTCTTACGTTTGGTATCCCCCAGCTCAGCTTGGTGTTACTCCTGCCAGATACCTCTCATCTGCCACATCCTTTGTGTAGCAATATGGCCGCTTTCAAACTGTTGCTTAGTTTTGAAAGTACCGGAAGGCCTGTATCCAAAACCATTTTACATATAGTTTGTTTATTAGAGAGAGAAAAAGAGATGCCTGTCTACAGGTTCACTCCCTCAATGCCTGCGATAGGCAGGACCTGGCCAGCTTGGAGCCTGGAGCTAGGGGCTCCCTCTGGGTCTCCCGTGAGGGCGGCAAGGACCTGAGTAGGTGATCCCTCACCTGCTGCCTCCTGGGGTGTGCATTAGCAGGGAGCTGGAGTTGGGAGTGCAGCTGGGGCTTGAACCCAGGTGCTCAGACATGGGGCCCTGGGGCGCCTGCCTGGATCTGTAACTGATAGGCCAAACACTGCCCTGGTGTTTCCTTTGGTCCTGCGTCATGGGAACCCTGTCCTAATAATTGAGATTTAGATTATTTAACAAAGTATTCCTGTGACTGCACTTGGACAGCTGCGTGTGGGAAAGAGGAGGCAGTGGTCTAGGCTGAGGTATAGGACGGCAGGCGGCTCTCACACAGACCTTGGTGGTCACGCTTTCTGTGTCTCGTGTGTGACAGCCCCCAGGTGTGCTGCCCCAGGACCCTCTGCTGCTGCACACCGGGGCCCTCTGGTGTCACGGCTCCCTGCACACCTGTTCACCGCTGGTCCCCACCGGGGCCTTCCTCTCTGCAGGGGAGCAGGGCTGTGTGCCCGGGTGTCTGCCCACTCAGGCCGACCCATGCCGGTGACCCCTTTCCTCTCCCTGGGGGCCCAGTGAGCTTCATTTGGGTCTCCCACGTGGGTGCAGGCGTCCAAGGACTTGGGCCGTCCTCCTGTGTCTTTCCAGGGGCAGGGAGCTGGATCAGAAGTGGCGCTCACAGGGGATGCTCACAGGGGATGTCATTTGATGCGTGAATTCTGTTTTCCTTTTGAGAGGAGGCGCTGGAGACGTGTGCTCTGTGGATCGCTACAGCCTGAACGGGGGGTGGCATCCTTGGAAGGAGGCAGGGCGGAGATGGCCCTGGCCGTGCCTCAGCTCTGCGGGCGTCTGCAGTCTGCTCTAGTGGGATTTTATGCTGGGTGCCACGTGCCTAGACTCCTGGCCCCCACCTGCCTGCAGGCTGCTTCCTTCCCAGGTCTCCTGAGAGTAGAGGCCTGGGTGAGCGCCGAGGTGTGCGTAGAGGTGACGCCTCTGCCGGGAGGGGAGGCCGTGTGTTGTGCCTGGCGGCGGTGGTCTGCTTGTCTGTCTCTGGACGTCGCCGCTGCCTGGGACCTGCTGCCGTACCCTGGGCCCAGAGAGGGCCACAGAGCCTGTCTCCCTTCCCGCTCAGCCGTCCCTGCCTTAGATGACCACCTGCCAGTCTTCCTGGGACAGCGGCGCTGAAGTCGGCTTCGCTGGGACAGGGTGAACGGTAACTTTCTCACCAGTACGTGTTTGGGAGGTGCGGAGGGGAGAATGGCAAACTGGAGGCACAGGCCTCTTCCCTCTTCCCTCTGAGACACTCTCCGTCCCCGTGAGCAGGAGCAGCCTGTGTGGCATCCCTGGCTGAGGGACCTGTGTCGTCAGAAGAGTGGCGCATGCTGACGGGGAAGGCAGGGGCCGGGGTTGCAGGTAGCCGGTTAAGTGGCCACCTGCAGTGTCGGCATCCCAAGCGGGCACCAGTTCGTGTCCTGGCTGCGCTACCTCCGATGCAGCTCCCTGCTAATGGCCTGGGAAAGGCAGCAGAGGATGGCCCGAGTGCTTGGGCCCCTGCACCCATGTGGGAGACCTGGAGGGACCTCCTGGCTCCTGGCTTAGGCCTGGCCCACTCCTGGCCATTGCAGCCATCTGGGGATGGAAGATGCGCGCGCGCGCTCTCTCTCGCTCGCTCGCTCTCTCTCGCGTGCTCTCTCTCTTTCTCTAGATCTTTTGAAAAATAACAAAGTAAATTCTAAAAATTGGGAAGGCAGAAGCGTGGATGGGAAATCGATTCGGGCTGACCATGTCCTTGCCCCATTCTCGGCTCCGGTCACACTCTTCCCCCGCTGTCCTGCTCACTTCTAACTCTCTCCTGATAGTGAAGGAAAACAGACATAAACAGGTGTCTGGTGTTGCCCGACACGGAGCTGAAGGCAGAGGTACATGCGGTCCCTGTGGTCCGTGTGACAGCTTGGTGCTGCAGAGAAAGCGACTGCTTGGAGAAGGCCGTGCTCCCCCAGGGGCTGCCAGGCACCTGGCTGGGAGTCTGGGCTGTGCCACCTTGCAGCTAGCTGCCTCGAGGGGCCAGCCTGCGCCTGTGTCTCATCTGTCGAGCCGACCCTGTCCTCTTGTTGCCACACACCAGTGAGCCCTCGCCTGGGAGAGGCCCGGGCACTGACCCCGGCCTGCTGCCACTGCAGCTGCCGTCCGGGTATCGGGACCTGGCAGGGGCACGCAGTGCAGCTGGGAGGTAACAGCTGTGCACAGGGAGAAGGCTGGCGTCTTGTTCTAAGGGGGCCTGGCCAGCGCAACAAGAAGTCAGGGAACAGAGCCCAGGACAGAAAAACGTAATTCTAACATAAAAAAAGGTGTCTGAACTCTGACTGTGAGTTACAGGTGCTCCCCAGGCAAGAATGGTATAGCCTAGGAAACGCTATGAAGGGCCCATGCCAAAATAAAGTAAATAAATAAATATTTCTCCATGCCACAGACCGAGGAGAGGCACCTGCTGGTATGTGACAAACTTGCCTTTGATTACTGGATGCAACTTGGGTGCTGCAGAAAGCAAAGGGAGAAACAACACCCAGCACCGTCCTGTTAACGAAGAAGGAAGGACTTGTAGACAGAGCGGGAGGAGCTCTGCTCTTTTGAAAAAAGAGTTGTGGGGGCCAGGAGGGAGAGAGAGATTTTGACGAAACTGGGCGTGTCCTATGGGAAGAGACCCGGCTGTTTGCAGGGGCCCTGACAGAATGGAGGTGCCCTGGAGTGGTAGAGGGAGCCTGGCTTGCTGAGTCTTGGACCACGTAGGAGTGACACGGTCACTGCCCTCAAGCGTTTGATGTCTGACCTGTGGGTAAAGCAGCCCGTGACTGACAAATGGTGGGGTGTAAGCTTAGCATCACCAGTATTCCTGTGGGCTGGTGCTGTGGCGTGGGAGGAAACCGCCACCTGTGCCGCTGGCGTCTCATCTGGACGCGAGATTGGCTTCCAGCTGCTCTGCTTTCCATCCAGCTCCCTGCTGTGGCCTGGGAGGGCAGCGGAGGATGGCCCCAGTGCTTGGCCCCTGCACCCCATGGGAGACCAGGAGAAGCACCTGGCTTCGGCTCAGTCCAGCCCTGGCTGTTGCAGACATCTGGGGAGTGAAGCAGCAGAGGGAAGGCCTTGCTAGCTCACTATCTCTCTTCTTGACTTTCAAATAAATAAGTAAATAAATCTTTGACTGCTAACCCTTTTAGCATGGTGCAGTAGAATTCCTTCAAAGCAGTGAGTGTGATGATAACTGGTGCATCGAGGTGAGAATTGAGGCCTGTCGTCAGGAACGAGCTGGAAGCCCTTGACGGCTTTGCCCTGTGACAAAACCAGTATCTCAGTGGCACCTCTTTCTTTCCTGCCTTTGCGGCAGACTGCAGGCTGCACGTGAGCTGTAGCACACTCGGGACCCAGGCGGGAGGCGCAGCAGCTGTTGGGTCTGGGGCCTGCTGTTCTCCCGGGAGACGGCGGGGGTGCAGGAGGGTCTGAGCCTGACCACGTGGTCCTGTCTGTCCGTAGCTTCTGTAGGGAGTGGAAGGATGTCACGTGTGCCTCCATCCCGTCGGCCAAGGACTCTGTCTGGCTAGGCTCAATGAGTGGAGACATGAGCTTTCGTACCCGTGCCGGGCATGGCCTGTGACAGGGTGGGAGCTGCAGCTGCAGCACAGAGGGGTCATCTGGTCCACCCCAGCCAGCGAGTCCGTGGACTTCACTCGCACTGCTGGCCTGTGGATACCCAGGCATTATGCTGAGGCATGGAGGATTCAGACATCAGTGGGAACAGTCCCGTGAGGAGCTCCGTCTAGAACGGCAGACGGAGCTGTTACCAAGTAAAACCCAGCCCAGCCTGATGAGAACAGAAATCGTGTTCCTGAGCGCAGGGCAGAGGGGATGGGGGGGTGTTCCCGGGAACGGGGCATCTGGCCTGCAGACGGAATGCGGCGGATGGGGGCAGCACACACAGTCAGGGGACGGAACAGCCGACGCGGGATGCGATCGTGTGCAGGGCAGGTCCTGTCCTGGCTGGGCCCGGCCAGTGACGGTGCCACAGCTCATGACAGACGTTAAGAGGATAACCGAGGAGTGTATGAAGGCATGTGGTGCCAGTGTGGGAGGAGCTCCTTGCTGTTTCTGTCTCCTTCCCCTTTTCTGTCCTGGAAAGAGCCGCTGTGCATGGTACGCTCGCTCGGCAGCGGGTTTTCCAAGGGGAGGAGATAGTTGTACTTGAGCAGGTTGTGACATGGAGAATGCTGTGGTGGCCGGTGTCCCGGCACACGACCCGGAAGTGCGCGATGCCTGGGGCGTTCACGAGCTGGCATTTGGGTAATGGGGCATCCTTTTGGTGGGGAAGACACTGGAGTCTCATTTTTGGGAGGGGTCCTGGATTTGGAGAAGCACCGTGCCCTGTGGCTTCCCAGTTACCCTTTGCGGGGCCGGGTCAGGCTTCCCTGAGAAGGTGGTGTGAAGGGGCCAGGCAGTGGAGCAGGGCCCCTCTGGCCTCTGACCTTCGTTTCTACGTAAAACTGCGTGGCAGTGGCTTGCCTGCACTTGGCTGGCTTCACACATGAACGGGTTTTCACAGGTGAGCGGGCGGGAAGGAGGGCCCTGCCCTGCCCTGGCCGTGTGTGGCCCAGGGGCAAAGCAGACTGCGGAAGGAGAGGTAGAAGTGGAGACACCAGCCCGGGGCCGTCAGGGTGGCTGATCCTGGCGTTCACAGCCCAGCCGAGTCTTCTGTTTACTGCGACCCAAGTTTACTTTTTTGTATTTTTGAGACTGTTGTAGGCATTTAGGGAATGAACCAAGTGGAAGATTTTTCTCTCTCTCTTTCTCTCACTCTCTCTCTGCCTTTCAAATAAAAAAAAAAAAGTTTAAAAAGTCGTTAAGCACGGTTGTGTGAGGAGGGTGTTGTCCGGGAGTTGACATGGATCTGGGCGGCAGCAGGGGAGGCTGTGTGTGGGACTCCAGGGAGCGCTGCGTCGCGGCGGTGGGGCCAGGAAGGGCTGAGTTGTGTCAGACTTTCCGTCTTTGTGTTTCTGCACTGTGGAGGGTTTTAAAGGTGCTAAATTACAGGCTGAGGGGATGATTAGATAATTTGGAGATGACCCAACAGCAGCTCATCCCCAGTCCCATAGATTCAGCCTGACTGCTTTGTCTCAGAACCCTGCCTTTATGCACATTTGCGTACACAAGGTGCTTCAGAAAGCTCCTGGAAAACAGAGTCAAAGATTGATTTTGATGCGGACATTTTTGAAGTCCTGCGTAGTTTTTCCATAGTTTGTATTTCCGTAAGCGTTTTGAGGTTCCCGCGTCTGTGTGTGTGTAAACGTGCGGTAGTTTGGGTTGTGACACTTTGAGGTCTCCGTATAGCGGGAGGGCTTCATTCTGCTGAAATAGCCCCACGTAAATTTCCACGGCTGTGCCGTTACTAAGCAGTTTAAAGTGCACTCCTTTCCTCCGCATTGCTGGTTTATTTTCCTTAGTTTCCCTGTGTGAACGGACTTGACTCTGGTTTTTGATTTTCTGTCCTTCATTCAGGTCCTATGCCTGTGCTTGCCTGGGTTTCCTGTGGCTGCCTCTCTTACAGATGAACTAGCAGAAGCGCCGTCACACATAGACTCCAGAGAGTTTCACTGAGCCCCTTCGCTGCCCGCGGGAGGCGGCATTGTGCTGCAGCCTGTGCGTGTGCGTGTACGTGGAGGTGTGAGCCGCCTGGGCCCCGGCTTGCCAAGAACGTCTGACTCCCGCCGCAGCCGGCCGTGGCGTGCAGGGAGGGTGGGAGCTGGCTCCTGTGGCCCTGGGGGCGCAGTGGCAGCTCCGGGGAGGGGTCCTCCCTGATGTCCCCGTCTGTTCTCACGAGGGTGTGCACTAGCTCTGCAGAGCCTGTGTCGGTCACTTGCGCAGGTAGCTTTTTGGTGACTTTACAAGCAACTCTCCTTGCAGACCTTCAATCTGAGGCTCAAAAAGGGCGAGAGTGGCTGGAGTGGGGTCCACTGATGGGGCTCTGGAGAGCGGAGCCTGGGACCCCGGGGCTGCCTGCCCAGTTGCCGACGACGAAGTCCTGGTAAAAACTGCGCACTGGGTGTGAAGTGAACATTGTTAACAAGCTCTGAGTGCCAGGGCAGGTGCTTCCTTGTGGCCGTTCTCGTCCAGCCTAACTAACTCCTCTCTCAGGGTCTCGGTGGGCATCAGTCAGGATTCTTTTTCCAAGATCGGATTTGAAAAATCCAACTCTGAAAAAAAAAAAAAAGTATCGGGCCGGCGCCGCGGCTCACTAGGCTAATCCTCCGCCTAGCGGCGCCGGCACCCGGAGTTCTAGTCCCGGTCGGGGCGCCGGATTCTGTCCCGGTTGCCCCTCTTCCAGGCCAGCTCTCTGCTGTGGCCAGGGAGTGCAGTGGAGGATGGCCCAAGTGCTTGGGCCCTGCACCCCATGGGAGACCAGGAGAAGCACCTGGCTCCTGCCTTCGGATCAACGCGATGTGCTGGCCACAGCGTGCCGGCCGCGGTCGCCATTGGAGGGTGAACCAGTGGCAAAAAGGAAGACCTTTCTCTCTGTCTCTCTCTCTCACTGTCCACTCTGCCTGTCAAAAAAAAAAAAAAAAAAAAAAAAACAAAAAAAAAACCAGTGTCATTGTTTACTAAATCAGAAGCACTCCCTGGAGCATTTTAAGCCAGGTCTGGTTGAGTCACTGCCAAGTGTCACTTGCATATTTCAGTGTATTTCCTAATACGCAGTCAGCTGAATCGATAGGGCTGGCTCCCCTCTGAGCTTGGCCCTGTGCCCCGCGCCAGTGCCTGCTTCTCTTTGCGCTGGACCTCGGGTGCAGAGCCAGCTTCCGAAGACCTTGCCGAGGACAAGGGGACCTGCCAGCCGGCTAGCAGGCGACGCCGGAGAGGCCCCCTCGACTTCTGTCCCTGGCTGCCTTTTTCTAAGGCCAGGGCTAGCAGAGGAGGACATGGCTTCTGTGGTGTGGCTTTCATGGACGCTTTGCTACTCTTCCCTTTCTGGGAGTTGCCCTCTTCACCCCCTAGGGCAGTTCAAAGGCAGTTTATCGTGGTCTCTCCCTTCATGGTCCTTGCTGAGCTGGGTGCAGTGTACTGTACCAGCGCCTTCCAGACTGGGATTGAGTCGTAGCTCCCTGCTTCCTGTGGGTGCGCACCAGGGGTGATGGCTCACGAGGTCGGGTCCCTGGGTTGGGTTCAGGGCTCCTGGCCTCCGGCTGGCCCAGCCCCCAGTTGTTGGGGGGCATCTGGGGAGAGAATCAGTAGGTGGAAGATGTCTTTCAAATACGAATGAAAGTAAATGAAAAATTTCAAAACGGCTTGTGTTTTTCTTATATTTTAAAAAGTGGAGGACTGCCATACGCTTTAAAAACATGTTATTTTATGTTCCCAGTTCCTGCTGGTTTATAGTTGGTAAGAATAGCCATGAAGGAGGGTTTCTCTTAATTTTCACTCAGTTAAGGGGGAAGCAAGGAATGTTTACTTTTATTACATATGTGTCACTTAGAACGAAAGGACAGGTGAGATTTTGCCATTCAAAACGAAGGACCACCAGCGTGCACCTGGGGCGGAGTTCAGTTTATCTCTAAAAATATTGGCTCATTGTCTGACTCGATACAGGGTAGGGAACCTCTTCTCTGCCAAGGCCCATTTGGACGCCTATAGCATCATTTGGGGGCCATGCAAAATTATCCACTTAAAAATCTGAAAAGTCAGTCTGCTCCAGGTTTGCCTAACCCCAAGTCCCGCCCTTGTTGCCTTGGCAGGGCCAGCCAGGTGATTTCCCGGGCACGTCCCCACCCCTGGATTGGGCTTTGTCTAGAAGCACGGTGGGAGGGGAGCACTTTCACGTAATTGCAGGCTCTGACCCGGCCACGGTGACCACGGTAACTGCAACCGGTGTCGCACATCCACGGGCGAGCCCTTGCTGAGGTCGTGCACGACCGGGCCGCCTCGGCGTGGTCCCGTGCCGTCTCTCTCCGGAGCTGAGTCCCGGGTCAGGACTCTTCATGGGCACGGTCCTTTCCCAGTTGTCCCCGGCTGCTCTGGGCTCCAGGAGTGCTGCAGCCGTCCTCGGGTCACTTGTCCCTCCTGAGGGTGGTCATCCGGTGGAGGACCCCTCTGTGCAGACCGGAAAGTGAGGAGGGGGCAGGGCCGCCTGGGCCTCGTTCACGTCCGGGCTCTGCTGCTCTTAAGCCTTCGGCACCCAGGTACATGGCCTGGGCTTTCAGGGCCTCCTCCCCTTGTCTGCCGGGAGGGGCAGGGCTCCAGGGTGAGTGACAGACAAGCCCCCAGGCCCCCTGGAAGTTCCGGGGGCAGCTCTCTGCAGAGTGTTCCCGCCATCGAGGCTGACGCTCACTGAGCTCTCTCAGCGAGGTGCGTGCGGTGTTGAGAGATGACCCGCGGTCATCCAGCCGAGGATCAGGGTGTGCCTGGCAAGGTTAGCCTTCAGCCACTCCCTATCTCCTTTCAGAGGGGCCGCCACACCTTTGCCGAGAGCCTGTTTGCTTTTGGGTGCAGTTTGAAGGGACATGGGTGCCCAGGGTATGCTCACTGTTCCCTGTTCCAGAAACTGCGGGGGTGGGGTGGGCTGCCGCCCTCCAGTGGGACCAGCTCTGGGGTTGCAGCTCCCACAGCGGCAGTCCTGGGGCCCACGTGTTTGACGTCGCCCTGTGTGTTTCCTCCTGTCCTCGCAGGAACCTTGGTTGGAACTGAAGGTTGTAGCGTTCATGTTGAGCCAGATTCAGCTACTCAGATCTCCTGAATCGGGACAATGTGATTGGAAGGGCAGCTGTTTACATTTTTTCACGTCCTGTGGCCTGGGTACTTCGCCCGAGCAAGTTTATCCCCGAAATACCCGTAGACATTTGCCCCAGCGTCCATAACTCCTGCATCGGAGAGCAGACGAATTTTATGGTCCATTCATAGCATGGGATATTGTATATGGATGACAGTGCATTTTATACGTACTAATGGGAACAGGTACCCAAACTATGTGAGAAAGCTTGCATGAGGGGCCGGCGCCGCGGCTCACTAGGCTAATCCTCCGCCTAGCGGCGCTGGCACACCGGGTTCTAGTCCTGGTCGGGGCGCCGGATTCTGTCCCAGTTGCCCCTCTTCCAGGCCAGCTCTCTGCTGGGGCCTGGGAGTGCAGTGGAGGATGGCCCAGGTGCTTGGGCCCTGCACCCCATGGGAGACCAGGAGAAGCACCTGGCTCCTGCCATCGGATCAGCGCGGTGCGCCGGCCGCAGTGCACCGGCCACGGCAGCCATTGGAGGGTGAACCAACGGCAAAGGAAGACCTTTCTCTCTGTCTCTCTCTCTCACTGTCCACTCTGCCTGTCAAAAAAAAACACAACAACTAAAAAACTAGAAAGCTTGCATGAGGAACACCGACAAGCAAGGTTAGAATGATCCAGTGTTTCTGACGAGTGTGTGTGTGGGGGGGGGGTAGGTGAACGCCACGGGAGGCCTGAGTAGTAGGAATGGAGTTGTTGTAGGGGACTTAATTATTTCATGTTCTTACTAAAGTTATTTTATTTACTTGAAGGCAGGGTCACATGGTGGGGTGGGTGGGGAGAAAGATCTGTCCGCTGGTTCACTCCCCAGATGTCTGCAATGGCAGGGCTGGGCCAGGCCGAAGCCAGGAGCCAGGGGCTCCACCCGGGTCTGCCATGTGGGTGCAGGGGCCATCTTCTGCACACCGCGGGGCTCTGTGTCCGGGAGCCTGGTGCTCAGAGCCTGTCCCGCTCTACACACCTCACTGTGGGAAGGTCCTTGGTCCCCAAGGGTCACGACGACCATGTGGGGGTGGGGGCAGAGCAGGCGAGAGAACGGTTGACGGCGCCGTGTGTGGACAGCTCTGGTTGGGTGTGAAGCGTTTCGGGAGTGCCATTAAGATGTCTCTGGAGCAGTCTGGTGCCGCGTCAGTTACCCGGGTTCTCTGCTGCTGGGCCAGAGGCCCCCCTGCCGGTACCGCCCGTTTCTGTGTCTGACAGCAGAGCGTGTCAGCTCCGTCCTGGCGCAGTGCTCTGAGCTGGCAGATCTGCAGAGGAGATTCACCTACAGAAAAGTCCTCTCCGCTTTGTCCTGAGGGAGGGGCCGGATTTCCGCCTGCCCCTGCACGAGGAGGGGCCTTTGAGCCTGCGGGGCTTCCTGTCTTGGTCCCGAGAGGGATAGGGCAGTCGCAGAAAGGATTTCTGACACACACCCGTGCACCCTGCAGGAGCGTGCCTGTGTCCTGTGCCGAGCAGAAATAAAATCTGTACCGTCCGAGGCCTGCAGGCCAGCCCTCACCGGGCATCCTTACCGCAGGGCTGCCACTGAGCACGAGAGACAGCACAGCGCGGCTGGTACCCTGGGGTGGTGGAGGAAGAGCGGGGCAGGGAGGAGAGGTCTTGCCTGCAGCATGGGTGGGTGTGGCCCGGCCTGAGGCGGACCCTGGGCCCTGCAGCGCCCGCCGGGACCCCTCACTGGCTCCGCAGTCTGCTGTGCCGGAGCCCCTCCCAGTCCTGGGGGTTGAAGCTTTTGGGGTGTATCAGTGAGCAGGGCCATCCACCTGTCTTCCCCGTTCCTTGCTGGCCCCATAGGCCCCGGGACGCAGGGCTGTCCCCTGTCTTCCCCGTGCAGGCCCACAGGCTCTGGGTCACAGGGCCATCTGCTATCTTCCCCGTGCAGGCCCACAGGCCCCGGGACACAGGGCCATTCCCCATCTTCCCTGTGCAGGCCTGCAGGCCCCGGGACGCAGGGCCGTCCCCCGTCTTCCCCGTGCAGGCCAAAGGCCCCGGGACGCAGGGCCGTCCCCCGTCTTCCCCGTGCAGGCCCACAGGCTCCGGGTCACAGGGCCGTCCCCCGTCTTCCCCGTGGGGACACAGGGCCGTCCCCCATCTTCCCCGTGCAGGCCCACAGGCCCCGGGAGGCAGGGCCGTCCCCCGTCTTCCCCGTGGGGACACAGGGCCGTCCCCCATCTTCCCCGTGCAGGCCCACAGACCCCGGGATGCAGGGCCGTCCCCCGTCTTCCCCGTGCAGGCCCACAGGCTCCGGGTCACAGGGCTGTCCCCCGTCTTCCCCGTGGGGACACAGGGCCGTCCCCCGTCTTCCCCGTTCCTTGCAAGCTCCCTCGTGCGTACAGCGGAAGTTGCCCTAACACCCAGCACGACTGGGACAAAACCACAAGAGAATTACAGGGTATTTTGTCCTCCTCGCGTGAAGGTGCAACTTTGCAAAATTAATGTGGTGATTTCATTACTAAGAAAGTTAAGTAACCGTTTTATGTATCTTCAGATCTGTATGGAGTGACTTCAGTCCTTTGGAATTTGCAAAACAAAACACAGAGGCAGATCCCTTTTTTTTTTTTTTTTTTTGGTCATGAAGGACCCTTATGTCGTTTCCCACTTACTAACATGCAGGAATGTGCTAGCATCACACAAACTGTACTTAAGTTATCTTTCATGACGATCACATCTTTATGAGAGAAGAAAAACGAAGGAAATGCACGAATGTGGCTGAAGGCAGCGACTTGGGGTGAGTTCTGTGTTTTCTGTTAACTGTCCTGCTGTAAGGATTGTGCTGCTGCTCTGAGCAAGCACGCAGGCGGTGGACGCTGGCGTAGAGCACAGCCTGTGGAAATGCCACGCGAAAGCCCTGGGACCTGTTCGCAGGCGTGGGCAGCCCTGCTGGGCAGCGACGCCCGTGGTGCTGGCGCCTCTCCGGACTCCGACTTACCCTTCTCCCCCTCAGTGTTCATGGGTACGACGGGCGACAGGGACTCGGACAGCTGCAACCAAGATGGAGAAAAGCAGACATTTCTGAGCTGCCGCTGAGAGTCAGGCCGCTGTGGACGCGTGCTGGGAGTCAATTTGAACCTGAAGATGCAGCCTACATGGTCAGCAGCTCTTTGGGGGCTCCCATAATTTTGAGTCATGCGGGGTCCTGAGGCCAAAGAATTTGGAAATAGCTCCTGTGGCTCCTCGGTGGCGGTATGCTATGTGCTGGGCTGTTTCAGTTCCTCATCTCAGCGCACTGTCTGCAGACGGGAGGAAGCAGGGTGGCCGTGGGCTGGAGGGTCTGTGTTGCGAGGGACCCGGCTCCGCTCCTGCCGTTCAGCGGTGGCTGCACTTGGAGCGCTCCGAGGGTTGTGGCCGCGTGTTAGGGGAGAAGTGCACACACTGTCTGTGCTGCTGGGTCAGGTGTGTAACACTCGCCTCTTTTTTTTTTTTTTTTTTTGACAGGCAGAGTGGACAGTGAGAGAGAGAGAGAGAGAGAGAAAGGTCTTCCTTTGCCGTTGGTTCACCCTCCAATGGCCGCCGCGGCTGGCGCGCTGCGGCCGGCGCACCGCGCTGATCCGATGGCAGGAGCCAGGAGCCAGGTGCTTTTCCTGGTCTCCCATGGGGTGCAGGGCCCAAGCACCTGGGCCATCCTCCACTGCACTCCCTGGCCACAGCAGAGGGCTGGCCTGGAAGAGGGGCAACCGGGACAGAATCCGGCGCCCCGACCGGGACTAGAACCCGGTGTGCCGGCGCCGCTAGGCGGAGGATTAGCCTAGTGAGCCGCGGCGCCGGCCAACACTCGCCTCTTAAACAGTGGGTTGGAAAATCGCTCAGCGAGTGCCCTTGGAGAAAATCCTTGCCGGTTCCGGAGCTGCCTTCACGTCTGGCTCAGGCGTGGGCGGCACGGGCTGCTCGGTGGCCGCTCTGTGTGTGATTAAGGAGCACTGTGGGGATGGAGAGGACGCTGTCCCCGGAGCTGTGTGCCTTACCTGGGTCCCTGCCTCGCCGGCTCCTCATTAGGGAAACAGAGCCTGGGAGGTGGGGAGGTGCTGAAGCCCGGCGAATGTCGTGCTGATTAAAAAAAAAAAAAAAAAAAAAAAAAAAACACCAAGTGAGGGAAGCAGTGGGAAAGGAAACAGAGGGAGCGAGGGTCATCTTGTGACTGAACTTCAGAGGGCACCCGGCAGACGGGCGCCTCAGGGAGATCACGGGGGCCAGCGGCGGAGGGAACCCAACCTCCTGTGAGCGCTGGTTCCAGTCCCCTATGGCACAGGGCCGGCGTCCATGTGAGCACTGGTTCCAGTCCCCCTACGGCACAGGGCCGGCGTCCTGTGAGCACTGGTTCCAGTCCCCTACGGCACAGGGCCGGCGTCCTGTGAGCACTGGTTCCAGTCCCCTATGGCACAGGGCCGGCGTCCATGTGAGCACTGGTTCCAGTCCCCTACGGCACAGGGCCGGCGTCCTGGGAGCACTGGTTCCAGTCCCCTACGGCACAGGGCCGGCGTCCTGGGAGCACTGGTTCCAGTCCCCTACGGCACAGGGCCGGCGTCCTGGGAGCACTGGTTCCAGTCCCCTACGGCACAGGGCCGGCGTCCTGTGAGCACTGGTTCCAGTCCCCCTACGGCACAGGGCCGGCGTCCATGTGAGCACTGGTTCCAGTCCCCCTACGGCACAGGGCCGGCGTCCTGGGAGCACTGGTTCCAGTCCCCTACGGCACAGGGCCGGCGTCCTGGGAGCACTGGTTCCAGTCCCCTACGGCACAGGGCCGGCGTCCTGGGAGCACTGGTTCCAGTCCCCTACGGCACAGGGCCGGCGTCCTGTGAGCACTGGTTCCAGTCCCCTACGGCACAGGGCCGGCGTCCTGGGAGCACTGGTTCCAGTCCCCCTCCGGTGCTCCCCTGCTGATGCGCCCTGGACAGCAGAGGAAGATGGTCCTAGTACTTGGGCCACTGCAGCCACGCGGGAGATCTGGGTGGAGTTCCAGGTTCATGGCTTCTGGCTGGCCCAGCCCCAGCCATTGTGGCCATTTGGGGAGGGAACCAGTGAATGGAAGATCTGTCTCTACCCCCTCTCTTTAACTCTGCCTTTCAAGTAAGTAAATAAATAAATAAATAAATCTTTTTTTTTAAAAGGAAGTTTGTGGGAAATGGAATCAAAGGGTGCTTGTGTTGGTGCAACAATTTTGACCATGCTTATTATTGTTTTTTCGTAAAAAGCATTTCCTGTGAACTTTTTGAAGATTCCTTCATATTTAGGAGACAACCATTTGAATTGTAGTTTTTTTACTTCGGGACTAGGTCAGCCACTTAACAGGAATCTCAGTACAAACTGTTAGCTTCTTAACAGAGAGGATTGAAGAGTGAAAATTAGAGTTTAAAGTTTAACTCCTGTCTGCGTACCCATTAAAACTGAAGATAATGATTACGTGAAGTTTAACACCGTTCAAGAAGCAGAAGGCTTTTCCTGCCCATGCTTGGATCATCAGCATAACATTTTTTTAAAAAAGATTTACTGATTTGAAAGGCATAGTTACTGAGAGATGGGGGCAGAGAAAGATACTCCATTGCTACTTCACTCCCCACATGGCCACAACGGCCAGAGCTAGCCAGGAGCCTGGAACGCCTTCAGGGTCTCCTTGGGTGGCAGGTGCCCGAGCATCTGTGCCGTCTTCCACTGCTCTCCCAGGCACATTAGCAGGGAGCTGGATCAGAAGTGGAGCAGCCGGGACTTGAACTGGCACTCATACGGCGTGCGGGGCGTTGAAGCGCTGGCTTAACTTGCTGCGCCAGAGTGCTGGCCCCTGGCATAGCATCATTTGAAGCAGAAGGAATATTTCCCCCCAAAATTCATGTGTGTAGCGTTGTCAACAACTTAATGTGTAAGTTAACCTCTGGTGTTTTGGCTAAGCCTTGAGCCGGCGGATTGCACGGAAGCATAGGCTGAATCGCTGCACTGCTTCCTTTAAACCCCTCCTGCCCTGAGACTTGTAGAGAGAGTCGGGGAGGGGCTGCCCCCGGCCTGTGGCTGCAATCTGTCATTTGTCACCCCTAGGAATGAGGCCCTGGGCTCAGCCTCGGGAGCCTGGGGGGCTGGCTTGGACCCCCAGTTCCAAGGGTGTGGCCTTATGCGGGTCCCTTAGCTGTGCGGTCTTGTCCTGTTTCCACATCTGTACAATGGAGGCGGCGAGCGTGGGTGTGGCCGTGTGAGGTCAGCGCGTGGCCGGGAAAGTGTGGCGCGGCTCTGGTGAGAGGCAGGAGCAGAGAGCGGCGGTGTCAGCGCTGGGTGAGGGAGCGCTGAGTGCGTGAGGACAGGGAGAGGAGCTGTGTGGGCGCCCTGGCCCCGCTGCTCGCTGTGTTACTGGGAGAAGTTGTCTTCGTCAGTGTCTGAGTAGTGACAGGAGAGTACTGAAGGCTACCTCTGAGGACTGTTAGACGCCACGGGAGATTCCACAGAAGAACCACAGAGCGCCTGCTCTGCACGGTAGCCTGTGCTGCACGGGCTTCTCTGAATTCTCTAAGCAGAGCTCGGTCTGACTTTCACGGCACTGGGGAGTGACGCAGGCGCTTGCAGTGAGTGCTCCCCGCTGTTTGTTCTGTGTGCTCCTTCCCCATCTGCGTGTCTTCCTGGAACACCCGGCAGCGCTAGGGAGTGAGCGCTCACCTTCCCGAAACGCTGCCGCTTCCAGAGAAAACCCAGCATCCGGTGGAAACCCGTCTCCCTTTAATTTTGACTTACTGTTCATTTTATTTTTAAAGACACACAGAGAGAAAGAGAGCTCGTCCATCCTCTGGTTCATTCCCCAAATGCCCACAACAGGTAGTGCTGGGCCAGGCGGAAGCCAGGAGCCAGGAGCTCCATCCGGGTCTCCTAGTGGGTGCAGGGACCCGAGCACTGTGCATCACTGCCCCCCGGGGTGCGCGTGAGCAGGGAGCAGGGGTCGGGGTCAGGGGTCAGGAGTTCCATCCAGGTCTCCTGTGTGGGTGCAGGGACCCGAGCACTGTGCATCACTGCCCCCCGGGGTGCGCGTGAGCAGGGAGCCGGGGTCAGGGGTCAGGAGCTCCATCCGGGTCTCCTAGTGGGTGCAGGGACCCGAGCACTGTGCATCACTGCCCCCCGGGGTGCGCGTGAGCAGGGAGCCGGGGTCAGGGGTGAGGAGCTCCATCCGGGTCTCCTAGTGGGTGCAGGGACCCGAGCACTGTGCATCACTACCCCCCGGGGTGCGCGTGAGCAGGGAGCCGGGGTCAGGGGTCAGGAGCTCCATCCGGGTCTCCTAGTGGGTGCAGGGACCCGAGCACTGTGCATCCCTGCCCCCCGGGGTGCGCGTGAGCAGGGAGCCGGGGTCAGGGGTGAGGAGCTCCATCCGGGTCTCCTAGTGGGTGCAGGGACCCGAGCACTGTGCATCACTGCCCCCCGGGGTGCACATGAGCAGGGAGCCGGGGTCAGGGGTGAGGAGCTCCATCCGGGTCTCCTAGTGGGTGCAGGGACCCGAGCACTGTGCATCACTGCCCCCTGGGGTGCGCGTGAGCAGGGAGCCGGGGTCAGGGGTCAGGAGCTCCATCCGGGTCTCCTGTGTAGGTGCAGGGACCCGAGCACTGTGCATCACTGCCCCCCGGGGGAACGCGTGAGCAGGGAGCCGGGGTCGGGGTCAGGGGTGAGGAGCTCCATCCGGGTCTCCTGTGTGGGTGCAGGGACCCGAGCACTGTGCATCACTGCCCCCCGGGGTGCGTGTGAGCAGGGAGCCGGGGTCAGGGGTCAGGAGCTCCATCCGGGTCTCCTAGTGGGTGCAGGGACCCGAGCACTGTGCATCACTGCCCCCCGGGGTGCGCGTGAGCAGGGAGCAGGGGTCGGGGTCAGGGGTCAGGAGTTCCATCCAGGTCTCCTGTGTGGGTGCAGGGACCCGAGCACTGTGCATCACTGCCCCCCGGGGTGCACATGAGCAGGGAGCAGGGGTCAGGAGCTCCATCCGGGTCTCCTAGTGGGTGCAGGGACCCGAGCACTGTGCATCCCTGCCCCCCGGGGTGCGCGTGAGCAGGGAGCCGGGGTCAGGGGTGAGGAGCTCCATCCGGGTCTCCTAGTGGGTGCAGGGACCCGAGCACTGTGCATCACTGCCCCCCGGGGTGCGTGTGAGCAGGGAGCCGGGGTCAGGGGTCAGGAGCTCCATCCGGGTCTCCTAGTGGGTGCAGGGACCCGAGCACTGTGCATCACTACCCCCCGGGGTGCGCGTGAGCAGGGAGCCGGGGTCAGGGGTGAGGAGCTCCATCCGGGTCTCCTAGTGGGTGCAGGGACCCGAGCACTGTGCATCACTGCCCCCCGGGGTGCGTGTGAGCAGGGAGCAGGGGTCAGGGGTGAGGAGCTCCATCCGGGTCTCCTAGTGGGTGCAGGGACCCGAGCACTGTGCATCACTGCCCCCCGGGGTGCGTGTGAGCAGGGAGCCGGGGTCAGGGGTCAGGAGCTCCATCCGGGTCTCCTAGTGGGTGCAGGGACCCGAGCACTGTGCATCACTGCCCCCCGGGGTGCGTGTGAGCAGGGAGCTGACCAGAAGTGGAGGGGTAGGGGCTCAAGCCCAGGCTGATACGGAATGACACAGAACAAAGTGGAAATCAGGAAAACAACATGTTGGTTTTGTAAATTTAATTTTGCTTAAGTTTAGAGATGAAAATGTTGTCCAAAAAGCAGCTTCTCAATTCTCCCTCAGAAAAATCCAGTATTGGATATGAAGACAAACCCAGTCTACTCATCACACAGTGCGAGACCGGACAGGGGCCTTGGCACGTTTTCTGTTACCTCCTGCGGCTTCTTGTTTGCACTGCGTCCTTGGAGCAGGAAGGTAACCCCAGAGAATGATTAATCTCTCAGCGGAGGAGCTGGTGGTCAGGCAGAACGGCCTTCCCGGGAGACCACGTGCCCTGGCTGCCCGTGTCCATGTGCTTGTCCTGTCGGGGCCTTCCCCTCTGACCTGCGTGTCCCTGGGTGTGGGGACGTCGGGCCTTCCCCTCTGACCTGCGTGTCCCTGGGGTGTGGGGACGTCGGGCCTTCCCCTCTGACCTGAGTGTCCCTGGGGCGGCGTGGGGACGTCGGGCCTTCCCCTCTGACCTGCGTGTCCCTGGGGTGTGGGGACGTCGGGCCTTCCCCTCTGAGTGTCCCTGGGGCGTGGGGACATCGAGCCTTCCCCTCTGAGTGTCCCTGGGGCGTGGGGACGTCGGGCCTTCCCCTCTGAATGTCCCTGGGGCGTGGGGACGTCGGGCCTTCCCCTCTGACCTGCGTGTCCCTGGGGTGTGGGGACGTCGGGCCTTCCCCTCTGACCTGCGTGTCCCTGGGGCGTGGGGACGTCGGGCCTTCCCCTCTGACCTGCGTGTCCCTGGGGTGTGGGGACGTCGGGCCTTCCCCTCTGACCTGAGTGTCCCTGGGGCGGCGTGGGGACGTCGGGCCTTCCCCTCTGACCTGCGTGTCCCTGGGGTGTGGGGACGTCGGGCCTTCCCCTCTGAGTGTCCCTGGGGCGTGGGGACATCGAGCCTTCCCCTCTGAGTGTCCCTGGGGCGTGGGGACATCGGGCCTTCCCCTCTGAATGTCCCTGGGGCGTGGGGACGTCGGGCCTTCCCCTCTGACCTGCGTGTCCCTGGGGGGTGGGGACGTCGGGCCTTCCCCTCTGACCTGCGTGTCCCTGGGGCGTGGGGACGTCGGGCCTTCCCCTCTGACCTGCGTGTCCCTGGGGTGTGGGGACGTCGGGCCTTCCCCTCTGACCTGCGTGTCCCTGGGGTGTGGGGACGTCGGGCCTTCCCCTCTGACCTGCGTGTCCCTGGGGTGTGGGGACGTCGGGCCTTCCCCTCTGACCTGCGTGTCCCTGGGGCGTGGGGACGTCGGGCCTTCCCCTCTGACCTGAGTGTCCCTGGGGCGTGGGGACGTCGGGCCTTCCCCTCTGACCTGCGTGTCCCTGGGGCGTGGGGACGTCGGGCCTTCCCCTCTGACCTGCGTGTCCCTGGGGTGTGGGGACGTCGGGCCTTCCCCTCTGACCTGCGTGTCCCTGGGGTGTGGGGACATCGGGCCTTCCCCTCTGACCTGCGTGTCCCTGGGGTGTGGGGACATCACAAGTGTTTCTAACAGGGCTCATGAGCCACCACCATGTGACATAACAGCACTGGGCTCACCTGCTGTGGGAGAATCCTGGTGGCTCATGGGTGTGAAGTCAGCTTCCCTGAGGATACCCTGTAAGCCAAGAGAGGGAGGGTTTCCTTCATCACCCCTCCCCACTGGAAAATCATTAGACTCAAAACATTCTTTTCGCTTGTGCTCTGGTTTTTAAAAAGTATTTGGAGCCCTAGAGAGACACACGCAGACACAGAGAGATTTCGCATCTGCTGGTTCGCTCGCTGGACACTTGCAGCAGCCAGGATTGGGCCAGGCTGAAGGGCAGAGCTGAGCTCTCCCTGGGGATGGGATGGACCACGCACTTGAGCCGTCAGTGCCGCCCCTCCCGGTCCGCAGGAGCAGGAAGCCGCCGTGGACAGTGGAACTGGGATTGAGCCCGGTTGGGATGGAGTGTGGGCATCCCCGGGTGGTGGTTTACCTGCCGTGCCAGACGCCCGCACAATGAGTTATTTTTTCTCTTTGGATTTGAGAGGACAGTGCGCCCGTCTGCTGGCTCACCTCTCAGATGCCCGCGGCGGGCACCTGGTGAGCGAGCTGGGCCTCAGCCCAGGCCTCCAGGTGGGCGGCAGCAGCCCAGCGGCTTGCCCGTCACTGCTGCCTGCCACGGTCTACACTGGCAGGGAGCGGAGTCAGGAACCAGAGCTGGGACTTGAACCCCGGCCCACTGACGTGGTGTGGGCGTCTGAGCCGCTGGGCGAAACCTCCTGCTCCGTGTAGCCTTCTTCTCAGCTTTTAAACTTGCTGTTTTCAACTTGTAGAACTTTGCTCTGGGGCCGGCGCCGTGGCTCACTAGGCTAATCCTCCGCCTTGCGGCGCCGGCACACCGGGCTCTAGTCCCGGTCGGGGCGCCGGATTCTGTCCCGGTTGCCCCTCTTCCAGTCCAGCTCTCTGCTGTGGCCAGGGAGTGCAGTGGAGGATGGCCCAAGTGCTTGGGCCCTGCACCCCATGGGAGACCAGGAGAAGCACCTGGCTCCTGCCATCGGATCAGCGCAGTGCGCCGGCTGCAGTGGCCATCTGGGGGGTGAACCAACAGAAGGAAGGCCTTTCTCTCTGTCTCTCTCTCCACTAACTCTGCCTGTCCAAAAAAAAAAAAAAAAAAAAAAAGAAAAGAAAGAAAGAAAAGGCTGGCTGTCCCACTCCTGTTGCAGCTCTGGGATTGAGGCGCTGTGAGACCCTGTTGCCGCCTGCTGCCCGGGGTGTGCCGCCTGCCATTTCAGCAGCCCATCGGCATTGCTGGAGGCCCTTCCCTGCCAAGGCCCCTCGCTGCGCCCCTTGAGGAACCAGGGGGAGGCCGATGTGGCTTGTGGGTGGAGCAGATGCTGCCGCACTGGCAGGTGTCTGGGCCCCTTCCTCCTCCATCCAGCCTTGTTGACCGTGCTGCAGAATGGGGCCATTGTGAGCGGAGAACAAGTCGGCTTTCAGACTCCGGGCAGCGAAGGAGCAGGAGCAGTCTTGGCGGAGACTGCTCTCACTGTGGGAGGAACAGTGGCCAGGCAGGCACAGCGCTCCCAGATGCTCACTCTGGCTGCAGAGCGTGGTACCGCGTCTTCTGGGCGTCCACGCTGTGTGTGCCTCTTGTTTGCTTAATGACTTCAGCTTAGAGATGGGGCTTTTAAAATTTTGTTTATTGGAAAGGCAGAGAGACTGAGAGAACAAGAAAGAAGAGAGCTCTCCCATTCACTGGCTGACTCCATAAATGCCTACAACAGCCAGGGCCGGGCCAGGCAGGGGCTAGGAGCCAGGACAAATCAAGGCCTCCCACGTGGGCGGCAGAAGCCTAATCACTTGAGCCAGCCCCTCCGCCTCCCAGGGTGCACACTGGCAGGGGGCTGGGCTCCAGCTCAGGCCCTGTGGTGGGGTGCTGGTGTCCCGGGGGCTGCGGAAGTGCTGCCCCTGGAGTCGGGCTTTGTGCGTGCAGAGAGTAGCGGGTCATCGCCATAAACTTGACAACGGCTAACCCTGGTCTTAGAGGTCATTTCAGTGAGTGAAGCTCGTTCGCCCTTCTCTGCTTGTAAAATAAAAATTCCTTTCTCTGGAAAGGAAACCTGCCCTGGTGATGCGGGATGACCGTGACCGAGAGGAGACCCAGTGTTGGAGGGTACTGCATGAGGGCGGTTTCCACGGAGAGTTGTAGGCACACGGGTGAAACGAGTTTGTAGAGAGGCTGGGATCGTTACTAGGACAGTGGCTGCAAAGCGTAGGCCGACGGGCACGCACCGGGTTCTCACGGGGTGGACGTGTCGCTCAGTGGGACGTGTTGATGGCACTGTGGCCGGTGCCATGGAGGGGAGGGCTCAAGGCTGGCGTCTCTTGCATCTTCCGTTCAGTGAACCCTGGAGGTCAGTGCAGAGGAAACAGGAGGGAAGGAGCACCCCGCCAGGGTGCCCGAGTGACGGCGTGAGCGCTTCCGTGAGCTGGCAGTGCCGCCAGAGCAGGGCAGGCTGCCCCGATGCCCGTCTTCATCAGTGCAGGTGCGCCTTGTGTCCCATCCTGTGGGGTGGAGCTGTTGCCGTGGAGACCCCCCCCCCCAGTACTTAGGCATGGTCCTTTGTGCAGAGTCTGGACCACCTGCTGGTGGAGAGGGGAAGATGTGGTGCAGACACACAAGGGCCTGTAGGGTGGGAGGGCTCTAAGGCAGATGGACTTCCCAGTAGCAGTGCGAGTCCTTAAAAGGACATCAAAGGAGTTCGCAGTGTTTTAGTCACCAGCCAGGCAGCAGGCGCGGGGTGCGGCGGGGGAGTGACTGATGACATCGGTAATGAGGTGGGAGAAGCCGCCTGGAGAGGTGGCACAATGCCCGTCCCTCCACGGTGTGCACGCCCAGGTGCCCGCACCGAAGGGAGAAGCGCAGGGCACACACCCGGCCCCTCCTCGCCCAGCAGCCTGCTCACCTGTGCTCCGAGCACGCACGTTAGCCTGCAGTCGGGCAGAGTCGTCCAACACAAAGCCCGTTTTATGCTCCGATGCCGATGTCGCCTAACTCACGGAGTGCCTGGCCGTGTGGTGCCCGTGGAGAGTGGGCGTTTTCCCCTGTGACCGCGGGGCCACCGCTGCCGCCCGGCCGTGAGAGCACGGGACCACCCACAGCTCGCCAGGAGACTGCCAGAATTCAAAGCACGGCTCCTACCGAACGTGCGTCCTCTTTACACTGTGCAAGTGGAAGGGTCGGAGCTGAGCCATCACAAGGACGCAGGGCCGACTGTGGGAGGGAAGTGCGTAGTGAGGTCAGGAGGGGTCAGGCAGTGAAGACCTGGGGGTGGTGGATGGGGAGGAGCCGTGAGGGAGCTTTGTGCCGGGAGCGGGAGCGGGTTTGTAGGGTTTTCCATACCAGGAGTTGATGGGAGCAGGCAATGTGCGCATCTCAGGTGCCGGGAGCCAAGCCGCAGGATCAAGAGCTGAGTCCACACCCCCAGCAGAAAGGACAGGGACACCATCAGAACCGAACCAGTGGCCCAGGCTGTCCCGGGAGACCTTGATGAGGAAGGCTGCGGACAGGGGCAGGGGCAGAAGCCAGGCTTTGGGGGTGCTGGGAGCGGGGACAGAAGCTTGGCTTCGGGGGTGCTGGGAGCGGGGACAGAAGCCAGGCTTCGAGGGTGCTGGTGGGGGGAGAGGAGGTGGGGTGCTGGGGGGAGAGGAGGTGGGGGTGCTGGAGGGGAGAGGAGGTGGGGGTGCCGGGGGGGAGAGGAGGTGGGGGGGGAAGAGGAGGTGGGGTGCTGGGGGGAGAGGAGGTGGGGTGCTGGGGGGAGAGGAGGTGGGGTGCTGGGGGGAGAGGAGGTGGGGTGCTGGGGGGGAGAGGAGGTGGGGTGCTGGGGGGAGAGGAGGTGGGGGTGCTGGGGGGAGAGGAGGTGGGGGTGCGGGGGGGAGAGGAGGTGGGGTGCTGGGGGGAGAGGAGGTGGGGTGCTGGGGGGAGAGGAGGTGCCAGGTCCCTGACAGCTGGAGCAGGGGTGGAGGCTGCGAGGGTGGAGCATGTGTGCAGGAAGGAGTTCGGGTGGACCTAGCGAGGTTTTGGTGAATGAGCCTGCGGGCACGTGCTCGTTGCCATCGTGTGTGGAGACAATTGCAGAAAAGACGCGTAGAAGTGACTGCATCTGTAGCCCTGGTGAGCGTGCGGCTCAGTGTGCTTTGTCATCCCTTCCCTTCTCTGAGCCACTCAGAGCAGCGTGCAGACAGCAGGGATGGCCCGGTGGCTTCCTTCCGTGCCGAGGCAGACCGGGGGAGTGGCTCAGCGAGACCGAATTGTTCTCTCCTCCTCCTGCTCTGTGCGAGACGGCATTCCCTCTGGCATGACCCTGAACTAGGCAGGCCAGGTGCCCGCCTCAGAGAAGGCCTGAGACGTCCCCAGGGCCGCAGAGGGGCATGGGTGGGTGCAGCGGCAGCTGTGCAGCTGAGCCCCCGGAGCCGGAACGCGGACTCTGTCACTCGATGGCTGGGCGACTTGGGTGCTGTGTTCTCCCTGTGTCAGCAGAGTCCTTGCATGGACGTGTAGCCACCGTGTGCTGGGCCTGGCCATGCCTGTGTAGAGCGAGGTTGTGAGCAGGGAAGGTGGGTGTCTTTGCAGCACAGCGGGGTGTACCCTGGGTTTGAAGGGCAGCCAGGGAGTCCCCTGCCAGGGCCACCTGTGGTGGTGTCTGAGGGGCAGCGGGGTGGAGCGTGTGCTGCCGGGGGCCGCCGTGAGCACGCTGCACTCTGCAGGGGGGACCAGGGCTGTTGGTGTAGCTTGACCAGAGTCCCCTGGCCTCGTGGACCTCGCGGGAGAGAGAGGAAGCCGCAGAAGCCTGATCCAGCTGGAGGCAGTGGCAGGTGGTCCGGGGGCGAGTGGATATGCTCTGATGGGGTCTGCTGTGGGTCAGTGCGTGGCCGTGGCAGACATGGCCCATGCGTCCAGGCTTGAGGGGCGGGGTTGCCGTTTGGTGAGCTGGGATGGACCAGAGGAGCAGGCCCTGGGCACGCTGACGTTGATTTATGTGTTAGTGGTCAGAGGGGGGTACTGTGGGAGTCCTGGCACACGAGGGTGGCTGGAGTCCTGCGGCTCAGGTCACCAAGCAGGTGAGCTGGGTGGACGGTGTGTGTGTGTTTACTTTGTACTCTTCCTTGCAGGAAGAGGAGGAAGAGGTGTGGACCTCGTGGTAACCGAGGAGCAGTGGAGTGAGCGCCGGCTCAGGCAGGGCCCCAGAGAGGACTGGAGAGAGGAGCCCAGCACCACTGCGCCGGGCCGGGTGTGACGGGGGGGGGGGGGGGGGGGAGGGAGGCTGGGTCCGAGCTGATGAGGGATCCTGGGTGTGACGCACGTGACCGGGACAGGGATCTGTGTGGTGGGGAGGCTGGCCCTGGGCAGGGCATGCATGTGCCACGTGTAACTCAAAGAAAGGTTTGGCTTCTTGGAAGGGAGCGTGCAGAGTGGAGACGTCTGAGGCCGCTGGCCCCGGGATCAGCACGTGTGTCTGCCTTCCCCTCCCTCAGGCAGAGGTGAGGTCGAGGCTGCAGGAGGAGAGGTGGAGCTGCACATCACGGCTGAGCGGCTGCCCGGGGCCAGCTGCGGTGGCTGCTGGACCCGGAGCTCGCTCGTGCGTGCACTTGGGAAGGTGTAAATGTCACCAGTGCTTCAGGCCTGAGCAAGCAGTAACTTTCCATTTCTTCCTAACGTGACCTGAAATCAGGGACGAACAGACGTGTTTGATAGGAAGAGGCCGTGCCCAACAGGAAACCAGAGTACTTTTCCAAGCAAGCTTTGGTCGCTGCCTCTTTCGCAGGCCCTCCCGTGGCACTCAACAGTGGTGGGCCGGTTTCAGGAGACTCATGGTCCCCACTCAGCCCGGAGCTGGGCCTGTAGCTGGGGCAAGCTGGGGCTCTTGCTTTCACGCCCCACACTGCAGCCTGACCCCAGGGACCAGCCTGGCAGGGAGAAGCTGCCCTCTGCAGCGCCTGCTTCTGTCCCACGGAGACCAGGGTGGCAGTGACCTCTGTCACTGAGACTTTGATGTCAACTCTGGAGGGGAGGGAGGTGGTTAATAAGACATTCTTTCCTTGTTGTTCCTTAGTGATTCAAATTGACGTGAGCCAAGATCAGATTAACATTTTGTCCTTGAATGATTTTCTTCTTATGCCTCCATGGGTGAATGTGTGCAGCGGGCCAGTGGGGGGGAGGGCAGCCCCTGTGACACTGGCCCCTGTGACGTTGCTGTTGGGGAGGCAGGTGCTGGCCGTGGCGGTGGGAGGGCCACCGTGGCAGTGTTTGCATGGCCTCCCCACGTGTGGGCCCAAGTGGGTGCAGCGATTTCTGCAGTTATTAGCTGGTTCAGTAACTGGGACTGTTGGTCTTATGAATGCGTTTTTTTTTTTTTAAATGTCGTTCATTTTTTTTGAAAGTGGAAATTGCAGAGAGAGAAAGAGAGAGAGAAATCGTCCATCCTCTGGTTCATTCTTCAGATGGCTGCAAATGGCCAGTGCTGGGCCAGTCCAGCCAGGAGCGTCATCATGGTCTCCCATGTGGGTGCAGGGCCCAAGCCCTTGGGCCATCTTCTGCTGCTTTTCCCAGGCTTAGCTGGGAGCCGGATGGGAAATGGAGCCGGTGACCAGATGGGTGCCGGTGTCTCAGGCAGTGGCTTCACTGCTGTGCCACAATGCCAGCCCCTGGGCGTGCATTTTCAAATCATCAAAGCTACAGGAAGGAGAAATAAAATTGAGATGCCGTAGTTCTTATCAGATCAGTGATCCTGAGTTTGACCTCTTAAATCAAGCACAACCCTGCGGGTCTTTGAAATGCTGCTGTTCAGAGGTAGGTGAGTGGTAACTGGTGTTAGTCACGTGAATGTTTGTCTTCCTTTCCATCCGGCCTCTTCCTTCCCCCGGGGGGCTGCCGAGGTGCCCCCACCTCAGAATCCATTTCTTTTCTGTGGGGCTGGAAATTTAACACAAACACGTAGAAATCCGCGGTGTTGGCGTTCTAGCGCTCAAACAGGAAAGGCGGCTACATCGTTCTCTCATTTTGAGTGTGAAATACGTCTGTTAGGAAAAATTGGAAAGTAGAGAAAAGGAAAGGCGCTCCCGTGTTTGCCTGATACCACAGAGAGCCACTGTGCACATTTATGTGTGGCATTTTTCGTATGCTTAAACGCTGGATTTGTTTAAGATAAAACCACCTGGGGCCGACACTGTAGCTGGCATCCCCTGTGAGCGCCGGTTCAAGTCCCAGCTGCTCCACTTCCCACCCAGCTCCCTGCTTTGGCCTGGGAAAACAGCGGAAGATGGCCCAAGTGCCTGGGCCCCTGCACTAGCATGGGTGACCCAGAAGAAGCTCCTGGCTCCTGGCTTCGGATAGGCCCAGCTCTAGTCATTGCGGCCATCTGGGGAGTGAACCAGTGGATGGAAGACCTCTCTCTCTGTCTGCCTCTGCCTCTCTGTAACTCTGCCTTTCAAATAGATAGGTGAATCTTTTTAAAAAATCAAGAGGATAAAACCACCACCACAAAAACAATCAAACCCACGCCCTCGGAACCTGTGTTACATATTCGTGTGAGGGGCACTGCACGTGAAATGTGCTCTCCTCCCTTGTACTGAGCGCGACCAGCAGGACTGTGGCTCCAATTACAAATGCGTTAACTGCTCAGAAAAGTGATTGACAGCTGAATCATTTTCCATGGAGTAAATTTGCCGTCTAATTACTTAGTCCCTTATTACCAGACATTTGGACAATGGGCTGTTTCCTGGTTAAGTGACATCTTTGTGCCTGGAGACGTGTGTGCAGACCATGTACACAGATTTGCCTGCGTACAGGCACAGACTGCAAACTGCGTACGCGCAGAGGCATGTGTGCAGGTGCGTGTGCCCAGAGACACGTGTGTGGGGAGACACGGGGTAGGGGGGCCGAGTGGGCCAGGCCCGGGAGACGGAGCGGTCACTCTGGGAAGGACAAGTTCAGATTGTGGTCAGCACAGGAAGTAGCAGCTCAATGAGGTTTACCCGGAGGAGGGTGAAGAGCCGCGTCTGCTCCCGTGGGACTCTCTGGGAGGCAGGGAGGCAGGAGAGGGGGAGAGCTGGCGGCCCCGCCCCTTCGCCTCTACCCCACCTCTGTAATCGGAAGGGGTCTCCATGGATGTGGAGGGGTTTGGTGAGAATCCCTGGAAACCAGAAGACCAGGGGGAATCGGACTGTGAGGACCCAGGATGACTTTTAATCTTGCGTATATTTTTTTAAAGATTTATTTTTTTATTTTGAAGGTCAGAAAGACACACATCGCTGGTGTGCTCCCCAAGGCTGCAGGGGCCGGGCTGAAGCCAGGCGCTTCGGCTGGGTCACCTCCCATGTGGGTGGCAGGGGTCCAGACACTTGGGTTAGCCTCTGCTGCTTTTCTCAGGCCATTAGCAGGGAACTGGATCGAAGTGGAACAGCGGGGACTTGAACCAGTGCCTGTATTGGATGCTGGCATGGCAGGGGGCTGCTGTACCCACTGCGCCCCAGTGCAGGCCTCTGTTCTGCGTGTTAACTGCACAGACTAACTCAGAAGGCAGAGGGCCAGGCACCGTCCTGTAGGGCCCTTTATTGCCAGCTGTGCTTCCCGATGCAGGTTCTCCAGGTGTGGGGGAGGGGCCTTTTCAGGCCAGAGGGCATGAGGATGGATTGAGAGAGCGGCCAGCCAGAACCAGCCTGTGAGGCCCCCTCCCGGGTCACGGCGCGGGGGTGGGGAGGCAGCAGTGACAGGCGTCTCCAGAGTCCCCGCGTACTTAGCTGCACCCTGCCTGGGTGAGATGAGTTTCGGGAAAACACGCAGGAAAGCCAGTCTGCAGAGACACTGTGGAAGCCAAAGCTGTCGATCGGCTGGAGATCTCTGATGTTGGAAGTGAGGACTTGCCGCTGGCACCGCCGTCGTCGGCCTGATCTTTGGGGCTTTAAGGGACGTCTTTTCCTGGGGCGGTCCTGCTGGAACTTTGTGTTCGAGAGGCTGGGCGTGAGAACGTGGCCGTGCTCCCGGTGGGAAGCGGGCTCTGCCTGCCGCACACAGAGACAGCAGCGTCAGGAGTGTCGGGGTTGGACCCAGAGCGTGGCTGTGGGTGAGTGAGTGATCCGGAACAAAACCCTGGCAGCGCCCAGCTAGGAAGGGGAGGAAGGGTCAGGAGCTCACCGTGGGGGCACCTCGGAGGGCACGTTTCAAGCAGGACTGTAGAAAAGATTTAAAATGGTTTGGAAAAAAAAAAGTCTGATGATTGCGTCTGGCATCACATCCTTAGCTGGGAGAGAAAAAAAAAAAAAAAAAAACACGAAAAAGCTCCTTCGCTAAGACCCGGATGTAAGCACACAACGAGGACGGGCTCCCAGAAGGAGGGCAGTCGAAAGGCAGGCTTCTTCCTGCTCCAGGGCGGCTGGGACCGGCTGGCTTTGGGGCTTAGGTGCCCCCGGGAAGTGCTGCCCTGGCTGGGTCACCGCTAGTGTGGCATGGGAGCAGGTGTTGTGTGGAGGCTGCAGGAGCACGTCCCGGGGCGTGGGGGAGATGAGCCAGGTGAGGCCTTTGGCCCAGCTTTGAGAACCCGGTGTTCCTGTTCCCACAGGAGGGCCCAGCCTGGCAAGGGTTTGCCCGGCCTCTTCTCAGCCTGCCACGTGCTGGCCGTGCCTGTCATCGGCACCGTCATCTCGGTGCACCCACTCCCCGGATGCACCGCCCACTGATCGGTTCCTTCCCACCCGGCCTGCGACCACAGCCCCCGACAGCCTGCCTTCCAGTCCCGGCCTCCTTGGGTTCATTCCCCCCCCCCACCCCGGTGTGCGCCCAGAGCCGTCTTTGTTAGTGTGTGCGGCCGTGTCACTACGCCGGTGTCCCAGGGCCCTGGCCGTGAAGTGGGGATTCTCACGAATCCTGTGTGGCCACTTCCCACTCTGCGGCTCCCCGGCCCCACTCGCTCCTTTTTTTTTTTTTTTTTTTTTGACAGAGTGGATAGTGAGAGAGAGAGAGAGAGACAGAGAGAAAGGTCTTCCTTTGCCATTGGTTCACCCTCCAATGGCCGCCGCGGCTGGCATGCTGCAGCCGGCGCACCACGCTGATCCGATGGCAGGAGCCAGGTGCTTCCTCCTGGTCTCCCATGGGGTGCAGGGCCCAAGCACTTGGGCCATCCTCCACTGCACTCCCGGGCCACAGCAGAGAGCTGGCCTGGAAGAGGGGCAATCGGGACAGAATCCGGCGCCCCGACCGGGACTAGAACCCGGTGTGCCGGCACCGCAAGGCGGAGGATTAGCCTAGTGAGCCGCGGCGCCGGCCCCCACTAGCTCCTTTTAAACATCTTAAACCGTCGTGGCTTTGGTGTTCTGACGCCTCTGTCTCAGAAACCCTTCCTGGCCTGACTTCCCAGCTCCTGGGTTCTCCCAGGGCGCTTGGCTGGAGCAGTACAGCTGCCCCCGGCAGCCTAGGCGTCTGCCCCGCCTCACCCCACTCATCCCCAACTGGCAGCCGTGGGCTCTTTCCCTGCTGTGTGTCTTGTTCACGCGCCCCCGCCCTGTCGATGTTCAGCAGTAACGGGACTCGCCTGCTGCGGCCAGCGCTCAGGGTGCCATCACAGCCGCCGGTGGTGGTGGTGTCACCAGTCCGCTGTGTTCCTTTGACACAGCAGTGACAACGCTGCCGCACCCCCGGCCCCTGGCGTTCCCTGGCGTTCGGCTGGTTTATTCAGTGGTGTTGGTGTCAGGGAAGACCCAGCGTGGAGGGCCTGTGTTCAGTCCGTTCCAGTCCTGAGGTGGTGGCTGGCCCGGTAGGGATAGCGGGAGAAGCTCTGGACCCAGGAATCCCAGCCAGAGCCTGGAGTTCTGTCCCGGGTCTGTCATCCGCCAGCTGGACACTTGCCCTGTGTTGCCTCACTGCCCTCATCGATGGGTGTGGTGGAAGGGCGTGGTCTTGAAGTCTTCCTTGAACGCTGTGGGATTTGCACGCCTGCCCATCACCCGTCCGGAGGCTGCCTGGGACACGCTGAGCACTGGTCAGAGCTGGGATGCCTTCCCTCTGCACTTAGCGTGCACCTTCCGCAGGGAGGAGTGGGAGGCGTGCCTGCTGCCTGGCTTGTCCACGGGACACCAAGCAGGTGCCCCACCCTTGCCCTCTGGGCCTGCTGAGAGCAGAAGGAGGGGGAGACAGATGCTGGCTGCTGGCAGCGCGCGAGGGCTCCTGGCCCACGGTTCCCACGACCTGAGTATGAGTGGTACAGCGGGGCCCTGCCTGGGACCAGGCGCACCTTGGTGATTGGTGGGGGTGGGGGAGGCCTGCAGCCGCGGCACGAGGGCCTCGGGCATCCTGGGAGCATCTGTGGCAGGGAGAGCAGTTACGGCCAAATCGGCCTGCACAGGTTGTGTCCTAGAGAGGGATCTGTAAATGATGGGAGTTGAAAAAGCAAACCCACGGAAGGGCACTCGACTGAGAAAACACAGAAATGCAAAAACCAGCTCACTGTGTTGTGCTACAAGACGACCACATATCCGTGCATATCCGTGCAGCTTTTCTGTTTTCTGTGCCTGTCTGTGTTTCCCTCAAAATGCTGACCACACCGCCCTCCTCACCTGAAGATGGACACGCGTCTGTGTCCATGGCGGTGGCTGTGGTCTCACATGGTTTGTAATGGTAGGGTAGCATTTCGTCGCCTAGATACAAAATTGAGAATCCCGTGTCCCCTGGGCGGGGACTCTATGTGGCATAGTTGCATACACCTGAGATGCCTTGGGGGTGGGGCCAAGCCCTAACAGGAAATCTGGTTATGTTTCATACACAGCTTACACACTCAGCCTGCAAGTAATTCTATACACACTCTCAATTTTTAAACACTTGTAAGGTTTTTAAAATGTTAATGTTTTTGCACAGGGGACCGGTGTTGTGGCACAGAGAGTTACGTTGCCTTCTGCAGCAACGGCATCCCACATGGGCACTGGTTTGAGTCCCGGCTGCTCCACTTCCTAGGCAGCTCCCTGCTCATGTGCCTGGGAAAGCAGTGGAGGATGGCCAAGCTGCACTCAAGTGGGAGACCAGATGAAGCTCCTGGCTCCTGGCTTTAGCCTGGCCCAGCCCTGGCTGTTGAGGCCATTTGGGGAGAGAAGCAGTGGAGGGAAAATCTCTTGCTCTCTCTCTTCTCTCTCTCTCTCCCTTCCTCTCTCTCTGCAACTCTGCCTTTCAAATAAATTACTAAGCAGGGGCCAGCACTGTGGTGTAGTAGGCTAAGCCTGCACCTGTGACTCTCAGTTCTCATTTGGGCCCTAGTCCTGTCCCCGCTGCTCCTCTTCTGGTTCAGGTCTCTACCTGGGAGAGCAGTGGAAGATTACCCGAGTCTTTGGACCTCTGCACCCATTTGGGGGACACAGAAGAAGCTTCTGGCTCCTGGCTTCGGATGAGCCCAGCTCTGGCTGTTGCGGCCATTTGGGGAGTGACCCATCAGATGGAAGACCTTTCTCTCTGTCTCTCCTGGCCAAGAGGGCTGGGGGGAGGGGAACCTGGGGCCTGTGTCCGCTCGAAGGGGCTGTGTTGCCAGATGATCTGCTGATTTCTCAAGCTGGGAAATAGTGATGTGTGTGTGCGTGTGTGCGTGTGTGTGTGTGAGAGAGAGGGAGAGGGAGGGAGAGAGGGAGGAGGAGAGAGAGAGGGAGGGAGAGACCTTGTCTGTTGGCTTTTAAAAGAATGTGGATCAAACAAAACACATCCATGGACCAGATGAGGCCTCTAACAGCCGTTTTTCAGGCTTTGCTTAAAGGTCAGTCTTGCGTCGTCAGAACATGAGCCCCGCGGTTCAGTGGAGATGAGGGTGCTGGTTTGTGACCAGGGTGCTGGTTTGTGACGAGGGTGCTGGTTGTGGAGATGATCCCCTGTCTAAGGAAACACCGCCTGCGTCCTTGGAGTCCGGAGGCGTCACACAGCGCCCCCCTGTGGCCGGTGATGGCGCTGCCCTGTCGCTTTGTGCAGAGCACGCTGTGACAGACGTTCCGGGTGCATGGCTCTCCAGCCAGATGTGTGGGTTTCGGGTGCGGCGTTTTCAGATTTCAAGCCAGTGCCCCCAGTTAAACCAAGAGAATCCATCCGCACAGCAGCTGTCTGCTCCCGGGGCCTTCAGTGTGGAAGCAGCTGCAGGCTGGAGGGGCTGAGATCAGTCGTGTTATCAAACGGTATTCATGTCGTTTCTTTCTCTCTCTTTAAAGATTTGAACATGGAATTCAACCCTTCAGACCATCCTCGGGCCAGCACAATATTCCTCAGTAAATCGCAGACCGACGGTACGTCCCTGCCTTATTTACGCTTCTTTGAAAGGAAAAGAGAAGGGCTTGTTGCTAACTGGGTCACTGGGCTTGGCTTTCCAGGTGAGCTAGAGCCCCCTGCAGGTGTGCTGAGAGCAGTGGTGCCCGGTGAGCTGGGTCGCAGTCATTTCCTGGTGTCGCCAGTCAGCCCACTGACAAACGCATCCCTTCTGTGGCAGGGGTTCTACCTGAGGGTCGGAGGTCTTCCCTCAAGAGTTGACACTTGCACAAATCCTCCTAAGGTCAGAAGGTTAGACAGTATGCTGAAGAAATCAAAATGCATTCCTTAAATTTAAAAAGCACCATGAACTGTCTGGATCGTCTGGGAGCTGAGTCCAGCCCCCACCCTAGGCACAGGTGGTTTCTTTTTGCCAAACACAATGACCAGTTTGTTCTTCCGGACCCGGGATCTTTGTGGTCGGCTCCCGGGGTGTGTAGGACTTGTCCCCAGGGTTTCCCTCTCATTCCAGCCTCTGATTTATCTCCCTGCTCCCTGGGCTGCAAAGGAGGCGGAAGATAAAACTTAGAAATGAGTGAGCACACAGCGTGGCAGGAAGTGTTTGCCCAGCCTTGGCAGATTGCCCGGAAGGTCTTTGACCACTGCCAAGGTCCTACACGATTCCCTCTGTCTTGGAAGATTGCTAAGCCCTGACGTAGAGACGGTTACGGTGCTAACTTGACTACAGAATAAGCAGACACTGTGAAGACAGTAACTCTCCAGTAATGCTTGTGTGGCAGTTTTGGCAAGGTATTAATGCGGGTGTAATACTGGTGATCTCTAACTAAGCAGGCCATTGGTTTGATTTGTAAGATTTGAATGCATTTATGAAAAAAAAAAATAGTCTCCAGTAGTAAGAATAAATCAGCGTAGGCATCAAACAAAAACCATGTTTTTCCTTGGAGAAGCAGGGTGCCGTTAGAAGGTAAGGCAGCCACAGGGAAGGACAGTTTCCGTGAGGTCGGGGGCTCAGGGGCTCGGGGGCTCGGGCTCGGGCTCGGGGGCTCGGGCTCGGGCTCGGGCTCGGGCTCGCGCTCGCGCTCGCTCGGGCCTGGGAGGCCTGGGAGGCACAACAGGCCACTCCAGGAAGTGCAGTGAAAACAGGTTTCAAGGCTAGCTCACGGCAGGCTTGGTCCTTGCTTGCTGTGAACCTGGGGCCCGGGCTGACGTCCTGGAGAATGTTCTAGAAAGACAGATGCTCATGAACTCGCAGTGGAGCCTCTGGGTGGGTGCCAGGTGTCTTCAGACAGGATTGCTGCGGAAGCTGCCTGGGGTGCCACCTGCTTCCCCATCACCCCTCTCTCGGGGCCCTCGGGGCGTCCGAGGGTGTGACTCAGTTCCTCCTTAGGTGCTAGGTCTGGCCCTGGCCCTGGGGTCTTGCCTGTCTCACTGGAGAAAAACCTGAGGAGGGGGAATGACTGCTCGGTGTTCCTCTGTGGCTGTGGCTGTGTCTGCTGCTTCTGCTTGCCCCCTCCCACGGGGGTCTCCCACGGGGGTCTCCCACGGCACCACCGCCCACACACGCCCCGGCTCCAGCCCCACCCACTCTTCCGTGCGTCCTAAGACTCCCCTTGCTTCCACTTCCAGTCTTCCCCTGGGCCAGCCCCATCTAAGGAAACACGACTTTCCACATCATCAAATGAAGCAGGTTTTAGAATAGGTACAGCTGGTAGCTCTGTCTGCTTGCCGTGTCTCTGACTTGCACACGAGCTCCGTGTTGGCTGAGGGCCCGGAGCTTCCTGCACCCCGGGCGCTGCCCTCCGTGTTGGGCAGCTGCTGCTTGGGCCATAGCCTTGTGGCTCTCCGGTCTCTGCAGCTCTGTCCTCTGTAGACCCCACCTGCACCCTGTCCCTGGCTGCTTCCTTCCCCAGCCCTGAGGGTTGGACAGGAGGGCCGGGAGCTGTTTTCCTCATTGTTCAGATGGAGACTAGGACCCGCAGCAAAACTGAGTGACCCGGGGTGCCTGCCCCCAGCCCACCTGGGGGCTGAGTTAGAGGCGTTTTATCCAAAGCCAGAGGGGCTGCTTTCTCTGCTTTCTCCGGCACAAGAGGGGTGCGCTGCAGACTTTACCGTGCAGGAGCCGTTGAACAAGGAAGGGGCCAGGGCTCCTCCGAGGGGCACAGGAAGTGGGTGAGAGAGGGACTACCTCACCGCCCTGGCCCGACCCTCGCGCCATCGTTTTCTGCTATCTGTTTAATTGTCTGCGACCATAGGCGAGCTTGTTCCTTAGCACTAGGAGGAAGCTGCCAAGCTGCGGGTGTCTTTCTTACAGTGAGTGTGGGTTTTAGAGATGTCTAGGCTTAGAAAAGAAGTTGGACAGAAATGAAACTCTGTGTGCAGGGGGCGCAAGTCGCTGTTTCCCAAGAGTCCCTTGAGATAATTAAAGGAAGTGCAGCTGCTTGTCCCACGAGTGGCTTGATGCCCAAGTGAAAACGGCCCCTACAATTCAGAAGCAGAAGCACGGTTCTTTGAGAAACGCTGTTGTTGGCACGTGTTCGCGCCCATCCTGTTCGCGATCCTGGTTTTGTTCCCGGCCAGCGTGGCCCGTTGGCACGGTGAGAGGAGCTCTCCTTTCAGCCGGCATCAGGGGATCCTGGCCCTCACGGCGGTGCCTGGTGCCTGCCCCCCATCCCTACCTCAGCCCCATTCTCCAGTTCTTTCTCCCACCTCCCTGTGCCCTGGTCGTGGGATGGCCCTTTCCCCAGCTGCCCGCCAGTCTTCCAGGGCTTCCCGGGGGCTTGCCAAGGCCCCACACAGGGAAGGTCTGCAGTGAGCGGTGGAAGCATCGGCAGGAGCTGCCGCTCGTGTCTGCCGTCCTGGGAGTCACGGACACTTCATTACCTCTGATAACGGCTCTGATCTCAGCCAGTGCCCGGGGGCCTGGGGAAGTAGGCCCCTGATCTCAGCCAGTGCCTGGGGGCCTGGGGAAGTAGGCCCCGATCTCAGCCAGTGCCCGGGGGCCTGGGGAAGTAGGCCCCGGATCTCAGCCAGTGCCTGGGGGCCTGGGGGGAGTGGGCCCCCGGATCTCAGCCAGTGCCCGTGGGCCTGGGGGGAGTGGGCCCTGGATCTCAACTGGTGCTCGGGGGCCTGGGGGAAGTGGGCCCCTGATCTCAGCCAGTGCCCGGGGGCCTGGGGGGAGTGGGCCCCTGATCTCAGCCGGTGCCCGGGGGCCTGGAGGGAGTGGGCCCCTGATCTCAGCCGGTGCCCGGGGGCCTGGGCGAGTGGGCCCCTGATCTCAGCCGGTGCCCAGGGGCCTGGGGGAAGTAGGCCCCGGATCTCAGCCAGTGCCCGGGGGCCTGGGGGAAGTGGGCCCTGGATCTCAGCCGGTGCCCGGGGGCCTGGGGGAAGTGGGCCCCTGATCTTAGCCGGTGCCCGGGGGCCTGGGGGAAGTGGGCCCCTGATCTTAGCCGGTGCCCAGGGGCTGGGGGGAGTGGGCCCTGATCTCAGCCGGTGCCCGGGGGCTGGGGGGAGTGGTCCTTGATCTCAGCCGGTGCCCGGGGGCCTGGGGGGAGTGGTCTCTCAGCATCTTGCAGCATCTCTTGAGCCTGGAGCTCGTTTGAGAAAACGCTGCACACTCTCGCTGTGAACATACCGACAGTGTCAGACCAGCCGGTTGGTTCAGTCCTAACTTCTGCCAGAACAGCCTGAGTGCCCGTCTGCGACCCCTGGGACACAGCGGGGTGCACACCTGGCCCCTGTGACCCTGGGACACAGCGGATGCACACCTGGCCCCTGTGACCCTGGGACACAGCGGATGCACACCGGGCCCCTGTGACCCTGGGACACAGCGGATGCACACCTGGTCCCTGTGACCCTGGGACACAGCGGATGCACACCTGGCCCCTGTGACCCTGGGACACAGCGGGATGCACACCTGGCCCCTGTGACCCCGGGACACAGCGGGGTACACACCTGGCCCCTGTGACCCTGGGACACAGCGGGATGCACACCTGGCCCCTGTGACCCTGGGACACAGCGGGATGCACACCTGGCCCCTGTGACCCTGTGACCCTGGGACACAGCGGGGTGCACACCTGGCCCCTGTGACCCTGGGACACAGCGGGATGCACACCTGGCCCCTGTGACCCTGGGACACAGCGGGGTGCACACCTGGCCGCTTTGGCCCTTGTGGCTGGGTGCAGCTCACTGTCAGCACCAGCGTCCCGCCCACACTGTCTGCCCAGGCCTGGCTCCTCTTGTCCCTGTCTTCAGGCGGCTGCCTTGTGCCTGACCTCTGGAGAGCTGTGCTCCAGGTCCTGCCCGCCATCCATAGATGGGGCCAGCGGGAACCCTCCTTGCCCCACATAGGCTGTGCTGCGGGTTCCTGCGGTCGTCCCGACACCGACACCGTGACTGCTGGCTCTCTGCTGGCCGACCTGGCAGGTGTCTGTCTTGGTCGGGGCAGGCCCTGGGCCACAGGTGGCCTTAACTTGGGCCACCAGCGCCGGCAGCGTGAGGGGGGAAGATGCTGGGAGCCCGTGTCCCACCTCAGCCCGTCCCAGTGTCTCTCTGAGCACCGTGGCCATGCCTGCTCAGGCCCAGCCTGGGGTCACCCCACGACAGGATCGCCCCCAGGGGAGAACCACAGAGCTGCCCTGCCTTCTCTTCGTCTCCAGCCCTGGGCGGTAGCGAGGGGGTGAAGGCCGGCAGCCCCCAGCACCCCCCACGCCCACCACACTCTGGGAGAAGTGGATGCAGGTGATGCGTCTTTGTTCTGCAGCCTCCTGGAGCACCCTGCGCCCTCGTGTCTGGGCGGGAGGGGGCTTGGCCTCAAGCAGAGGATGCTGTCCCCTGGGGTCTGTTTGCCTTAGCTGGGAGGTACGTCCTGGGCCCCTCAGTGCTGACCCTGGGAACTCCCCTAAGACCTGTTATCCGGGACCCCTGACCAGGAGGAGCTACCTACCTCCTGGCACTGAAAGATGCAAGTGTCCTGTCTGGAGGCCCACACGCCCCCAGCTCACCTCGTACACTTTGCGCGTCTCCTTCCTGCTTTCTCTCGGGTGAACCCCTTGTTCTCTAGGCCTGGGCTGTCACCCCGGAGTCCCGTGATTAGTGACTGGCCTCCATCCAGTCCCTCCCCGCCGCCCGCCTCCAGCACCCAGCTGGGCCCCTCCCCGGGCTGGGGGCCATGGCCCTCTCCCAGCCCCCCTCACCTGCCTCCCCACACCCCACCCTGTGTGCAGGTCCCTTTGCCGCTCCTGCGTGTGACGGGCACTGGCCCCCGCTGTGGCGTCTGTGCAGTAGGCCGTCAGCGACCTGCCGCGTCTGGCTCCTTTCTCCGTGCCACGCAGGGTCGCCGTGTGCCTTGAACTCAGGCACAGGCTGCCTATCCCTGTGTTGTGGAGGCGACTCCTCACGGTTTGTCTCTGTGCACCCACCGGTGTGTTGCTGGAGGGTAGGGGCTGTCTTCCTCATGTCGCAGTCTGTCCCCGCCCAGTGGTTCATGGATAGGAGAAACTCAGGAGCACAGAGGGAGGCAGGCAGGTCCGGGCAGGCGTGCCCTGGCTGGTGGCAGCGGCACCGCCTCCCACTCTGCCTGGCTGCCGGGATGCGGGAGGCCAGGCAAGTTAGACTTCAGCTTCCAGGCCCGACTTGACAGGCTCGTCCTACCCCCGGGCAGCTCTCTCCAGAGCCGCAGGTGTAGGGGCTGGGCCAGGCCAGGCACTGGGAGTCGCCCTCGGAGGCCTGGGGTCTTCCCTGCCTGGGAGCAGTGCCCCTCTCCAGGGTGGGCCCTCCAGGCTGGAGAGAGCTTCCCCGTCACGAACTCAGATGGAATCCGTTAGACCCCTGGGTCCCGTCTCCTCGGCTGTGCTGTGCTGAGACGCAGCAGTTGGGGGCTTGCTCAGGGAGTGCAGGCCCAGAGCAGAGGTGAGGGGCGGTGGGTCTCCCGGGCTGGGCTGGACGGCCACCCTCGCCCTCGCCCTCGCCCTCGCCCTCACCCTTACCCTCACCCCCACCCAGGCCCCATTCTGCCTCTGCCGTTGGTGCTGTGTGGCCTGTTGGTAGCAGTCTTACCTTCAGGCGGCACCTCCTGCAGACTCACCACCCACCTCCCGTGCTTCCTGTTTCCTACAGCCGCCGGCCTCGCGACTAGTGAGGCAGGTGCACTTCATCCGTGGTCTGACTCAGGCGAGCGTGACCTGAAGACTACGGGGATGAAGATCTCAGCCCTCGGCACTCAGAGCACCGGGCTGTGGGCCCCTCGCTGCCCCCGGGCACGTGCTCCCGGTCACGGTCACCTTCCTGACCTCAGGGCCTCGCCTGTGAGACACTGGCAGACTGAGCATGCCGCACACCAGAGCCCTGGGGGCAGTCCCCGGGCAGCACGCGGGTGGGGCTCTTGAGTAGTTGTCCTGGGTCTGGTGTCCTCCCATGTGGCAGGCCAGCCAGGAGGGCCGGGCGGCAGCACCCTGCTGTGCCCAGGCCCTCTGGTCTGTCTCTCCTGGGTACTGATGGGTGGGTGTGGGGTGTGAGGCCCCCCAGTGACAGTCCCTTGCACACACCTTGGAGGAGCTCAGGAGACAAGGTTTGAACCAGCGCCCATATTAACACACACAGCGTACAGCAGCACGGACAGCACTTTGTCACCTAAAACATCAAATGGCAGCATCGCTTCCGCCACGGGCCAGCTTAGACTTAGAGGGGATTGATTGTGGATTGGCATCTAGAAACAGTATTAATGCATACGTAATCTCCGAGTGGGGAAGCGGAGGAGATGGCTTAAAAACAGAATTATCAAGTAGGACGAATTCTGTGATATACACAGCGAAGGATCAGCACTGTTACATGCTGGAGAATTACTGTATGACCAGTGAAAATGCCAGCACGTTGCAGGAAAGTGGACACGTCCGTGTATATGTCCACACGTCTGGTGCACATACATCCACCCGCAGAAGTGCACATCAAAGCCGTGTGCGGATACACGGAGAGGAGCCGAGAAGGATCCGCGCCATATAGTGGTAGTGGCTGCCTCTCAGTGGATGGATTATGTCGATAGAGCGATAGAGCGATAGAGATAGATCTGTGTCTGTCTCTATATCTTCCAAGTTTTACTTTTTTGTGGTTGCGTTTTCTTTCTCCTATGGCGCTGTGCCGTCCAAACTTTCTACAGTAGACAGTCACTGCTTCTGTATCAGGAGAGAAGCTGTAGGAGATCCCACTTACACAGTTCCCTTGCTCCGGAAGGAGCCCTTCTGCCCGGGAGACAGGAAGCCTCCGCGGCGGCCGGCTGGCTCTGCACCAGTCCTCCGTGGGAGCCTCTCCCTGCCTCCGCCTCCCGTTCTCCCCCTGCATTCTCCTCTCCTGCCTGTGTCTGCCCCCGCCCCGGCGTCTTGGCACCCCTCCCTTCCCCTGGCTGTGTTCTTAGTGCACCTTGCACGTCTAGGTTTCCTTCTGGGTGCACAGGACGTCCTGTTCCCCTGTGCCGGGCTTTAGAAATAAACACAGGCCCGGGACAACTCAGCTCCTTTCCTGCGCACGGCAGGGCGCCCGGGGAGCGACCCCACCAGGAAGCCGGAGCCGGGCGTGGGAGCGTGGGGCGCGCACTCAGAGTTCTGAGCTCCGCAAGGCGGGGCTGCCCAGGGACTCAGCGCTGTGAATCCGTGGAATTACTGAAGCTGCTGGGAATCCCGGGTGCTCTCTTCAGTCAAAGAAAAACGGGAATTGGACTTGGATTGTTCAGAGCCCAGTCTGTGCCACCCACAGGGAAGGAGAAAGGGAAACATGACGTCTGCTTGTGAGCCTGATTTCTGTGCTCTCTGTGGGCCCTGCCTTCTCAGCAGTCCGTGCCCGTCTCCACACGGAATTCCCCAGCTGGCGCTGGAGGAGTGGAGGCCGCCTGCCTCTGTGGCCGGCCAGCCCACCCCCGGCAGCGGGAGCAGGGAGCCAAGGATCCACGGCTCGCGGGGGTCTCCCTCTGGTTTGCGAACCCTGCCCTGTTGTGGTGGAATGAGAAGGACATGCCAAGGTGGCCACTGGCAAGCGAGCATCAGTTACTCAGGAATGGCTTTGAAACCCACCTGGCAACGGAGCCTGCCTGGCAACAAGCTGTGATTGGATGGATTGGAAACTGCCTGGCAGGCTGTGATTGGATGGATTTGGAAACTGCCTGGCAACAGACTGTGATTGGTTGGGGCATAGACCGCCCCTTGACCAGATTGGCTGGTCTTGGCTATATAAGATGTTGTACCAACTGAAATAAACGAGTCTGCCAGCTGCTGGCCTCAAGCCTGCTTTCACCCGACTCCCGGGGTCTGTGTGGTGACTCCGCGCCTCTTGCCCCCACCATGCTGCTCCTCTCAGAAAGGAATCCACAGCAACATTGTTGAGAAATCAACTGCAACACCCTGTGTGCCCCACTGCCCGCTGTATCCAGTGAAGACATTGGCTGCCGCTCTGTGAAGCCTCCAGCAGTTACTGCTGAAGTCCCCGTGGGCCCCCGCCGTAGCTGGTTCCGAAGCCTCCCAGCCAGGGAGCATGGACTGCGTGAAGGGAAGCGGCTCTCCTCCGCGGGAAGACAAGGCTCACATCCACGTCAGTGCACTGCCCATTCCCCTGCACACTACAAACGCCAGCGGCTGGTGCAGTCGGTTGTGTAGGGACTCTGGGAACACCACACATTTGATGTGTTGTTGGTGACCCAAAAGACTGAGGTTTAAAATAATGTTAGGCATGAGTCGGCGTATCACTTCCGAGCTGGTGAATGGCCGCGTGCACTGTTGGGGCCCCGAGAGCCGCTCTCGTCAGCTGGGAGACCGGAAGTCTCAAAGTGCACGTTCCCAGGCGGCAGCCAAGGGCCTGCCTGGCAGGTGGCCCCCGCGCTGCGTCCCGCACGGTGGGGATGCGGCCAGATCTGTGCCCGCCCAGTACAGCCAGGACAGCATCACGCACGTGTGTGTCTCCGCCTCAGGTTCCCAGGAGAGAAGCAGCCCAGGCATGGCTGGGGTGTGCCCTCACCCAGGCAGAGTGGCCAGGGGAAGGGGCGACCCCGTCCGAACGTGGACCTCAGGAACTCTTCCTGCATCTGTCTGGGGCTCAGAAGGGACGCCAGCGGCAGCGCTGCCCGGGGTGACCTGTCCACACGGCGCCTGCCCTCCAGGACGTCACCTGTCAGTGCCGCAGAGTGACGCGCCCGCTCGGGGCTGCCGTCACACTGCACAGGCCGAGCTGTTCCGAGAGAGGACCTTGTGTGGGTGATGTTTTAACAGATCAGTGACTGCCTACAAGGCTGATAGATTTAGGTCCTGAGTTCCCCCCCCTGCCCCGCCCCGGTTGGAGCCTGTTGGGGCTATGGAAATGGCCTGCTTGGTCCCTCCCGTGGATCCTGGCAGGTGGAGACCGAGAAGAGCCGGTGCTGTGGGAATGCCCTCCTGGCCTTGAAGCCTTCTCGGGCAGGATTTCAGCCAGAGCTCCGGCAGGTTCTGTGCTGGAACCCCTCCCCCGAGTTGGGAGGAAATCTTGGTTTTCTCGAGGCGTGGGTGCCTTCTCCCTGTGGGAGGCAGAGCCGGCGCCGGGCCTTGGGGTGACCTTGTCAGCCGGCCTGGGGCCTCTCTGCTACACGGACCTGCGGCCGGGCTTCTCTGGAGGGGCTGAGTGTCGGTCCCGAGCGTGTGGGGACCCCGTCAGCCTGGGCTCTGTGTCCAGCCCTGTAGCCAGCGGGGGGCAACCGCGGAAGCATTCTCTTACCCCGCCCCGGCCACACACCTAGGATGTTGGTGTTGAATGAAGGTAAAGCTGTGTGTGTGCACCCGCCCCCACACACTTGTGCACACCTGTACACATGTGCCAGGAGCTTCTGGCCGGACCCTCGTTTTTCTCCGTGCGGCTCGCCTGCAGATGCTCACCCAGAGCTAGGTCGGGAGTGGCCCTGTGGCGTCCTCGGTGTGTGCGTGGCCGGCCGTGCTTTGTGGCTGCCACACGCTCACACTCCAGGGGTGCCGGCTCCCTGGCCGGGGACAGGGCCCACAGAGGCGTCCATCTGTCCCTCACTCCGACGGGCCCAGCGGTATCAGGCTGTGTTGCTTTTGTGTCTCGAACGTCTTTGAGACCAGAGAGGGCGGGGCTCCTGTGGACAGAGAGGTCTTCCCTGTGAACCTGGGAACTGACTGCAGGCGGTCGGTGGGGCGTGGGGCGTGGGGGACGGTTCCCGGAGTCGCGCCCACGGGGACGCCGGGCTCCCGGGACCTGGGAGGGCGCCTCCTGCACACCCGGGAGGATCAGCTCAGTAAGCTGCGCTGGTCTGCACCCACGGAAGTGAGTCTGTTGGGGCAGACATGTGGATTTCAGTGACGCTGAGTTCCTACAGCCTCCTCTGGACTCCCGGTCTCCCGTCCACGTCTCTGGGCCTGCGAGCTCCCGTTCTGACCAACACTGAGAGCGGGGCCCGCTGGGCAGACGGCAGGCCGAGAGGCCTTCGGGGTAGGCAGAGCGGGGCTGGTTTTTGTGAGGTTGGTCAGCCTGGCTGAGGGCGGGGGTGCTGCAGGGTGCTCCCGGGGTCTCCTGGGCAGGAGCTGGCCTGCTCAGCAGCACCCGGCGTGCAGAGCGGTTTCCATGGCAGATGGGACCCAGCTCAGTCGCACCCGCCCCCTGTCGTAGCACTCCACCTGTTCAGTTTTCACTCACAGGGCTGGGTGGGTTAGAAACCAGCAGTACTGCTTCTCGATAGTCCTCGTGAGCGTCGCGCGCACACAGGCCTGGTAAGGCGCACGCGGCCGGTGGGACTGTGTCGCACGTGATCGCTCCAGCTGCTGTGCCGAGGTGGGGGTGCTGGCTGGTGGGAGGGGGGACCACCACCCGAGGCCCGGTGCTCAGCACCCTGCCCGGGGCTGGCGTGCAGGCGTATAACGTTTCTGTCGCATCTTTTGTTTCCACAGTGAGAGAAAAACGCAAGAGTCTCTTCATTAACCATGTAAGTGAAGCTGTCTCTGTGTTTCGTGCTAATGACTGTATGAGCTTTGGTGGCTGTGTCTGCGCTGGGTGCAAGTGGTCCATGCGTTTGTCCACCCCGGGAAGAATGCCGCCGTGTCCCTGGTCTCGGTTGGGGTCGTCACTGGACAGCCATCGCTCGGTGTTTATCCACCGTCCCAGAAGTGTGTCTGGAAGCCCCGGTCTCCGTTGTCTGTGGGAAGACGGCGGGCGCGGTGTCGCAGTGGATACCACACAGGCCCAGAGGGAAGCCGCCACTCCGAGATCACCAGTCCTTTCCTGCCCTCGGCCTCTCCTCTTGGAATGGACGCGTAGAGCTAGAGTAGGCACACGTCTCAGGGCTCTCAGTCTCCGTACACGCTCCCCTCCTCAGCCTGTTTGCAGGCCCAGTGGAGTCTGCACGCTGTTGGTGCTCAAAGAAAGTGGATAAACTTGGTAGCACTTTAAAGGGTCTCTGCAAAGCCCAGCCCTCCCGAGCGGGACCTGATACACCTGGTGGCCAGGTGTGAGGCGTCCCAGGAAGGTCTCTTATCCTACTTCCTCGAGCGACAGGTGCATCCGGCTGGCTCCGGCTCCCCAGCCCCGTGGTCCAGGGCGAGCCCTGCCGGCAGCCCGGTGACAGCTGCCCCTTCCTCTGCTCCCAAGTCAGTGAAAAGAATACTCCCCCAGGAGGTCTGGAGTGAGGACAGCTGAACGGTCGGGATGAGCGTGCGGTGTGCGTCCTCCTGCTGAAACCAGGCTGTGTTGGTCCTGACCGAGGTCTTTGGACCTGTAGATGCTCTCTCTGCATGTGATCACGTATGTGAGCCTCGGGGTACCTGGCACTAGAGCCGCATGTTGAAGAGATTCAGAGCCATAATGCCGCATCCCTGGCCCTTTGCGAGGGACAGAACGCGGTTAGAGAGAGGGGTCCCTACCAGGTACTTGACCTCCAGGTGTGGGCAGCGTCTGTGTGCGTGCTCGCGGCTTCCATGGGGCCAGGTCGCTTCACGGCAGTGTGCGGCCCGGACGATGAAGCGTGGGTGGAAGGGGTCTGTGGAATCAGTGTGAGGGTCCTTCTAAAAGTGTTTGGAAACTAGGATTGCACGAGTCTGTCTCGGTGCAGGAACAGTCGGAAAGCCACCGCGTCTTTCCATGATGCACGTTTTCATGGGCTTTCGGAAGATGCCTTGTTGGCCTGGATCCCCAAAAATCTTTCAAGAAAGTAAACTGACCTTTTTAGTCCTCTTCCACAGACTTTTTGAAGGCCCCTCATATGTCGTCAGTAGGAGATATTGAAAATTGCCAGGGTGTATTTTGTTGATTATTGGGATTTTTTTCTTTGAAGGAGCGTGTGCTTTGGTGTAGAGATGTGAAGGCCAGAGCTCAATCTAAGTCTTTGGTTCCATTTATTTGGCTGCTGGGGGCCCTTAGCTGACTCCCCACCCGGTAGCGCATGTGCCAGGCGCTGTGCTGGATCTACAGCCGGGCCACCCTCACCGTTGGTGTGCAGAAGGACAAGGGCAAGAGTTTGACCAGCCGTGCACACATGGTGTCTGTCCCGTGGTGTGCTGTCCACTTTCCCCCTGCACACGTGGTGTCCCGTGAGGTCTGTGGGCCTGCCTCGCCCTGGGTGAACACCTGTTGGGCTCGGGGTGTGATTGCCTGTTCTGCCTGCAGGTGTTGTCTGTAGCCCCGCCCCACCTGCAGAGCCCCGGTAGCCTCCTGTCTCCTGCCGTACAGCGAGCGATGGAGGTCTGCTCCAGTGCCCTTCTCCTGGGTGGCGGACGACCATCCTAGGAAGTCTGTGGACAGATCTTGCTGAGAGTGAGCGTGGCTGGGGGAAGCCAGCCGCAGGGCGTGCCATGCCAGGCGGCCGAGGTAGCACGCAAGCCGTACTCCTGCAGGGGCAACAGGCCGGCCAGAGGTTCGGGTAGGGCTTGGTGATGTCCCCTGAGCACATGACTGCGTGTGCTGGACTCAGCACAGGGTCCCTGCTTGGGGCGGGACCCCTCCTCATTGCCCTTCTGCAGAGGAGGAGCCCGAAGCTTAAGGAAGTCTCCAAGTGCGTGGTAGCACCAGGCAAGGAACCCAGGAGGCCCGGCCCCGAGCCCCCACGAGCTCCCGTTCTGCACGCTCCCCAGGTACAGCACCAGTTCCTGCCACCACTCGGGGGCTTGGCCGGTTTCTCTGAAGCTGGACACCATGTCTGTACGTGGATTTCTGCGGTAGCATCTGTGGGTCTCATTTCTGAATCTGATTCTGATGAAGTTTGTGGTTTAACTTGCTGTTGAACTTGAGAATGGCAGTTAACCCCTTGTGCAGGCCTGACACGTGTTGCTGGGCGAATCCACACCGGGGCCGTGGTTTAGGGAGGAGGAAGGCGGTGGGTGTGGCTGTGCCGCTCGGCTCTGCTTCCTGCTGCTGGCCCTGGGCGATCGTCCCCTGTCCTGTTCCAGCCCAAGCAGGGTGGGAAGCAGACTGTCCTGGTGCACTCCCCTGGGGGAAGGCAGGGGGCGTGGCCCTCAGCTGGCTCAGAGCAGAGGAGGGGGCTCCGTGGAGGGAGGCTGTTTCTGGAAGGATCCCTGGGGGTTCGAGGACCTCCTGCTCTGGGAGTCTGCAAGCAGGTGAAGCCGGGGGGGAAGTACAGATGCTGCTGCCGTGAGATGCAGTTAGTTCTTACAGGAAAATCGAGTGTGTTCCGTAAGAGAAACAGGTATTTTTAAAAGGCTTGCGTGATGGTTTTATTTCGAGTTTGCTCTTTATTTAAAATTTAAATTGTGGCTTTTTAAAATTTTTTTATTTTTTTATTTTATTTATTTTTTTTTGACAGGCAGAGTGGACAGTGAGAGAGAGAGACAGAGAGAAAGGTCTTCCTTTGCTGTTGGTTCGCCCTCCAATGGCCGCTGCGGCCGGTGCGCTGCTGCCGGCGCACTGCGCCGATCCGATGGCAGGAGCCAGGTGCTTCTCCTGGTTTCCCATGGGGTGCAGGGCCCAAGCACTTGGGCCATCCTCCACTGCACTCCCTGGCCACAGCAGAGAGCTGGCCTGGAAGAGGGGCAACCGGGACAGAATCCAGCGCCCCGACTGGGACTAGAACCCGGTGTGCCGGCGCCGCAAGGCGGAGGATTAATTGTGGCTTTTTTTAAAATAAAAAAAAAAGATTAGCTATTTCAACCCATCGTTTAATTGAAGTGAAAATCTTGCCGTGGTAAGTACCTGTGGGGCCCTCCCGACACCAGGCCAGACTCAGGACTTTGGCGTTCAGCTGCCTTCTTCTGCCTCTCGGCGAGAGTGCACCTAAAACGAGTTGATTGTCCTAAGAACTTAGAAAACAAAAAAAGATTGAAACAGAAAAAAGCCAGGAGTGGCATGGCCAGTCTGCCCCACATCTGATTTGCTGTAACGCACTTTGGAATGAGAAAGGTGTTATTTGGTGTCATCTTCATTTAAAAAAAAAAATCAACATCGACATAGGGAATATTCTAGAACCTCTGGGGAAGTAAAGCAGTTAGGGTTATTGTCCAGGTGAGCAGGAGCCATGCTGTTGGCTGGCCTGGGAGCCGCCGATGGCCCAGGAAGCTTGCTCTCTGGGTTTTCTTGTCTCCTGGTTGGGTGGCACTTCCTGGCCTCCGGGCCTGGGTGACGAGCGGAGGGCGATGCAGGAACTGCCCTGGACTGAAAGTGGGTGTGACACCGCTGGTGGAAGTCTCTCTGGTACCTGCAGCGTGGATACCGTTTAATCGCAGTTACTAAGACCCGGGGTTGCTCCCAAGGAGTGTGTGTGGTCGGCTCCTCTGGGAACACTGGTGAGTGGTGTTCGCTGCTTCGTGGTAAGATGGTCATTGATTATTTGAAAGGCAGAGTCACGGCGAGAGGGAGTAGAAGTCCGTCTTCATGTCCTTGTTCACGTCCCCCAAAGGCTGCCGTGGTGGGGGCTGGGCAAGCTGAGCCAGGAGCCTGGGCCCCCGTGGTGGTCTCCCATACGGGGGACAGGGGCCCGAGTCCTGGACCATCTTCCCGCTTTCCCAGACGCAGGGTCGGAAGTGTGACAGCCAGGACTTGGCCCTCGCCTGAGTTGCGGTGTCCCGGGGGCTGCTTAGCCCGCTGGCTCCATGTCTGTTCTTACACGGGGTCATTCTGAGCTGATTTCTGCATTTTAGCTTTGAACTCCTGTGGAACGGGCCCTGTCAGGTTACACTCTTCTCTGGACGCCCTGAGTCGAAGTTAAGCGAGCTAGATCCAGAAACCACAATTTTAAAAATCCTGTCCCTGCCTTTGCCCCCGGGAGACCCAGTGCTGACGCAGCAGGCGTGCGCAAGACTCAGGCGTGGGTCTGCAGTTGGTCATTCCCTCTCCTCTTATCCCTTTACTTAAATTGCTTCTCCTCTATTTCCTGGCTGCCCAGCCCCCACCCTCCTCGCTTTTGCGGAATGGCCAGACCTGCTGATGCCCCCTACACAGCCGTGCTGGTGCAGTGGGCAGCTCCGAGGAGGACTCTCCCTTTCTCACCGGCTGTGGCCTCCCTCCCTTCCCTCTGCCCTCTCCCTCTGCAGGAGTGGCCCCGGGAGGGTGGAATGGTTTATGCCAACGTAGGCCAGCTGACAGGTGGAGCCACTTCGCTGGTGCCTTTGAGGGGGGTCCTGGGTACGACTCCCACGGGAGGGGTCGCTCTGAGGGCTGCTGTGCTGGGAGCCCGACCTCACACGCTTTCTGGGTGTCGTCCCTGAACAGGCCGGCGCAGATCCCTGGCCCTGCTGCCGCTTCTCACGGTGCTCGGGTGCCACTGACTCTGGCTGCCCAGGGCCGTGTGGCGCTGCATCCCCTGCACCGCGCACTCTTAGTTTTCTCTTCTTCGTTGCTCGGTTTGCAGCTTTTCCCTCTCGCTCGGGGCTGTAGACCGAGGGAGCCGTGAAGTCTGACAAGGAACAGACTTGTGTTTGAAGTAAGCACTTTTCTCAGGAAGGCCTTTGAAGAGGCAGCCTGAGGCCGGGCATCGGTGCAGCCGTTAGGAGGGCACGTGGGATGCCTGTCCCGTGTCCCAGTGCCTGGGCTTGGGTCCCAGCTTTGTTCCCCATCCAGCGTCTGCTGATGCCACCCTGGCAGGCACAGATGGTGGCTCAAGCGTTTGGGTCCCTGCCACCCATGTGGGAGACCCACCTTGAGTTCTGGCTCCAGCTTCAGCCTGGGCCAGCCCCCTGGCTGTCGCTGGCATTTGGGGAATAAACCAGAGGGTGGGAAATCGGTCCTTGTCCATGTGGCTCTCTCTGTCTCTGTGCCTTTCAAATGGAAAATACACACATGCACACATAAGCAGCAGATTCTCCCGCTGAGCCGTGCGCCAGGCTCCCAGGGCAGCGTCTGTGTGCATGGTGTGCATGGCTTTTTTGTTTTGAAAAGCTTTCAACTTGTCAAAGCAGTTGTACTAATACAGAAAACTCTGACCTACTCCTTACTCAGACTCACCGCTTTTTTTTTTTTTTAAGATTTATTTTATTTGTTTGAAAGACAGAGTTACAGAGAGAGGTAGAGACAGAGAGAGAGGTCTTCCATCCACTGGTTCACTCCTCAGATGGCTGCAACAGCTGGAGCTGCATGGATCCAAAACCAGGAGCCAGGAGCTTCTTCTAGGTCTCCCATGTGGGTGCAGGGGCCCAAGGACTTGGGCCATCTTCCACTGCTTTTCCAGGCCACCGCAGAGAGCTGGATCAGAAGTAGAACAGCCAGGACTAGAACCGGCGCCCATACAGGAGGCCGGCGCTTCAGGCCAGGGCGTTAACCCGCTGTGCTACAGCGCCGGCCCCAGACTCACCGCTTTTAAACCAGTGACCATCACTGTCTCTTGTGACCCTCTGACCAGCAGCCTGTGTTAATTCTCCTGGCTCATCTGGGAGGTGGTGGCTCCGCCATGTCCTTGTGTATTTCCGGAGGCCACGGCTGTTCTCTGTCACCACAGCAGTGTCGTCAGAATTGGGATTCTCCATTGGTTAGAGTTCTTTTTGGCTAGCTGGCCTGCCTTCACGGTGTGATGGGACCCCAGACACAGGCCTCCGTGGGCCCTGCCCTCTGCCACGGCTGCAGGCCAGGGCCGCCCTGGCATTCTCTAGGGGCGCCGTGGCATCCTGCCGTCTGGAGCAGGTCCCCGCCTTCCTCTGTCTTCCGTGTCACAGACACTGGTGCAGAACTCGGGGCCATTTGTGTCTGCAACAGGACCCCCCACCCCCACCCCGGCTCACCCACGGGACTCAGGGAGCGCTCGCCACAGAACCAGCTGGGGCCTGCTCCTGCCCTTCCAGGGCCTGCAGGCGAGGCCCTGGGTCGCTGGAGTTGACTCTGATGGTCAGGAAGCGGCTGTCTGGATTCCCCCCCGTGCGAGCACCGAGTGGGCAGACACTTTCCTGCTGACTTGGTTATGTATGTGAGAGGTTTACAGGGAGAGAGGGGAAGCACACGCAGGCACGGGCACTCCCATCCTCTGGTCCTTTGCCGCAGACGCTGTCTGACCACGTGGATGCGCTGCTCTGCTCCCCAGCCCGAGTTAGTGTGTGCTGTCCACGCTCCTCACAGCCCATCTGTGTCGCCATCCCTCGGCCCCCCACTCCCCCACACTTGTAGGTTGCCGTTCTCCTGCGGGGTAGGGCTGCCTTCGTCCGTCCATCCATCTTCCGTGTACACCTGCGGCTTCCGTTGTTTTGGGGAGACACAGCTCACCCCCATTCTCCATCATTTGAATGCTTGCCTTGTCCTGGATTTGGCCAGTCACACACTTCGGGGGCCCCGTGCCCTGTGACACGCCCTCATTCTGTTTGTTTTGGGGACTCCTTCGCTTTTTGGCATCAGCCATTCCTCCAGGAGCCCTGCTTCCTTCTAGAGCAGACAGCCCGGGGGCTGAGGTCAGTCGCCACGGGGGTGGCCCTGCATCCAGGCCGTCCGCAGGGTGGCTGGGACCACGTTGCAGAACTCAGAACCCTGACACCCTTGGTTCCCCTTCCAGTCTCCCGTGAGGTTTTGGTTTCTGGACTTTGGTCTTTGGCTTTTGCCATATATATTTTTTAAAAGACAACTTTATTGATATCTAATTTACATGCCATAAAATTTTGTGGGTTTGGTGCACTCCCAGAGTGCTGTGCCCCTCACCAGGGTCTGCATGAGCACACACTGGTCTCCCAGGGTCTGTGAGCACACACTGGTCTCCCAGGGTCTGTGTGAGCACACACTGGTCTCCCAGGGTCTGTGTGAGCACACACTGGTCTCACAGGGTCTGTGAGCACACACTGGTCTCCCAGGGTCTGTGTGAGCACACACTGGTCTCCCAGGGTCTGTGTGAGCACACACTCGTCTCCCAGGGTCTGTGTGAGCACACACTCGTCTCCCGGGGTCTGTGAGCACACACTCGTCTCCCGGGGTCTGTGAGCACACACTGGTCTCCCAGGGTCTGTGAGCACACACTCATCTCTCAGGGTCTGTGTGAGCACACACTGGTCTCCCAGGGTCTGTGAGCACACACTCATCTCCCAGGGTCTGTGCTCACACACTCGTCTCCCAGGGTCTGTGCTAGCACACTCGTCTCCCCAGGAAGAAGCCCAGGCCCAGGAGCTGTCGCCTCCTGTTCTCTACCCGTCCTGCGCCACTCTGTCTCCGTGCATTTGTCTGTTAGGAGGGCGCTCACCGGCAGGTGGTCTTCGTGAGTGACGTCCTCCTTGTAGTTCGCCAAGTAGCAGCACGAGCCAGACCTCCTTCCTTAGGTCGCGCCTCACCCTACTCCTGCGCTCATCACCGAGGGGCGCTGGCTCCCTTCCCCTTCTGGCCATCAAGGAGCCAGACTGCTCTCTGTGCTGTCAGCGGCACAGGTGCGCCCGGCTGCTGGGTACACCGTGGTCCTCCCTCCCTCCGCACACCCAGAACGGGGAGCAGCCTCAGGCCAGGAGCTTCTCTGGTCGCTTGAGCTTCTTGGAGATCTGGGGTTTAGATCTAGAGAATGACGCTCGGCCGTCGCGGTCGGCCTGACGTCCACCCGATGGCTTCACGCCCAGGTGGTGATCAGGGTGTCGGATCCCTGCAGCCAAGAATCCCCGTAGCTTAACACCTGTGGGCCCGGGAGGCTGACGAGGCCTCGCCTTGAGAACTTGGCAGATCAGCCCTTGGTTCTGGGCCGCGCCCCGGGCCAGGCCCCTCGGTGTGGCTGGTTTGTGTTAATCCTGACTCCTGGGGCTGGGCATGCAGCACGGCGCCCCCTGCCGTCCGTGAGCTCCGGGGGTGACCTCTTAGAGGACAAGGGGGCAAGTGCACGCCTGCTCTGCCGCGCCTCGCTTCCCGGCCCAGGAAGCTTTGTTCCCGGCAGTTCCCTTCGCAGTTGAGGTCCGGGTCAGAGGGAGAGTGGAAACCGCCCGGGAAGCACAGGTGGCGTCTCCGACCCTCGGAAGGCTCTCTCAGTCTGGGTGTCGGGTTGATGGCGTGTGCTGAGAGGTGGGCGCCTGTGGGGAGAGGATTTGAGGCTCTTCTAAACGCTTGCCGCCGTGTTGGTGGCTGTTAGATTCTGCGTTTCAGTGTGCCCTGCCTGATCGCAATGCGATTGCCATAAGAGCTGCCGAGAACCGACAGGGATGGTCTTGGAGTGGCGTCCTGAGAGTGCTGCGGCCTGCCACGTTACAACCCACGAGGTGTAACCCCTGCCCCCCCGCCCCTGCCCCCAGCACAAGGCGGCGTCAGGGGGAAGGGAGTGTGCGTTTCCTCCCTCTGGCTGGTTCCTTCCCACCCACGCCTGGGGAGGGAGGCGGGCCGGGGGCTGCGGGGTGCAGCGCCCTCTAGCTGCGCTGTCAGGAACCGGATGCCCGAACGGGAACCAGGATCCCCCAGTGTGTCCCTCTGATTGTTTAGGTACGGAACGCTCACCGCGTGGGAAGTGAGTGACAGCGTCCACACCTTTGCTTAGTGCTCAGCTAGGCCTCGGCGTGTAAATTCAGCACCACCTCCCTTCCTGGCCCTTCCGGGAGGAGTGCTCCGTGCTAACGTTCTCCAGGAGCACAAAACTCGGCCGTGGAGAACAGGCGGGGCTGGGCCCTTGGGGCGGGCTCCTGACAGACACAGCAGGTGGAGCCGCTGTTTGGGATGCCAGCACCCCAGATGGGCTCCGCTTCCCGTCAGCGCCCTGCTAATCCACTCGGGAGGCAGCCTGGGGCCCTGCCCCCTGGACGAAGCTACAGGCTCCTGGTTCAGCCTGGCCCAAACTTGGCCGTTGTGGCCATTTGGGGAGTGAACCACAGATAGCTCTCTCTCTATTTCTGTCTCGCTCTGTGCGCTTTTCAAATAAACGACCAAATCTTTAAAAACAACAGCCTGCACAGTCCCACCACCTAGTGTCACCCAGCGCTCGTAGTTTCTGAAGTGTCAGGTAGTTTTCCTCTCAAACCTGCTTTGTCCCTAACAAAGCAAAGATTCTTCTCCTTCTCTATGACTTCAGCTGCTGAAACCCAGAGCGTCCGGAGAGTCTAACTTAGCGTCGCCTGCACTTTCCGGGCCCCGGCGAGCCGTAGCCCAGGGGCCCACGCGCACGGCAGACCCCTGGATTGACCCCAGGGCACAGGAGCAGGATGCCAGCCAGCCGTGGGCCTCCCTCCTGGGGTGCACGGTGCGCCCTGTGTGTCGCAGGGTCCCCCAGGTGTAGGAGACTCGGGGCTGGGCGGTGCCACGCGAATGTGCGGGGGTCCCTCTTGTGAGTGGAATGTTCCCTGTCGGCGGGGGCCTGCGGTCGGTGCCCAGCAGAGGGGGTGACGGGACGTGGGGCCCTGTGTGACTGTGCTTGTCTTGTTCCCCTGTCTTCCAGCACCCTCCAGGACAAATAGCAAGGAAGTACAGCTCCTGCTCCACTATTTTCCTAGACGATAGCACAGTCAGTCAACCGAACCTCAAGTATACAATTAAATGGTGGGTATGCGGACGCCTTTGCTGCCCCTTCACCTGACGGACAGCCGAGCCGGGGGTGGGGAGGGGCAGCGGGGGTGGGGGTGGGGGTGGGTGGGGAGGGGCAGCGGGAACAGCCGAGCCGGGGTGGGGGTGGGTGGGGAGGGGCAGTGGGAACAGCGGAGCGGGGGGAGGGGCAGCGGGAACAGCTGAGCGGGGGGTGGGGAGGGGCAACGGGAACAGCCGAGTGGGGGGGGGACAGCGGGAACAGCCGAGCCGGGGTGGGGGTGAGGGTGGGTGGGGGTGAGGGTGGGTGGGGAGGGGCAGCGGGAACAGCCGAGCCGGGGTGGGGTTGGGGGGTAGGGGTGGGTGGGGAGGGGCAGCGGGAACAGTCCAGGACTTCTGCTTAGCGAGGGGTTTTGGTGGTTAGATTGCAGGGAGCTCGAAACATGCTTACATAATGCTGTGTGCATAGAAGGCCCGAGTCGTAAGTCAGGTTTAAACGCAGGTTCTGTGAGGCTTGTTGGTTCTGCGCATGCTCTCCCCCTCCCACTGCACACTGAAGCCGACCTGGCACAGCCCCACCGGCGTTTGCCCTTCCAGACACTGGAGGCTGCGCCCGGGCCCCGGTGTGTGTGCCTGGAGCTGGGCGCTCTCTCACTGGGGAGGTTGTGCGGGGCTGGGCCGGAGCAAGCAGGGGGCCGCGTTTCCCTGCCGCCTTTGCCAGCCATCATGGAGACCCTGGGGTGCTGGGGTCTGGCCCGGAGCTCTCCAGTGGAACGCCCGACGGTTCACGTCTGTGCCTTGGAAGACGGTCCCCCTCCTGAGCCACCCTGCAGCCATCCTGCGAAGCGAGCGTTCAGATTTCTACCTCAGAAGCCTTCTGTAGCCCGCTCGGCGTGTGAGCCCACGTGACCAGCGCCCGTCAGGTTGCCGTGAGGACGGCGTGCCTCCCTCCCGCCTGCTGGGCTCCAGCTCCCTGCTGTCCCCTGTCTGGGTGGAGACGAAGTGTCACCCTACCCCCGTGCTGCGGCGTGGCCTTGCCTGGGCTGGAGCTTCCTGCCGGGAAGGGAGGCTCAGTGCCTCTGGGAATGTTTCCTGCATTACGTCATGGGGACAGAGATGTGGAAGGGCCGGAGCGGTGCCGGGCGCTGAGCTGACATCCGCTCTAGCCCAGAGCGACTGACGTCCCCTGCCTCCGGGCCTCTCCTAGCAGGAGCAGAGGGACGCTGCGTGTCGGGGACAGGGAGGCTCGCCAGGGTTGCCAAGGTCAGGTGGGTCTGACTCAGCAGCTTGCCGTTAGGCGGCTTAAAATTGCCAGTGGTGTGACACACTCCTGGGAGCCTGGTGCTGGGCCTGTCTGCGGGGTGCACCTGAGATACGTATATGTCCACATAAAACACCTGTGCCAGCCCTGGGTGCTCCTGGGAGCCGCCAGGGAGCTTAAGAGCACACAGCCGGTGGGCGTCCCCCCACAGACCTCGGCTGAACCCTCCCGTGGTGTCACTGCCCTCCCCCGGAGATTCCGGTGGGCAGCCAGGCTTGGGGGTCCTGGTGCAAGTGGGCAGCTGCCTCCTGCTCCCCTTGACACGTCTGAATAAGCTGTGAGTTGAATTCACGGGTGGAGGAAGAGGAAGCCGAGGCCGCAGGAGCCGATCAGAGGAGTCAGCTGCGAAGACCAGATGTCCATGGAGACGTCGTGGCTTGTGTGCACTGCCCGGGGCTCTGAGGTGTCAGGAAAGCGGTCCCCTGACAGGGGAGGCGAGCAGAGGAGTAGGAAGGTGCTGCGTCCTGACGCCTGCCCAGCCCAGAGCACCCCGCACCCACCCGCAGGGAGCTCCCGGAGCCGTCTCTGCTCTCTGCGGCCACATCCAGACCTTATCCCCGGAGCACCCCGCACCCACCCGCAGGGAGCTCCCGGAGCCGTCTCTGCTCTCTGCGGCCACATCCAGACCTTATCCCCGGAGCACCCCGCACCCACCCGCAGGGAGCTCCCGGAGCCGTCTCTGCTCTCTGCGGCCACATCCAGACCTTATCCCCGGAGCACCCCGCACCCACCCGCAGGGAGCTCCCGGAGCCGTCTCTGCTCTCTCTGCGGCCGCCGCATCCAGACCTTATCCAGTGTTGAGATTCAAGCAGTCACTGATACATTAGGCTTCACCGCTCCAAGTCTCCTTGCTCCAAGTCTCCTTGCTCCAAGTTCTAGACAGCTCACGTCTAAGCTGATTTTTAGAGTTCAAGGGCCCTGTCAATCGAGGCCTGCCCAAGTTACAGACACATGGCCGGCCCCTTGTCTGCACCCAGGAAGGCAGCCTGGCTGGCTGGGGTGGCAGGTGCTTAGCTGGTGTTCCTGCTTCCAAGGGTGTGGCTCTTGGCCATGTTCACATTCAGTGCTGCCTTGGGCTAGGGAGACGGGGACCGGGGGTCTTGAAGGTTTGCACCAGGCTGGAGAAGCCAGATCTGTCACTGGGCAGGGACAGTAACAAACTGTTCACCCTGGACGATTGTATCTGGGGTGGCGCTTCCTCTGCTTGATTTCCTGTGGCCACAGCAGCTCTGTGATGGGGGCTGTGTCGTCCCAGTGTTACAGAGGAGGCTCCCGAGGGGCGCACTAACCCTAAGCGAGGGCTGTGACGTCAGCCCAGTGATGTCCGTCCCACGGTCCTGTGTCCGGCTCCCTCGCCGGGGCTAGCAGGGCAGTCCAAGATGAGCGTAATTATTACACTAGCCCCATCGTCCAGATCGCTCCTTTTAGACCTCACACCAGGCGAGCAAAGCAGCCAGCGAGGTGACCGTGAGGTAAAGAACACAGGAACTTCTCCCTTCCAGAGGGCACAGACCTCACGCAGACCAGAATCCCTGGCATCCACTGCTCCTTCCTGACGTAGGATCAGCCGCATCTACCGTCTTCACTCCCAGCGCTGCTAATGTCTACAGTGACGATGCCAATGTAAAACCCCGGCGATAAGTGTTGACTGCGATCCTGAAGCCCCTTCGCAAGCCCAGCTGGAGTCCTCCTCGGCTCGGGTGCTCTGGGCGAGGAGGACACCGCCACAGCACCGCGGCCTGCCAGCGCCGGCCAGCTGTGCTCTGAGCAGCTCAGGAGAGTTCAGATGGAGTAAAGATGGTGCAAGGATCTAGAGGACGCTGTTCACGAGGAAATCACGAACCACGTGGCCGTCAGCCTGAGTGACAGCCCATGTCCCGGGACCGCTGCGGTGGCGCAGCGAGTAAAGCCGCCCCCAGCGATGCAGCAGGTCAAGTCCCGTCTGCTCCAGTCCATGCTGATGTGTCTGGGGAGGCAGCAGAAGGTGGCCCCAGCGCTTATGGCCCTGCCACCCACGTGGGAGACCCGAAGAAGCTTCAGTCTGGCGCAGCCCGGCCGCTGTGGCCGTCTGGGGAGTGAACCGGCAGATGGATATAGATGGATCTCTCTCTCTCCCTCTGCCTTTCCAATACATCTTTAAGAAGCTTGCTTGAGTAAAGGCCCCCATTTGCCTGTGCCTTTGGAGAACTTTCCTGTGACACATTCTGGGTGGGTGTCAGCAGCGTTAGCTGGGACAGGTGCACTGAGGATGCACGTGGCCATGGTGTCTGCAGAGGGCCCTGGCGCACGGCACCAGGGACTTACTCCCACATGGACAGTGGAAAGAATGTGGTCGTAGCTGGCATGGGTATTTGTGAAGACGGCCGTTGTGGTGTGAATTGTGCTCCATAAATATTAGAGAACACCTGGAAAGTTCACCACTAGAGAAGTGGTTAAGGCACTCAGTGACCATGGAATGGATTATAATTAGCCATTTAAAGTCGTGGTTTTGAAGGATGGTTTAATGGTCAGAAAACTGCTGACACAGTAAGGATAAGAGGATGCCAGCCTGTTTGTTTAATTGTATAGGTTCTAGATAGGTGTCCTTACATCGCCAGCTAACAATGCTACCTTTGGGCAGAAGGATTATATTCCTTTATGCGTAAGAATTTTCCAGAATGCCTACAATAATTACAATGTATTCACCGTTAGGAAAGCCTTATTAAAAAAAAAAAAAAAACACCAGGGAAGAGGCTGTAATCACTGATTAAATGGAGATCTGGAATGTAGGGTGAGCACGTGAAAGCGGTCCCACAGGTGGACGTCACGGTGCCGTCGAGCAGAGAGTGGGTAAGCTTTGTGGACCCCAGGAGACTTGCTCAGGCCCAGGCAGAGCGGAGTGCGGTGGGTGCTACTCAGGCTTGCGGTGGCTACAGGGCAGCGCTGATCGAAACTGGCGGGGGGAGGGGCAGGCTCCAAACACTGTCTAGGTCCCACCACCTGGGTTTTACACAGCACCTGCGTCGCGCAAGTGAGGGCCGTGCGGAACTTGGGACAGAGTGCTTTGTTCCTAAAGGCACTAGGAGCGTGGCAGGGTTCCTGGGGCGCGCCCCGGGCGCTGTGGTTTGAAGAGTAAGTTTCCCCGATCGCCTGAATGACATGACACTGTTTGGCTTTTGCCTGGATTTAAGTGTTTGTGTTCGGAATACGTGAAATCCTGAAACACTGAAATCCTGCCTCTTATTTTACAGTGTAGCTCTTGCAATATATTACCACATCAAAAACAGGTACGTAGATGCCTCATTTGCCTTCCATGTGCTTTTCCCGTGTGTTTTCCCCGTGCTGTCCCGCTCGCCTCCGCTGTTGAGTTTGTCCTCTACTCACATTGTCTGGGATTCCCAGGTGTGTGTGTGTGTGTGTGTGTGTGTGTGTGGTGGAAGCCAGCTGAGTCGAGCCGGGCTTCTCCGTGACAATGACTCTTCCTCTTCTCTCTTTTCTGTCTGGTTGGTTGAAGCCTTCTGTGTTCTATAAGATATCCACTTAAAAATTTGTTACGTACAGCGGGCTTAAGAAATGTTCATAGCTTGAAGTGGGTTGAAATTTGGTGTCAGTGTAGACTGTTGATATGAAGTGTATCTGGCAGTGGTTCAGTTAATTTAAAAGGTCAGTTAACTCAGGGAATAGCAAACTTAAATGCTTATTTCAACATAAAACATGTATGTAAATGCATTCATTAAGACTTCTGCTTCAGGCGCGGGGCATTGATTGGAGTGCCTGAGATATCTTTCAGAAGCCACGTTTCTGAGTTGTCCTCTTTAAACGTCTTTAAGACGTTTGCAGCACTGGGCCACCCTGACCACACCTGATGGACGAGATTGGTCTCTAGTGACTTCCTTTTCTCGCGTGTCTCCAGGGCATCGTCCTCACTCCTAAGCACAGAGCCACCTCTCTTGCAGCCCTGTTGTGTTGACTGATGGGATATTCAGGGTTGTCGTATGAGCGTGATAAACACAAGTGGTGGGAACCAGAGTGGGGCGGGCAGAGCTGCCCCTTGGTGGGTGTGGGTCTGGACCCCTCGGAGCCCACACGGCACCACCAGTGTGCCTGCAGGGGCAGCGTGGACGTCTGTGAAGTGAGAGCAGGGGCCGCGGGGGAAGGTGGTCTGCGCCGTGGTCTGTTTCTGCACTGTGATCGTGATTCTTGGATTGAAGAAGTTAGAACGGCATAGCCTCGCGACCCCAGACCTTGGCCTAGAATGAGCCAGCCGTGAAAGTACAGCTTGTCCTTTGCTCTTTCTGGAACACCAGCGCCAGCTTTCTAAACGTTTAAGGCTTCAGGGACCGTGCAGTTCCATGAGTGGAACCCAGCCCGGCCCTCAGACTGGCCGTGCACCAGCGCCTGCAGGACACGTGTGCGTCTGGAGATGGGCCTGGACCTGGAGGCTGGTGCAGGCACAGCTGATGGCCACAGGAGCCGGCTCCATCACGCGCTTCCTGTGCAGCGGCCAGGTCCACACGTGCCTTTGCTTAGAGTTTGGAAAGCGGCTCCGTGAGGTCATCCCAGCATGGAGACACAGCGAGCCTCAGTAGCGTGCCCAGGCTTGTGCAGCTAGCTAGCTGGGGGACTGGGACCGCACCCGGCCCTTTGATCGCGGCCGTCCTGGACGAGTGGTGATGAGCTGGGCCAACAGTGAGTGAGCAGAGTGGAGAAGTCCAGGGGGAAGAGTGACCATTGGTGAGCCACATGGTCAGTGGACAGACTGCCAGTCTCCAGAGAGGAGGAGGAGGAGGGGCAGAGTGGTGTGCACTCTGTTAGCCTGAGCAGGTGGGGCCACGCGGCTGGTACCCACGGCTGTAGCGGGAGGAAGGAAAACAGCCCAGTTCTCAGAGGAGTCTGGGTTTTTCCAGACTTGTCAGGGTCTGAACCCTTGTTTCTATTTCAAACTTGCACTCTCCGCCTTAAGGTATTTCTGTAGAGTGCTGCCTGGCTTCTCAGGGCCCACCTGCCCACCCCTGCACGGCGAGCTCAGCTGTGCGTGCCCAGAGCTTTCCAGTCAGTTCCTGCCGTGCAGGTGTTGGGACGAAACATGAGCTGCCTTGTTAATGCTTTCTGTGGTGAATCTACAAAGCAGAAACGGTAGCACCGTCTGTGACCCAGGGACAGCCTGCAGCCTCTGGCGTCCCTAAGCCTCGGGCCGTAGCATTGACTGTGGACATGACCCAAAGAGGGCTTCAAAACTCAGATCACACAGTCCGGCGATGGCAGAGCCGCGCGTGGCGAGAGCCGGGTGGAGGTGGAGGCCCCCGCAGTCAGCGGCTCTGTGCACGTGTGTTCTGGGGCCAGCCGGCTGCTGTGTAGGTGCAGAGATGATGGAGTGAAGCCCTTCCCTCTTGTGTTTTGGCATAAAGCGGGCAGACTGTGGTTCAGGGTGGTGATGGTGGCACAGGTCCGTCAGCTGTAGGACGGTGCAAGAAATTCTGTCACCTGCTGAGAAGGGGTTCATTTGCATACTGAAGTCCGAAATCTGGATTGTGACTTAACCCAGCTAACCGTGGCTCGACCTTCGCTTCGCCGGCTGCTCACACGGCCTGTCGCGCCGGCGTGTCCCCGCGCAGTCGGTGTCCGTGTGCTTTGGTTTCTGTTTGACTCACGGTGCCGCGTGTTCCTGCAGAAAGTAAACTGTCCTTGTCTTCCTCTCCAGGGACTCAGATGGGAGGATGCTCCTGGATATTTTTGATGAAAACCTTCACCCTCTCTCGGTAACCCCCCCCCCCCCCCCCCCCGTGCACGTGAGGCTCTCGGTGGTTTGTCCCTTTGCCGCTGTTGAGTGACCGGTCCCCTGGGACCCCTTCCTCCCCACCCCAGAAATCCGAAGTGCCGCCCGACTATGACCGACACAACCCGGAGCAGAAGCAGATCTACCGGTTCGTGCGGACGCTGTTCAGTGCTGCCCAGCTGACGGCGGAGTGTGCCATCGTCACCCTGGTGAGTGCCTGTCTGTGCGCTGGTGCTGGCCTGGCCCGTGCCCCGGGGACGCGGGCAGTTTCCTTGGGGTCACCCTGGTGAGTGCCTGTCTGTGCGCTGGTGCTGGCCTGCCCCGTGCCCCGGGGACGCGGGCAGAGTTTCCTTGGGGTCACCCTGGTGAGTGCCTGCCTGTCTGCGCTGGTGCTGGCCTGCCCCGTGCCCCGGGGACGCGGGCAGTTTCCTTGGGGTCACCCTGGTGAGTGCCTGCCTGTCTGCGCTGGTGGTGGCCTGCCCTGTGCCCCGGGGACGCGGGCAGTTTCCTTGGGGTCACCCTGGTGAGTGCCTCTCTGTGCGCTGGTGCTGGCCTGCCCCGTGCCCCGGGGACGCGGGCAGAGTTTCCTTGGGGTCACCCTGGTGAGTGCCTCTCTATGCGCTGGTGCTGGCCTGCCCCGTGCCCCGGGGACGCGGGCAGAGTTTCCTTGGGGTCACCCTGGTGAGTGCCTCTCTGTGCGCTGGTGCTGGCCTGCCCCGTGCCCTGGGGACGCGGGCATTTTCCTTGGGGTCACCCTGGTGAGCGCCTCTCTGTGCGCTGGTGCTGGCCTGTCCTGTGCCCCGGGCACGCGGGCAGAGTTTCCTCTGGGGGTGCAGTGTGTGGATTATCCCCAAAGAGGATGTCATGCCCGTCCAGATTTTTTAAAATATTTTATGTATATATTTGAGAGGAAGAGCCACAGACAGAGAGAGGGAGAGACAGAGAGTCTTCCCTCTGCTGCTTCATTCCCCAAGTGGCTGGAGCTTGGCTGATCTGAAGCCAGGAGCCAGGAGCTGCTTGCAGTTCTCCCACACGGGTGCAGGGGCCCAAGCACATGGGCCATCCTCCACGTCCCCCGGGCCACCAGCTGAAGAGGAGCAGCCAGGACGTGAACCGGCGCCCATGTGGGATGCTGGCACGCGGGCAGAGGCTCAGCCCATGACAGCACAGCGCTGGCTGCTCCCAGAGTCGTTTGTAAATCACACTGAAAGCTGTGAGAGGCGGGGCTGAGGGAGAGCCCGGCGCTGGCGCGTGGGAGGAAGCAGCGGGGTGCGTCAGCGGCAGCCTTGCCCCACCTCCCCAGGTGTACCTCGAGCGACTCCTGACGTACGCGGAGATCGATATCTGCCCGGCCAACTGGAAGCGGATAGTCCTGGGGGCCATCCTGCTGGCCTCCAAGGTGTGGGACGACCAGGCCGTGTGGAACGTGGACTACTGCCAAATCCTGAAGGACATCACCGTGGAGGACATGTGAGTGTGGCCGTGGAGGACGCGTGAGTGTGGCCTGGGCGCCCGTGGGCACAGGGTGGCCGTGGAGAGCGCGTGAGTGTGGCCGGGTGCCCATGGGCACAAGGTGGCCGTGCAGGACGTGTGAGTGTGGCCGGGCACCCGTGGGCACAGGGTGGCCGTGGAGGACGTGTGAGTGTGGCCGGGGTGCCCGTGGGCACAGGGTGGCCGTGGAGGACGCGTGAGTGTGGCCGGGGTGCCTGTGTGCACAGGGTGGCTGTGGAGGGCATGTGAGTGTGACTGGGCACCCGTGGGCACAGGGTGGCCGTGGAGAGTGCGTGAGTGTGGCCGGGCACCTGTGGGCACAGGGTGGCCGTGGAGGACGCGTGAGTGTGGCCGGGGTGCCCGTGGGCACAGGGTGGCCGTGGAGAGTGCGTGAGTGTGGCCGGGCGCCTGTGGGCACAGGGTGGCCATGGAGGACGCGTGAGTGTGGCTGGGCGCCCGTGGGCACAGGGTGGCCGTGGGGGACGTGTGAGTGTGGCCGGGGCGTCCGTGGGCACAGGGTGGCCGTGGGACGCGTGAGTGTGGCCTGGGCGTCCGTGGGCACAGGGTGGCCGTGCAGGACATGTGAGTGTGGTCAGGGCACCCCTGGGCACAGGGTGGCCGTGGGGGACGCATGAGTGTGGCCTGGGCGTCCGTGGGCACAGGGTGGCCGTGGGGGACGCGTGAGTGTGGCCTGGGCGTCCGTGGGCACAGGGTGGCAGTGGGGGACGCGTGCGTGTGGCCGGGGCACCCGTGGGCACAGGGTGGCCGTCTGCGGTGGACAGCAGGCTCAGCCTGTGGAGGAGATGCACTTGGGTGTTGGGCGTGAGAGGCTGCTGTGCGGATGGCTGATGAGCAGCAGCGAGCTATTGGGCAGGGTGTGCGAGGTGGGGGCGCCCGCCGTGACTGAGAACGCCTGCTGAGGCCGGCCCGGGACCCTCTCGTCTCACTCGCCGTGGCTGGCTTAGGAAGACGGAGGCTCAGCTGCCTAGGGGTCGGGAAGGAGAGAGAGGAGAGGCGTGTGGCGGGATGGGGGCAGGGCTCTCTGCTTTGTGCCCTTTGTGCTTAGTCCACCCAGTTCTGTTAGCCAGAATGCCTACAGAACCCAACTGTCATGTAAATTCAGGATCAGCGCGAAACCCTTTAGGTTTGCTTACTGTGTCCAGGAAACGCTTAGGAAGCCTCCGTCCAGCTGCCCGTGGTGCAGGCCGTGCTGACCTGAGTTTGCTCTCAGCAGCCCCGTGACAGCCACGCTCGTCACCTGCACAGCAGACGTGGCTGCTGAGCCCTGGACAGGGGCAGGAGATCCAGAGGGGGGTGTCCACCCCCGAGGCGCCCGTGGGAAAGCAGCGGCCGCGGAGGGTGTCCGTCCCCCGACTGTCCAGGAGGATGCTTTAACCGAAGCAGTCATTTTTCAATTCGCCACTCTCTCCTTTAACATAGGTGAGAGGGTGAAAATAACACAGAGTGCACAGTGCCGGCCGCTGGGGCTTTAAATGACCAAGCTGGGAAGAACCAGTGCTGCGAGTATTTCTTACTTATTTCTTATTTCTCTGGGCCTCAAAGGAACAGTGTGTGTGTGTGTCTGTGTGTGCGCACGCGTGTGTGTGGTCTTTGACCATTACACACAAGGAAGTACTGTTACTGCTAAAATTCCCCTTCGACAGATGAAAATGCCAGATCAGTTGGCTGGCAATTAACAGAGCCAGGATTTTTTCCTGTTCTAAGCAACTGAAGTTAAATTGCTTCATTTATCTCATCTAACAAAAAAGAACTATTAAAACAACAACAAATAACACATCCTTGTCCACACAGAGAAGTCAGAAAACGTGGCCCCAGTTCATTCGGCAGAAATGAAACTTAACGTCCGGTACCGTCTGGCTAGTGGTGTTTTTAATACGTACTGTCTGGGGGGACAGTCAGCGCCTTCAGCGTTTAAACATCACAGTGCAGCTGCATTTTTGTGTTTGTACGTGATTTACTGCATGATGCTGCTTGATTGAGTGTTCTGAAAGGCACAGCACGGAGTTGAGTGTAATGTTGAGCTCATGTGACAGGCACTTCTGGAATGTGTTCTTGTTACCGTGAATACATTTCTTATAATTGCCCAAATGCGGGGAGCAAGCAGCTCCTTGGAGCCCCGTTAGTTTTCAGATAATTTATCCCTGCCAGATGTCCCTGGAAGATGCATTGTTGCAATCGGGAATAATCCTGATTTTCTAAATCTTCCCTTGGTTTGAAAATGGATCAGTTGGAAAATCCTGATTTTCCCCAAACCTCAGCAGAAGCATCGGGAGCCAGGAAGCCTGAAGCAAGGCGGAGAGATGGCCACCGTGTGCGGGTGTCCACGGTGCAGAGCGGGTGTGCCTGCCATGTGGGCAGGACTCCTGGTGCGGGCTGCGCTTGCTCCGTGCCCAGGCCGGCCCCGTCCTCGGCTGTCCCCGCCCCTCCACGCACGGCTCCTTCGGTGCTGACGCGTTGTTGTACTGGAGTCTTAGCTCAGAGGCCCACGATGTCACAGGACAGTCTCTCTCTCTCTCTCTCTCACTTAAATGGAGCGTAAGTCACTTACAGAAATAATGAAACAAATAAAAGGGAAATAAAAAGTGATTTAAAAGTGATTTAAACTTCTTTTTTAGAGATTTATTTATTTATTTGAAAGGCAGAGACGCATAGAAGCAGGGAAAGAGAGAGAGAGAGAGAGATCCTTCATCTGCTGGTTCACTTCCCAAATGGCTGAGGCCAGGCCAAAACCAGGGGCCAGGAGCTTCTTCCAGGTCTCCCATGTGGGTGCAGTGGCCCAAGGGCTTGGGCCATTCTCAGGCGCACAATCGGAGAGTTGGGTTGGAAGCTGAACAGCTGAGACTTAGAGCAGCACCCGCGTGGGTGCCACACTAGGCAGAGGCTTAGCCCTCTACTCCCCAGCGCTGGCCCCTCTTTAACTTAGAGGTAGGAAGCGTGGTGCACACACGTGGAGCCGCTGGCTGCCTCCACGAGGCTGCCTAAGCCACCGCGACCCCAGGGACTTCCCCGAGGCCTCCATGAGCGGTGCCCCAGGTTTCCTGGTCGGCCGCCGGGTCACCAGTGTCACCGGCCTTGCCACCCGACCACCGCGGTGCCTGGGGCCTCGTCACAGCAGCTGGAGCTGGGCAAAGCCTCGGTCCCTCGTGGCTGGAAAGGCCAGGCTGCGTGTGGCAGGGGCGGGGCCGAGCTTGGAGCGTGGCGAGGGCAGCGGCCGGGTCGGCATCCCGGCGTCCTGTCGGTTCATCTTCACTTCCAGGAGGTGGGGACTCCTGCAGTGGCCCCCGCCCTCCCGCGCTGCCTCAGGGACCCTGTATCAGGTACCGTGGAGGGCGAGGTGCCGCAGCTCCTGCCGCGAGGACCCCGCGAGGGGGACGATGGCGCCCTGTGGTCAGGCAGAGCCCGAGGACACAGCGTCCCGTGGGTGGCTTCACGGAGTAACCCGATTGGAAGGACAGCTTCCCTGAAGTCCCGCAGGTTTACGATTTGTCCCACTGCCTGTCAGTCATTGTCACTGCCACCGAACTTGGAGGCTGGGCGGGACTTAGCTTCCCTGCTGACCTGGCCTTCGGTTCTGCGGTTCTCCAGGTGTGGGCTGGAGACCAGCAGCCCCAGTAGCACCAGCCCCCGGGAGCTTACTGGAGATGCAGATTCTCAGGCCACTCACCCCCGGGCCTGCTGAGAGCTGGGGTGGCCCCGGGTGGCCGGTGCCTGCCGCGTCCTGCAGGGTCAGGGAGTTCCCTTTGAAAGGTGCTGGGGCTGGGTTGAGCTCAGACACCATGAGGGTCCCAGCCCTGCCCCTGCGCGCTGTGGGCCTGCTGGTATAGCGCTTCTTGTGAGGGTCCCAGCCAGTCAGACCTCTTCGTTTTGGACACTGGCTCTGCCTCTCTAGCCCCCCGGGGGCTGCACAGTGCTCTGGTCTGCAGCCAGCGCTGTGTCCGGTCCCCGTCTGTCCGGAGGCCGTGGTGCTGTGGGCCCGGAGGCCACAGCTCGCCTGGGCGTGGCCGCTGAGCCGGGCTCGCTCTCTCTGCAGGAACGAGCTGGAGCGACAGTTCCTGGAGCTACTGCAGTTCAACATCAACGTTCCCTCCAGCGTCTACGCCAAGTATTACTTCGACCTGCGCTCCCTGGCCGAGGCCAACAACCTGAGCTTCCCCTTGGAGCCGCTGAGCCGGGAGAGGGCTCACAAGCTGGAGGTGAGGGCGCGGTCGGGCGAGATGTCACCGTGACAGCTCCCTCTGTGGGGTGGGTGCGCCCAGGTGGCAGCTGCTGGGTTAATTTCGGTATAGTCTGCCGCAGCATCTTCCTGGTGCCAGGTTTTACTGAATACGCGTTCTGTTTTGAAGTCACAGGTTTCCAAAGGCCCCATTCTCTAGCTAGGTTTATTATTATTATTATTACCAGTTGGAGCAGGGCCAGCTCCCGTGTCTGGTCCGGCTTGGTGCCTGCGCTGTCCCCTGTCTGACTTGGGGTCCGGCTCGGCGCCTGCGCTGTCCCCTGTCTGACTTGGGGTCCGGCTCGGCGCCTGCGCTGTCCCCTGTCTGACTTGGGGTCCGGCTCGGCGCCTGCGCTGTCCCCCGTCTGACTTGGGGTCCGGCTCGGCGCCTGCGCTGTCCGCCGTCTGACTCGGGGTCTGGCTCGGCGCCTGCGCTGTCCGCGGTCTGACTCGCGTGCAGAGCCCCGCCCTGTCTCCTCCAAGTTCTTCCCTTAAGGAAAGGAGGCGGGGCTGCGGGAAGGGTCACTGGCGAGACCCCCTCTCCCGGAAGAGTGCTGAGGCCGGGTCTCGTCCCCCAGCACCATCTGCTCTCACCCACTGCACGGGGGACAGCAGTCACGCCCCACACTGGGAGAGGCCCAGGGTCTCGTGCTGCCCGCCATGTGTCCATCCCATGCACAGGACCGGACGGGCAGGTGGTGTCCAGCAGCGCTAACAGGCGGGAACAAAGCCAAGTCTGTAAGGTAGCGGAGGGGACTTGGTGCGGGTTGCAGAATGAAGAAAGCACAAGGGTCGAGTGGAATTTTACAGAGCGTGAGTGACGCGTCAGTCCCAGAAGGGAAGTGGGGAAACCAGGGGGAAGAGGGCGTGCAGAGCCCTGGGCCCAGGTCCACTGCATGAGCTCGTGCCACTCGGCCGTCGCTCTGTAACCTTGCACCAGCCGTTGGAACAGCAGTGTCCACTCCCCAGAGCATTCTCTCTTTTTAAGTGTATTTATTTGAAAGAGTTACACGGAGGGGGAGAGAGAGCGAGCGCGCGCTTCCATCTGGGGAGTGAGCCAGCTCTCCCACGTGGGGGCAGGCACCCACGCGCTTGGCCATCCTCCGCTGCTTTCCCAGGTGCATTAGCAGGGAGCTGGGTCAGAAGTGGAGCAGCCGGACTCGAGCTGGCGCCCATGTGGGATGCCGGCACTGCAGGCAGCTGCTTCACGGCTGTGGCAACGCTGGCCCCGTCTGCTGTTTTCCATGTGTTCAGGAGGAAGAGTGGGAAGTCCCCTCTCTGAAGAGTCTTGCCCCAGGCAAGGGTGAAGCAGGATTGTGGTTTCCCAGTGAGCCTGCCCTCAGCCTGGGCAGCCATGGACCCCGGTTGCTCCTGCAGGGCTGAGGGCAGAGCGCCCGGCAGTCCCAGAGCCGGGCGGGAAAGCCGGCCGGCCAACCCAGCGCGCCGCAGGCTGAGGCTGCTGGAGCCCGTGCTGTGTTCACTCCCGTAGGTCCTCCTTGGTGGGCTCCCCGGGCAAGGCTGCTCCCTGTCTTCTGAGGCCCACGCGCTCCCCCGCGTGCGGGAGCCCCTTTGCCATCACGCTTCCTGGGGATTCTCCAGATCAGCCCCCGGGTAGCACGCCCGCGGGGCCGAATCGAACGGTAGAGGATGCTGTAGCTGTTCAGGTGGGAGGCAGGTCCGCGTGCTGGCCGCTGGGAAACTCCTTGGGGCGTGTCAGTGTGGCTGTGGCCACGTGATGAGGGCTGCCGTCACCACGCGGAAGCGTCTCCGATCAGACGCTCACGGTTTGTAAAGAAACCAAGGAAGGTCGTTTCCCTGGAGAAAGGCAGCTCCGAGGCCTTTAGAACTCCCGTCTTCCCATTGAGAGGGGCAACTGCAGCCCCGTCATCGTGCCCCTGAGTCCTCGGCGTCTCGGGGCTCGCCTGCTGCCCTGTCTGGTTCTCGCTGGTGCAGAGTTCTCCTGGGTTCCCCCGTGCGCTCCCACACTCGTCCTCCGTGCTGGAGGTGTTGTTCTGAAACACGGACAGCCTGGGCAGCTGGCATGGGGATGGCAGGGACAGCCGCCTCCGCCCGGCCTGGTAGCACCGCTGTCTCCGTGCCCCTGCCCACTGGGGCGCAGCCTGGCCCACCGCCCAGCACTGTCTGCCCTGGGGCTGGGATTTCCTGCTGCTGAGAGCCCGCTGCTCCTCCACCAAGCGCAGCCCTGGATGCCGGTGCTGGCACCTGTCCTAGGTCCTGAGGGGCAGACCCCGGGTCCCCTGAGTGCATACAGTAAGCCCTACCTGCCGTGCACCTTCCACGGCACTGCCGGGGACAGGCACCGTCCTGGAGGCGGGGCAGCCGGCCCAGCTGAACCATCCCTCTCACCCGCAGGCCATCTCCCGCCTCTGCGAGGACAAGTACAAGGACCTGAGGAGAAGCACGCGGAAGCGGTCGGCGAGCGCGGACAACCTGACCCTGCCCAGGTGGTCCCCGGCCATCATCTCCTAACGGCGGCCGCCGGGGCCGGCGTCCATCCGCAGTCTCCTCCCGCCTGAGAAAAGACAAACTTGGGGTGGTTTTGGTTTCCTTTCCTTTTTTTCCCCCCCTATCCTTTTCTTTTTTTTTTAACTCATAGCTCCGTCAGGCCGCCTTCGCCCTGCGGGGAGGCGGGACCCGTGCGGTGGGCACCCCCCACCCCGTGTCACACCTTGCCCCATCGGCATCGGCGTTGGCGTCGGCGTGGGCAGTGCCTCCCGTGCCGCGGGAACAGACTCTGACCCCGGAGGAGGAACCGAGGGAGAAGGGAGCGTGTCGGAGAGGCAGGGAAGGCGGCCAGGGCGAGGCCGTGTCGTAGGGGCCTGGCCGGCCGGTAGTTGAGTCCAGTGGAAGACGCAGCAGTAGATAACAAAGATGGATGTGCATTGAACACAGGTGTGTGCCGTGGTCACGCGTGTGGACCCGTGTGTTCTGTGGGACTCCTCGCCTTCCCGCCCGCCGCTGTCGTGGGCACGGTCTTCACTGGGGTTCGGTTTTTGGTCCCACAGAGCAGAGAATATAGTTTGTACCCACCATGGCACAGACATCCAAATAAATAGTACTGGTTGTTGCTCTCTGCACCGTTTTTGCAAGCTGTCTTCTGAGTTTCGTTCTCCCACGTGGATGTGCTCGTCCCGTCTCTGTACCCCGTGCCTGTGTACGGTTTTTCGTCAGCAGTGGCAGCATTAACTTGACCGAAGTGATGAACCGGAGCTTTCCCTCTCTCCGTGTTCCTCACCCCAAGAACATTCTAGATCGTATGGGTGCTTGTGCCTTCCAGTTTTCTTGCAGTCTTTTTTATTTTTTTTTCCCCTCTTCTCCCCGCTCTGACCTGACGTTGCAGTCTGAGAAAGCGGTCAGAGCTCGTGGGCCGCAGCGGGCAGCGTGCCCGCCTCCCGGGCGTCCTCCAGCCGAGCGCGCTGGCCGGAAGTGACAGACGCGCCCCGCCCTGCCCATCCCATCCTTCCACATCCATTGTCTGAAGCAATATTCTCCCCAATTTTTATATGTTTACTTTAAATCAAAGTCAGTCTATTTGTATAAAGTTTTTTTAAAAACTTAAAATTTAAAAAAAAAAGGTGGGTGGGTATTCCAGTGGGGAGATTACCAAATGGAAAAATGTTACTATTTACTGAGGTATTTTTCACAGAGTGGTTGAATAAAAAAACGAAAACAAAAACAAAAAAAAACTCCACTTGCATTTTCGTCGTGGGTGCTTCGAGGAGCTGTACAAAACCCAAGCTGGGATGGACTGAGCTTCCTGAGTGCCGGCCCCACTGGCCCAGACCAGAGCCTGCCCACGCGACCGCACGCGCTCTGAGCTCACGGGGACACAGGCCGCGGAGGGTGCCTCCTCCCTGGGAGGCTGGAGCCGGGGGCGTCCCCTGTGTCCGCCTGGAGCCCCTGCACTCACGCACCTGCAGGCCCGGCCCCTGTGGAGTCGGTGCTGGGCGTGGCCGGAAAGCTCCGTCAGGTTCTCCTGGCCCCGGGCGAGCCATGAGCAAGCAGAGCACGCAGCGGTCTGGCCCTGGCGCCGTGCGGACACCAGGCTCTGTGCGGGCAGCACCGTCAGCGTCTCCCTTCAAGTCAGAGGTGAACTGGGAACCCTAAGTAGAGACCTCGCCGTGTCAGAATCCTGCGTGTTCCCCGACCTGTGCAGCTCACAGAGGGACGTGTGTGCTTAGCTGAATCCAAATACCTCTAAACGCGAATCGGTTCCTCTCTCGCGAAGTTGCTTATTTTGCCAGTCCATCCCAGGAGAAGAGGGCCTGCCGCCTTTATAGCAGAAATCTTATTTTTTAATCCCTTTTGTTCGAATGAGAGATCTGAAATCTGAATTCTGTAAATATTTCGATGCATCCGCTATTATTTTGTGGAGTTTATTAAACGACTTAAAAACGTTGTACAGTCTATTTATTGTATGTACATACGGTCCGACACCTGAAACTTAAAGTGGATTCCGTAGCCTGGCTCAGTCTCGGTCAGACTGTTGGGTGTTGTTTTCGCCTTGTGCCCTGGACTCTCCCTCTGTGTAGGAGCATCCCCGTGTTCGCTCAGTAGTGTGGCTCTGTATTAACTGCTCATGTTTCTTGCGGGAGGGGTTTTGAGACTCTGCTGTAAGCTTAGAGTTTAGTTTTACTTTTCCAGTTTGAACCACCTGACAACATAGGTAGGTAGTCTAGCTTCTTCTTCTTTTTTAAATAGTGAAGACAGTGTTCTGTTTCTCTAACTTGTTCTGAGTTGGCCGAACAGCCAGCGGCAGAGCAGTGCGGAGGCTGCTGGGAGCCGGCAGGGGCTGTTTGTCCACAAGGGGCTTGCCCTGCAGGAGCGGGCGGCCCCGGGGCAGCGTCCCGGCCGAGAGGTCTCCCCGTCAGTGAAGGGAGAAGACGACCAGGCCGTCTGCCTTTGCTGACTCTAATCTAATTGCAGATGTGTCTCAGCAACAGGTGAAAGCCACTGGGACGACAAATGTTTCCCGATGAGTTTGTTGTTGTTGTGTTTTTTTTTTTGTTGTTATTTTTTTTTCTAACTGGCAAGAGGACGAGAGGTCAGGGGCGTGGGGGCCGGGTGAGCCTGATGCCGCGGTGTGGCGTGGCGTGGCGTGCTCTGGCGCCTGCCCTGTGCCTCAGGCCCCCCTGCCGCCTCCACCTGACCCTTGGCAGTCGTGTTCCCGTCGAGGGTTTCCCTTGGTCTCAGCTGAGCTGCGAAGCAGAATTTGGGGACGGAGCGATTTTGACTTTCCCTGCTGCTGTTGGCAACCTCTCACCTGGAGCCATATTTTACAGCTTTGAATTTTTAATGAAATACGATTCTGGGTTCCTTGTAGGTGTTTATTAAGTGTTAAATAAACAAATACACAGAACAAGTAGCGTCTGCCTTCCTGTTGCATTCTTTGAGTTTACGATGTTGAGATTCTCCCAGAGAACCCGTCCACCCTCAGCAGCAGTAGGTACTGGTTAATTGTAAAATATAGACCTTTTTAAAGATTTATTTATTTGAAAGGCAGTTACAAAGAGAGAGAGAGAGATCTTCTACCCACTGGTTCACTCCCCAAACGGCCACAACCACCAGGGCTGGGTTCCCACCTTGCTGGTCCCCTCCCCCCCAGGCACATTGGCATGGAGCTGGGTTGGAACTGGCACAGCCAGGACTCTGAACTGGCACTCTGATGTGAGATCTGGCGTCACAGGCGACAGCTTAGCCTCCTGTGTCAATACCTGCTCACCCGAGCTCTCGAGCCTGGGACCAGAGTATGTCCTTCCCCCCACCTCCACTGTCACCGCCAGGCCCCCACAGGCCCCGCGAGGGCCTGACCGCGTCATCAGGCGGCCTCGCCTGCTTCTAGGTTCCCCCGCTGCCTTGCGAGCCTGCACCGTGGGAGGGTCTGTCCGGCACCCGCACGTGTCCGCAGCCTCCGTGAGAGATGAGCTCAGGTGTGGCTCGTGGAGTTCATTCCCTTGCAGAACTGGTACGGTTTCTAATGTGGGCGAAGAGTGGCGGTCTGCAGTCAGCATAGCTGGGTGTCAGCCTGCCATTGGGTAACCGGGATATTGGGCCGGGGGAGTGGTGGAGCCTCGGGTTTCTGTCAGCCCACAAGCTGTGATGCCGGGCAAAGCACTGCTCCTCCATGCACCGCTCAGCCTCAGAGGTCACTGCCAGCTGCTCGTGCGCCTGCCTGTCCCGAGCACACCCTGCCCGGCTGTTCTTGTGTCGATTGCCCTGTGTGCATGCACAGTGGCAGGACCTAGGGAGAGATGCCTACAGGGCGCCCAAGGCCCCCTGCTGAAGACGGGCTGCGTGGGTAGCTGTGTGGGCCCTGTGCCCTGATGGCCGCCGAGCGCGCGACTCTCCCAGGCCTGGTGCCGCAGTTCTGGTCCATGTGAGTATGGGGCTCTGCCCCCTGGGGAGCCTGCCCTGGGAAGGCTGCGCCCCGTGGCTGGCCCCTGCCGATTCCCGTCCTCAGCCCCACAGATGGCAACCTTGGAGGACTTTGCCGCTGCTCTGCGGATGGACGACACAGCAGGCTCCCGCCCCCCTCTCTGTGTCCTGCTCTCCGGTTCCCCACAGGGCTCGCCTTTGAGGGGCACCGGAGGAAGTGGGGTCGAGACGCTCATTGGAGGGCCAGCGGGTCAGGATGGTGATGGTGAGGCCCGGGCGCCGGGACGCGAGGGCTGATGGCCGTTGGCCGGGTCTCGAGGCTCCTGTGCCTTCGGTGTCGCCTTTTCCTGGAGCCATGTGCTCCAGCGCCGTGCCTCAGCCGTCCTGGAAGTGACTGGGGGGTTCCAGGAGCAGTCCTGAGACCACGAAGGACAACAGACTGCACCCCTGCAGGCTCTGGGGGGTAACAGGCACAGGATCTGGAGAGGGGGCCAGTGAAGCAAGCCGGCATCCCACAGGCGGCACGGTGCCCCGCAGTAGCCGCCTGCCCCGTAAGTACAAGCAAAACCAGCAACAAAACTCCCTTCTGGAATGTTTGCTAGAGGATGTGCCTTCATTTGTGAGCGGTGAGTTCTAGCGAAGGTTTTAGCTGACCCAGTGATTTCCACAAATACTGGTTGGGGTCCACCTGACGGACCCCCAGGTCTCAGCTTCCCTGGGGATGCTCCCGTGGGCATGTGGCCGGTCTGCCAGCAGGCAGGTGGCTGCTTCCAGCTGCACAGGTGTCCTGGAGGAGCCCGGGTGACGCCAGCTCTACCCTTCCCTAACCGGCTCATCCGAGAGGAGCCGCGGCGGTAGGAAGACGTTTGCTTCACCTTCTGCTTCGGAGGTTGCAGTTCTAGGTCTGGTGGCCTCGTTAGCGCCTGGTGGAGGCCGGTGCAGAGGAGCAGTCACATGGTGAGCCGGGACGGGAGAGGGAAGCTGGACCGAACTCAGCCCCAGTAACCGACTCTCACCAGATCCGCCTTCCAAGGGCACGCCCCCATGACCTAAGACCGCCCACCTCTCACAGCCAAGATTAGATCAGGTCCCCACCATAATCCATCAGCCCTTATCATAGGACTTTAGAGTTAGAATGCCTGGTGCAGGGGGGTTGCCTGGCTAGTGTGGCTATGTGGGGAGTGAACCATTGTATGGAAGAATCTCTCTCTGCCCTTCCTTGGGGAGCCAGGTTCTGTTCAGTCTGTAACAGGTGATGCGACAGTAGCCAGGAGGTGCAGCCTTGGGGCAGAGCAGAGATAGAGGAGGAGAGGGAGAGGAGCCAGGAGCCAGGAGCCTCCTCCGGGGTCTCCCAGGTGGGTGCAGGGGCCCAAGCACTTGGGCCATCTTCCACTGCTTTCCCAGGGGCATTCGCAAGGAACTGGATGGGAAGTGGAGCAGCTGGGACTCGAACCGGCACCCATATGGAATGCCAGTGCTGCAGACAACGGCTTAGCCCTCTGTGCCACAGCGCCAGCCCCTCACAACACTTTTTGCCCTTGTCCTTTAGCTCATCTTGAGGTTACTTAGAAACCGGAGGTGGAGGCCGTGTAAACTGTTGTCTATGTTTGGGGAGAAGTGCCAAGGAACAGTCTGCACCTGGTGTGTGTGGTTGGGGGCTGACGGCACCGGTGCAGGCCGTGAGGATGGGGTGGAACCTGGAGCAAACCCCACAGAAGCAGAGAGCGGAAGGAGGTTACCAGGGCTGGGGAAGCTGGGGGCCGAGGCGGGAGGTGGCAGGGAGAAGCCGTGCTGAGCGCTGCAGGTGCAGGGCGCCACGCACAGTGATCACGCACAGTGTCGGGCAGAGCTGCCCAGAGAGGAGGTCTCCAGTGCTGCGGAGCGTGACGTGACGTGTGTGTCCACGCGGCTGCTCTGATCACTGGGCAGTGTGCCCTGTGGCCAGCTAGGATTCTCATTTAGAAAGGAAGGAGGCAGGGCCGCGGGGCAGCTTAAGGAGAGGGACGGGGTTGGGGGGTGGGAAGCAGCTCCAGTCTCCAGAAGTTGCCGTCTTCCACCCCCACCCCTGCCTGCTCTGCGGGGGCTGGTCAGTGTCTCCGGAGCCATCGGGGCAGGCACAGGACTGGACGGCAGCCATGGCATTCGGATGGCATTGTCGGGTCGCTTGCCTTATCAGAAACGAGCGTTGGGTGTTCTTGGCGATGTGTGAGCCTTGCAAGGCCTGCTCTTCGCGGCAGACGCCCCCCTCCTCCCCACAAAGACCGGGCCAGGCTGGAGGTCTGGTCCCTCGTGGCGCCCGGCGTCTCCCGGGGCCCCCAGGCCCGCAGCCCTCTCGGGACAGAGCGCCAGCTGCAGCGCCGGCTCAGCGGGCAGGCAGTGCTCCTCCTAGCACGAACGGCGGCTGAGTTCTGCTATTTTTGTGGCTGCCGAGTATAGAAGCCACACAGCTGGTGGGTCTGGCCCGCTCGCGGGATCCCACGTGGATCCAGGCGCTGCTTGCTACTAAAGACGCGCTGCTGGGCCCCCAAGTGGCAGCCACTCCCTGCAGCTCGGCTGAAGAACTGTCCAGAACCTGGGATTGGGGGTTTCCCACAGAGGCGTCCCCACTCCCCCCATGGCTCATGCGTGCTGGCAGCTTTGTGTTTTAACAGCCCACGGCCCTGCCCATCCTGTGACCTCTCCGATGTCTCAGTGTGGACAGACCCCCCACACTCAGGTCATCTCCTGCTGGCTTTCCCTGGCCACGTCCACAGTAGTGCCCGTCTCCCCTGCCACTCGCAGTACAAACCACCGTGACTACGTCCTGGGTGGAGTGGTATCCAGAGTGGGTCTCACAGCAAGCCGGGCTGTGTGCTGTGTGTTGGGAGCTCCATCTGCCCACAGAGATTTGGGAAGTTTGACAACGAGCGTGCACGAGGGAAATACAAACACTGGGAGAGCAAGGTGGATCTGCTGGAGCCGCAGAGGTGGAATTCATGGTGGGGTCACAGCTGGAGAGGACGGCGTGTTGTCTGTGTGCGGAGCCCGTCTCAGTGAGGACGATGCTTGTGAATATACCTGGGGCTCACCTGTCACTTTTTATTGCAGGTTTTCGCAGGGGTACATTCTGCTCCTCCGATGTCTGGATGCGGCGACTACTGATCAAATGCAGGGAGTCGGTATTTCCCTCTCCTCAAACTTCTAATTGGGATTAGCACACCAATAACTAATACGTACAGAGAACTCATGGGAAATGCATAGTATGACAAAATAGATGCACGATGTTCCAACGTGTTTTCACCAAAACAGACATCCGTTAATTCCATTTGTTTCATGAGCTTTTCGAAGTTCTCTTGCGTCCTGGGCCAGCTCCGATGCGATGAACTGAACAATGCGTTCGTGCCACCTGTGACGCCAGCATCCCACCCGGGGCACCAGTTCAGGTTCCCGCTGCTCTGCTTCTAGTCCAGCTCCCTGCTGATGGCCTGGGAGAGCCGTGGAAGAGGCCCGGGTGCTTGGGACCCTGCACGCTCATCGGGGACCAGATAGAGTCCCAGCCTCCCAACTTCCGCCTGGCCCAGCCAGGCCGTTGCAGCCATCTGAGAAGTGAACCAGTGGGTGGGGGCCTCTCTCTGTGTGTCTGTGATTCTGTCTTTGCAGAGCTGCCGGTGAGTGAACCTCAGAGGCAGTGAGTGGGGCAGAGCGGAGGCTGACCACGCCGGCCAGGGGTTCAGTTTCCCGGAAAAGGCTGGGCCAAAGATGACTTCTGCTCTGTTCCGGAGTTCACGTTCTGGCTAGAGTCGGGGTCACCTTCGCCTGCGGTGAGCTCACTCGTTTGGAAGGTGATTGGCTGGACTGCTTTGTTAGATTTGCATATGCAGATGAGCATTCTCAGCTCAAGTCAGATCATAGAGCTATTCCTTAAAAACACACACAGCAAAAACAGATGTCATGGCCGGCACCGTGGCTCAATAGGCTAATCCTCCACCTTGCGGTGCCGGCAAACCAGGTTCTAGTCCCGGTCGGGGCGCCAGATTCTGTCCCTGTTGCCCCCCTTTCAGGCCAGCTCTCTGCTGTGGGCCGAGAAGGCAGTGGAGGATGGCTCAAGTCCTTGGGCCCTGCACCCCATGGGAGACCAGGAGAAGCACCTGGCTTCTGCCATCGGATCAGCGCAGTGCGCCAGCCGTGGCGGCCATTGGAGGGTGAACCAATGGCAAAGGAAGACCTTCCTCTCTGTCTCTCTCTCTCACTATTCACTCTGCCTGTCAAAAAAACAAAAAACAAAAAACAAAAAACAAACAAAAAAAAATCCCAGATGTCATGTCCGAGCGCCCCAGGAAGTCAGCTCTGTGTTCCTAAGCCCTCCACCACTTAGGGCAGGGGAGGAAAACTGTCTTGGGTTTGGCTGGACAGCCAGCCCAGGACTCCGGCACCTGCGCCTCCCTCCGTATCCCACAGGTTCCGCTGGTCTGCGAGGGACTGCACACAGCTGGCGCACGAGTGGACGGCAAAGGTGAGTTCCTTCTGGTGCCTCAGTGTTAGACCCGTGCGCATTCTCCGTGAACTGCACAGACCCAGTGTAGGTGCCTCGGGCATCTTCTCCCCCCCCCCCCCCCGCACCCCGCACTGGGTCTTCTCAGGAGACCGAGTTGGCTTCCTCCCCTGAGGTCGCACTGTCACATCTCAGAGCTGAGGCCTGGAATTCTCCAAGGGTCTTTGTAGACCAGGGCAAATCTTGGTCAGTGCACAAAAGGTAACAGGGAAATGGGCTGGGGGGGACTGGGGGGAGGTGTGGGAGCGTCTGCAGCTGGGGTCCCCCTCGCCCCGGAGCTGCTCCGGCTGTGTCTCTTCCCAACTCACCTTCCCTCGGCTTCGGCCTCGGCCTCCCTGCTCTCCGGGCCAGTCCTGTCCTCAACTCAGTAGTCGCAAGTTCACCTGCACTCACAGTCCCTGGGGAGTCCCGGGGGCCTGTTCCCAGCCCAGGCCCTACAAGGCAGGTTCTGCCCCCTGCCGCAGCTCCCACAGGTCAGCCAGCACTTTGTCTGCTCGGTGCCACGTGTCTCCTTGGTGGTTTGGCCATAACTTGTGTATTGATTATTATTGTTTATAACATAGTGTTTATTAATGTCATTACATATTAAATAATATGTTGACACGAAGTGTCTCTAAACAGAAACACACGTAAAGCAAAGCAAGGTACTGACCGATGGACAGAAATGTGCCCGGGGCCTCACAGGAACCCAACCCTGTGTTTCCCTAGGGACACCCAACCCTGTGTTTCCCTAGGGACACCCAACCCTGTGTTTCCCTAGGGACACCCAACCCTGTGTTTCCCTAGGGACACCCAACCCTGTGTTTCCCTAGGGAGCCCTGATGTCCAGGAACTCAGGGCTGGAGCTTACTGCACTGACCATAGTCATGGGTCTCTGAGAGCCTCTTACAGGCCAGTGAATGGCCAGGACGTTGCTTGAATCAGCAGTTAGGTGTGTGGTTCCCCCGGCCCAGAGGCGGTGCGAGTGAGCCCCACATTGTTAGCCGCCGTCACCAGGCTGAGAGCGCTGAAGCCCGGCCGGCGCCCGAGTGGCTGCGTTCTCCTCTCTCCGGCTTTCGTCAGGTGAACTGCCTGGTGGGCTCCTTGCACAGCTCCCCCACGGCTCCGCCCCGACTTGGCGTCCTCCCCACGGCCCACCGCTCAGGGCTGTCCCAGGTCCTCCGTCTTCTCCACAGACGGCAAGCTCCCCGCCCGAGCCGGGAGAACAGTTGTGATGGCTAATTTTAGCCGTCAGCCTGGCTGGACCGAGGAATGCCTAGAAACTGGAAGGCTGCTATTTTGGGTGTGCCTGTGAGATGGCCAGGCAGGGGCCTGCCATGTGGTTGGTGGTTGGGGGTCCCAGGAGGCCGCACGCAGAAGCTGGGACAGGCTCGACTCCCACCTTGCACAGCCATCGTAGCCACGACCCCTCCTAGCCCCCGCCCACCCCCAGCTTCTCTGGCGCTGAGGCCTGGGCTTGGACTGAGCCAGGCTCCCGGCACCCCGGGGCCCCACGCCTGCAGACGGGCTGCCGTGGGACTTCCCTGTGGCCGTGTACCGGTGCACGTAGCCTGTCGGTTCTCTGTCTGCAGGCACCTGCTGGATGCGGGAGCGTTATGACGGCCATGACACCCTGCCTTCTGTCTCCACCTTGCCGCTGGTAGCCATTGAGGATAAATGTCTCTGAGCAGGACACAGCAACGGAGACCAAGACAACGGGGGCTGGGATGGACTTGGGGACAGGGCAGGGGCGGGAGGGCGGAGGGAGGGGCGGGGCGGGGAGCCGGGGTGGGAGGGTCCTGTCGCTGGGCGGCAGCTGGTGAGACGCACACCTCCCTTTTACCACTTGGCTGATGGGGCACGGAGGGGAGACGCACACCTGTGACCCGCTCAGAGCCCAACTGTTCTGAGTCGCTCCGCAGGTGGGACACGGTCAGCAGTTGCCTTCTTGGTGCTTCTGTTTCTTTCTCTCTCTCTTTTTTTTTAAATATGTATTTGAAAGGCAGAGTTACATAGATAGGGAGACAGACACAGATATTCCAATTGCGGCTCACTCCCTAAATGGGCGCAACAGCCAGGGCACCCTGGAGAAATCCCACCGGCGTGGGCTGCGTGCCCGCCACGTGCCTGGCGCCCGCGCTAACATCGTGAATGCCGAGTGGCTCAGCATGCAGGGTGAGGCCTTCGGGACAGAGTACGTGACCGTGACCACAGGGCTTGGCCGCGGTGTCAGGCTCCTGTCATCACCACCCTGCCCGCCCCCCAGGGAGCGCTCAGCAGGGTGGATGAGCAAGGAGGGGTCCCCACTGGGGAGGTGCAGCCGTGGCCGCCCAGGCGATGCCCCCCGGGGGAGACAACCGTAAGCAGGGCCGTGCAAATGTTGTCAGGACGCCACGTGGAGTTGGCCTTCTCGGGCTAAAAGGAGCTTCTTCAGCTATATCCAGGAGCTCCCGGCTGTTCGGCTGCAGACGTTTGAGCAGCACTGCCGGGCCTGGAATAGCCCCCAGGGTAAGAATAGCCCATGGCCAGAGACGGCGCCTGCTGTCCGGGGGCTCTGCAGTTGTCAGAAGGCCTTGGCCCCCAGGCAAACGGCTCAGGGCTTCAGCTCCTGGCCCCTGGGCCTGAAACCTCCCCTTCCCACCTCCAAATCCCTCCTTGGAGCCTGAGTGAGGAAAACTCGCTCCTTCCTGCACAGCTCGCCGGCCGCCCCGGGAGAAGACAGCGGCTCAGCGGCGTCCTAGCGGCCTGGACATGGAAAGTGTGGACTGGCTGGGGTTCCTCCTCGTCACGCTGGACTGCAACGTGACCATGCTGGGTGAGTCTCCAACGCCCGTCCTGGTTCTGCCTCCCCGCTGCACTCTCCAAAGCGCCCAGCTCTGTCCCGGTTTCTCCGTAACCTTTTCGACACACCCCTAAGCATGGCTGGCTGATTCCTGGCTTTCTCTGACTTCGGCAGAATTTATCCCAGTCTCCTTGTGTACAACGCCCACATGGCTTCAGCACCCAGTGCGATGATTCTTTGAGACCTGTTTCTCTGCTCTCTGCCCCCACCACAGAGCGGAGAAGTTGCGAGTTACTTTGGCATGGTCTCCAGGTCTCCCCCAAGAACTGACCCCTGGCGTACAACGGGGGCCTTAGTGCCACTCTGGTTCCCTCGCTTGGTCTCGTTAATTCCTGATGCGGTGAGAAGAGGCAGCCCCCATGAATTTAGAGCAGCTGAGGACCGGGATTTTCTGCTGAGCTATCGAAAAGCTGAATGTTCTTAAAGAAATTCCATTTCAGGGAGTGTAGACTCCCGTCTGTGCATCTGTCCGAAGCCCTGCCGTTAGAGCCCTTGTCGTGAAGACTTGCTCAAAGCCGCAGCTCGCAGGGCCTGTGCCTGGGCACAGGGGCACCTGGCCTCCCCCAGGGCCTGTGCTCCTAAGAAGGGGGCGACAATACTGAGGTCATCAGTCTGTGCAGACTGTGGGCTGGATGGGGACGCCAGCAGCCCCTGGATGTCCGGTTTAAGTCCTGGGCACTGTGTGCTTCTGGATCAGCTCTGCTGTTTTTTTTTTTTTTTTTTTTTTAATGCATTTATTTGAAAGACAGAGTTACAGAGAGAGGAGGGACAGAGGGAGGGAGGTCCTCCACCCGCTGGTTCACTCCGCAGCCGACGGCAGCCGCATGACAACCGCAGAGTCGGGTGGATACACAGGTGCGCCCTGGCAGTCGAGCTGTTTAAAAAGCCTCGTGCAAGCAAGCAGGGGTGCCCCAGCCTCTGGCTCGTGCCGGGGGTTCCATGGACGTTTGTCAGACAGACCAGCTGGCCAGCTGGAGACGTTGCTGCCACTGGGCATGAGGGCCCTCCAGAAGCTCGTGGGAAATGGAGTTAGAGGGGAGGTTCATTGTGGCACCAAAAAGAATCGAAATCCATGCCTAGGAGGAGTCTTTAAAAATGTCTTGGAAAAGCTGCATCACGAAGACTGTGCACGGATTTCTGTCTCTTTTCCGCACCAAAATACACTTAGATTTCAATTCCATTTCCCACAGACTTTTTCTATTGACTTTGTAAAAAGAATGTCTCTTTTAAAAGAAAGATTTATTTATTTGAAAGGCAGAGTATCAGAGAAGGACCTGCAGAAACACAGTCTGGGGTGGGGGAGGGAGTGAAAGAGGGCTGGCACCCTCTGGTTCACTTGGCAAGTGCCCACAACAGCCAGGGCTGGGCCAGGCCGAAGTCAGGAGCCAGGAGCTCCATCCGGGTCTTCCCTGCAAATGGCAGGGACCCAGGTACTTGAGCCATCACTGGACCTCCCAGGCAAGAAGTTGATTTGGGAGGGGGGCAGGGCTGTGGCGCTGGTTTGAGTCCCGGCTGCTCCACTTCCAATCCAGCTCCCTAATGCCTGGGACAGCAGCCACAAATGGCCCAAGTCCTTGGGCCCCTGCATCCACATGGGAGACCTGGAGGGAGCTCCTGGCTCCTGGCTTGGCCTGGCCCAGCCCTAGTCATTGCCATCATTTGGGGAGTGAACCAGCGGGTGGAAGATTTCCCTCTCTCTGTCTCTCCTCTCTCTGTAACTCTGCCTTTCAAATAAATACATCTTAAAAAAAAAAAAAAAAAAAGCTGCCCGGGACTTAAACTTGATACTCAGGGGATGATGGGATGCAGGTGCCCTGAGTGCCGGCCTAACCACTGTGCCACGAGGCACACTCTAAAATGCATTTCTTTAGAATGTATTTATTTGACAGTGAGGGAGAGAAAATTCTCAACCAGTGGTTCTTGCTCCAGATGCCCCCAACAGCCAGGGCTGGGCCAGGCTGAAGCCGGGAGCCAGGAGCTCCCTCCAGGTCTCCCATGTTGGTGCAGGGGCCCAAGGACTTGGGCCATCTTCTGCTGCTTTCCAGGGTGCGCGTGAGCAGGGCGCTGGATCCTAAGTGGAGGCAGGACGTCTTAGCCAAGGGACTGCCACCTGCCCTATCCCTGCCTGTGGGCTGCTGGGGTCTCCAGCTTCGGTCCCCCAGCCCCCGGGGGAAGGGCACCTCTGTGGGGTGACGCGGGGTCTCTCCCCTAGGGAAGGTCTGGCTCCTGCTCACCGTGCTGCTGAGGCTGGCGGTGCTTGCCCTGGCCGCGCTCCCCGTCTACCAGGACGAGCAGGAGCGGTTCGTCTGCAACACCCTACAGCCGGGTTGTGCCAACGTCTGCTACGACGCCTTCTCGCCCGTGTCCCCTGTGCGCTTCTGGGTGCTGCACAGCGCCGCCGTGCTCCTGCCCTACGCCGCCTTCACTGTCCACGTGCTGCACAGGGCGGCCCGGCTGGCTGCCCACCGGCTCCGCGGGGAGCGCCGCCCGCTGCGCCTGCCCGACTTCTCCTGGAGCTACATCGTGCACCTGTGTCTCCGGACCCTGCTGGAGGTGGCCTTGGGGGCCTCCCACTACCTCCTCTTTGGGTTCCTGGTCCCGGCAAGGTTCTCCTGCAGCCATGCCCCCTGCCCCGGCGTGGTGGACTGCTACGTGTCCCGGCCCACGGAGAAGTCCCTGGTGACACTGTTCATGTGGGCGGTCGGTGCATTGTCCCTCATCCTTGGGGTCCTTGACTTGATCCTTAGCCTGCGGGCCCGGACCAGGCCAGCAGCCAAGGGCTCCTCCATCATGGAGCAGCGTGGCCATGTGGGGAGCCCAGAGGATGTAGATGGTGGGTGGCAGGGAGAGGGGGTGCCCACGCGCCCTGTCCCGTGGCCCCGAGGCGAGGGTGCCGCCAGCCCCAGTGGCACATTCCGTGGGTCCGGGCGCTTGGAGCTTCCGGATGAAGACGGGAGTGAGGGGATGGCCTCAGTCAGTGACCAGCTGGCCAGGGCATGCAGAGAGCCAGTGGGCAGCCCCTTCAGGGAGGCCCCCATAGACCCCAGTGGCTCAGGCCCCACTGGGGTGGTGGAGCAGCCCTCCCCGGGGCCTCGGGGCCGCCTGGCTGCACACCGCTCCTGCAGTCAGCTCCAGCCATCAACCCGGCCAGCCAGCTCAAGCAGTGCTCCCCACCTGAGAGCCAAAAGGTCCGAGTGGGTGTGAAGGGGCCACTGCCCCAGGCAGGGGCGCCCCCCAGCAGGTGCACAGCGGCCCATCACTGAGCCACGCTCCAAGAGGGCAGCATCGGCAGGAAGCCAGCCAGCCAGCCTGGGACAGGCGACCCCGAGAGACCCGGCTCAGACTTGTCGGCAGGAAGCCAGCCAGCCTGGGACAGGCGACCCTGAGAGACCCGGCTCAGACTTGTTTGGACAGCCCTGTTCCTAAAGGCACCAGCATGAGACACCCACGCCGAGCCACAGCCGTGAGTGGGACCGTGTGTAGCCTCACTCCTCACAGCCCTGTGCTCTCCGTGGTTCCTGGTGGGTGGGTGGGTGGTTTTGAGATGAGTGTTTGTCTTTCAGAGGCACCTGTGATGCATGGGTGACATTAATAACTTCTCCAGTGCTCCTAATAAAGCAAAGGCCGACGGCATCGTGACCCCACGCTGGCCGCTCTGCTGTGTGGTCGCTGAAATGGCCCTGCTGGGGGACACCGGGCTTTGCAGGGGCATCGCGTGTTGCCGCCGGTGGGAGCAGGGTTCCCTGGGCGAGGGGAGCCCCGGCCCATGGTCTCCCATGAGTCTGCCAATGGCCGCCCTGACCGGGGAGCGCCTGGCTGTGGGGCAGTGTCCCTAGGTTTGTCACGAGGCTTTCAGTCCTGGCGTTGCAGCCTGAGCCCTCCTGTCCCCGTGGAGCAGGGGGGATGTTGTGGGTGCTGTGGCACACGCAGTCATGAGCTTCCTGTGTGGACGCAAGACGCAGGCGCTGCCCCTGGCTCGGGACAGGGCTCTCAGAAGACGCTTTTGCATTTCCCTGTGCCTTGTGGTTTCATCTAAGTGCCTCCAAGTTCAAGTGCAGGAGCGCACGCTGCAGCACAGACAGCTGTGTGAAGGCTGTGGGCCCAGTGCGGCTGCTCCACCTCCAATCCAGCGCCTGCTGTGGCCTGGGAAAGCAGTGGAGGACGGCCCAAGTGCTTGAGCCCCTGCACCCACGTGGGAGACCTGGAGGAGGCGCCTGGCTCCTGGCTTTGGCCTGGCCCAGCCGTCATCTGGGGAGTGAAACGGCAGATGGAGGATCTCGCTCTCTGTTTCTCTCTGTAACTCCACCTTGCAGATAAATAAATCGATCTTAAAAAAAAAAAAAAAAAAGACATGTTGGCTGGTGCCACAGCTCACTAGGCTAATCCTCCACCTGCGGCGCTGGCACACCGGGTTCTGTCCCGGTCGGGGTGCCAGATTCTGTCCCGGTTGCCCCTCTTCCAGGCCAGCTCTCTGCTGTGGCCCGGGAGTGCAGTGGAGGATGGCCCAAGTGCTTGGGCCCTGCACCCCATGGGAGACCAGGAGAAGCACCTGGCTCCTGGCTTCAGATCGGTGCAGCGCGCCGGCCATGGCGGCCATTAGGGGGGTGAACCAATGGAAGGAAGACCTTTCTCTCTGTCTGTCTCTCCTGTCTCTCTCACTGTCTAACTCTGCCTGTCAAAAAAAAAAAAAAAAAAAAAAAAAAAAAAAAAGACACACATGCACTCTAGTCAGGAATCCTCCTTCGTTACTTGGGAAAGTATCTTTCTCTGGGTTTCTTCTTGTTAGGCTTGTTACTTCTTTCAAGGTACTCAGAGACTAAGAGCAGGGGGAAAAAAACCCCACAATTTTTGCACTGAAAAAAAAAGTTGTAATTCTGGAACTTTCAGGATGTTCCAGCCCTGGGGGAGGTTGTACAGGTTCCCTTTGAAAGATGTGGGGTAGAGACACAGGTCCTGCAGGTTCGGGGCCAGGGAGCAGCATGGACTCTCTGGACCCCCCAGCCCAAGGCAGGCGTTCGCAGTGGCTAAGATCCCCTCTGGGGGTGCCCGGGTCAAGCCCTGGCTCCGCTCTCAATCCCGACTTCCACTAGCGCACACGCGGGGAGGCAGCAGGTGATGGCTCAGGTACCTGGGCCCCTGCCACTCCCCAGATGGGGTTCTTAGCTCCTGGCTTCTGCCCAGCTCAGCCCTGGCTGTTTCGGGCATTTTGGAAATGGACCACCAGATGACAGCTCTCTCGCTGTCTATTTTTCAACAACAACAACAAAAATAACCAAAAAACAAGAAGAGGGGGTGTGGTCTAGAGGTCACTGGCACCCCAGGGCAGGCAGAGCCTTTATCTCCAATGAGGCTCCCTCGGCTGGTAGCACGCGTTCCTGAACAGGGGGAGGACGCGGTGAGGTCGGCCGGGGACATAAGCTCCATGCGCCGACACCGACACCACTGTCCCTCCCAGGCTCCCGGCTCCATCTAGTTTCTTGCTTAATAGAACCACACAGTATCGCACAATTCAGTTTCTTTCTTTGCAAGTCTTTGGTTACTAACAGGGCATGAAATTCTCCGTTTGCACCAGGTGAGGGCGCTCTGTCCCCTCCCAAGCATTTACCACTCCTGGAGTTGAAACAAAACAAAACAACACAAAACACCATGGAAACCAATCCCATCTGTCTCCAGGAGCCCAGGTGGGTGACCGCAGCTGGCTGGCCTAGCGGATCCGCGGAAGACCCCCAAGAATCCCCAGGGCGGCCTTGGAGAACTCTGGCATCTCAGTCCCAGGGTGCAGCCTGGGCGCTGTGGGCAGAGGTGAGGACCCCCGCTGGGCTGCTAAGCCGTCCAAGCCTGGGCCCCGGGGTGTCGCAGAAGGGGAGTGGACAGGGGCTTTGGTCCTTGTCCCCTGGGCTCGGTCACTTGGTTACCTTGGTGCTGACTGCTTCTGCCCCTGGCCGCTCCTCCTCTTGCCGCACCTCTCTCTCCTGCCGCAGGTGCCGGCGCCCTGCTCAACCCCTCTCCACAGGTGCCGCCTGCAGGCCTTTGCTTGCTGTGCCGCCCGTGCTCCCTCCCTGACTGCGCTGGCCAGAGTGACTCCCCTCCCCCCCGCCCAGTCTGTCCCTGCAGCTCCTCCTAGGGGGCTGGGGAATTCCTGGGGAATTCCCTCCTGGAGAGGAGGGACCATGTGTTCTCCGTGCCCGTGGGTCACTGGCAGACCACGGGAGCCCACGGGGCGACTCTGGGACCAGGGCGCACAGCGGGGTGCACAGGGGGCCGCTGTGTCAGGCCTGCAGGACAGGCGCTTTGCTAACCTGTCCGCACCCCTGGTTTGGGAGCTGCAGCGCCCTAACTTGCCAAAGGAGGTCTTGGGTGTCAGGGTGTGCATGTGTGTGCGTGTGTGGCACTCCGGCTGAGCTGCCTGTCACGGCATCTGGCGACCCCACGGCCTGCGGGTCTGCTGTGGACCCCACCCCCTCCCCAGCAGCCACCCCGCTCCTCAGGACCCAGGGTTCCAGGAGGCCCTGGGGTCCCCTCCTGTAGAACCTGGCTTCCCACACTGCTGTGTTCTCCAGGGGGGCTCTGGAAGGCCACAGCAGGCCCCCTCTACCCCTTGGCTGGCCTTGTCGGACACCTGGGGACAGCAGGGACAGCCCTGCCCCCTGGCCGACCCCACAGCATACGTGTGCAGCTCCAAAGGCTGACACTGGGCTCGGCCGACAGCCAAGTGTGGGGCGTGTGAAGCAGTGCAGTAGCTGGTGTAAAACCGCCACCTGCACTGCCGCATCCCGTACGGGCGCCGGTTCGAGTCCCGGCTGCTCCACTTTTGATCCAGCTCTCTGCTACAGTCTGGGAAAGCAGTAGACAGATGGCCCAAGTCCCTGGGCCCCTACACCCACGTGGGGGACCTGGATGAAGCCCCAGGCTCACCCAGGCCTGGCCAATGCAGCCATCTGGGGAGTGAACCCGCAGATGGAAGACCTCGCTCTGAGTCTCCTTCTTCCTCTGTAACTCTGGCTTTCAAATAAACAGAAAACTGAAGCCTACTCCAAACAGTCTCTATTACTGATTCTTCCTCCATTGAAGGGTTGGTAGGACAGATCTTTGGCAAGCATTCCACTCTTTAAATAAGAGTAACACAGAGGCTGGCACGATGGCTCACTAAGCTCATCCTCTGCCTGCGGTGCCGGCACCCTGGGTTCTAGTCCCGGTCGGGGCTCTGGATTCTGTCCCGGTTGCCCCTCTTCCAGGCCAGCTCTCTGCTGTGGCCAGGGAGTGCAGTGGAGGATGGCCCAAGTGCTTGGGCCCTGCACCCCATGGGAGACCAGGAGAAGCACCTGGCTCCTGGCTTCGGATCTGTGCAGTGTGCCGGCCGCAGCAGCCATTTGGGGGGTGAACCAATGGAAAAAGGAAGACCTTTCTTTCTGTCTCTCTCTCTAACTCTGCCTGTCAAAAAAAAAAAAAAAAGAGTAACGCAGAAAAGAATTTGTAGGAAGACAGGCACTTGGATTGCCACCGACCTTAGTTATATTTTTAGCTTAACAGTGACACTGAGGATTGATTGATTGAGCGGAGGTTAGCAAAAGTCACCTTAAACTGTGTGGGAGTGATGTCCTGTGAGGCCTTAAACAGATGCAGTTTTGAGGTCAGGCATGACCCCAGATTCTGAGAACTTGGAATGATGAACACAGAACGCCTGCAGGAGCCCTAGGTGGGTGCCTGGGACAGGGTCTGCCATCTGGGTCGTCAGTTTTTCTGAATGAATTGGAAGGGAAATGGCACTGTGCAGCCACAAGATGGCAGCAGAGCACCGACTGTGGACAGCGGCCGGCGCCGGCTCCGCTCTGAGCACCGCTCTGCACCCACTCTTGAAGTAGCACATCTGCTGTGCAATCTCTCGGTGGATTTCTGCTCGCAAGATGATCTGTGGGCCTCCCCCGCAGGCTCTGAGGCACCGGGGCGCCCCAGCGCAGCCCGCGAGGGCTAAGGGACTGCCGCTTAAACTCTGCTGAACTTGGTGCCCTGTGGTCCTTCCCGGTCCCGCAGCTGCCCCGGCAGCTTGCTGTAATGAGCTCTGGCCTGACTGCAGGTTTTCATCAGGTTAGATTTTATTGACATTGATCTAGCCACACAGTAATGACGTCTTTCCCCACGGACCCCGGTATTTGACAAGGTGTCCAGAAACAAATATTTGTTTCATAGTCACTTAGGTCACACCCTGGGAGCCCAATGGGGTGTCCGGGGCAGGTGCACCAAAAGAATCAGCCGTGGGGTTTTGATTTCACGAGCAGATGGCACTGGGTATGGGGCAACTTTGCCAGGCAGGTTTTGGCCTCAAAGGCAGAAATCGAGCACACGGCGGCTTTCAGCTGGGGTTGCGGGGAGCCCAGGTGCAGGGGGGTGTCAGCAGTCCACAGGGGCTCTGTTGGTTGGCTTCATGAGCCTGCTGAAATTGAACACAAGCAGCCACCTGGTAAAAGGAACCAACACGGCATTTGACAAGGGTTCAGAGAACCAATAGCTAGCAAGCCCCTCAGCTGACCACTTGGCACTGTGGCCCATGTTCAGAACTCTGTCACTCATGGGAATGGCACACTGGAAGCCCAACATGCCAACCAAGGACTTTCAGCTCTGTCCCCGTCTGCCAGGTACAGCTCTCGTGGCACCTGCACCCTCCAGCCCTGCAGTCCCCACTTGGGTGGGGAGCAGGCCCCTTCTGGGCACCTAAGGCACACCCCCATGGTCCCTTCATGACGACAATGGCGGCAGAGGGGAGGTTTCACAGGGCCCCGCCTCGGAAAACGCGGACTGGCGGGAGAGCCGGGGCCGCTGTTCTTCCTGTAAATCCGATTTTTAAAAATGCAATTAACAGCAAGCACGACTCTGGGAAGGATTTGCAAAATGTCAGGACGTGAGAAGTCGCCCACAGTACGGAAGTTTCCACCCTATTAAGAAAACCACCGAAGATTCCGATCTGGAGAAGTAAAGAGAAGAAACATCTTAGCAGGATGCCCAGGACAAGTCCCCTCCCACCACGGTGATTGATGCCTCCATCATTAGCGGAGGATCTGCCCGGTTCTTATCTTGATTGACAGGTTAATAAGGGACCTGGGGCTATCTTTTCAGTAGGAACACACAATCCCACCAATTACTTTTAAATTATTGCTAATGTGTCAGAAAATAACAAGCATCAGGAATAAAAATATCTTTAAAAGAGAGAAACCTCTGCCGAACCAGCTCCTACTTCCGGGTTCAGAAAACTTCCCAGAATTTAGTGAATAGAATTTAGGCACTGAGGATTTTTTTTTTAAAGAAAAACTTGTAGATTATAATAGTTCATTGGTTCAATTAGGAGCGAGAAAGAAGGGAGTTTTGTAATGCAATTGTCCAGGGAAGGAAAAGGCTTTAAATTGGGGGATTCTGTGCCGAGACCACCTGTAGGGCATTCAGCAACGCCGCAGCGCAGGCTCGCAGCCTGCGGGCTGGCCAACAATACCGGGAATGGCTGTTTAAAAGGCGGAGCGCACTTGTGCTCCCGGTCCCCACTGACTGTTACAAGTGTTCCCGGCCCCTGGCTCCCTCTCCTTTTTAAAGTAAAAGTCCCACATCCCTTCAATGGCCGAGCGCTCAGGCTCCGTGGTGGCCAATGGAGCCGGCTGCAAGGACGGAACAGTGCGGCCTTTACAAACGCCTTCGAAGATCAAAGTTTTTCCAACTCAAAGGACCAAGTTCCCTACAGATTAACCCTATTCATCCGGCTCCTCTTGAAGGGATGGTGTGCAGAACCACTGGACAGACAGGTAGGGAGCGCCACCATTGCCGAAGCTTTCTGCTAATGCAGCAGCCTTCTGCTTCAATACATTAGCTTAGTCTTGACAGAGGGATAACAGGTTTTCTTTTCTCCTCCAGAGAAGGCAGCACATTTGGGACACACAAGCAGGGATGATTATTAAGATGTTAACCCATGAGAAGAATCCATTCTTGAGCCCTCCCCTGCTCGCGACCAGGCTGTCCAGTGAGTCCCACGGCCAAGAGCGCCCTGAGCTTTAACAGCGCACCTGGACGTCCCAGCAGCACGTGCAGTGACCGCACCACCAGGGGCTCTGCGGACTCCAGACGCCAGAGAGCCCAGGTGGGCTCTGGAGACCTTGGCGGGCACGACACGGGGGAATGGCGGGGCCCAGGCCCAGGGGGCTGCTGCCTTGCGAAGCGTCCGGCTCACCCACTCAGGTGCGAGCTGGATCCAAGATCTCCACTCTGCTGTCAGTCCCACAAGGACCTGGACGGCGGTAGAACCAGCGCGTTTGCCGGTACCTTCCCCCCACTGCCAAGGTCCCCAGGGAAAGTCCCTTTCCGGCTCCTGGTCCTGGCCAAGCTGGCCAAGCCCTCTGGAAGGCAGCAGCAGCTCAGAAGACGCAGGGAGAGCCGGCGAAGCTTCCGATCATTTATCAAAAGTCGTTTTATTGACAAAATAGAATACTTATATTTGTTCTTACAGGGGTCGCCTCTACACTTTTTACAAAAAAAATGTACACGTTGTATATCTTTGGATATATACATATGGTACACGTTTTTGTTTTTTGTTTTTGCTTTTTACAATGTAACAAATAATTATATAAATACATCCTCTAACGTCAGAAACCCGTATTTACTTGGATTGGGTGATTAAGACATTTCTTGCTTGCTTATTTAAGGCATGTGCCCGGTCAGGAAAGATTGACCCAAACCGTGCAGCCCCGGACGGCCGCAGTCGGCTCGCCCCTCGCTCCAGAGTGGACGCACAACACAGGGGGTCTCCGGGCGGCATCGTGGAGCGCTAGCTTCCAGGTCGGCGAGGGGCACGCGGCGAGGGGGCTCCGGAAAGCCCGGCGGAGTCCACCCAGCCGGGCCCGCGCGGCAGGAGCGCCCGGCGCGGGAGGAGGGGGCCGGCTCCCGGGGGGCTTCCATGCCAGCTACTTTGTTCTAAGGGAGTCCTTTAAGTCCCAGCTAATGGATACCATTAAGAGTTCATTATCATGCTAATAGCAGTCAACACCACGGGGAAGGGGGTGGGGTGGGTGGGAATCCCGCGCGCGCGCGCGCGCACGCACGCACGCGCCCCCCGCGTTCAGACCTGGGACAGGGGCATCTGCTTCGGATAGGACCCCGAGCTGGCCGTGCCCGAGCGCCAGGTCAGGCCGGTGCTGACGTCGCTGTAGAGCGAGCCCCCTCCGCCGCCGGGCCCCGCGCCCGCGCCGCCGCCCCCCGGGCCGCCGCGCCCCTGCGCGCCCGAGCCGCCGCCGCCGCCGCCGCCGCCCGCCGTGCCCTTGCTGGCCCAGCAGCAGCGCGTGCAGAGCGCGCGCCAGGACTCGAGCGTCTTCCCGGACCAGATCCACACCCCGGAAGTGATGCCCACCACCAGGCACATGAAGTACTTGAGCATGAAGACGGCGTAGTCGGGCCTGCGCGCCTGGTCGGGCTGCAGGTCCCGCAGGCAGGGGCAGTTGTGCGTGGCCTCCCAGCGCGGCCGGTTGTGCTGCTCGTAGAAGAGGCAGGCGACCACGACGGCGGCGGGCACGGTGTAGAGCACCGTGAAGAGCCCCAGGCGGATCATGAGCTTCTCCAGCTTGTGCGTCTTGGTGGGGCCGCCCTGCTGCTTGATGACCGAGCGGATGCGGAACAGCGACACGAAGCCGGCCAGCAGGAACATGGTGCCGATGAAGAGGTAGATGACCAGCGGCGCCAGCACGAAGCCACGCAGGTTGTCCAGGCTCTGGTTGCCCACGTAGCAGATGCCCGCCACCGGGTCGCCGTCCACCGAGCTGAGCGCCAGCACGGCGATGGACTTGACGCTGGGCACGAGCCACGCGGCCAGGTGGAAGTACTGCGAGTAGCCGGCGATGGCCTCGTTGCCCCACTTCATGCCGGCCGCCAGGAACCAGGTGAGCGACAGGATGACCCACCAGATGGAGCTGGCCATGCCGAAGAAGTAGACGAGCAGGAAGACCACGGTGCAGAGCGCCGGGCCCGTGGTCTCGTAGCGCACGTGCTGCTCCACGGCGCCCAGCTCCTCGTAGTCGCCGCGCGCGCCCGCGCCGCCCCCGGCCGCCGCGCCCGCCGCCGCCGCCGCCCCCGCGGCCGCCGCGCCCCCCGCGCCGCCCGCGGCCCCGGCGCCCGGCGCGCCGCCGCTGCAGGCCACCTTCTCGTGGCCGGCCACCAGGCGCACCAGGTAGCCGACGGACACGAAGAGGTAGCAGGCCGAGAGGAAGATGATGGGCCGCTCCGGGTACTTGAAGCGCTCCATGTCGATGAGGAAGGTGGACACGGTGGCGAAGGTGGACACGAAGCACAGCACGGACCACAGGCCGATCCAGAAGACGGTGAAGGCGCGCTCGTCCTGGCTGAAGAACGGGTTGTGGCAGGGCAGCGCGCAGTTGGCGATCTGGCCCGTCTTGACGCGGTTGTAGAGCGGGTGCCGCTCGCTGGACACGCTCACCATGGGCGCGCGGCACTGGCAGCCCGCCTCGCAGGGCGCCGCGCCGCCGCCGCCGCCAGGGGGCCGCGCCTTCCCGCCGCCGCGCGCGGGGGCCGCGGCCGCCGCGTCCCCGCCGCCGCCCCTGCCGCGGTGCGGGGGCCGGGCTCCGGGCGCGCGGCCGTGGCCGCTGCCCGCCGGCGGCTGCTCGCCCGGAGGCGGCGGCGGCGGCGGCGGCGGCGCGCGGCGCGGCGGGCCGGGCGCGGCCGTGGTGAGGTCGGTGCGGTTGTAGTCCATGCACAGCGTGTCCGGCTGGCCCTGCTCCGGCAGGCGGTCGCAGCGCATGCGGTCGGGCCAGGCGAAGCCGTACTGGCGCATGAGCGGCGCGCAGCCGGCCTTGGCGCGCTCGCACACGGCGCGGCAGGGCGGCAGCGGCTTCTTGTAGTCCTCCAGGCAGATGGGCGTGTACATGGAGCACAGGAAGAACTTGAGGTCCGGCGAGCACTGGATCTCCACCAGCGGCCAGAACTGGTGCACCTCCAGCCCGGCCTCGTCCTGCGTGTCGTGGTTGAACTGGTTGGGCATGTAGGTGTAGTTGTAGCCGATGCCCCGGCACAGCGGCACGGTGATCTCCTGGCACGCCAGCTCCTTGGCCGACGCGGCCGCCGCGCCGCTGGAGCGCTGCAGCAGCGCCAGGGCGGCCAGCAGCGAGGTCACCTCCAACAGGTAGCCCCACTCCATGCCGCGCGCGCGCGCCCGCGGCCCCCGCGAGCGGGGCCGGCCGCCCGCCGCCGGGCTCTGCGCCTCGCTGCGGGCCGCGCTCAGCTCTCGCGGGGCGGGCCGGCCCGGCCGCGGCGCATGGCCCCGACCCGCTCGCTCGCTCGCTCCCCCTGGCGCGCGCAGGGCCCCTCGGCGGCGCCGCAAGTTTCCGCCCGCGCCGCGGCGCGCAGTCAAGATGGCTGGGCCGGCCGGGCCCCGGTCAACCCCGTCTCGGGCCCCGGGCGCTCATGCCCGCCTCCGCCGCCGGCTTCCTCCGTGCGTCCGCCTGGCCGGCCGCTCCTCCTCCTCGGGCGCAAGTCCGCGCCGCGCCCCGGGCCGCTCCTCCTGCCCGCCGCGCGCGCCCCGCTCGCCCCGGAAGCGCAGCAGACCCCCGAGCTGCGCGCCCGGCCCCGCCGCCGCCTCGGCGGGAGCAGCACCCTGCACCCAACTTCCCGGCCGCGGCCCCCCGAGCGCCGCGCGCCCGGCTCATGAATATTTATACGGCCCCGGCGCTGCCCCGCCCCCTAGTGCCGGCCAATCGGCGGCGGCGGGGCGGGGTCCGCGCGCGGGAGGCGTGGCCTCCTGGCCGCCGGCGGGCCGGGGCCCCGCGGGCTGTGCGGGCGGCCGGGCCCGGCGCCTGGGGGCTGGCTGCAGGGCGGCGGCGGTTCCCCAGCGCCCCGCGCGGCCCGCAGAGGGGCTGGGCTCGGGGGCAGGTGGCGAGGCGCGCTCTTCCCCGCCGGGCGACCCGCGCGCATGGTGGAGGCCCGCGCCGCCCGCCTGGTCTTCGTGGCTCGCGGCCCGGAGCCCCGGGCGCCCGCAGCGGCTGCGGGTCAGGTGCGCGCCCGGCGCCTGTCCGCGCCGCGTGGCTCGGGGTGGGGGAGGGTACTGTGTCGGTATTCGGGTGGCGCTGGGACGCTGGGCTCCCTCTTGCAAAACAATCCAGTATCTTCTTAAAAAAAGAAAAAAAGAAAACAAAACAAAAACTTGTAAATCAGCGGCGGGGGGGTGGGGGGGCTCGGGCTCCGGTCTGGGTGCGCTCGGCTCACGCCCGTCCACGCGGAGCGCACCAGCTCCGGCCGGCCGACCCGCGGCGGGCTGCCCCGGGCTGCGGTGCCCGCCCGGGCCGGGGGGCGCCGGCCGGCAGCGGGGTGCGCGCAGGTTGGTGGGCGCCGGCTGGGCCGTCGCGGGGGGCTGTCTTTCTCCCGGTGCGGAGCGTTTGTTGTTTAATTGATGTCGCTGTTCCACTTAGCGCTCGCGCGGGACTCACGCTGCGGCGGTAATTACTGTAACCTCGGGACTAGCGCCGCGGCGCCGGCGCCCCCGCCCGCCTCGCTCCCCTCCCCTCTCCCCCTTCTCTCCTCCTTTCTCTCTCCCCTCTCCTCTCTCTCCTTCCCTTCTCTCTCCTACTTCTCTCCACGTCCCTTTCCCTCTCTCCCCTCCTCTCTCCCTTCCCCTCCCTCCCCCTTCTCTCCTCTTCTCTCCCCCCACTTCTCCTACTTCTCTCCTCGTCCCTTTCTCTCCTCTTTCTCTCCCTCTCCCTCCCTTCCTCTCTCCCCCCTTCTCTCCCTCTCCCCCTCTACTTCTATCTTCTCCCCCTCCTCTTTTCCTTTATCTCTCTCTCCCCCCTCCTCTCCCCCTCCCTCTCTCCCTCCTTTCCTTTCTCTCCCCCCTTCCCTCTCTCTCCCTCTCCCCCCCCCTTCTCCTCCCTCTCCCCCACTCCTTTCCCCTGCTGCAGAGCCCAGCCCCCACGCGGCCCAGAGAGGGGGAAGGCACCAGCCTCTCCAGGTCCAGGTGGCTCCTGGCGGGCACTGCGTAGTCAGGGGACAGGTGAGGCTGGCGAGGGCGCATGCGCGCTGCTCTACCTGGCCCCCACCTCCGAAGGCTTCAGGGGCTCCCCCAGCCTTTGCTGGGCAGGGAAATGTCACGCGGAGATGGTTAGACTTGCGCGCCGTGTAAACTGACCAGAATGAGGGAAAAAAACAGCCTGACATTTGAAAATCGAGGCTGCAAATAGTTGGTTTTGGCTGTTCACTGGCATTCGATTCTTTCTCCTTTTTTCTTTGGAGACAAGATGAAAGCTTTGATGATGTGGAATGTGGAAATTTTTGGTAAGTGTATTAAGCCTGCGTAAAAAAAATAAGCAGACAGAAGTTCAGACTTCTAAAAAATCATGTTATAGGCAATTTGGGGAAACTTTTTACTGATTTGGGACATAAAATCATGAAAGATTTACTTACATAAAATCCTGAAAGATTTATTTTTAATCGTCTATGAATAGCATCTGAAATTTGCCAATAAATGGGAAAATTAAAAAAAAATAAGTGACTACTTGAGAAGCTTTCAGAGGGGGAAAGATTTCTAAAGCCAGCAGCGGTAGTGTGCCCGCCAAGACCAGAACTGCGGACACTTTGCTTGTATGTAAAACAGCATTTCCGGGCAGGGAAGCCGGTGGGTGGGGGATGAATGAATAATGCAGAGTGCAGGAGCAGATGTCCAACAGGTAGAGGGGGAGGCCGGAGGGAGCTGGAACACGGGGTGGCCACGTGGGTGTCAGGAGAAACTGGGGTGAAGGTACTGCAGCCGGACTTCTCGCAGGTCGGGCTCCGCACCTGCAGAACACGTGATGTGAGCGTGGAGTGGAGGACCCTCTGCACCTGATGGCGTCTCTTGGATGTTACCTAAGACACCAGCCGGTTTTCCAGAGGCTGCTTTTCTTCCAGAGAAACGAGTATCGCACGTTCAGAGAGTTTAAAACTCTATCCGGTGACGCTGGGTACTTGACGTTTTGAAGATTTAAAACATTTATTTGGAAGAGGGAGGGAGAGCGAGCGAGCTTCTCTCTGTTGGTTCAGTCCCCCAAAACACCCAGGCCTGGGCCAGGCTGACGTCAGGAGCCAGGAATTCCTTCTGGGTCTCCGTGTGGGTGGCAGGGACCCCAGGCCTTGGGCCATCACGGCTGCCACCTGGCCCCTCAACAGGAAGCGGAGTGGAGGCTGGGCTGGGTCTGGAACCCAGGCACCCCGCTATGGGATGCCTGTGTCCCAAGCAGCATCTTGACCACCAGGCCTCACGGCCGCCCCGTCTTAGTGGGCTCAGGTCTGCAGCACACCAAGCGTTGCGTCTTCAGCGGCCAGCTGTGTGAGTGGACGGGAGCAGGAGATGGACTGGTCAGGGAGGGTATTTGAGCGCTCTTCCTCCTCACCAGCAGCGAATGTTTACAGAGCTGTCTCCTGCTTTCTCTTCCACCAGGGAGGGAGGCTCCTGTGGGTGACAGGCCGCGTGCCCCTCGCTGGAGGTCACTGCTCCCTTACATGGAGCCGCCATTTTGGAAGATGGCGCCTGCAGTGTGGTGCTGCCTCTCCAGCCACTCCAGCGCGTGCTCCCGCGGGCTCAGTTCTTGTTCTCATTTGCACAGGAGTACGGGCGGGTGTCCAGGCTCTTGAGGACACAGTGTGCACTCATTTGGGAGCTTTCTTTCTTTAAAGATTTATTTATTTGAGAGGCAGAGTTACAAAGAGAGGGGGAGAGAGGTCTTCCATCTGCTGCTTCACTCCCCCAGTGGCTGCAATGGCTGGGGCTGGGCCAGGCCGAAGCCAGGAGCCAGGGGCTTCCCCGAGGGGTGCAGGGCCCAAGCGACTGGGTCGTCTTCGCTGCTTTCCCAGGGATCCAGCAGGGAGCTGGGTCGGAAGTGGGACTTCCTTCCGCCATAACCATCTTGTAACTCAAACTGCCAGAGCCAAGCAAGGACACCTTCCCTGGCGCTGAGCGTAGAAGCCAGAGTTCACAGTCAGTCCCCCGGGCTCGTGGAAGCTCCAGCTGCCGAGTCATCCCGTTTCAGGCCACCCTCCATTCTCTGGAAGCCCTTGGCTGACTGGCCCCGAAGCACGGTGGTCTGAACCTGCCTGGTGGCCAAGGTTGGCACCCAGCACCAGACAGGCTGTGACGGTGGGCGGGCTCCAGCAGGGGGCTGGTGACGGGGCCCCGGGGAAGGCAGAGGGCAGGGAGGCGGGGCTGCCAGCGGCACACCTGACCACGAGCAGCCCAGTGCCCAGCCCCCAGCACATCGCACTCTGGATTAGGAATCAAGGATGCTCCAGGTCCAAGCAACCCTTAATATCCGGATTCTCTTCCCTGGGCCGTGCACAGCATCAGGTTCTCTGTGCACTGGGAAATGGCCAGCAGTTTACCACGCGTTTTCTTGATAATGTTTATAAACTGTGCAGTATCATTCCTGAGTGCCTTTGTGTTGGGCTTTTACCCTAAAAATGGACAAAATTCTGGGAGTCAGAGGGTATTTGTTGTTAAGTCCTAGACCCTATAACCTTTTTATTTTAAAAGGTGATTTGAGGCCGGCGCCACGGCTCACTAGGCTAATCCTCCGCCTAGCGGCGCCGGCACACTGGGTTCTAGTCCCGGTCGGGGCGCCGGATTCTGTCCCGGTTGCCCCTCTTCCAGGCCAGCTCTCTGCTATGGCCCGGGAAGTGCAGTGGAGGATGGCCCAGGTGCTTGGGCCCTGCACCCCATGGGAGACCAGGAGAAGCACCTGGCTCCTGGCTCCTGCCATCGGATCGGTGTGGTGCGCCGGCCGCAGCGCGCCGGCCGCGGTGGCCATTGGAGGGTGAACCAACGGCAAAGGAAGACCTTTCTCTCTGTCTCTCTCTCTCACTGTCCACTCTGCCTGTCAAAAAAAAAAAAAAAAAAAAAAAGGTGATTTGAGATGGAGAGAGAGAGAGAGGGAGAGAGAGAGAGAGAGCGAGCCGGCATCTGCTGGTTCACTCCCCAGTGCCTGCAACAGTTGGGACGGGGCCAGGCTGGAGCCAGGAACCCAGGACTCCACCCGGGTCTCCCATGCGGGTGGCAGGGACCCAGGACTCCACCCGGGCCCCCCCACGTGGGTGGCAGGGACCCAGGACTCCACCTGGGCCCCCCCACGTGGGTGGCAGGGACCCCAGGACTTGCACCACCACCTGCTGCCTCCCAGGGAGTGCATTAGCAGGGAGCTGATGGGGACTCAAATCCAGGCACTGCAACATGGGAATGTGGGTGTCCCCACTGGGGGTCTTACCACTAGGTCAAACGCCCACCCAGCATAACAGTTTGTATTGGCAAAATTATAATTAATGTAGGAGAATTGTATTGAAGCCCCCTCTGAGCTGCTGCTGGATGGGAAAGGGCTTTTATTGCAAAGCAGTGTTGGTCCAGGCGAGAGTTTACGTCTGGTTACAGTGTAATCTGGTTTAAGCCGTGGTCTGGGCTATGGAGACTTGACATTAGTAACATGAATACTTATTAGGGCACTAAAGCCTGGGGGTGGTGGCTTGATTCCTGTTTTATGTTTGTTTCTGACCAGAGTCAGGGGAACACATAAAGCATTTTTTGTCTGGAAGTGACAACATTTGATTTTTCTCGTCTTTGTTGCTGTTGGAAGCACATATGCTTCAGGAGAGTCAACCTTAGTTTATGGAAGCATGGTTTGTAGCATAATAGTCGAGTATAGAATAAAAGTGGATGCGTTACCACGTTGAGTGTATTGGAATAATTTCACAACATAAAGATGAACCCTGGCATGCTTTCTTTTTTTCTTGAAAAAGGTTAACTTATTTGTTTGAAAGTTCAGTGTACAGAGAGACAGAGAGAGACAGAGAGAGGTCTTCCATCTGCTGGTTCACTCCCCAGAGGACCACAATGGCTGAGCCAGGAGCTCCATCCGGGTCTCCCACACGGGTGCAGGGCCGCAGTCCTTGGGCCATCTTCTGCTTTCCCAGGCACATTGCAGGGAGCTGCTCTGGGGACTGGACCTGGTGCCCATGTGGGACGCCCGCGTCACAGGTGGCGGCTCCACCCGCTGCGCCACAGTGCCGGCACCAGAAACACTGTCCCAGGTGGGGTTCTGTGCCGAGCGCCACTGTCGCTGGGGAAATGAGAGTGGTCAGATTCAGGACGCGGTGCGGTCTGCTCAGAGCCACGTGGTCCCTTGTCCTGGAGGGGAGTGGGCTGGGGTGGAGGAGAGACACGAGCCGCCCTTCAGAGCGTGGTGCCAGGTTCTGGGCTCAATGCTGTCTGTCCTGTCTCGGCGACTGGCTGCACACTGGCTCCTGCAGGATGGAAATTATTATCTCCTAGCACAGACAGTCCAGGAGGGTGGTTCATAGCACTTGGAAAATGTCCTCCAGGATCCAGATTCTTTCCCTGCCCTGCCCCCCAGGGGTGTTGACAGCCCTGACCTCATGGTCACAAGAGGGCTGCAGTGTTCCGGGCATCTTTCCAGAAGTCTCCTGGCAGACTTCTTTCTTTCAATACTTATTATTTTTTTTAAGATTTAGCCATTTTTAACATCCTATTCACTTTGTGGGTGAATATTATATGCATGCGCATACATACTGTTTGTTCTTGAAGGTGCCTTCCCCAGGCATGGGCAGGTGTTCCTCTTTCTCTGTGTGGATAGCGGCGCGTCTGTAGTGAGACTAAGGTTTGTGAGAGCTAAGGAGAGACGTGGAGGGGGCGGGGACCGGCCACCCCCACGGGGCTCCCTGTCTCAGGCTCCACCTCTGTCACTGTGTACAGGTGAGGTCTAGGGCACAGCAAGACGCCAGGAACGTCTCCCCTTCCACAGCCTCACAAGCTGGCGTCCTGGCGTAAGCTCAAAGTAGGGAACGCGCGATGAGAACAATCTAGAAGCCCAGTGAGGCCATCTTCCTGAACACAGAAACCCGGACCACTGGTGTGGCTGCGGTTGGTCGTTTGGCAGGGTGGAGCTCATGGCCCACCCCGGGGCGCTCTGCTCCCAGGCCTGTCCCCCGGCGTCACGGCTCCCTCCGGGCTCCGGGGCTCAGGGCCATGGGAGGGGGCCTCAGCTCAGCGTGGGACGGGCGGGCTTTCTCTGCAGTGCAGACGGAGGCTCTCCCAGGGGTTCGTGGAAAGTGTGTGCACTGGCAACCGTGCAGGGGCATCCCACGTTCGTGGCGCCAACACAGACGGATTTCTGATTCTCTGTTCCACGGGCGAATGACGGCCCCTCACGGGTCTAACTTGGGGAAGGGTCTCTCCTTCTGTCTCAAGCGACTCCCCCCGGCCGGCAGGTCCACGGCCCAGGCCGCTCCCTGGCTCCCCCACTGCTTTGGCCGTGACTTTGGAAGGTGGCCTTGGCCGAGCCCTGCCACTCACCCCGACAGCGAGGGGAGGTTTCCAGGGCCAGCCCCGCGGGTGGGAGGATCCGGCTCTGCCTCTGCCGGTGACTCCATCCTAGTGTCCTGCTTGCTGGTCCAGGGTGGGGTCCAGTTCTTCTCCTGGTTGCTGTAGGCTGGGAGGTAAATGAATACTGTGTTACTTTCCACCTCCTAGCCCCCTTCCATGTCCCAGAGTTTAGTGACCAGAACAAGAAAGCCACGCTGAACGGAACTCAACACTTCGGAAAAATGTGCCATACAATCCGTGTTACTGCTTCCTAGCCTGCCGTCAACATTTGTGTTTTTTCTTTCCGGAAAAAGAAACAAAAATTGTGAGATACTTCGAACGTAGAGAAAATGAACACAACTATAAGCCATCCTTGATGTGTCCGTGTTTTCACACCTCGGCCTCAGATTGCTTTTCTTCCAGAGAAATAAGGCATCAACACCCCTCCCTCCCCCCTCCCCCCTCCCTCCCCCCTCCTCCCTCTCTCTCCTCCCCCCGCCCTTTCTCCAGAAGTAAGCAGTGTCCTGAAGATGGCTTGACTTGGACCCTAGAATGGTTTTGCACTCTATGCACATGTATATGTACACAGAGTGTGCAGTATTTTAAAATATTTTATAAGTAGCATTTTACCTACCCCTTTTTTTTTTGACAGAGTTAGACAGTGAGAGAGAGAGAGAATGGTCTTCCTTCCATTGGTTCACCCCCAAAATGGCCACTACAGCTGGCGCACTGCGCTGATCCGATGGCAGGAGCCAGGTGCTTCTCCTGATCTCCCATGGGGTGCAGGGCCCAAGCACTTGGGCCATCCTCCACTGCACTCCCTGGCCACAGCAGAGAGCTGGCCTGGAAGAGGGGCAACCGGGACAGAATCCGGCGCCCTGACCGGGACTAGAACCCGGTGTGCCAGCGCCGCAAGGTGGAGGATTAGTCTAGTGAGCTGTGGCGCCGGCCTTACCTACCCTTTTATAAATAGCTTTCTGGCTGATGTTGATGTGGTTGAAACATTTAAGAATTTGTTTTTTTGAAAGGCAGAGAGAGCGAGAGAGGTCTTCCCTCTGCTGGTGCATTCCCTAAATGCCCACAGCAGCCGGGGCTGGCTGAGCCTGGAGCCTGGGGTTTCATCCTGGTTTCCCTTGGGGGTGCCAGGAACCCAAGTGCTGGACCTTCACATGGCTGCCTCCCAGGGTCTGCATGAGCAGGAGGCTGGGGTCAGAGATCAGAGCTGGGACTCAGACCCAGGCTCTGATATGGGACACGGGCATGTTAACTGGGGTCTTACCCAGTAGGCCACACGGCCACCCCCTTTGTCCTTTCTGGTAAATTGTTCCTCGCCTACAGGCGATAACCCTTTCCACCTGCGACAGTTCCCCTGCCCTGAAACTCGATTCTGCTGTTGACTACAGGTTTCTGTGCAGTTATGCTGCTGTTACTGTTGGCAGCTTTCAAATATCACCACCATTCTTTTTTTAATGATTTATTTTATTTATTTGAAAGACAGAGTTACAGAGAGGTAGAGACACACAGAGAGAGGTCTTCCATCTGCTGGTTCACTCCCCAGATGGCTGCAACAGCCGGAGCTGCGCCGATCTGAAGCCAGGAGCCAGGACCCTCCTCTGGGTCTCCCACACAGGTGCAGGGCCCCAAGCACTGAGCCATCTTCCACTGCTTTCCCAGGCCACAGCAGAGAGCTGGATCGGAAGTGGAGCAGCCAGGACTCGAACTGGCGCCCATATGAGATGCCAGCACTTCAGGCCAGAGCGTTAACCCAATGCGCCACCATGCTGGCCCCACCACCCTTCTTTCACTTGTCATTTTTCTACATTTTCATATTTGAGTCTCTTGTGGACAACACAGAACTCAGTTTTCAAAATGCAATCTGCAAGTCTCTGTGTGTGTTATCGGAGAGGCATAGTTTCTTTATATTTATTATGCTATCCTTATACTGTATTTCATTAAGTTGCTGCCAATTTTAAGAGGGAGCATCATGTTAGGCCTGAGAAAGGAAGAAAACCTTGCAATTCAACAGTGAAATGATGCTCATTTTGGAATGACTTAAAGAAATCATTTAGAGTTAATAAAAACTATTTTTAAAGTTTATTTTTATTTATTGAAAGTCAGAGTTACAGAGAGAGAGAGAGCTTCCATCGGCTAGTTCATTCTCCAAATAGCTGGAATGGCCAGGGCTGGGCCAGGCAGAAGCCAGGCGCCTGCAACTTCATCTGGTCTCCCACGTGGTGCAGGGACCCAAGCACTTGGGCCATCTTCTGCTGCTATCCCAGGCCACTAGCAGGGAGCTGGATCGGAAGAGGAGCAGCGGGACTGTGCCCATAGGGGATGCTGTCATCTGAGGTGGAGGCTTTACCCGCTAAGCCACAATGCCAGCTCCACGTAAGTCATTTAATCTGCGGCCCACCCTGGGAGATCATGTTATTTACCTCTTAGACATGCGATTAGCCTAGTGAGCCAGCCGCTGCTTTCTCTTTGACACAGCTTTTCTGTTTATGCCACCTTCTTGCCTGCCTTTTACTACGCTGGTTTTCTTTAGTCTCTTGCTGCGCACTTTAACTTTACTCTTCCTCAGTGCGTATTATGTTTCTTGCATCCGAACCTGACTCAGCAACATCGACTCAGTCCCTCTACTATCCGAACATGACTCAGCAGCGCTCACTCAGTCCCTCTACTATCCGAACCTGACTCAGCAACATCGACTGGGTCCCTCTACCACCTGAACCTGACTCAGCAACATCGACTCGATCCCTCTACCACCTGAACCTGACTCAGCAGCGCTGCCTGGGTCCCTCTACCACCTGAACATGACTCAGCAGCACTGCCTGGGTCCCTCTCCCACCTGAACCTGACTCAGCAACATCAACTCGGTCCCTCTACCACCTGAACCTGACTCAGCAGTGCCGACTGGGTCCCTCTACCACCTGAACCTGACTCAGCAGCGCCGACTGGGTCCCTCCACCACCTGAACCTGACTCAGCAACATCGACTCGGACCCTCTACCACCTGAACCTGACTCAGCAGCGCCGACTGGGTCCCTCCACCTCCTGAACCTGACTCAGCAGCGCCGACTGGGTCCCTCTACCACCTGAACATGACTCAGCAGCGCCGACTGGGTCCCTCCACCACCTGAACCTGACTCAGCAACATCGACTCGGACCCTCTACCACCTGAACCTGACTCAGCAGTGCCGATTGGGTCCCTCTACCACCTGAACATGACTCAGCAGCGCCGACTGGGTCCCTCTACCACCTGAACCTGACTCAGCAGCGCTGACTGGGTCCCTCCACCCCCTGAACCTGACTCAGCAGTGCCGACTGGGTCCCTCTACCACCTGAACCTGACTCAGCAGCGCCGACTGGGTCCCTCCACCTCCTGAACCTGACTCAGCAGCACCGACTGGGTCCCTCTACCACCTGAACCTGACTCAGCAGTGCCGACTGGGTCCCTCCACCTCCTGAACCTGACTCAGCAGCGCCGACTGGGTCCCTCCACCACCTGAACCTGACTCAGCAGCGCCGACTGGGTCCCTCCACCACCTGAACCTGACTCAGCAGCGCCGACTGGGTCCCTCTACCACCTGAACATGACTCAGCAGCGCCGACTGGGTCCCTCTACCACCTGAACATGACTCAGCCATATCGACTGGGTCCCTCTACCACCTGAACCTGACTCAGCAGTGCCGACTGGGTCCCTCTACCACCTGAACCTGACTCAGCAGCGCCGACTGGGTCCCTCCGTGGGCCTCTGATGCCCTTGACTGTGCTCCCTCCTCACCACTCTTGCTTTCTGCTGTTATAGTTCCTGTTCACTTTTACTCTGTAGGCTCTGTACTCACACTGTACATATGCAAGTTACACAAGAACTGAAGATTGAGGCCCCCCGCATTCTGGTCTCCTGAAGCCTTGGGCTCCGGCTGTGACACGTGGGCTCTGAAGCCTGGCTGCACTCCGAGGCCTTCTCCTCCAGCTGGCTGGCTGCTCAGGTGTGAGGCCAGCACGCAGGAACAGCTCAGACCTGCAGTGTCTCTTCTTGGGGTCCCAGCCTTTGGCGGCGGGAGGCACTCGGGGGGCGGGCTCCGGCTCCCACTGCCAGGGTAGCTGCTGAGTGGGTGGGCCCTGCCCTACCCTTCCCTGGGTGAGGGCCAGACGAGGAGAGGAGGGGGTGAGGGAAGAGCAGAGGAGGTGGGCACTGCACAGACAGCGGCGAGGACACCGTTCTGGATGCCTGTGGGCTGCCTGTGTCTCTCTGGTAAAAGGGCGTGACATTTGCTCCTGGGGCCAGCTTGACGCTGGCTCTGCTGTGGACCACCCCGCGCCTCCTGGCACAGAAGCACTCGTTCTTTGGCCTGGTGCTGTGCGGGGCTGGGCAGCTCGGGGGCTGGCAGGCTGGTCGGCCTGGGACTTCTCAGCGGGCCATGGGGCCTCTGCTCCACCTGAGCCTTCATCCCCACCACAGGGGGCAGCCCGGTGTCTTCCGTCACTCTGCCTTCTGCCTCTGCAGGGGGCTTGTTTGTTGATGGCCTTGGCTCAGAGTAGCTCTGTGTCCAAGCCCAGGAGACTGCATTCTTGTATTTTTTTAAAAAGATTTCTTTGAAAGGCAGAGTGAGAGCGAGAGCGAGAGAGATAGCATCCATTTGCTGGTTCACTCCCCAAAACGCTGCAACAGTTAGGGCTGAGCCAGGAGCTCCATCTGTGTCTTCGATATGGGAGGCAGGCACACAAATGATTGATCTCTCGCCTGCTGCCCCCCGCCCCCAGGATGCATTAGGAGGGAGCTGGACTGGAGGTGGGGTAGCTGGGACTGCCGCTGACACTCTGATATGAAACATGGGTGTTCCAAGGGGGGTTGAGCCAGTGGCCTGAAACATTGGCCCGCGGAAGATTGCTCTGTTAGTGAGAGGAGAGTCACGTGCAGCCTGTGTCATCGAGGAAGTGTGAGCTGCTGTTGTCAGCTGTCGTTACAGAATGCACGCTTTTCAGTGTCCCTGCTGGAGGGTCATGGGCGTCTGTGACATCACGCGGATCAGACACCCACAGGGATGCGGATCCCAGTGTCCCCTCTCACAAGAGAAGCCACTCAGAGGCTCCGGAAGTGAAGGTGAGCTGGGGAGCAGCATCCGCATCCCTGTGCTTGAAGGGCATACAGGAGAGAGAGAGAGAGAGAGAACGGCACCGATCTCACGCAAGCGCTGGACAGATGTGTTCTGTGACAAAGCTGGTGCAGCCAGGCACCTCTCGCCTCTCCCATCATCCACGTAGAAACTCCCTCCCTGCAGGCCGGCCCACAACTCCATGCTTGGCACCGTGGCAGCAGCGGCTACTTCTGTGGAGGGGTGAGGGCTTGGGGGGGCGTCCATAGGAAACCTGATTGCATTTCTCGGGATCTCATTTGTAGTTTGCACAGAAGTGAGTGCATTTATGGACATGTTAATTTAAGAATCAATACAGTCTAATTTTAAAACGAGGAGAAAGAAGGACGTGGTGGGATATCCAGGCACGGGGGCTCCACCTTCCCCTCGGCCGTGTGCTGGCGTTAAGTGTGTGCCGGACGTTCCCCACTCTGCTCACTGCCTCAGGTCAAATGCACTGCTCCCCTGGGGTGTTCTGGGGTTAGTGAACCAGAGCCACGTGAGGGCGAGGCCCTGGAATTGGCCCTTTTACAAATAGGGTGGTCAGCCTAGTCCTACGGTGCCCTGTTCCATTCCTGTGGCCTCTGACTCCTATGGGCAGCACCTGCAGGATGCCATGGTATCCGTCTAAAACAACCGCCTCTCACGCTGAAGTGGGTCGGGAGTTTCGGAATCCAGTGGGTTGTACTTTTGAGGCTGACGCAAAAGCAGATGAAATTGTTGCCATTTCCTGTTTATCCCAGTGCAATTCTTGATCTTTTGGACATTCCTGGTGTTTCCACCATGGAGCGCCCAATGTGAGTCCACTGTCCACAGGGACTGCCTGGCCGTTTAATTATTGCCTCTCTGTTGGGATCGGTGATTTGTGGTCCTGTGGTTGGGAAAGCAGTGATGCCAGACAAAATACCCAAGGTATCTCTTTGGGATGCCCGTCACATACGGACAGCAGGGCAGGAAATGCTTCTCATAGGAACAGGCCAACACTCTGTAACGGCCACAGCATTTTCCTTTAAGAATCCACTGAATGTCAGGGATAATTGCGTGATTTTTAAAGTCAGTTTTTATAATTGGCTTGGATGAAGACAAAATATTGATTTGTTATTTCAAAGGGAAAATGCAAAGCTGCCATGACCAAACGCAAACTTTAATGGAAGAATTTTCCAGAGTAATGCAAATGTAGTTTTTAATGTAAGTATCAATTTACAGGTGTCGGAACTTTTGTGCTCCTCACCTCTTCTGCTTCTCCACGTGTGTGCAGTTTTACACATATGGGTGCATGCAGGCACACACGTGCACACTCACACGGTGCACAATATGCACACGCACAGGCACGCATACATGCACACACACGTGCCGGGCACACAGGCTGCACGCATGCATGAACCCATAGGCAGATGCACACGCATGCACACCACGCACCCCACGACTGCTCCTTGGACCTCTAGGGAGGACCAGATGCCCCCAAGCATAAAGCCGGGGTGTACTGCTTTGCAGGGGGATTCATGCCACCATTTAATACACGGCAGGGCTGCTCCTCTGGGGAACGCCAGCCTCCTTGGTGTGTACCTTTACGTGGGACCAACCACGGTGACAGGTCCTGGGCACACCCATCAGCCGTGAGGCCCTCGAGTCCCTCCCCCGGGCCACACTGGCACAGCGTGGGCGCGTGGTGACTCAGGAGTGCCCTCCTAGTGCTGTTGTACGGATTGGGTGACCTTGTACTGCCAGCAGTGCAGGTGTGAAATGTTAAACAGTCAAGCTTCCCTTCAACCTTAGTGGGCTGCATAAAATGGCTGCAGTCAGAAGATCCTGAGCACCTGTGACAGCTGGAGTATAAGGTCACTGCTACTCAGCGGCAGCTGCAGAAGGCACAGTCATCGTTTTGGCCAAGAAGGGTTTTACAGGTGATGTCACGAAGGTGTGATTTGTCAAAATGTTTCTCATCTATCCAGGCAGCATTCTTATACACATAAACATTCCTTATTAATACACTCGTTTACTTGCAACATTGTAACGGTATGAGGCTTCTATAGATATTTAGCCTTGTTTTCCTGAATGTGAAGGAGACTGCGCTGTAGTCCTATCTTTGGTGCAAATCCATGAACTTATGCTAATGGCAATCCTATCACTAAAAGTTCAGATAGGCAGATAGGGTGTCCCATCTGCTGGTTCACTTTCCAAATGCTTACAATAGTGGGATGGGCGAGGGCTGAAGACGGGAACCGGAACTCCATCCAGGTCCCCCACGTGGGTGGCAGGGCCCCAAGTGCCTGAGCCATCACTGCTTTCTCCCGGGGGGCCAGCGAATACTAAAGCAGGCCTTCCGATGCGGGATGCGAGTGTCCCACATGGCATCGTAACTGCCAGGCCACACCCCGCCTGGGGAGGGTGCTTATTCTGAGGGCGTGCAGGTTGTCAGTGAAGACTGATGTTGGTGACCCTGGTTTTGTACTGAACAGCACGATGAGGGAGGGCAGATCCCACAGGCAGGAGGCGCTGCTCCTTGTCCTCGGAGCGCCGTGCGTGATCTCGTCACTGCGTTGTTGACACACAGCTGTCTGCATGACAACCCAGCTCCCTCTCATCCCCTCACTGGTCTACCTGTCCCGGTTATCCACACCCCTCACTGGGTTTACCTGTCCTGGTTACTACACCCCTCACTGGGTCTACCTGTCCTGGTTATCCACACCCCTCACTGGGTTTACCTGTCCTGGTTATCTACATTCCTCACTGGGTCTACCTGTCCCGGTTATCTACACTCCTCACTGGGTCTACCTGTCCTGGTTATCCACACCCCTCACTGGGTCTACCTGTCCTGGTTACTACAACCCTCACTGGGTCTACCTGTCCTGGTTACTACACCCCTCACTGGGTTTACCTGTCCTGGTTACTACACCCCTCACTGGGTTTACCTGTCCTGGTTATCCACACCCCTCACCTGGTTTACCTGTCCTGGTTACTACACCCCTCACTGGGTCTACCTGTCCTGGTTATCCACACCCCTCACTGGGTTTACCTGTCCCGGTTATCTACACTCCTCACTGGGTCTACCTGTCCCGGTTATCTACACTCCTCACTGGGTCTACCTGTCCTGGTTACTACAACCCTCACTGGGTCTACCTGTCCTGGTTACTACACCCCTCACTGGGTTTACCTGTCCTGGTTACTACACCCCTCACTGGGTTTACCTGTCCTGGTTATCCACACCCCTCACCTGGTTTACCTGTCCTGGTTATCCACACCTCTCACTGGGTTTACCTGTCCTGGTTATCCACACCTCTCACTGGGTTTACCTGTCCTGGTTACTACACCCCTCACTGGGTTTACCTGTCCTGGTTACTACACCCCTCACTGGGTTTACCTGTCCTGGTTATCCACACCCCTCACTGGGTCTACCTGTCCTGGTTATCCACACCCCTCACTGGGTCTGCCTGTCCTGGTTACTACACCCCTCACCTGGTTTACCTGTCCTGGTTATCCACACCCCTCACTGGGTTTACCTGTCCTGGTTATCTACACCCCTCACCTGGTTTACCTGTCCTGGTTACTACACCCCTCACTGGGTCTACCTGTCCCGGTTATCTACACTCCTCACTGGGTTTACCTGTCCCAGTTACTACACCCCTCACTGGGTCTACCTGTCCCAGTTACTACACCCCTCACTGGGTTTACCTGTCCTGGTTATCCACACCCGTCACTGGGTCTACCTGTCCTGGTTATCTACACCCCTCACTGGGTCTACCTGTCCTGGTTATCCACACCCCTCACTGGGTTTACCTGTCCTGGTTATCCACACCCCTCACTGGGTCTACCTGTCCTGGTTATCCACACCCCTCACCTGGTTTACCTGTCCTGGTTACTACACCCCTCACTGGGTCTACCTGTCCTGGTTACTACACCCCTCACTGGGTTTACCTGTCCTGGTCATCCACACCCGTCACTGGGTCTACCTGTCCTGGTTATCCACACCCCTCACTGGGTCTACCTGTCCTGGTTATCCACACCCCTCACCTGGTTTACCTGTCCTGGTTGCTACACCCCTCACTGGGTCTACCTGTCCTGGTCATCCACACCCCTCACTGGGTTTACCTGTCCTGGTCATCCACACCCCTCACTGGGTCTACCTGTCCTGGTTATCCACACCCCTCACTGGGTCTACCTGTCCTGGTTATCCACACCCCTCACCTGGTTTACCTGTCCTGGTTGCTACACCCCTCACTGGGTCTACCTGTCCTGGTCATCCACACCCCTCACTGGGTCTACCTGTCCTGGTCATCCACACCCCTCTCTGGGTCTACCTGTCCTGGCTATTTGCAGGGGGCAGTGCTGCTGATCAGCCCTGGGGAGAGGGCAGGTTTCTGCACTCTCTCTTGGCTGTGGCCTGTGCTGAGACGGTCCCTATGCCAGGCACGGGCCACTGTGTTCACAGCACCTCGTGAGGAATCGAGCATTCTGTGGAAGTCGGAAGTACTTTTCTTTCCTCCTTGGAGACTTGCACACTCTGGTTCTGGAACTCTCTCTGGCAGGCACAGGCTTTCTCGGAGACGGCCTTCCCCACATAGCACCGACAGTGCAGGCTTCAGATCTCCCCGTGGACGGAGCCTCATGCGGGAATCACGTGGTACTTGGTGTTGACAGACGGAGCCAGGCTCATCTTAGTAAACCGGGCCTGGGTAAGCTGGGCTCTGAAATTCCATTCACAGCCTCCTGCTTCCCATAGTTCCTGGCCCTTGCAAAGACAACCTCCCTGTGTGCGGGACGCCGGTGAGTAATTTGGAAAGGTGAAGTTTAATTATGAGGCTGCGTGCTGGGAAGAAGTAGGACCAGGCTGCAGGCTGGATTTCTTTTTGTTTGTTTACACTAAACCCACCGAAGGGCTCTTTCACGTGGCTTACATTTATATTACTCTGCCGGGGACAGACGCTTTGAACATTCTCTGTTCCTTTCGAGTTGAAGCTGTTTTTAATCTGTACAAGTGAAGGGAAGGTGCTTAGGCTTAGGGGGAAGGCACCTGGGCTGAGGCAGGGTTCACTGCTGTTTGGAGAGACCCAGCCTGTCTGGAGCCCCAGATAACCTGGGAACAGCCCGCCTGGGGTCTGTGGCTGTGGGCCTGACGGGGGCCGACTGCTTTTGTCCCCTCTGTTTTGTGACTTTGGACTCAGCCTTAAGCCTCTTGTGCCTCTGTTTCTTCATGTGTTTGCTGGGGTAAAACAACAAACACATGGGGAGGTGTTGGGGGGGGTGAGAGAGAGAGAGAGAGAATATATATTTATTTATATATGTATCTCAAAGAGAGAGACAGACAGTTCTCCCATCTACTGGTTCACTCCTCAGCTGTCCTCCAACAGTCAGGGCTGGGCCAGGCTGAAGCCAGGAACTCCATCTGGTCTCCCACCTGGGTGGCAGGGACCCAAGCACTTCAGCTGTCAGTGCTGCCTCCCAGGGTGTGCATTAGCAGGGCGCTGGCATTGGGAGCGGAGCTGGGACTTGAACCCACATCCTCCAGTGTGGGATGTGGACATCCCAAGCTATGAGGCTTTTAACTGCTGTGCCAAACGTGCACCCCAATGATGATGTTTTTAAAAACAGCTTTAATTTTTGTCTTTACGAATAAAATATCGAGTCTTCACGGGTGATAGACATCCATGGAGAACATTTATGATCATATATATTTTTATGCACCACACAATATCGTCCGTAATCTGACTGCTTGGAGGCAGCCTCGGTTCCAAGCTGGTTTGGTTCCAGTGGGCTGGGCATCCTTCTGTGCAACATGCGTGTTGGCACGTGTGCTGGCACATGTGTCCCCATCTGCTAACAGGTTCTAGGCTACACAATAGCTACCCTGAATAACCTGTGTGTGCAATCTCTGCGTGACTGCCTTCCCACAGGGTAAGATATTCCTCCATGTCCTGGTCCTTGTTTTAGTTTTGAAACAAAACCCCGTAATTCCCTGTACCGGGCCCGTGTTGTTAGGCTCTGGTTGTCCCTCCTGTGCGAACCACAGGGACTTGGTGGTGGGTGGGCATCAGGCTGAGCGCCCTCCCAGGCATTCTCCACTCTGCAGCAGTGGTTTCCACCTCCAGCATTTCTTCTTGACTCTCCCTCCAGGTCTGCATCTCTCCGTGTGCGTTTCTCATCTGCTGTGGAAATCCACTTGCTGTCCCGTGAAAGCCCCAATCGTATTAATCTTAGTCTTCAAAAAACTCCTGATCTGAAAATCCCAACATCCCTACCTGCAGTGCTCAAGCTTTTTTTTTTTTAATTCTCACCTAACTCTGCCTCTTGCTTTTCAGTATGCCTTGGCATTTTTGTTGAAAGGCATAGCTGATGGCCTGGCTCAAAGGTGTTGTGGGGAATACGTCTTAGTGGTGCAGAGAACACTTGCAGGGGTAGCTGGGAAGCTCCTGTTGCAGTCTGGGTCTGGGACCTTCACCTCCATCCCCTCCCAGGGACAGCAGGACCAGGCACTGCCTTTCCCCCACAGGCTCATCTGTGATAAAGCCTCAGAATTGATTCTGGTGGAACAGCCTCTCCTGAAGACAGGTTGCTGTAACACCAGCAGAATGCTGCAAAAGATCATTCCTTCCCGCTAATCCTTCCTGGGAACAAAAGGGGACTTTCATTTACTTATTGAGGAGCCAGGAGCTTCTTCCAGGTCTCCCACATGGGTGCAGGGGCACAAGGACTTGGGCCATGTTCTACTGCCTCCCGGGCACGTTAGCAGGGAGCTGGACAGGAGGTGCAGTAGCCACCTATCTGGGATGCGGACATCGCAGGCAGAGGCTTACTCGCTATGCCACAGCCTTTCTTTGCCGTCAGGACTTGGCGGAAGCACCTTGCTGGATGGCGTCTTCTTCCTGGAGGTTCAGTTTCCCAGTTTTGTGCAGATGGAATCCGCGGCAACTCTTCCGTCATGGTGCCCGTTTTCCACCCTTTGCTCCCAGGAATGTTTGTGCCCATGGCTTCCTCCTCTGCTAACGTGCCATTGTCTTCATTTGCTTTCCTGACTCAGCAGTTTTGGGGGCAATGCTTTGCCCGTGACCTCTGTTCTTGGAGGGATTTTTAGTTTGCTCAGCTTTTTTTCTTGTCACTGGGACAGAAGGGGGACTTGTCTGCTCTCTGCACGCAAGCGAGAGCAGACACCAGACGTCTCCCTGATGATTCCGTTCTTGGAGAGTTCATTTTAAAAGTGGAGAATTTACACTGTGAACACGTTTGTATGTAAGAAAAAACGTGCAAAACAAAAAAACTGTATGAAAATACATTGTGTTCTGCCGAGGAGGCCACGTGACTTTTCTTCTCAGATTTATTTACTGGGGGGGGGAGCATTGTGGTTTAAGTAGGTGAAGACTGTAATGCTGACATCCCATATGGGTGCTGGGTCAAGTCCTGGCTGCTCCACTTCTGATCCAGCTCCCTGCTCATGGCCTGGGAAATCAGCAGGACATGGCCCACGTGTCTGGGCCCCTGCACCCATGTGGGAGACCCGAATGGAGTTCCTGGCTCCTGACCTCAGCCTGGCCCAGCACTGTTTGTTGTGGCCACTGGGGTAGTCAACTAGCAGATGGGAGAGCTCGCTCGCTCGCTCTCGCTCTCTCCCTCTCCCCTGCTAATTCTGCCTTTCCAATAAATAAATAAACAAACCCACTGGTTCAGACGACCACAGTGGTGAGGGCTGGCCAGGCTGAACCTGGGAGCTTGGAGCTCCACGGTGCAACAGAAGTGGAGCAGCCAGGACTCCAGCTGGTGCTCACACGGCATGGTGGCATCGCAGGCAGCAGCTTGCTCCACGCCCGTCCCCAAGTGGCTTCTCAAGAAAACACTAACGACAAATATCACAGCTGAGTTTGGTTCCATTATGGAGCCTTTAGCTAAGTGTAGATTTGCTTGTATATGTGGGATACAATCATTTTGACTCTGTGTGGGATACTCTGGGGTTGAAGGGGCTTTGGCAGTTATACCATGTCAATGCACTGATATTCATATGCACATTCAAATTAACTTTACAAATGAATTGGGCTCAATGTAGACTTTGGCAAATGGAAAGACGCATGCCACCAAAATACTTTAATATCTAACGAGCATGCTATCTAAAAAGAGCTTGCTACTTTAAGAACAATTAATGTTAATTGAAAAATTCTAGAATGCTTTCTCTGGGTTGGCTGCACATTTCTTTTGGAACATTTTTGGAGTATGAAGTAAGACGGCATTGACCAGTGATAGATGTGGAATTTAACTGATTAAGACTCAGAGGGCTGGAGAAGGCTTGGCCAGTCTTGTGGGTGTGTTTGCAGTGTTCTCAGCGTGGTGTTCAAGAAGGAAGAAATGTTAAGTGTTATCCATTAATAGAACTGTGACCTTGGCTGCAAGGAATTTCAAACGTGTTAAAACATTCGATCTTTACATTGTAGTATTTTAATTCCGATTCCACAAATAATACCTACTTGTTAAAACATTCAAAAAAACACAGGAATGTGTGTGCTAGAAATGACTAGGTTCTCACACTCCTTTCTCTGTAGTCCCTCCACAACAGATACTGCTGATTCTTCCAGGTTTCTCATCTGTGTTTTGTTGCAGTCACTCTGGGTGCATTGTAGTACATCAGAGATATTATTCTGCTGCTTTTTTCCACTGATGATTTTGTGTACCCTTTTTGGTTTATTTATATAGATAATAAACTTATCAAAAATGCCATATGCTATTCCATTGCTTATTTCACCAATTCCCCATGGTTTATTTTATCACTTGCTTTTGTTTCTAACTTCTTCACTCTTTGCTGAAAAGACTATCTTTATGCACTCAGGAAAAACTGCTTTAGGGAAAATTCTGTAAGAAGAATGGGTGACTGAAAGGAAATGTGTGTTTTCAGTTTTAAAACAAATATTTATGAATTTGAAAGGCAGAGTTATGGGGGGGAGGGGAGAGGAGAGGAGGGGAGGAGAGTAGGGAGGGGAGGGAGGAGAGGAGAGGAGAGGAGGGAGGAGAGGAGAGGAGTGAGGAGAGGGGAGGAGAGGAGACGAGAGGAGACGAGAGGAGACGAGAGATCTTCATCTGCTGGTTCACTCTCCAGATGGCCTCAACAGGCAGGGCCAGACTGAAGCCAGAGCCTGTAACTCTATACGGGCCTCCCACGTGGGTGCAGGGACCCAGGCACTTGGGCAGCCTCTGCTGCTTTCCCAGGTGCATTAGCAGGGAGCTGGATTGGAAGTGGGGTAGCTGGGACGTGAGCTGGTACTTACTGCAGGTGGTGACTCAACTATAACACTGGCCCCTGTTTTCAGTTTTAATAGCTAGTGACAAATGACCCCTGAAGGCTGGTACCAATTTGAACTCCTGTTCACCCATTTGCGAATCAACCCTTTTCTATCTTCTTAAGTCAATTTGGTGGCTGAAAGGAATCTGATTTTTAAGCTCAATACATCAATATTACAGTATAAATATACATAATACTATTAGTGAGATAGAGCATTTTTTGATTTGTTCATTTAAAATAAAGACAGCATCTTAAGGACCCTAATTTCAGGGTAGCTATGCTAGTTTAAACATGATTTTATAGTTAACTTGTTTTTCCTATTAAAAAAAGCTTCTAACAGAAGTAAAGCTGTTTGTCCTTTTACTATATAAAGCGATGCCCTTGGTTTCGCTCAGGGTTTGGATGGGGTCGCTGTGCAGCTAAGAACCCTCACCTGATGAAGCTGAGTCTGGGAATCCCGAGGGTGTCGGCATTCACCATGACACTCTGTCTACCGGCCCCCGAAATCCAGACGCTTGCCCTTCTGTAATTTGGTCACTCTTGATCTCAAGACTACTTTTCCTCTTTCTGTAGCTTGTCCCTGACCCCTGCACAGCCCCGAGTACCTGCCAGAAAAGAAAACGTATGTTTTTGCCTTTCCTGCTCTTCTTGGAAGTCCTGCAGGCTGCAGGTGTGTTTAATGTCACCATCTCCTGTGGCGGGTGCTGTGGTGTAGTAGGTTATGCTGCTAGCTGCAGCGTTGGGACGCCAGTTCCAGTCCCACCTGCTCCACTTCCCTTCCAGCTCTCTGCTAATATGCTTGGGAAAGCAGTGGAAGACGGCCCAAGTGCTTGGGCTCCTGCACCCATGTGGAGGACCAGGCTCCTGGCTCTTGGCTCCACACTAGCCCAGCCCTAGCTTTCGTGGCCCTTTGGGAGTGAACCAGTGGATGGAAGACCTCTCTCTCTGCATCCGCCTTTCAAATAAATAAATCTTTCTTTTTAAGTGACCATTTTCTGTCTGAGTTGAATAACTATTTACATGTCCCTGTGTGGAGAGAACATCGAGGTGGGCTGGGATCCTAGTCGGTATTGAGCTGGCTGACACGGTCCTCTGCACTAACAGCTGCCCCCAGCAGGTCCCCCCATTGTGCTGCAGTCCGAGTCCACTCCCCACCGCGGGGTGCTCCTTTCTCCGTGGTCTCTGAGGGGTCATCTTCCTGGCCAGGGGCACTCTGGGAGGAAGGGAAGGACTGACTGTCGGGCTCGCTTTGCTTGTCCCTTCTATCCTTAGCTTGACATTAGACCAGCGTTCTCAGCGGCCCACTGCCTGCGTTTCCATGTCACTTCACAAAGGCCTGGCTCTAAATCTCTGCCTCATTCCGACTTCCCCTCTCCTTTCTGAACACCAGGCTGATCCCTCCCTGTGGTCCTTCCCTCCCTAGGAGAGGAGCCTTGTACTTGTTCCTGGGAGTCCTCTCCCCCTTTCTCCAGGAGAGGGGTCTGAGGAGGACACTGGGTCCAGTCTCCTGCCTGTGCCCACACTGGAGAGTTACCGCACCTGCACCTGCACACCTGCACCTTCCTCCCTATGCGCTCACTCCACTGCCGCTTCCTGCACTGGTTCACTGGCTCATGGATCCAGTTATTCCAAAGACACCTATTAAACTCCCACCAGGCACAGACGATTTTTCCAAGTGCACCGAGTGGGGTGGGCGGAGAGGGTTGGTGGAGGGAGGGGGAGAAGCTATTTCGTCTGCTTCAAGGAATCTGGTGTCTGGGCAGGCTGCGGGAGTTTGCTGGTAGAAAAGCTGATACTGCGGACACCGAGGTGACACATGGTTGGTACGAGGTGGTGCGAGTAATGTGCCTCGGGGTGTCAGAAGCCTGACCGGGCTCCCCTGCTGGGAGGATGGGGCTGGAGGGAGTGGGTGAGTGAAGGAGCCGGCCTTGGTGCCCTGATAAGATTTTTTTTTGAAACATTTATTTATTTATTTGAAAGGCAGAGTTATCGAGGTGGGGGCGGTGGGTATTCTGACAGGGAGGGAGGAGATAAGGGTGGATGGCCTTGGCCGAATGGACAGGCCACTCCTCCAAGAGCCGCACCGTGATTAATTTGAGGACTGTGTGGCCAGCACTCATTGTGGTTTGATGACTGTGGTCCACTCGCTGTGGTCCCTCTTTTACTTTTTTTTCTTTTCTAGATTTCTTTCTTTCCTTCTTTATTTAAAAGGCAGAGATACAGAGACAGTGGGAGACACACAGAGGAATCTTCCATCTGCTGGTTCACGCCCTGTATGGCTGCAATGGCCAGGCCTGGGCCAGGCCAAGGCCAGGAGCCAGGAGCTTTGTCAGGGTCAAGTACTTGGGCCATCTTTTGCTGTTCTGCCAGGCCATTAGCAGGGAGCTGGATTGGAAGTGGAGCAGCTGGGACAGGAACTGGTGCCTATGTGGGATCCCAGTGTCACAGGTGGTAGCTTTACCTGCCATGCCACAGCCACCAGCCTTGTGTCTTTCACTTTTTTACAGCAAAGTTTTTAATTAAAACAGAGACAGACCTTCTTGTCTGCTTTCTGACAAAACGCTAAGAAACTGAACACACAAGGGAAGTGACTTCAAAAAGCTCAGGGAGAATGGAATTACAAGCCAAGTTTATTTTTGGGGAAACAGATGTGGCAATCCAGGACGTTCTCTTACCATTCAGAGGGACCACCAACGTCCCTCAGATGCCACACGTCTACCACGCTTTGCTCCTCTGCAGATGCGGTCACTGCCTTGGGCTTGCCTGCTCGTACTTACACCTGGGAACCCTGCATCTTGTATGCATGTGGTGTCTGCAGTGCAGAGAGGTGACACCATTTCCACCCCTCCCTGCTTGCCAACTGACATCCAAAGAACAGGGGCTGGGTTTGCAACACCCACATCCTACGTCAGAGCCCTGGCTCCAGTCCCAGCTGCTCCACTTCCGATCCAGCTCCCTGCCAATGAGCCTGGGAGAGCAGCAGGTGCTAGCCCACGTCTGGGCCCCTGACACCCAGGTGGGGAGACTTCAGGAAGCTCCTGGCTCCTGCTTTCCCCGGCTGGTACAGCCATCTGGGGAGTGGAGCAGCACATGGAAACCTCTCTCTCTCTCTCTTTTTCCTCTTACTGCCACTCTGGCTTGGAAAGAAGGCCTTACAAAATGTGCATCTAGAGACCAGTTCCCGGATTGAGCTGAGGTCAGAAGGCTGTTCAGTCTGCTGCACTGGGGACGTTGTCTTTCCCTTTATCCTGACTCCTGTTTGTGGAGCTGGGCGCCTCCTCCCTGCCCCAGCCTCGCAAGCTGGCACCCCTCTCTCTACCTGCCACTTCCTTTCCTCCCTTTTAATTATCTGTGTCTGTCTGGCCAACACCGTTGTCTCTGCCATCTCTTTCCGTCTCTCTGCCACTTCTGGCTACCTCCTTCCATCCTCTTTCCATGCAATACATAAATATATGTACATTTATAAAACATATCCTTATGTTTAGGGAAAGTGGGATTAAGATAGAGTTTTTTTTTATCATGTTGTTGATAAAGAGTCTTAGTTAAAAAGTTTATTTGAAGGGTCGGCGTCGTGCTATAGTGGGTTAAGCCACCACCTTGCAGTACCAGCATCCTATGTGGGCACTGGTTCAAGTCCCAGCTGCTCCACTTCTGATCCAGCTCCCTGCTAATGTGCCTGGGAAAGCAGCAGAAGGTGGCCCAAGGGCTTGAGTCCCTGCTATACACATGGAGACCCAGATGTAGGTCCTGGCTCCTGTGTTCCTCCTGGCCCACCTTCAGCTGTTGTGGCCATTTGGGGTGTGAACAAGTGGATGGAAGATCTTTTTCTTTCTCTCTCTCTCTGTAACTTTTTTTTTTTTTTTTTTTGGTTGTTTGACAGGCAGAGTGGACAGTGAGAGAGAGAGGGAGAGAAAGGTCTTCCTTTTGCCGTTGGTTCACCCTCCAATGGCCGCCGCGGCCGGCGCACCGTGCTGATCTGATGGCAGGAGCCAGGTGCTTCTCCTGGTCTCCCATGGGGTGCAGGGCCCAAGCACTTGGGCCATCTTCCACTGTACTCCCAGGCCACAACAGAGAGCTGGCCTGGAAGAGGGGCAACGGGGACAGAATCTGGTGCCCCGACTGGGACTAGAACCCGGTGTGCCGGTGCCGCAAGGCGGAGGATTAGCCTAGTGAGCTGCGGCGCCAGCCTCTCTCTCTGTAACTCTTACAGATAATTAGCACATCTTTAAAAACATTTGTTTGAGAGGCAGAGAAAGAGCGAGGAGCAAGCGCTCCCTTCTGCTGATTCATCCCTCAAATGCCTGCAACTGCGAGGGCTGGTCTGAGGCTGCCGTTTTGGGGCAGGAGCTCAATCCAGGTCTCCCGTGTGGATGGCAGGAGCCCAGCTACTTGAGCCATCACCTGCTTCTTCGCAGTCGGCGTTAGCGGGAAGGCGGAATCAGGAGCTTGCGCAGGGACGGAAACCCAGGCCCTCTGAGATGGGATGCCGGCACGTTAGCCCGTGTATTGGCCGCTAGGCTAGCTGCCCGCCCTGGGCATCTCAGCACTAATGCATTAGAAGAAACCCCCGTCCACAGAGCCAGGGTCTGCAACACCACAGTCTTGCCATTGGACTTATTTTTATACTCACCATCATTCTCTTCTTTCCACTTGAAAAGACTTGGTAGGAGGAGAAGGATCCGCGTTCTCACACTGTCTGTGCCAAGCGCCTGGCCTCTTGGTGAGTGAGCCATGGGTTCCAGCAAACATTAAACTTTGAGGAGTATGATGGAAATCGGACTTTGGCTGAAATTGGGCAAAACACCCTCTGTGTTGGGGGAGACGCCAGACGACATCCTCGGCCCGTGTGACACGGGTCTGTCGGAGCTGCCGACTCTGCGTCAGGCGTCTGGGCCACTTGCGGCCCGTCTCCTGCACATCTGCATGGCGTGTGTTTTTGTGCATGGACTGCGACGTCTCAGAGAGAAGCTGGAACCAGTTGGAACCAGTTATGAAACCACGTTGAACAAATACAGTTCCTAAGCAAAGCCAGGTTCTGCTCCCTGGGAACCCCAGGCTGGTGGAGAGCTGGGGTTGGCTTCAGCGCTGCGCGGCGGCAGGCCACAAGCCTGCGGGCTGGAATCGCGTCTACTCTCGGCAACTCCCGCAGCCGCGGGGAGGACGAGCCCCGGCATGCAATCTGCCGCCCGCTGGGCGAGAAGGACCGGTCACCCGCAGACGAAGCTGGGGCTGTGAGCCCAGTGGTCAGAGAAGCCGAGGGTCGGCCGGGCTTCCGTGGCCTGTGCGTCTTCTTGCTAAGGCAGCTCCCACGGGAGACAAAGTTGGCAGCCGAGACCGTGTGGTCACGAAGTGACGGAGGGCGCCGGCCAGACAGCTCCCAGCAGTCGCCACTGCGTGTGTTCCCTGTGACGAAGCCTCGTCAGGCCACTCTGCAAACTTCCGGTCCAACACTTCCGGAGACCGTGAACTTCCGGTCCAACACTTCCGGAGACAGTGAACTTCCGGTCCAACACTTCCGGAGACTGTGAACTTCCGGTCCAACACTTCCGGAGACTGTGAACTTCCGGTCCCCAAGCTTCCAGAGATTGCAAACTTCCGGCCTCTCTGGAAACTTCTGGTCCTCAAGGTAAGCTGTGGCATTCAGGCTGCTTTTCCTTGTGACGGCATGCCTCGTTTCTGTGGGCACTTTGGTAGAAAATGGAGTGAAAAGTCTATTCGGTGTCTCCCCGCCCCAGGCTTTTCCCATGAACTTCCTGGAGACCCCTTCCCGAGGAAGGTCCCAGGTGGAAGCCCGCGAGGCACCGTGAGATGGGGCAGTGCTCATTCAGGAAATGGAGTCATCAGTACTACAGCGCCCAGGCCGGCGGCCCTTCCGGTAGAATGGCTCCGAAGCAGGAAGCAATGCGTCCGTTTGCGTGTTAAAAATGAAGCGAGCTTAATAAGTAACCAAGCTCCGCAGTCAGTACCCGGTGTGGGTGTTTCCCTTTGTCTGCTGTGTTCACTTCTTGGGATTCTCCCTGGGAGCAGAGGAGACTTCTCTGCGTGGTGTTAGAGACCCAGCTGTATTTCATTCATTAGCTTCATTGTTACTGTGTGAAGGGTCTTCTCCAAGGCGGGGCGGGAGGGAGCTCTGTTACTCGGGAATGAGCGGGAGCACCCTGCCTGCCTCCCGTGCTGCTCCGAGGCTTCCCTCCCAGGGCTGTGTCTTGCAAGCTCCCGGGGTCCTGGAGTGACGAGCCTTGTGCCTTGTTTCAGAGCTGGAGGACACAGGGCGGGCCGGCTCTGTCCAGGCTCTGCAGGAGCTGGCGGTGGAGGACACCGGGGACGTGGCTCTGTCCAGGGTGCACAGGAGCCCACAGTGGAGGACACGGGGGAGGCGGCTCTGTCCAGGGTGCACAGGAGCCCACAGTGGAGGACACGGGGGAGGCGGCTCTGTCCAGGGTGCACAGGAGCCCACAGTGGAGGACACGGGGGAGGCGGCTCTGTCCAGGGTGCACAGGAGCCCACAGTGGAGGTCACGGGGGAGATGGCTCTGTCCAGGTGCACAGGAGCCCACGGTGGAGGACACGGGGGAGATGGCTCTGTCCAGGGTGCACAGGAGCCCACAGTGGAGGTCACGGGGGAGATGGCTCTGTCCAGGTGCACAGGAGCCCACGGTGGAGGACACGGGGGAGATGGCTCTGTCCAGGGTGCACAGGAGCCCACAGTGGAGGACACGGGGGAGGCCGGCTGTCCAGGGTGCACAGGAGCCCACGGTGGAGGACACGGGGGAGATGGCTCTGTCCAGGGTGCACAGGAGCCCACGGTGGAGGACACGGGGGAGATGGCTCTGTCCAGGGTGCACAGGAGCCCACGGTGGAGGTCACGGGGGAGGCAGCTCTGTCCAGGGTGCACCGGAGCCCACGGTGGAGGACACGGGGGAGGCGGCTCTGTCCAGGGTGCACAGGAGCCCACGGTGGAGGACACGGGGAGATGGCTCTGTCCAGGGTGCACAGGAGCCCACGGTGGAGGACACGGGGGAGGCGGCTCTGTCCAGGGTGCACAGGAGCCCACGGTGGAGCACACGGGGGAGGCGGCTCTGTCCAGGGTGCACAGGAGCCCACGGTGGAGCACACGGGGGAAGCGGCTCTGTCCAGGGTGCACAGGAGCCCACGGTGGAGGACACGGCGGAGGCGGCTCTGTCCAGGGTGCACAGGAGCCCACGGTGGAGGACACGGGGGAGGCGGCTCTGTCCAGGGTGCACAGGAGCCACGGTGGAGGACACGGGGGAGATGGCTCTGTCCAGGGTGCACAGGAGCCCACGGTGGAGGACACGGGGGAGATGGCTCTGTCCAGGGTGCACAGGAGCCCACGGTGGAGGACACGGGGGAGGCGGCTCTGTCCAGGGTGCACAGGAGCCCACGGTGGAGGACACGGGGGAGGCGGCTCTGTCCAGGGTGCACAGGAGCCCACGGTGGAGGACACGGGGGAGATGGCTCTGTCCAGGGTGCACAGGAGCCCACGGTGGAGGACACGGGGGAGATGGCTCTGTCCAGGGTGCACAGGAGCCCACGGTGGAGGTCACGGGGGAGGCAGCTCTGTCCAGGGTGCACAGGAGCCCACGGTGGAGGACACGGGGGAGACGGCTCTGTCCAGGGTGCACAGGAGCCCACGGTGGAGGACACGGGGAGATGGCTCTGTCCAGGGTGCACAGGAGCCCACGGTGGAGGACACGGGGGAGGCGGCTCTGTCCAGGGTGCACAGGAGCCCACGGTGGAGCACACGGGGGAGGCGGCTCTGTCCAGGGTGCACAGGAGCCCACGGTGGAGCACACGGGGGAGGCGGCTCTGTCCAGGGTGCACAGGAGCCCACGGTGGAGGACACGGGGGAGGCGGCTCTGTCCAGGGTGCACAGGAGCCCACGGTGGAGGACACGGGGGAGGCGGCTCTGTCCAGGGTGCACAGGAGCCCACGGTGGAGGACACGGGGAGATGGCTCTGTCCAGGGTGCACAGGAGCCCACGGTGGAGGACACGGGGGAGATGGCTCTGTCCAGGGTGCACAGGAGCCCACGGTGGAGGACACGGGGGAGACGGCTCTGTCCAGGGTGCACAGGAGCCCACGGTGGAGGACATGGGGGAGATGGCTCTGTCCAGGGTGCACAGGAGCCCACGGTGGAGGTCACGGGGGAGGCAGCTCTGTCCAGGGTGCACAGGAGCCCACGGTGGAGGACACGGGGGAGGCGGCTCTGTCCAGGGTGCACAGGAGCCCACGGTGGAGGACACGGGGGAGATGGCTCTGTCCAGGGTGCACAGGAGCCCACGGTGGAGGACACGGGGGAGGCGGCTCTGTCCAGGGTGCACAGGAGCCCACAGTGGAGGACACGGGGGAGATGGCTCTGTCCAGGTGCACAGGAGCCCACAGTGGAGGACACGGGGGAGGCGGCTCTGTCCAGGGTGCACAGGAGCCCACGGTGGAGGACACGGGGGAGGCAGCTCTGTCCAGGGTGCACAGGAGCCCACGGTGGAGGACATGGGGGAGGCGGCTCTGTCCAGGGTGTACAGGAGCCCACGGTGGAGGACACGGGGGAGGCGGCTCTGTCCAGGGTGCACAGGAGCCCACGGTGGAGGACACGGGGGAGGCAGCTCTGTCCAGGGTGCACAGGAGCCCACGGTGGAGGACATGGGGGAGGCGGCTCTGTCCAGGGTGTACAGGAGCCCACGGTGGAGGACACGGGGGAGGCGGCTCTGTCCAGGGTGCACAGGAACCCACGGTGGAGGACACGGGGGAGATGGCTCTGTCCAGGTGCACAGGAGCCCACGGTGGAGGACACGGGGGAGGCGGCTCTGTCCAGGGTGCACAGGAGCCCACAGTGGAGGTCACGGGGGAGGTGGCTCTGTCCAGGGTGCACAGGAGCCCACGGTGGAGGACACGGGGGAGATGACTCTGTCCAGGGTGCACAGGAGCCCACGGTGGAGTACACGGGGGAGGCAGCTCTGTCCAGGTGCACAGGAGCCCACGGTGGAGGACACGGGGGAGATGGCTCTGTCCAGGGTGTACAGGAGTCCACAGTGGAGGTCACGGGGGAGATGGCTCTGTCCAGGGTGCACAGGAGCCCACGGTGGAGGTCACGGGGGAGGCGGCTCTGTCCAGGGTGCACAGGAGCCCACAGTGGAGGACACGGGGGAGGCGGCTCTGTCCAGGGTGCACAGGAGCCCACAGTGGAGGACACGTGGGCGGGCCGGCTCTGTCCAGGGTGCACAGGAGCCCACAGTGGAGGACACAGGGGAGGCGGCTCTGTCCAGGGTGCACAGGAGCCCACGGTGGAGGACACGGGGGAGGTGGCTCTGTCCAGGGTGCACAGGAGCCCACAGTGGAGGACACGGGGGAGGCGGCTCTGTCCAGGGTGCACAGGAGCCCACGGTGGAGGACACGGGGGAGATGGCTCTGTCCAGGGTGCACAGGAGCCCACGGTGGAGGACACGGGGGAGGCTGGCTCTGTCCAGGCTCTGCAGGAGCTGGCGGTGTAGGACACGGGGGAGGCGGCTCTGTCCAGGGTGCACAGGAGCCCACGGTGGAGGACACGGGGGAGATGGTTCTGTCCAGGGTGCACAGGAGCCCACGGTGGAGGACACAGGGGAGGCGGCTCTGTCCAGGGTGCACAGGAGCCCACGGTGGAGGACACGGGGGAGATGGTTCTGTCCAGGGTGCACAGGAGCCCACGGTGGAGGACACAGGGGAGGCGGCTCTGTCCAGGGTGTACAGGAGCCCACGGTGGAGGACATGGGGGAGATGGTTCTGTCCAGGGTGCACAGGAGCCCACGGTGGAGGACACAGGGGAGGCGGCTCTGTCCAGGGTGCACAGGAGCCCACGGTGGAGGTCACGGGGGAGGCAGCTCTGTCCAGGTGCATAGGAGCCCACAGTGGAGGACACGGGGGAGATGGCTCTGTCCAGGGTGCACAGGAGCCCACGGTGGAGGACACAGGGGAGGCAGCTCTGTCCAGGTGCACAGGAGCCCACAGTGGAGGACACGGGGGAGGTGGCTCTGTCCAGGGTGCACAGGAGCCCACGGTGGAGGACACGGGGGAGGTGGCTCTGTCCAGGGTGCACAGGAGCCCACAGTGGAGGACACGGGGGAGGTGGCTCTGTCCAGGGTGCACAGGAGCCCACGGTGGAGGACACGGGGGAGGCCGGCTCTGTCCAGGCTCTGCAGGAGCTGGCGGTGGAGGACACGGGGGAGGCGGCTTGTCCAGGGTGCACAGGAGCCCACGGTGGAGGTCACGGGCGAGGCAGCTCTGTCCAGGCGCACAGGAGCCCACAGTGGAGGACACGGGGGAGACGGCTCTGTCCAGGGTGCACAGGGGCCCACGGTGGAGGACACAGGGGAGACGGCTCTGTCCAGGGTGCACAGGGGCCCACGGTGGAGGACACGGGGGAGGCAGCTCTGTCCAGGTGCACAAGAGCCCACGGTGGAGGAATCAGCAGGCTGGCTTGGTCCAGGTTTGGTCCAGGCTTGGTCCAGGCTCTGCAGGAACCCGATGGGCAAACCCAGGAGCTCACCCCTGATGCTCAGTTTTTGCTCCGTTTGTTTTCAATCCAGGAGGTCTTTAAGGGCCTTGTTTTTTTTTTAATGGTCTGTGATTATAGAAATTTCACATATACAGATTAAGCACATAGGGTTAATTCCTACCCATGCTCCCACCCTCTCTCCTCCTTATTCTAATTTTTGCAGTGACACTGTTTCAGCTTATTTTATTTTTTTATTATTATTTTATTTTTTTTGACAGGCAGAGTGGACAGTGAGAGAGAGAGACAGGGAGAAAGGTCTTCCTTTTTGCCGTTGGTTCACCCTCCAATGGCCACCGCGGCTGGCGCACCGCGCTGATCCGAAGCCAGGAACCAGGTGCTTCTCCTGGTCTCCCATGGGGTGCAGGGCCCAAGCACTTGGGCCATCCTCCGCTGCACTCCCTGACCACAGCAGAGAGCTGGCCTGGAAGAGGGGCAACCGGGACAGAATCTGGCACCCCGACCGGGACTAGAACCCGGTGTGCTGGCGCCGCAAGGCGGAGGATTAGCCTAGTGAGCCGCGGCGCCGGCCTCAGCTTACTTTATAATCCTAAGCTCAACCTTCCACGAAGTAAAGGACACAACAGGTAGAAGGAAGAAACACTGTTCCTCAACAGTAGAGACAAAGGGCTGTAATCAATATTCAGTTCTCAGAATGTCAATTTCACTCATATACATCGCATTTTTTTTGTTCTATAAGTTACCACAGAGCAGGGAAAACACATTGTATTTGTCGTTTTGTGACTGACTTATTTCACTAAATATAATGGTTTCCAGGTGCATGCATTTTGTTGCAAAAGAGGATTTCATTCTTTTTTATGGCTGAGTAGTATTCCGTGATGTACGTATTCACATTTTCTTCATCCAGTCATAGGTTGATGGGCATCTGGGTTGACTCTGTATCTTAACTTGGGGGTACAGATCACTCTTTCACAGGATGATTTCATTTCCTTTGGGTGAATTCCCAGGGGTGGGCTGGCAGGGTCGTATGGTCGATCTCTTTCCAGATTTCTGAGACATCACCATACTGTCTTCCATCATGGTTGTAGTAGTAACATTCTCACCAACAGTGCATTAGGGCACCCTTCCCCCCATATCTGCCAGCATTTATTGTTTTCTGATTCCCGTATGAGGGTCATTCCACCTGGGGTGAGGTGAAACCTCTTTGTGGTTTTGACTTGCAGTTCCCTGATGGCTGGTGATCCTGAGCGTTGTTTCATGTGTCTGTTGGCCATTTGCATTTCATCTTTTGAAAAACGCCGGTTGAAGTCCTTTGTCAATTTCCTAACTGGATTGTTTTGTTGTTGTTGAGTTTCTTAAGCTGTTTATTGATTCTGGATATTAATCCTTTATCAGTTGTGGAGCTTGCAAATATTTTCTTCCTTTCTGTTGGTTGACTTTTCACTTTGTTGAGTGTTTCTTTTGCAATGCAGAAGCTTGATATAATCCCATTTGTCTATTTTTGCTTTGATTGCCCATGCTTCTGGGTTCTTTTCCAAGAAATGTTTCCCTAATGTTCTCCTCTAGTAATTTGATGGTATCAGGTCATAGATTTAGCTTCTTGATCAATTTTGAGTAGATTCTTGTACAAGGTGTCAAGTAGTGGTCTTGTTTCACACTTCTGCCTGAGATGCAGTTTACAACTGAACGCTGGATGAGTCGCATGGAAGGTTGTGGCTGCACTAATTTCCTGTATGTGGAGATCCAGTTTTCCCAGTGGCATTTGTTGAAGAGACTGTCTTTGCTGCAGGGATACATTTTAGCAGTATGGGAGGGACCCAGCGCCTGGTGGGTTAAGAAAGCGCTTTCTCTCGCATCTTCTCCTCATTGTTCCCAGTGAATAAGCCGCCCTCATCTTCCTACAGCTTGCTTTAATTACTCTGGGCGAATTCAAACAAGAGATATCGATCTTCCCTCTGGTTCACTCCTCAAAGGCTTGCAACAGCCAGGACTGGGCCAGTCCAAAGCCAGGAGCCAGGAACTCCATCCAGGTCTCCCATGTGGGTGGCAGGGACCCAAGTGCTTGAACCATCACTGCTACCTCCCAGGGTGCACAGTAGCAGGAGCCAGGACTCAGACCACATACAGGATGTGGGTGCCCCAGGGGATGGCTTAACCACTGGGCCACACACTTGTCCCAGCCTTGCGCTTTTTGCTACCATGTGGTCGGCTGGCTTGTATCCATGAAAGGTCCCTTCTGGTCCAGCATATAATTTAGTGTCTCAGATACTGCAGCCACAAACAACCTTCTAAGAGACTCATGCAGTGTTCAGTTGTAGCCTGCATCTCAGGGAGCATGAACACATCACGTTTCTCCGGGAGTGGCTTGGTTTCACGGCAGCCCCAACTCCACACAGCACATGTGCAGGTGGGCCGTGGATGACCTGGTCCCCCACTCCCCGGTGAGATTCCTGGTCCCACCCAGTTCTGGTCTCTGCCCTGAGACTTTACCCGTAGCCATCTTTCACAGGTTTGGAGAACGTTTCTGCTCATTTCATTGCTCTGGGCAAAAAGTCCTTCCTTTCTTTTCCTGCCAAGTTTTTCTCAGGATCAGCGTGACCTTAACACAGAAGGAGCAGGAAATGATAAATATATTGATTCCTTTATTCACAGCCCGCCAGCACTTCTCATGTCAACCTGGGGCTGGCAGCGAATGCTGCAGTCCAGTGAGCCACGCAGAAAACGACAGGAAGTGCTGTGTGTGGAGGAGGGCGGAGCCCTGGGGTCCTCGCCTGTGTGGAGGAGGGCGGCCGTGTCCTGTCCAGCCTCTCACGGCCATCTGACAGCGTGGCCTGAAAAGAAGTGAGCATTTGAGGACATGGGAGAGAGCGACTGGCGTGGCGGGTGTCCATGAATTTGAACGGCTTTCTTTTCTGGGGGAATCTATGCTTTGGGTACAGAGCGGTGTGGCGATTAACATCTTTTTGAGAAAATGGCACAGATAGTCTCAGCTGTCACCTCTTTGTGGAGCCAGAACGTGCAGGAACCCGGGTGGTGCTGGGATCGTCCTGCGGTGCGAGTCTGGCTGGGAAACAGAGGCAGACGCCAGTTCTGACCTCGTTTATCAGAAAGGCCACCCGTTCAGCTTCCTCTGTGTGGGCTCTGTGCTGTCCATCAACTGACCTGGACGTCAGCGAAGAGAGCTGTGTTATGTTTCTTGTGACCACGGTGGAGTGGCCGGTGTGGGCCCGAAGTGTGCGGGGCTGAGTCAGGGTGGAGACATCTTGCCCCCAGGCTGGCGTGCCTCTTCCCTCCTGAGGTGTATCTAGCATGGTCCACGGAAGATGTGTTCCCAGGCCCTGTGTGATTGTGCCGAACGCACTGTAAACTGTCTTCTCCCGTACGGGTGCGCCTTGGAGAAAGTTTACCTTATCCGCAAGGCACAGCAATAGTACAGTGCAGTGGCTCCAAAACCAAACTGGTGACATCGCCTACACGGCCACTCGTGCACTGCAGGGTCGTGGTGGAGTGCAGTGAGCGTCCACGAGCCCGAGCCATGCCTTGGGGCTACAGTGCACCTGGCAGCCGAGATGGCTCCAGGCCGAGTGGTGGGCGAGTGGAGTGTGTGGTGTGGGTGCACTGGCCATGGGGGTGAGCCACGCCCTGGGTGGACGGGGAGCAGCTCCTTCACAGGGCTCTGCGTGCTGCTCGGCCGAAAACCCGAGTTGTTTATTTCTGGAGCTTTCCATGTCGTATTCTTGGGACCCCAGTTGGTTGTACGTAAGGAGGCTGCTGTACCCACGAGTGGACATGGAGCGGGGCACTGTTGAGGGGTGCGTTGCGTGGTTTTAGTTTGTGTTGGGTAAGGGTTTCAGCTCTGCAGTGGGCTGGGAGAGGTGGACGTTCAGTGCTCATTGAGCTGCAGGGAAGGAGATGAGCGGAGGCTTTCTGGAATCCCGGTCTTCCCGGTGTGATCCTGCCTTAGGGCAAGGCCACGTCCAGCCTTCCACCCACTCTCTCCCTCCCTCCCTCCCTCTCTGTTTCTGTCTCTTTTTAAAAAGATTTTATTTGTTTGAAAGGTAGAGTTACAGACAGTGAGAGAGAGAGAGACAGAGAGAGGTCTTCCATCTGCTGGCTCCCTCCCCAGATAGCCACAATGGCCGAAGCTGCTTTCCCAGGCCACAGCAGAGAGCTGGATCAGAAGAGGAGAAGCTGGGACTAGAGCTGGCACCCATATGGGATGCCTGCGCCGCAGGCGGAGGATTGGCCTAGTGTGCCACAGCGCCAGCCCCCCGCCCCCGCTTACCTGCTGCCCGTGGCACGTGTGTTTCAGGCTGGAATCTCAGTGCAGGGAAGACTTGCGTGGGTGCTGTGTAGGGCATGCGTGACAGCTGGGACCGCTGGGCCCTCACCCTTGGCGTCAGGAGAATGTGGCTGTGACTCGTGCCCACCACCCTCAAGAGCTGCCTGCCCTCTGTCCCTCCTCTCCTCCGTACCCTCCCCCCGTCCCCCGCCTCTTATCCACTCCTTATGCTTGTCCCCAAATTCTTTGTGAGCTCCCAGGCTGGGATCACCATGCTGTGTGCAGTTCCAGAAATTCCTGGGCCAGGCATTTGGCTCTGGTTGGCACCTGTGTCCCATATCAGAGTGGTTAGATTCGTCTCCTGGCTGTGCGTCCAGCCCAGCCCCCTGCCGGTGCACACCTGAGAGGCAGCAGGTGACGGCTCAAGGCTTTGGGTCCCGGCCATTCACCTGGGAGACCTAGATTGAGATCAGAGATCCTGGCCTTGGCCTGGCCCAGCTCTGGCTGAAGTGAATGTTTGGGGAGTGAATCAGCAGATGGAAGATCTCTTCTCTGTCTTCTGCTTTTCAAATAATAAATAAATACATTGTTTAAGAAAGCTGACTGATAGCTTTAAAGAAATTCATGAAACTTTTTTTAAGTTCCTTATCGAAGGGACTTTTTGTTTGGAAAGCATAAACTAAATGAGAAGGGTCTCAGGTTTTGAAAGACTCCAGTGGACTTGCCGTTTCATCCTGAGGAGGTGATGAGAGAGCAGCAGGCATTGCCGCGTCACACCTGAAGGCGATGAGGGCGTTGTCTAAATAACTGGGAATGGGAGGGCCAGCAGGGCAGGTGCATGGCAGATATTTCTCTCTGACTTCTCCTAGAAACTCAGGTTCAGCCTGGAGCCAGAGGAGGCAGAGCCTGCTGCTGCACGCTCACGGTCTCAGCACCTGCACCTGCTCTGCACATCCCTGCCCCGGGCTGGCCGTGGCCTCACGGGTCTGCAGCCTGGTGTGTCTGGCTCCATGGAGACCGACTTTGTGCAGGAGTGCAAAGCAGTTACGCCAGGCATTGGGAGAAGCACAGCGTAAGGGGTGGAAGCTGCTTTGGTGTGGGCGTGGAGACTTCCTGTGCGGGCTCAGGGACGTGTTCTCCCTGACGTCTGCAGGAACAGAGCGGGCGTGGGCCGGGACCTTGCATCAGCTGACCACGCGGTCACAGTGGTAGTGTGGCAGAGTGTGGCTTGCCAAGGGCCTCTGCTGTCTCCAGAGTCACTTTTCTCACGGTCAGAAATTCCCCCAAGGGCAGGCGTTTAGCCCAGCGGCTAAGATGCCAGTAGAAGCGCACACATCCCACATCAGGTGCCTGCCCCCAGCTCCCTGCTAAGAATGTGTACCCTGGGAGGCAGCGGGTGATGGCTCGGGTAGCTGGGACCCTGCCACCCACGTGGGGAGCCTGGATGGAGTTCCCACCTCCTGGCTTTGGCCGGGCTCAGCCCTTGCTGGTATTTGGGGCTTGAGCCACTGAATGTGAGCTCTGTCAGCTTGTTTCTAATTTATTTACTAATTTAAATATTAAAAATAATTAATAATAAATTATTAAAATTATTTACTAATTTAAATTAATTTACTAATTTAAATTAGTAAATAAAATTCATAAAAAAATCTATCTCTTTGGGTCAAAAATGAAATCTGTTGTTAACCTGCTGTCAGTATCAGGAGACTGCCTTAAATAACACCTTAACACTTTAGCCTGAGGCCGGCGCCGTGGCTCACTTGGCTAATCCTCTGCCTGTAGCGCCGGCATCCTGGGTTCTAGTCCCGGTCAGGGTGCTAGCTACTAGTCCTGGTTGCTCCTCTTTCAGTCCAGCTCTCTGCTGTGGCCCGGGAGGGCAGTGGAGGATGACCCATGTGCTTGGGTGCCTGCACCCACATGGGAGACCAGGAGAAGCACCTGGCTCCTGGCTTCAGATCAGTGCAGCTGTGGCCATAGCGGCCATTTGGCGGGGTGAATCAACAGAAGGAAGACCTTTCTCTCTGTCTCTCTCTCTCACTGTCTAACTGTGCCTGTCAAAACAAAAACAACAACAAAATCAAAAACCTTAGCCTGAATGGTTTGATAATGGCAGCAAAACCTTGAGATAACAGGAAGCAGGACGGAGCAGTGATAGTGTCTACATACATTATTTGCCGTGTTTATGGGCTGCAGTGTGGCGTTCAGTGCGCGTCTGCAGTGAGTGTGGGTCATGTCAGTGAAGCTCACCTTTCCCCTTCTTTGACATCACTTTATGATCAGGCTTGGCGCTCGTCTCTTCTGTTTGTTCATTAAACATACCCTCGTTTGTTGGGCACGATCGTCACCCCACTGTGCTGGGCGGCAGCCCCAGGAACCCCTTCCTTTGCCTCGCTGGGATTTAGTGCCTGCCACCCACGCTCCCTCTGTCCCCGCTCCAGTGATCACCACTCCGCACTTCTGCACAGGAGAGAGAATGCGTGACATTTGGCTTTCTGTGTGGGCTTGTCTCAAACCCAGCATCCTCCAGTGACAGCATTTGGTTCCTTTAATGGCTGAATAGCATTCCACTGACAGCGCTCGCTCGTGGGGTGTCAACAGCTGGACCCCGTTAAGCTAGGGGTGGGCAGGAGCTGCGGGGCAGGATGGCTGGGGAGGGAGCAGGGCGTCATCCAGGTGCAGACGTATCCCTACTGTGGAGGTCACACCCAGCCCTGTGCCCGGCTGTGGGGGCCTCTCTCTCCTACCAGGGCAGGAACCAGGCGGGAGACTCCCAGGCCTGCAGGGTTGCCTGGTTTTAGCCCATTCCGCCATTTAAATGTCCTCAGTCAAGATGGTCAGGCACTTCAGGAAACTTAAGAAATGCATATAACTCCAGTTAGAAAACAAGCATTCTAACCACCTTTGTAAGCAACTCATAAAAGCCATAAGCCCAGGAACCCAAATGCTGGTAAAAACCAACCGCAGTGGGTCATTCGGATGGTGTGAAGTTTGTGTGTGCCCAAGCGTGGGGTTAGTTAGCTCCCTGTAGTTCCCAGTGTGGTTCTACAGTGGAGATGGAGGAAAGCGCCAGTGTGTGGACTGAGAAGTCCCTTCCTGTTGTGCTGATGGCCACAAGCTACCCTGGGCAGCTGTGTTCCAGGCTTCTCTAGACACACCAGATGTTAGCACGCAGAAGGCTCAGACACGCCGCAAAGAGCCCAGGGCAGGGGCAGAGGACCAAGGAAGAGAAAGGGTAGATAGGACAGGGAGGCAGATGCCTGGGATCTCGGGAGCCCAGACCTCTGTGGGTAGGTTGAAGAAGAGGGTCAGTTAAGATGGAGCTGGACTGTGTGCACCGTGCAGGCTAAGTCTCATCTGGACCCACAGAAGGTGAAAGGACACGCTGGCTTCCTGGAGAGTCCTCCACTCTGTGGAGCCTGAGAGGCAGGGGTGACACCACCGCCTTCTGCCGTCCCCTTTTGAGGGGCATACTTCCCTCCTGAAATGCTTTCTATTAACCCTTTCCAGGAAGTGCATCTCAGGGGTGGGAAGAGGAGCGAGTGGTAGGGGTGGACCCTGCATCACCGGGCTGGGGTGCAGGCAAGAGTGGACCCTGAGCCCCGCAGATCCACCTTTTCATTCCACAAGCTCTGCCTTGGCTGTCGCTGCGGGGCGCTGATGTCAGCTGGTGAGCGTGTCCCTTGCTGGTTAGGAACCGACCAGCGGCCAGGCCAGAGGCTGACCCCAGATGGTCCAGGATCAGAGAACCACAGGCACCCGGATCCCAGCCTCTGCAGCAATCTTCCAGTAAGGATGTGTGCATGGACGGAGGTCGTCCTGCCTGCTTCTCCAAGTGGCTCCCACACACAAGTGCTGCTGAACAATTTATTTTTCAGATAATACCAGGCGCTGGCTGGAAGACATGCAGCAGGGAAACACAGTAATTAATTAGCCACTGAAACCTGAGGGGTCCGGCTCCACTTATAGGTGATAATGAATGTTCTGCATGTAATTAGCACGAATAATTAGCACATTCCGTGGTAACAAATCCACTGACTGGTACTCTGCAAACAACATTAATTGTTGTGCTAACAGAGGCAATTGTGTCTGTTTATTGTCTGACAATGTCCCGTATTTACACTAATAGCTACTCTAGACCTCTGTGTGGCTTCCTGCAGGAGGGAGGGGAGTCTATAAAACCGTGCCTCTTCCGTCTGCTGCTCAGAAGTTTCAAGACCACCAGGGGACTTGTTTGTCAAAACTCGTTAAGCAATTTGTAATCTTTAACATGTGTTTTACTGTATTAGTGGATGAACCGTTCAAATCAACTGGCTGGGTAAGTCGGCCATCGATCAAATGCTGACATTTTTTAACTGTAGGAACTTTGTCTACTTTCAGCCCTCCCTGGAAAGGGAATATATAAAAATGTTAAACTTAGGTTGGGCTGGTGCGTTGAGAGGTGGTTGCAGGCATACAACTGCAATGCCTTTTTATTCCACAAAGCTCCAGTTGACTGACAGAGGGAGGAGCCACTGCAAGGCGGAACCTGTGGGGCGAGGGGCGGGTCCCTTGCCTGCTAGGAACACACTAGGGCTGTCTGCTGCCCCCACAGCAGGTAAAAGCCACACACAGTAGGCTACTTTCTAACTGACTTTGGAGCGGGTTTTTCAAATGTTTGAAGCTTACAGCAGGGGGAAGTAACTGGTGAAAAGGCATGTTCTAGCAAATTCTTAGGCTACAGGGGATCCCTGTGGGCGCCTATTTGCATTTCACAGGCGCTGAATGGAGATGGAATGGAGGCTGTGGTGATGGTGGAGGACCAGACCTCCTGTGCTGGCCTGGTTTCTCGGCCATGCCCTTGAGAGGTGACGTGTGGCGCTTACGGCCGCCTGTGTGGATATCTGGGCCCCTTCGTGGTTGCCTTTTGGGACCCAGAGGTCAGGATCGGCGCTGTTGTAAGGCCGTCACAAAACACCAAACGCCGGAGTCAGGGAAAGCATTTATTGGTGGGGGAAACCTGAGAGACAGGAGGGAAGGGGCGAAGAAGGAAAAGAGAGCATGAGAGAGAGATTGAGAGAGCGAGCGAGCGAGTGTTCAGGAACAGGTCCCGTTAAACCTTTGCCGGGGCAGGCAGGGGAGTAGGAGCTTCGAATCCCGTTAGGGTGGGGTGGAGCTGACACCTGTGGTTGGGCCATGTGGCCACCTGGCTTACAGCAAGGGGGTGGGCGGGGCTAGAGCCTAGGATGGCGTCGGGGGCGTCCGTTGCGCCACAGATAAGACTGCGCCATTTTACTAACAGCTATCACTCCACTTCCGTTTCTACCTCGTGTTCCCAACTGCGTGTCAGCGGCTTCAGTCCAGAGCATCACTTTGCTCCCAAATAGCTACAGATTGTCTGACTCCAGGTTGGTTGTCGGCCTCAAAATTCCTGTCTCTTGATGAGACCTCTGTGTTATCAGCCATAGAGTCTTGGTACCTCGGGGTCTCCTTCTCTGCCTGGTTCCAACTGATTTCCAAGTCATCCCTGCTGTGTTCTGCCTCACAGCCCTCTGCTAGTGTTCTGCTGCCCCTCTGTTATTTGCACCGTATTTTTGGAAGAGATAGAGACCTCTCGGTCCACTGGGTCCCTCCCCACGTGCCTGCAATGGCCAGGATTGGGCCAGGCTGAAGCCAGGAGCTGGGAATTCAATCCAGGTGCAGGGTTCATGCACTTGAGCCATCATCTGCGGCCTCCCAGGGTGCGCGTTAGCAGGGAGCTGGAAGTGGAGAAGCTGGGACATGAGCCCGGGCACTCTGAGAGGGGGTGCTGGCATCCCGGGTGGCATCGGAACGTCTGTGTCCAGTGCCCCTCCCCAGGCCTACCCAAGCCCTCCCCAGGAAACAGGCTTTGCTTTGGCTTCTGTTCGCCCTGGACATGGTCAGTGTCTTCACCCTCCTGAGAGCCGTGTGTGCTGTGCCCTTCAGTGGCTCAGGGGCAGCCCTGGGCCCATGCTTGATGTCCAGAGCCCAGCTCCTCAGGGGATGCCCACAGCTGTCCGTGGCTGGGTGCTGGTCGCGTGGACGTGGACGCACACTGCTAGACACTCTGCACACAGATGCTCACCTTGGAACTCCAGGCAGCCCCTGGCCGGCCCGCCCCCTCCTTCCTCCGTCTCTCATCCAAGTCTGTCCACCTCGCACAGCTCCACTCTCTGCAGAAGCCTCCTGACCACCAGCAGGAACCCAGCACAAAGCTCTCGTCCAAAGCCTGCCTCACCTTGGGCCGATGGTTTGGTCAGGCCTCAGCTGTGAACTCACTCCTGGCATTTGCCTCCCCGTGTGTTTCTTGTCTGTGCAGCCAGAGGCCTCAGGGCCCGGGGCGGGGCCCGTTTGTGGTTTCTGATAATTCAGCTTTGTAGCAGTCACTTTTTACATTTGCTCCAAAATGAATTTTGTCCTTGAAATTGTCCTTTCTTTAAAAAGTTTTTTTTTTTCCCTGTTTTTTATTTGAAGGATGGGATGACACAGAGAGATATTATCTGTCTGCTGGTTCACTTCCTAAATGACCACAATTGCTGGGGCTGGGCCAGGCTGAAGCGTAGGTCTCCTATGTGGGTGGCAGTGGCCCAAGCACAGGGGCCATCCCTGCTGCTTTCCCAGTGGAGCAGCCGGGTCCCGAACCGGCATCGCAAGCATTGTTTCCTTGTTTTCACCCAGGGGAGCGTCGGAGCTCCCAGATGTCCAATCAGGTTGTATCACACCGCCCTAAATTTCATTCTGCTTTTCTTTCTTCTCAGAGAGTGAACTCCTTGATGGGAGGGTCACATCCAATTAGCCTCGTATCCCAGCACCTAGCAAAGTGTGCGTGCGTGCGTGTTTCACTGTGCAGAAAAAGTGAGACTGGTTTCTTTTTTTTTTTTAAGATTTATTTTATTTCTTTCGAAAGAGCCACAGAGAGGGAGACACACACACACACACACACACACACACACAGAAGGCTTCCATTTGCTGGTTCACTCCTTAGATGGCTCCATTGTTCATTGTTGCTTGGCCAAGCCGAAGCCAGAAGCTATATTTGTGTCTCCCGTGTGGGTGGCAGGGCCCCAAACACTTGGACCATCTTCCATTGGTTTTCCCAGGCCACTGGCAGGAAGTGGAGCAGGCAGGGCATGAACTGGCACCTGACATGGGATGCTGGGGTCTCACGTGGCGACTTTACCTGCTGTTCTACAATGCCAGCCCTGATGAGGGTGATTAAGTAAAGCCATAGGACAGTTATTTTTCTTTTAATCTTCTTGTAGCAATTTTTTTTGTGGCAGTAGAATTTTATTTATATTTAGAAACTTGAAATTTTTAAAAGATTTATTTATTATTTATTTATTTGCATGGTGGAGTTACAGAGAGAGAGAGAAAGAGAGAGATACTCTACTGTTGGTTCACTCTCAAAATGGCTGCAACAGCCAGGGCCGTGCCAGACAGAAGCCAGACACCTGGAGCTTCTTCTGGGTCTCCTTCGTGGGGACAGGGGTCCAAGCGCGTGGGCCTCCTCTGTTGCTTTCCCAGGCCATCAGCTGGGAGCAGGATGGGCTCTCCAACAGGCACCCATATGGGATGCTGGCATCTCAGGCAGCGGCTTAACCCTCTATGCCACAACGCCAGCCCTGAGAAACTGGAATTTTCGAGTTCTTACTTTTGAGAGGCAAGGCAAATATTTTGTGAGAGCTTCCTCTTTTGGCACATTTACCCGTGGCTTTAGCCAGAGTAAGTGAAAGCCAGTTTTCCTGACCTCTCGCTTTTCAGGCCTGTGAAATCCCTTGAGTTTAGAGTGAGTCTTCCTGGATCCTGACTGCAGCTTATGGAGATGCCTTGTGCGGGGTGGAAGGGGCACTGCAAAGTGGTCATGGAAAAAGGAACGAAAAGGTGAAGATTTCACTGCAAAAAAATGGAAATCCACGCCTAGCTTTTTCATAACACGCGTTGTCATAAGCTTCTTGAAAACTCTTTGTAGGCACGGATTTCAAATTGCTTTTTTGCACCAAAATAAATTTACCTTTTAATTCAATTATCCCAGACATTTTGAAGTACCCTCAAGGTATATCTCCAGTAGTTCCACCCGTCTGGTGGACAAGATGCCATGTCGTTTGTTTTGGTGATCAGACTTTGAAATGCAGGGTGGCTGTTCTAAGGGAGAAAGTTCTATAAGCAAAACTTCAACAAGAGGGAAGCTCATTCTACATCTTCTTGGTATTGCGACTGGTTTTAGCATCCAGAGTGGAACTGACTTATTTTCTCACGCATCTGGGATTTGCATTTCCTGTTTCCTTCATGTGGCCTTGATTAAATCCATAAAATAAATAGGGAGGTTTTATTAGGCTACAAATGACCTGGGATTGCTTTACTTTGCTTAGTGTTTGGCAAGAGTGGGAGAGTCAGCAGGATTCCCGTCTTTCCTCTTAGGGACAAGTTGGGTTCCACGGCAGGTTGGCGTGTGCACCTGTGTGTATATGTGCACGTGTGTGTATATGTAAGTTGGGTTCCGTGGCAGGTTGGCGTGTGTATGTGTGTGCACGTGTGTGTATATGTAAGTTGGGTTCCACGGCAGGTTGGCGTGTGTATGTGTGTGCACGTGTGTGTATGTAAGTTGGGTTCCACGGCAGGTTGGTGTGTGTATGTGTGTGCACCTGTGTGTATATGTGCATGTGTGTGTATATGTAAGTTGGGTTCCACGGCAGGTTGGCGTGTGTATGTGTGTGCACATGTGTGTATATGTAAGCAGTAGGCATTGTAAGTATTTTGAATGCATGTAACATACCAGAATTCAGCCTCTCCCTGGTCTTGGGTAGAATCCTATGTTTAGGCCGTGTGGACATTCGCTTCCATTTTTGAGCCCAGCCGGCTTCTGGTGTGGACTGTATGTGATCAGCTCATCACTGGGAGAGTGTGGCTGGCAGCTGGGTGTGGGGGCAGTTCCGGGGCCGGCTGCTGGCAAGGACTTCTGCACACGCCCAGGGGAAGGGGTGTGGAGGCTCAGTGGGGCAGGGTGCATTAGGGGTGTGTGAATCCTGCCCTTCGGTCAGGGACTCCCAGAGTTCCTGTGAGCAGTCTGACCGCTGTCAGTCTGTGACTTTGCCTTCTCACTTGCACGCAGGCTTTGACTGCGAGGATACAGTAGGTGAGCAGTAGGGGGAAGGAGGCATGGAGGGTCCCTGCCTGTGCGTTCGGAAATGAATTCAGGCGTCTGTGCTGCTCTGGGCGTTTGCTGATGGCAGCGAGCAAATGATCTTCAGGTCTTCGCAGTCAGTCGCCGAGTTAAGTTCAAGCTGGAGAAGCTGCTGTCTGGATGTTGAAACCCTGACCTACTAGAACGTTCTTTGTGGCAAAGTCTGAGGCGACTCCAGGGTCGGAGAGTCGGTGACTCAGGCCTGTGATTCTTGGAACACGTGGGGAATCCTTGCTCTTCTCTCCCGTGCGGTAGCTGGAGGCAACCTGTCAGCAGATAGGTTCCGGCCTGGTGTCGTGGGGCAGGTCGATCCCTCCCTCTGCCCGCAGCCCTGTGTTTCTCAAACTTCACTTACTGGTCTGACGCACCCCTAGCCAGAGCGATGGACTCAGAATGATTTTAAGTTCAGGTAATTACGTCTCCGAGTGTTTGGCATTTAAACTTCAGAGCTGAATTGGGAACCTGGTCTCTCTCTATCTGCTGTGACAAACGTCCTTGAACTAGTCCGCTCGATACTCAGCTGCAGACATTATCAGGAAATGGAAAGAGGGAGTCTTTCTCCATTGATCATTGGGCAGGCAGCAGCCCCTGGGGGCAGAAGGCTGTCCTCTGAGCTGGGGTGTCTGGTTTTCTCCGCCCCTTGTCCAGGGCATTGTGGAAGGAGGTGAGATCCAGGAGTGGTGACTTTCCTTGTCTTAGTTGTTCACATGCAGGCTGATATCTGCGACTGTTGCAAGGCATTTACATATGGTTACAGGACGTATGTCCTGGACCTGCCTGGGGCTTCTTAGTGTTCAAGGGTGCACATCAGAAGTCCTTGACTCTTAGGAGACAAGCTTCCTCACACTTGCGGGTACTCTGTCAGCTGCTGGGTGTGACCTGAATGATTTTAAAAGGCTTATTTATTGGACTTGGCACTGTGGTGCAGTGAGCTAAGCTGCTGCCTGCGATGCCAGCATCACTTATTGGAGCGCTAGTTCGAATCCCGGCTGCTCCACTTAATAGTTCAGCTCCCTGCTAATGCACCTGGGCAAGCAGCAGAGGACGACCCAAGTGCTTGGGCCCCTGCGCCCACATAGACCCCGATGTAGCTCTCTGGGTTCCTGGCTTTGGCCTGGCCTGGCCCTGGATGTTGTGGGCATTTGGGGAGGGAAGCAGCAGGCGGGAGCTGCAGTGGGAATGCAGGCACTCTGATATCGGATGCAAGCATCCCAAGTTGGGTCTTACCTGCTGCACCGACTCCTGCCCCTCTACGTAAGTTTCGAGCAAGACAGGAGTAAATGTCGCAGCGTACCCAAGGTGTTTCCAGAGGGTGGTGTGAAGTTTCTTTCTTATTGGTACAGATAAATTCTCTTCTGAGGGAGAAAGGTTCCTTTGCCTAAGGAAGTCAGATATGGGCTGGTGCTTCAAGAAGTGTGTGGCGAATGGAGTTAAAGGACAGATTGATTCTGATTTTGGTGCAAAAGTTTTGAACCACGCATCGTGTTTTCATCACACACATTTTCCCGTGAACCTTTGAAGAGCCCTCACACTCTCTGTGTGTCAGGAACACGTGTGAGCCACCTGCTCCTTCAGGTGTGTGAAGCAGGAGGCTTCCGGTGAGCCTGAGCCACACATCCAGTGCCATCTGACCGGCAGTCGCAGCAAGGGCGGGGCCCACGCTGGAGGGAGTGACTGGAACTGCGCCAGCGCGGATGGAGGAGAAAGAAGCCGGGCTAGAGACTGGAGACGTGTACGGCAATGTCACTGAGCCCGACGCTTGCTAGGGGTTGCAAGTGCCCGAGTGTGTCTTCTGTTTGTCCTCTGCGTGCCCACAGGCAGGTGTTTCTGATCCTGTTGGTTTCACAGGTGAGTTGGAGCTCATTGCCTAAACATTTAGCCTGCTTGCTTTAGATGCCTCTCTGAACTTTGAAATACGTTCCCAGCCTCTGCTGATGACTTTGCACCACACCCTAGGAATACCGATCGGCAAGGCACCCAGCTCCTGCCGCTCCTGGGCACCACGCCTACCCCAGCACTGCACATGCTGGCTCTGTGATCTGCCCCACCGGCAGCCCCTCTAAAGCAGCAGCCGGGGCCAAGCTCCAGTAACTGGCACCAGGTAGGCGACAAAAGTATTCTCGTTGGATTCTCACGACAGCGTTGAGGTATGCTGGGAAGAGAGGAGGAAACCCAGGTTCAAGGAGACAGAGCGTTGCTCGCCTCACCGTCTTGTGATGGACCCAGGCCTCTGCAGTGCAGGGCTTGCTTTGCACCTGCCCAGTGAACCAGGAGCAGTCCCCAGGCATACCCGGAATAGCTGGGTAAACAAGCAGCCCGAGTCCTGTGTGTTGTCATCCATTGCCCCGTGAGCACGCCGTGTGCTGCATCCCGGGGTTTTCTGTGCGTGGGCTTGGCTTGTTTCTCCCTGGGGGGTTCTTGTATGGCTGCCCTGTTACAGACACAGATACACAGGTGGGTGGCAGCTGAGGGAGCTGTCACCTGCTGCTGCCTGGTGTTTTTTGAAATTAATTAATTATGGCAGAGTGGCACACACAGGAGAGGGAGGGAGGGTAGGAGAGGGAGAGGGAGAGAGAGAGAGAAATATCTTCCATCTACTGGTTCACTCCCCACATGGCTGCAAGGGCTGAAGCCAGAGTCTGGAGCTGCATCTGAGACTTGCACGTGGTCGACAGGGGTGGGGTTCTTGAGCTGTCATCCAGGGAGCTGGATTGGAAGTGGAGCAGTAGGATGTGAACCAGTGCCCATATGGGACCTGGAGTGGTAAGTGGTGGCTTTACCTGCTGTGCTACAGTGCCAGTCCCTCTAAGCCCATTCTTATAGAAGACTAGGTAAGGGTCCCCATGTGGCCAGACATCCCCCTGCCCCAACCAAAGCCATGGCCTCCACACGGGCACGCATGAGCTGGGGGAAGGCACACAGCACAGTCACTGCTCCTTCTGCACCTGGGTGACCCAGCGTGGTCCCTGTCCCTGGGCCAGGCCGTTTTCTGCATGTTGTCAGTTTCTGGAATCTCATTGTTCACTTGCCCACCCCATGGCCAGTAGAGACGACCCTGGAGGCCAGCATAGGCCACCAAGAGATCAGAGGTGCCATCTCCAGCCCTGCACAGCTGCCTGAGCCCATGGCCCCACTGTCAGGGACAGCCAGGGCGTGCTCAGGGTGTGGGTGCCGCTAGAGCCCCACCCACCCACCCACAGGCCTTCCTTAAGGGTCATCTTTCATAGAATGTTTTTAATTTGTTGATTCAACAAAACATTATTTCTTGGAAATGTTTTTGACAAAAGATGCAACCTCAGCAATGCACTTTATAAATGACAGTATTTGGGCTGGCGCTGTGGGGTACCAGATAAAGCCGCGGCCTGCAGTGCCAGCATCCCATATGGGCGCCAGTTCGAGTCCCAGCTGCTCCACTTCTGATCCAGTTCTCTGCTATGGCCTGGGAAAGCAGTAGAAGATGGCCCAACTCGTTGGGCCCCTACACGCACATGGGAAACCAGGAAGCTCCTGGCTCCTGGCTTCGGATCGGCACAGCTCCAGCTGTTGTGGCCATCTGGGGAGTGAACCAGCGGATGGAAGACCTCCCTCTCCCCCTCTCCCTCTGCCTCGTCTCCCTCTGTCTCGTCTCCCTCTGCCTCGTCTCCCTCTGCCTTGTCTCCGTCTCCCTTGTCTCTGTCTCCCTCGTCTCCGTCTCTGTCTCTCTCTCCGTCTCTCTGTGTAACTCTTTGAAGTAAATAAATAAATCTTTAAAAAATAAATGATGGTATTTAGTGTGGGAGCTCAAACACAAACGGTCCATGCTGTGTGCTTCCCCAGGCAGCTGGCCTGCTGGATTACTCAGTTCCAGGCACACGCCTGACACACACATACCCCCTACACACCTGGTACACACATACCTGAGACATACTCCTCACACACGTCTGACACACACATACCCCTACATACTTGACACACACCTGAGAATACCTCCCACACACTTGAAACGCACACTTGAGACATACACACACCTGACACACATGCACCTGATACCCCCCACATGCCTGAGACACATGAGACACACATACAGGAGGCATGTACATGCAATATATACACACCAACACACACAGCTCACATTCAACACATATATACACACATGTATACACACTTGACACATATATACACACTGCTAACACACATCTAGTATACTGCCAATGCACCCATAACACACTTCCCAACATGCAAACACCAGACACATGAAAGAGACACATATGCAATACATATATACACACAAACCTCAACATATATAAACCAACACACTCCAATACACACACATACACCCTAAATACATACTTGAAATACATGCAACACACACACATACCAACATACATAGAACCAATGTACACATCCCAACAGACAGAAACCCATCACACACGTGCACTTGCTGATATGTATATACACTGATACATACTCCCAACACACACACACACACTGTACATGCACATATACTGAAACACACAAACTTACACCAACATACACAAGCCAATACACACACATACCACCTCACCTCCAAACACACATTCATTAGTATATACATCATGCACACAGACATCCTTCAACACATACCTGTATACACATATCCTCTGACACACATGCACACTCACAATCCTCTAACACAGACATGCACACAAATTCTCACATGTGTACACCCTCTACACACATGCACACTCACCTAACCTACAATCTCACACATACGCACATCATCGGACACACATGTACATATGCATCCTCTGACACACACTCACACATTATCTGACACACTCACATGTGCACACACTTCCTGTGGCATACACATATATGTGCACACACATCCTGTGAGACAGTCACGTGTGACATCCTCTGACACATGTATACATGCATCCTCTGACACACTCACATATGCACACTCATCTGACATACATGTGCACATCATCCTCTGAGACACAGTCTTACACATGTATACACATTATCTAACACACACATGTGCACATGCATTTTCTGATAGAGACACATATCTCTGACAACACACACATGTGCACACACTCACATGTGTAGACACCTCCTCTGACATGCTCATGTTCACACACATCCTTTGACATACACTCTCACATATGTACACACATCCGCCACATGCACACTGTCACATGTGTGTACCCGCAGCCTCACACATGCATATACATCCTATGACACATGCACTCACATGTGCACACACATGTACATACATCTGATACATTCACATGTGTGCACACCCACACTGTTTGAGGAAGTTTCCTCCTTTAGCTTTGTTTTCCACTGTGCTACCAGGGAAGTGGTGAGAAGTTCAAGTCTTGTTGTCTCATTACTGAATTTGAAAAATACTGGAAAAGACACTGGAGTGCTGCATATTGGCATAAAGATATGCAGATCACTCAGAGTTGCAGTGTGCTCTGTGAGTGTTGGCTTTTTTGTGCCCAAGATTTTGTATTTAAATTCAATAGTATTCACTGGCCTCCACAGAAACATGGTTTTTATTATACAGCTGTAAGTTGGCCATGAATACAATATAATAATGTAATAGAACATTTCACTGTGTTTGGAGAGAGGGAATTTTTATAGTTATCAAATTACAATCACTGTATTCTCAAGGTACATAAATGAATTCATTACTCAGGGCAGATTCAAGCATAGAATATTATTTGAATAATGTAAGCCCTTAAGAATATATTTAATTATTCTTAAAATAAATTTTACATTGATAGGACTTGCATTCATGATTCAAAAACAGTGTAGAGTGCAAGGAATATAAAAACAGAATAATTATAAAGCCAGATATAAGGACATCTGTGTGTTGGTAGTGGGTATGTTCAGATAATTATTTTGGAAATGGACATTTGGCACAGTGGTTAAGACACTATTTAGAACACCTGCACCCTGTATCAGAATGCCTGGGTTCAAGCCCCGTCTCTGCTTCCGACTCCAGCTTCCTGCTAATGCACACCCGGGGAGGCAGCAGGTGAGGGTTCAAGTCCTTGGGTCCCTGCCACCCACGTGAGAGATTTAGATTGAGGTTTGGGCTCCTGGCTTCTGCCTGGCACAGCCTTTGCTGTTTTGGGCGTTCAGCGAGTGAACCAGCAGATGAACGATCTTGGCCTCTGCTTCTCTGCCTTTTAAATAAATTTTTAAAAGGAGAGAGGCGCCTTTCTCTGAAGGGAGGAAGGAACCTCCACTGTGATATGGCCTTGACTAAACAAGTTCAGAGTCAGTGAACTCAAGGGGCTTCCATAGCCTAGACAGCTCATAGCAAGAGCCTCAGGGGATTGCTGACGTCATAAATAAGAGTGCCAGTTGTTAAATCAACAACGGGAGTCACTGGGTACAGGCTCCCCACGTAGGATCTCTGTCCTTAATGTGTTCTACTATGAAACTTAAAATACAACACTACTAGTCGAACAATACCCTATACCTTGTGCGGTTGTGTGAGTGCAGCCTGTTGAAATCCTTGCTTAGTATATACTAAGTTGATCTTCAGTATATGAAGGTGATTGAAAATGAAACTCGATGTAGGGTGGGATGGGAGAGAGAGTGGGGGAGGGGAGGGCCACAGGAGGGAGGGAGGTTGGGGTGGGGGAAGCCACAACAATACAAAAGTTGCATTTTATATTCTACTTAAAACTCTTGGTTGAAGCCGGCGCCGTGGCTCATTAGGCTAATCCTCCGCCTAGCGGCGCCGGCACACCGGGTTCTAGTCCCGGTTGGGGCGCCGGATTCTGTCCCGGTTGCCCCTCTTCCAGGCCAGCTCTCTGCTATGGCCAGGGAGTGCAGTGGAGGATGGCCCAGGTGCTTGGGCCCTGCACCCCATGGGAGACCAGGAAAAGCACCTGGATCCTGGCTCCTGCCATCGGATCAGCGCGGTGCGCAGGCCGCAGCGCGCTGGCCGCGGCGGCCATTGGAGGGTGAACCAACGGCAAAGGAAGACCTTTCTCTCTCTCTCTCTCTCTCTCACTGTCCACTCTGCCTGTAAAAAAAAAAAAAAAAAAAAAAAAAAACTCTTGGTTGAACTCTGTAATTAATACACAATTACTCTTAGGTGTTTAATTAATGCTATAACTAGTACTCAAATAGTATTTTACACTTTGTGTTCCTGTGTGGGTGCAAACTGTTGAAATCTTTACTTAATATATGCTAAATTGATCTTCTGTATATAAAGAGAATCGAAAATTAATCTTGATGTGAATGGAAGGGGAAAGGGAGTGGGAGAGGGGAGTGTTGTGGGTGGGAGGGAAGTTATGAGGGGGGAAGCTATTGTAATCCATAAGCTGTACTTTGGAAATTTATGTTCATTAAATAAAAAAAAAATTCACGTGCTGGTCAGTACGTGCACATGCAGTGTTGTGTGGCATGGGTGTGTGTATGTGTGAAGTATGGTGTGGTGTGTGTGCATGTGTCTGTGTTCATGTGCTGTATGTGCATGTGTATTATGGTTTATACATGGTGCATGCGTGTACATGCATGTCTGTGCTGTGTGCATGCGTGTTTATGGCATGTTTGTGATATGTGTGCATTGTGTGCACACGTCTGATTGTGTGCAATGTGTGTATGGTTTGTTTATGGTGTATGCTTGTGTGCATGTGTGTGTATGGCATGTGTGTGTGCATTTGTCTGTGTGCTTGTGTGCATGTGAGCTGGGAAGCCAGCGACAGTGAGTGCTGACGCGTCTGCTGTGGCACTGAGCCTTGCCTGCCTAGATCGTGCTGTGTTTCTGCACCGACTGAAACAAGTGCCCTGGCCCGCGGGCTGCTCCTTGCACACACACGTTTTCCTGGACCTTCCGTGATGTTGCTGGGGACACACATTAGTGCCCCAGCTCCGAGAGCGTAGTTGTAATGAGACGAGTGCACACAGCTGCTTGCAGAGCCAGGTGTTTTCTCATGGAAGCCATCAGCTTCCAGCAGGACATCCTGGAGGGACCTGCAGGGGAAGAGGAACCGGAGGCCACGGAGACAGCCCCCCAGGCCTGCAAGTCAGCTGTCCGGTCCTGTCCCTGGCCTTGCTCACGTGTCTCCGTTTCCCACCCCTCCCCCCTCCCCTCCTTAGTTCCGTCCACCCGCTCTGCACGCCCGAGGGTTTTCACAGCACAGAGGCTGCCCTGGGTCACACTCACCAGGGGTTCTCCATGGCCGTCCTGGTCCAGTGCCTGGTTCCATGCTGGGCACTTCGCCTTGTCCCTCACAGGCCTCACCTCTGCACAGGTGGGGCGCTGCTGTCTGCGAGTTAGGAAGTAAGGTCCACGTGGGTCTCACAGGCCTGAGGTGTATGCAGCCGCTGAGCCAGGACGGTGCCCGTTTGCATTTCTAGTTAGCATCCCCAGTCTCAAAAAACAAGTCAGGAAAGCTCTAGAATTCAGCGCTGAGGCGATGCCACAGGTGGGAGATTCCACCCCTGACCTGTGGGCCGGGCTGTGGTTAAGGCACCAGAAGCACTGTGCACGATGTGCAGCCGCTGTGTGTGCAGTGTACAGGAGGCAGAGGCAGACTTTGCACTCAGACCTGAGTCCCAGCCCCAGATGCCCCCTATGTGTGAGTAAGTATTCCGATGTCTGAAGTCTGAAACGTTTCTGGTTCCAGGCATTTCAGGTGAGGGGTCCTCCGTCCACAGGCTGTTTTCCCCCTCGGTCTTGTTTTCTGTCTTTTTCATGACCAGAACTCATTCGTCCAAAGAGATTGTGGTTGTCCCATGTCTCTTAACGGTGAGTTTTGTCTTTAGATTTATGGCATCCATTTTATTTAGTCCCTGCTTGGCCTGATTCTTACTGTTATTCTAGAGGCAGACACACATGGAGGGGCAGAGAGAGAGAGAGGGAGAGAGGGAGGGAGAGAGGGAGGGAGGGAGGGGGGAGAGGGAGATAGAGGGAGGAGAGAGGTAGAGAGAGAGGAAGAGAGAAGGAGAGAGGGAGAGGGAAGGAGGGAGGGAGAGAGAGGGGGAGAGAGAGAGAGGGAAGGAGGGAGAGAGAGGGGGAGAGAGAGGAAGAGATGGAAGGAGGGGAGAGGGAGGGGGAGAGATGGAGAGGTGGAGAGATGGAGTGGGGGGGGGAATGCAGACACAGAGAGATGTCCCTTCTGCCAGTTCACTCCTACAGTGCCCACAACAGCCGGGTCTGGGCCAGGCTGAAGCCAGGAGCCAAGAACTTAATCCAGGTCTCCCGTGTGAATGTAAAGGACTCGGGGACTTGAACCATCATTTGCTCTTTGCTTGGCTGTCCATTAGCAGGAAGTTGGGATCAGGAGCAGAGCTGGGATTAAACCCAGGCACGGCCGTGTTTGATGCAGTGTCTTAAACGGCATCTTAACTGCTGGAGCAAATGCCCGCACCTGCTCTGTTTTTAAACTTACTTTGAAAGGTGAAGCAACAGAATGAGAGGGGGGAGGGTGAGAGAGAGAATCTTTTATCCAAATCCCTGCCAACAGCCAGGAATTCCAGGAGGCTGGACTTTGATCTGGTCTCCCATGTGGGCGGCAGCCATCACGAGCTGCCTCCTAGGGTGCACCTTAGTAGGAAGCTGCGTCAGAAGCAGAGCCAGGACCCAGCCCCAGTACGCCAGTGTGAGACACCAGTGACCAAGTGGAGGCCTGGCCACTGCACCACCGCAGCCCCCCGCGCCCCCAGACTCCTGCTGCTTTCTGGCTGCCTTCTGCGTTCCTCCCCCGGCTCTTTCATTTCATCTCCCACCATAGGGAAGTGCATTTTAGTTCCGTTCTCCGTGGGTTTCCTTTGAAGCTATGCTTACTAAATGAAAAAACAAAAACCAGTAACTCCCCAGCTGCTGTGGGAAAAGGCAAAGCCAAACAGGTGACCCCACATCCTGCCCATGTGCTGTTGCTGCCCCATCTGCTTTGTGAGCCACACAAATCGGATGTCCACGGTGTTGTCTTATTATTCACATTTCTTGTGCTTAGTTTTATTCACATGCAGAACGATTTCTTGGCTCTCCTTTTCTCCTCATATCCTTGAATCTCTTGCTGGACCCATTTTCCTCCTTTTTAATGGTCTGTTGGAAATTTTTCCTATTGGAAAAATGCTGAGTTCCCAGTTGTGTGCAGACAGGAAGTGCCGGCCTCCCAGGCTGCTCCACTCCTGCCAGTCTTCCATCACCACTGCCCAGAAGTCTGCTGTCTGCCTCGTGGTCCTTTTGTTGGAGCCTGATGTTTTCTCTTTGGGTGCCTGAGGTTTTATTTTGGGATGCCGCAGTAGCACAGCTGTCTCCCTGCAGTGAGCAGGCGTGTGCACACGGCCCAGGCTGTGATACTGGGGTGTGTGAGAGGCTGGGGTGCCGCAGTAGCACAGCTGTGCACACTGCAGTGAGCAGGCGTGTGCACACGGCCCAGGCTGTGATACTGGGGTGTGTGAGAGGCTGGGGTGCCGCAGTAGCACAGCTGTCTCCCTGCAGTGAGCAGGCGTGTGCACACGGCCCAGGCTGTGGTACTGGGGTGTGTGAGAGGCTGGGATCCTGCAGTAGCACAGCTGTTCCTCATGCAGTGAGCAAGCGTGTGCACACGGCCCAGGCTGTGATACTGGGGTGTATGAGAGGCTGGGGTGCTGCAGTAGCACAGCTGTTCCTCAAGCAGTGAGCAGGCGTGTGCACACGGCCCAGGCTGTGGTACTGGGGTGTGTGAGAGGCTGGGGTGCCGCAGTAGCACAGCTGTCTCCCTGCAGTGAGCAGGCGTGTGCACACGGCCCAGGCTGTGATACTGGGGTGTGTGAGAGGCTGGGGTGCCGCAGTAGCACAGCTGTCTCCCTGCAGTGAGCAGGCGTGTGCACACGGCCCAGGCTGTGGTACTGGGGTGTGTGAGAGGCTGGGGTGCCGCAGTAGCACAGCTGTCTCCCTGCAGTGAGCAGGCGTGTGCACACGGCCCAGGCTGTGATACTGGGGTGTGTGAGAGGCTGGGGTGCCGCAGTAGCACAGCTGTCTCCCTGCAGTGAGCAGGCGTGTGCACACGGCCCAGGCTGTGATACTGGGGTGTGTGAGAGGCTGGGATCCTGCAGTAGCACAGCTGTTCCTCATGCAGTGAGCAGGCGTGTGCACACGGCCCAGGCTGTCCTGCGTGGCTCTTTGGGAGCTCTTGCAGGGCGTGGTTCAGTTGAGATCTGAAGCTGCCACTTCCCTATTCATGCATCAGTCACCCACACATCCATCTGTTTCTGAGTGGGTTATTGTGATGGCACCAAAACACCCAGCTTCCTGGGTCGCAGGGGAGATGTGTTCCAGTGCACGGCAGTGGTCACCTCCTTTACAGACACACGGGTGCAGAGAATGAGGCGTTTAGAACAAATCCTAACTGCGCAGATGCCTGTTCACTGCCTGCCCTGACAGAGCCAGGACCAGGGCCCCAGGGGTACACGGGGCTCTCAGCGGCACCACCAGTAGGTCCCCGAAGCGGAAACCTTCTCATGTGAAAGAAAACATCTCATTTCTCATCTGCTCGTGCTGTGACCATAGTGGACTTTCCGCAAGTTCTGTTTTTCCAAGTTGCTATGTATGTGTGTGTGTACTATGTCTGTGTAGGTGTGTCTGTGGTGTGTACGATTGTATATATGTGTGTGTAGGTTTATGTATGTGGGGTGTGTTTGTTTAAATGCATGTGTAGGTTTGTGTGTGTTAGATGTGTGTGGGTGGTGTGAGTATGGTATGTAGGTATATGTGTGTGTAGATGTAGGTGTGATGTGTGTAGGTTTATGTGTATGAGATGTGTATAGGTGTGTGTGGTGTGTAGGTGTGTATGGTTGTGTTTGTGAGTGGTGTGTGTGTAGGTGTGAGTGATGTGTAGGTGTGTAGATGTGTATGTATGGTTGTGCGAGTGGTGTGTGTGTAGGTGTGTGTGAGTGATGTTTAGGTGTGTAGATGTGTGTGGTGTGTGTAGGTATATATGTGAATGTGTGATTTGTGTGTAAGTGTGTGGTGTGTGAGTATGTGTGTAGATATGTGTGGCGTGTAGGTGTGGATGTGTGATGTGTGTGTAGGTGTGTGTGTATAGGTTTATGTGTATGAGGTGTGTGGTATGTAGGGATGTGTGCATGTGAATGGTGTTTGTGTAATGTGTGTGAGTGGTATTTGTGTGTAAGTGTGTGTAGGTGTGAATGGTGTGTGTAGGTGTGTATGTGTGTGATATGTAGGTGTGTACATAGGTATGTAGATGTTTATGTGTAGGTGCGTATGGTATGTGTGATGTGGTATATGTATGTGTGTGTAGATGTTAATGGTGTATGTGAGTGGTGTGTGTGTGGTATATATGGTGTGGTGTGTGTGGTATGTAGGTGTGTGTGTAGGTATATGTGGTATGTGTATAGGTGTGTGTGTAGCTGTGAATAATGGGTGTGTATAGGTGTGTAGATGTGAATGGTGTGTGTGTGAATGTAGGTATATAGATGTCTATGTGTGATATGGTATGTCTATGTGTAGATTTCAGTGGTGCGTGTGTAGTTATGTATGTAGATGTGAGTGGTGTGTGGTGTGCATGTGTAGGTATATGTGGTGTGTGTATGTATGTGTAGGTGTGAATAATGTGAGTGTGTGGATGGGTAGATGTGAATGGTATGTGTGGTGTGTGGTATGTGTGGTGTGTGAGTGGTGTGTAGGTGTGTGGTATGTAGATGTGTGTATAGGTGTGTGGTGTGAGTGGTGTGTGGGTGTGTATGTAGGTGTGTGTGTGTAGGTATGTAGATGTCTGTGTGGTATGTGTGATGTGGTATGTGTATGTGTAGATGTCAGTGGTGTGTGTAGGTATGTGTGTAGATGTGTGTATGTGTAGATGTGAATGGTGTGTGGTGTGTATGGTGTGTGTATGTGTAGGTGTATGTGGTATGTGTGTATGTATGTGTAAATGTGAATAATGTGTGTGTGTAGATGGGTGGATGTGAATTATGTGTGTGGTGTGTGGTATGTGTGGTGTGTGAGTGGTGTGTAGGTGTGTGTGGTATGTAGATGTGTGTGTAGGTATGTGGTATGTGTGTGCAGTATTTTGTAGGTGTGTGTGTAGTATGTGTAGGTTTGTGTGTAAAGGTGAATAATGTGTGTGTGGGTGTATAGATGTGATGGTGTGTGTGTAGGTGTGTGGTGTGTGTGGGTGTATAGATGTGATGGTGTGTGTAGGTGTGTGGTGTGTGTGGGTGTATAGATGTGATGGTGTGTGTGTAGGTGTGTGGTGTGTGTAGGTGTACAGATGTGATGGTGTGTGTGTAGGTGTGTGTGGGTGTATAGATGTGATGGTGTGTGTGTAGGTGTGTGTGTGTGTGTGTATGTCTAGGGGCAGTGTGGACCCAGGAAGAAAGAATGACAATGACGCACGTGTCTATGTGCGTCTCCTCCCTTGCTGCTGCAGGCTGCCCTCCCGCCCCAGCCCTGCCTTGGCCACCTTGGAAGCCTGGGTATTCGCTGCCAGCGCCTCCTGCCCTACCCGCTTTGCTGGGCGCTCACTCGCTTCTCTGCTCTCGGGAACTCCTCACACTGCCTGTTTCTAAGACGCCCGATCCCAGATGCCACATTTCTGACTGGCCTCCTCAGTGCTTTTACATCTGAAGCCAGGAGCCAGGAGCTCCATCCAGGTCCCCCACGTGGGTGCAGGGCCCAAGCACGTGGCCATCCTCTGCTGCTTTCCCAGGCCATTAGCAGGGAGCTGGACTGGAAGTGGAGCAGCCGGGACTTGAACTGGTGCCCATATGGGATGCCAGTGGAGTTGAAGGCAGCAGCTTAACCTGCTGGCTGCAACACAGGCCCTGTTTCTTTAAAAATATGAAAAGAAAATTTAGATAAAATATTTTTCTAATACACTGTATGGTATTATTAATAATGAGATAAGCCGGCACCATGGCTCACCTGGCTGATCCTCCACCTGCGGCACCGGCACCCTGGGTTCTAGTCCCGGTTGGGGTGCCGGATGCTGTCCTGGTTGCTCCTCTTCCAGTCCAGCTCTCTGCTGTGGCCTGGGAGTGCAGTGGAGGATGGCCCAAGTACTTGGGCCCTGCACCCCATGGGAGACTAGGAGAAGCACCTGGCTCCTGGCTTCAGATCTGCGCAGTGCGCAGGCTGTCGCGGCCATTTGGGGAGTGAACCAATGGAAGGAAGACCTTTCTCTCTCTCTCTCTCTCTCTCTCTCTCTCTCACTAACTTTGCCTGTCAAAAAAAAAAAAAAGATAATAATAGGACACATTTTTTTTCCTTTCTCTTTCTGTCTCCCTTCCCTCCCTTCCTCCTTCTGTCTGTCTGTGGAAGACAGGGCCTGTGAGGGTGACAGTGCTCAGCGCTGGTCCCTGGTCCCTCTCTGAGCCTCACAGGTCTTCTGCTGCCTCTCTCCTCTTGCTGTCCCGTTGCTTCCTTGTGGTGGGCTCCGTGCCGTCCTCCTGGCTTCCCTCCCAAGCAGGGTCACTGAGAGCTGTTGGAATCACAGGACAAGGCAGACAGAGAGGAGGCCCCCACCAGCCCACGTGGAGCCCCCTCTGCGTCCTGGGGAGTGGGGAGTGTCGGGAGGGGTCGTGCCTCGCCATGTGTCCTTCACCTTGGAATCGGCCTGGGAGCCGCTGGGCCTGCCTTGCCGTGTGGCCGAGGGCCGGGCTGGGAGCTGGAGTGGAGGCCTCCGTGTCATGGTGAGCTGTGGCCTTGCTTCAGTGTGGAGTCATCCCCAGCAACGCACAGGTCCTTCCTCCTCTGCACCGCACCTGGCCCTGGCTGGCCTGGGGACCCTCTCGCAAGCCCTGGCACGCTGATGTCTCTGGCCTTGGTCATCCTCACATAGACGTCACTGTCACCGAGATGCCGTTTGTGGCCACCTTGTGTGCGTGTTCAGCCAGATTCCGTGCTCCTCCAGGGTGGGTTTTACTGTGTGTCCCACAGGTTCGGGGGCAGTTCCCTGCGCTCCCACCCGGGGCCCCTCCCTCCTGACCACCACAGCCCAGCTCAAGGCCCGTCCCCTGCTGTGCCCCTGGGACCCCTTGGTGCTGTGAATCCGGATTGCACTTCCATGGTTTCACACCTGGTCCTGCCGCGTGTGCTTTTTCTCGACGTGAAAGCAGAGACTGTGTTTAGGGGACAGTGTGATTCGTGTTGTCAAGGGATTAATTAAAAGCATTTCAGGTTGGCCTAGCACTCTGAGCCCAGCGTGTTTTACGAGATCACAAATGGCCAAGGAAAATGGCTGGGAGAGATGGAGGCGTTCCAGAACGCAGGCTGCAGCAGGGTTTTGCTGTTGCTGTTTACTGAGTAGAAGCTCCAGGTTGGAAACCAGCGAGGAGATAGGAAGGTGGGAGCTCGAGGCCTCCGTCTGGCCTCTGCCACACGGGCTACGAGGGTCTGTGTCCTGCATAAGTTGTTGCCCAACTGTGCTCCAGGATCTGGGAACCACACCGGCCCCCCTGGCTAATTGCTGTGATTAAGTGTTGCGCTGGTAACACAATCCTTGGCTCTGTCCCCGGCGGGCCCCAGGAGGTCTCCCGGCAGCCCCGTTCCTGAATCAGCAGAGATTCCGGAGTGGCTGGGAGGCGCTGAAAGGCTGGGGGTTGCATGTGAGCCGGGCTGGGCTCCCGCGGGGCAGGTCTGGGGTGAGAGCGCGCTTTCCCTGGTCTCCGGGAAATATCTCGTGACAGCCAGTTGCTTGCTTTGGACCGTTCTGGAGCCTGGTTTTCACATTAGGGGAAACCCACACCACGTCTGGGGTGAAGACCTGCCATTGCCGTCTGAGCCCGCTTCAGGCCATGCCTTGGAGACCTGGGAGCCAGCGTGGCGGACGGGTGAGCTCTCCCTGGGGGCAGGTTTAGAGTCAGCACTGGGACCAGGGACCCCAAGCCCGGGGAAGGGGCACAGTGGAAACACAGCAACTCTTGTTCCATTGTGGGCGACTGCTAAAGTCCTACACCTTGGGGACACTTGCACGTTTTAAGTTGCAAGGAAGAATATCTGGGCAGGTTGGAAGCCCGGGGAATACAGGCACCACCGCTCTACCCTTGAATCTCTTTAAAAATCAAGTCTTAGGGCAAGCAGTGTGGTGCTGCAGGTTAAGCTGCTGCCTGGGGTGCTGGCGTCTCATATGGGCACCAGCTCGAGTGCCAGCTGCTCCATCTCCGATCAGCTCTCTGCTGAAGCACCTGGGAAAGCAGCAGAAGACACCCCAAATCCTCAGGCCCCTGCCACCCACACTGGAGACCCAGATGAACCTCCTGGCTCCTGGTTTCGGCCTGGCCCAGTGCTGGCTGTTGTGGCCATTTGGGGAGTGAACCAGCAGGTGGAAACTCTATATTCTCTCTCTTTCTCTATCACTCTGCCTTTCAAATAAGTGAATTAATTAAAAAGAGCTGTACATAAAACAAGAATTTTGATGGGTGAACAGGGCACTCACTAAGGAAAATCATATCAGTGATGCGGAAACACAGTGGAAGAATCTTTTGGAGAAGAAACAGGAAAAAGATCCAGGGAAGAGAATGTGAGGCTGAGTCGGGGAGGGCCCTTGTCAGGGCTGTGGTCACTGTAGGGACAGGAAGCTCACTGGCCAGAGCGCCTCTGACATAAATCATAACAGCAGTCAGAGACAGCATTCCTGGCCTGGGGAAGACTCCAACGACAAGGCTTAAAGTGAGGAGACCCACTCCTGCGGGGCCTGCTGAGCAGTTTTGAACATTAAGGCAAAACAACTCTGATGCGTGTTTAGGAAAGCAAGTCACGAGGTGACCACAGTTACTTTTCGCCATGACAGATGCCAGGCAAGAGCTTATGTGGGAGGGGAATGTGGAGACCCGGGGGCTGGGGCACAGACAACTCGCTGACCTGCGTGCTCACTGCCCCTTGCATTGGCTGTGGCCGTCAGACTACGAGTGTGGACCGGTGATGGGCGTGACTTCAGATCGTCCTGGTGCTCTGCTTCTTGCGTCTCCCTGGAATGTGGATGTGGTGTTGGGCGCCATGTTGTGCCGTCCATAGGAGGGCTGCACGCCGAAGGGGTCTGGGTCTCTGGGTGACCTGTGCCACGGGTCTCCCTGGCAAGTCCTGGTGGCTCCCGCTGGGTTGTTCCAGGAAGTAGAACCACAGGTCTGTTTGTTTGAACACCCGGGACCCTGTGACAGCCTCGTAGCCTGTGCTCCCATGGGAACACCCAAGCCTCCTGCACCCATACAAGCTGTCAGTCATGAGCAATGGCATACAGAACAGTAACCCCATGGCCTTTTAACACAAGGCTCAGTGGCAACTGGGTGTTCCAAGCAAAGTGTAAATCTCAACCTAAACCTTACACTTCATACAAAATTTAACTCAAAATAGATCACAGACTTCGCGATAAAGTGTAGAACTATGAAACTTTGAGAGGACAAAGGTCTTTGGACCCTAGGGCTGGGCAAATAGCTAATAGATGAAACATAAAAACACTCTCTAATGGGAAAAATTGATACATCAGCCCTCATCAGAATTTTGAAAACTTTGTTAAAGTTTACTTACTTTATTTGAATGGGACACACACAGAGATCTTTCATATACTGGTTCACTCCCCAGATGTCCACAACAGCTGAACTGAGACGACCCACAGCCAGGAGCCAGGAGTTCCGTCCAGGTCTCCCATGTGGGTGGCAGGGACCCAGATGCGTAAGTCCCAGGGCAAGCGTCAGCAGGGAGCTGGACTTGAGCCAAGCTCTCAGATAAGGGAGGTGGGGGTCTTAGGTGGCGTCTTAGCTGCTGTGCCATCCGCCTGCCCCGAAGCCCTTCAGCGTTTTGATTGTGGTGGTGGAAACACGGGCCTATAGGTGGGATACAGTCATAGAAAGAACACACATTCATGCATGTGTACACACAGGAGTACCAGTAACACAGGAAGTCTGAGTGAGCTTGGTGGGCTGTGTGCATGTCAGTATCTTGGCTGTAATACTGTTTTCGATGTTTGCACAATGTCACCATTTGGAGAATCTGAGTGAGGGCACCGGGAATGCCTCTGTTATTTCTTGCAACGGCGAAGATCTCCATAAACTATTGAATTAAGAATGCAGGAATCCAGGCCCTGCGTTGTGGTGTAGGGGGTGAAGCTGCTGCCTGGGCTGCCCTCCAATACAGGGTAGGGAACGTCACAAGTGGTGGCTTAAACACCTGCCAGGAATCGTAGTGTTTTAAGCAAATAAAACCCTGAACTCTGCATAGAATCATGGGTCTGTTATTAATCCAGTTTTTTTCTGAATTAGAAAGGGATGGCAAATTCATCATGTTCCTGAAAACCTTCTCTAAACCTTATATTTGTTAGCCTGTGGTCTTTTTTTTTTTTTTTTTTTTTTTTTTTTTGACAGGCAGAGTGGGCAGTGAGAGAGAGAGACAGAGAGAAAGGTCTTCCTTCGGTTGGTTCACCCCCCAATTTGCTGCTATGGCTGGCACGCTGATCCAAAGCCAGGAGCCAGGTGCTTCTCCTGGTCTCCCATGGGGTGCAGGGCCCAAGCACTTGGGCCATCCTCCACTACCCTCCTGGGCCACAGCAGAGAGCTGGACTGGAAGAGGAGCAACCGGGATAGAACTGGTGCCCTAACCGGGACTAGAACCTGGGGTGCTGGTGCCGCAGGCGGAGGATTAGCCTAGTGAGCTGTGGCGCCCGCAGCGTGTGGTCTTATCATAGCGCCTTTCCCCTCAAGTATTCTACCTGACAATGCAGTTTGAAAAATGTGGTTCCTTCAGTCTTCGCCTTGATTTACTCTATTTTTATAAATGAAATCCAGAAAAATGCTGCATTTTGCAGTTTTTACCGAAATAGTGATTAATTTCATTTTAACTCGCAAAGATGCAAATGTGGCACTATCAATCTGATTTTGCTTTCTGTATACTCAGATGGTTTTAAAATAAGAGCCAAAGTAGAGAAATGTCTGAGTGCTAAATGTATTATGAGGACGTCGGAAGAGAATGTCAAAGAGGAAGCAGGAAGTTTGAAAAAAAAATCTTGAGTAAGTTTCCATAAATATTTGTTCAGAATATGCTGCAAATTCCAGTATGCAAAAGTGATTAAAACAAACCTTCCCTCGTTCTGTCTTCCGCAGTGTTGGAGAGTGTGTAAGCACGTGTCCCCCTTTCTACCCAGCGTTACAACTCTGCATGTTTAATCAATTGCGTGGAAGTGGAAAATTAAAGGCAGAGTTTTATGTGCACACAGAGTTGCTGATGGGGTTGGAAACAATGGAATTAGTGTGTGAGCCCCGCTGACGGCTGAAGGAAGTGGGCCAGACCTCGCAGGTTCCTGTGAATGTTTGGTCCAGGAGGCAGAAATGAAGCTCGGCGCACACTTGCATTGCTTTCACTTGAAAGAACTGAGCTGTGTTTCAAAGGTGGACTCACTAACTCAGTCCCCAGCAAGTGGACCGTGGGCCGGGGCTGACCAGGAAAAGCGAAGGTCTCTCCAGCAGCTTGCTCAGACGCCCTTGGCTCTGCGTATTCTCGCCTTCAAATCCCGTAGCTTGAAAGTGTCCTAGTGATTCCTCATTGACTGAGGGGTGTCTGTCTCTAGTGCCCTGAGTGGCCGCTCTGGCTCGCGAGTTGCGGAATTGGACTTAACAGAGTCGCCGCCTGCCTTTGGACGTGGCTCCAGAACTAGTCCCTGCTGGCCTCCCTCCATGATGCACTCTTGGGGTCCTTAATTGGGACAATTATGGCAAAGTAGGGGACTCCAGGAGGGGAAACGAGCCGCTTTAGCTAATGAGTTTTCTTCTTCTGGTGCGCTTCTATTTTAGCGACAAATTAGTTTCCTCCTCTTCTAGGTTCCTCCTAAGAACCAGAGCAAAATTGAATCTCTGCCTTTTCCCCTTGAAACCCCTTTGTCTTTGAAATTTTCAGAAATTACTACAACTGTCGTCTGATTCAGTCTTCGGAGCTGAGTAGTGAGTTTAGCAGAAAACCGGGTCTTTCTTGCTGTATCTTGTTGCTAAAGAGATTAATGGGGTGGGGGTGGCAAAGGGTGGTGAGAGCAGGATTTTGGCAGATGGTGGAGTTCGTAGGCTCAGAACAAAATGACCACGTTTAGTTCTGCAGCCAAGCTTCTGATGGAATGGGTGAGAGAAAATAAAATGGGGTTTCTGATTTATCTGCCCGGTTTCATCCCTGAGCATAGCCAGGTCAGGACAGTTAACCCCCGAGTTACTGCCTTCAACCTTGGGGCCCTCTGTCCTCATGTGTCATTGTCTCGATTCCCCAAACCCCCGTATTTCACAAAACCTACCACCCAGGTGAAAACTGGTCCATTCTGATACCTGCTCCCCGACTCCCCTGCAAACCTGGGTGTGCTACAGGGCAGCATCAGCATCCTCATATGGATTTGAAATGTTTTCGTTCACCCCAATGCTTCATAAAGGTTAAGGTCCTCTCGTGCCCACTCTTTTCTGCATATCGAACACCCTGCAGTATTTGCATCTGTTTTCAAAACCTGTGTCGTCCTAAAGGAGTGACAGACTCCATGATAATCCACAGGATTCCTTTCTTTCTGTGCTATTGTGAAGTGGGCGGTGCTGGGCAGGGTGTGAATAAATAGTTGCCTGTGGAAATGACCGTCACAGGGGGATGGCTGGAGAGTGCTGAGCCCACCAGGGCTGCAAAAATTGGAGAGCAACTTGAGTTTCCAGCTGCAAGCAGGAAGCAAGTCTGGCGCTGGTCCCCACCGGCTCTGCGACCCCTGTTAGCTGCCATGGGGCAGGCGCCCTCCAGGCAGGGGAGCACGGATGCAGCTGGGCCCCATTCTCCTGCCACGGAGCCCGCTCAGGACAGAGCGCTTTGCAAGCTTCCGAGAGGAGAGCAGAGACTTTGTAGAAGCTCCTGCACAGAACGAAGCCATGGAGCACAGGTGCAGCCCCAGGCCAGCCAGCGGGCACCTTGGATCCCGGATCGGAACTTCCAGAGATGACAGGATGCCGAGTCCGTCCTGGGCCACCCTCCAGTGATCTCACAAGTTCTCTTCTGGGGAGAACCAGAGGCAGACGTTAACACCCCCATAAATCCTTTAGGGTACCTGGACTATGGTGGACAGAGAGTGCACTGTTTGCTGCCTGGGTTCCTGAATGTTTCTCCAGTTGTTCTCCAGAGTCTGTGTTGCCTCAAAAAAGAAAAAAATCCTCCAGAAAAGTTCCAGTAGTGGCTGTGGCAGAAAACCCCAGGCCAGTGGTGGTGGAGCTTAGAGGGCTGGCACAGGAAGTCTCCACTCACGCCTTCGGCCAGGCAGGTGTGCCCAGCAGCAGGAGTGTGTGTGCCTTCCATCTGTGGATGCGCCTGGCCTAGGGTTCCTGGCTGCGCTGAGAGGCCGGATGGGGAAGCCAGGCCTCAGTTGTGGTCATTGTGGTCTACTCCTCATCCCGACAGCATCAGAATGAAGTCCGAGCCGGTGTCACTTTGCTGGTGCCTGGCTGGAGGAGGACCTGGCCTGGGGTCTGCGTGGAGGAAGGCTCCAGGAGCTTAGTCTGTCGGGGGTCTTTGTGGTGGTGGCTGCTTTGTGTCAGATTTCTGTTGCTTTCCAGCAACGCAGTCCTTACCTACGGGAGCTTGTGTTTCGTAGGGATGAGCAGAATTAACATCGAGTTTGCAGTCACTACATGTAAGACCGGGCTTGGTGCTGTATGGTGCAGTAGCTAGAAAGGCCAATGTTTCTGTCCTCCGTGAATTCCCCACACGGTTTAGGTGACAGTGTGGGATGGAAAGTGGCTGAGAATACTGCGTCTTCAACAGCCCATTGGCATGGACTGTTCCCATAAGTAGCTTTAGCACTTTTGAATCTTAATCTACATAAATCCATGGTCTGTTTTGTATCTTGTTGTATACAAATTACTAAGTTTTTTATTTTATTTTTTAAAAAATTTATTTATTTGAGAGATAGAATTACAGACAGAGGGGGAGAGAGAGAGGTCTTCAATCCACTGGTTCAACCCCCAAATGGCTGCAATGGCCGGAACTGGGCGGATTGGAAGCCAGGAGCTTCTTCTGGGTATCCCACATGGGTACAGGGGCCCAAGCACTTGGGCCATCTTCCACTGCTTTCCCAGGCCATAGCAGAGAGCTGGGTCAAAGAGAGGCAGCTGGGACTTCAACTGGCGCCCATATGGGATGCTGGCACTGCAGGCAGCGGCTTTACCTGGTACGCCACAGTGTTGCCCTCCCCCACTTTTTTTTTTTTTTTTGACAGGCAGAGTGGGCAGTGAGAGAGAGAGACAGAGAGAAAGGTCTTCCTTTGCCATTGGTTCACCCCCTAAATGGCCGCTACAGCCGGTGCCAGGAGCCAGGTGCTTCTCCCGGTCTCCCATGTGGGTGCAGGGCCCAAGGACTTGGGCCATCCTCCACTGCACTCCCTGGCCACAGCAGAGAGCTGGCCTGGAAGAGGGGCAACTGGGACAGAATCCGGCGCCCCGACCGGGACTAGAACCCGGGGTGCCAGCACCACAGGCAGAGGATTAGCCTAGTGAGCCACAGCGCTGGCTCAGCCCTCCCCTTTTATTCTTAGTAGTGGGAAAACATGTCGCTAGAAATGAAGTGGAAATGACTTGGGGACTTCTATCAATTTTCAAAATATCATTTACCAGGCATAATTTGATTTTGGCGTCTTATATATAAAAAAAGAAGAAAAAGCAGGTTTGATAGTCCCAGCTTCTCACAGGTGCATGGGCAGTTACTGCGTCGTCTGCTGAGGCAGCTGCCTACTCTGAAGTCATTTGTTGTCACTCATTCTTTCCCCATAAAGAAATGCCTCCTGTGGGTAGAGTTGGCGCGTCTGTAGTATCCTCCCTCCTGGCCCTGCTGGGAGGCAGTGTGTCAGGGCCACCCGGCCACAGTCACTGTGTCCCTGGGAGATGAACACATCCTAGGAGCAGATTTGCCTGGGAGAGCTCCTGCACACCTTGGACTGACCCAAGTAGGTAGGGCTTTCCTGGGCCAGCCACTGGAGGTGGTGGCAAGCCTACAGCTCCTGTTCTCTCTGGGTGAGCCTTGGTGGCAGGGTTCCCTTACTTTCCAGTGCAAAGTCGGCTGTCAGAATTAATTCAGCATTAACCTGGGGCTGCATGACCCACATCATCAATTTAACGATAATGGAAACCTGCTACGGGTGCATTAATAGTCATTTGGAAAATTCCCAGGGTAAAAAAAATCCGGCGCTTATTGTGATTAACCCACGAAGTGATCCTTGTCCACTTAGAAATCGTGCAGAACGTTACGGCGAGGTTTATCCCAGCTCACAGCTTGACTGCCACTTTCCCCTTCTGCAGTCGGGATTTCCTTGTGGAGCTCCAGCCACACGGCTTTGCGCACGGGCGTCAGTGGAACCGAGAGCACTGTGTTAGGGAAAATAGTCAATTAATCTCGGCTGCACAGTGTAGCTCAGCCCAGCGCCACGAGACCGTGATACGAGTTTTAACACAATGCAGATGCGACTGCTTCCAGGGACGACTGCCTTCCTTACCCTGTGGTGTCCCAGGTCGTGGCTGTGTGTTCCGACTTTGGCAGAAAATGCGAGCGTTCGCAGTATTTATTGTTACAGGCATCCCTCGTCCCTGCCCAGCCCTCGCCCCTGCCCGCCTTCCTCCAGTGTGTGGGAATTAAATAAATGCCTCTGAGTTTTGGCTAAGCCATGGAAGCTTTTTCGTGAGCCAAATCTATGGATGATTCTGTGTTTTCAGCTTTGCCTACTTCTTTTCGCAGGAGGCTAAGGTGAGGAGTAAAATTGGGCCTTGGACGATGAAGCTCAGTCATTCAGTGACTCAGTCGATCAGGACCCATCGGCCTCTTACATTGCCGACACGGGGCTATGTTTTGGAGACCCCAGTGGCAAAGGCAAACATAGTTTCAGCCCACGAGACACTTAGTTGGAACCTACAGGGAAAAGGATGTCCCTGAAAAACATCAGCCTGATTAATAATGATTTCCAGAAAACAGAACCAATTCATTAAATCAGCTGGAAAAAGATTATGAAACAAGCCATTTCAGGGTCGACTGGTTAGGCCGGACTCAGCTAGATAATCTGTGAGTCACCCATCCTCATCACCTCATCACATCACTCTGTCCACGAGGACTGTTGAGTGGCTGGCGTGTGCCAAGAACCGTGGTGTCTGTGGGGAATGAGCAGGTGCACGAGGGACTCGCACAGTTTCCTGGGAAATGCACAGGCACACTAGCCATAAAAATGCTCTGTGATGGGAGTGACAGTGGATGGAAGCAGTGCAAGTCTGTGAGGTTTGGGAAGACGGGGCCACTGGCTCTGGCTTGGCGAGCAGCTGAGAGCAGAGCTTTTGGAGAAAGGAAGTAGTTAAACCCTGCCCCGCAGGACGAGAGGGCACTGGAGGGCAGACACTCCCTCTGGGCCCAGGGAGGCACGAGGGAAGGGGTTGCCCTCAGGAGGAGTTGGTGCGGGGAGCTCTGGGGTGAGGAGCAGAGGGGTCAGAGGTTGGGAGTGTAGCGAGGCCCACATCAGAAAGGCCCCACCTGCCCTGAAAGGATCCCCTCCTGTTGGGATCACAGTCATGGGGAGCTTTTATTAGCTGCCTTCGGGATGGCATCTGTGTGAGGAGGTGGAGCCAAGGGTGGGCTTGGAGGCTGGGTAACGGGGAGGCATTGCCGTGTCCCAGGTGGAGTCAGGGTGCTCCTGGCATCCTAGCCAGGTAGCGGCAGGATTGCTGCTAAGGGATCTGTAAATCCCTGCACAGCCTGCACAGGCCAGACGGGTGATAAATACATTGTAGACGCACTCCTGAGGCTGGACCGTTGTGTCACCTGTGCCTGTGTTACGAATCCTTGGATCTTGGGCAAACCCGGCCTCGACACTAGGGCTGCTTTCGCTGACTCGTGGGCTGGCCCGGACCCCGAGGGGGAGAGTGGCTCTCGAGGTCACCTGCAGCACCCCAGGGAGGGAGAGGGAGCGCTGCGTCTCCTGCTGCTCCAGGTGGCTCTGGGCGCCCGAGATGCGCTCAACGCCGCTTGGCCAGTGCTCGGTCAGCTCAACCGCTCCTTGGACAACCTAAAGGAAATGGGGTTTTGAGACTGATTTTCTGAGGACCACAGGGGTGGCTGGTGACAGGAGCCAGGGCTTCCTAAGGCAGAGCACGTGACAGTCACGCCACTCGTGCTTGCTCCTTTTCCTTTCCATTTCTGTCTGTGTTTTGACACACGCCACAAAATTTGCTAATATATACAAGTATAATCTGTATAACTTTGTTTATTACATATAATTAGGTGTCTTATTATAATTTTATAATAAATATTAGATACATGTATATATATGAGAGGGCTTCAAAAAAGTTTGTGGAAAATTCACATTATCTAGTTGTTTTTTATTTGAAAGGCAGAGAGAGAGAGGGGGAGAGAGAAACTCCCATCCACTAGCTGATTGACTTGTCAAATGCCTGCCATGGCCAGCATTGAGCCAGGCTGGAACCAGGAACCAGGACTCCATCCAGGTCTCCTGTGTGGGTGGCGGGGACCCCAGTACTTGAGCCGTCACCTGCTGCCTCCCAGGACCTACACTAGCAGGAAGCTGGACCCAGGAGCCAGAGCTGAGACTTGAGCCCAGGCACCTGACCAGTGCTTAGCCATTTGGCAGAATGCTCACGGCAGGCATTATCTTTTAATTTGATTTTTCCATAAACACTTCGGAGCCCCCTTGTATGTGTCTGCCAGGATGGGCGGAGCAAAGCAGCACAGCCTCCCCGATCCTCCTGCCTCTTCCCTCTCCCGCTTGTCCACATGCAAGTTGGCTCTTCTTACGACGACAGCTGCCATGTTGGATTCAGGACCACCCCATAACCCCATTTTAAATGACCTTTTTGGGGGCCGGTGCTGTGGCATAGTGGGCTAAGCCTCTGCCAGCAGCACCAGCATCCCAGGTGGGTGCCAGTTCTAGCCCCAGCTGCTCCTCTTCCAATCCAGCTCTCTGCTGATGGCCTAGAAAAGCAGTAGGAGACCCAGAGAGGCTCCTGGCTCCTGGCTCCTGGCTTCGGATTGACTCAGCTCTGGCCATTGCAGCCATTTGGGGAGTGAACCAGCACATGGAAGACTTTTCTCTCTGTCTCTCCTTCTCTCTGTAACTCTACCTCTCAAATTCATAAAATCTTTTTTTTAAAGATTTATTTGAAAGTCAGAGTTACATAGAGAGAGGAGAGACAGAGACAGAGAGAGAGAGAGAGGTCTTCCAACTGATGGTTCACTCCCCAGATGGCCGCAAAGGCTGGAGCTGCGCCGATCCGGAGCCAGGAGCTTCTTCCAGGTCTCCCACGTGGGTGCAGGGGCCCAAGGACTTGGGCCATCTTCTACTGCTTTCCTGGGCCATAGCAGAGAGCTGAACAGGAAGTGGAGCAGTCGGGTCTTGAACCGGCGCCCCTATGAGATGTTGGTGCTTCAGGCCAGGGCGTTAATCCACTGCACCACAGTGCCGGCCCCAATAAAATCTTAAAAACAAAAACAAAAAACACCTTACCTTTTTGAAGACCTTCTTTCCAGAAAGTCGCATTGTGAATTCCTTTGGGGACTATAGCTGAATCTAAAACAACACACAGATGTAAGTTCTGCCTTTGTTTAAGAGAGACCACTACTCCCCAGACTCAGCCCACTGGCAGGTCTGATGGGCAGCTGGACAGTGTCGTCATCTCTGCTGGGAGCGTGGTGGTGAGGGTGCTGGGTGCTCCCCAAGGAACTCTTGCACCCCAGGAATGCAGAACGCCCGTCTGGAGAAACCGAGGCAGGGTGTGCAACCCTCCTTAGTCTCTTCAGTTTAGCAGAGATGTGAGCTTTGGGATTTTACACCTGGTGCTGCCTTGGAAAACCTAGGCATCTGTGTGTAGCCTTAGTTTTTGAACTTTAGAGAGAGGGTTACCTGTCTAGTGCTTGAGTCACGCAGTCATGGACTTGCATGTAAATACCTGTACTCTGTGTAGGGCTTGTCCAAAGCAGGGAACACTGCCTGATGTTGGGGTGGTGTGCACACCCGGGCCGGGAGAGTTGTCTGTATTATTTTATGGATGTTCTAGAAGAAGGAGGAAACTGCCACGCTTTACTTTTGATCTCCATGGACTGAAACGGCTCTTTATTGGTGCTGGCATTGTGGTGTAACAGGTAAGGCCTCTGCCTGTGAGGCCAGCATCCCATGTAGGCTCCAGTTCCTGTCCTGGCTGCTCCACTTCCCGTCCAGCTCCCTGTGAATGGCCTGGGAAAGCAGCAGCAGATGGCTGAAATGCTGGGGCCCCTGTTACCCGCGTGGGAGACCCAGAAGAAGCTCCTGGAATAAATAAATCTTTGTAAAACAGTGGCTCTTTGTGCAGCGAGCCAGGAGGTGTTTCTGTCTCTGTATTTTGTCCTCCATGACTCCTCCTGTCCACCCACTGCCCCGGCTCTGGCCTTTGCCCCCTCTTGCCTGGGTTGCTGCTGAAGTCCAGGTCCCTCTGCCTGGGGTTCCCAGCCCCCTAGGCAGCAGACAGCCCTTGATCCCACCTTTGTCCATTTCTCCAGCATCTCCACTCTTCAGGCACCAATGTCCACCCTTTCTGCTTGGTGTTCTTCCTCTGCTTTTTTTATTTTTTTTATTTTTTTTTTACAGGCAGAGTGGACAGAGAGAGAGAGAGAGAGAGAAAGGTCTTCCTTTGCTGTTGGTTCACCCTCCAATTGAGGTTTTGGGTACGGAGAACTTCGGTGGACTGAGATGCTGGGGTGTTGAAAATCTCACTGGTGGGTTTCCAGTTCAGGCTGCTGGGTTTGTTACGGGTCGTGGTAGCAAATGCACTGCCGATCTGACCTTCTTGCGCTTGGTGGTTTTGGTAAGTGCATGTTTCTGTTTGCATCAGTAGTCGCAGCAAACTGGCCTCTGTGCTCTTTCGACAGCAGTGGCTTGTTGGGAAGTCTCGAGGCAGCTGGAATGCGGTGGGAAACCCTGCAGGCACCCTTCACGTGGGCCCTGAATTCTGACATGACCTCTACGCATTGCTTCCCCAGGGGTTGTCACTCTAACTGAATACTGCTTCCTTTCCATACTTTTGTTTCTATTATACCCACACATGCCCAAACACTGAGAGGAAGAGAAAGACAGAGAGTGAGTGAGCAAGTGTTCTTTATCTGCTGGTTCAGTCTCCAAATGCCCATAGTGGACTGAGCCAGGCAGAGCCAGGAACTGGGAGCCTAATCCTGGTCTCCCACCCGGGTAATCATGTGAGCCATGACCACTGCCAGTGTCTGCCTGGCTGGCAGTGGAGTCAGGAGTTGAACTCGGGCACTCTGATGCGGAACGTGGGCATCGTAGCTGCTCGGCCAAAACACAGCTCCCATGAAACTCTCTTACGTCGGATTCACACGTGACGCTTCTCAGGATTTTAGGATTGAGTCCGCTCTGTTTTGAGTTAGTTTTCAGGCAGGATGCACATAGACTGAAGGCACTGTATTTGCCACATTTTTTTTTTTTTATTTGACAGGTAGAGTTATAGACAGTGAGAGAGAGACAGAGAGAAAGGTCTTCCCTCCATTGGTTCACTCCCCAAATGGCCGCTATGGCTGGCGTGCTGCGCCGATCCGAAGCCAGGAGCCAGGTGCTTCTCCTGGTCTCCCATGGGGTGCAGGGCCCAAGGACTTGGGCCATCCTCCACTGCACTCCTGGGCCATAGCAGAGAGCTGGCCTGGAAGAGGAGCAACCGGGACAGAATCCTGCACCCCGACCGGGACTAGAACCTGGGGTGCCAGCGCCGCAGGCGGAGGATTAGCCTAGTGAGCCGCGGCGCCGGCCATTTGCCACATTTTATGATATATTTCAGCTTTTGTCTTTTCCCGAATGATGTTAGCTTACCCTCGAAGTGTGTGTGTTCCTGCCGGCGCTTTCTGGGCTGTCTCACACCTCTCTGCGGTCACGCTCACTGGCTTGCTCTCCTTCATCCTCCCCTTCTCTGTGTTTTCTGCCTCCGTCGTTTTGTTTCCCTGAATCTTCCTTGATTTGGGGTTTTCTTCTCTTTTGCTTCTTCAGTTTTGCCCCTGGTTTATTCATTTTGCATCTCTGCCTTTGCAAGTACCAACTCTGCTTCTGCTGCTTTTCTCTTTTGACTCTATATGTTTTCCATTTCAGAAACTTGATGTTCACTGTTCTCCCTGTCTGTACTCTTTAGCCATGTCAGGAGGCTTTTTTCTAGTTACTTCTACTTGTAACATCTTTCTGACATTGCGTAGCACAAAATTTATGATTAAGAAGTTTTTTTTTTTTTAAGCAAATTTATAGAGTTGCAAACCATTGCCAGAATCCAGTTTTAGTTTCGTCCTCCCCCAGTTTCCTGGGAGCTGGTTTGCTTGTACCCCTGCTCCCAGCCCACCTCCCTGAAGTCCCAGGCAACCACTGGTTTTCCCTCTGTGTTTAATACATTTTCGCTCCCTGCACACTCCTGTGCGTGGAATCAGCGCACCGTGCAGCTCGCCGGGTCTGGCTTCTTTGAACTGGTGTGATGTTTCTGCACTCTGCCCGTGTTGTGCATGTGTTGGTATTTTGTTGCTCTCTGTCCCATTGTGTGCATAGACGGTGATTTGTTTTCCTGTTCCCTGGTCGGTGGCCATCTAAGTTGTGTGCAGTCCTTGGCGGTCACCACTGATGCTGACATGACACTGGCTACCGGTCTTGTGTGGATGTTGTCCTCCTGTTTCTGTTAGGCACATTTTTAGGGGTTGTTTTTAAAGTGGAATAATGAGAGCTTTGATGTGAAATGATAGCTGCGTAGCTTATTCTTCAAGCTTGAGTTATGGGCCAGGTTCTCACTTATGAATGACTGTTTATAGGAAAAACTATTAATACACTCAGTTCCTTAAAGGTAGTATTTCAATTCCAGTTGATTTAGGTAAAAATGGAAGCTGTGACTTTCTTCCATGCACATGGTTGATCCTGGTGGTGTTGTGTGCACAGAGTCCTGTGTCTCCTGATGAGAGTTGTCTACCACGTTAGAATTCATGGAGCTGCAGATGGTAGAAGCAGTCTAAAACACAGAGCGAAATAACATTTGAAAAAATGGTTTCAATCGATGAATGGATCAACAAAGCAAAATTGTCATGTCCTGAAGCCCAAGTAGGTTTTCAGGAAACATGTAGGTTTCCAAAATTGTATTCTTAAAAAATTTATGTGTTTATCTGAAAGGGAGACAGAGAGAGAGAAATTTTTTCCATCTCCTGGCTCACTCTCCACATGCCTGGAACAGCTGGGGCTTGGCCAGGCTACAGCTAGGAGCCTGGAACTCAGTCCAGGTCACTCACGTGAGCCATCACCCCAGGGTGCGCATTAGCAGGAAGCTGGAGCCAGCAGCATGGCTCAGTGCTGACCGTCTGACTGGGGCAGGAGGGGGCTGGTGGCAGGCTCACTGCCTGGGCTGTGCCAGGTTCCGCGGGGAGGAACGGGTCACTGTGAATCCCTTGCACACATCGGAGCGCCTAGGCGAGCACAGGGGTGCGCAGCGTCCACAGGAAAGCCTGCCTTCCGGATGGTAGCCGGGCTATGCGAGGCTGATGCCAGACCCAGAGAAGGAAGTCCTCCCGGCTGTGGCCTCTGGTTTCCCAGGCCTGCCTGTGTCTCAGGTTCATTCCGCAGGTCTCGGTTTGGCATTTCCTCCTGGGCTAGGCTCTCCCCTGGTGGGCACAGCCAAAATGTCTCCAAGAGACCCTTGGCCCAGGGAGATGTCTGTGTCGAGAGCACAGGGAGACAGGGGATGGTCGGCGCTCCTCAGCCCGGTCCTGGCTTCCGCCTGCCAGCTCGCTGGGCTTCTCCTCCAGGGGCGGTTGAGTCCAGCCATTGTTAACCAGAGCAGCAGGGTTTTTCCTTCTGAAAACAGCCTTGTTAGGTGTCCTGACAACTCTAAGTAAGTGTCTGGGAAGGGCCCGCGTTTTGCTCATTAATGAGCCTTTTTTTTTTTTTTTTTTTTTTGGCTGAGGGGAAAGTGATGTATTATATATGTAATTAGGGAATTGATTTCACAGTATCCATAGTTGAAGTCTGAAGCTATTCACCTCAAATATTTGCATTCCCCACCCCCCCATGCTGCTTAGAACCAGTGCAGCCATGTGTTTTTGTCGTGGATTTAAAATGCTAATTGAAGTAGTTAAATTATTCTTTATTTATTTGAACATCACAGAGAAGGCAGAAGGACAGAGAAAGAGGCCATCCTTCTGCTGGCTCACTCCCTAAATGGCTGTAACAACCAGGGCTGGGCCAGGCCAAAGCCGGGAGCCTCATCCGTGTCTCCCACGTGGGTGCAGGGGCCCAAGCACCTGGACCATCTTCCGCTGCTCTCCGAAGTGCGTTAGCAGGGAGTGGATTGGGAGTGGAGCAGCCGGGACTCGATCCGCCGCCCATGTGAGATGCTGGCACTGCAGATAGTGCTTTAGCAGCTGAGCCATGATGCCAGCCCCCAAACGTGATCTTTTAAATGACGGTGTGATGTACCGATACAGGGAACACAGGCCCTGGCGACTCAAGGCGGGGGGGCCTGGAACTCGGAGACCCCCTTTCCAGTCTCCTGCAGCTGCTGGCTGCCCCAGGGTGCACGACACTAGCATGGCTCAGCGTGCCTGGGGCGCCTGCGGGAACCTGGAGGGCCGGTGTTGTATCCCTGGTCTCCCAGGGGCCTGACATGGTCGTGCTTGGTGGAGCACGTACCGTAAGGATTCGGCAGCCTTGAGCTGTCTGTGCACACATAGAGCTGGGCGGGCAAAGCGCTGAAGATCCCCACACTTGGGGTCGTGTGGAAGGGACCACCACTGGGGCCTGACTCGCTGCTCTGTCTGGAAAGCCTCAGCCAGGGGGAGCAGGAGAGCCCTGCCCTGGGAGACAGGTGCTGGGGGGGAGGAGAGGACAGCGACTGCGTCGGTCAGCAGCACCGTGGCCACGACCTGGTGAGCAGGGGAGGCCCTGCGGGCAGGGAGTGCGCTCACTGGCAGCCAGGCACCTGGGGGGGGGTGCGACCCCAGCCGAGCCGTGCGGGCCTCCTGCCCTGCCTGTCGCAAGCCCGTCCTCCCCTCCACCTCCAGCCCAGTTTGAAAATAAGCAGAAGAAAACTCAATTCCGTAGGAATGCCTTCTTATGGAGAGTATGTGTTTTGTTGTAATTTTAGCTCCCGCATTTAAGGGGAGACATGCAATATTCATATTTCTGTGTCTGGCTTACTTCAGTCCGGATGATGTCTTCCATTTCCACCCATTTTGCTGCAATGACAAAATTTCATTCTTTTCTGTAGCTGAGTAGTGTGTGTGTACGTATGTACACACACATATATGTGTATGTATATGTATATATGTATATACACACATACATGTATATTTATATATGCATATATGTATAACTGAATAGTCTATACATACATACTTACATATCTGAATGCGTAGACTTTTCTTTAGCCACCTGCTGTTGGTTCCGTATTTTGGCTGTTGTGGGCGTGGTGGGGCAGGTGTTGCTTTCGTGTCTTTTGGGGACGTCCCCAGCAGCGGGGTTGCTGGGTCATGTGGCAGCTTCATGCAATGCCCTCTTAGAGAGTTAAACACATTTCCGCCCAGGGGCCGGCACTTTTTCACCCCTCTCTGCAGGGCCAGGGCCTGGGGTAGGATCCGTGAGCCCACCTGGTTTGTGTAGTTCTTCAGCTCTTCCTCTGGTTTTGTGATCAAGCCACTGCATTAAGTCCCTTCCTTTCAGAACGTCTAGTTGCTGGGGCCAGTGTGGTGGTGCAGTGGGTTAAGCCGCTGACTGTGACTTGGGCATCTCACATCTGGGCACAGGTTCAGGTCCCAGCTGCTTCACTTCTGACCCAGCACCCTGCACATGTGCCTGGAAACACAGTAGATGATGGCCCACGCCATCTCCCACATGGGAGACCCAGGTAGAGTCCCTGGCTCCTGGATTCCGCCTGGCCCAGCCCTGACCGTTGTGGCCATTTTCTGGAGGGCCTCAGTGAGTGGAAGATCGCTTTTCCTCTTTCCCTCTCTGTGTTGCTCTGCCTTTCAAATAAATAACTGGTGAAATACACATCTAGTGCTGCGTCTGTTTTCTGGACTGCCCCGGCTGGCACATCCTGCCTTTCTGCTGTCCTCAGGAATGTTCTAGAAACTCTCCTTATAGCATGCCCCATCAGATACCATAAAATGTGCTCCTAAATTCAACCGTAGTTAGACATCTGACTGGAGTCTGGTGCCGGGGTGTGTGTATGTGTAGGGGAATGTAGTAACACTTCCATGGTAGCAGTTTGTTATAGTCTGTGGGGAGCAATCCGGATTAGACTAAGTTACTTGAATTAAGACTTATTCTATGCATCTGCTCTCCCACAACATGGCGTTGGGAGAGAAGTAAACAGCTTCCGCACAGCTGCCTCCAGTTCAACTAATAAACTGTAGGACTTGCTCCTGATTGGAGAGCAGCGTACTCGGCGTGTGGGCAGCCGAGTTGGGATTGGCGGAGGAGGACTATAAAGGAGGAGAGAGACGGCATGCACCGGGAACATCTATGGGGAACATCTAAGGGAACCCGCGCAGCCCCCGAAGAAAGCCGGCCGGCGGTGTGCCGCTCCCCTGCGGAAGTGGGGAATGTGGCCAGGGGGAACCGCCCTTCCACGGAGGTGGAAGGGACAGTAGCCAACCCGGGGAGGGCCGAGCAGACAGAAAGAACAGTGCAGGGTCCTGTGTCGTTCCCCCCACGAAGACGGGGAGTGACAATAGTCCTTTTCAGGGTATAGAAGCATAAGGAATATTGTAAAGTTTATATTCAGATTTTTAAGTATAAACTGATTTGGGGTCCTATCAGGAGAGAGAACGGCACGAAGGCTGAGCATGAAACCTGGAAAAACAACTCCAGCATTTTCCGACTCTCATGGACCCCACCTGGAGTGGAGAGGTGAGCTGAGTGCCGTGCGGGCCAGGCAGGTGTGGGCACCAGGTCTGCCGGCTTCGGGGTCTCTGCAACCCATGCCGCAGGCTGGGGGCTTGCGCGTGTCTCGTGCTTACAGTAATCGCAGCTGGAATGAACTGGAGTTCCAGTTCGGAGAGGGTGGGACTTCCCAGCTGCACACTGGTGGACACGGGTGGGGGGGTCCCACGTTAGCCACGTCCCTGGTGGGGAGACACCAAGGCCTCCTCAGTCACTCCCGGGGGACGCATGTCGGGGTGTCTGTGGCCAGGTCCGATGCTGAGCTTCAGCGTGAACGTGCTGAACGGAAGTGAACTCTGATGTGGGAGGGGCAGCCTCATCCCTCGCTCCCCACCTGCACGTGAACAGTGACTCCCTCGGAGTGGGCGCTGCTGAGTGCCAGCCAGGCTGGGTCGGTCCTGCTTCCCTCGGGCAGGAGGAGCCAGGGCATGCTTCTCTGGATGTTTTAGCAGGGGATAAGCAATCTGCTCTGATCCCAGGCTGAGGTTTTCCTAGGAGGCACCTGCACTGCAGCTTTGGGCAGCATTGACAACAGCGAAACTGCAGGAAATGACACGGCTTCCAGAGGGAGCCCCCATGGCCGGCACGCTTAGGGAGGGCCACACGTCAGGTGCGCGGCTGGCGTCCGTCGTGGAGTTTGTGTTGGTTAGTGCCAGGGGCTGACTGACACAGTGGCCTTCCCAGTGAGAACAAAGCCAAGAGGGCTGGCAGTGTTAACCGACGTACCCGGCTCTTCCTTGTGAAATAAGACCTAGGTCGTTGGCTCACCCCTGCAGGGCTTGCCCAGGTCCCTTTGCTCTAGACGTCCTGAGACAGACCCGAGACAGCTGCAGCTGACAGGCACACAGTGAACGTGCGAGCATCTGCCGTTTTCTTCGTCTAGCAGTGGTCATATCTCAGTGACCATGTCCTGGGGCGTCTGTGCGTTGTGCAGTGGTCCCAGTAAACGCAGGTGGGCAGCAGCACTGTCCTTGTATCTGATGGGCCTGCGACCTGAATGCTCAGAAGAGACATCTCAGGAAGTAGGAGGTCCTGATATTTGTTTCTGTGAAATCATGACTGGCTATGTTCCAACCCATCAAGTAACTGAATACGGAAATGTAAGAGAATAGGGGTTGGTGCTGTGGCACAGCGGGTTAAACCACTGGCGCATCATATGAGTGCTGGTTCGAGTCCTGGCTGCTCCTCTTCCAATCCAGCTCTCAGCTATGGCCTGGGAAAGCAGTGGGAGATGGCCCAAGGGGCTTGGGCCCCTGCACCCACGTGGGAGACCCGGATGGAGTTCCAGGCTCCTGGTTTCAGCCTGGCCCAGCTGTCACTGGTGCAGGCATTTGGGGAGTGAACCAGCGCATGGAAGACCTCTTTCTCTGTCTATCTGTCTCCCCCTTCTCTGCAAGTCTTTCTTTCAGAGAAAGAAAGAAAAAGAGGGAAAGGAGGAATAAATTTCCTACGTGCTTTGGGGATAATGAATTTTCAGATCTATTGCTTCTACTCTTAGTTCCAAGATGGCAGCATAAGATGATGTTGACAGAGGCTGAGGCCTAAATAAAACCTGCAATTGCTGTTTCCTTTGGGCTTGGTTATTAAGCAGAAAATTTGCTTATTTTCAAGAAATAGTCCTTGATTTCAACCCACTTGGATAGAAATCCTAATTAAAATTTTTTTGGACTTAGAGCAATCAGAGTAGAAGCCGATTTAACCTCACTTAATTAAAAAGTTCTTTTTGGTAGTTCAGAAAGCTTCCTTGTCTCTTACGTCTTAGGATATTAAGAATAGGCGGGAGCCGTGGCTCACTAGGCTAATCTTCCACCTGCAGCGCCTGCACCCCGGGTTCTAGTCCCGGTCGGGGTGCCGGATTCTGTCCCGGTTGCCCCTCTTCCAGGCCAGCTCTCTGCTGTGGCCTGGGAGTGCAGTGGAGGATGGCCCAGGTGCTTGGGCCCTGCACCCGCATGGGAGACCGGGAGAAGCACCTGGCTCCTGGCTTCGGATTGGCACAGCTCCGGCTGCGGCAGCCATTGTGGGGTGAACCAACGGAAGGAAGACCTTTCTCTTTGTATCTCTCTCTCACTGTCCACTCTGCCTGTTAAAAAAAAAAAAAAAAAAAAAAAAAAAAAAAAAAAAGAATGACTGGAAACTTTTGCAAGGTTTTTCTCCACTGAGGCTGATGGAGGAATCTCAGAACAGACAGCTCCTGACCCATCCAAGGCTGGTGAGAGTGATCCTGTCTGTGGCTGAGGTCAGCTCACAGAGTTGTTCCCTCCCTCTTCTAGTCACCGGGCCCCCAACACCAGGCGGCTGAGCCCAGAATGCAGCTTTCTGAAGCAGAGAGGAGAGGGCACCCACTTAGGTCTCCGTGTTCAACAGGTGCCGTGGAAACGCTGTCGTGAGATCCCGTAAAAGTCGCAGCTGACAGCCCTGCTGCAGCCAAGAGGTTATGATTCCGTGACCACGGAGAAATGTCTTTGTGACAGCTCGCGTTAAGGGGTTTTTGGGTAATTTCACACTTAGCCATGTTTTAAAGTATCATGGGAAAAAGCTATGATTCTTTTTAAAGACATTTATTTATTTTTATTTAAGAGGGAAGGAGAGAGAGGGAGATACTGATTGTTCCCCAAATGGCCTCATTGGTCAGGGTTGGGCCAGGCCGGAGCCAGGAATGCCCATGTGGACGCAGGTGTTCTGTCACTTGGGCCAGTCACCTGCTGCCTTCCCAGGTGCATTAGCCGGAAGCTGGATCAGAAGTGGAGCAGCAGGAATAAACCCAGGAGCACTGATGTGGGATGTGGGAGTCTAACCCTTGGGCCGATGTGTGCCCCTGGTTTTAAACTGAGCAGCCATTTCAATGGTAAGGGTCCAGGTGCTGCCTCTGTCCCGCTGGGCGTCTTGGGGGAACCAGCAATCCCCCACCACACCTTTCCTGAAATGTGCTGGTGGAGCTGGCTAACACATGGGACTCAGCATAGCACCCGCTCACCTTTCCAAGGACAGATGACTTGCAGAGTCGGGCTCTTTCAACAGCACCTAGAATCAACTCAGAGGGCCGTTTTCCTCTATTGTCTGAAGCTATTCTCAGGGCCCCCTCGTCCTGGCCCCAGACTACCCGACGGCTGACTTCTCCGGCCATCGTCACTGGACACCCATGAACCAGGAGGGCCCTTTGCATTGTCCTTGACTTGCTGTGGGTTCAATTGCGGGCGTCGCTCGCTCCTGCCCCATCCGGCCCTCTGCACTGGGAGTGGGGGCTGCCTGTGTTTCAGGGTGTGTTGCCTGGACAGATCTGGATATGGCCTTCTCGTTGCTCCCTCACGAACTCGCTGAGAACCACAGGTGAGCAGACTCAGGCCATTCTCCGTGCAGCGAGGGTCTCTCCACCCGTCTCTGTGTTGCTGGCTGTCCGTGGCTGACCGCAGCCTGGTTTCTGCTGGGAGAATCCTGCTTCCCTCCTGGGTGCCGTCTGCTGAGAATGTTTATCTGGGAGCCCTGCCCCCGGCTCGCTACGGAATGTGAGTTCTCTCCCTGGAATTTGAATTCTGAGCAGAGCGATAAAGAGGTCTGGGATGCGCCTGTGCAGTAGCCCCTGCCCCTCTGCCCCGGGCCAGCCTGCTGCTGCCCCAGCCTTGCTTGGATGACAGTGAGGCCCCTGGGTCCTGCCAATAGTTTTCCTTTGGGGCTACGTGAACCAGAGCTGGTTCTCGGAAGCCCAGGCCCAAAGGGATGGGGCTGAGACACCCGCGCAGGGGCTGCCTGTCTGTCCCATCTGTCCTGTTTGCTGGTTCCTTTTCCTTCTTCCATTGAGCTTGTCTTGAACCTCAGTAATTTTTATTCTTAAGAAAGACTCTTATATTTATTTGAAAGAGAGAGAGAGAGAGCAAGAGAGAGAGAGAGAGTGCTTCCATCTGCTGATTCACTCCCCGAATGGCCACAGCGGTCGGATCTGGACCTGGCTGAAGCCAGGAGCCAGGAGCTCCATCCAGGTTTCCTGTGTGGGTGGCAGGGGCCCGAGCACTTGAGGATCCCTGCTGCCTCCCAGGTGGCACAGCAGCAGGAGGCTGGATCTGAAGTGGAGTAGCTGGGACGTGACTCAGCACTCTGATACCGGATGCAGGTGTCCCGAGGGGCGGCTTAACCCTCTGCGCCACAGCACCGGCCCTACTGACTTTGTTTTCTGCGCAGCTTCCAGCATTGGGTGCTGCTGTCGTGTGTGCATCACAATCGAGTTCTCTCGTGTTTCTCCATCTTCTGCTCCTCCCAGCGTTCCAGCCACAGCGCCTGGATTTTCTTCCCGATCCTGTTCTCACCCTGACCCCCTACCGTTGCACGGGGGCTGTTTCCTTGGCTAAAGTATTCTTTCTTTGCCTTTCACTCAGACGCACTTCTACTTCTACAAAAGTTTGTTCAAACACCGTCTCCACTTAGGCGCCTGCCCTGGTTTGTTTGAGACATGGAGAAAAACCCAGTGTTTTCTGTTCTCTTCTTTGGAATCCCCTGCAGTATCCCGCTTGCCCGTCACCTGAATGCACATCTCTGTTCTCAAGAGACCCGACGCACCCTGAAACAGCGTGACCTCTGTAGGCGCGTGACTCTCCTTTGCAGGACTCCAGCAGTGCAGGGCGATGCTATCATTTGATGGTGCACATCCGACTTCCGGCACCAAAACATCGACTTTGGTCTTGCCAAATCTAGAAAGCATTTTTTCACTCATCTGCACAAGCAGCATTGACCGGGGATCTGTGATGTCTTAGTGTTGGTCGGTACATGAGACACAAAGATTAGCTTCAGGGGGACCCAGTGGAGTGATGCGGCGCCCCAGGTGACCACAGTCCAGGTGTCAGGCGTGGGTGCCGCCCAGCGTGTTTGAGTAGGTCCTGAGAATGCTGCCCCTGTCTCAATACGAGGAGACACAAAGGAGCCTGTTTTGAAGTCACTATTTACAAGAGATAATTTTGTTGGAAAATAATGAAGAGTGTATTTCTGGCATTGCAAATGACCTACTTGGAGACTTTTAGAAGTAGTTTGGAGTCCAGAGAGAGAGAGAGAGAGAGATCTCAGAGGCTCTCCTCTGCTCGTTCACTCCTCAGATGTCCATGGTGGCTGGGGCTGGGCGTGCGCTACAGGTGGAAACTGGGAACTCCATCCGGGTCTCCCCTGTGGGTGGCAGGGAGCCCATCACGTGAGCTGTCACTGCTGCCTGCTAGGGTGTGTGTTGGCAGGAAGCTGGAATTGGGAGCCCATCATGTGAACTGTCACTGCTGCCTCCTAGGGTGTGTGCTGGCAGGAAGCTGGAATTGGGAGCCCATCATGTGAGCTGTCACTGCTGCCTGCTAGGGTGTGTGTTGGCAGGAAGCTGGAATCAGGGGCCCCATCACGTGAGCTGTCACTGCTGCCTGCTAGGGTGTGTGCTGGCAGGAAGCTGGAATTGGGAGCCTATCACGTGAGCTGTCACTGCTGCCTCCTAGGGTGTGTGTTGGCAGGAAGCTGGAATCAGGGGCCCCATCACGTGAGCTGTCACTGCTGCCTCCTAGGGTGTGTGCTGGCAGGAAGCTGGAATTGGGAGCTGGACCTGACCATCCAGCCCAGGCTGTCTGATGATGGGACAGGGGTGTCAATCATTGTCTTAATCGCTAGGCCAGACCCCGCCCCTCGCTCCTAACTGGAACTTGAATTTCTCACGGAGGTTGTCTACCTTGTGAGCTTCAGAGGACAGATCTTTAGGGACTCCTTGGATAGGAAAGTCTCCCACCCGAGGTCTAGTTTTCTTGTCATTTTGTCCGATTTTCGTGGTGGAAGAGAACATTTTATCCAAGCACCTCGGGTTTTTGTGTGAGGCCTTCTCTCCGTGGTCATCAGGCAGGAGGGAAGCTGTCGATCTGTGAGCTGTGCTCAGTCCCAGGCAGCTCTCGGCCGCGTATGCAGGGTCTTACGTAGCTGCGACGTTGGTTAGGGCAAGATGCTGCCTGTACTTCCTACAGGAAGCACTTGATGCCCCGTGCAGTGGTTGTGGTGCGGAAGGTCGGGACAGACAGAGTGATGCCTTTGGACTTGGGGTGATGGTAGCAGCCACTTCACCAGGGGGACCTGAGGACTCTGTCTCTCCTTTGGTCCTTGTGTACGAGCACGCCCAGAGCGTCAGGATTCTCCTCGCAGGCTGTGTGTGGTGTCTTTCTCAACAAACGCTCCTCTGATCTATGTGAGTTAAAGAATCCCTATTAGCTAGAGGGATCTCAAAAGGGTCCATGGAAAATGCATATCATGGAAAAGCCGTGTGTGGATTCCAAAACTTTCTGCACCAAAGTATTTATCTTTTTTTCACAAGTCCCGGTGGTTTTAAGGGTAAAGCTTTGTATTTACCGCGTGCTCCCTGGGCTGGGGCAGACTCCATCGGTGGTGAGGGTCCATGCACAGCGGAGGGGGGCCTCACCCAGGGCCTGGTGAGCAGAGCACATGGGGATGGGGGCGGCAAGGGCCTGTGCTTTCTGCTCACTGCCCAGTGGGAGAACTTGAAGATGAAGACACGGAGCACCCTACACCCTTCCTGAGGGGCAGCCCACTGAGGACACGGAGCAGCCTGCACCCTTCCTGAGGGGTAGCCCACTGCTTCCTCTTACAACACAGCAGAAAACCGAATTAAAGACGTTTGAAGAAGAAAGGCCCATTGGTCTCGAGAGAGTCCTCTGCAACCTGGTGAGAAGCCTGCTGGGAGGACAAAAGGTCAACCCTTTGGTGGTTTTAGGGTGAGCCCGGCTCTTGCAAGTTTCGCTCCATGGAGTGTTCTAGAAAAAACGCACAGTTGGGATGGCCAGGGCCTTGGGAAGCTGGTGCAGGCAGCCTTCCGAGTGCATGGGTTCAACATTCAAGGATTCAACCCACCCTAGATCAAAAATGTTTTTAAAAAATTGTACGTGTTGCTGGCGCAGCAGCTCACTAGGCTAATCCTCCACCTTGCGGCGCCGGCACACCGGGTTCTAGTCCCGGTTGGGGCGCCGGATTCTGTCCCGGTTGCCCCTCTTCCAGGCCAGCTCTCTGCTGTGGCCCGGGAAGGCAGTGGAGGATGGCCCAAGTGCTTGGGCCCTGCACCCACATGGGAGACCAGGAGAAGCACCTGGCTCCTGGCTTCGGATCAGTGCAGCGCCAGCCGTAGCGGCCATTTTGGGGGGGTGAACCAATGGAAGGAAGACCTTTCTCTCTGTCTCTCTCTTTCACTGTCTAACTCTGCCTGTCCAAAAAAAAAAAAATTGTACGTGTGCTGAATGTGTGCAGCTGAAACAACCCTCCCCGCCCCAGTGATGCAAGTACAACTGTTTGCATAGCGTTCATGTGGCAGTGGGTGTCACACCCCAGAGTGCCTCATTGTGTGCGGGAGCATGTGTCTACGCTGTGTGCACTCTGAGCCATGTTCTGGAGGGGCCTTCAGCGTCTGCAGCTGCCGAGTCCTCAGGGCGTCCTGGGTCCTGTCTCCATGGGGGCTGAGCGAGGACTGTGTTCGGGAAGAACTTCCCGTGAGGCAGATGGCCCGCGGTCAGGGAGGCTGTGCACAGAACCTGCTGGTTTCGTGTCGTCCGAGAGGTTCCCAGTTGTTTCTCTCTCTCAGCAGGGATGGATTGATTTCCCCCGTCCACACCCTGGTAGGATGCTGGGGGCCTGTGACTCCTGCCCTTGGATCCCTGCCAGGTGGCCGGAGTGCTCTCCAGGAGTAAACGTTTGAGTCGTTATACGATGAGCAGAATTCTGACATGATTTTTTTTAAAGGCTATGATTATCTTAGTTTTTTTTTTTTGTTATGTTTTGCAGTTCTGTCCAAACAATAATAAAAAAGCAATTAGAACTATAAAACCATGGAAACTCTCACACCGTGAAGAGGTCATTAGACTTGGCAAGAATTGCTCTGTTCAGAATTTTGGTCCCATTCCTTGGTCCTTGGATTGCATTTTAAGAAAACAGTGATTACATACATTTGAACAAAATAAACGATGCCTGGCTCAGCCTTCACTTGCATTTCTTTGGGGAAAAGGCAGAAACCTTGTGAACTGAAGACGGAGAAGCAAGCTTAATTCGTAATCACTCTTGAACGTTCTGAATCCAGCTTTTAATCAGCAGAAGTGGGGGATCCAAATCTCTGGGTGAGTGGGCTGGAACGTGCGCAGCTGTAGGAGACCCTCTCAGGTCACAGAGTCCAGTTAGATGTGGCATCGGTGAAAAACAAGTCACAACGAGGCTCGTGGCTGCACAGCTGCACGACATGGCCACAGCCGTGTTCGGGCGGACCCGGGCTCCGTTCTTCACACTCAGGGATCTGGAGTGTTTCCCACAAACCAGCCCCACCTAAGTGCTTCCCTCTGTCACCGAGCACAGGGAAACTTCTGGCCTGCCTGTGCCACGAGGCCAGGTGGGCATCAGGGTGGACAGCCAGGTTGTTCCCAGAGGCCACACGTGTGCTGGAGACCGTGGACCGCAGGGATGTGGCCCTCCAGAGTCGAATGCATTCACCTCCTTCAGAATCCAGGAATGGCCACGGCCCCTGCAACTCTCTCGGCTCCATGTTGCGTGCGACCCGGGGGAAGCTGGTGCTGAACTGAACATACCTCACTTGTGACCTTCAGCACAGCGATTGAGATGCCTCCTGGGACGCTCGCACCCCGTATAGGAGAGCTGGGTTCCAGTCTCAGCTCCACTCCTGATTCCAGCTCCCTGCTCACGTGCACCCTGGGAGGCAGCAGGTGAGGGCTCCAGTGCTTGGGCCCCTGCACCATGTGGGAGGCCCTGATGGGCTCCTGGCTTTGGCTTGGCTTAGCCTGGGCTGTTGTGGACATTTGGGGAGTGAACCTGCTGATAGAAGATCTCATCTCTCTGCCTCTCTTTCAAGTAAATAGAAATTGAAGAGAGAAAACGTGGGCGATTAGTAGACTAGAGACACAGCTGGAAGTCTGTCTCTCAGCTGTCCTGCTTCACGCCCTTCAGATCCTTCACGCAGACCCTCTCCCAGCAGCGGCTTCCCTGTTAGGACTCGGGGTTCAATGCACCCCGGCTTGCTCTTCCTCCCTGGCGGCTTGTGCTGCTTCAAGTGGGAAATCGAGGGGAAGAAGGGACGGTACCGCTGTCACTCACCCTCCAGTTCTCACGGAAATCAACAGCGTATCTGGAAAGTGGTTCTCTTGGATTCTTCCCTGGGCACGAGGGTGGCGGTTTGAGGCAGCAGAGCAGGTCGGGTCTGGAAAGCTCCCTCCTGGGTGCAGATCTGCGGCCACTCTTCCCTGGCCCTCTCTCGGCCCCTTCTCAGTCCCTCGGGACCAACAGGTCCCCGTGCGACCCAGTTTCCCCAGCCCTGGAGACTGCCAGCGGCTGAGTCTGCGCCGTTGACCTTGAGCGTGGATTTCAGTTGCTTCTGCTTCTTGCAGAGAAGGGAGGGGCCAAGGCCACAGTGCTGAGGCCCCCGCTCTGGCTCAGGACTCAGGGCCTCCTGTGTTTGCCGAAGTTCCCGGAAGTCTGTGGCGTTTACTTAGTGCTGTGCGATTAGCACACGCCCTGGGTCTGCCTTCCAGTGACCGCCGGACCGCCGGGTCCCGTGGCTGCCGAGAGGCCCTCTGAGGCAGGTGGCAGTGGGGACCTGGTCCAGCAGCTTGTGACATTTTAACTAGGCCTGGCCCAATTAACCTCTGACCTTGCTGCAGTCCATCAGGAAGTGGACTTTTGTACTCAGCGCCAACAGGAGGTTGGTGGCTGTGACTGCTCACGGGCAGCGTTAGGTCGAGCAGCAGGAAATGTGCGAGCGCTAATCCGTGGAAGGAAAACAAACCTCTGACTTACCTGCGGTTTTACTGGAATTGCCCCCAAGTCCGTAAGACGCGGGGTCTGCTTGCTCAAGTCAGGCGACTCCGCGGCTGCCACCATGGGCCTTCTCGTCCACGGCGAAGTCGTCTGGGGCCTTTCTCAGGAGGGCTTGGAGATCCCACCCCCCCCCCCCCCCCCAGCTTCCTGTGTGTCCATTTCCTGCTCCCTGCCAGTGAGGACCCTGGGAGGCAGCAGGGGTGGCTCAATACAAGGGTCCGCACTGCCCATGTGGGAGCAGGGATTGGGCTCCTGACTCCCCTGCCCCTGCAGCGTTGTGGGCCCCTGGGGAGTGAGCTGGAGTGGGGGCTGTGTGTCTGTCTGTCTGCTTCCTAACCCGGAGGCGACTTGAAGAAGCACAGAAGCTTTGCACGGTAGATGTAGGTCCGATGGGAAAGCAAAGCTGTCTGTTCGCAGAAGGGCCTTACCAGGGAGGTGGCTGCGGTCCTAGGCCCGTGGAGGAGTTCTGCCCCTGCCCGGCTGTGTGCTGCCGGGTGACGGCTTTCCTTTCCCTGACCTGGGCTCTCAGCTGCCCAGGACGAGGAGGAGGAATGCCGCCGCCGGTGCAGCACCGGCACACGACGCACCCAGAGCGTCCAGGATGGACTCTGGGGGGCAGTGAGGCAGTCCCAGGGTCCACGTCAGCTCCCTGAGCCGAGAGACTCCCCTCCCCACCCAGGCTTGCCTTGAGGAGCCTGCAGCCCGCTGGCCTGGCTGTCACCAGGCTGTCCCTGTGTACCCCACCCTTTCCTCCCTCCTCCTGGTACCCCCTCCACACACACACACACACACACACACACACACACCCCAGGCCAGCACTCATGGGGTCACATTCCTGGCAAGCTCTGGCTCTCAGCTGGTTGTCAGCTAAGGTGCTGGCTGATAACAAAGCCATAACTGATAAGACTTAATACCTTCAAGTGGTATTTTAAAAGGGCAGGAAGCCCCCAAGAGCTAAGGAAGTAGTGGAGTAGTGACAGCGTTACCTCTGTGTGTTGGGGCCAGGAGCCTCGGCTGTCCCTGGGATAAGCCCTGCAGTGGCTGGGACCCCGAAGGACTCCGGACGACAGTTTCTTGCCCCTCAGACCCAAACTGATCACACTTTGGAAGTCACAGAAATCCCCGCTTTTCTAGTTGCGGTGTAATCTGTGTTGCTCTCAGCCTAGGGAGCCCCAGGACCAGCATAATGAAAATAACATTAATTAAGGTGTTAAAATATTTATAGGCCGCGTTCCCCGTGAGTGCCTGAGAGACCGCCAGCCCCAAGGCCGGGACTAGGAAGTGTCACAAAGAGGCAGATGCAAAACAAGAAAGACCCACGGAAGAAACTGCTTACCGAGGGTTTCTCACCCAAGACGCTGCGTGGAGAGACTGGCAGCGCCAGCAGGCGGAGGTCAGGGTCTCCTCCCTCCGCTGGACTCCGTCTGGCTCTCCCGGCGAGTGGCGCGTGGTAGACCCAGCCGCGATGGCGTGCTGCCGCCTGCTGCAATGCTAACTGTAACCGTCTTCAGGCGATTGGCCCATGGTGTCGTAGGCTCCGCTGTGAGTCCTGTGTTATGTCAAAGCACTTATTTTTGTCATGCTCTTAAGGTTGCAACTGACAGCATTGTGTGTCTGAAAGGCAGAGAGACGGGAGCTCCCATCTGATGGTTCACTCCCCAGATGCCTGCAACAGCCCCGGCTGGGCAGGACCTTGAGCCGCCGCCTGCTGCTTCCCGGGGGTGCATCCTCAGGAAGCTGCAGCCAGGAGCCCACAGCGCCCAGAACCCCGGCACTCCACTTGGAAAGGCGGGCGTCCCAAGGGGTGTCCCCGCTGCTGCTCCAGTGCCCACGCCAGTGTTTTTTAAGATATAGTTTGTTTTAGAGCAGTCTCAGTTTGCGAGCAGAACCAGAGGGAGGTTCACAGATTTCCCAGATGCCTCCTTTCCCCATCCGGGCCCAGCTGGTGTGTCAGCCCCTCATCGGGAGCGGTGCCTTTGTTATAGTGGTGAACCCACATTGATGCCGTGGAGCCACCCGACGTCTGTCATCCACCTCTTGCTTCAGGGCTCTCCTTGATTCTGATGCCTACGTCTGTCGTTTGAGTATTTTCGCTGCCCTGGGTATCCCCTGTGCTGCACCTGTTTATCCTCCCTGTAGCTCCCAAGCCCAGACCTTCTTGCTGTCTTCATATTTGTGCATTTCCAGAAGTCCAATGGCTGCCCTCCTACAGTGGAAGCTTTTCCACATCGGCTTATTCATGTAGTAATACACATTCTTTTTTTTTTTTTTTTTAATTTGACAGGTAGAGTTATAGACAGAGAGAGACAGAGAGAAAGGTCTTCCGTCCCTTGGTTCACTCCCCAAATGGCTGCTACAGCTGGCGCTGCGCCGATTCAAAGCCAGGAGCCAGGTGCTTCTTCCTGGTCTCCCATGCGGGTGCAGGACCCAGGCACCTGGGCCATCCTCTACTGCCTTCCTGGGCCACAGCAGAGAGCTGGACTGTAAGAGGAGCAACCAGGACTAGAGCCCGGCACCCATATGGGATGCAGGCACTGCAGGTGGAGGATTAACCAAGTGAGCCACGGCGCCAGCCCCCAGTAATATGCATTCTAAGTTTCCCATGTCTTTTTTTTTTTTTTTTTTTTTTTTGACAGGCAGAGTGGACAGTGAGAGAGAGAGACAGAGAGAAAGGTCTTCCTTTGCCGTTGGTTCACCCTCCAATGGCTGCCGCTGCAGCCGGCGCACCACGCTGATCCGATGGCAGGATCCAGGTGCTTTTCCTGGTCTCCCATGGGGTGCAGGGCCCAAGCACCTGGGCCATCCTCCATTGCACTCCCTGGCCATAGCAGAGAGCTGGCCTGGAAGAGGGGCAACCGGGACAGAATCCGGCGCCCCGACCGGGACTAGAACCCGGTGTGCCGGCGCCGCAAGGTGGAGGATTAGCCTATTGAGCCACGGCGCCGGCCTTTTTTTTTTTTTTTTAAGATTTATTTATTTATTTGAAAGAGTTACACAGAGAGAGGAGAGGCAGAGAGAGAGAGAGAGAGAGGGAGGTCTTCCATCCAATGGTTCACTCCCCAATTGGCTGCAATGGCCGGAGCTGCGCCAATCTGCAGCCAGGAGCCAGGAGCTTCCTCCGGGTCTCCCACATGGGTGCAAGGGCCCAAGGACTTGGGCCGTTTTCCACTGCTTCCCCAGGCCACGGTAGAGAGATGGATTATTTCCATGCTTTTCTTTTCTTTTCTTTTCTTTTCTTTTCTTTTCTTTTCTTTTCTTTTCTTTTCTTTTCTTTTCTTTTCTTTTCTTTTTTTGACAGGCAGAGTGGATAGTGAGAGAGACAGAGAGAAAGGTCTTCCTTTTGCTGTTGGTTCACCCTCCAATGGTCGCCACGGCTGGTGCGCTGTGGCCGGTGCACCGCGCTGATCCGAAGCCAGGAGCCTCCCATGGGGTGCAGGGCCTAAGCACTTGGGCCATCCTCCACTGCCTTCCCCGGGCCACAGCAGAGAGCTGGCCTGGAAGAGGGGCAACCGGGACAGAATCCGGTGCCCCGACTGGGACTAGAACCTGGTGTGCTGGTGCTGCAAGGTGGAGGATTAGCCTATTGAGCCGCGGCGCTGGCCTCCATGTCTTTCTAATGGCTTGAGAGCTTGTCTGTTTTCAGTGCTGAATGCTACTCCGCTGTCCATTTGTGCCGTGGTTTCCCTGTCCATTCACCTGCAGGAGGATGTCTCGTTGCTATGAGTTTGAGCAGTGATGAACAAAGCTTCTATAAACAGCCAGGTGCAGGTTCTAATGCAGACACAAGTTTTATTTTTCTGTTTTAAAGATTTATTTATGTTTTTGAAAAGTGGGAGGTGGAAGAAGAGTGAGAGAGAGACAGAGACATCTTATACCTGCTAGTTCTCTCCCCAAATGCCTACAACAGCTGGGGCTGGGCCAGGCTGAAGCCAGGAGCCAGGAGCTCCATCTGGGTCTCCCATGTGGGTGGCAAGAACTCGCGTACTGGAGCCATGATCTGCCGCTTCCCATGTGTGACCCAAAATAAAGGTGACACAAATCTTCTCCCCCAGTAGAAGGATACTCTCTGTGTCCTCAGGGATTTTCCAAGAGCCTGCATGCCCCCCCCCCCCCCGACAGCAGAGGCGCTTTAGGGAACGCTGTGGGATGAAGACACCACCAGCCGCTTCCAAACAGGGCGAGGGCAGTCATTGATCTGGCAACCACGTGTTGAGCTCCTCTGAGGTGTGTTGCACACGCCCAGGCTTCATGGGTGAGCACGTGCTCACAGGCAGGAGCTGAGTGGTGGAGGCTGGGGCAGCTCTGTGCCTGGTTGGGGAGGTCCAGGAAGAGTTCAGTGGGAGAGGAGGGGAGAACAAAGATTGAGCTCCATGCAGAGAAAGGAGTGTGGTGAGCGCCAGTGCCGCTGGCACGTGGGGCGGAGCAGGTGCAGAGCCCTGGAGACACCGTGCAGAGACTCGGGGATGGCACCCTCTCCAGTCCAACAGGGAGAGAGGGGCTCAGGAACTTCGTTGAAGGGGAAGTTGGGAGTCCAAGTCCACTGTGCTGATCGCCACACAGCAAGTGGTCAGGAGTGCAGGCCGCAGTGTGGCTGTCTGGACGTGACTCTGGCTCTGCTGCTCATCTGCTTGGACCTCGATTTCCTGGTCTGTGGAACACCTTGTGTGGATTTCATCAACGAGCAGACGTCGAGAGGTTAGAATAGCACGTGCTGCGGAAGCATAGCATTTCCTGTCATCATCATCATCATCTTCGTCATCATCTAGTCATCTTCATTTTTCACCATCATCTTCATCATCATCGCAGTCACCATCGCTACCACCATCATCATCATCCGTTGTCGTCCCCCTGGGTAAACAAGCGTTGGAGTCGGCAGACTCAGTTTCAGAGGGCAATGTGTTATTTATGTATTTACTCATTAAAGATCTATTTGTTTATCTGAAAGAGTTACACGGAGAGAGAATTTTCTGTTTGTTGGTTCACTCCCCAGATGGATACAAGGGCCAGAACTAGGCCAGGCTGAAGCCAAGAGCCAGGAGCTTCATCTGGTCTCCCACGTGGGTGCAGGGACCCAAGCACTTGGGCCATTCTCTGCTGCTTTTCTTGGCTATTAGCAGGGAGCTGGATCTGAAGTGGAGCAGCGGGACTGTGCCCGTAGGGGATGCCGTCATCTGAGGTGGAGGCTTTACCCGCTACGCCACAATGCCAGCCCCACGTAAGTCATTTAATCTGCGGCCCACCCCTGGAGATCAAGACATGAGAATTTGAAATGAGGCAGCTTCCGCTTCCTGCCAAGCCACCCACAGTTGGCGGAGGCTGGATTCAGGCTGCAGGGCGTCTGTGTGTGAGCTCCGTGCCGCTTCCCAGCTGAGATGTGTCTGATGGGCTGTGGCTAGGACAGACTCCGTGTGCCGTCAGCTGGAAGGAGCGGCTGTGGCTGTGGGCGTGCTCACGGAAGTGTGTGTTCCCTGGAGGGGAGCAGCTCGAGCGGCAGGCGTGTCTTTCCTCCGAGAGCTTCCGAATCCCCAGGTAGTGAGCAGATAGTTTCCTTGGAAGGACTTCTGCTTGTGTGGAAGGAGCTGGAGTCTGTCAGGCACAGAGGGCGTGTTCCGAGCTGCCCTGTGGGCCGAGCATAGCCCTGGAAGTGAAACATCAGTTGGTAGAAAGCACCTGCTGTGAAAATTCTGCAAATGGGTTTTAAAAATCTTTGCACCAAAGTCAATTTCTTTTTTTAAAAATTTATTTGTTTTTAGTTATTTGAAAGGCAGAGAAACACAGAGAGAGCATCAGAAGTAAAGATAGAAAGAGAGATAGACAAAGAGATCTTCATATGCTGGTTCCCTCTCCAGATGCCCTCAACAGCTCAGGTTGGGCCAGGCTGAAACTGGGAGCCAGTAACTCCATCTGGGTCTCCCATGTGGGTGGCAGAGACCCAAGTACTGTGTCCTCATGTGCTGCCTCCCAGTGTGTGCATTAGCAGGGAGCTGGGATCAGAAGCAGAGCTGGGATTTGAACTCCGATGTTGTTGATGCAGGATGTGGGCGTCCCAAGCAGTGTCTTAAACACCACCCCAATCACCTGCTCCTGGACTCATCATTTACTTGCATCGCACGGACCACTCGAGTCCCACCGTGTGGGTGTGAACGTGGTGCGGCCAACAGTGACTGACAGTGGAAAGACAGATGTGTGTATGGGGGGCGAGGCGGGGTGGGGTTGAATACGCCAAATCTCCTGCGTCTTAGAGACTCCAGAGGTGAGCCGAGCTGCTCTGTAGCGGCTTACCCTCCGCCCAGACTGCAGCCTGAGGCAAAGTGTGGCACCACGTCAGAGGGGGGCGGCACCTCGGGCTGGGGGGGGGGGCAGAGAGAAAACCCCGCCAGGGAGGAGGCCTCTGAAGGAGCCAAGGCCTCAACACCAGCAGGAGTCTCGAGGACTCAGTTCCCCACCAGCTCCTGTCACGTGCTGGGCGGAAGCTGGGCTGCCAGTGCCCCCTGCCTCCCCGATGGAGTCCAGGGGCCCCGCCTCCCAAGGTCCCTGAGGCCGCAGGGGGAGCTGGGGACCAGCACTGGCCGCTGAGGTGTTTGCCCCATGGCAGGGTCGCTGCCTCCTCATAGAGTCCAGGGGCCCCACCTCCCAAGGTCCCGAGGCCGCAGTGGGAGCTGGGGACCAGCACTGGCTACTGCCTCCCCGATGGAGTCCAGGGGCCCCACCTCCCAAGGTCCCGAGGCCGCAGTGGGAGCTGGGGACCAGCACTGGCTACTGCCTCCCCGATGGAGTCCAGGGGCCCCACCTCCCAAGGTCCCGAGGCCGCAGGGGGAGCTGGGGACCAGCACTGACCGCTGAGGGTTTACTCCACAGCAGGGAGACACTTCCCACGGCAGTTCTGTGAGTGATTTCATAGGGGCGACTTGGGTTATGGGAAGATAATTGGATGGACAAGCAGGAGATGAGCTCTGGTTTTGCTGCTTGGGGGAGGCCCTTCAGGGCAGGTGTGTTAGGGGCTGGCAGGGAGGCCCTCCGTCCAGTGAGCTCCCACCTGGGCTCCTCCTGGGGCACTGGACACTGTGGGGGCCACTCTCCCAGCTCTCCATCTTCAGTCCAGTTACCCTAGTGTGCATGTTACGGTTTACATTTTGCACAGCAGCAGCGGTGAGTTTTAAAAAAATTTTTGTTAATTAAAATTAAAAAAAAAAAAACCAAAAACTTCTCTCTTCCGCTGTTTTTCCCAGACCATTAGCAGGGAGCTGGGATACAAACGGGTGCCCATATGGGACACTGGGGTTCCAGGTGGTGGCTCTGTGCGCCACGCCACAACGCTGGCCCCAGCACCCTTGCTTTGAACAGCTTCTTACTTAGATGACGTCATGGCTTTCCACAGCTGGTCTCATAGCAGCAGTGGGAAGAGTCTGGAATATGCTGGGAAGCCTCACAGCGTCAAGAGGCATGCTCCTGAGAAGCTGGTGCTCCGTGGGGGCTTTCCCTGGGGAGGTGGGAGATGTGCAGCTGTGTCTGGAGGCTTCCCGGGCAATGTCACCCTTGGGCCCTGCTGGGACAGAAGGAGGAGGGGCAGACAGAGGCTAGACTATCATGACAAAAAGAGCAAAGGCCTGGAAGCCAGGTGGGCTGGCTGCGAGTGGACGCAGAGGTAGACCCACCTGCCCAGGGCAGGGTCCACTGGGGTGGCGCCCCCTGGAGGAGGCTGCCAGTCCTGCACCAGGAAGCAGACGCCTTCAAGCATCACAGGCGCATCTAGAGGCCGGAAGCTGCTGGTGACCCGCAGTCCCACGGCAGTTGCTGACCCATCGGAGGCATTTGGCAAGTGTTTGTTGACTACAGGAATGATTGGATGGCCGCCCCCATTAAAACTTTGTCCCCTCTGGTCTTGGGTCTCCCCACGCCCCATATTTCCCTCGTTGACTCCGGATCTGAGTTCCCCCCATTACCCGGCCCCTTTCTGACTGTGACTCAGTCTCCAGTTGCCGCTGTCTGGAGCTCTCCAGCTAAGGCCAGGCTTGTTCTGACCCCTACCTGCCTGCAGACCCCAGCACCTCGCATCCCTCCCTTAGAGCCGCCTCCATCAGCTCCCGCGACAGCTCTCCTTACTGCTCGTCCGTTCCACATCTCCTTAGAAACAGTTGTGTAAAAGCCACATCTCTCTGGGACTGTTCCAAACGCCTGTTGCTCCATGCTAATGTTAGATACAAGACGGTTTTGGGGAAAGGGGTCTGGGGCGGCCACTTGCAATACAATACAGACCTCGAGTCCTCCAGCGGGATCATGCGTCTGATGAATCAGGCCCTGTGCATCTCTTATCTCCTCACCACAGAGTGAGCATCAGCCCCAGTGGGGGTCCTAAGACCCCCGCCTGCAACCCACAAAGTGTTCCTGGCAGCAGCTGGCAACTCCCAAGGGGTGTGTCTTCCTGTGTGACTGACAAGAGCAGAGAGAGAGAGAGAGAGAGACACACATGCAGGAGCACGGGCCTTCCTCCCCCTTGGCTTGAAGTCAGACTGAAACGCAAATACATTACATGCAAGAGGTAATGAGGTGAAACGCTGCTACCCAGCAGTGCCGAGGCCTGGATTTGTTTCCAAAATTTGCATCAGACTCAGGCTGGAAGAACGAGACAGGATTGGCAGGTTCTGATGGTGCAGCCGGTGTGCTGCCAGGAGGGAGCTGGGCCAGACCTGAGAGAGGTCCCCGCAGGTGGGCAGTGGCTGAGGGAACACTGAGAAGTGCAAGGACTCCGAGACCAAAGGCTTCCTCGTTTGGACCTTGTGCTCGGGGCCGGCGTTGTCGTCCGCAGTGCCAGCATCCCATGTCCGAGCTGGCTCAGGTTCTGGCTCTCCCTGCCAATGCACCTGAGGATACACAGAAGGTGGCCCAAGTGCCTGGTCCCCTGCCACGCATGCGGGAGACCCGGGTGCCGCCCTGGCTGTTGCGGCCATTGGGGAGTGAACCAGCAGATGGAGCGTTTCTCAGTCTCTCCTCCTCTCTGTCGCTTTGCCTTCCAAATAAACAAAATGCTCTTTAAAAGAAAATGTACTTGAACCAACTCCAGGTGGAGATTACTAGTCTTACCTGGGTGAGCGTGAATGAAGTCATCTGTGTTTGCAGGAGAGGAAGTGAGGCACCAAGCCATTGTTTGCACCCAGTTTTCCTCATGCCAGTGGGGAGGTTGTGGCTGGGGGTGTGGCGGCGGAGATCCTGATTGCACAAGTATCAATAAACGCTCAATAAAAACTACATTTTAACTGTTCAGAGAGCCGTGGTGCTGAGTGAGGTTTGGAAAGCACAGTGTTAGGGGTCATCAGGTTGCTAAGGGAGGAAGGAGCTCACTGCACCTGCCCCGGAAACCTGGGCGCCTGGGTGTGACTCACGGGGTGCACCTGCTGTGGCTCCCGCTGCTCGCTGGGAAGGTGCCGTACGCAGTCAGCCTGGGCTGTAGCACAGTGGGTCAGCGTCCTCCATCCTCCACCAGCTCTCGGATTTCTCACCTGAACAGAGCTAACACTGCAGAGCAAGCAGGCAAGCACCCTCCCCTGCAAGTCTGAATCATTGTGTGTAGAATGGCCGAACCAGGCGTGGTGCACCCACCTCATCCGGCACTGACAGTTTCTAAAAAAGACTTATTTGTTTATTTGAAAGGCAGAGTTACAGTGAGGCACGGAGAGACAGAGAGAGAGATCTCCATCTGCTGGTTCACTCCCCCAGGTGGCCAGAACGGCAAGGGCCGGGCCAGGCTGAAGCCAGGAGCCAGGAGCTTCCTCCGGGTCTCCCACATGGGCGCAGGGGCCCAAGCACTTGGGCCATCGTCCACTGCTTTCCCAGGAGCATTAGCAGGGAGCTGGATCGGAAGCGTAGCAGCCAGGACGTGGGATGCTGGCCCTGCAGCTGGGGGCGCTACCTGTTACCTCTTCCAGCAGATTCCTCTGGGGAACTTTTCACTATGCAGTGCGTGCTTTGGCTTCACAGGACCTGTGTGTGCGTGTGTGTGTGCGTGCGTGTGTGTGTCAGTGCACGAGTACGCGTAGGGCACAGCTGCACGCGTGCCTGCCGTCACATCTCTTTCCACGGACGCTCTTGGCACGGGCGTCACGGTGGGCCTGCTGAAGGCGCCCCCCAGACCCCGTGCCTTGAAAGGACCCCTTTGATTCTTTGCACACAGCCCAGAAAGAAGGAGGTTTTTGGGAAAACAATCACTTGAAGAACGTGGATAAAGTTAATCCTTAACTTGAGACCATTAAAGCCAGGAAGTGGAGGTGAATACAAGATCTCGTTGGCCGTTGCTCTGCATTCAGACTCGTAATTACTTCCCTTCCTCCCCTCCCACAGCGGCCCTGCCAGTGGGGGCAGAGTGAGAGCACAGAGCCTGAGTCTGCTTTGCCAGCAGGTTTCTCTGGGCGGCGAATTCAGATCACTTTCCTTTGCAGAGTTTGGTCTCCTCTCCTGCTAGATTTTTCTCTCGCTCCTTCACCTTCCAGGCATCTTTGCAGACCTGCCTCTCCGAGGAGACCCAGGCTTGGTGTGCCTCCCCCGAGCAAATCCTGAGCGTCACCAAATCGCTCCTCCCGTTGTCCCCAGGTGAGCCAGTGTTCACGGCAGAGCGGCCACTGGGCGCGCGCGTGGTTGTGCATGCTCAGGGCCTCGGCCGTGACTGGTTGCCTGTTCCCTGGTAAATCAAGAGCTTTGTCTGTCCGCCCGTGAAGTGTGCACAATAGCACACTGTCCCTGGCTGTGCTCAGGTTTCCTGGGAACAGGGCTCTGGATTTCTGCCCTCCCAGGCCGAGTGGAGTTGGCACGCACGCCTGCTCTCCCAGCGCCGCGAGCCGGGGGCGGGCCCTGCCTCGCTTCTCCTTCTCCTTCTCCCTGGGAGCATCACTGCTTTCAGCGTCTTTACCAACAGGGAGGGCGGCAGCCTGCGGGCAGGGAGCGAGGTCTCACATGCCAGATTGCTCGGCACACGGGCCAAGGCTCCAACCACAGCCTCCCTTCGCGGCCGCTCTCCTGCCCTGTCACTGGCCCTGCACTGCCTCCCCCGCCCTGTCCACAGCCGGGCTCTGTTGGGGTGCTGCTGTTCCTGCTGCCCTCCCCTGGTCCTCGTTCCTCTCCCGTCTGTCCTTGTCTCTCCACTCCATCAGCAAAACCGTTCCTGACTCACCTCCTCAGACCTCTGCTGCTATCTCGGGAAGGTGGCCTTTTATCTCCTAGACGCTTGCTGATGTGAGCCCAGCGATGGGGTAGGGGGGTGACTCTGGTCCTTTTTGTCCCCAGAACCCCTGGGTTCGAATGCCATGACTCACCCCCCACTGCCCACCCAGGATGGCAGGGACTGTGACCCAGCGCGTTCCAGGCTTACTGCTGGTCTTCTCCAAACAGCCAGTGCTCTCACTGTTGGGACCCGAATAGGAGACTCCTTTAAAAAGCTGGTGGAAAACGGGATTAAGTGATAAGTTAAAGTCAACTCCGTGGTGACATCCATGACAGGAGGTCAAGAAGTGGAAGCAAAATATGTGTTGTAATAAAACTATGCTGGATTTCCCAATTAAAATATTTCTTGTTATTTATTTGAAAGGCAGAGCAAGAGAGAGTGAGAGAGACAGACCTTCCATCCACTGGTGTACTCTCCACATGCCCACAGCAGCAGGGGCTGGCCCAGGCCAAAGCCAGGCACCTGGAACTCCATCTGGGTCTCCCATGTGGGTGCAGGGACCCAAGCACTTGGGCCATCTTCTGCTGCTTTTTCCCAGGCCATTAGCAGGGAGCTGGCGTTGAAGGCAGTGGCTTTACCCACCATGCTACAATGGCGACCCCAATAACCTTATCTTTTAATCTTTCTTTTCCAACAACTTTTTGGTGCACCATGGGATCTAAGTACACAGACTGGTCTTGGGTCCCTCTTTGAGACCCCACTGTACTCCCTCATGCAACCCCACACTCCACAGGTGCTACAAATATCCCCCTCTCACTTGGAGAGCCTGTCTCCAGCCACAGCCTCCTTTCGTGGCAGCTCTCCCGCCCTGTCACTGGCCCTACACTGCCTCCCCCACCCTGTCCACGGCCGGGTTCTGTCGGGGTGCTGCTGTTCCTGCTGCCCTCCCCTGGTCACCGTTCCTCTCCCGTCTGTCCTTGTCTCTCTACTCCATCACCAAAACCGTTCCTGACTCACCTCCTCAGACCCTCTTTGCCAAAGCCCAACACTGGTTACATCCCCAATTTCCACCTCTCTCTGCCTGCACCAGGGCGTGAGTAGCAGCCAAAGCCCTGCGCCTGCCTTGGGCCCTGCCTGGCCCATCCATCGCTGACACTCGGCCTTGGACCTCCAGAGGGCCTGGGGCAGCCAGACTGCTCTTCTGGGGCTCACTCAGTCCCCCTGGCCCTGCGCACGCGTGGCCCTTCCTCCATTCTACTGCTGAGCCTGCTTCTCATTAAGCCCAGAGAGCAAAGGGGATCAGCGGGAACCTTCCCTGGGCTCTCCTCGCCTCGTCCGCCCCAGTCTCCCTGTGGACCAGCACCCCATGCCATTCGGTTGTGAGAATAGAACTGGCGGGAGGCAGCAGGGTGCCTGAGGAGTGAGGTGGGACCAGGGGATGGGTGCCAAGAGGCTGTGCTCCAGTAAGGGCGGCTCTCGCTGCCTGTGTCTTCTGCCTAGAGACCCCTGCCATCTGCCTGGGCTCTGCCTTGCAGAGTGGGAGGACTGAGCAGTTACCCGAACCCGGGGAGGCAGCCAAAGAAGAGGAGGTGAGCCAGTGCTGAGAGGGAGCTGAGCCTGAGATGAGCGAGGACGACACGTAGGGGCTGGCGTTTGGCACAGCAGTGAAGCCCTGCTTGGGATGCCCACATCTCAAATTGGGCTGCCTGGGTTTGCATCTTGGCTCTGCTTGGATTCCAGCTCCCTGCTAATGCGCACGCTGGGGGGCAGCTAGCGATGGCTCAAGTGCTTGGGCCCCTGCCATCCATGTGGGAGACCCCGATGGTGTTCCTGGCTCCTGGCCTTGACTTGGCCCAGCCCTGGCTGTTACAGCCATTTAGGGAGTAAACCACTGGACAGAAGAGCTTTCTCTCTCTCTCCCTCCCACTCTCTCTCACTGTAGCTTTCCAAGAAATAAATAAATATCTAAAAGAGTGTTAATTAAAAAAAAATAACGAAGAAACAAAAATAAGATAACAGCCACTTCAATGGCATTTTGCAGTGAGGTACTCAGCTCAGTGGAACCCCAGGGATTAGCAATGCTGTGTGAGCGTGATCCTGCATGTTCCGCCGTGGCTTTCAAGGAAAAACTTCCAATCCAAGGATGCTAACCCACGAAAACGATGGCTTTACTTGGCTCCTGGCTTCAGATCGGCAGCGCCGGCCGTAGTGGCCATCTGGGGGGTGAGCCAACGGAAGGAAGACCTTTCTCTCTCTCTATCTCTCACTGTCTAACTCTGCCTGTCAAAAAAAAAAAAAAAAAAGATGGCTTTTAGAAATTGTAGAATACAGACAGTGTTCAATTGGCAGCGTTCAGTGACAATGCCAGGGGTGTAGCCAGTGATGTTTTGCATCACATCCATGGATGAACAGAAACAAGAAGCCACCGTGTGGACGTGTGAGTGTGCAGGTGGACTTGGGCGAAAGCAGCTGTTTCCTTGTTCCAGGCAGTGGCCACGACCTGGGCTTGCTGTGCTTACGGTTCTTCTCTTTGCTGCGTGCCTGGTCTCCTTGTGCAGCCAGTTGCGTGTCCCAGCCCTGCTGCACGCTGTGTCCTCGCTGCAGGGAGAGGGGCTGGCGAGTGCAGCGTCCACAGCAGAGCCTGAGCTCGGGTGAAGTCCGGGGAAGGCTTGCTCTCTGAATCCCGTCCATCTCTCTGCCACCTGAGCCCAGAATGAGCCTCCTCATGCTCAAGTCTTACAAAAATTGAGTCTAGCAGCTGCTATCAATAATTCAACTTACTCTAGCTGGGACCTGCCAGGATAAAGATGTTACACACTCAGAGCCGTAACAGGGACGGTGCAGCAGCTGCCAGCTGCAGGTTTGCGTCTCTACTGGTTTCTGGCTTGTGGCTGCATCCTGGGATGGCGCTGAGCCCCTGGCACAGGACACAGCCATCAGAGCCAGGGAGACCAGGGCAGTGGCTTGTCTTAGCTGGATCCCTGCACGGGTAGGTCCCAGGGCGCTCCAGTCCGTGTTTCAGTCCGTTCCTGCGCAGTCTGAGTAACTGCACAGTCATCATTAGCATTAGGAAAGGCACGGGCACCCCAGCGGGAAAACGCAGCCCCCCCCCAGGGGAGCCTGGCAGGTGCACCTCCTGGGTTTCCCATTTCGGCTGCGCTGCTGTTGAGCATGGCACGAGCGCCCTGCAGAGCGGGCCGGTTGGGTCTCAAGCCGCCCACTCCTATGGCAGTGCTTAGTCGTGATCTTGGCGCAGGATAAAGTCGTTGTGCAGGCTCCCATCTGTCCGACCACCGCCGGCACACGAGAATCCATGTGAATTTCATAGAAGTGGAGAGTAAATGAGGAACAGTTGCCTTGGAAACGCCCATCACCGGAGAGGAGCGTGGCCTGTGTGGCCGTTGAGCGTGAGGAGGGTGCTCCACGCGAGTGTGGGAGGGCGGCTCTGGCTCCGCAGTGGAGCAGGAATCCTGAGCGCAGGCAGGGCAGGTGCAGGTGAAAGGACACAGCCCCAGGTGACCCCGGGGCCAGTGCGGCTCCGGAAGGTGGACACCGTGGCAGTGGACACCCAGTGTGAGTGTGCGGACGGGGCAGAAGCTGCCCGAGGGGGAAGAATTTGATGGAAGGAAAGACAGAGCAAGGGGTGAGCACAGGAGTGGAGCAGGTGTGGAATGGGCATGGGGACAGAGGCGGGAACAGCCTGTCAGCGACAGGAGGGCTGACAGTTCAGGGGTTCCGAGCAGGGGCCCTCTGTGTTGTCTGGAGCCTGCTGCACGGGGCACCTGCCTGCTGCTGACGCTCCGGCTGGAAACCCGGCTTTGCCAGGAGCCCCTGTCTTCCAGCGAGAGGCTGTGACGTCAGGCCTGGGAGGATACAGGAGGAATAATGACGCTCTGGGAGGGGCCTTGGTCACGACACTGTGTAGGCCCCGTGGACACAGATGCCGCGTAGCGATGGATCCCCGCAGGTCAGCTAAGGCTTCTCTCTTCTCTGCTCCCGATCCTTCTGCCACGGGGCCTCCAAACAGCCCACCCCGACGAGGGCCAGCGCCGTGGCGCAGCGGTGGAAGCCACACCACCTGTGATGCCGACATCCCATATGGGTGCCAGTTCACGTCCTGGCTGCCCCACTTCCCATCCAGCTCCCCGCTCGTGGCCTGGGAGGCAGCGAGTGGTGACCCAAATGTTTGGACCCCTGCCACCGACGCGGGGGACGCGGATTGGGTTCTGGGATCCTGGCTCGGCCTCCTTTGCTGTTGGGAGTATCTCTCATTCCCTCTGTCTGTCTGTCTGTATCCGTCTGTCTGTCTCTCAGACACAGGGGCCTGGGGTGGGAGAGGCTTGCTCTGACGCCCCCGAGCTGCAGCGGTCACCACCGCTGCTCTTCCTGCAAAGCCTCCTGTGGGGGCCGGGGTGGGGGGTGATCTTCAAGCCCCTCGCCCCTGACAGGGGGCGTGGCCATTGTTGTGCAGAGGAGTCCTGAGAGGCCCAGAGAGTCCTGAAAGTCCTCCAGGCTTGCAGAAGTCCGGAGGCAAGATTGGAACACAGGTCTGTCTCGTTCTGCGCACACTGCTGGGCGGGACGTAGTTTTAGCAGCTTGAGCCCCGTGGTGGGTGCTTGGCCTTGGGACGCCCTCATCCCATCTCAGAGCCCCTAGATTTGAGTCCCCCCAGCTGTGCCTCCAACCCAGCGTCCTGCTCGCGGGCACGCGGGGAGGCAGCAGCGTCTCCAGTGCCTGGGTGCCTGCCACCCACGTGGAAGACCTGGCAGGAGCTCCCGGCTCTTGGCTTGGACATGGCTTGTAGGGGGCATTTGGGGAGTGAACCAGTGAATGGGAGATCTCTCTGCCTGTTAAAATAAATAAATACGTTAATTTTAAGCCTTTGTTTTCCGAGACTTTGGTCCTATGGGGGTGGGTCCTGGCTGTCTCCCTCACCCGGGGGCCCCCTCACCCCAGTCTCTCATTTTTTGCCGCTCCCTCATCACTTGTCCTGGAGCCTAAGCAGCAGCACACGGTCCCTCCCGGTCCCCGGACCTGCAGCTGCACCTCGTCGTGAGGGGCTCCCGGGGCCCTCAGTTGCCGGGGCCCTGACTGTAGGGGCAGACGTGGGCGGAGGCTCCTGTCTCTGCCCCCGCTCCTGCACGGCTGGCTGCCGGCCTCTCTGTGCCTGGGTGATGGTGTGTGCTTCCCTGCTGTCACTCGGCACTTTCCTGAGAGATGATGGAGATGTCTCAGAGCTGCCAAAGACGCCGGCTCCGGGGACAGAGGGTGGTGGGAAGCCTCCGGGGACAGAGGGTGGCGGGAAGCCGGAGGCTCTGGAGGAGCTGGCGCCCCCCCCCCCCCCCCCATCAGTGGGTGATGCCTCTGCAAGGTGTTTGGAGCGTGAAAAAGAAACACTTTTCTTTAAAACTAGATCATTTTACTTTTTTTTTTTTTTTTTTTTGCTTAAAAGGCAGAAAGAGAGCGAGCTTGCTGGCTTGCACCTGCCAAATACCCCAAAGAGCTAGGGGCTGGCCAGGCTGAAGCTGGGAGCCGGGAAGGCAGTCCAGGTCTCCCACGTGGGTGGCAGGGACCCAGTTGTTGGAGCCATCAGCCCTGCCTCCCTGGTGCCCGTGAACAGGAAGCTGGATGGGATGTGGAGCCAGGACTCGAGCCCAGGCATTCTGATACGGGTTGTAGCATCTCCGGCGGCAGCTGAACCACTGCGCCACACACCTGTCCCACTCTGAGTGTTTTTAAGGTGTATTTTTTTTTAAATATTTATGTATTTATTTGAAAGCATTATACAGGGAGAGGGAGAGACAGAGGGCTCTTCCTTCCACTGGTTCACTCCCTAGATGGCTGCAACAGCGTGGGCTGGAATTGGGAGAACTGGAACTCAGACCCACGGACTCCCAAGTACTGTCTAAACTTCTAGGCCGAGTGTCTGCCCCAGGAACAGACCCTGTGTGGAGTGTTGAGGGATCCGTGCTACCCTGCCTGGCACCACCGAAGGCTTTCTCTTGCTTGGACCCCGTGGCCTGCTGCCAGCTGCCAGCTGCCAGCTTCCTGCTTCCCACAGGCCCGAGGCAGGAATATGCTAAGCAGGTGTCAGCAACACAGGCAGATGGAGGGACCCAGCCTTTTCCACTGGGCAGGGGAACACGTCGCCCGTGGAGAACCTGGCAGAGCTTAGGCCGACGCGGCCCTGTGAAGCTGAGGGTGGCGCAGCTCCCCTGGGTCACACTTGGGACCTGTGTGCCTGTGTCCACGCAGAAGCCTGCCGCACCACCGGCCTGCAGTGCCGCTTGTCTTTTCTGACAGTTTTGCTGTGGGCTCCTTATTCAGGGGGAGCAGTCAGAGGATGGAGAGAACGGGGCAGGGAGTGAGGGCAGGAGGCAGGGCTGCCCGCGCACCCCTTCCTGCCAGGAGAGGGCCAGCAGTGACTGGCCTGATCTGTCACTGGGTGGGGGAGATGGCACAGCTCAGGGAAGCTTAGGTAAACGGTTTCCTGTCAGAGTCGCACTGGACGTCAAGGTCGTCCATTCATAAAAACTCTGGGGTGGGCATCTGGGGAGTGGATAAGACTCTGCCTGGGAAGCCTGCATCCCCTTGGATTGGAGGGGCTGGCTCCAGACTGGCTGTGCGCCCCAGCTGACGCCAGCTCCCTGCGGTTGTGCGCCCTGGGAGGCAGCAGGTGATGGCCCAGGTACGCGGGTCCCTGACACCCACCTGGGAGACCTGGGTTGAGTTCTGGGCTCTTGGCTTCGACCTGGCCCAGCCCTGGCTGTTGCAGGCATTTGGGGAGTGAATCAGCGAATGGGAGTTCTCTCTGCCTTTCAAGTAAAATGTAAATAAATAAGCTTGAAATGAAAAGAAAAAAGATCTCTTGTGTTTTTTAATCTCGTCTCTTCAACAAAACCTTCTGTAACTTGTGCACCCAGGGAGTGTGTGGTTTTCTGTGCATTCTGGCGCCCCACGCCGTACCTGTCTCTCTGAGTGCCCCGTCCCCTTTCTCCCTGCTCGGGCAGGGAGCAGGTGTGCGACAAGCACCTTCCTCGCACACCTTCCGGTGCTGGCTTCCCTGCAGCCCACGCCTGACGGGCGCGCGCTGCAAAGTCCCACGCTCACGGCTGTGCAGCTGAATGGCGCCGACGGAAACCCAAGTCATTCATTTTCAGCGATGTAGTTTATTGTCCTGACCCCACTCATTTTCCTAAGAAACTCGCTTGTCACCCAATAGCCTGTTTTCTCTTCTCTGCATTGGGCAATAATGCGGTAGCCGTGACTGTTTTGAGGCATAATGAATGACAGTCAAGTCTGAGGGGTCTTCAGCATGTTCATGGGACTGTGTCCTGTGAGCAGAGCACATGTGGACTGCAAAATTTTTTTTGTACCAAAATAAACATTTTCTTTCCATTTTTGCACATTTTAAATACCTCTCATGGACGTATAAAGATATATCCTTTTATTTGAAATAAAGATTTATTTATTTATTTGAAAGGCAGTATTAGAGAGATTCTTCTGTCCACTGCCTAACCCCACAAATGGCTACAGCAGCCGGGGCTGGGTCAGGCTGAAGCCAGGAGCCTGGAACTCCACCCAGGTCTCCCCGTGGGTGCAGGAGCCCAAGCACTTGGATTATCTGCTGCTGCTTTTCCAGGTGCATTAGCAGAGTTTTTTTTTTTTTTTTGGACAGGCAGAGTTAGACAGTGAGAGAGAGACAGAGAGAAAGGTCTTCCTTCCGTTGGTTCACCCCCAAAATGGCCGCTATGGCTGGAGCTGCGCTGATCCGAAGCCAGGAGCAGGTACTTATCCTGGTCTCCCATGGGGTGCAGGGCCCAAGCACTTGGGCCATCCTCCACTGCACTCCCTGGCCACAGCAGAGAGCTGGCCTGGAAGAGGGGCAACCGGGACAGAATCTGGTACCCCGACCAGGACTAGAACCCGGTGTGCCGGCGCCCCAGGCAGAGGATTAGCCTAGTGAGCCGCGGCGCCGGCCAAGACGTTTCTTTAAACTCAGGTAGCATTAGTGGAGATGGATTGACCATCCCGGCTGGTCATGATGTGGGTTGCGAGGTTAAAGTTGGATTTTTCAGTTCTTTACATGCTAAAATATTGTTGAGAACTAGGATTTTATTGATTAAATAGAACTTTTTTGGGTGAAATACTGTATTCCTCTCAACTACAGCTTGTACTGAAGATATGGAATGGGACGTTCAGAAATAAGCTGCTCAGAGTTTTGAATGGCATGCTGTCTGAGCAGTGTGAAGGACTCTCGTAGTGTCCTGCTCTGTCCCGCGTGGGACCTGGCTCATCTGGGCCCAGCAGCTCCATGCTGTGTGCGCCACCCGCCCCTTAGTGGCTTGGCAGCCATCTTGGCTGTCACGTGACTGCCTCCAGGTCACATGACTGTCTCAGTGTGGCATGCATGTGCTCTAGCCTAATGCTGTGTCACTCACCTCCCATCTCATCACATGGGTGTTGTATCCTTGCACATCAACACAGGAAGGTCAAGGGCAACACAGTAGACATTTTGAGAGAGACAGAGAGAGACCATACCTGCATAGCTTTAAATATAGTGTATTCTAATTGTTGTATTTATTGTGAGTTGTCCTTTATTCTTTACTAAGCATAATTTACGAGTTAAACTTTGTCCTGGGTATCTATGTACAGGGAAAAATGGTGTCCACAGGGTTTGGTACCATCTGCAGCTACAGGTGTCCATTGGGGGGTCTTGGAATACAGGCCCTGCAGTGGGGGAAGGCCACTGTACCCAGGATTTGCTGGGCAATTTTGAGATGGAAGAAACATTTTAAAGCATTCTGAGAATTTATGAAAGGATTCTTTCAGACAATTCCTTTTCGGCGCTGGTGCTGTGGCATAGCAGGTGAAGGTGTTGCCTGCAATGCTGGAATCCCACACGGGTGCTGAATCATCTCCCGGCCCCTCCGCTTCTGCCCCAGCTCCCTGCTGACGGCCTGGGAAAGCAGCAGAGGACGGCCCAGGTGTCTGGGCCCCTGCACCCACGTGGGAGACCCGGATGGAGCTCCAGGCTCCTGGCTTCAGTCTGGCCCAGCCCTGGCTGTTTTGGCCATCTGAGGAATGGATCTGGGGCTGGAAGATCTGTCTCTCTCTGTCTCTCTGACACTGACTTTCAAATAAAATTATGAAAAGACTACGCCCCTCTCATCCCCTTGGACTTGGTGTAGTGTGGTATTAACGTGGTTTACGAATTCATGTCATCAATGTTTAATGAGATTATGCAGGTGCCTGGCAAACCATCCAGTGAAACTCAAGTCTTTCTTTACTCCTGTGTCCCAGCTGCTGGTTCCCTCCTTAGAGAAAGCTGTTCCTTGCATTTTCTGCAGAGAGATTCTCTGTAGATACAAGCATATTTCAGAACGTGCCTTTTGCTTTTACAACTGATGCTGGCGTGCTAAAAAAAAGGAGATGTGTATGTCCACACCCAGACACCTTCCATGCACAGATACTCGTGGGTCTGGAGGGGGTTCCCCATGTCCGGGTGATTGACCTCACTCTGAATGCAGCAGAGTCCTTGTCACACTGCAAGGGGCTGCCTGGTGGCCCCTCTGCTTTTCATTTTCAGGACTGTTTTATGATACAGACCATAATGTTACACACCACGCAAATGCATGGACACATCTTCCTCAGAGCAGGGTCAGCCATTGTTTTTTATTTCATTTATTTGAAAGGCAGAAAAGAGAGAGAGAGAGAGATAGATTATCCATCTGCTAGTTTACCCCCCAAATGCTTGTGATAGCCATGGCTGGACCTGGCAGAAGCCAGGAGCCAGGAGCCTCATCCGGGTCTCCCTTGTTGGTGGCAGGGATCCAAGTTCTTGGGCCATCACCTGTGGCGTCCCAGGGGCATTAGCAGAAAGCTGGATTGGAATTGGAGGCGGGACTGGATTCCAGGCCCTCAGACATGGGCTGTGGGTGTAGCAAGCAGCAGGCTAGTTGCCCCCTGCACCCCACGCTTGTCCCTGGGGCTGGGCTTTTCCTGGGCTGCAGGTGTCGGTGGTGGTGGAAGTGTGGCGTGCCCTCCCAGAGTCTCGGGCTCATTCAGGACCTCCAGCTGTCCCCTAGGAGCCAGCGCTCCTGCTCCTCCCACCCCTGACCACTGCCTTCCACGCCTCTTCCTGCCTCAGGCCTTTGCACGGGCTGCCCTGCCTGCTCCATCCTCTCACACAGCTCATGCCTCCTCCTGCAGCCGCCTCCTGCAGCCGTGCGCCTGACACTAGACTTCCCACGCGTCACAGTCTTGCGTAGTTTATTACGTTTGTTGTTCAAAGTGTCCCCAGGACGGTAACGATGCTCTTTGAGTATCAGACCTTGTGGGGTCTTACTCCCTGCTGCCCTCTTGCTGCCTAGAGCACTGGTTTTGCCCAGTAAATAACTTTGCTAATGAAGTAAATATTTCACACCGACAGTTTCGCCACAAACCTCCGTGTCTACACTGCACGCTGACTCGTGTCCTCTGTTGTTATTTTATGTGAAGGGCAGAGTTGGCTGGCGGGAGAGATCCCTCAGTTCTCGCTCTCTCACTTGCTTGCTTTGCTAGCTCCGCTCGTGTGAAGATGCTGGATTTGAAGACCGAGGCTGGAAACCACCCCGGGCCTCACTTTCCAACCCAAAGTCAGAGTGACAGCGGTGCTCTCTGAGTTGTCATGAGGTCAGCAGAGCCTGGCTGTGCCCCGGCACAAGGCGGAACCCCTCTGCAGGCTGCTCGCCTTTCTGGGTGGGCAGACGCCGACTGATCCGGCCAGTCCTGGCCTGCACGGGTGTGTGGCGTGAGCTCCTTCCGAGACAGAGACGGCGGCTTCCTGCCAACCCAGGAAGTGAGGGGCTGCGAGTGTGCCCCGGGCTGTCCTCAACCCTGGCCGGTGGTGTGGCCTGGCCCTCTGGCTCATCCCACTCCTATGGGACCAGCTGGTTGCCTGGCTCATTGGCAGGGTCCCTGTGGTCTAGATTTGGTGGCCTCAGGAGTCAGGCCCAGGAAGGACTCTTCAGGTCGTCATCACTCAGAGTTGGGTCTGAGGCAGAGCTGGCCACCGTGCCTGTGTGTGTGTGTGTGTTTGTGCGCGTGTGTGTACCATGACGTTTCCAGTAGGCCCTGGGTGGTGGCGGAATGGATGCAGGACAAGAATGGGCTGTACTGGTCCTGTGGGCCGTGGTGGCCTGTGTGTATGGACACTGACCTCTGAACGTGGTCTGTTCAGCACCTTACATGCAGCTGGGGACTCGGGTATCTGGGCTGGCCCCCTGGTGAGAGAGGACTCGGAGGCAGAGCTGCTGTGGGCATAGGGAGTGTTGGCTTTTAGGGGACAGCTCCGGCATGCCCTGCCATGAGGGCTCTGGGTGGCCCGTGTGGGAACCTTGGCCGGCTGGCACCGTGGCTGCAGCTGGCCCCCACGCCAGCCCAGGCTGCACCGTTCAAACCCTTTCTCTGTCTCTCTCTTTTTTGTTTAAAGATTTATTTGTTTATTTGAAAGAGTTAGAGGCAGAGGTAGAGCTCTTCCATGTGCTGGTTCACTCCCCAGATGGCTGCAATGGCCGGGGCTGGGCCAGGCTGAAGCCAGGAGACTCATGCAGGTCTCCCACAGGGGTGCAGAGGCCCAGGCAGTTGGGCCATCCTCTGCTGATTTCCCAGGTCACTAGCAGGGAGCTGGAAACACCACAGCTCTGGCCCCCAACCCATTCTCCGTGGGCCACCCCAGGCCACCTCCCATGCACCAATGAGCCAGCTCCCTTCCATGGCACAGAAACCCCCGATCCCATAATTCTGCAGTGTTAGAATCCAGCTGCAGGATGTGCCCTGCCACCTTTCAGTCATGACAGTCTCATTATAAAGGTACCACGGCTGGCGCTTCCACTCCCATCATGCACCGGGGCCACCACACTTCCTGCATTTCCAAAACAGGGAAAGGAAATGGCCCCACCTCGTTTGAATATCCAGTTAAGCTCTGCGACACCACGCCCCGTGCCTCCCGAGAGTATAAAGGGGTGGCTGGAAACTTGCTTTGAGGTGTTTTGGCTTTTTGCTCACTCTCGCCCGCGCCTCTCTGTGGCTTCCCTGCACATCCTGAGGCCTCCATCTTGACTGCTCTGCGCATGCGTTGGGGGAACCCCTGGCTTCTGCCCAGCTAGGGGCCCTGCTGCCCACTGCAGAATGATGTGGACAATGGAGAAGGAACCGGCAGGCCAGACCGGAGAGGGAGGCCGGGGTCTTCTACAGGGCCTCTCAGCTTCACGCAGAAGCTAGGATCCACCTTGTGCCTGGGGATGTGGTGAGAAAAACAGTGCATTTCGGAGGAAACCGTTAAAGGACAATTAACTGGGCAGGGCTGACTCACAGAGCAGCGCTGGACTCCAGGAGGTGGGGACAGCCAAGGGCGAGTTGGTGCTGGGGCAGCAGGTAGCCAAGCGGGGCCGTTTGAGGTGTCTGTGCTGGGCTGCTACCAGAGACCCCCGGGACCACCCCTCCAGGCAGGCCCACCCTGCAGACCTCTGCCCCCAGCAGGCGTCACTGCCAAGCCTGGGTAGAGGGTGGCTCTCCTCAGTAAGGCATATTTAAATGAGACAGACAGCTGTAGTTTTGTGCTTCATGCTTAGCCAAATCCTATTTAATTAACCTGCTTAGACTTGTTGATTGAGGTTAATTAGACCCGGGGATTGATGTTAATTGCCATTGTAAACTGCCAATGTTATAGGCAGTACATTTTTGGATTTGGTCTTAAAAAAAATGGAGGCAGAGGCTGCTTTTTCTGAGCTTGCTTGTTCCTGTCTTGCACCCCCCCACTTAGATAAAAAGGCGCTGCTGGGGCCCTAATTGTGTGTGGCTTTGTTTTCTTGTGGGCAGAGCACGGGCGGGTTTGTGCAGAGGCCCATCCTATTTCAGTCAGTGTTCTGGACTTACACAGTGTCTCCTCTCTCTCACTCTCTCTCTCTCTCTCTCTCTCACTTCCCCCTTTTTCCTTTTTCCCTAATTGTGCCCTTCAACATATGCACACACATGCCCATGTGTGCACACACAGCCACACACATGATGTACAGATGTGTGTGCAAATGCACGAATGTACACACAGCTACCACACACTACACGCAGGAGGGTACCACAGAACATTCATGGAAGATGAGATTAAACGATGTGTTCATTTTGGTGGAAAGCGATTTTTGATAAGTGACAAATCTTAGCTCCCAAGCTGGGAGTCCTCGATCTTCAGATAGATCAAAATTTCCTCTTTTTTAATGGACATTTATTTATTTATTTATTTGAAAAGTCAGTGCAAAAGAGAGACAGACAGAGATACGGACAGATCTCCCACCAGGTGATTCACTCCCCAAATCCCTGCAACAGCCAGGGCTGGGCCAAGCCAAAGCCAGGACCAGGAACTCCATCCAGGTCTCCCATGTGAGTAGCAGGGGCCCAAGTCCTTGAGCCATCAGCTGCCGCCGCCGTGGGTATCATTAGCGGGAAGCTGGCCTCGGGCGTTGAAGTCAGGAATTGAACCCAGGGACCCTCATGTGGGATGTGGGCATCTTAAGAACTAGGCCGAAATGCCTACCCCGTTAGGAAAACTTAAAACACCACAGAAGAGAAAGGAGAATGCTGTTACAATGATAGCCCAGGAGTTTGTCTAATGCAGTACTAAATTCCCTTCTAAATAGTGCTTGCAGAGCTGTTTTTTGTTTTTTAAAAATTACTTGAAAGGCAGAGCAACAGAGAGGGACATAGAGCTAGAGAGAGAGAGGTCTTCCATCTGCTCGTTTATTCCCCCAGTACCTGCAATAGCCAGGGGTACACCAGACTGAAGCCAGGAGGCAGGAGCTCCACCCAGGCCTCCCGTGTGGGTGGTGGGAGCCGTCTTCCGCTCTTCCCAGGCACTTTAGCAGGGAGCTGGATTGCAAGCAGAGCCGCTGAGACTTGAAGCAGCACTCCTGTATGGGCGTTGCAAGCAGCAGCCTCACCCGCTGTGTCATATCAGCGGCCCCCGAGCTAGGCTTTGTACCTTTTGCTAAAATGAGACAGGAAAATTCACCAGGAGAAAGATGTTTTTGTTGCTGCTGAATTCTGCAAGGCACGCGTTCCGCAGGTCGCCGTTGGAGGGACCGTGGAGCAGTTCTTTCCTGAATCACAGTTGTTTCCCTGAGCTGCTGATGGCATCTACCCAGGAGTGCAGGGTCCAAGCCCAGCGACACCCCCTGGGCGAGTTCTCAGTGGAGGGCCTTACCCCGTTGTCTGACACCCAGCAGCCACCTGGGTGCACCTTTCTCTGTAGAGGCTGGGGAGCTCTGGGTGGGGGATCTGTCCCCTCTCCTCTCTGTGCGGAATTGGGCTGGGGCTGGGCACCCTGTTTCTGGCTCTGCCTGGGTGGCTAAAACCCACTGTTCCGTGCTGTAGATCATGGGAGGAGGTTACTGGAACTGGGGAATGTGAGGTCAGGCGTTGCCAGCTGGCTAGCCTGACTATGAACGGGCCTGGCGTGACTGCTGTAGGATGATTGTTCTGGAAACTGCCCTCCGCTCTGGGGTTAGCTCCATGACTCAGCGCGTCACCAAGTCACATACCCAGGTGGACACCCTGCAGCGCCATTTTTGATTCCAGTATTGCTTTTTGGGTGTTTTCAATGGAAATTAGACATCAGGTCCGGTCTTTTCAATTTTGTTTTTTTATTTTTTTTAATTTTCATTGTATTTGAAAGGCGGAGTGACACAGAGAGATGGAGGAATAGAGGGAGATCTTCCATCCACTGATCCACTCTCCAAATGTCCGCATAGCCAGGCTAAAGACAGCAGCTCAGAACCCTGTCTGGGTGTCCCATGTGGGTGTCAGGGAAGCCATGCTGGAGCCTTCACCGTCACCTGCTGCCCCCATGGGTGCACAGTAGCAGGAAGTTGGACAGGAGGTGGAGGCGGGACTCGATCCCGGGACTCTGATATGTGATGCAGCAGCCTCCCCCACTGGTCCACAATGCCCTCCTCCTCTCTTTTCTTGAGACCATTTCAAGCAGAAAAATAGAATTAGCAGATAAGTTTATTTCCGTGCAAAACACTTTTGAAATCCATGCGTAGTCTTTTTCACGGCGTGTACTTTCTGTGGCGTTTCTGAAATTGCCCTTGTGCGGGGAGCAATAGGACTTATCTTGCTTTACACAGGATGGGAAGGGGACAAAATGCAGGGAAGTTAAGGGATTTATTACTGATTCTATGGAAAATGAGGAGGAAACTTGGGATTTGGACTTGGATTTTTCTGACTGATTCTAGTGTTTTTTTTTTTTTTTTTTTCCTATTACATCCGAACTGTAGTCCACTTCAAAGGAAGCTGATGTAGAGTTTAGAAGAATTTAAAAGTAAATTAACCACCGAACTCACCTAAGTGTCGGATTACGAGTCACCAGGCAGTATTCACAGACTGCAGAACCAGCGCATGGTCAGCTTGGACAGGAGAGAGGCAGGTGTCTGGGTGGTGTGAGGATCTGTGTCGAGATGGGAGAGCGGCTCTGCCCGGGTGCCTGAAGCCTGGGGACCTGCGGTGAGGGCTGGGGGCAGGCGCCCGACCCGGCTCCACTGCAGATCGCTGCTCTGGCAAACCCGGCGTGGAGCCCAGGGCCCGGATCTCAGCCAAGTATGCACAGGGACTCAGCGGTGGCGAAGGCACGGGGAAAAGTGTCCGTGGTCCTTCGTAGTTTAGATGCCCTGTGCCCTGCATTCCAACACCTCTGGGGATGTTGAAGCCGAATGACCGCCACGCCGGGCCCCAGAGCAGCCGGCTGTGCCGTTTCCTGGAGTTTCATTGAGATACATGGGTGCAGCCGTGTGAGGGATCCCGAAAGGACCCCCACCTTCAGCCTTCACGCGTTCGTTCGCCTGTGATGCGGATTCAGTCCCAGCCTCCAATGGCCTTTCTCCCTCGCTCGCGTCTGCCTGCCCGCCCTCCCTCCCCTGCCAGGAGGAGCGGTCACCATGTTGGTGGCTCCAGGCCACAGATCATTCTCTATTTTAATCCGCAAGTGAACGTTTCTTCCTTTGAACTTCATTAAGTCTGGCTGTGTTTTCGTTTTGAAACAATCTGGCATCGCTATCCTTGAGACATATAAAACCAGCAATTAATTTTGGTCTTCGGGAGCACTGGTGGTCTGGAAGCAGGCAGGCAGTGCCAACAAAAGCACATGGAAGCCTCAGACACGCAGACATAACACTGGAATCAGCAGATCACACGGTGTCGGGTTCAGTAGCTGGGACCCGGTCCTGAGGGCGTCCCCAGAAAGGCCCGGCGTGCAGTGGGGGGTTTTGAGGGTGGGGGCTCTGTTCCTCAGACATTATTCATCTGAACACAGCCACCTACAAACTCAGCCAGGACCGGGCTGGTTATCAGCGTGGACGAGATTTTCCATCAAGTAACTGCCCACTCCTGGCAAGTACACGAGAGGAATAGCATGCCGGCCGGGGAGGAGGAGGACCCCACGCCCGGGGCGGTGACCTGTGGACGGAGAACACCAGACGTCCCGTTACAAAAGGCGCTGCAGGGTGGGCCCTGGGCACAGTGGTTCAGGTGCCGCTTGGGACGCCCACATCCCACAGGAGGGTGCCTGCTCCGCCCCTGACTCCAGCTTCCTGCCATTGTACAGCTTGGGAGGCAGCCTGTGGTGGCTCAGGGCCCTGGGTCCCTGCTGCCCACGTGGGAGACCTGGGGTGAATACTGGGAGTTTGGCTTTGGCCTACCCCAGCTTGGCTGTTGCAGGCATTTGGGGGAGTGAACCAGTGATGGGCATCTCTTCTTGTCTGTCTCTTTCTTTCCCTCTTCCTGTCACTCTGCCTTTCCAGTAAATAGAAATCAGAAAAATATTTTTTAAAAGGCACCACGGCTTGTGCCTTGGTCTTTGGATTCCCCCTGCAGGGTTCCTGGCAGCCTGGTAGGGCCACGAAGAGAGCGGATCCTCGTGGTTCCAGCTGACGCCTGTGGCAGCCTTGGGAGAGCAGAGGCAGACGCCACAGTTGTGCGGCTCCCGCACTGCAGGCCTGCGGGGACTGGGAGGCGATGGCGATTATTTGTGTTTCCAGCAGCCAAGTTTTGGGGTGCTTTGTTAGGCAATGATAGATAAGGAAGGCACAAAGGCTGTCGCGGGTGCCAGGTTGTGAGATTGGCTGTGTCGGTGACCTCCCACAACCCGTGAGCTGTCGGGTCGTCAGCTGGAGAACGTGGATGGTAGACCCGGATGTGGTATCCTGACCAGGAATCAAGACTGGACAGGAGGTGTTTCTGATGGTGGAGTCGGAAGCCCCTGCCGGACAGGGGGAGCATCCTGGGAGGAGGTGAGGTGCAGGGGCTGGGTGGGTGAAGTGAGGCAGGAGAGGGAGGGAAGAAGATGGGGACATGCAGACTCGACCTGCTGGGTCAGCGGGGCTGGGCGTCACCAAGGAGACACTCGGCCACTTGGTCCCCGGGCAAAAGACATCATGGGATTTAAAGGTATATACGCAATTTGAAAATAGGTTTTCCTGAGAAGTGAGTTGGATTTACATTGTTTAAAAATGTTTAGTTTCTTCTACTTGAAAAGTAGAGGGAGGGAGGGAGGGATACAAAGAGAGAGAGAGAGAGAGAGAGGTCTTCCATCTGCTGGTTCACTCCCCACATTTTCACAATAGCCAGGGGGCTGGGTCAGGCCTAATCCACACATGAGGAACTCAAATGGGGTCTCCCCACATGGGTAGCAGGGCCCCCAAGTGCTTGGGCCGTCCTCTGCTGCGTTCCCAAACACGTTAGCAGGGAGGCGGATTGGAGGCAGAGCAACAGGGACTTAATCCTGTACTCCTCCATTTACCTTGCCTAACTCCTCACTCACTTCCGTAACACCTGCACGAGGTGGGCGATGGGAGAGCCCCCACTTTACAGCTGGGGAAGCAGAGACGTGGAGAGTTTCAGCCACTGCCTGACGTCACTGACCAGTGAGTGCAGGACAAGACTGAACCCAGACGGGCCGCTCCGGACTGCTGCTAGCCTCCAGCCCATTCCACTTCTTGAATAGTAGTTTAGGCTTGGTGAGGCCTTGAATAGATCAATTCTTTTTTAAAAAACATTTTTTTTAATTTTTTCTTTTAAGATTTATTTTATTTATTTGGAAAGACAGATTTACAGAGGGGGGGGGGAGAGAAAGGTCTTCCTTCCACTGGTTCCTCCCCAAATGGCTGCAATGGCCGGAGCTGGGCCAATCTGAAGCCAGGAGCTTCTTCCTGGTCTCCCAAGTGGGTGCAGGAGCCCAAGCACTTGGGCCATCTTCTGCTGCTTTCCAAGGCCACAGCAGAGAGCTGGATCACAAATAGAGCAGCCAGGACTCGAACTTGTGTCCATATGGGATGCTGGTGCTGCAGGCCAGGGCTCTAACTCGCTGTGCCCCTTCAAAAAAAAATTTTTTTTTGGAGTGTATTTATTTAATTTGTTTGAAAGGCAGAGAGACAGGGAGAGATCTCCCATCTGCCAGTTCACTCCCCAAATGCCTGCAAGAGCTGGAGCTGGGTCAAGATGAGCTTAGCAGCCAGGAATGCGTGCAGGGTCTCTCACTGGACTTGCTGCCTCCCAGGGAGCACGTTAGCAGGAAGCTGGAAGGGAGAGCAGGGCTGGGACTTGAACCCAGGCGCTCTGACATGGGATGCAGGCATCCGAAGACCCGGCGTCTTAACCGCTGTACTAGTGCAAGCAGGTGTCGGCACTGTGGAGCCCTGGCCCGGTGCGAATAAGGTGCTACTGTACATTCCTTAAGGCACACTAGCCATCGGCTTAGTCGCAGGCCACTTGTTTTGGTGACCTAACGTGTACCTATACTTTAATTTAAATGATGAATTATTTTTAGCATGATGATGTTTTCAGTATAATAGTATTTGTAGCCTATGTATGAGGGGTCTTCAAAAATTTCATGGAAAAAAACATGTTATGAAAAAACTATGCATGGATTTCAGAAGTTTTTGTATACTGAAATATTTATTTATTTGGAAAGCAGAATTACAGAGAAGGAGGGAGAGAGGGAGACAGAGAGAGAGGGAGTTACCTTCCATCCACTGGTTCACTCCCTAGGTGGCTGCAGTGGTCAGAGCTGGGGCCAGGCTGAGGCCGGGAGCCTGGAGGTCCATCGTGTCTCCCACGTGGATGCACTTGGGCTGTCCGCTGCTGCTTTCTCAGTGCGTTAGCAGGGAGCTGCATCAGAAGTGGAGCAGCCAGGATTCTAATCAGTGCTAATATGGGCTTAACCCACTGTGGCACAATGCTGGCCCCCAACCTGTATTCTCATTGCACTTTTCCATAGACTGAAGGACCCTTGTGTATAGCTCTGTTGGAAACGGGAGACCCCAGATCTGGGAATCCAATCCTGAGTTCTGGTCCCAGCTCCTCCACTCCTTGAGTGGCCAACCTTGCTCCTGCACCACTGAGCTACATGGCCTCTTGTCCCTGCTCTCCGTGGGTGCTTCCAGAAAGCAACCAGGCCCCTGGACTTGGTACTTAGCCTGGGTTACTGGGAAGGGTCCGAGAAGGCACCGGGGAATTGCCAGCTGTGCAGATATCAAACAAAGGTAGAGCAGGGGCGTCTTGCTTTGTCTTGGTAGCCTCTCACCTCCGTTCCCTGGGAAGACTGACGTGTCCAGGCAGACCTGGGAAAGTTCTGGAATCCCAAAGAAGGGCTTGTCCAGCAGTTTCTCCCCAGCACCTCGTTTTGACAGCGGAAGTCCTGGAAGCATTGTGTAAACCCCGCTGGCTTCAGGTCGGGGTCTGTTTAGAGCAGTGTGGTTTGGATCGGGCTGAATAGGACTCAGACCACAGGGCTGCAGAGACAAAACCGAGAGGTGACAGACAAACGGAGCCTTTTCCAGCAGAGGTGGGATGGGTGAGTGTCCCTGAGCCGCAAGGATGCGTTGCCTGGCCAGCTTTTCCCTGGTTTTGTCTGCAGTCGCTCTTCTTGGAAGAGCAATTCCTGTTTGCCCAGGACCTCGCAGTCATCAGGAAAGTGGCTGAGGTTTGTCGACTTCCTGTTAAAATTTGCTTAAAAATAAGCAGGTATTGGCATGTGCTTGCTTCATAATTCTCATATATTGCAAGTTGCCGCAGGGACAGGTGTTGGGGCACAGCAGTTACAATGCCGTCTGGGACACCGGCACCCCGTATCCGAGTGCCTAGGGTCGAGTCCTGGCTCTCTTCCCAGTTCCAGCTTCCTGTGGCCGCACGCCCTGGGAGGCAGCCGGTGATGGCTCACGTGGTTGGGTCCCTGCTGCCCACGTGGGAGACTCAGACTGGGTTCCTAGCTGCTGACGTCAGCCTAGCCCAGCTCTGACCTGGCCACCGGAGGCGTTTGGGGAGTGAAGCAGTAGATGGGACATATCTGCTTCTCTGCCTTTCTTTTTTTTTTTTTTTTTTTTTTTTTTTTTTTTTTTTGACAGGCAGAGTGGACAGTGAGAGAGAGAGACAGAGAGAGAAAGGTCTTCCTTTTTGCCGTTGGTTCACCCTCCAATGGCCGCCGCTGCAGCCGGCGCACCGCGCTGATCCGATGGCAGGAGCCAGGAGCCAGGTGCTTTTCCTGGTCTCCCATGGGGTGCAGGGCCCAAGCACCTGGGCCATCCTCCACTGCACTCCCTGGCCATAGCAGAGAGCTGGCCTGGAAGAGGGGCAACCGGGACAGAATCCGGCGCCCCGACCGGGACTAGAACCCGGTGTGCCGGCGCCGCAAGGTGGAGGATTAGCCTATTGAGCCACGGCGCCGGCCCCTTCTCTGCCTTTCAAACATGCCAAAAAAGGGTTTTTAAGAAGTTATAACCGGCTGGCACCGCAGCTCAGTAGGCTAATCCTCCACCCTGCGGCGCCGGCACACCGGGTTCTAGTCCCGGTCAGGGCGCCAGATTCTGTCCCGGTTGCCCCTCTTCCAGGCCAGCTCTCTGCTGTGGCCTGGGAGTGCAGTGGAGGATGGCCCAAGTGCTTGGGCCCTGCACCCCATGGGAGACCAGGAGAAGTACCTGGCTCCTGCCATCGGATCAGCGCGGTGCGCCGGCTGCAGTGCGCCAGCCATGGCGGCCATTGGAGGGTGAACCAACTGTAAAGGAAGACCTTTCTCTCTGTCTCTCTCTCTCACTGTCCACTCTGCCTGTCAAAAAAAAAGTTATAACCATTAAGGGGTTAATCATGAATAACTGTAATCGTTACATGGAGTAGTAACATTGTAATGGGATAGCTGTAATTGCATCCAGTTATAGTGACCTCATCAAAGATCCTTGGGTGCCTGTTAGGTACACACTGGGTACTCACTGAACACCATGGACAGAGTCGGCTCAGCGGTAACCCCTGGTCTGTGAGGTCGCCCTGCAGCGGGTTCTGTACCACTGGGCGTAGAGCCGTGGGGAAGCAGGCGGCCATGTGCGAGGTGTCAGCAGTGCGGCAGTCACTCCAGAGCTCCTCCCGGGTCTCGCCCTGCCACTCTGTGTGCATTTCACAGACAGGGAAACTGAGGCCCAGAGCTCTCGGGAATCCCAGTGTGTCCACCCAGCTCGTCCCATCTGCCCCCTGCCAGGCTTCTCCTGGAAGCCACAGGAAAGCTGGTCGGCCCCCTTGGACGACACATGCAGGGCTCCGGCGGTGGCGTGGCTTCCCTTGGGCACCAGCCCATGTCCCTGGGGAGGGCAGGAAGGTGGGGACGAGGAGGAGACAGGCGTCCTGCGCAGACAGCTCGGGGGCAGGGAGAGAGGCCGGCTCAGGGCCCGTGGAATTTTAATGACTGGGACTTGAAAGATGCTTTCAGAAGGTGAGCGGAACGCGGAGCTAATTGAGCAGCGCTGCTCAGTCCCTCTCCCGACGTAGACGCGGCTGGGACATCAGCTGTCAGGGGATGAATATTTCAAGGGGAGTCCTATTATGCGCCCAAGGTTCATTCAGCTCGGCGACGCGAGTAATGAGGACACTTGGTTACCTTTTCGGGAGAGGAAGTGAGATCATTTTTGCCTCTGACTGGGGGCTGGTTTGACAGGCGCGGGCTGCGAGCGCTGGGCTGTGTCTGGGGAAATCACAGGCGCTCATCCATCCCCACCTCACCCAGTGGGGCGAGCGCTCGCTCCCACAGCTCGCGGCTCCGGCTGTGGCAGAGCGCGGGCTGCAAACTATTTTTATCCCCTTGGTGGATAGCAGGGGTAGAATCCATCAGTGGATGAATATTCAGTGACTGAGGGCACAAAAAAAAAAAAAAAAAAAAAAAAAAAAAAAAAAGGACGGGATTGCATCTCGGAACTCCTGTAGAGCCCTTGGCAGCCTGAACCAAAGGAGATCACAAAGTGAGGGAGGCCAGGCTGGCACCTCCCTCTCTCCTGCCTGCACAGGGATGTGCCCCACAGACATAGCCAGAGACAAGAGGGTGTGACCTTGACCTTGAGGGACCTGGAGCAGCCAGCAAGACAGGAAAGGGCAGCCCTCAGGGGGTCCTTCCCAGACCAACGCGCAGCGATGGCTGTGTTGGCAGGGGCTGGGGGCATGCCGCATGGCTTTGCAGTGGGGAAAAGCGAAGGGAGAGCCATCACGTGTCCTGCTGGGGCCGTGCTGTGAAGTCAGCTTTGCGGGTTGTGCAGCAGTGCACTGTGACGCTCAGCGGGAAAGACCAGCGGTTGCCGTGTTGTCTCCGCCGCCCCTATGGCGTTGGATGGCCCCGTGCTGCAGAGTGACTATGCCCACACAGACACTGGCACTGCCCTCTTCTCCCAGAGTTACAGAGAGAGAGAGAGAGAGAGATCTTCTATCTAGTGGTTCGCTCCCCAGATGGTGGGAACAGCTGGGGCTGCAGTCCGGAGCCAGGAACTCCATCCAGGTCTCCCTCGTGGGTGGCAGAGGTCCAGTCATGTAGGCCATCGTCTGCTGCCTTCCCAGCCACATTAACAGGGAGCTGGGTAGGAAGAGGCACAGCCAGGACTTGAACCAGTGTTCCTATGGGGCGCTGGCATCACAGGCTGCAGCTTAACCCTTGCACCACAGCGCCAGCCGCAAAGTCCCTGGTATTGATCAGGCTCTCTCTGGATTGTTTACGCTGGGGGTGGGGGGAGTGGCTGCCCCGCCACCCTCACCTGCTGTGTGAGCAGGCCCCTCTACACAGGTGTGAACTAGGGCCTACCGAGGACCCTCCCTGATGCCCGAGACCTCGTCCCTCAGTGAGGGGAGGGGAGCCTGGGATTCTGGGGCAGCAGACTGACCACGCGGGCTCACTCGGCTCGGGGAAGGACGCAGCAGGAGGAAGCACGGCGCCCTTTCTCTGTAGATTTTGAGATGTGCGATCTAACTCCCGCCTGGTCTGACTCAGCTTCCTCTCACCCCCCACTTAGTGACCGCTCCCATCAGGGACTTGAACTCGGAACAGAGCAAATGACAGGAAGCCGAGCCCCTGTGCGGCTGCAGGCTCACACGGTGTGAGGGCTGCAGGGCTGGGATGAGGGTTTTCAGGGGAGAACATAAAGCGAGGCGGCTCCTTGCTGCCTTTAATTAATGCAGCCACCGGTTTCCATCGCCAAATGTCACACACAGGAAATCAAAGAAGCCCTTGTATAAATATGGAGAGTGAAAGGTTCCGTTTCCAGTAATGGGAAGCGTTTCAGGGATTCCTCCGCGGAGCTTGGGCAGGCTGGTGCGCCGTTCAGGTGAGCCTCAGAAGCCACAGCGTGGATTACAGTTTGTCCCTGGCTTGTCATGGTGGGGCGTCTCGAGTCTTGCTGTAACAGCATCGTACGTGCAAAGCACAGGAAAGCGCGCCACGGCCTGTTCTTGGGTCAGAGCACGGATCCTGGAGACACTTTGGGCTTTTATGTTTCTAATTGGCTTTGTTTTCCCTCGTGGCGGTCTCAGGGAGCGCTCTGTGTGCGATTCTTCAGGGTGTTGGCTTTTGCTCTCTCTCCGGCTTCTCGGGAACACTGGATCAGGGCGGCGTGAGGATGGCTTTGTCTCCTGTGACGGTCGGGTGCGAGTCTTCCCCTGCAGCCTGCCGCCTCCATCCTCTTTCTCACCTCCCTTCGCTGGCCCTGCCAGAGTTGTGATGGCCCCGAGTTCCTCCCTGTGGCTCCTCCCTTGCTGGAGTGGATTCAGAGCATAGCTGGAGGACAGGTGGTTAGGACCAGGCCTGGCCGGAGTGGCGTGTGGACAGGCGCCCGTCCTCTGGGTGCCCCTCGCCACCGCTGCAGGGGCTGGCAGGAAGCTTGGGTGCTGGGGTTTCAGTGGTTCCCAGGCTCGGGCCCAGCAGGTGTACATGGGTGGTGCCAGGAGGTGGAGGCTTGGTCCCCTTATGAGATCCAAGAGGGGACCCAAGGGGGGTCCTAGGGTCATCGGGGCTGTGCCCCTTGAGGACATTCTCAGGAGAGGGTGGGTACAAAGGCTGAGTTTGGCCCAGCCTCTCTCTCTCCTTCCTGCCTCGCCATATGATCTTTCCTGCGCAGCCTCCACCCTGGCCATCCACTGCCCGTCCCCAGACACCAAACCAATGCATGGGGTCCCGGGGCCTGGGCTGTGGCCCTGCAGAACCACCAGCTAAAGGGAACCTGCTGACTCCACAGAGCTTGTTTTAGCTCTCCTGTGGCAGTGATGACAAGCCCGCTCGCGCAGGTGTCTTTGGCCACCCCAGCTTCATGAGGTCACCAGGCCAGCAGAAGGAAGCCCTGAGCAAGGAGATTTCCTGGCTGCTTTCACCACCCGAGGCCACCTCCTGGGAGCTGGCATCAGGAGATCAGGTGGGACACAGGGCTGACATGCAGTCCGAAGACCCGGGACTAAAGGCAGGTCTGGTCCCTGCCAGTTCGCAGGGCCTGAGAATGAAGCCCTCTGACCCCTGCCGGAACGTCAGCTCTGCTTCAGACAACAGCCGGGAATCGGATGGAAAATGCATAGCGACGACTTCTAAAGACCCCCGTATTCCTGCTGAAACTCACCAGGCTATGAAAAGTTCGGGAGCTGGCTGCATGTCCTACCTGCAAAATTCGTTAATTAGGCTCTGTCCGGGCAAGGGGCAGGCTGACGAGGCTGGAGGAGGAACACCCAGGTCGAGAGCTCTGAGAACGCTCCTGCCTCGGTCTTGACCTTCACAGCAATGCCAGGGAGCAGAAGCTTAGCACAGTGAATCAGCAAAGCTCCCACCGTGTGTGGGCGGGATGATGACAGCTCACAACTGCTGGGGCCGCCTGTGGAGCCGGCATCCTGCATCACAGCGCCGGTTCAAGGCCCAGCTGCACTGCCTCCAATCCCGCTCCCTGCTCATGCACCTGGGAAGGCAGCAGAAGATGGCTCAAGTGCTTGGGCCCTTGCGCCCACCTGGGAGACCTGGAGGGAGTTCCTGGCTCCTGGCTTCGGCACAGCCCAGGGCTGTGTTTTTTTTTTTTTTTTTAATTTTTTGACAGGCAGAGTGGACAGTGAGAGAGAGAGACAGAGAGAAAGGTCTTCCTTTGCCGTTGGTTCACCTTCCAATGGCCACCGCGGCTGGCGTGCTGCTGCCGGCACACCGCGCTGATCCGAAGGCAGGAGCCAGGTGCTTCTCCTGGTCTCCCATGGGGTGCAGGGCCCAAGCACTTGGGCCATCCTCCACTGCACTCCCTGGCCACAGCAGAGAACTGGCCTGGAAGAGGGGCAATGGGGACAGAATCCGGCGCCCCGACCGGGACTAGAACCCGGTGTACCGGCGCTGCAAGGCGGAGGATTGGCCTAGTGAGCTGCGGCGCCGGCCCCAGGGCTGGTTTTCAAGGGCGCTGGGGAGTGAGCCAGTGTCTGGGAGATCTCTCTGTCTCTGTCATCACGCCTTTCAAATAAATAAACAAAATGTTAAAATGAAGTCACAGCTGCTTTCTTAGCATGTGAACTGATTCAGCAGCCAATAGCCATTATGTGAAATGCAACCAGCAGGATTCCAGGACCGTGTTCCAAGTGGGATACGCAGGTTCCTTTCTCTTACGGGTCTTACAGCTTGGTGGGGAAACAGATCGTGAACAGCTAATATGGGGCAGACGTTTGGTGCAGGGGCTAAGGCTGCTTGGGATGCCTGCATCCAGTATCTGAGTGCCTGGGTCTGAGTCCCAGCTCCACCCCCATGTCCAGCTTCCTGCTAATGTGCACCCTGGGAGGCAGCAGGTGACAGTTCTACTATTTGGATCCTTGTCACCAACTTGGGGGACCCAGACTGAACCCCAGGCTCCTGGCTTAGTCCTGGCTATTGAAGGCATTTAAGGAGTGAACCAGTGGACAGAAGATCTCTGTGTCTCTTGGGGTATGTGTCTGCCTTTCAAAAAAGCAATAAATAAATAACAGTTTGGCTAAGCTAAGAAAAAATTAAAAACAAAAGCATAGTGCAACAGCACATGAGAAATTCTTGGCATTATGACGAAAGCAAAGCAGGACGACGCCAGCGGCTTGACGGGGGCTCTGGGGGGTGGAAAGTGTGTGAAAGCTGCTGTGAGTCTCTGACACTCACTCTCACCGGAATGAGAAGGGCCAGCCGTGCCGGGAGCGGGGAAGGGCCTCACCCCCAGGAGGGGCAGCAGGCTTGGGGGAGGTCTGTGCCCATGGACAGAAACGCTGACACGGTGTCCTCTGTTGGTGGCTCATTCAGGAGAGAGTCACATTTGCCCTTGAACCTATTGTTAGCGAGACACCCCTGGTAGGTACATGCGTCCATCACCCAGGGTTGGTCACGCTCACATCTCCCAAGCCCAGACTTGACCCTCACCTCCTGGTCCTCCTGTACACAGCCACGGAGCCGTGGCAGAGCTGCAGTCACACCGTGGCGTGGCAGGTGCAGCCATGGTCGTGCCGAGTGGAGCATCAGCTGCTGTAATGGGCTGGGTTGGGCTTCTCCGGGGGGGGGGGGGGGTGCATCATCCTCTGTGTTTAGAAAGGGGAGAGAGAGGCTGAGAAGGAAGCTTGGAGCTGATTGGGGCCCCGACGTGGCTGACGCTCAGGGAGCAGGGGCTGCTGGTGAGGGGGAAGGAATCCCAGGCTGAGATGACTCCTGTGTGTGCTGTGGGCCAGGCAGCCAAGCACCTTGGCGGAGCTCAGAATCGTGTTGTCTGTGAGAGGGGCTCTGGGGACTCTCTGTGTCCCTCCTGCGGTCCCTGGTCCCCATCTGCCTGCAGCCAATGCGCGCCTCCTTCCAGATGAGAAGGGCCCAGGTGGACCGTGGGAGGTTGCCATGACAACGGCACAGCAGCCGCTCCCCGCTGCGAGAGGAGGAGCCTGGTCTCCAAGGTCCCTCAGCCAGCGACAGAGGCCAGTCTTGTGCTTGGGTGGGTCTTGGAGACAGGAGTCGCTGCCCGATGGGATGTAGGCACAGGTGCAGCACCAGGCCGGCCCCTGGGGTCTGGCTGGCCTTGCTCAGGAATTCGGTTTATTCCCTGGCTTTTTCTCACTCAGCAGTAAAGGCTGCACCCTCATCTTCCTCGCTGTGGACACCACCTCGTGCTGTGCACCGGCCTGCGCTGGGTACTGCGACGTTTCCTGGGATGGATTTCACTCCACAGTTCAGTTTCCAAAGCCGCTGTCATTGCCAGCAGAGGCCAGCAGGAGTAACTGGGACCTCCTCCCTCTGCTCCTGCTTTAGGAGAGACGTGTGGGAGCCTCGGACCAGAAGTGTGGGAAGAAAGACATAAAGTTGGGGGGGTCATTTCCCTGTCCCCTTGCAGGTCCCCTTTCTCTCCTCCTGTCAGTCACAACCGCCAGGGCCTTGCCCTTAAAGTTCTCTGCCTTCGCGGCTCCCTTGGGGACCTGGAGGGCTCATATGGAAGTGGGAACCGGCCCATCTGATCCCAGTGGTCGTGCTGTGTTTCTGTGCACCTCTGGGTGACCTGGGGTTCTTTTCTAGAGGGGGTGATGCCATGTGTGCAGGCTGTAGAACTGTTGGTAGCAGCCGGGAGGGGACATCCATGCCGTGGGGTGGACCTGTGGCCCAGAGGTTGACCATGTTGCTGCCCGGGACACCTGCCTCACCACTGGAGTGCCCAGGTTTGAGTCCCAACTCTGCTGCCGACTCCAGCTTTCTGCTAACGCAGAACCAGGCAGGCAGCAGGTGGTGGCTCAAGTCCCTTGGTCCCTGCCACCCACACAGGCCACCCAGACCGAGTTCTCTTTTCTGGCTTTGGCCTGGCTCAGCCCTGGCTGTCGTGGGCAATTTGAGAGTGAATTCTGTCTGTCTCACTACCTTTCACATCAATCAGATAAAATCAATGGAAAAAAACTGAAAATGCAAACCCAGCATGCTGTAAGTCTTGGCTGTCACTCTCACCAGTCTATGTTACTGTATTAAATGATTACCAAAAGAAACACACCCCTGGCTACTGTTGGTTTTTAAAGAAAATGAATTTGAAGTAAACTATCTTCTGTCTGAAAACTCACATAAGCATTTTGGTCTCAGGTGAGCATCCCCCGACGGGTGAAGGTGCAGTTATTAAGGGGGCTTGTCACATGCCCCTCACATCTCCTGGGTGCACCCAGCCCCCAGACGTCAGTGCTGACTTCCTTTTCTGTGCCAAGTGCTGTGGCACAGGGAAGCGAATGACTCGTCGTTTATTTCATCCATAGTGGAGTGCGTGTTTGGAGTTGGGTGGTCTGAGGAGCTGGCTCACCTAGGAGTGTCAGTAGCAGTGTGTCGCTTTGGGCTGTTTATGTGCTAGAAATAGTCGAAGAACAACAACAAAAGACAAAGTTAGAAGAAAGGAGGAATGAAGGAAAGACAGGTTAAAGCTAAGCATTGGAGTATTATTTGCAGGAGCAAAAGACTGGACGTGGCTCGGATATCCGTCGGTCCAGATGGAGCAGGTGCGCACTGTGACACGGCCCCCTGATGAGGTATCGAGGGCTGGAAAGGGAAGCTCAAGCGTTTTATGTGCTGTTAGGATGTCTCTGGTCTCTGACATCACGCCTCATGTCAGAGAGGCAGAAAATAGAAGGATGAGCAGGTAACTGAGGGACAACTTAGTCTCTGATAGGCCAGCCCGTTCACGTTCTGGCTGCTCCGCCCTCCTCTCACTCCCTGCTAATGTGCCTGGGAAGCACTGGATGATGGCCGAGTGCCTGAGTCCCTGCCACCGATGGGGGAGACTTGGGTAGAGTTCTGGGCCCCTGGCTTCAGCCCAGCCCAGCCCTGGCTCTGGTGGGGATTCGGGGGAGAGAACCAGTGGGTGGGCGCTTTCTCTTTCCCTTTCTCACAAATAAATAAATAAATGAAAGTTACTTGAGATGTATCAACTATTTTTACTGAATGGTCTTCGTTGAAATCATAATTTCAAAAAAAATTTAAATAGTGATTTGAGCTCATCAAGAAAACTTTTTATAAAAAATGTATTTATTTGAAAGAGTTACAGAGAGACAGCGCTTCCATCAGTCACTTCACTCCCCAAATGGCTGTCATGGCTGGGGCTGGGCCAGATCAGATTCCATCCAGGTCTCCCACATGGGTGCAGGGACCCAAGCACTTGGGCCATCTTCCACTGCTTTCCCAAACACGTTCGCAGGGAGCTGGATCAGAAGTGGAGCATCTGGGACTTGACCCAGTGCCTATAAGGGTTTCTGGCACAGCAGGCAGCGGCTTAACCTGCTATTTCACAATCTCAAGGAAATTTGAACACAGTTATTTTAAATGATTTATTTATTTGAAAGGCCAAGTTACAGAGAGCCAGAGGCAGAGGCAGAGGTTGAGAGAAAGAGAAATTTTCCACCTGCTGGTTCACTCCCCAAGTGGCCACTACAGCCAGACTTGGGTTGATCCGAACCCAGAAGCCAGGAGTATCTTCCAGGTCTCCCACGTGGGTGCAGGAGTCCAAGAACTTGGGCCATCTTTCACTGCTTTCCCAGGCCATAAAAGAGCTGGATTGGAAGAGGAGCAGCTGGAAGAGGGATGCCTGCACTGCAGGCAGTGGCTTTACCCGCTAAGCCTCAGCACCTGCCCCACAAACACAAATTGAGTCTTTGATGTTATTGAAGAATTATTTAAAAAATGTTTAAGTTCAGAAACTTTGTTTCAGAACAGTTTCAGGCAGCAAGAAGAGTGTTGCCGTGCACCTGTGTCCCCACACTCACAGCTTCCCTGGCGGGCACTGGGGTGGTGTGTGAGTCAGCCAGTGGACCCACACTGACACCTGGTCATCACCATGGTGATGAATTAGAGTTCCTGTTATTTCCATCCGTGGTGCTGAACAGTCTGCAGGCTTCGACCAGTGCCTAGTGACCATCGCCATCGCGTGCAGAGGCGTTGCTCCGCCCTGAGAGTCCCCAGGACCTGTTCCTCCCCCCTCAGCACTACCAACTGCTGATAGCTTTACTGAATCCAGAGTTCTCCCTCTCCCAGGATGTCATATAGATGGAGTTCTATTAGATGGCCTTTTCAGATTGACTTCTTTCACTTGGTAATAAGCATTTAAATTTCCTCCATGTCTTTTCATGGGTGATAGCTCATTTTAGAATAACATTTTAAATTTTGATTAAACATGTAAAATGTTTATTATGTTCATCTTCTTGAAAGGCAGAGAGACAGAGATGGAGATGGAGAGGGAGTGTGGAGGGGGTGGAGAGAGAGAATGAATGAGAATATTTCATCTGGTGGTTTATCCTCCAAATGTCTGGAACAGTCAGGAGCCAAGCCAGATTCCATCCAGGTCTCCCATGTGAGTGATGGGGGAAAAACCACTCGGGCCCTCATCCGCTGCCTCCTAACAGGAAGCTGGGTAGGAGGCAGAGCAGTGGGGATTTAAACCAGCCACTCCAATATGGGATGTGCAGTGACGTCACTCACTGTGCCCCAAAGCCCACTCCCCCCGTTTATTTTTAGAGTTTGTTTATCCCTCACCTGCTGAAGAACATCTTGGCTGCTTCTAGGTTTTGACAGTTTTTATAAAAATGCTCTAAGTCTGCCTGCCAGCTCCAGTGTAGACATGGCTTTTGCTTCTTTTGGGGAAGTGCAAGGGAGAGTTGTTGATAGATTGGACTGCAAGAGTATTCAGGTTTTTAAGAAAATGCCAAACTGTTTTCCAAAGAGGCTGCGTTCTTTTATATTCCCAACAGCAATGAATTAGAGTTCCTGTTATTTCCACACACTTGTCAGGACTTGTTATCAGTGTTTTTGGATTTTGGCCATTCCTATAAGTGTGTAGTAGTCCCATGTTGTTATTTGAATTTGAAATTCACTGACTTGTGATATTGAATATTTTTCATATTATTATGTATCATGCACACATCTTCTTTGGTGATGTGGAATGCCTGTCCAGGTCTTTTCCTGTTTTTTTTTTTTTATTACTATTATTTTTTTATATTTAGTTGTTTGTTTTCCTGTTGGTGAGTTTCAGGGGTTCTTTGTATATTCAGCTAACAGTCCTTTGTCAGATATGTTTTTTTGCAGGTATTTTTTCCAGGTCTGCAGTTTGTCTTTTGGAGGTGTCTTTGACAGAGAAGTTTATAATTTTTAAACAAATCTGAGCTGACCATTCATTTCTTTCATGGACCGTACCTTACTGTACCCAGATCTTGTCACCATAACTAAGATCACCTAGATTTTTTTCCTATGTGCTTTCTAGGCATTTTACAGTTCTGTATTTTCCTTTAGGTCTGCAATCCATCTTGAGTTCACTTTTCTGAAAGGTGTAAGATCTGAGTGTGGTTTTTCTTCTTTCTTTTTGTGTGCTTTCCAGTTGTTCCAGTTCACCACAATATTTTCTCTTCTCCTTCCTTTTTTTTTTTTTTTTTACCTTTGCTCCTTTGTTAAAAAAAATTGACTGTATTTATGTGGTTCTGTTTCTGAACCTTCTACTCTGTTTCAGTGACATAACTGTCTGTTCTTTTGCTGACATCTGTCTTGGTGACTATAGCTTTAGTGTTAGCACTAAAGTCGAATAGTGCTGGTGCTCCAACTTTGCTTTTCTCCATCAGTATTGAGCTGCCTCTCCTTATAAACTTTAGGGTCAATTTGTCAAAATTCAAAAAAATCCACTGGGGTTTTGACTGGGATGGTGTTGAATCTACAGCTCAATTGGGAAGAACTGTACTCTGGGCAGTATTGTATTTCCTATCCCTGAACATGGAATATCTCCCCATTTTCCTATTCCTTCTTTGGCATCTTTGATCAGAATTTTCTAGTTTCTCCCATACAGTTCCTATACATATTTCCTTTGATTTACACCTAAGTAGTGCATTTTGTGTGTGGGGGGAGATAATGACAACAATAATGTATTTTATTTCTTTTTTTCTTTAACACTTTATTTATTTGAGAGGCAGAGTCACAGACAGAGGGAGAGATAGAGAGAAAGGTCTTCCATCTGCTGGTTCACTAAGGCCATAGTGCCCGGGGTTGGGCCAGGTTGAAGTCAGGAGCCAGGAGCCTTCTCTGGGTCTCCCATGTGGGTGCAGGGGCCCAAGGAATTGGGCCATCTTCCATTGCTTTCCCAGGCCACAGCAGAGAGCTGGGTCAGAAGTAGAGCAGCCAGGACATGAACTGGTGCCCATGTGAGACGCTGATGCCACAGGCAGAGGCTTGGGCTACTGCGCCACAGTGCCTGCCCCAGCAGTAATGTGTTTGTGATTTCAGATTCTACTCACTCATTGCTGATTTGTGGGAAAGTGATTGGCTTTTTGTAATTTAACCTGACATTTTGCAGTTGGCCAATATTCACACAATTAGTTCGGAAGTCTCTTTGTTGATATTTTCAGATTTTCTGCATCGATGAGCATGTCGTCTGAAACAAAGACCGTTTTATTTCTTTCTTCCTGGATGTGTATCACTTTTATCTGCTTTAAAAAAATCTTGTTGCGTTAGCTAGGATTTCTAGTCAGATGTTGAAAAGGAGTGTGGTAATAGACATCCTTGCCTTGTTCCAGGTCTCAGTGGGAAAGTTTTGAATTTCTCGCCATTAAATATGATGTCAGCTCTAGGCTTTCAGTAAATCGTGTGTGTGTGTGTGTGTGTGTGTGTGTGTCTGGGTACACAAAGCGGACACTCTCCTCCAGTCCTAGTTTGCTGAGAGGTTTTCTCATGAGTGGTCATTGGATTTTGTCAAATGCTTTTCCTGCTTCTGGTGATAGGATTATGTGGTTTTTCTTTAGCGGTTTATGTAGTGAATTACGTTAATTGATTTTTGAAAGTTGAACCAATCTCTCATACCTGGGTAAATTGGATTTGATTTGCCAGTTCTGTGTTGGGGATTTTTGCAGGAAGCTGGAGTCGGAACTGGGAATTAAACCCAGGCTCTCTGGTGTAGGGTGTGGGCATTGTGGCCGTTAGCCGGTTCCTCTGCTTTGCTTTCAACAGGTGGCTTCCCAGAGTACAGAATGCTAGGCTGGCTGTTTCTGCCCCTCTGAGCTATAGAATTTCACTCCATGCTCTTCTTGCTTTTTTTGGGGGGGAAGTCAGATGTAATTCTCATCTTTGTTCCTCTAGAATTTAGCCTTTTTTTTCCCCCTGTCTTACTTTTCTTAGCATTGTCTTTCCTTTAAAAGAATTTTATTTATTTGAGAGAGAGAGAGAGAGAGAGAGAGAGAGAGAGAGAAAGCGTGTGCAATCATTCTCCAAACAGCCACAATAGCCTGGATGTGCCACACTGCAGTCAGGAGCCAGGAACTCCGTCCTCGTCTCTGATGTGAGTGACAGGGACTCAAATACTTGGGCCATCATCCTCTACTTCCAGACACATTAGCAGGAACTTGGATTGGACATGGAGCAGCCAGGACTGAACCTGGCTCTGATACCAAATGCAGGCATCCCAAGCAGCCATAGCTCTTACCCCTCAAGATCTTCTCTTTATCTTCAGTTTATGGAGTTAGAATACGATGTGTCAGTGTGTGATTTAGGGGACTTTTCTCTTACTTGGTGCTGTGTGACTTTCAGTATTTCCCCCTTGGCTTTTCAGTTTTAGAAGTTTCAGTTGTCCTGTCCTTAAGCTCATAGATTCTTTTCCCCGCTGAGTTTGGTATACTCCTGGGCCTGTTCAGTTTATTTTTAGTGAGATAATAGTACAGTTTGAAAAGGAGTCTATTGGGGGCTGGCATTGTGGCACAGCAGGTTAGGCCACTGCTTGCAACACTGGCATCCCATATGAGAGAGACTTTGAGCCCTGGCTGCTCCACTTTTTTTTTTTTTTTTTTTTTTTTGACAGAGTGGACAGTGAGAGAGAGAGACAGAGAGAAAGGTCTTCCTTTGCCATTGGTTCACCCTCCAATGGCCGCCGCGGCCGGCGTGCTGCAGCCGGCGCACCACACTGATCCGATGGCAGGAGCCAGGTGCTTCTCCTGGTCTCCCATGGGGTGCAGGGCCCAAGTACTTGGGCCATCCTCCACTGCACTCCCTGGCCACAGCAGAGAGCTGGCCTGGAAGAGGGGCAACCGGGACAGAATCCGGCGCCCCGACCGGGACTAGAACCCGGTGTGCCAGCGCCCCTAGGCGGAGGATTAGCCTAGTGAGCCGCGGCGCTGGCCCTGCTCCACTTCTGATCGAGCTCCCTGCTAATGCACCTGGGAAGGCAGCAGAAGATGTCCAAGTGCTTGGGCCCCTGCACCCACGTGGGAGACCCAGTTGGGGATCCAGGCTCCTGGCTTCTGCCTGGCCCATCTTAGCTGTTGTGGCCATCTGGGGAGTGAACTAACAGATGGAAGATCTCTCCCTGTCCTCTCTCCCCTCTTTCCCCCCCTCCCTCCTCTCCCTCCGCTCTCTCTTTCTCTCCTCTCCCTTCCCTCTCTCCCCCCTCTTCCCTCTTCCTTCCTTTGTCACTGTGCCTTTCAAATAAATAAATAAATTTCTCTTTGTAGAAAAGGCTTCTATTAGAGATTCAAGCAGAGGTATTAACAAACTAAGCTATCTGTGTCTAGCGTTCTTCCCATAAGAATTCAGTGTCGTGTGTGTGGGTGGAGAGGATCAGTGTTGAGGTTGGGTGATGCGTGTTTGGTTTATTAGACCATTCTCTCTGATTCGGCGTATCTGTGAAATGTTCATAATACAACAACTACAAATAGATTAACAAAGGAAGGGAGAACAATTTAACCCAGAGAATATGCGGGTACTTCCAAACGTTTGTGTAGAAATGGAATTAGAAGATGTTTATTTTGGTCCAAAGAATGAAATCCAAGCATAGCTTTTATTTTTTGTTAACAATATGTATTTTTCCGTAACTTTTTGGAAGCCTCTTGCATGCATGGATTTCAGGTTTTGTTTTTTTTTTTTTTTGTTTTTTTTTTTTGCATCAAAATGAACTTATCTTTCAATTCCATTTACCATAACCATTTGCAAATACCCCTGTGGATGGGGGGGACTTCAGGTGCTGAGACGGCAGGGCAGAAGGCTTTCCTGGGCCCCTCAGCTCATGCGGGAGCAAGCAGGTGGGCTGTGTTTGCCAGGCAGCCTGTCTGGGAGCTCACATGATGCAGAGGCGCCTCTCGCCGCTGGCCCTCATTATCTCCAGACGAGAAGCTGTGGCTGCCACTGGCTGGGCAGCCCCGGGTGCGGCCCAGGCTCACTCATCAGGAGTGCGCCCCTGGCGCGGGGTCCGGGGCTCACTGATCGCCACCCCTCCTGGACACAGCCGGAGCTCTTTTCCTGCCTGCCGCCCCTGCTCTTGTGACTGCCCCCACCCCGAATGCCCCCTGCCCTGTGTTTCCTGCCCCTACGCGAGCACACGTGTCTGCTCCACGGTTTCCCGTGCTGCAGGGGATGCCGTGTGCAGCCTCATAAAGCTGGCTGAGCAACAGTAGGGGTCAAGGTCAGCCCCTCCTGCCCAGGCGTGAGGTCTTATCATCTTCTGTCAGCGCCACCCTCCCCGTGGTACCCAGCCAGAACGATTGGTTTTCAAGCTGTGGCTGCTGACCCTGGCTCTGGCCTCTGTGGCGGCCTTTCTGCAGGCTGCGATATTTATGTGCATCCTGCAGCCTCACTGGGGAAGTGTGTTTTGGCCCCCAGACAAAGATTGCTGTCTCCTTCGTGACCTCGGAGTATCTCCCTGCCCGTGGCGCGCCGCTGGGACACTCGGCTGATGTTTGCTGACTTTTTATTTTTGTTGCTTGAGATGGCTTCATTGCCAAGATAGCAGAGGTATCTCTTTGGGAATATACTGTACCCGATTCGAATAGGGTTTTAAAAAAAGTCCCTCAGACAGTGAGACAAGCTGCAGAGGCAAGTTCCGGAAGACTGGAGCCACGGGTGCTGGTGCTGACCACGACAAGACAGAGTGAATTTTAGGGCTTGGAAATAGGTGGACCTGCTGGACCTGGGTTTAGACATCGGCTCTGCCACAGCTGTGTCACTTCTAATTTGATTATGAGCTGACAAATAATAGCTGTATGATTTACGTACAGTGGGGTGTTTTCGTAGATGTATACATTGGGGAACAATGAAGTCAAACTGATAAACCAATGTACTTCCTCTTTTTGTTTGTGGTGTGAACATCTGAAATCTACCGTCTAGGCAGTTGCAAAACATACATTCCGCTATTGTTACCAGCTGTGGCCATCGTGCTGTGCGGTGGATCCCAGCACTTACCCCTCCTGGATGAACAACTCTGCTCGCTCGTCCACCAGGAGCTCCCGGTTTCAGCCACCCCGGCTGTGGTGAGCAGTGGCCACGTGGTCGTGAAAAGCCAGCTCACCCACTGAACCTCCGTGTCTTCGGCTCTGACACAGTACTTACTTCAGGGCCAGTGGTGATGGGAGGAGTGAAAGAGATGTTATGTCTCTGTCTGCATCCGATAGTAATTACTCATATTTTTTTACAAATGAGCCACAATGTATCATCATAATTCTTACAGTAGCAACTTTCAGAACGCGAAGCACTTGCTAAGTATACCCATTACAGCCGTCCATCTTTCAAATGGTAATTATATGTATTGGGTTGTTTCCTAGCGTAGATCAAATGGTAGAAACTCTCCCGTGTTTGCTTTTTTCTTCCTATACCTCGCATGTGCCTAGGCACCCAACAGCTACTCTGTCTTTGTTGACGGATGGGACGGTGGTGAGTGTTTGCAGCGAGTGAAACCTCTTGTTGTAAGGCAGCGTGGATGTGCACACTCACGTGTGTCCATATCCCTGATAAAAGAGAAAGGCCAGTGTTCCCAGATGCTGGATTTGTCCTTTGCTCCTTTCTGAAGGGGCCTTGAGGGCAGCAGACTCCCGTGAGTCCTTGCGCCTTCTCCCACACCAGAAATGGCTACCATCTTGCCGGAAATGGCTGCCATCTTGCCGGAAATGGCTGCCATCTTGCCGGAAATGGCTGCCATCTTGTAGATGTGCGCGGCTGACACCTGCTGCTCTGTGGTCAGAGGGCATTCCTCCTTGGGCTCTCCTGCAGTGTGCAGCCTTCCCAGGCTTTGTGTCTGCCAGGGATCCCCTGGACTTCTCTCGGATGCGTGTGGATTTTGTGTGTTCTTCTCCTGGTGGGTCAGGGAGGAGCACTCCTGGCTGCTGGAGGCCTGACGTGGTGCAGAGGGGCCGGTGCACAGCCTCATGTCGGGTGAGAGACGGACGGGCCCCTTGCCCAGGCTTTCTCTATGGATGGAGAACTCTGTGCTGCAACAGTGTTTTGGTCAGCCAGCCCCTAATTCACCGCAGTTGTATCATTGTTCACTAACTGTGAAGATGCCATTGGAAGCCAGATTTAAAGAAATAAACTACCCTCTCTTCTCAAATCTACAGCTCTATTGGAGGCTTACTCAGTTTAATTCCCCTGGAATTTATTTTCCAGACCACCTTCTCTTTTCCTGGTCTCATTACTTGATTCCGCGACTTGGCCAGCCTCTGGGGAAAGATACTTCAACTCTTCCCACCGCACGTCCTTCAGTAGACACACACACAGACATGCACACAGGCACACCACAGCCATCAACACAGGCATGCATGCAATGCACACACAATTATCAACACACACCTATGCACACGTATACACAACCATCAACACATGCATGCACACACACACATGCCTATCAACATACGCATGCACACATGTGCACATACACACAACCATCAAGGAACACATGCACACACATGCCTATAAACACGCACACATGTATGTGTACACACAACCATCAATGCATACATGCTTGTATGCACACAACCATCAACACGTAGACACACAGCCTTGGAACACACATGCATGTACAAGCACACACAACACAACCATCTGTACATACGACCATCAACACACACACAAACAGCCACCACACGACCGTCACACTCAGGCGTCTCTTTAACTCTTCGTGTCCAGTTTACTCTTTGAAGGGGTGCAAAGACTGCTGCAGGACCAGTTCTTGCCAGTGCAAGTCAGAAACCTGCGGAGCAGAGGCTGGGGCTCCTGGAATCTAGCAATCTGCTTCCGTGGGTGCCTCCTCTCTTCCAGAGACACTTCCTGTATTCATTAAGCCACCTTGTGTTTTCTGCGGGTACTCTCCAGCTGTATAGAAAGTTTGCAGTGTTACAAGCGGGGAAGGGGGCCGGCGCTGCGGCTCACTAGGCTAATCCTCCACCCTGTGGCGCCAGCACACCGGGTTCTAGTCCCGGTCGGGGCGCCGGATTCTGTCCCGGTTGCTCCTCTTCCAGTCTAGCTCTCTGCTGTGGCCAGGGAGGGCAGTGGAGGATGGCCCAAGTGCTTGGGCCCTGCACCCCATGGGAGACCAGGAGAAGCACCTGGCTCCTGGCTTCAGATCACCGCGGTACGCCAGCCGCAGCGCGCCAGCCGCAGCGGCCATTGGAGGGTGAACCAACGGCAAAGGAAGACCTTTCTCTCTGTCTCTCTCTCTCTCACTGTCCACTCTCCCTGTCAAAAAAAAAATAAATAAATAAAGAAAAAGAAAATAAAAGCAGGGAAGGGAAGCACCCAGATTGCGTCTCCAGGCAGGGGAGGGTAGGAGAGCATGCACACGCGTGATGTAGACGCAGCCCTCCCTGGCAGCCCTGGTGGCTCGTTGGAGGCGCTGGAGGAGCAAATCCAGGGGCAAAGTCCTGATCAAACAGCCCCGGCTTGGGGCAGAGCTTGGCACACAGGCCGGTGTGGTGTCGCTGTTGATTTTGTCTGTGAGTACAAATGAGGCAGACGGCTCCGTGCCCATCACCCCGTCTGGAAGGAGACACTCTCTGTGCGAGGGATACACGAAGGAGTGCACGCTTGCCCCCTGAAAATTCGCCAAGTAGATAGAGTTTATTTTTGCTGCCGCCTTACCTTCCCTCTCTGCCGTGTCCCAGTTTCCTGTGGTCGTTCCTCAGGCTATATCCTGTGTCCAACTCCCAAGGGCCTCCTTGCTGTCAGTTAATAATAGCTTTCCATGTTATTCTTCTCGGAGCTGTTGCATTTTAATGGGACCTCCAGGGATTCAAATGCCTCCCGAACCCAAAGAGTGAATCTCTAATGGTGAAACCTGGGCTCCCAGGGACGGGCATGGTGGGAGATTTCTCTGGCAGCCTCCCACTTGACTGACTTGGTCTGGGTGGCCCCACAGAGGAATGTGGGAATGCGAGGTAATTAGCAGCGAAATCCAGAATAGTGTTGAAAAGAAAACCGTAAACCTTGCTAATTACATCGGAGCGTTTCCACCAGCATTCCAGCGTGGGACTGGATTGGGAGTGGCTCCGAGCCGGGGACATGCTGCAGGCTCCTGGAGAGCGTTCTCTCTAGGGACTGTGCAGTGGGGGACTCCATGTTGTCAGGATGAGAATGCTGGTCTCATGCCCTTCTCCGGAAGGACAGAGTGCCCCGGGCCAAGGGAGAGGGCTCACAAACTCCACGGAGCAGGCATGAGCCGATAAGGAGCTGCCTGCAGCCTGGTGGCTCCCATACGCATTTTGTGCACAGAAAACAAAAGAACAGGGCCGGGTACTCATGGCTGTTCCATTGGGAGAATGTCGGCTCCTCCTCTTGCTTATCTGCACCTCTCTATCTCCCCCCCCTCCTTTTTTTTTTTCTCCCACTGCTAAGTAAACAGTGGAGCTTCATCCATTATTCAGCTATCACAGGCTGTCAGTGTTTCCTGGCGGTGGAACTTGGGAGTTCCTAGGTTTTCTTTCAAACTGTGGAAAAATGTATTTGCGAAACTACTGGGGAGGGAAATGAAGGAAGATATCAACCCCGACAATATAATTAATCCTGGGAGCGTCTCTCCCAGAGGGTAGCTTGAGTTCTTCTTGAGTGATGGGAATTTAGTGTTGCGTCTTCTTTCGGTCCTTGCTATTCACACGTCACTACCTGTGGCAAGTGCCGCGGAGGAGAGAGACGGTTGTCACCAGGGTGAGGGAGCTCGGGGAGGAAGGGCTTTGAACCTGTGCCCCGTGCGAAGATGCAGCCCCGCCTTAAAGCTGGTAGACACGCAGCCCTGCCTGCACCCCAGATGCTACAGAAGCTGCCAGCTCTGCCACCTTGGAGGCCTTTTGGGGGGACTTTCCCGGCTGAAAGGTGCAGGTATAAGAATACTGAGGGCTGCAGGGGCTCTTCAGGAAGCCTGCGGGAACATGGAGTGGAAAGACAAGTTTGGGGCAGGTGTTTGGCACAGCAGGTCAGATGCCACTGGGATGTCCATGTCCCACAGCAAGGCACCTGAATTCGTGTCCAGACCCTGCTTCTGATTCTAGCTTCCTGCAGATGCCTGGCCTGGGGGAGCAGCAGCTGACGGCTAGAGTAGCCGGTTGCACGCAACCCACGTGGGAGACCTGGATTGAGCCCCGGGCTCCTGGCTTTGTCCTGGCTGCTGTGAGCATTTGGGGAGTGAAGCAGTGGATGGGAGCTCTCGCTCTGTCTCTGTCTCTCCCTCTGTCTCCCTCTCTGCTTCTGCTTTGCAAATAAATAACAAAATTTAGAGAGACGTGTACTTTGGTGCATAAAGGTGAAAGTGTGCTAGTTTGACGGCTGGGGAAGGAAGGAGCGCCGACCACTGGGATCCTGTAGGCAGGGACCCCACGGACTTTTAATCTTATTGTTGTCAATTTTGAATCAAGGATGGCGACCTCTGCACTCAGAAGTAGAGAGAAGATGGCAACACGAGAAGGGTGAGAGGCGACTGTGGATTCCATCTCCATTTCTGCCAGTGGCCTCCATCAGCTTCCAAGGAACGCCCAGAACCTTTGCAGGGTGCAATGGTGTGTGCACCCTGAGTCGGGGGTCCGGCTGCAGCCCTGCCTTTCCCTGGGCTGTGCCTTCTCCAGGTGACCCAGTGAGTGGAGGATTCTCTGCCCCCTCACGTTTTGTGGAAAAACTGTAAACTGCACAGTGCTTTGGGAGCACAGGGTGAGTGTGTGAACTTGGTCATGCTGAGAGTCTACGGCTCCATTCAGTGAGTGTGGAGGACAGCGTGGCGGGTAAAACCGGCTGGGCCTGGAGTTTGTGTTACACCAAGCAGAGGAAGCACAGTCATTTCCTGTTATTATTATTATTTTTTTTGACAAAGTGATTACTGTCAGTTTATTCCTTGGCTGTAAGCTACAGTCATGGCTTCAGAGGCCATTTCGGAGGCCAGAGTATCGGGTAAAGCTGCCACTGACAATGCAACGCCGGCATCCCACAGGGGCGTCTATCTGTGTCCCGGCTGCTCCACTTCTGATCCAGCTCCCTGCTGTGGCCTGGGAAAAGCAGCAGAAGATGGCCCGAGCACTTGGGCCGCTGCACCCACGTGAGAGACCTGGATGGAGCTCCAGGCTCCTGGCTTTGGCCTGGATCAGCCCAGGCTGTTGCGGCCAACTGGGGTGTGAACCAGCATATGGAAGCCCTCTCTGTCTCTCGCTCTCTCACTGTAACTCTGACTTTCAAATACATACTTAAATTAAATGCTGAAAAACTCATTTGCAGCACTCTCTCACGGCAGCATGTGAGTGTTCAGGTGCAAATGCCGATAGCAATGATAGCTGATGTCCGAAAGCACCTGTTCCCTGCGGGGATACTCGCTGAGGGAAGGAATCTAGCTAGAGAAACCCACGGCTTCTGAGCAGCCATCTGTCAGGGGACTCTCCCTCCCAAAGGAAGAGAAGCTCAGGAAGCTAGAGTCCTATGTCCTTCGAGATCTGCAGCAGTGCTGCATGGGGGAAGGAGGAGGGCTACCCAACTGTATTTGGAAGCCCCCAGGGTTGAAGAAACCGTCCAGACAAGTATCTGAGCGCTCGCAATTCTGATTCCAGGCGCGGTGTGCAGAGCCGGAGAGATGGGGTTCTCATGATGAGCATGAGGGACTGAAGTCAGATGTGACCCACAGGATGTGCACTGAAGCCCGGGCGTGTACCCCATCCAGGTGCAGTTAGTCTCTCAAAGTCTTGATGTTCTTCCCTGCACAGGGGGACAATGCCAGTACTTGTGACAGGACTTCATGGGGTCTGCATGTGGGATATTTGGTAGAGGAGCCCTCATTGTCCTTAACATCCTAGTTGTTACAAAGAATCATACGGGGCCGGTGTTCTGGCACAGTAGCCGCTGCCTGCAATGCCAGGAGTGCTTGTTTCTGCCCCAGCTGCTCCACTTTTTTTTTTTTTTTTTTGACAGGCAGAGTGGACAGTGAGAGAGAGAGACAGGGAGAAAGGTCTTCCTTTGCTGTTGGTTCACCCTCCAATGGCCGCCACGGCCGGCGTGCTGTGCTGATCCGATGGCAGGAGCCAGGTGCTTCTCCTGGTCTCCCATGGGGTGCAGGGCCCAAGCACCTGGGCCATCTTCCACTGCACTCCCTGGCCACAGCAGAGAGCTGGCCTGGAAGAGGGGCAACCGGGACAGAACCCGGTGCCCCGACTGGGACTAGAACCCGGTGTGCCAGCGCCGCAAGGTGGAGGATTAGCCTAGTGAGCCGCGGCGCTGGCCTGCTCCACTTCTGATCCAGCTCCCTGCTAAATGCAACTGGGAAGGCAGAGGAGGATGGCGCAAGTACTTGGGTCACTGCCACCAGCATGGGAGACCAGCATGGAGTTCCTGGTTCTTAGCTTCAGCCTGGCCTAGCCCTGACTATCTTGGCCATCTGGGGTGTAAGCCAGTGGGTGGAAGATTCTCTTTTTCTTTCTCTGTGTCTCCTCTCCTCTTCTTTCCCTCTCTGTCTCACTCACTCTTCTTTTAAAATAAATTAAAAAACAGCTCCTAAAAAAAAATCCACAACACTGACCCCATATGAAGGTGGTGTTATGGTGTTGTGTGCAACGCTGTCCTCCCATACGGGAGCACCAGGTTGAGTCCTGGCTGCTCTGCTTCCAAATCAGGCACCTGCTAATGCACCCGGGAACGTAGCTGAAGATGGCCCAAGTTCTGGGGCCCTGCCGCCCACGTGGAAGACACAGATGGAGCTCCTGGCTCCTGGCCGTTGCAGCCATTTGGGAAGTGAACTAGCAGTAAAAGATCTCTCCCTCTCTGCCACTCTGCCTTTGAAATGAATGAACGGGTGAATCATTAGGTCCGTATGTAAAGAACTGTAAACTCTACGGTAGAGCCACGTGGTCCTGCTAGGAAACTGCATGTCGTATGGTGATGATGATGAATTTGAACATTTAAATTAAACAAGTCATGCAAGAAAGGATCACGGGGAAGCTTGGTTTAACAAACGTTCACATGAAATGGAGTTGAAGGTTTTTGTTAACAGCAAAGCTTCGTTTTCACCAGCAGTGTAAATGAGCTACTGACAGTGGTAATGGTGGAGTTGTTGACGGCACACGGCTGCCTTCGCTTGGTCAGAGCCCGCGTGTGGGACTGTGCACAGCTCCCAGGAGCCGGCTCTGAGCTGGGTGGTAAGAGATGCCTCCAGCCTTGTGGAGGGTGGTGAAGGTCAAAGGTCACGGGCGTGGAGCGGAAGCTTGGAAGGGGCAGGGTCACGGCTCTGAATGGGTCATCAGACATCTTGAATGTTGCTCACATGTTTAACTCAGAGAGGTGACCTAGTGATGGACGGGCTCATGCCGCGAGAGAATCTCTCCACGTCTCGCGCTCCCTGGGTGGAGGGGCACGGCTCCCACACAGGCCCCCCGTGGGAGCCGCCAGTGTTGGTAGGAGGCAGGAAGGACCCACAGGCAATCCTGGGCAGGTTGGGAAGGGCGACAGGCTGGGATTGGCGAGTTTGAGTAGTTCCAGCAGGGGTCAGGGAGCAGGGGCTGTCCCTCGTTGTCTGGTGCCTGGTCCTGATTTGATTTGGGGCAGGAGAAATCTGGCTGGTTTGTGAGAGTCAGGTTTGGGGTGACAGGCGTTAGGTGGACTCTGGATTAGCTGGTTTGCATAAGAAAAGGAAGGTGCATCATAGGCACGTTGTTTATTGTCTCAGGAATTCACCAACCCTGGTAAGGGCAGTGTCTCCTCAGCCAGCTGGGTCCCTCAAGATGTCAAAACATCATAAAATATAGAAAAAATATGATTAATACATCAGGTACAAGCTCCTGGGGAGAAACCAGGAACCATGGGGAGAAGCCTCAGGAAGACAGATTTTACAGGGAAGAAAAAAAAACCTCTCTATGAAATAGAGCCATCTAAAACTGCCACGCTGAGAACAGCCGAACCCAGGTGCGTTGTGAGATGGGACGGGCAGCCCACGCGTGTCGTAGGTGGGACTGCTTCAGCGAGTGGGCAGTGGGCATGAGGTACCACCAGAGTCCGTGGTGCTGTGGGTACCGGGAAGCAGATCGAATGCCAACTGTCTTCTCTTTGCGTTCGAAGGGACCAACTCTGAAAGATTAAGATTTAGCGCTGGGAACAAATGCTGTTTTTTTTTTTTTTTTTTTTTTCACATACTTGTTATATCTGGGGGCACTGGTGGGGAGGAGTGGAAGCCAGCCACCGGAAAGAGAGCCCCCATTTAGGTGCCAATCAAGGGGAAGCCAGAGGCCTGGGTCAAAAACAATGGGTTGACCTTGAGTCCTCCTGAGAACCTGGGGGCTCTAAGTTAGCCCTGGCAAGGCTTCCTGTGAGGTCATCCTGCGACAGAAATAGACTGGGCCCTTGCCTTTCCCGGCGCGCACTGGCGCCTGGGCAGCGGGGCAGGCCCCTCCTGCAGAGCCGGCCTGTGCTCCCCCTGAGGGAGCTAAGAACTCCAGTGCTGGGACAGACTCGGGTTGCAGGAGCCTGTTTCTCTGGTTGGCGGTGCACTGTGTGCCCATGTCCACTGCCGTGCAGGTCTGCTCGCCACCGGCAGGCAGGTTGCAACGTCGTCTTATTTGGTAGCTCGGGAGGCTGGGCCCCAGACAGGGTGCTAACTTGTCCAGGGGCGCAGGGAAGAGTGGTCCCTGTGGCTGCCTGACCTGCAGCAGAGCGCTGCGCTACCCTTGTGAGATCAGAAGCTCCCAGAAAATGACGCTGGCAATGGCTTTCCTTGTTGGATCCCAGAATCCTCTGCTGGCTCGGACGTGTGGATCCTTGTACCCGAGATCCGAGCTTAGAGGAAGGAATCCTGGTTACCTTCTTCCCTCCCTAAATAAGATTTTTTTTTTTTTCTGGTGGGAGGGAAAAGCAAAAGGAAAAGATGTTCTTGAAAAATCATGGAGGAGGCCAGCGCTGTGGCTCACTAGGCTAATCCTCCGCCTTGCGGCGCCGGCACACGGGGTTCTAGTCCCGGTCGGGGTGCCGGATTCTGTCTCGGTTGCCCCTCTTCCAGGCCAGCTCTCTGCTGTGGCCAGGGAGTGCAGTGGAGGATGGCCCAAGTGCTTGGGCCCTGCACCCCATGGGAGACCAGGATAAGTACCTGGCTCCTGCCTTTGGATCAGCGTGGTGCGCTGGCCGCAGCGCACCGGCCGCGGCGGCCATTGGAGGGTGAACCAACGGCAAAGGAAGACCTTTCTCTCTGTCTCTCTCTCTCACTGTCCACTCTGCCTGTCAAAAAAAAAAAAAAAAAAAAAAAAAAAAAAAGAAAGAAAGAAAAGAAAAATCATGGAGGAGCTGGTGCTGTGGTGTAGTGGGTAAATCCACTGCCTGCAGTGCTAGCATCCCATGTGGGCACCGGTTTGAGACCTGGCTGCTCCACTGCCCATCCAGCTCTCTGCTATGGCCTGGGAAAGCAGTACAAGATAGCCAAAGGCCTTGGGCCCCTGCACGTGCGTGGGAGACCTGGAAGAAGCTCCTGGCTCCTGGCTTTGGATCGGTGCAGCTCTGGCTGTTGCGGCCATCTGGGGAGTGAACCAGTGGATGGAAGACCTCTCTGTCTCTCTCTCTCTGTCTCTCCTCTCTGTGCGTAACTGCGACTTTCAAGTAAAATAAATAAATCTTTAAAAAAAAAAAGAAAAACCATGGCAGGATTTACATTTTTCTTCCATCTATTTGCACTTGTTTCCTCTACAAGTTTACTGCCATTATTTGCTTGCTCCAATTCTCCATAAGGCAAGAAGAAATTTCATTTGCCCTTCTAAAGTTCTGTTTTGATGTGCAAGGAGAGGCGCCTGCCTTGATTGTAAAACCCACCTGATCTCAGAATGCCTTCCAGGTTGGGTATCTTATGACCAGGGAGGGCACAAGTATGGCCCCAGACTTCCTACCCACTGTGAGCGAGCAGGCTGTCTTCCAGCGATGGCTTCTCAATGCTCATAGACGATGTATGAAATTAGCGTCTCCTCTCAGATACAGACTTCGGTGCCTTCATTCATTTTTATTAGTCATGTGCTCATGGCAACTGAAAACGTGTCATTTAGCATGCCACTGCCGTGGACAACAGGGCAGAGTTAGACAGTGAGAGAGAGACAGAGAAAGGTCTTCCTTCTGTTGGTTCACCCCCCAAATGGCTGCTACAGCCAGTGCTGTGCTGATCTGAAGCCAGGAGCCAGGTGCTTCCTCCTGGTCTCCCATGCAGATGCAGGAGCCCAAGCACTTGGGCCATCCTCCACTGCCTTCCTGGGCCACAGCAGAGAGAGAGGAGCAACCGGGACAGAATCCGGCGCCCCGACCAGGACTAGAACCCCGTGTGCCGGCGCCACAGGTGGAGGATTAGCCTAGTGAGCCATGGCGCCGGCCGCCTGCACTTATTTTAAGATGGGTGGACCGAGGGTGTCGGATGGGGCACTTTGTAGTACACAAAAACCAGGAGTGTGAGGCTCTGGCCACGTTAAGAACCGGGATGTTTGGGCTCGAGCATCTGTGGGTCTTGGAATTGTCTGGGTGAGAGACACTAGCCTCCTGGGCCAGGCAGCTTGAGTGGCCATCTGCTCAGAACGGAAATGTGGAGGAGATGTTAAATTAATCATCCTGAGCCTGGAGGATTCAGAATGCGGACCTGTTGTTCCTGTGTCTGCCTTCATTCTCAAACACTGAAGGAACGTTGGTTAAATCTGGTTCCTTGATACAGTGGAGAAGATGAACTTGAAGGGGTATGTGTGTGTGTGTGTGTGTGTGAGAGAGAGAGAGAGAGAGAGAGAGAGGCAGAGAGAGGGAGAGGGAGAGAGAGAGAGAAGGAGAGAGGGAGAGAGAGGGAGAGAAGGAAGAGGGAGGGAGAGGGAGAGAAGATGATTTGGGGAGGAGCAGGTGGGTCAGAGGAGGCTGTTGGCAAAATAGCTAGGCATATGGGCTTCAAATTTGGATGACAGGGACCAGCACTTTGGCTTATCCAGCTCCCTGCTTATGCACCTGGGAAGGCAGCAGAAGATGCCTCAGTGCTTGGGCCCCTGCACCCACGTGGGAGACGTGGAGGAAGCTCCTGGTTCCTGACTTCAGCCTGGCCCTGCCCCAGCCATTGCGGCTAAATGAGGAGTGAGCCAGTAGATGGATGATCTCTCTCTCTCTCTTTGTCTCTCCCTCTCTCCCTCTCCCTCTCTCTCTCTGCCTTTCAAATAAATAAATCTTTTTTAAAAAAAATGTTGGGTGACTTTTGGGTGGGAATAGCCACTTTTCTCGACTGTAAAAAGAGTAATAAAATTGCCCATTTCATGGGGTTTATAAGGATGACGTAAGGTAGTCAGTGCACTTAGCACAATGCCTGGCACATCGTAAATATCCACTTTTGCTAATTATTCTCCTTTATCATCTTCATCATCATCACCACCAGCGTCTTTGTCATCTGATTTCAAAATATACAATAGATTTTTTAACAAAGATTTATTTATGCATTTTGAAAGAGTTACAGAGAGAAAGGAGGGGAGAGAGAGAGAGAGAGAGGGAGAGAGAGAGGTCTTCCATCCACTGGTTCACTCCCCAGATGGTCACAATGGCCAGTGCTGGCGCAGGCTCCAGCCAGGAGGCAAGAGCCCCATCCAGGTCTCCCACGTGGAGTACAGGGGCCCAAGCACTTGGACCATCTTCTGCTGCTTTCCCAGGCCACAGCATAGAGCTGGATTGGAAGTGGAGCAGCCAGGACTTGAACCATATGGGATGCAGGCACCGTAGGTGGTGGCTTTTCCTGCTACACCACAGCGCTGGCCCCACAATTGATTTTAATCCTGTAGGAATACTTTTCTTCTCTAGATTACCTCCTAAATAGATGTTTCCTGTGTTAACACGTGTGTGTGTACAGTGTGAGCAGTGGACAGTACAGCCTCAGAGTGGGGGTGAGTGTGAGTGTGTTTTAACACAGCCAGTTCTTGAAAACTGCTCGGCCGCCCTTAATTATTTGCTTGGATCACCGAATCAGTGCCTGCTACAATGAAGACTAACGCCTCCCGGCACTGGGAGGTGCTGGGACACACTCCTGAATCTGCCGTTCCAGGTTGCAGTGTATGTTAAAGTCCTGATGGATTCACCAGGGGCCCGTGCAGCAGGAATCCTTAGCCACAGCCTCCTGCAGCAATGACAGATCAGTCACTGCAGACAGCAGAACACTAGAAAATCCAGTGCAACCCCGAGTAGCTGGCGCCCGGCTGCCTTCAGCACAGGGTGCAGGGCGTGGAGGCTCCCTTGGGGGTACGCTGGCTGTGTCTGTGTCTGCCCCCCAACCTTGCCATCCCCAGCCTTGGGGGTACCCTGGCTGTGCCTGTGTCTGCCCTCCCATCCTCACCATCCCCTACCTTGGGGGTACGCTGGCTGTGCCTGTGTCTACCCCCCAACCTCACCATCCCCAGCCTTGGGGGTACGCTGGCTGTGTCTGTGTCTGCTCCCCACCCTCACCATCCCCAGCCTTGGGGGTACACTGGCTGTGTCTGTGTCTGCTCCCCAACCTCATCATCCCTTCCTTGGGGGTATGCTGGCTGTGAATGTGTCTGCCCTCCCAACCTCGCCACCCCCAACCTGCCATCCGTCATGGCCCTCTCCTCTTTCCCCTTCTTCCAGTACATCAGTTGGGCACCCACTGGGTGTCAAGCCTTGTGCTAGATTAAGTGGTGAACAGAAGAGACAGATGCTTAAAAAGAAGAAAACCCACGAGTAATCAGTCGTGGTGTTTACGACGCTGAACGAGAGGCAGGGGTGTGAGAGAGTGCATAACCGGGACCCTCGTGCGTGCCAGGTGGCTGAGGAGTGTTCCCAGCAGGGGTGGCACGAGAGAGCTGGGTGAGGGAGAGGAGTTAGCCCTGGGAGGGGAGGCGAGGAAGGCCCTGGAGCAGGAAAAGTGAGGACAGCGGGGAATGGAACCAGGCTGGGCAGAGAAGAGCTGGGGAGCGTGGCTGCTGTGCCTCAAACCAGGGTTTGCGTCCCAGAGTCCAAGAGCAGGGAGCAGCAGCGGAGTGATCTGGAAAACAGCTGTGTTGAGACACAGTCTTCCAAACCCACCGAAGGTCATAGGATGCAGTGAACAGACGCGCTGTGTGTGCCGCTGGCCTCCCTGGATTCGGACGGTTTGCCGTGACTTCCCCATGACGCACAGTCGTGTTGAGATGCGCTCTGTGGGTGCCTCCCTGGGCTCTCGCTCTTCCTCCTGAGGCAGTCAGTCCTCTGTCCATCAGCCCGTCATCCTGCAGAGGGTGTGCCCACGCCTCACACTCAGCCTTCTGTCACCCACTACCATTTTACGTAGCCATAGGCAACATACAACATGGTTTTGCAAGGGTTAAAACATTATTCAATCAATATCCTATCCTCTCTGTATGATCATATGGTTTTTGCACAAAACTTTATTTTATGTACTTTGCCATGTCAGATTATTCCTTTATATAAGGTTTTTATCTATATATCCATATCTATGTATCTATCTGTTTGAAAGGGGGGAAGAGAGAGAGACAGAGACAGAGGTGCCCTGAGACTGTCTGTCTTGTGCTGGTTCATTCTCCAAATACCTACAATAACTGGAGCTGAGCTAAGCTGAGGCCAGGAGCTGGGAACTCCATCTGGGTCTCCTACATGGGCAGCAAGGACCCAACCACTGGAGCCATTGTTTGTTACCTCCCAGGGTGTGCATTAGCCTAAACCTGGACTTGGGAGCAGAGCTGGGACTGAGACTCAGGTACCCAACGTGGGACGCAGACATCCCAGAGGTGTCATAGCTGCTGCCCCAAATGCCTGCCCCCAGGTTATTTATTTTATCTGCCACGTAATATTTAAGTGCATGAGTGTGACATCAATATGCCAAGAGTTATTTATGCATGCCCCTGTTAACAGACACGTGGGGGTTGGCCCAGCTGTTTGCTGATACAGGCAGTGCTGGCTAGAGCTCTCTACTGCGTGGCCCGCTGTGTACATAAGTGTTTTCTAGGAAATGTGCCTAGCACTGGGATTGTCGGGTTGACTGACAGGCACAGCCTCCAGGAAGTTGCTGCTCACTGTCTGGCGGGCTCATTGCTCACTGCACATGCCACGGCCTCACAAGGGCTCTGGGTCTGTGACCCGGCAAGTCCTTGTCCTGTCGGAGCTCAGGGGTGAGTGTCGATTCGCTGTTCCTGTCCTTCGCCCGGGCATCTTGCTGTCTGTGTGCCCCTCCCTCCTCTGGTTGTAGGGTTTCTCTGCATGGATGATTCTGACTGTAGGTTGATTCTGGGTGTAGGTTGAATGCACAGTGAGTGACCCCCCGAGGCAGTGGGTTATCTTGCAGCCTGACTTGTTGGCACTTGTTGATGATTTTTTTTTTTTGGCACAAACTAAGTTTTGATTTTGAATTCAGTGAAAACATTACATAGTTTTATTTACAGTTTGTACTTTTCGTGGTCTAGTCTAAGAGACTATTACTCCAATTGATATTATAAGTTCTCTCTCATATTACTTTCTGCATTTTTAAAGGTTTGGCACTTTGCATGTAGATTTTTAGTCCTCTGGGGACTTACAGCTGTGTATGAATGCAATTTTATTGCATCCTGCTTCTATCCCTTCTTATCCAATTTATTTTGTTTTGTTGCCTGGTATTAAATTTGCTCTAACAGATTGGTTTTTTATTTAAACATGCATGCACTGGGGCAGGCATTAGCCTAGCACTTGGGATGCTGGTTAACAGACACCTGTGTCCTATATTTGAGTGCGTGGGTACATGGGTCCAGTAGCTGGCTCTGGTTCTGCGTCCCTGGGTTGGCTTCCCACGTCCTCACGAGAGCTTCCCAGGTCATTCCCTCTGCTTTTGGCTCGGAGCCCAAAGTGCTGTCAGCCCAGAGGCCTCGGCCTGCTGTTCCTCTCTGTCACAGGTGGGACAGGAAGGAGGGAGGGGAGAGAGGGCAGTGGCCTCCAGGACATTGAGCCCCCAGAGACTGGGGCTCAACCCAGGCACAGATGACATCTACCGAGCCCCAGCCTGGGCCTTGGGTGCTCCTCGCCTGCTCAGCCTTTTTCCAGAAGTCGCCACCAATGGGGCAGTGAGACCTCTGACCAGGAACGAGATAAGACTAGCATTAGTGCGACATAGGTCCTTCAGAAGCATGGAGTGAGTGAGGGCAATTGCAAGGACATTGTGGGACAACTTAAAAATTAATTTATTTGAAGGGCAAAGTGACAGAGAACGAGAGTGAGTGTCAGCAACAGCCAGGGCTGGGCCAGGCCAAAGCCAGGAGCCAGGAGCTCCATCTGGGTCTCCTATGTGGGTGGCAGGGGCCCAGGTACTTAAGCCACCACCTGCTGTCTCCCAGGTGCGTTAGCAGGAAGCCGGACTCGAAGTGGAGCAGCTGGGACTTGAACCAGAGTCTGACATGGGACGCCCGTGTCCCAGGTGGAGGCCTAACCTGCTGAGCCACAGCACACGCCCCTTTGGGGATAACTTCTATTGGCTTTCTGCCTCCAGACCCACCCTTACCAAACCCCTTGCCAAATACCTCGCAGGGCCCTGAATATCGTGTGTTGTATAATTTTGATTTGGGTACCAACTGTTTTTGAGACTGATTTGGAATCCTCAGGTGTCGATGAATCTGGACACCAGACCGAGCGTGATTGCTGTCCGCGTGGGAGAGAACGCCGTAGCGGGCGAGTGAGCCATCTCTAAGTAAAGTCCATGAGAGATTTCTGTTGGGAGAGGAAGTGACGCTGGACTCGGGCCTCTGGGTGCTGGACAGAAAGGGCCTCTCCAGCCCTGGGCCCCCGGGGATGCGGGCAGCCTGCACCGCCGGACACTCGCTGGTTTTGCAGCAGCCGCCTGCCCCACACAGCTAATGACCGCGATGCGCAGAAAGTTCCTGGGTCTGTGGGAGCTGTGGAACCGCCAGCCGACGTCAGGAGTCTGAACAGGTGCGAGATCAGATGCCGCGGAGCGTGACGGGGGTGGCTGCGCGGGGCTCGTCTCAGCCGCCGTGAAAGCCGCAGAAACGAAACCAGAAATTATTCTGGCAAACAGTTCCTGTGCTTTCCCGGGCATTCGCTTTCCTTGCCTGGGTAGCTGGTACGTCTGCTAGGAACGTCTCTTCCCTCCCGGAATCAGGTTCACTGTGAACGACATCTTGGGGGGCTCAGCCGCCCACCTGGGGGTCTCGGCGCCATCACCCCAGGGTTGGTGGTCGGGGCCCCTCTCAGCTTGTGGCAACCTACACCCTCGTGATCCGTGGTGGCCACTAGAAAGCTCCCACTCGTGCTTTTCGTGACAACCTCGTCCCCACTGCTCCCCTGGGGACCTGATCGGACTGTTTCTCTCCGGCCGTTGTTGGCATCTGATGCCCCCTTCTCAGTCGGGGGTGAGGTGGTCGCATGCCTGGCCCATGTGTGACTGAAGCTGCGGATGTCCCTCCCTCGTGCAGTGGCTGGGGTGGGTGAAGCAAGGCTGCTTTTGGGTCTGGGTGTCCTCCGTGGATTATTGTGTCCAGAACCTGCATCTTGGACAGGTGCCAAGGACTGGTGGGGGGACACAGTTTACAGGAAACCCACCTGTGCCGTCAGTGCTGGCCTGACCAAGGCAGGTTCCAGGGGTGAGTGTCAGCTCCTGGGTCTCAATTCAGGCTACGTAAATTCACACCAAAAAGGGGAACTGATCCAACGGATGCTAAATGCCCACCTATGCTGCGGCAGCTGACTGCGTGAGATGGGGTACTGTCTGGAACAGCTGCATCCAGGGGCCGTCTCGTGGGCACTCTGTGGACATGTTCGTGGCCCCTCTCGTGGGCAGCGCCCCATGTGTGTTTCTCCAGGAGGACCCGTCTCCTTGGCTGAGCCTGTGCACAGCTGGCTTGTGACGGAGGGGAGAGGAGGAGGGCTCTCAGGGGTGGATGGCGGGTCCTGGATGACCGTGTTCTGTGCTGTGGAGGCACAGGCGGGCAGGGGCAGGTGAGCAAGCTCTTAGGTCAGCTGTCTCGGAGGGGCCGGGGGAGAGGTCCTGGCGGCTCCCTCTGAAACACTTTACCTGCTCAGGGAGCCTGGACACCTTCCAAAGGAGGCTGAAGTTTTAAAATGTAAATGTTGGTTGTGGTGACACACTGACAGGTGTACTTAGGGAACTAAAACACGTCACTGCTTAGGAGAAATGAGTCACAGCTGACTGCTTTTGTAAAAAATGTATGTGGGAGCCCGCACTGTGGCGTAGTGGGATAAACCTCCAGCTGTGGTGCCGGCATCCCATATGGGCGCTGTTTCGAGTCCCGGCTGCTCCTCTTCTGATCCAGCTCTCTGCTATGACCTGAGAAAGCATTGGAAGATGGTCCAAGTGCTTGGACCTCTGTACCCATTTGGGAAACTCGGAAGAAACTCCTGGCTTTGGATCAGCCCAGCTCCAGCCATTGTAGCCATTTGAGGAGTGAACCAGCAGATGGAAGACCTTTCTCTCTGTCTCTGTCTCTCTCGCTCTGTAACTCTGCTTCTCAAATAAATAAGATCTTAAAAAATATATTTGGGCCAGCGCCGCGGCTCAATAGGCTAATCCTCTGCCTAGTGGCACCAGCACACTGGGTTCTAGTCCCGGTCGGAGCGCCGGATTCTGTCCCTGTTGCCCCTCTTCCAGGCCAGCTCTCTGCTGTGGCCAGGGAGTGCAGTGGAGGATGGCCCAAGTGCTTGGGCCCTGCACCCCATGGGAGACCAGGAGAAGCACCTGGCTCCTGCCTTCGGATCAGCGCGGTGCGCCGGCTGCAGTGGCCATTGGAGGGTGAACCAACGGCAAAAGGAAGACCTTTCTCTCTGTCTCTCTCTCTCACTGTCCACTCTGCCTGCTAAATATATATATATATATATATATATATATATATATATATATATAATTTGAAGGGCAGATACACACACACACACACAGAGGGAGACAGAGAGACAGAAAGTGCTCGTCTCTCCGTGGGTTCACTCCCCCTTGCCTGCAGCAGCCACAGCTAAGTCAAGCCAGAGCCGGCAGTGGGAGCTCTACCCAGGTCTCCCCCGTGGGTGGCAGGGATGCGAGTATTGAACCTGCTGCCCCCCAGGCCGTATGTTAGCAGGGAGCTGGAATCGGAGTGAGCCAAGACTCCACCCTAGGTGCTCCATGACTGGCTGTGGGTGTCCCAGGGAACGTCCAGGGACGCTCTGGGAGTCTGAAGCAGGCGGGGCTCCCCAAAAGGGGGATGGGGGAGGGGCAGCCTCACCTTGGAAGCCATGGCGGTGACAGACACACTTACTGGCGGCCGTGTGCCCAGCCCCAGCACAGCCCCATCGGGCTTCTACACTCCCATTTCGCCGACCAGGAAGCTCAGGCCTAGATGCCTGCAGGATCCGGGAAGGGCACAGGTGGGGTGGTTACAGGGACAACAGTGCCCACTTAGGGGCAGTGGGAGGCATAGAGGCTGTCAGTGCTTGGTGGGGTCGGAGTGAAGGAAGCGAGGCGTCTGTGCAGCCCGTGTTCTGGCGCTGCTGACCGGGGCGGAGGATACGGTCTGCTTTTCCTGACTGCAGCCGGAGGTCGGCTCCCAGGTCTGCTCTCCAGTCCTTTGGGCACCTGGCTGCCCCTGCTCCTCCCTGGCTGTGCCCTCTCCCCGGTGTGCACCCTCGGTGGATAAGTGGTCCTCACTTCATCCGCTGCCTGCTCGCTTGCTGGGCTCTGAGCTCCCAGGGCAGGGACTCTGGTCTCCTCGGAGCCTGTGGTGAAGTAGGACTACACGCCCTCTCTCTGACACGTAGATAGGGTCACGTCCTGCCCGCGTGCGTATATATCCACGCACACAGAGGTCTTCACAGATGCGTGAAAAATGCACTGTGCGATGGACTTCAAATATTTTTTGCATTAAAATAAACTTACATTTTACTTCCATTTTCCATGACCTTTTAAAAAAAAAACCAGTTTATTAATTTGGAAAGCATCATAAAAGAGAGAAGGAGAGACAAAGGAAGGTCTTCTGTCTGCTGAATCACTTCTCTAATGAAGCCAGGGGCCAGGAACTTCATCTGCATCTCACGTATGGGTGCAGGGGTCCAGGTACTCGGGCCATCACCTGCTGCTTTCCCAGGTGGAGTAACGGGAGCTGGATCAGAAGTGGAGCAGCCAGGCCTTGAACCTGTACTCTGATTTGGAATGCAGGTGTCGCAGGTGCTGGGTGCCACAATACAGGCCCGCATTTTCCTTGAACTTTCAAAGTACCCGTGTGTGTGTGTGTGTGTGTGTGTGTGCATGAGATAGAGAGAGAGAGAGAGGGAAAATATGAAGAAGGATTCTCTCCCTAACACATCTCTGCATATATGTACAGGTGTGTCTCCAGAGTGTTTGGTCTTGCTTTACATGTTATATATAGTTAAAGTCTTTTGGAGAATTGGGGAAATTTCCCACCAGTGATAACTGGATGGTTTACTGTGCCAGTTATCCGTATCTCCAGGTGGGCGCTTGGAGAAGAGGGAGGGGAAATAAGGAGGTTTGCACCCAGGAGCCCTGAAGGGCTCAGGAAGCCTGGGCAGGCCTGTGCTTGTCTGGCTCTTTCCGCAGGGGACTTGACGGAGGGCCCTGGCCCAGGTGCGGAGGGCGGGGCTGAAAATCCAAGAGCTTCGCAGGTGGGAACTGGTGCAGCACTGACACTGGCGCTGGTGCCGCGGACGTCAGCCCCACCCCCAAGCCTCCCCAGACAGGAGGGAGACAGAGGAAGACACGCACCGCCTGGTGCACACAAATGGAGATCTTTGATGGGGAGAGAATGAGGGGGGTGGGATTAGAATGGCAGGAAGGGGCTTTCAGGCCCAGTAAGCTCCACACCTGGGTGAGTTTTTTAAAATCTGTTTTTTATTTATTTGAAAGGCAGAGTGACAGAAAGAGGTAGAGACAGAGAGTCTTCCATCTGCCGGCTCAGATGGCCGCAGTGGCCAGGGCTGGGCCAGACTGAAGCCAGGAATTTCTTCCTGGTCCTGCGCTTGGGTGCAGGGGCCCAAACGCCTGGGCCATCTTCCTCTGCTTTCCCCGGTATTAGCGGGGAGCTGGATCAGAAGCAAAGTGGCCCGACTTGAATCAGTACCCATGTGGGATGCCAGTGCTGCAGGCAGGGACTTACCCCACTGTGCTACAGAGCTGCCCCATTGCTAGTTTTCTGAGGAACCTGTGAACTGTTTTCCATAATGGTTGTACCGATCGTGTTCCCACCAGCAGTGGGTTAGGGTACCATTTTCTGTACAGCCTTGCCAGCAGGTGTTATGTGGTGGTTCGGGATGGCAGCCATTCTGACTGGAGTGACATGAAACCTCATTGTGGTTTGCATTTGCATTTGCTGGAGGGCTGGTGGTCCTGAGCATTTTCTTCATGTTTCTGTTGGGCGTTTGCATTTCATCCTTTGAAAGAACATCTGTTCGTATCCTTTGCTCATTTGTTAGCTAGATTGTTTGCTTTGCTGTGGTTGAGTTTCTTGAGCTGCCTGAATATCCTGGATATGAACCCTGGATCAGATGTAGAGTATTCCGTTCTGTCGGTTGTCTCTGTTTCCTTTGCTGTGCAGAGCTTCTTAGCTTGATGCAGTCCCTTTTGTCTCCCTTTGCTTTGATTGCCGGTGCTGCTGGGGCCCTATCCAGGACATCTTTGCTGAGGCCAGTGTCCTCCAGGTTTCTCCTGTAGGAGTTTTGTGGCTTCAGGTCTGAGGTTTAGATCCTGGATCCATTTTTCAACTTTGAAAAAAAAAAAAAAAGGAGAACTTTTTGACCTTAGATTACCTGGAAAATGTCTTGAAATATCACACAGGCAATAAATGTTTTCTTGACTGAATAATGTAGCGTCAAGAGACTGGATTTATAAAGCTACGTCCTGTTTTAGGAAATGTTTGTAGGTAAAACCAGGAATTTATATATCTGAGCACATGTCAAGAATGTGTTTATTTGCTTTAAAGAGAATTCTTCGCTGTAACGAAAGTTTTACAAGAGAAGGTTTAGCACAGGTTACTTGGAAACAAATGAACCCTTCGAAGGCCTCAAATGGGAACCGTGGCTGCCGTCACAAAATCGCATTACCCACGGCTCCGGAGTCACGGGTATCCCAGTGCAGGGAGCCGCAAGCTACACCTGCCACCAGGTCTGACGGTAACAGCTGACAGAACTGGGATGGCGGTTTGGTGTGGGCTGAAACCCTAAAACCACCCCGACCGTGGCTGCCTAGGTCGTGTAGGGTGGGCCCAGGTCTTGCCTCTGGGCCACAGCCCAGCAGGTTGACTGGGGATTCAGACAGGATCATGTCTGCCTGCTGTGTTGGTCTTCACCTGTGTGGATGGGGTGGTATCTGTGTTGGGTTTACATGCCAAACATACAGAAATGCTTGCTTTTGTTTTAAAAAATTATTTGAAAGAGAGAAATAGAAAGAGAGGGTGGATCTTTGATCTACTGGCTCATTCCCCAAATGCCTGCCATGACCAGGTATGGGCCAGGCTCAAGTCAGGAGTCAGGAGCTCCATCTGGGTGGGCCATCGTCCACTGCCTCCCAGGGTGTGTGTTAGCAGGAGCCTGGAGTGGAAAGCAGAGGCAGGACTCCAGCCCAGGCTCTCCGATGTAGGATGTGGGCGTCCCAGGCAGCAGCCTAACGGCTGCACCAAGCACGCACCCCCTCGCAAGGTCGTCAGGTCAGATAACTGGGTGTCGGGAGGCACAGCCGCTCAAGGTAGGTGAGCAGCCGAGCCTCAGCTGGCTGACGTTTTCCCACGGTCACTCACAGGTGAGAGGGTACTGTGTACTGTTGGGTCTCCACGGTGGCTAGGGGTTGGTGGTGGGGTTCCCCTCGGACACACACTCCAGTGCTGGACCTCCTTCCTAGTGCAGGGGTCCTGGCCCTGCCCCGTGATTGTCAAGCCCTCTGCTCCCTGGCTTGCTCCTTTGTTCTATTCGGGGATGGCTGGGCCATATAAAATATATCGCACAGCTGGGCGCTAGCTGCGCTCCTGTGATACAGAAAACGGAGCCCAGATAAAAACTCTCAAGGTTTGAAATGTCTGAATCGAAGAAGACCCTCTCCCAGCCTCTTAGGGCCCCAGTAAGGCCATAAAAACGAGTGCAGGCGAGCTCTGTCAGGCAGTTTTGGGATCTGCCATCCCCGGAGCTCCTGATGCGTTTACTTAATTGCACAAATTAGAGAGCCTCGAATGAAAGGTTGCCTGGTGATTTTTCTCTGCCCTTTCATTTGCTGGTTACAAAATTACAAGTGCCCCCACAGAGCACAGTCTCTCCTCCCCCAGGCTTGCCCACTATACAGCGCCTGCTCCCTCTGCAAATGGAGGCCCCGGAGCACCTGCTGGCAGGGCCAGGCTCCGGAGGCCACAGCCAGACTAGAGCCCTGCCCTTGACAGCACGGGTGGCTCAGGGAACACAAGCTGTGCACCTCCCCACGCCTCCACCCACATAGCCAGGGTCTGCAGAGTGAGGGCCTGGGGGCAGGTGGAATCTCACCTTTATTGTGTAGCTTCTCTTTCCTACCTTTGTTTAGAAACCATCCTTTTTTAAAAATTTATTTATGTGAGAGGCAGAGTTACAGACAGAGAGAGAGAGAGACCGAGAGAGAGAGGTCCTTCATCCACTGGTTTACCCCCTAAATGGCTGGAACTGGCCTGACCCAAAGCCAGGAACCAGGAGCTTCTCCCCGGTCTCCCACACCGGTGCAGGGACCCAACCACTTGGGCCATCTTCTACTGCTTTCCCAAGCCACTATCAGGGAGCTAAATCAAAAGTGGAACAGCCAGGACTCAAACCAGGCAGAGGCTTAATATGCTATACCACAGTGCCAGCCCCTGAAACCAAACTTTTAAAAGTTGTACCAGGTTAACTTTGCTTGAAGTGATTTGCTGGAAGCACCTTCTGCAGATTGAAAGCAAGAAATCAGGTAATTTTTAAAGCAGATTTATTTATTTGAAAGGCAGATTAACAGAGAGAGAGAGAGAGAGAGAGAGAGAGAGAGATCCATCTTCCATTTGCTGGTTCAGTCCCCAAGGGGCCACACAATGTCAGGGCCGGGCCAGGCAGAAGCCAGGAGCTCCACCCAGGTCTCCCTTGTGGGTGGCAGGGGCCCAAGCGCTTGGGCCATCTTTCTCTGCTTTTCCCAGCAGGGAGCTGGACCGGAAGTGGCACAGCCAGGACACAAACCCGTGCGCCGGTGTAGGCTGCTGGATCTGCGGTGCCTCACATCGGCCCCAAAGCGGTTAGGTTGGAGCGTTGTTAGAGTAGCTTATGTAACTCACGGAGAGACTTGACTGTGTTTGAGGAAGAGCTTATTTTTTCTTTCCGAGGGGTTGGCTGTTTTAGCAGAAAGAGAACTAGGCTGCGAGCCACAGGCCCGGGTTCAGCTGCCGTCACCCGGCTGAGTGCCTGGAGCAAACCTATGTGGTTTTCCCAGGCGTGCGATCATGAACATGACGCCTGCCCCACTTCTCATGTGGCCACTGTTAGGATCAAGTAGCACTGCTTCGTGCTGATTATGAAAGAATCAGACATTAACCCAGAAGAAGGTGAGATCCCGTGATACCTGGCAGGTGCTGGGTGACCAGGTCAGTTTGTCCGTGGGACCTGGTTTGGTTGTTGGGTGGTAGCTGTTGGTGGGGAAGCGTGTCATTGTCCTGATGTTGTCATACTTGCTGTGTGACCCATGGCTTCTGTGTGAAGCCACACTGATGGCTGCCCAGGGAATCCTGTAGATGTTGAATGGGAGGCTGGAGGAAGGTCAGGAATGGCTGGGGGTCATTACCAGCCCCCCTTTCCTGAAGCCCGTCAGTTCTCAGCCTCTGGCTGATGCTCACTGGCCACTGGGCAGCTAAGTGGCCAGTGATGGTGCTGCAGGGGGAGGGGCGCACGCTGCTCCTTGGGGCAGAAGACCCGCCTTTCAGGGAACGAGAGCAGGACTCTGCTCCACAGAGAACGGTCATCGGTGGCTTCATTTCAGATGCTGGACAGTGGTGGTGGCCAGAGGACAGGAGGCTCCCAGGACTCCCCACCACCCTGTGCCCCCCCACTCCATGGGCATGTGATGACCCTGCAGGAAGTCACATCCCTTAGGGAGTCCACTCAGAACCCAGGCGCTTCTGGTGGAGAGACAGTGGGGAGGGGCTGAGGGCAGACTGGGGAGGGGGCTATGGGCAGACTGGGGAGGGCTGCGGGCAGGCTGGGGAGGGGGCTATGGGCAGGCTGGGGAGGGGCTGAGGGCAGGCTGGGGAGGGGGCTATGGGCAGGCTGGGGAGGGGCTGAGGGCAGGCTGGGGAGGTGCTATGGTCAGGCTGGGGAGGGGGCTATGGTCAGGCTGGGGAGGGTGGTCTGGCAGTCTGGCTAGGGAGGTGCTATGGGCAGGCTGGGGAGGGTGGGCTGCCAGTCTGGCTGGGGAGGTGCTATGGGCAGGCTGGGGAGGGTGGTCGGGCAGTCTGGCTGGGGAGGTGCTATGGGCAGGCTGGGGAGGGTGGTCGGGCAGTCTGGCTGGGGAGGTGCTGTGGGCAGGCTGGGGAGGGTGGGCTGCCAGTCCGCAGTCTCTCTTCCTCTGAGCTGGGCTCCTGACTTGCAGGAAGCGTCTCTGCCTCCCAGTTGAGGTCACGTGATGCTGACATGGAAGAACTCTGTTCCCTGGTGCTTTGACCTCTCGTATGAGCCTCATCTGGGAGGAAGAGGAAGGGTCCCGGGAGGGTGATGGGACTTCCCCTAGGGCCCCAGGAGCAGATGGGGGAGTGCAGAGGGGCATCTGCCTGTGCTTAGGCTGCAGTGTGCGACAGCTGCACCCTATGTCAGAGTGCTTGGTTTGGGTCCCGCCTCCCCACTCTGCTTCCACCCCAGCCCCCTGCTAATGTGCTCCCTGGGCGGCAGCAGCTGTTGGCTGAAGTCCCTGGGGCCCTGCCACCCGCGTGGGAGAACCGGAACGAGTTGCTGGCTGGGCTTCAGCCTGGCCCAGCCCTTGCAGTGGTGGGCATCTGCAGAGGGAACCCCCGGATGGAAGATTCTCTGTCTCTCTCTCCCCCCATCTTTGTTGCTCTGCCTTTCAGATAAATGAAAATGAAAAAATAAACATTAAAAAGAGTAAAGATTCTCATGGCTTCCTGCACCTCCCAGCTCTAGAGAAAGCGATGGCAGATCCGTGGGCGTGTGGCCCAGTGATTGACTCCCGTGTCCCACATCCACCTGCCTGCATCCGGGCCCAGCTCTGACTCCTGACTCAGGCTTCCTGCTGATGCTCACCCTGGGAGGCAGCAGGTGGGCCTCAGGTACTCGGGTCCCTGCCTCCCACGTGGGAGACCTGGGTTGAGTTCCCAGATCCCACTGCTGGCCCAGCCCTGGTGTCTGGGGGAGCCAGCCAGTGCCTGGGAGCTCTTTCTATCTGTCTTGGTCTCTGACTCTTTGTGCCTCTCAAGGGAATAAACGAATGACTAGCCACTTTAATTTCGTCCATCTTCACCATCCCTCCTTCTGCTCCTACCTTTCCCGTTTGCTGAATGCAGTCATGCTCATTAGACCTCAGAGAAGATGGCTTTGCCTTTCTAATTAGTTCCCTAAAAAGCAGAAGTCTGAGTATCTACTGCCAGCAAGAAACACACAAGCTGACCCCCTAGGGTCCCGACATTCATTCATGGATGTGTTTGTTCATTGCGTTTTTTTTTTTTATGTTTTATTTATTTATTTGAGAGGCAGAGTTACAGTCAGAGAGAGGGAGTTTCAGAGACAGGTCTTCCATCCATTGGTTCACTCCCCAAATGGCTACAATGGCTGAGGGTGGAGCAATCAGAAGCCAGGAGCCAGGAGCTTCTTCTGGGTCTCCCACGCAGGTGCAAGGGCCCAAGGACTTGGGCCATCTTCCACTGCTTTCCCAGGCCACAGCAGAGAGCTGGATCAGAGGAGGAGCAGCTGGGACATGAACCAGCGCCCATGTGGGATGCCGGCTCCTGGATGCGTGGCCCACTATGCCACGGTGCCGGACCCCACTGCATTTCTGGAGCATGCACTTGCTTCAGTCCCACACTCTCCGGAAGAATGAGAGCAGTATTTATTTAGTATTTCCTGTTGGAGGCCATGCACTTAGGTGTTTAACAGGTGAAACGCATTCCCTAAATGTTTCCCCAGCACGAGCAGTGCTGCCCGCTTCCCAGGTGGAAACGCCGGTTGAAGGCGCACGACGCCTTCCCGAGGTCAGCAGGGCCGGGACTGGCTGCGGCACTGACAGTGGCCTGCTGCTGGTCCTTCTAGGTGCAGGTCTAGCTTTAGCTGCACCAAAGTTGCCTGGAAGACTTGAACAAACCATGCATGTGCAGGCAGGCCCTGCTTGCAGTGTCTCTGGCTCTCAGCCTGAGTGCGTGCATTTTTTTTTTTTTGACAGGCACAGTTAGACAGTGAGAGAGAGAGAGACAGAGAGAAAGGCCTTCCTTCCGTTGGTTCACCCCCCAAATGGCTGCTACAGCCGGCGCACCGCGCTGATCCGATGGCAGGAGCCAGGTGCTTCCTCCTGGTCTCCCATGGGGTGCAGGGCCCAAGCACTTGGGCCATCCTCCACTGCACTCCCTGGCCACAGCAGAGAGCTTGCCTGGAAGAGGGGCAACCGGGACAGAATCCAGCGCCCCGACCGGGACTAGAACCTGGTGTGCCGGCGCCACAAGGGGGAGGGTTAGCCTAGTGAGCCGCGGCGCTGGTGAGAACATGCATTTTTAACAAGCTCCCGGATGATGCTAACCTGGACCGCCGAGGAGATCCACGCTGCAGGCTGGCCTGCCCTCTCTCAGCCTCCCGCAAGCCCGCTGCTTGAGGAAGGGGAACACACCTTGCAGTTCCTTTGCCACACCGTTTGTGCTCCCTGTTGACAGAGCAGCCTCCCGTGCCCGGCCTGTGTCCACAGCTGGGAAGTCACCTGGGTCTTACTCTTCCCCCCGTGTAGGGGCCTCGACATGACCTCCAGGTTCACCTCTGCCCGGGGCATGAAGGTCAGAATCCGCTTCTTCTGGTTCATCTTTCCACATCGTGCAAACCTCAGAGACAGCAGCTGCCCAGAGGGCCCAGCACAGCCCAGCGCTTGGCCTGTCCCCCCGACTGGGCTTTGGCAGGGGCCCTGTCCTCATCCGAGCCTGCTGGCTTCTACCTGGGTCTACACCCGGAGGCAAAGTGGAAATGGGGTGGGGTGGGGAGCAGGGAGGGAATTTGGACGAGGAAATGGTGCTGAGTTGCAAAGCACGCGTAGGCCCACGGGTGGGGGCCTGTGGGGACTGCACCTGAGCCGCGGGCATGGGTGCTCCGGGGGGCGATGCAGCTCCCTGCACCAGCTCTGGCTTTTCTACAGTCCCAGCCTTGTCTATTTGCAGTTTTGCACAGCGGGATAGTTTTATGAGCCAACCCTCTCGTTTTCATGAGGGTTCCCGGGGTAAGGCAGGTATCCAATCTTAGACCAGCACACAGCTCCAGGGAAGTGCAAACACTACAAAGTAGGCCGCGCAGACCCATAAAGCAGGCAGCGCTGAGCAGCCGTGATTCCAGTTAGTTCAGAGGTGACCTGGCTTCTGACGGGGAGACCCAGGAATGAATAGAGCCTGTGCGCAGAGCCCGAGGAGTGAGGGGGAAATAAATAACTCGCGGCTCCTTCCAGAAGCTGTGAGTGGAAGGGATGGAAACCTTGTTATCAGAACGAGGGCCAGCACGCAGCTGCCAGGACCCCTCTCCCCGATGGCTTTCCCACTTTGTAAATCGAAGGAATGGACATCACCTTCGACCAAATATCTGGCCAGCGACCCATCATCTCCGGATGGCCTCTCGGGAGACCGGCATTACACATACAGACGAGTTTGCGAAGCTTTGACTTCCCAAGGAGACAGGGCTAATTGTGACCAGACGAAGGATCTTCATCAGCGGGCGAAGTCGCCCGAGACTGCCCAGTTGGAGCCAGTGTGGAGGGAGTGAAACGGGACCCAGTCGCATGCTGACGGACGCCCTCGGAGCACTTGAAAGGTGGCCATCCTCGCGGCAGCGCGCGAGGCGTTCTGCACCCTGCGAGGATGCTTGCCACTCTCTCTGCTCCCCAGCCTGTGTCCCCTGGCCGGACCCTGAGAAGTTTCTTTCTGGTTGGGTTTGGCTAGGTACTGTGAGGTTTGTTTGGTCAGCCTCCTGACAACACAGTCCTCTAAACCCTCCCCCAATCCCTGCAACCCCCCCCCCCCCCCCCCACCAAGTAGCTGACGGTGGCCCAGGGAGTCCGTGTGTGCACAGCACGGGAGCAGAAATCGTTCCGGGCAGCCTGCTTCTGTGGGAAGCCTGTCAGTGAGATTGGTCAGTTCCCAAAGGGATCCCACGGGTGACCGGTGCTGGACAGCGGGCTGAGGCCAAACCCCAGGCCATGGCTTCTCACCCACTCCCACGCCACTCTCAGATGGACACTAAGAAAGACGAGATAAGTTTTGGATTAGAAATCTCTAGTCTGTCAGGAAAAATGACTGAGAGGTAAGGATGATGGGTGCTTGAGTGAGTGGCTATTTCTGTGACAGCCCCAGTTCAACTGAAAATTCTTTTTCAAAAAGGTTTTTTTTTTTTTTTTTTTTTTTCAATTTATTTGAGAGGCAGAGTTAGAGAGAAAAAGAGGGAGAATGAGAGATAGAGAGACCTTCCATGCACTGGTTCACTCCCCAGATGGCTGATCTGAAGCCAGGAGCCAGGAGCTTCTGCCGAATGTCCCACACAGGTGCAGGGGCCGAAGCACTTGGGCCATCCTCCACTGCCTTCCCTGGCCACAGCAGAGAGCTGGCCTGGAAGAGGGGCAACCGGGACAGAATCCGGCGCCCCAACAGGGACTAGAACCGGGTGTGCCGGCGCCGCAAGGCGGAGGATTAGCCTAGTGAGCCATGGCGCCGGCCTTATGCAATAAGCTTTATTTTTAAGATTTATTTATTTGAAAGGTAGAATGACAGATGGAGAGAAAGAGAGAGAGAGAGAGAGAGAGATCTCACATCTGCTGGTTCACTCCCCAGATGCCCACAGGAGCCAACTCTGGGCCAGGCTGAAGCCAGGAGCCAGGAACTCCATCTGGGTTCCCTGTGCAGGTGCAGGGGCCCAAGCACTTGGGCCATCTTCTGCTGCTTTCCCAGGCTGTAGCAGAGAGCTGGATCAGAAGTGGAGCAGTGGGACTTGATCTGGTGCCCATATGGGATGCTGGTGTCACAAGCAGTAGCTTAACCTGCTATTCCAAGATGCTGGCCCCAACACTTTATTTTAGGAATAAATTTCCAGGCAAGCTTAAGAACTGGGCCTTGTGGGGCATTATCAAGAGTATCTTTTTGAGTTGGCACCGCTGGCTCACTTGGCTAATCCTCTGCCTGTGGTGTCGGCACCCCGGGTTCTAGTCCCGGTTGGGGTGCCGGATTCTGTCCCCGTTGCTCCTCTTCCAGGCCAGCTCTCTGCTGTGGCCCGGGAAGGCAGTGGAGGATGGCCCAAGTGCTTGGGCCCTGCACCCCATGGGAGACCAAGAGAAGCACCTGGCTCCTGGCTTCGGATCAGCGCAGCGCCGGCTGTAGCGGCCATTTGGGGGGTGAACCAACAGAAGGAAGACCTTTCTGTCTCTCTTTCTCTCTCTCTCTCTCTCTCACTGTCTAACTCTGCCTATCCAAAAATAAATAAATAAATAAATAAAAAAGAATATCTTTTGGTTTATACAGGGGAAAAAACGTAGGAATATTTGCATTTGCTTTGCCTGTAGCAGTGCTCTGTGGTATGAATGTAGCTTCTAGGAAGGTCTTCCTTCTGGCTGAGTTATAGTAGCTAAGAGCACTCCAGCTGGGTTCTTGGGGACCAGCTGTGACCACGGGAGCAGACAGCAGAAGGGGGGCCATTTGGGTTCTCGGAGCAGCTCTTGAGAAATGGGCAGAGACCAGCGACTCCGGCTCCACGTCTTTATCAGAAACAGAGTGTGCGGGCAGAATCGCTGGTGGGGATGGGCGGCCATACCTCTTGGGCTCTGCAGAAGTGGGACATTCAGTCTCCCGAGGCCGTCCTGAAGGAACACGCTGCTCCCTGGGGGGACGGGCCTTCGTTAGCGGAGGCAGGGCCTGTGCACAGCCACATCTCAGAATCAGAAGCCAGCGGCATCACCCCACCCTGTGCGAGATCTGGGGACTCACAGAACAATCCCTTGGGACTGAGCACACTTGCAGAAGGGAGAAGCTGAGCCCTTGTCAGATCCAGGCGGCTTTGCTCTCTGTAACTGGGAGTGTGACGGGGCCGCCTCCACGCTGGCCCAGGTGGGAGCTAATGGGAGCTCCCTGGCGGTGGCGGGAGCTCGTACCGCGTCGCCGAGGGGTGCGAGGAGGACGACGATGATGGCACTTCTTTATTTTTTCATTCTGAGTCTTTTCTCTTTGGTTCTATGGAGTACAGTTTCCACTTCAGTATTTTTTTAAGATTCATTTATTTGAAAGGCAGAGTTACAGAGAGGAGAAGAGAGAGAGGGGGAGAGAGAGAGAGAGAGAGAGAGAGAGAGAGAGAGAGAGAGAATCTTCCATCCACTGGTTCAGATGGGCCAGAGCTGGGCCCATCCGAAGCCAGGAGCCAGGAGCTTCTTCCAGGTCTCCCACGTGGGTGCATGTAGACAGGTCCTACGTGTAGACTCACCTCACCTCTTGAGGAGGTGAGACCGAGCACCCGAGGTGGTGACCTAAAACCACATAGGTTTCCTGAGGACTGCAGGGTCAGCCAGCGTCTCCACGGAAAGGGGTCGCACTCCGCTTGGGCACAGGAGCTCTGCGGGTGTGGGGTCGAGAGCCAGGAACCTGGATTCTGGTCTGGCTGGGGAAGCGCCTACTCCTCCCTGGAAGTGTGCCACGTGGAGCACTCCCCACTGTCCCCCGGCGGAGCGGGTGTCCAAGGGGAGATCTCGCCTGCTGGAGCCCTTCTCCCTCCTCCTGCGCCTCATCCTTAGCTCACCGTGCAGAGGGCTGACCCACCTGCTTGTCAGCGGAGGAGAGAGAGGCAGAAGGCAGGTGGCACTGGCTTACTTTTGGAGGTGAGGACCCAGACACACTCCTGCCCTTCTGTCCTGGTTAAAGACAGGACGGAGAGGCAGCGGTCATGGGGTCTGCTCACTGCAGGTGGGCCGGGCTGCCTGGAGCACGCCCGGATCCTGACCATCCGGAGGGTGTCCCACTTAGAGTGGCAGCCTTATTTCAAGGTAGAAAAAAAAAAAAGCCCTGGGCGCTCGCCCCACAATGGGCAGCCGAGGTCTGCTGGGGGACCACAGGCTGGCCACCGAGGCAGGTGGCCCAGTCTCACTGCCCTCCGCCGCTCCCTGTTCTGTTCCTCCTCTTGCCCACTCCGGGTCAACATCAGGTCTCCGGCAGGAGCATTGTGTTTCTGCCTCGTTTGCCAGAGCTCCAGGCGGGAGGGGCCCACTTGATTCTTGTGAAATGGCTGTCGCCGTGACATCAGGCAAACCGTGTGTGAGCTGGGGGCGGCCGTGGGAAAACCGGGGTCGGGGGGAGGAGGAATTTGACAGCATCTATCCCCTGTGCAAGCCTGGGCCTTTGCAGCCCCTGCTGCATCCTGTGGCCGGTTGGAACAGGGGTGGGTGACATCAAGATGGGAGGACAGCAGATGCCCATCAGAGGAGCTCTGCGGGGCGGCAGCCGGTGATGGCCTCGCTGCTGGGGGGAGGGGGGACCGATCCCACAGGCAGCTCCGAAGTACCTGGGACAACGTCCCCTCAGTCAGCCTGGCACCTTGGTAGCAGCTGCGGGCAGAAGGTTGAAGTCTCTGAAGGCTGGGTCCATCTTTCCAGGGCTGCTCTCACCTTTGTGTGTGGGAAAGAGAGGGGGGGGAGAGGGAGGGAGAAGAAGAGAAGGAGGGGGAGGGGGAGGGAGAGGGAGGGAGGAGGAAGGAGGGGGAGGGAGAGGGAGGGAGGGGGAGGGAGGGGGAGGGAGAGAGAGAAGCCTTCCATTTGCTGGATCACTCCCTAAATGGCTGCAACAGCCAGGGCTGGGCCAGGCCAAAGCCAGGAGCCAGGAGCTTCCTCCAGGTCTCCAGTGTAGGGGCAGGTGCGCTGCTGCTTTTCCCAAGTGCGTTAGCTGGGAGCTGGATCAGAAGTGGGGCAACTGAGACTTGAACCAGCATCCGTATGGGATGCCAGCATCACAGGCAGCAGCCTCTCCGGCTGTGCCACAGCACCAGTCTGATTTTATCATTTCATAAAAGAACTCGCGCTGCGAGAGCACACTGGGTACCTGGGAAGATTCCCAGGCAAACAAGGAACTGAGGGGCCCACAGCCTCTCAGCCCTGCTGGTGGCCGCCCCACCTCTGCTCACCCTGCACCGTGTCCTGGTCACTCCTCACCTCTGAGGAGAGCCCTGGAGCATCCCCAGGGCCCTGTGTGCAAGCCATGTGGTAGGGGCGCCTCTCTGTTGGAGACCGGGGCTGGAGAAGAGACAGGAGCTTTGCCCAGTGTTTGAGGTGGACAAGTTGTGACTCGAGGCTGGGCTGGTCGCTGGCAGCCCAAGGTGGCTGCCTGTGAGGCCTGGAGAACCGAGTGACCAGGCTGCCCCTGGGGGCGACCCGACTCCACAGCTGACTTGATTGTGAACTGGGAGGGGGGTGCCCCAGTCTCTGTGTCTGTAAAGTGGGACTGGGGCTCAGCCTCCAGGGCTTTCTTGAGCACAGCATGGGGCCTCTAACAAGAACAAGCATGTTGGGGGCCGGGGCCTGGTGCCACTGGGCTCTGTGTGTCCGTTAATTCTCAGGATCATAATAACTCTGGGCAGAGACACACGTGCTACTTCATTTCAGAGATGGAGAAGCGGAGGCTTTGAGAAAGGAAGTAACCTATGAGCAGCAGAAAGACCAAGGACCCTGTTCCTAGCCATAGCGCCGGCTTTCCTTTATGCTTTATTTGAAAGGCAGAGAGAGAGAGAGAGAGAGAGAATCTTCCATCTGTTGGTTCATTCCCCAAATGCCCACAACGGCTGGGGCTGTGCCAGGCTACAGCCAGGAGCCTGGAACAATATCCAGGTCTCCCACAAGGGTGGCAGGGACCCAAGTGTTTGGTCCATCAGCTGCTGCCTCCCAGGGTGTGCAATAGCAGGAAGCTGGAGTCGGCGGTGGAGCCGGGACTTGGACCGGGCACTCTGGTGTGGGCATCACCATTGGCGACTTAACCTCCGTATCATGCGGCTGCCCCTCCATTCCCTTTAGCCCTGAGCTTGGCTGTGGGGAGGACTCTGGGAGTGCCAGCTGCCCCGGAGGAATTGGGGGCCCCGGAGGAATTGCAGAGCTGTGACATCAGGGCCGAGCCGGGGGCGGGGGGCTTCCTCTGCACTGAGGACTGGCTGGTACAGAAAGGGACTTTGCTCCCCTGGTAGAATGCAAAGCCTCCCGGGGTTTCTGTTAAACTTCAACTTGCTCCTAACCTTGGAGCTCAGAGGCCGTCTCTAGGGGCAGGTGTCAAGGAGGAGGGGGCAGTGTCCAGGGGCTGGGTGTCGAGGTCACAAGGGCCCTTGCTTCTGGGGCCGAGTTGATAGCAGAGGGGTGTGTGTGGGTCTCGCCTGTGTCACCGTCTCCCCAGCTCCTCAAAGGGCCAGAATCCTAGGCCTTTGTCAGAGCTGCTTTTCTGAACCTGGGGGTCAGGGACAGGCAGGGCTCCTCTGACAGGTGCGGAATTCGAGGTATGGGGCCCAGACAGCGCAAACCCAGCCTCCCACCCAGCTGCCCTGCACAAACACGACCTGTTTCCCTGTTCTTGGAGGAACTTGCCCTGGACAGAGCGGGGAGGAGCTTGTGGTGCTTGACCTCTGTGTTGATGTTGCTCTCCGGCCTGGGGGCAGGGGCTGGGCCTCTCGGGAGCCTCGTCCCCTGAAGTCCAGGGTTAGTGCTGCATCCTTGCCTCCCAGGTATGCAAGGAGGGATAATTACATAATGTTTTCCCAGTGCTTTGAAGATAAAAGCTCCGTGTCACTGTTAGCAGAGATCCTCCCTTCCAGAAGCCAGGGACGTCTCCAAGCTGGGAACCCTTGGACGTGTCTGCACCTGCAGCACACACCATAGGATGGGACCGGCCGGCAAGGGGGAGCTGATGACACCGTGTACGGCACCGTGTACAGCCGGTGGTCAGCAGCCCCCCTTGGGTGTCCAGGAAGCGGCTGTCAGCGGGCTTGGTGATGGAACTGGCCCATCCACTCCGCTGAGAGCGCTGGGAACTGGCCCCCAGCACGGGAGTGTGCGTCATCACCAGAGTAGGCTAGGAGAGACAGAAATGGCACTTTGGAAGGGCTGGGGCGCGGGGCGTGTCACAGGAGGGGAGGTGGCGGTCTCCCGACAGGTGACCGAGCATGCGTGTGCATGTGTCACCCGTGGCCAGGGTACCTGAGCGTTCATGAAGGCCGCTGTGTGGCTGTGCATGTCCATACCTTCCTCTTGCGTGCAGAGTGAGGTCTTGAGCTTGGAAACCCCGTGGCCATCGGGGCCCTCTGTCATCTGCCTTTTGTTCATGGACTTTTTAAAAAAAGTATTTAAAAAAATTTTTTTTTAGAGTTTGCCTTTGTTTTCCATATCTAACCAACCCAGACCATTTCTTTTTTTTTTTTTAAGATTTATTTTTATTTATTTGAAAGATGGAGTTACAGAGAGAGGTAGAGACAGAGAGAGAGGTCTTCCATCCGCTGGTTCACTCCCCAGATGGCTGCAATGGCCGGAGCTGTGCTGATCCGAAGCCAGGAGCTTCTTCCAGGTCTCTCACGTGGGTGCAGGGACCCAAGGACTTGGGCCATCTTCTAATGCTATCCCAGGCCACAGCAGAGAGCTGGATCAGAAGAGGAGCAGCCGGGACTAAAACCGGCGCCCACATGGGATGCCGGTGCTTCAGGCCAGGGTGTTAACCTACTGTGCCACAGCACCAGCCCCGGTGTTTTATTTGAAAAGCAGAGACACACCTACAGAGGGAGACAGAGAGACAGAGAGAGAGACAGAGACAGAGAGAGAGAGAGAGAGAGAGAATGAGCGAGTGTGAGTTTCCTTCTTCTGGTTCACTCCCCAAATGCCTGAGCAGCCAAGGCTGGGGCCACACTGAAACCAGGAACCTAGAACCCCATCCGGGTCTCCCACCTGGGTGGCAGGGACCAAGTAACGTGAGCCCTCACCTGCCGCCTCCCAGGGTGCATGTTGTCGGGATCCTGGGATCTGAAGCAGAGGAGCCAGGACTTGAACCAGGCACTCCCTTACAGGAAGTGGGCATCCCAGCAGCAACTTAGCTGCTGTGCCACGCGCCTGCCCCTGTTGGGGAATGTCTTCTGTTCCTTCACACGCTTGCGTGCCTGAATGGGAGCTCACGCCAGCCTCTGTACTCAGGCCAAAATGCCTTCCCCACCCCAGCACATGTACCGACGATGGTGCAGGTCCCTAACGAGTCCTCATTTCCATCTGCTCTTGGCGTGCTCAGCTCTTATCTCCATTTTCATGTATTAACGTGGATCTCCTCACAGGCATAGTTCCTACCTGGAGAAAGAGACTGTGCGTGTTCAAAGAGCAGGGCTGGGCCAGGCCAGAGTCAGGAGCTCAGAGCTCCATCTGGGTCTCGCATACGGGTGGCGGGGACCCACGTCCTTGCACCCTCTTCTGCTTTCCTGGGTGCTTTAGCAGCGAGCTGCATTGGAAGTGGAGCTGCCAGGGCTAGAACCGGTGTTCCACCGTGGGATGCCAGTGTTGCAGGCAGCAGCTTAACCCACTGCGCTGCAGTGGGACCCCACAACTGGGCTTCTTACCCAGTTACTGAGGTTTGCAAAGGTGCTCGCTGTGGGTGGACCCCTTTGCTGATGCACCCCACGACTCAAGTTGCATCAGAGCCACTGCACTCTGTCCATCCCTGTGTCACACGCTGGGGCTTACCCAGGGGAGGGGCCTGACCTCCTCCCTGGGCGTAGCCTTGTCCGAGGGCTCTGTGCGTGCTTGGTGACTGATGGAACAAGTCAGTGGGTGAGCGGCCATTCTGTACGTTTTCCAAGATGACAATAGGACAGCAGACTGGACATTTCTCACTGCTTCCTTCAACATACCGGACACTTTTTTATATAATTATCTTTCAGTGTGCTTACATGGGAAAGTGTGGGTTTCTTAGGCTCTTTTCATAAAACTCTCTTTGGCTGTGTGTGGGGAGCAACTGGGAGCAACTCGGACTAGACTAAGTTACTAGAATTAAGACTTATTCTATGCATCTGCTCTCCCACAATATGGCGCTGAGAAGGGAAACAGCTTCTACACAGCTGCCTCCAGTTCAACCAATAAACTGTAGGACCTGCTCCTGATTGGAGGGGAGCAGCGTACTCAGCGTGTGGGTAGCAGAGTTGGGATTGGCGGAGGAGGACTATAAAGGAGGAGAGAGCCAACATGCACCAGGAACATCTAAGGGGAACATCCAGAAGGAACACCTGTGCAGCCCCCGAGAGAGCCGGCCGGCGGTGTGCCGCTCCCCTGCGGAAGTGGGGAATGTGGCAGGGGGAACCGCCCTTCCACGGAGGTGGAAGGGTTGGTAGCCAACCCGGGAAGAACCAGCAGCAAACCTGGGGAGGGCCGAGCAGACGAAAGAACAACGCAGGGTCCTGTGTGGTTCCTCCACGAAGACGGGGAGCGACAGCTGTGGACTTGAATTACTGAGTGTGAGCTTCTTGTCTGTAGGTTTTCACTTCCTTCTGCCGGGGCCCCGGAGATACCTGAAGAACCGTGACTGCCATCTGACACTGACGCGGGTGACAGTCAAGGTCATGGGCACGCCTTGTGCTTTGTTCATCTCAAGCTAACATTCTACTTGGTGGGGCAGGCTGAGCAAGGTTCTGGAAACGTCCACTGAGTCCCTCAGTTGCTCTGAGACTAACTCAGTCGCAGCTTTGATGCTGAGGGGGTACAGCCCCCTCCCTCCCTCCCTGCCTGCCACCCTCGGTCCTCTGTGTCCAGGTGCTCAGTCCCTACTGGAACTCTGAGCTTCCGATTTGGTTCCTGACGACCCAGCAGAAAGCTCCCTGCGCCCTGACTCACAGGCCCTCAAAACCACGACCTTCTGTTTCGGTGTCCGGGTTGGGGCTGGACTTCCCATAGGGTCCTTCCTTCTGCGTCTGCAGACCGGAGCCGGCGTCCTGGCTGTGTGGCTGTGTGGCTGTGTGGCTGTGTGGCTGTCACAGGCTCGAGCGAGCCATGGGATCAGGCGGCAGCTCCGCGGCACCTGTGATGCCGGACTTGGCGATGCTCTTGCCGCCTTCCTAACCTTTTCCCAGGAAGTGTCCCACGTGGAGTTTTCCACAGCCGAGGGAATACTCCAGGGGCTGCATTCTGTGGGACCGGGTAGTTTCCAGCCCCAAAGGTCACGAAGGTTGATGGCTGGAGGAGGAGTCGCCTGCGCCACGCTTGGAATGCAGAGGCGCTAGGTACCGTCAGGCCCTGGTCCCCCACCTCCCTCCCTCTGCTTAAAGTGTCCTTGCCCTGCCTTTGTGTTAGCAAATCAACTGCTCACTAGAATCAACTTGGAGGCCTGAAGGGGAGGTACAGCCAGCCCTGCAGGATTCTAACGATCGATCAGACTCCTGAGGCCGTCTGCTTCCCCGGTAACAGCATGGTGCCCGATCTCGTCTTGAGCGATGTCTTTCCCGGGAACCCCAGAACGGCCACCTGCCCGTACCCACTCTGTCATCGTCAACCTCCCCTAAAGGACCTGATATCGGTGTTTAGTTGAAGGAAGGCTTTGGGCTCTGCAGACCAGCCAGGGCAACACTCAGCTCCAAGGTCAGTCTATAAGGACAATGACCCCGGTCCCTCGGGGAGCCCGGAATGAGGGCCCAGCTGCCCGACCCCTTGTGCTGTGTGTTGCAGCAAACACCTAGTTTCTCCCTCCACCTGTGTCAGGTGAGTGGGCCCAGTCCGGGGGTCCTACAGCAATCCCCGCAGCCAGTATTGGGGTTGTTCTTCACCCAGATGATGTGAGAGCAGGTCCCTGGTTGGAGCCAGAGTCAGAGGTGAAGGCAGGCAGGCCAGAGGGAGGGGCTGGGGTCTGACCGGGGAAGATCTTGGCGCTGGGAGGGCTTTGGGCAGCGGGAAAGCCACGTGAGGCTGGAGGCCCTTGGACGGGGAGGCGGACCAGGTCATCTGTGAGACTGAGCACTCCAGTGCCCACAGCCACAAGGTCGGGTGGGAGACTGGAGGGAAGGAGGAACAAGTGAGGGAGGCAGGCCGGGTCCCAGGGCAGAGGCAGGGAGCGCCCACCTGTGGGACCGGAGTCTGGAGTGGAGAAGGCTCGGCATGAGGGAGGGCAGCAGTGTGGTCAGTGGGCTGCCCCACCAGCTCCTTCCCAAGGCCTCTGAGCACATTTGCTCCTCTACTAAGCGCTCCCTATGGCCCCTGGGGAACAGTGCGCTAGGCAGGTGCTAAGAATACCTGCCGCTTATCTCACTTATCCCAGCTCCAGTAGCACCTGCCTTTATTTCTGTAACCCCTCTCCCTGGGGTGGACCCAGACCTGCCAGCTCCAGTTTCCTGACAATGTGGTTCTCTGCACAGCTTTCAAAAACACTCTTGCAGGCTCTGCTGGCCTTACGTAAGTGGACGTGCTGTTTTTTTTTTTTTTTTTTTTTTAAATGAAGGAATTGCGTCTTTTCACAGTGGCGACTGCCGGCCGCAGGGGTGAGGCACCTTATTTTGGCCGTGCTGGGCATCCCTGCCCCCAGGATGTGAGGTGGCGTTAGGACTCCTGCGTGCTACTCGGAGGGCTGGCTGTAAACGCTTTCCACAGCCCTCTCTCCACACAGCTTGTTCTCATCCCGGACACCCACAAGCACCTGCCCCCTGAGGTGCTCGACCTGCCAGGCCCAGTGAGGCGTGGGCCTTTTTATCCTGTGTCCTATTTAAGAAACTTCCCCATGAGGGGCTGGCCACTTGTGTTCACAGGTCAAGGCAGTGGACGTGGCGATGTCTGTCGTGTTTGAGAGACCTGGGTGTGGGAGTACAGCGGTTAAGTTGCTGCGTGGATGCCCACATCCCACATGGCAGTGCCTGGCTGGAGTCCTGCACTTCCTGTCCAGCCCCAGCTGATGTGCACCCTGGGTAGCAGCAGGGTTGGCTCAAGGGCTTGGGCCCCTGCCAGCTCTGTGTTTGTGGGAGATCCGGATTGAGTTCCAGTGCCCTACTTTGGCTGTTGTGAGCATGCAGGGAGTGAACCAGCAGATGGAAGATCTCTCTTTGTCCCTTTCTCTGTGTCTCTCTGCCTTTCAAATAAAAGGAAGATAAATAAATGAAAATGAAAAGGCCTGGAAGTCATTACGATGGCCATGGTTAGCTGCCATGATCCCAACACACGTTTGTCCTGTCTCCTCCCGGGGAGCTATAAATGGCTTTTAGAGGTTAAGAATCTGGCCGGCGCCGCGGCTCACTAGGCTAATCATCCACCTTGCGGCGCCGGCACACCGGGTTCTAGTCCCGGTCGGGGTGCCGGATTCTGTCCTGGTTGCTCCTCTTCCAGGCCAGCTCTCTGCTGTAGCCCGGGAGTGCAGTGGAGGATGGCCCAAGTGCTTGGGCCCTGCACCCCATGGGAGACCAGGAGGAAGCACCTGGCTCCTGGCTTCGGATCAGCGCAGTGCGCCGGCCGCAGCACACTGGCCACGGCGGCCATTGGAGGGTGAACCAATGGCAAAAGGAAGACCTTTCTCTCTGTCTCTCTCTCTCACTGTCCACTCTGCCTGTCAAAAAAAAAAAAAAAAAAAAATCTAAAAACACAGAAATGACAGCTAATCAGCAGAACAACAGTCGGCTTCCTAACAGCGCGTGAGAAATCGGGCTGTCTAAACACCGGAAACCAACCTCCCAGGGCCGGCCCTGCGGGGCAGTGGTTAATCTGCCCGCAGCACTGGCAGCCCGTACTGGAGTGCCAGTGTCAGTCCCGACTGCTTTCCTTGCAATCCAGTTTCCTGATAATGCACCTGGAAAGGCAGAAGATGGTGGCCCAAGTCCTTGGATCCCTGCCACCCACACGGGAGACCCAGATGAAGCTCCTGGCTCCTGGCTTCAACCTGGCCCAGCCCTGGCTGTTGAGGCCATTTAGGGAGCGAACCAGCAGATGAGAGATCTTCCCTGTCTCTGACACTGTGCCTTTCAACTACATGCATCCATTTGGAAAATTCTACTTCTCTGAGGATCGCTCGGCTGATATTACATTTGCAGCCTTTTTTCTTTTTGTGACACATCCAGGAGCTCCATCAGGTCTCCCACGTGGCGGCAAAGACGCATGTGCTTGGGCCGTTGTCTGCACATGAGCAGGAAGCTGGATCAGAGGCAGAGCAGCCTGTTTTCACAGGATCCCAGTGTCTCAAGCAGCGGCCTAACTTGCCGCACCACGACGCCGACCCCTTAGTTTATTTTTAAATAAATTGAAATTGTGTTGACTCAACACTCTGACTCAGCCTGGTCTGCTAATGTGTGGTTCTGGTTAACCGAGCATTTGTATTCACTGGGATGAAGGCCTTCACAGCAGGGCATCCTGGAGGAGGGAGGTTGGTCCTGTCGCTCTTAACTTCAGGCCAGTGTGGATCGTGATGTTTGCTTGTGAATGATGCAAGTTGCCCGGAACCGTTCAGAAACAGGGAATGATTGGTAGAGGTCGCTTCTGCTCCAGGCTCACTGTGTTGCTTATTTTCAAGATTTGCTCCAAGGCAAATACAACCCAGCCCGCTCCTCGCTCCTCCAGTGCCGGCAGTGGTCCAAGCGCCAGGGAGGGCTTCTGGCTAAAGAGACAGAGAGACAGAGGTCTTCTGTCCAGTAGTTCACTCTCCAAATGGCTACAACCTCTGGGGCTTGGGCAGGTCAAAGCCAGGAACCAGGAGCTTCATCCAGGTTTCCCATGTGGATGTAGGGGCCCAAGGACTTGGGCCATCTTCTGCTGCCTTCCCAGGCACATTAGCTGGGAGCTGGGTCTAAAGTGGAGTGGCCAGGTCATGAACAGGCACCCATATGGGACACCAGAGTCACAGGCGGTGGCTTAACTGGCTACTCCACATGGGGCTGGCGCTGTGGCACAGTAGGTTAATCTGGTTCTAGTCCCGGCTGCTCCACTTCCAGTCCAGCTCTCTGCTATGACCTGGGAAAGTGGTAGAAGATGGCCCAAGTCCTTGGACCCTGCACCCACGTGGGAGACCAGGAAGAAGCGCCTGGCTCCTGGCTTCAGATCAGCGTAGCTCCGGCAGTAGTGGCCGTTAGGAGAATGAACCAATGGAAGGAAGACCTTTCTCTCTGTCTCTCCCTCTCACTGTCTGTAACTCTAACTCTCAAATAAAATAAATAAAATCTTAAAAAAAAAAAAAAAACCTGGCTACTCCATAGTGCCGGCCTCAAGTAACATCATTTTAGGGCAACGTAGTTGCTCCCCAAGGCCTGGTAGGACCGTGTGAGCTTCATTCTCTGAAAATACATGTATAGGACTTACCATGCAGGCTAAGGGTGATGACTGGTCTTCAGGGCAAATAGTGACCCTTTTCTTTCCATGTATAGTCTTTTAAAATTTCACAAGAAATGAGAGTGAATAGAAGCTGTTAAGAGCCGTTTCACTTCTGAACGTGTGTGTGGCGCTGGTCCTGCTTCCCCAGGCCACGCCACCGCCCTGCTCTGTCCTGCAGGAGCCCCAGGGACTCCACAGGGTGGAACATGCTGGTTACTGTCCGTGCTCTCAGCGGGACTTCTCCAGGATGTGGGTGACTGACAGGTGCAGGGCCCGCTGCCGCCCCCACCCCCGACCTGCACATTCTGAGAGGTGAGCAGACTGTTACAGGCTGTTTAATCATTTCCGTATCGAAACTGGACGGAGAATAAAAACATCCTCTGCTGTCCTTGGTAAATGTGGGGTGATTATTGCCTCTCCCCTTATTTTTGACATCGTTGCTATAATTTTTTATGGTGAGTTCTTCCCTCACCAAGACATATGCAGTGGTACCCAATGTATATTTAATTTCTGGTTTTTCGCATTAGATACTTGGTCATTTCGCTTCTATTAGGAGGCAGATGTTCCTCATTAGGTTACGTGGGCAGGCTCTGTTCCTTAGATGTGTTCAGGGCAGCTGATTGTAAAGGCGCTGGCACAAGGCCACGACTGGGTAGCCCCCACAGGGCCCGGGGGTGTCGGGATTGTGAAGTGACCACCCCACCTCTGTCGCTTGGGCCATTCCCTAGCTCGCTACAGATACTGAACTCCCATTCATGGCGTGGTCCTCCCATCACCCTGAGAACGGGCAGGGGCACAGGGCACTCAGCGTCCACTGTGCTGTGGGTATTTACTGAGCACTCAACAAGGGTGGGTCCGAGCCACAGCTGGGACCCCAAGTGGGTGTGGACTGAGCTCCATGAAGCCTGCATCTCATCTAGGTGAACACAGGGAGTCCCAGGTGTGACAGGGCCACAGAGCTGAGGACAGGCTCCGAGGACCCAGGACAGAAGGTCTGACAGCCCTGTCCAGAGATGCCATGGCGGAGGGGAGATGGAGGCGCCCTCTGTCGCCTTTGTTTATGCTGGCAGTGAGGACGACCATGGGAGTGTGTGTTGTGTGCATGAGAGATGGGGTCAGGACTTCTATCTCCATGGAGTCCTTTTGGCTGTAGCAGGTGAAAAGCTTGGGGGGAAGCCCAGGTGAGTGAGAGCCTCAAGGGTGCAGGAGGTTGTGGCCGGCGCCATGGCTCACTTGGTTAATCTTCCGCCTGCGGCGCTGGCAACCCATATGGGTGCCGGGTTCTAGTCCTGGTTGCCCCTCTTCCAGGCCAGCTCTGCTGTGGCCCGGGAAGGCAGTGGAGGATGGCTCAAGTCCTTGGGCCCTGCACCTCATGGGAGACCAGGAGGAAGCACCTGGCTCCTGCCTTCGGATCAGCGCAGCACCGGCCGTAGCGGCCATTTGGGGGTGAACCAATGGAAGGAAGACCTTTCTCTCTGTCTCTGTCTCTCTCTCTAACTGTGCCTGTCAAAAAAAATTAAAAAAAAAGAAAAGGGTGCAGGAGGCCTGGGCATGGGAGAACGATGGGGCTGAGGGAGCGTGGGGTCGAAGCTTCCATTCCTTGGCTTGAGCAGGTGTGTGTGCCTGTCACGGTGGGTGCTGTGTCTTCTCCGAGGTGGGCAGGACTGGACACTGAGGGGTCAGCGGGAGGAGGTGGACATTGGAGATCGTGATACTGATGCACCCAAGATGTTCTTGAAAAATTAGACGAGACCGGGCACGTCCAGGGTGGCGTGGCTGAGCATTAGGCCCTTGGCCGAAGTGTAGATTAGAAGTACGTTATTTCAGAGACTTAAAAAGGAAAGAAGTGCCAGCTGCGAGTCTGGGCCCTGGGCTTCTGATGATAGCTGTGAGGTGGGGGCAGAGGGGGCCCCCGGGTCCTGTCCGCGGGCTGGAGTATCGGTCAGCTCAGATCGTGGAACCCAGAGACCTGCTTCACTCACAGACGCACAGCCAGGTGGGGCGGCCGGCAGGTGACATCTGGGACAGTCTGGAGGGGGGACTTCTGTGCTGTGCAGCTGGCCCTGATGGCTTTTAGGAAGGCTGCCTTACAACCAGCCCCACCATTAGCCCCTCTTCTCTTCCGAGTGCCAACCCCCTAACCAAGCCCTGCTCTTCCTGGTGACCACTCCCATCCTGAGGCTGCTTGGGGGCCAGCGGCCATTGGTCAGGCCATTGACGTCACTCTGGAGAGGACAAGGGCTCCAGGGTCCATGTGCCGGGAAACCGGGGACCAGAGGCCAGACGTTAGAAGATTCTCCTCGCCTTCTGCTTCCCAGGGTTGTAGGAGCTGTGTGTGCCGGCAAGCAGGGCAGAGACCGGACGTAGAGTTTTTTTTTTTTTTTTGGACAGGCAGAGTGGACAGTGAGAGAGAGAGACAGAGAGAAAGGTCTTCCTTTGCCGTTGGTTCACCCTCCAATGGCCGCCGCAGCCGGCGCGCTGCGGCTGGCGCACCGCGCTGATCTGATGGCAGGAGCCAGGAGCCAGGTGCTTTTCCTGGTCTCCCATGGGGTGCAGGGCCCAAGCACCTGGGCCATCCTCCGCTGCACTCCTGGGCCACAGCAGAGAGCTGGACTGGAAGAGGGGCAACCGGGACAGAATCCGGCGCCCCAACCTGGACTAGAACCTCGTGTGCCGGCGCCGCAAGGTGGAGGATTAGCCAAGTGAGCCGCGGTGCTGGCCCAGACGTAGAGTTCTTACGATTCGAGGATACCACAGCCTGCCTCCTGGTTTTCCCGGCGATGGCCAGCGGGCTCTCCACTGAGCTTTTTCAGCTTGCACGGGTCCACAGTCACAGGGAGTGTGCCCACTCTGCACAGAAGGGGTGTGAGAGCACGGGGTGCCTGCAGGGGGCCCTCGTAGAGTGCCTGGAAGTGTGTCCTATGACAAAGCCATGGCAGGACTTTTTGTACCCAAACTTGTGTGTGTGTGCAGCTTTGTAGCTTCTGTCAGCAGCCAATTCTCATCCACGCTGACTGCCTGTGGGTTCCAGAAAGTGGTGACAGGTGCGCAGTTACTGAAGTGTAGGGCATGTGTGGTGAGTCTTCTCCCTCGCGGTGTTTTCTGGGCACTGTCACACCAGGGCATCATGGGGCTCAGGCAGCTGTGTTGAGCCTGGTGTCAGTGCACACACCTGGAGTCCCCATCTCCTTCCCGATCTCTCTGACAGCCTGAGGGGCATGCTGTTGCGTTTATTTCTTTTAAAGATTATTTATTTATTTGAAAGGCAGAGAGCGAGGGAGACACACAAGCACACACACGCACACACACGTTTCTTCCATCTGCTGATTCACTCCCCAAATAGCCACAACAGCTGGAGCTGGGCCAATCTGAAGCTAGGAGCCCGGAGAGTCTTCCAGGTCTCCCATACGGGTGCAGGAGCCCAAGCATTCGGGTCATCTTCCACTGCTTTCCCAGGCCATAGCAGAGAGCTGTATTAGAAGAGGAGCAGCTGGGAGGAGAACTGGTGCCTGTATTGGATGCTGGCATCACAACACCAGCCCCTGGGCGTGGATGCTGTGTGAGTATTGGGGGTGCACTCTTGGTCAGTACCTCATGGATGGCGGGGCAGTCACAGTTCTTCCCGCCACCTGCCTTGGTGGGAGCCATCCTGTGGACGAGAGCACACGTCGAAAACTGTGATGGAATGGGAAGAGGCAGGAGCTGGGCTTGGAGTGTTAGGAGGTACCGTGGGCTGAATTCTGAATATTCAAATGGAATTAAGACAGAAATAAAAGTTATTTTTTTTTTTTTACTCTTCTCTCATCTCTTTTTCCTGAACACACAAAAAAATCTCAACAACAGAAATAGAAACAAAACCAGCCCAGTATTTCCAGCAAAGGAAATGTGCAACAAGCAGTCAGGGGAATGTCCACACTGGTTTTAATTTTTGCAAGGCAATGCACACGTTCCCAGAGACATTGCTTAACAGTGATTATCTTGGATGGAGTCAGATATTTTTTTGGTCACCGTTGGTTGGCTTTTTTTCCATGGCATCTGGGGAAACATCTTAAGCTGGATTCTCTACTTCCCCAAGAACAACAAACAGATTTTTACCCCATTTTTCATTTCTGGTGCTAAATGAATGCGTCCCCTTTCGTGGCGTCTGCAATGTGACTCGGGCGACATCGCCCCGGGAAAGTTGCCTGTCAGCGATTGTGACGGGGTGCTTGCACGTGACGTAGAAAATACAGAGGTCACGTGTGTGACTACACAGCCGCAGTCTGGACTTTCCCCGGGGTGCTTGGCGTTAAGGATGTGGCTATCCGTGCAAACACGGTAGGTTAAAAGGCGAGAACTGGTTTTGAGCAGCCCGGCACCCACCAGCCGCTTACCAGGTGAGTGAGTCACGGTTCGGAGCGAAGCGCTGTGGGAAGTACACCGAGCTGTTTCACCCTCTGGGCATTGGGAGCGTCTGGCACGGTCATTTTTAGTCTGCTCACTGTCGGCTGAACGTTGGGCGGGAAATCCGATCATCGAAGTGGTGAGTTGCAGGCAAACAGGATGGCGTCACTGCTGACCGACTGGTGGAAGGCCCGTGGGTGTGTGAAGCTGGCTGTCGGTTGAGCGGGCTTTGGCCTTGTTGTGGACTTCAGAAGTCCTGTTGGATCCCTCGAGTAGACACTAGGCATCTTTACAGACCCAGACCAGGTCCACAGAACCACTTGGACACCACCCACCCGTGTGGCTGCCAGTGTTGTCGGTGTCTTTACTTTGTTGTGTAGGGGACTGGATGAAAACTTCCACGCTATTCACTCCCAACGAGTGAACATGGATGAGCAGCTAGTTATGCACTCTCTCTTTAAATTTATTTGAAAGAGTTCCAGAGAACACACACACACACACACACACACACGTCTTTCATCAGCTGGTTACCAGCAACAACTGGAGCTGGATTGATCTGAAGCCAGGAGCCAGGAGCTTCATCCAGGTCTCCCACGCAGGTACAGCGGCCTGAGCACGCGGGCCATCTTCTACTGCTTTCCCAGGCCACAGCCGAGTACTAGATCGGAGGGGGAGCAGCTGGGACACGAACTGGCGCCCACATGGGATGCTGACATCACAGGCAGCGGCTTAACCTGCTATGCCACAAAGCCAACTCCGTCGGCTCGCGTTTTAATTTCTCATTCCATAAATAGCTGAGGGATTCCTGCGAGGCAGGAATGAAGAGCTGGTGAAGATGCTGTTATTAATTTACAGCGATGTTGTTATGCATGAAGTATTTTAGTTTCAAGCCTTTCTTGATCTTTCCTAGGACCCACTATGATTCACTAAAGCAGAGCATTCAAAAATAATCTCTTTGTCCAGGGGAGACGTCGTTGTTCCTGAAATGGTTGCTTCGAAATGTTGGATGTCGTGGAGGGTGTCGTGAGCCGGCCACTTCCAAGTGCATCCCGCGAGGGCTGTGCCAGTTATCCCTCTTTTAAAAATGAGGAGGGTGTGGCCGGGTGCCGCGGCTCACTAGGCTAATCCTCCACCTTGAGGCGCCGGCACACCAGGTGCTAGTCCCGGTCGGGGCGCCGGATTCTGTCCCGATTGCCCCTCTTCCAGGCCAGCTCTCTGCTGTGTCCCGGGAGTGCAGTGGAGGATGGCCCAAGTGCTTGGGCCCTGCACCCCATGGGAGACCAGGAGAAGCACCTGGCTCCTGCCTTCGGATCAGTGCGGTGCGCCAGTCGCAGCACGCCGGCCACGGTGGCCACCGTTGGGTGAACCAACGGCAAAGGAAGACCTTTCTCTCTGTCTCTCTCTCTCTCTCACTGTCCACTCTGCCTGTCAAAAAAATAAAAATAAAAAAAATGAGGAGAGCGAGGCTCAGTGCGGTCAAATTCTTCACTCAAATTCTCACCGTTTGCAAGTGGCCGTGCTGGGCAGTGAGCTACTCCCGAGGGACCAGGAGAATGCTCTCCTCTGTCACCTGCAGCCTGGGAGGCGTTCAGATGTTGAAGTGGAACAAGTGACTGTGCAAGGCCTTTCTTCCAGGAATCTCAGGTGGCAGATGGGTCTGGTGTGGTTGCTGCTGTCTCTTGCGTCACTGGGGCCTCGCACCAGCCCCAGAACCAGAGGACGTCCCCAAGCCTGCAGACACCCAGCGGGACAGGTACAGATCCTCCCAGTCACCTCTCACAGACTGCCCCGCAGTTCCTGCTCCTCCCAGGAGATGCAGAGTCGCACAGCGCGGAGGGGGAAGAAGGCTTCATCATTCCCGAAGCTTCCTCGCAAAGCCCCAGAGGGTAACCCCGCAGTCTCCACCGTGTGCCCACGGATGTGATGAGGCTGCTGTGGGATGCCTGTGTTTGCGTGGACCAGGCAAACTGCTTGTTAACCCACTGGTCTCATTCCTCCCCTCTCAACCACCGAGTACTGCTGTGTGAGACGTGTGTGTGCAGGGGCGTGACTTCTTGGTACAGGTGTGTTTCTGTGTGAAGGAAGTGTTAGTGGGTTCAATGATCAGTTACTGTTTACTAAGTAAGAAAAGCTGTCGGTGAAATGAAACATATTCCAACTCTTACAACAAGTGAGAAGTCAGTGGGACCACTGGAGACCCCGTGCTGAAGATATGTTTGGGGAACAAATTGTTCGCAGAAGTACGGGAAAAGTGATGGTATCTACTTCAAATTTCAAATTCTTCACAGGGAAATAAACATCCCTGGAGAGAGGCTTTTGTCTCCACTCTTGGTGATGCGATTACTGGCAAATTATAACTGTGACGAAGGTTAGAGAAAGAGCATCTTAAGGTTATACAGTGTGTCACACTTTTTAAAATATTTATTTGAAAGAGGTTCAGGGGGCAGAGAGAGAGAGAGAGAGAGAGAATCTTCCATCCACTGTTGACTCCCCAAGTGATTGCAATGGCCAGGGCTGGTCCACGCTGAGCCAGGAGCTTCATCCGGGTCTCCCACGTAGGTGCAGCGACCCCAGCACTTGAGCCATCCTCTGCTGCTTTCCCGGGCACATTAACGGGAGCTGAATTGGAAGTAGAGCAGTTGGGCCTTGAACCATATGGGATGCTGAAATTGCAGATAGAAGCTTTTCTCCTTATGCCACAACAGTGGCTGTGGAGTTTCAAACTGTTAAAATGGCCTTCCTGTCACAGGTACTCCAGAGATGCTGAGATTCGATGTAAGGCGTTTCTGAGTATTTAGTCCGTGTGTGGCAGCCGGTGAAATGTCTGCACCTGTGATTGTCTAATAATTTAGGTGCGTTCTTGTCCCCAGCTTACAGAAAAGAATTGAAATAATGGATGTCAGTTTGCTTGTCTTGGCCGCTGGGAATCTTAAGTCCTCAGCGCAGTCACAGTGGTGTGTTTTGTGTACTTTTGTTCATCTTTTCTCATATTTTCTTTACAATTTCACTCCCGTGTATAGCTTTGCAAATCAGCGTGGTTCCTTGTTTTTCTCTGGGTTTGCTGTAAAAGCAGGAATGAAGTGGACGACTACGTGATCCATGTCCGCAGCTTCTGCCTGCACCGTTGCTTCCTTGCTAATCTGTGACGGAGCCGGGACTGGACCTGGCTGCCTGCTCCCTTCCCCCAGGGCTGGAATCTCACTGATCATGAAAGTCCCGCGTGGGATTTCTCCTCTTGCAGACTGCATCTCCACCCTCAAAAAGAGACAAGAGGAAAGATGAAAAGAGAAAGCACACACATGAGTGGATGAAGAAGCCACTCAAGTAGCGTTCAGGGGCAGAGAGCACCTGTTCCCAGCTCACTCCCTGCCCCGCCTGCCTCCTCTCCTTACCAGGTCTGACTGCAGGGCAGCAGGGGAGGCACAGTGGCCACACAAGTCTCTGCACCCGAGGGGTTCTCCCAGTGAGAGAGCGTGGCTAACAGGCGGCATTTTCTATCCATCAGAAGGCAGACACGGATGCAAACCAGTGCCTCATTGACCTAACTGAAGGTGTTTTGCAAACATGCGGGTGCAAGATGTGCCACTGTGCACACACCATGTCAGAAACAGGCTAGGCTCAGCCAAGGCAGCTCCTCCGATGCGTGAGAGTGGAGAGGCGGTGCTGAGAGCCACGGCCCAGAGCCAGTGTCACTGCAGCCACCTCTCTGTGACGTATCTCTGCTTAGGAGACCCTGCATACAGCAAACAGCGCCATTCCCAACCTACTGATGTTTTCTAGACTTTACCAAAAGGAGAAATGATTTTTGAAAATGTCTTCCATTTATTAAGTAGTTTATTAAGTAGTTATTGAATATATCAATAAGCCAATGAGTGGAAAATGACAAAACGAATGAGATAATAGAGACAGGAATGTTGTCCAAGTTTTGTTGGAAAGAGAGAGAACTCTGATTGGCTTATAGATATGGCCAACCCTTGTAGCTTTGGGGATGTGGACTTAGAAAGCTGTGATGTGTGATGTTATTTTTGCAGGAGAGAATCAACATAACATGGGCCAGATTAGGGCACAGAGAATCTTCCTCTTAGAAAACAGAGACGGGGCTGGCGTTGTGTTGCGATGGCTAAGCCACTGCTTGCATGCCAGAACCCCGCGTCCCCATGATCACTGGCTAAGTCCTGGCCGCTCTGCTTCCGATGCAGCTCCCTGCTGCTTGACGTACCGGAGAAGGCATCGGAAGATGGCTCAAGTGCATGCATGGCCTCTGCTGCCCACGTGGGAGACTGGGTGCAGTTCCTGGCTCATGGTTTTGGTCTGACCCAAGATCTGGCCCTTGTGGCCATTTGAAGAGTGAATCAGTGGGTAGAAGATTATCTCTCTCTCTCTTTCTCTCTCAGTTTCTCTCTCTCTCTCTCTCTAAGATTTATTTATTTACTTGGAAGTCAGAGTTACACAGAGAGAGGAGAGGCGGGGCAGGGGGGGAGGAGGTCTTTCATCCACTGGTTCACTCTCCAGATGGCTGCAACAGCCAGAGCTGTGCCAATCCGAAGCCAGGAGCCAGGAGCTTCTTCCAGATCTCCCACACGAGTACAGGGGCTGAAGGTGTTGGACCATCTCCTACTGCTTTCCCAGGCTACAGCAGAGAGCTGGATTGGAAGAGGAGCAGCCGGGACTAGAACCAGTGCCCATATGGGATGCCGGCACTGTAGCTGGCGTCTTTACCTGCTATGCCACAGCATTGGCCATCACTCTCTCTGTGTCTCTCTCACTCCCACTCCCACTCTCATTCTCACTTTGCCTTTCAAATAAATAAATAAATAAGTAAATTGTAAAAAAGAGGAAACAGGTTAGAGTGAGCCTTTCGCACAGCAGTTACGACACTGCTTGGGATGCCAACTTCCTGTATTCAAGTGCCAGATTTAAGTACCTTCATTCTGCTTCTGATCCAGCTTCCTGCTCATGCAAACCCTGGGAGATGATAGCGCAAGTACTTGGCTCCCGGCCACGCTTGCGGCTGAACTGGATAATCCGCTTTCTCCTGAAGCTGGGAGCCGGGAACTCAATCTTGTAGTCATGTAAGTGGCAGGGACCCATGTCACTGAGCCATCACCCACTGCCTCCCAGGGTGCACAGGAGCAGGAAGCTGGATTGAAAGCAAGAAGTGGGGACTCCAACCCAGGTCCTCTGATGGGGGATGCAGGGATTCCAAGCAGGGTTGAACTGCTGCCCCCAGCTCTGCCTGACAGGCTGTCTTAAACCTGAGGAAGAAGCTGGCGCTGCGGCTCACTAGGCTAATCCCCCGCCTTGCGGTGCCGGCACACTGGGTTCTAGTCCCGGTCGGGGTGCCGGATTCTGTCCCGGTTGCCCCTCTTCCAGGCCAGCTCTCTGCTGTGGCCCGGGAGTGCAGTGGAGGATGGCCCAAGTGCTTGGGCCCTGTACCCCATGGGAGACCAGGAGAAGTACCTGGCTCCTGCCATCGGATCGGTGCGGTGCACTGGCCGCAGTGGCCATTGGAGGGTGAACCAACAGCAAAAGGAAGACCTTTCTCTCTGTTTCTCTCTCTCAGTGTCCACTCTGCCTGTCAAAAAAAAAAAAAAAAAAAAAAAAAAAAAGAAATCCTGAGGAAGTCCGTGGGAGCAGACATTATTCTTTTGGCTGTCTCTCCTTGATGAGGAGAAAGAATGACCCAGGGAGTGTGGAGCGGTTGAGCTGGGGCTGCAGAGGTGGGCGAGAATGGGGACCCAGGGAGGCCAGAGGGTGGAGGGAACCTCCCGGCACCCCCACCCATCGATGAGTCTCACGGGTTCATGCATTCATTCCTTCGTTGGCTCATCTGTCGGCTCACTCACGTCATCTCTTCCACCTTACCTCGGAACACGCTGCTCCGGGGTCCAGCAAGGAGGACCTTTCTGGGGTGCTTGGAACTCTGGGGCAGCTGGGTCACTTTTGCTGATTTTGCCAGATCCCGATGGAAGCGAGAGGCTTGGCTTTGGGGTGAGTCAGTCAGTTACGTGGATGCCCGCATTCCGGGCGAGTTAAGTTATTGATAAACTAATTCCTTAATTAATTGGTCATGGGCAGGATGCTGAGGGAGGCGTATCCGTGCAGGGGCAGAAGCTCTAGAACTCGCGTCCTTAACCCCTTCCCTGCTGAACGGACTACCTGCCTCCTGCCTTGTGTTGCTCTGCTGGTTGATCCTGGGAGTCGTGGGGACTCCGAGGGGTTTGTGGAGTGGGCATGAGGAACTGTTCATCTGTCCTTCCGGCCCCCAATTTTGTAATTACAATTGTTTCACTTCCAGCCGGGCTTTGATCTTTCCTCTAAACTGTCTTTGCAGAGCTATTAGCCGGATACTTTGTGTCTAGCATGCATCCCATTGACACGAACGTCAGGTGCACACACACCCACCTATGGGGTGAGCCTAATTTATCACTGCCGGATTTTCATGTCTAGCCTGGGGCTGGGCTGTGAGAGACAAAGCACTTGCACATTTCCTTCTGCTTGCCAAACATCTCTCTGAGTTATGTTGCATTGAGTCTTTGATTCCACCCCCCCCCCCATCTTGCCTTATTTGTGAGCTCAGCTCTTTCTGTATGCATATTTCGATCATTTGGCTCTGAGAGACATTTTAAAAAGTATTCTTTATTTATTCAAGATTGAGATATTTTTAATGCAGTGCTATGGAATCCACAAGAGTGCAGTTTTTTTTTTCCTTCTGTTTTATGGAAAAGCTTGCTGCTCACAGGAAAACCCAAACGTAACAGTCTTCTCTATTTTCAAGTACGCCCAGGTCAGTCCACCACGCTGGGTAAGTACCTGGAGAGCAGACAGAGCTCGCAGCCCATCCAGTGACAAGGAAGGGCACGTGGGTATCTGGTGGCTTGCACGTGGTCCCGGAGCCAGCCACACCCAGCTGGACACCTGACCCGTGTTCTCTGTGGCTGCTGGCTTCTCTTCCCACTGTCTCTGTGCCCAGACTCCCGGCTGTGTGGGACCCAGGAGCTAGCCCTCAAGAGAGTGTCTGTGTGGGTGACGCTAATGTCCCCCCTGCCCCCGGGGTTTTTTTGTTCCTGAGATGCTCAGAAAAGTCACTTCTGGTCCCCTCTGCTTCGTGCTCGTCTTATACCCGGCACTGCCCAGGGAGGCACCCACTTCCTGTCTGCCCTTTGGGACTGTAACTGCCACATCTCTGCTGAGCAGGGGACAGAAGATTCTGGCTTGGTGGGGGGCGGCGCGCGTGGACTTGCCCATCCTGAGCCCTGCTGGCCTCCCGTAAGCAGCTGATGGTTAACTACAGAGCTGATTTATAGGCGGACGGAGACCTGGGGTCTGGGGCCCTGGGGGTTTTGCGAGACTGTGAGCTCCGCTATGTGTGTGTGTTTCCCGGCTTGGCTTTCTTGGTCTTCATTCCCTCTCCACTCGTCTCGTGACTTCTCCATCATTGAGATCCGCCCTTGGTCTCTCTCGCTCTGGGGAAGGCATCGCTCTGCTCCATCCACAGTGTCTCCTGTCTGCTGGCTCCGTTTCAGGTTCTGTAACGATCAGTGTGCAGCTAAACCATTTAGATCGTTGTAAGGATCTGGAGGACGGAATTGGCCTAGAAAGAACTCTCACCAAGTCCCGCGTTTCAAAACAAGAAAACATCAACGATGATTATCTGGTCTCCTTGACTTACTCTTTATTTATTTATTTATTTATTTATTTTTTTATTTTTTGACAGGCAGAGTGGACAGTGAGAGAGAGAGACAGAGAGAAAGGTCTTCCTTTTGCCGCTGGTTCACCCTCCAATGGCCGCTGCGGCCGGCATGCTGCGGCCGGCGCACCGCGCTGATCCGATGGCAGGAGCCAGGAGCCAGGAGCCAGGTGCTTCTCCTGGTCTCCCATGGGGTGCAGGGCCCAAGCACCTGGGCCATCCTCCACTGCACTCCCTGGCCACAGCAGAGAGCTGGCCTGGAAGAGGGGCAACCAGGACAGAATCCGGTGCCCCGACCGGGACTAGAACCCCGGGTGCTGGCGCTGCAAGGCGAAGGATTAGCCTATTGAGCCGCGGCGCCGGCCTCCTTGACTTACTCTTAAACTTCCAACTGAATGATGTACACTCCTCAGCTGAAGTTTGCCTTCAAAAACGCTCCCTTTACAAAAACATGTTTTCCAATTTTAGGTACAACTGAGTCACTGAGAATTGATGTGGCATCAGGGCCCCTAATTATCCTTACTGTTTTTAAACTTTAATAATTTTGTTTTATTTAAAAGGCACACATATACACAGAGACAGAGATAGAAAACTTCCATTTGATGGTTCACTCCCCAAATGCTTCTAACAGCCAAGGCCGGGCCAGGCTGAAGCCAGGAGCCTGGAACTCCATCCGGGTCTCCCAGGTGGGTGGCTGGGGCCCACGTACATGGTCCACGGCCCGCTGCCTCCTGGGGTGTTCATTTGCAGAAAGCTGGGGTCGGGAGTGGACCTGGGGCCTGGAGCCCGGTATTGTGATCTGGAATCCCGGGTGGTGACACTGTGCCGCACACCCACTCCCCTGTTCCGGCTTTGACGGAGGACCTATCCCTGCCGTCTCTGCGGGGACTGTTTGTGTGCTGGCTCCCAGGGAGGGGACGCGGTTTCTAGTTTCTCACTGTTGGCGACGGTCTCGCCCTGAGGATGAGCTCGTGACGTTTCAGCAGAGGATTCCCAGAATCCTCCGGACCCCAGGATCTCCAGCGGAGATGCCCGGATCAGTGCAGGCTCCCGTGCGTGCACGGACTCGCTGAGGGTGGAGGGTTTTCTGCCCTGGAAATGCCCACCTCTTTTCTCTGAGCGCTGCTTTGTCCCATACCTGTGCCGTGCGCCCCTTCAGCGTGTGCACACCTGCGTGGTGGGCTACGCTTCTCTGTGTAGGCAGGGCCTATGCCAGGTCCAGTATTCTACCATTTCCATCTTCAAATTCATAGTGCGTCTTGAACAAGGGGCTTTGCATCTTCCTTCTACGATGGGCCCCACAGAGCTCACCAGGCAGCCCAGCTGGTTCACTCCCTCGCTGGACTCATCTGTCGGGAGTGTCTCCCAGGGGTCAGGCACCATCTGGGGCCCAGGAGCTGTCAGTCAGCCCAGGAGTCAGAAACCCTGCCTCGTGGCTTGTATTCTGGTCGCAGGGAGAGGAGCAAGTTCCAGTGCGTCAGGTGCGAAATTGAGAGGTGATCCTAGGAAAGTGGGGCCAGGCCAAGTGGATCGGGAGAACTTGAAGAGGGGGTCCAAGTTACGTAAGGCCAGGACCCTGCATTGCGACACTTTTCCACATGTCTGGTCGGCCTGGCACTAGTGCTGAGAACTGGAGAGTTCCGCCAACGACACCCAGAGCGCCACCAGATGTGGCTTTCACAGAACAGGAAAAGACCAGAGGACGGAAACTAACGACTGAACCCAAACCAGACGGCGAGTCCTGTGAGAGACGTGCATCAGGGTCCCAGGGCTCGGAGCAAACGCCGTCACCTGGGCCTTCAGAAACGTCCCCTGGGGACGAGCAAACAGCCACTGAAATCCGAGCAAGCAGGCTGGCCAAGGTGGGCACGTGGGCTCCGATCAGAGGGGACACTGGCCGGAAAATCGCGCATGGGAGTAGGGGAGGAAGACTGGAGGGGCAGAGGGTGGGGCGGAGGCCAGCGGGCATCAGGACAGCGAGTGTGGCCTGAGAGGCGTTGGGGGGGGGGGCGGCTGGCCACGTGTGCCTTTCCACCCCTCGGTCCATTCGCCCGTGGCTGCTTTGCCCAACATCTTCGGGGCTGACACCACGTGTCAGCAGGTGCTCTTTCGCATGGGACTGCCTTCTGTTTGTGTATCAAGGTCGGAAGATGGATGCATCGATCTAATGTTACAGAACCTGGACTTTGCACGGGCTGGGTGGGGAGGGGTGGATGCAGCAAGGGCAGGGGGAGCACTACAGACCTGCTCAGGTGAGTGCCTTTCTCCAGAGAGAGGTGGATCACCCAGGCACAGCCGCACGTCGTCTGCCCTTTCTTCTCCCCAAGCACCCTAAAAATCAGTGACCACACTCAGTCTCCACTCCTCCTCTCACCCGGGCTGCCATGCTGGCTCTGCCAGGGGGATGGTGTGGAGCAGGCCAGTCGTCTGCCAGGGGACCCCCACGACACCCAGCGTCTGAAATTTATTGTCTCGAGATAGGAGTGAGACGCCCCATCCTTGGTGATGACCTGGGAGGCTCTGGTCCCTGGATTTAGGAAGGCAACTGGGCAAGCCATAGCCTCTCAGATGAACGGAGGGAAGGTCCGTATCTTCCCCACGCCTGGGAAAATCGGAGCCCTGCTGGGCTCTGTCTGGGAAAAGATTCCCGTTCTGGCTCCCTGCTGCTCTGAGCTTGGCCCTCATGCACCCAGCCAGGCTGGAATTCAGCCTGGGGCATGTGGGGGAGGGGCACATGGCTCCCCAAGCAGGGTCTGGGTGACTGCCCCCCAAGATCTGGAGTCAGATGCCGCACGCAGCTCCTTTGACCGGAGGCAGTGGTGTAATGGAAACCGAAGTCTCGTGGTTCTGTGTGTGTGCAGGGGCGGGGTGGGGGTGGGGGCGGGGGTGGAAGAACACGTGTGTGTAGCATTCTCCGGGTGCACACTGAGGTATTGACTTTCCTCAGCTGTTTGGGGAGCGAGACACTGGACAGCTGGGGGAGGCTGCCAGACTCAACAGCCTTCCCTCCCCCGGGGGCCGGATGCACAGGGGCTGCTGGTCCTGTCCAGACGCATGCCTTTTGCTCGCAGCCGAAGAGTGTGGCCACGAGCTGGAAAGAGTCAGGCACCTCCTGGGTGACCCGGAGTGGTCCCCACTTCCTCCACTGCAGGCGCTGTCAGACTGTGGGCCACACCCGTCCCATCCTGGGTCCCCGTGCCACCCTGTGTGGGGAGAGGCTGATGGACGGCAGGCAGTTGTCTCCGCCCAACAAGGCTCAGTTGTCACAGGGTGTGAAATTCCATCAGGAGGAATGCGCTGCTTGGCCCCGGAAGCCTGGACAGCCAGCTTCCCAGGTAGTGACTGGGAGCAGAGCTCTTCGCAGAGGGAGCGGAAGTGGCCATGGGGAGCTAGGAGCCAAGGAGGAGAAACTGCACCTCATTGCAAGCCTGGGCTGTGTGTACGCTGCGTCCGGGGCTAATCAGGCTCCCTTGCTGAGCTCGCTGAAATAAAGAACGTAAAGGTTTTGCGACTGAGATGATGCTGCACCTCGCCCTGTGCTGTTAGGAACACTCCCTGTTATTTAATGATGGGAGACAGACGTGGTACCTTCTGGGAAACAGGTTAATCTCCAGGGCTCGCGCGAATCAAGCTGGGATTGAGAGAAGTGTCTGGGCTCCCCCGGAGCAGCCCCAGGAGCCCCAGGCCAGGAAATGACCACTTGGAGGGGTGCAGAGACCTCCCAGGCACCGGCTCTGCGGACGCCGTGTTTCTGCACTCTGCTTAGCCACGAGGCAGAAGGAAGCCGCACCAGAGGCAGACGACGTGCCCAGAACACAAAAGGCTCCCACCAGGCTGTGTGGTGCAGACGTGGGTAGAAAAATAAAGCCCATCTCGCCACTGCTCGGGGAAAGCTGGCAAGGCTGAGTGAGAGCGAGACCAGGGAGGGCAGGTGAATGCAGACCAAAATGTCAGCTTTTTCACACTGGGAAGAAGGCCATGCCATTGTACCTGTGAACCTTAAAATACACTCTCACACACACACACACACACAGACTTTCTTTTTTAATTTATTTGAAAGGCAGAGTTACAGGGAAGGAGAGGCAGAGGCAGAGAGATAGAGAGAGAGAGAGAGAGAGAGAGAGAGATTGATCTTCCATCTGCTGGTTCCCTCCCCAGATGGCTGCAATGCCTGGGTCTGGACCAGGCTGAAGCCAGGAGCCAGGAGCTTCATTCAGGTCTCCCAGGTGGGTGCAGGGGCCCAAGCACTTGAGCCATCTTCTGCCACATTCCCAGGCGCATGAGCAGGGAGCTGGGTCGGACGTGGAGCAGCTGGGACTCAAACCAGCGCCCATATGGGATGCTGGCATCACAGGTGGAAGCTTAACCCACTGCACCACAGCGCCGGCCCCAACGAGAACTTTCCAAGCACCTGTTTCGCCTGGATGTGCGCCACGGAGAGATGAGCGCTTTCACTGCCGCACAGGTAGAAACGAAGCCGCAGCAGGGACTCCTGCGATGGCGTCTTTTCTGAGAAAGCCTCCGCTTAGATGCTTTTCTGCGCTGTGCCTGCTGCCTGGTTTCTACAGCACACGTGAGAACGCGGTGCAGCCACGGCCTTGGCTCTCAGAACCAGACTCCCTCGGAGAAGCGACACGGATGCCGCCGTGCCCGGGGCCGGGGAAGGTCACTGGCATCTGGCAGGAAGTGCCTTCTGGTTTCGGACCCTGTTTGTCAACCGGTGCAGGCCGCCGTCCCATCTGTCACCACATCCCGGAGGTGGCTCACGGAGCCCGGCTTCTGGTGTGATGTCTGTCACTCTTCTCTTTACAGGATCCCATTACATTTTCCATGTTTTAATCCAAACAAACAGCCGATGCCAAGAGCCCAGCTGTGGGGAGCCATGCCAGTGGTTGTTCCAGGTGTCGAGCTATTGTGTCTGCCCCAGGGCGGCCTCCGCATGGCTACAACGGCGTTCTGCGCGGACTGTCTGGGAAAATCCGTGGCTTTTCTTGCATTAACCAGCCCCCTGTGACCCTGTCTTGGAGCTAGGCAGCTGAAGACACTTTAGGAATGGGATAAAAATCTCCACCACTGGAGGCCACAGGCTTGGGTTTAAGCCCAAGTCGGCACAGCGAGCACTGGACTTAACCCCTCCGAGTCTGTGTCACGTTCATTAAGACGGGGATAGTATCTACGCTGCAGAGGCAGAAGGGTTAAGGGGCTGGGAAACCCCACCCAGGCGGCCCCGGGCCCTCACTCCTGGCAGCTGCCTTGATGTACTGCAGGTCTGGGGGCTTTGCCCTTTGCCCCTCCCACTCCCCACAGGGCCCACCGCTGGCACTCTCCTGCCCCCAGCAGCCAGGGCTGGAGGAGGGGCCCCTGGTGGGCTACAGTGTAACTTCAGAGGTTCAGGTGCATTGCACTCAGGAGATTTGCAACACACACTGTTGACACCTGTCACAGCTGTCACTCGTCCCAAGTGGGCAGACTGCATGCCCTGACATCGCTCACCATCAGCTCTGCAGAGGAGCCCGGGACCCTGCCGTCCTCCGGGTGTTGGGATTGGGGGCGGGGTTGTATCTGAGAGACTGACTCACCTTGCGGATGGAAGGCGGGCTATGCTGGGGCCTGCCCAGCGTGGGAGCCAGGCACAGAGCTGAGGATCGGGCGGTTGCTTAGCAGTGAGTCACCTAACCTCTCGGAATGCCAGCTTCCGTCTGCAATCAGAAAAATGCTGCAACATTGGAATAAAAGCGACCTCAAGAAAGCTACCGTTTCTGTATGCCACGGACTTGCAGGGCAGGGAGAGCTCCCTTCAAGTTGCTGAAGCAAAATCCATACACAAGAGCAAGCAGGAGGCTGGTGCCGCGGCTCACTAGGCTAATCCTCCGCCTGCGGCGCCGGCACACCAGGTTCTAGTCCCGATCGGGGCGCCGGATTCTGTCCCGGTTGCTCCTCTTCCAGGCCAGCTCTCTGCTGTGGCCCGGGAGTGCAGTGGAGGATGGCCCAAGTGCTTGGGCCCTGCACCCCACGGGAGACCAGGAGACCAGGAGAAGTACCTGGCTCCTGCGCGGTGTGCTGGCCGCAGCACACCGGCCGCGGCGGCCATTGGATGGTGAACCAACGGTAAAGGAAGACCTTTCTCTCTGTCTCTCTCTCTCACTGTCCACTCCTGCCTGTCAAAAAAATATAAAAAAATAAAAAAATAAAAAAAAAAGAAGAGGAAGCAGGAGGCGCGAGGCCTCCGTGACCCAGTGATGACTTGGCTTTACCTCACATTCCCGAAGTTACCAGTGCTGTGGCTGCAGCTTATCAAGGTCCTTTGGTTTGCAATGGGTGGAAATGGAAGGACATCCAACTTGACCACTCTTTTTAGAAATGTGTATTTACTTATTTTCATTAGATTGCAAAGACACACAGAGGGAGACAGAGAGGTGGGGCGGGGAGAGAGAGAAGGAGGGAGGGAGTGAGCGAGAGGGAAGGAGAGGGAGAAAGAGAGAGAGAGAGAGAGAGAGTGAGCTCACATCTGCTGCTTCAATCCTGGGAGTGATTCTGGGTCTCCAAGTGGGCGGCAGGGATCCAGTTTCTTGGGCAATTGCCACTGCCTCCCAGGCACATTAGCACATTAGGAGGAAGCTGCAGTGGGAAGCAGAGCTGGAGTTGAACCAGGTGCCTGGACGGAGCGGAGTCTTAACCACCATGCCAGATGACTGCCCCATCAGTAGCGGCTGCGCAGGAGCACGGGCCCTCCTGTCCACGACTGTGAAGCTCCGTGTCCATGTGCAAACACGAGAGTGCAAATGGGCCCAGCACACATGTCCAGTTGTAGATTCCTTACGAGGAATTAGTTGGATGTTAACAAAAGGAAGACTCATTTTTTATTAATTTGGAACAAATTTCTATTTCTAATGATTTTCTTATCTGAGAAGATGACGTGTTACAGAAACATAGGGGCCAGCATTGTGGCACAGTGGGCCAGGTTCGAGTCCTGGCTACTCCACTTCTAATCCGCTCCCTGCTGATGTGCGTGGGAAAGCAGTGGAAGGTGGCCCAAGTCCATGAGCCCTTGCACCCATGTGGGAGACATGGATGGAGCTCCAGGCTCCTGGCTTCAGCCTGAACCAGACCTTGCTGTGTGGCAATCTGGGGAGTGAACCAATGGATGGAGGATCTTTGTCTCTCTTTGTGTGTCTCTGCCTCTCTCTCTGCAACAAATATATATATATATATAGGCATATATTATAAAAGACAAGTGCTTTCAAGAACTCTTGCTGAATCAGATTAGGAGAAGTAAAAATAAGTTCATCCAGCACATAATAGTCATATGTTACTGGGGCTTTTTTTTTTTTTTTTAAAGAATATTTACTTATCTTTATTTCTTTAAGAGACAGAGAGGGGTGGGAGAGAGAATATTCCCATCTACTAGTTCTCTAACCGAATGCTTCCTCCAGCCAAGGTAGGGCCAGGTCCACGCTGGGAGGCAGGAACTCAGTCCAGGTCTCCCATGTGGGGGTAGGGTCTCAGCTGCTTGAGCTGTCTCCAGGGTATGCATCATCAGGAATCTGGAGTCGGCAGAGTTGACTTGAGCACCTCCAGTGGGTGTCTTAGGTGGCACCACGACCACTGGGTCAAAGGTCCACCCCTCATTGGAGCTTCTGAGCAGGAGAGGGGAGGGGAGTCTGATGATAGATTGGACTGTTCTTTCACCTTTTACGTCATACTTTAGGGAAGAGGTTGACGTGAGACTGCAGATGAAGCATCCAGGTACAGGCTGTAGCCCCCATCTGTGCTGACTCAGCAGGGAACAGGCTGCAGCCTCCATCTGTGCTGACTCAGCAGGGAACAGGCTGTAGCCGCCATCTGTGCTGACTCACAGGGAACAGTCTACAGCCGCCATCTGTGCTGACTCAGCAGGGGACAGGCTGTAGCCTCCACCTGTAGTCACTCATCAGGGTACAGGCTGTAGCCTCATCTGTGCTGACTCAGCAGGGAACAGGCTGTAGCCTCCATCTGTGCTGACTCAGCAGGGAACAGGCATAGCCTCCATCTGTGCTGACTCACAGGGAACAGTCTACAGCCGCCATCTATGGTGACTCAGCAGGGGACAGGCTGTAGCCTCCATCTGTGGTGACTCAGCAGGGAACAGGCTGTAGCCTCCACCTGTAGTCACTCATAGGGTACAGGCTGCAGCCTCCATCTATAGTCACTCATAGGGAAGAGGCTGTAGCCTCCATCTGTATCAGCTCATCCTGGTTACGTGGCTGTAGCCTCGGCCTTTATGAAAGCTGAAGTTCTTGTGCTCTGTGTTTTAACCACTCTCTGGCCTTCTGAATAGCAGGGCAGTCCCCCAGCACCGTAGTTTCCTGGTGTCCAGTGATGCCGGCATCAGATGGCCTTTGGCTGCAGGCCACCAGACTGGCTGGCTGTGATGTCATTTGGGAAACATCTGGAAGGTTGGCTACCTCACCCATGCTCCGACAGCGTGGTCACATATCAGATTGCTTCCGGGACACATTATGGCTTAGAGCACCTGCTAAACACCCCTCCCTGCACTTGGGGCCACTTTTCATCTAGTACCATGGAGGGTACCTCCCAGGAGGGCAGCTCAGCCATGATTGAAGTGATGGAGGTACTGGTACATTTGGGATATTTGTATAATTGTGTACTTGTGTTTCCTGTACCAGAAAGCATAGTCTTGTGATCAGTGGAGACGTAAATTCAGCAGGGCATTTGTTGGTGACAGTTGTTGCCGATGGACGTGTAACTCCCATAAAGAGTCTATTAGTGGCTCGTTTCTGTACTTCCAGAGGCTTTATTTGTATAAAAAAAAGTCAACAGATATTGAAATATTTTAATCATGATAATCCCAGAATTGACTCCTTTTTCTCTGGCAGGTACTTTGAACAGCTCAGTTTTTCATTTTTGAAAAGCTGGAGCCAGATGAGTGTGATAGGTTTCTCTAAATCTAATAGAAATTCATAGAAGTAGGCCTCTTCCGTTCCTCGTGAGCCACCGTGGAGTAGTTGGAGACCTTTCCCTCGGGGGCGGGTGGGTGGGGCCACCCCTTCTACTTAGATCAGTTACCCTACTCACACGGGGTTTGGTCAATTGGTGACATGATTTACATGCTGTGTAGGTCATTACTGGTCTAAGGGCCACTTTTAGTCACTAATGACCAGTCTGCACGCAGGCTGTCGCACGTCCTAGGACGCACACAGCACTGTGTACTCAGTAGGCACCAGCCTTGTCTCCAGCCGGGCTGGGACCCCCACGGCGACTCACCTGACGGGCATGTTCATCTTGTCTCATGCCTCCCAGATTTGTGTTTCCACAAAAGTATAAACATTTGGTAAGCAGTGTATTATTTTAGCCATCAATTAGAATGTACACACAACTCTGTATAGCTATCAATCCTTTTTATTGTTGATTTTATTTCTTACTGATTGAACTATTTATTTAGTGGAGTGTTAAACCTTTGACTGTAATGTAAATTAAAAATAAGCTATCTCAAAAGTTTAAAAAAGGGGGAGGGTGGGAGGGAGGTAGAGAAGTATCATTATGTTATTAGAATTGTATCTATGTGTCGCTCCCCCTCTTCATGGAGGAACGACACTAAACCCTGCCTAGGCTTCATATCCGAGTCACGGCACCATTATGTCGCTCCCCCTCTTCATGGAGGAATGACACAGGACCCTGAGCTGTTCTTTGGTCTGCTCGGCCCTCCCCGGGTTTGCTGCTGGTTCTTCCCGGGTTGGCTACCGTCCCTTCCACCTCTGTGGAAGGGCGGTTCCCTCTGCCACTTTCCCCACTTCCGCGGGGGAGCGGCACACCGCCGGCCGGCTCTCTCGGGGGCTGCTCAGATGTTCCTCAGGTGTTCCTGGTGCATGTTGTCTCCTCCTTTATAGTCCTCTTCCACCAATCCCAACTCTGCTACCCACACGCCGAGTACGCTGCTCTCCTCCAATCAGGAGTAGGTCCTACAGTTTATTGGTTGAACTGGAGGCAGCTGTGTAGAAGCTGTTTCCTCCTCTCCCAGCGCCATATTGTGGGAGAGCAGATGCATAGAATAAGTCTTAATTCGAGTAACAGTCTAGTCCGAGTTGCTCCCCACATCTATGAACTAGAGGTAGAGAAGTATCATTATATTATTAGAATTGTAGCTATGAGCTATACTGAATCTGTTCTCTTTATTAATAGCACATTAACATCAGCATTAATAAGAATTGTGTTGTGATTATCATGCATTTGCTGTGACCTTGAGAATCCCATGTATTAATACATTTCTTTAAGCAATAGATTGGGCATTGTAAATACGGGAATTCCCAGAGACTGCAGCGTCTCCCTACATCGCAGTCAGGATTTCCCAGCGCTGGGGCTGGTGACAGCTGCGGGGTCAGGAGCGTCCTGCACACTGCTGGGTCTTTCGTAGAGGTCCTGGCATCCCCCCTACTTGGGGCCAGTGGCAGAGCCTCCTCCTGTTGTGGCAACCAGGCATGTGTCGAGGCATTGCCAGGTAGCCCCGGGGGCCAGCAGCGCCCCGTCCGAGGGCCGTGGTGGGGACAGCTGTTTGGACAGCGTTTGGGGACAGGCAGTCTCTCAGAAACCCAGCACTGATGACAGCAGCAGACGTGGCGGTGCGTAGCAAAGCCTCTGAGTGACACTGCATCGGCACGAGGACCGAGGACGAAGCATCCCTTGTTAGTACGCGTCCGGATTTCCTCACTGGGACTTCGACCCTGCTGCTGTAAAACCTTAAAACCCCGGTGTCCACCAACCAAGAAGATCCATTGTAGCCGATCGCTGGGCTTTCCCACCACGCTGGGTATTTTGGGGAAAGTCAGCAATGTCAGCCTCCAGCCTTCCAGCTCCTCTGTAGGCATCACTCACTCCATTTTGCTGCTTTGCAGAGTTCTCTCCTCCCCAGCAGGCTGGCCACTTCAGGTGGGCGGGAGCTCCACCCCTTTCAGTCCCGGCAGCTGTGGCGCCGGGCACTCCCAGCCGGTCTTCCCGTGTTTGCCATTAAGGCCAGAGCAGGGGCTCCGGGTGGTTCATTTCTTTGCTGGTGGAAGAAACTCTCCATGCTGGGCAATGCGCATCCTGGCTACAACGGCGATCCTCGCTGTTTCCGCTGGATGCGAGCACAGGCGAGCTTTTCCATCGTTCCCTTCCAGAAGACGGGCTACACAGATGTCTCAGAGCAAGGACAGGCACTGCTGGTGGGGCGCAGAGCCAGCCAGCCCCCCGCCACCTGTCAGCCGCCAGGATGGAAAGACAAGGGCTTTGATGCTCTTGGTGCAGATGCCTACATGTGTCTGGCACTTGAATCTGTCCTGTGACTTCTCAGGGACAGTCTGTCTTGTGTTTGAGAACCACACCAAGATGGCAGCTACCCTCGAGTACCTGTTGACACAGGCCCTTGTCGCTCCTCGTCTTTGTGGAGGAATGACACAGGACCCTGCACTGTTCTTTTGTCTGCTCGGCCCTCCCCGGGTTTGCTACTGGTTCTTCCGGGTTGGCTACCGACCCTTCCACCTCCGTGGAAGGGCGGTTCCCCCTGCCACTTTCCCCACTTCCGCGGGGGAGCGGCACACTGCCGGCCGGCTCTCTCGGGGGCTGCACAGGTGTTCCTTCAGATAGATGTTCCTGGTGCATGTTGTCTCTCTCCTCCTTTATAGTCCCCTTCCACCAATCCCAACTCTGCTACCCACACGCCGAGTACGCTGCTCTCCTCCAATCAGGAGCAGGATCAGCTCCTGCAGGTCATCACTCAAGTTGGCGAGAGGCAGCTGCGTAGAAGCTGTTTACTCCTCTCCCAGCGCCATATTGTGGGAGAGCAGATGCACAGAATAAGTCTTAATTCCAGTAACAGTCTAGTCCGAGTTGCTCCCCACAGGCCCTCACCCCAGCTCTTCCTCCACGACTGTCGACCAGGTGCATCGAGCCATCCCTGGTGTTGCACCTCACATTCAGTCCTCTTCTGTGTCCAGGTGGTAAGGGGCCTGGATTGGCTTTGCTTTTGGCCCTCCCACTTCCGCATCGTCTTCTCGTTGCCCCGCCCACTCCTGCCATGTGCACTTGTGGAGCGATTTCCCGAAGTGGCTCTCTTCCAGTCGTCCACTGTCAGAGCGAGACGCCTAGCAGCTGCGCAGGGCCCTTGGCCCAATTTCATCCCCTGCATTCTCTCTCCCTCTCCCTCCCTCCCTCTCTCTCTCTCTCTTTTTATTGTTGACAGGCAGAGTGGACAGTGAGAGAGAGAGAGACAGAGAGAAAGGTCTTCCTTTTTCTGTTGGTTCACCCTCCAATGGCCGCTGTAGCCGGTGCGTTACGGCTGGCGCGCTGTGCTGATCCGAAGCCAGGAGCCAGGTGCTTTTCCTGGTCTCCCATGGGGTGCAGGGCCCAAGCACTTGGGCCATCCTCCACTGCACTCCCGGGCCACAGCAGAGAGCTGGCCTGGAAGAGGGGCAACTGGGACAGAATCTGGCGCCCTGACCGGGACTAGAACCTGGTGTGCCGGCGCCGCAAGGCGGAGGATTAGCCTAGTGAGCTGCGGCGCCGGCCCCCTGCATTCTCTTTTTAAAAGATGTATGTATTATTTGGAAAGTGGAGTTATAGAAAGAGAGGGACACACACATACACACACACACACACACGGTCTTCCATCCTCTGGTTCACTCACCAGATGGCCACAACAAGCCAGGCACCTGGAACTCCATCCGGGTCTCCTGCATGGGTGGCGGTGGCCCAAGCACTTGGACCATTCTCTGCCGCTTTCTCCAGTGCCTTAGCAGGGAGCTGGACTGGAAGTGAAGCAGCGGGGACTCGAACCAGCGCCCACCTGGGAGGACAGTGTCTCAGGTGACGGCTTCACCAACTGTGACCTAATGCTGGCCCCATCCTCTGCCTTTACTTTTCCCCTCCAAAGTCCGCTTCCAAGACTCAAGGGACCTAAACCAGCCCCAGCGGAAGGCAAGGTGAAGGCACTGGGGCTGCTCAGACGTGGCAGGGTTTCCAGGGATGACAACGCAGGGCCTTGCTCGTCTGTGCAGGCTGCTCCCCAGCCCTGCTCCACACTCAGGGGCCCCAAAAGGGGCAGGGCGTTCTTGTGAAGAAAAAGTGCCTGTTGTTCGAGGCGTTTCTCCTAAGCTCCTCTCTGTCTCTCACTCGCTCACAGAGGCTGAGCAAGTCCTGAACGCGTCTCCCCACTGTTTGATTCCAGGACTGCTATTAAGTGGAAGAACCCACACTGGCCGTGCCGTCATTGTGCTTCTGAAAAATGCAAATGTCCCTTGTTTTTGGTCTTTAAAAATTATTAAGCAGCGAGAAAGAGGGCCATTTCCAGTGTTTGCTTGGATGGAAGGATGCGGGAGAATTAGCATGACTCTTGAGAGCTGCCATTGGTTAGCTGGAGGGAAAAAGGATATCAATTATACATCATCTGAGACGCTTCTGCATAGCAATCAGGCCCAGTGGGGGCTTCGAGGCAGCCCCGCTCTTCTCTTGTAAACACGAGAGTCTAGATAGACATGTCAGTCAGCAGCAGCCTGGCAAGTCTTGCTTTTAACACCACTCCTTTCTGTGGCTGCAATATGCAAACAAGGCTGTTTAGCGGAGGCTGAGCAGCTGCTAACGAGCTCCCTGCACCAGCCCGGGAGGAGCAAGGTTCTGGTTCCCAGGTGCTCCCAGCCGGCTCCTCTGGGCATGCCCAGGTACCGGAAAAGCAGGCCTCGCAGACCGAGGGCTGCCAATCAGGAGTGCATGCCCGCTGCCCCCCGTCTCCGTGCCGAGGCAGTCGCCCCCAGCATGGGACCCTGCAGCACCTTCGTCTGCTGTCCTCTCTCTCTACGACTCATCTGGGCGCGGGCGTGCAGAGAGCAGGTGTGAGACAGGCAGAAGCCAAAGACCTGCCCGCTGCCTAAGGTCTGGCGGACGCGGCCTCGAACCCACCGTGCCCGCTGTTCTCTCCTGTCTTCCTTTTTCCTTTTTCTCCAGTCACTACGATCCCTCTTCTTTTCCCAGGGTCGCGTTAACGACCTGAAGGGACAGTGCTGATCCAGACGGGCTTCCTCAGCCTGAAGGTTGGAGCCCCAACTCTGTGGTTTGGGAGCAGTCGGGGGTCATGCTCCCCTGAGCCTCACTGTGCCTGGGCAGGTCCCTAATTGGCTGCACAAAGGCACCCAGGACCGAGGGGCCTGGGCAGAGGGAGGGGCTTCACGTAGCACTTGACAGTTTCAAATCAAGACACAATGCATGATGGTTTTCCAATATCCAATTATTCTCATGAATAAAGAAATCTTCGCACAGAAATCTCCTCTCAATTCCCACCGGGTTAATTTACCATCTACAGAAACCACTCAGCTTTGCTGGCTAAACAGCCTCGCGTGTGACTGTGTGTGTAATTACGGGCTCTCCTCCTCGTCATTAATTCAGTCTCAAGGCCGTCGTACCTTCGAGGTGCCCTGCGCGGGAGACAGGGTCTGTCCTTTGCGCCTGATGCATGGACGCTAAGCGCGCACCCTAAGACCTTCAACTCTTAACTGGTGTTTTAACTCTTTCCCTTAAAAAAAGAGTGTCGCATTTCCTGCCGCTTAGTTAACCAATCGTGGGCAGGTTCCTAACTGGGGCCACACTTCTGAGGGCTCACTCAGGTGTTCCTGTGCAGCCAGCAGGAAAGCCTGCTGCTGGAATCTTTGAGCGTTTAAATTATTGATCACGCCGGCTTCCCGGCACATCACAACCGATTTGAGACAGGTGGAGTGAGCGCCCGCCTGCCACACGGAGACTCATTAAATGGCCTTCAGGACTGGTCACACTTAATTACTTAACACGGGATCCTTTCTCTGTTCTGATTCGAGACCCCAGGAAAGCAGCCGACCCCAATTCTCAGGGCGATTTGATTCCCTCCGAACTTGGAGGCGGCGAGCCGGCGGAGAGCTGGGGCGCACGTTTCAGCGTCTGCTGTAAAACCTGGAGGCTGTGGCCTCCCTTTGGCGAAGGAGTCAGGCGTCACTGTACGAAAATGGCTCAGGAGAACTGGCAGCCATTGTTTGCTTTTGCCGATGGGCTGGACCGCTCATGGAAGGGTTCCAGTTGTTTTGAAGGAGATAGGTTTACAAAACCGAGTTAGGGGCATCCGCAAACTGTTGTTGCTTTTTGCTTTCAGATTCAAACTCCAAGTCCTTTGCTTACAATTGCTCCTCCTCCGTCTGACCAGTATGTGAAGGCCATGCCACTGGTTCCAAATAAAATGATAAAGATGCTATTTTATACATTTTTATGTACTTGACGGGCAGAAGGAGAGAGAGAATGGGAGAAAGAGAGAAGCAGAGAGAGCGCCCATCCACTGGTTCACTTCCCAGATGCCCGCAGAGGCCCCGACTGGGCCAGGGCCAAGCTCAGGAGGGTGGAGCTCCGTCAAGGTCTCTCACCATCCCTGCTCACCTGAGTCATCTCCTCATATCTTCCAGGATGCCCAGGAGCGGGAAGCTGGGATCTGGAGTGGAGCCGAGCCGCAAACCCAGCGCTCTGACTTGTGATGCTGGCACACAATGGCCGGGCCCAACACCTGCCCGCAGGTGAATTTCAGATTTCTGAATGAACAGCTCTGTCGGCATTTATCCTCTGCTTTGTTATGAGAATCCTTTGATGGGGTTAGGGTGCAGGCTCTGGAGCCGCATTCTTTTTTGAATTAGGACCCTGTGACTTGCGGGCTGTGCAATCTTGGTCAGGTTAGCTAATCTCTCTCTGCCTTAGTTCCCGCCCCTGTGAGACAGGTGCTGCTGAGCGTGTCTGCCTCATAGGGTTGTGTGGAGGACACGTGGGTGAGCAGATACCGCACTCTATAACTCAGCGTCCACGTTGGCTGCTGCTACCGCCCCAGTCTGTATGGGGGATGCATCCAGATGTGGCTTCTCCTTCCACTACAGAGGAATGCCTTCTTGCTGTCTGCTAATCCGGTCACACACCGAGCCAGCAGTCTGCCCCGACAGGAAGCGAGCCCTTCCTCCAATCTTTAACAGTAGTCTCCACAGTAAGGATGGCACCGAGATGCAGCTCTTCTGGTGGACTTGTGATGGCCGCAAACCCGGTAGCACATTTGAGGAGCACCCACGCACCCCCTTGTGCTGCGGGACACTCCCTACGATGTTCTGTTAATGTAATCAGAGGAGAGCAGTGCCGTTTCGTGGCTTGATCTCTCTTGCACTATAAAGGGAAGCTGTCTTTGATCCTAAGTTCTGATTGGAAGAGGTTCTCAGCATAGCGGTCGTCGCAGCAACGTGAGAAACACGCCCCCGTCTGCTTTGCCGTGTCTCCAGGCCGTGTGGCGTGAGTGAGCCGTGGCTTTGCCTTCTGTGTTTGCCACATCCTGGGTGTGAGCAGGAGGCACAGATGATTCCTGAGAGCTGGGTGGATGTGGTCGCTAAAACATCGGTCCCGGGGCGAGCGTTGTGGTGCGCCAGGTGAAGCCCACGTGCCGTATCGGAGTGTTGGTTCCAGTCCTGGCTGCTCTGCTTCCAATCCAGCTCCCTGCTCACAGCAGTTGGTGACTCAAGTGCTCGGGTCTCTGCTACTCAATGTGGGAGACCCAGAATGAGCTCCTGGCTCCTGGCTTTGGTCTGGCCCAGCCTTGGCTGTTGCATGCATTTGGGGAGTGAACCAGTGGCTGGAAGATCCTTATCATTCCGCCCTTCCAAATATAAGTCTTTAACAAATATTACTTTAAAAAACGTAAAATAATTATTGTACTTGTTCTTGTTCTTCATTAAGCTGCCATTTACTGTGCCCAGGGTGCATCGGGGGGCCCCGCCTCCTTCTCCTTCTGGGGGAATCTGTGATGGCCTCACGATTGACTGGATGGTAGAGGAAGGCTCAGCTGAGGCTTGTACTGACCCGGCCAGCAGGGAGGGGAGGGCAGTCCCTTCTCTTTTGCATCTTGATCAGCTCGGGAGCTTCCCTCTAACGGGAGGGCGGATCTAGCAGGAGGGTTGAACAAGTTAGCGTGTGAGCGACTGTTTCTACAGACATCTTCAGAAATGAGACGCCTGGGTGGAGTAATCTGGAGATCTTTTCTCTGAGCGTCTGGCAACTCATCTGTGAAACCCCACAGGTAGATTCTTCTTGCCCCCCGCCCCCCCATTGGATGTGACAACAAGCATGGTGTGAAGTCCTCCTCTCAGCCCAGGTGCCCACCTCACTTGGACAGAAGGGGTGCAGTCGATGTGGCTGGAGCCTGGCGGGGTGCAGGAGGGTCCCAGCCGTGGTCACATGCTCCCCGTTGCTGTCCTGAGTATGCAGGGCGTCCCAACAAGGGGCCTCCCATTCATTTTGCACCCAGTCCCACCAACTGTGTAGCCAGGCGAGGTTGCTGTGGACCCGTGGACAGTGACAACTGCTTACGGCACACTCCTCCGGGATAACCAGGATGTACACTCGCGTCGCGTGCCAGGAATGTCGCTTTTGCAATGCCCGATGGTTTGTGTTCTCTTCTCCTTAAGCCTGTCTCTGTCCTTGTACCTGCTCCACATTAAGGATGAGTTGTAAGACAGGCACAGGACAGAGAGAGACCAGGGGAGAAGAGCGATAAGGCAGCCGTGTCTGCAGCGGGCGTGGCTCGTGGGCTTGTGGGCAGAATCAAGGGGGAAGCACTTGGAGGCACAACCACGGGGGTCTTTGTGGGAGCATGGGGATCCCAGATCAGAGGGCATGGCTTGGGGGAGATTGACAGTGTCTGTCTACGCTTTTGCTAATCTCTGGGTCAGATCCTGGCTGACTGGTGTGGAGCTGATGGGTGGGAACGGGGTGGCACGTTGGCTCCCTGACATGAAGTGCGGAGAATTCAGACATTCACGTGTGGCCTGGAGGCCAGGCTGGGCTTCCCAGGGGTCCGTGGGAGTGTGGAGGCTGGGGTCGGAATGAAGGACTCCTGGGGGCCAGCATTGTGGTGCGGCAGTTAAAGCCACAGCCTGTGATGCCAGCATCCCTCATGGGTGCCAGTTCATGTCCTGGCTGCTCCACTTCTGACCCAGCTCCCTGCTAATGGCCTGGGAAAGCAGCAGAAGATGGCCCACGTGCTTGGACCCCTGCCCCAACATGGGAGACCGGAAGAAGCTCCTGGCTTCTGGCTTCAACCTGGCCCAGCCTGGGCTGTTGTGGCCACCTGGGAAGACAACCAATGGATGGAAGACTTTCTCTCTCTCTCTCTCTCTCTCTCTCTCTTCTATTTGTCTCTCTGTAACTCTGACTTTCAAATAAATGTTTAGAAAAAAAAAAAAGGCCTGCACCACGGCTCACTGGCCTAATCCTCTACCTGCGGCGCTGGCACCCCGGGTTCTAGTCCCAGTCGGGGCACCAGATTCTGTCCTGGTTGCTCCTCTTCCAGGCCAGCTCTCTGCTGTGGCCCCGGGAGTGCAGTGGAGGATGGCCCAGGTGCTTGGGCCCTGCACCCACATGGGAGACCAGGAGAAGCACCTGGCTTCTGGCTTCAGATTGGCGCAGCGCGGCCATTTTGGGGGTGAACTAATGGAAGGAAGACTTTTCTCTCTGTCTCTCTCTCACTAACTCTGCCTGTCAAAAAAAAAAAAAAAAAAAAAAAAGAATAAAGAGTTCCTAATGGGTGGGAGGGACTTCGAGACTGGAGGCTGGGGTTGGTTCATTGGACCCCACCCTAGCCTGTCCCTCGGAAGGGCAGAGGGTGCTGGTCCACAGATCCCAGTGGCCAGATGAGAAGACCGGGGATCACAGAGGCCCCCAGGGGCCCAGTGGACACTGAGGGAGCCAAGGGCAGCTCCTTGAGGTGGCGGCACCGACCAAGCACTGGGCCCCAGAAGAGCGTCTTTGGCTGTGGCGTCACGTTGGGTGTGTCAGGCTCGTCTAACTGGGTCCCACCTGCTCCCAGCCGGGAGACCCAGGTGGAAGAGGAGATCCGGTTTAGAAGAGGGGGAAGTAGATGTGTTGTGTTCTGTGGGCCTGCCGAGGGCCTCATCTTAGCTGAGCACAAAATGGCACACGCTGGCGATCACCTCGTGTGCCCGGCAGGACCTCTGATGACGCCCGGCTTCGTCCCACCTCCCCCCCACCCCTCCCCCTCCCCCTCCCTCCTGCGTCCCCCTCAACTCTGGGAATCGCTCTGCATGTGGTAGGAAACCCGGAATCCTCAGGGACTGCTCATTTCTGAAGGGAAGCTGGCTCCGCCCGATGTGTTTGCAGGTGGCCTGTGTCCAAGGGGCGTGCACACGAGTGCTCCAGGGCCTCCCACTCCCACCCCCAGTGCTCCCCCTGCACCCGGGGCGGTGCTGACTTGTATGGCTTCCCACAGAGCCAAGCTCTGGCGCACTCAGCGCCCTCTGTGGAGCCCTTAAGAGCACAGATGTGCAAGCCCTGTTCCACGCCAGCTGAACTGGAGTGTGGGGTGGGGAGCAGGCCCAGCAGGGGCAGAGTTCAAACTCCCCGAGAGGTCACAACCTGCAGCCAGGCTGAGAACAAGAGTTCAGGATGGCGGGCAGTGCCTCCCAGCCTCGCTGGGCTGCGAGAATCACTCATGGCGCGACTCACCTGCACGAATGACATGGCCTCTGCCGTAGAAACCAGGACTCGGCACGCCTAGGTCTGAGCCCAAGACTGTGTGTATCTCTGCCTCTCCTCTCCTCTCCTCTCCTCTCCTCTCCTCTCCTCTCCTCTCCTCTCCTCTCCCCTTCCCTCCCCTCCCCTCCCCTCCTCCCCCCTCCCCTCCTCCCCCCTCCCCTCCCCCTTCCCCTGCCCTCTCCTCTCCTCTCTTCTTCCCCTGCCCTCCCCTCCCCTCCCCCTCCCCTCCCCTCTCCTCCTCCCCCTCTCCTCCCCCTCTCCTCCCCCTCCCCTGCCTTCTCCTCTCCCCTCCCCCCTCCTCTCCTCTCCCCCCTCCTCTCCTCTCCCTTCTCCTCCCCTCCCCTCCCCTCTCCTCTCTCTCTCTCTCTCATCTCTCTATCTTCTTTATCTAACTATGTACCTACCTACATACCTATACATTAGTTTATTATTTGGGAGGAAGAGCAAGGGGGACCCAAGTACTTGAGCCCTCACCTCTGCCTCCCAGGGTGCACATTAGCAGGAAGCCGGATCCGTAGCGGAAGGCCAGGACTCAGGCGCAGGTCTCCCAAGGTGTCCTAACCACTGGGCCAGACAGCTCCCCCAGCCCCTGTTTAATGCATAGGCAGAGAGACCCGGAAGAAGAGGCTGGGTGTCACAGGCGTGGGAGAGCTTGCGGGGGCTGGAAGAGAATATTCGGAGGTCTTTGTGCTGCTGTGGGTTTTGAGAGAAACTGACAAGTGGGGAGGGGGAACGGCAGAGGACACAGCAGCCAGGTGGGTGTTGGGGTTCCCTGCTCACGTCCTGGGAGAAGTGCGAGAGGGGGAAGGGAGTGACCGACCTCACGGCTCTGGTGGAGCCGATGGCCGTGTCCCGAGGACGTGGCTCCCACCCTGGGGCCAGCGACCACTGTGGTTGCAGGAGAACGGGGTGGTGTTCTCTTCGGATGACAGAGGCTGGGAGGCTAGCGGCCTGGAACAGCGTGCTGACGGGGCAGAGACAGGGCAGGGGCTGTCTGAGGGCTGGGCGGGTTGCAGGGCTGGGTGGGGCGGCCACTGGGGTGGCCTATAAGCTGCCTCTGATGATCCCCCCGGCCAGGTCCCTGCAGAGAGGCAGCTGCAGCCCCAAGCCCTGGGACCATGTGGAGGAGGCGGGCTGCTCACGATTCCCGAAACAAGCGAAACCCCTTCCTGGGGTCAGGAACTCCGCCCCCCCCCCTTTTAAGATTTATTTATTTATTTGAAAGGCAGAGTTACAGAGAGGCAGAGGCAGAGAGAGGTCTCCAGTCTTCAATCTGCTGGTTCACTCCCCAGATGGCCACAATGGCTGGAGCTACACCAGTCCAAAGCCAGGAGCCTGGAGCTTCTTCCAGGTCTCCCACGAAGGTGCAGGGGCCCAAGGACTTGGGCCATCTTCCACTGCTTTCCCAGGCCATAGCAGAGAGCTGGATCGGAAGTGGAGCAGCCGGGACTCGAACCGGTGCCCGTATGGGATGCCAGCACTGCAGGTGATGGCCCCTCTGCTCACATTTCTTTACTGAGTGAGCACAGGGATTCTGATGGAATTCTCGCCCCCAGCCGGGGCTGGCCAGAGCTCAAGAAACGTCTCCTGCCTCAGTTTACTGTTCCGAGGGGCCTGTCAGAGCAGCCACAGCGTGCATCTGTCTCTGTGGTCAAGCCTGGGCGTGTGCCATTTCCCGACACCTGGCCTCGGGGCTGCGGCTGTCTCCACTCTAGGTCTCCACCTGGCTTCATGCTGGGCAGCTCTGCTGCCATGGGCCCTGGGCATTGCCCTGCGACCCCGCAGGCTGGGTTCAGTGACCAAAAAAAAAAAAAAAAAAACAAGGCTCCAGGGCTTTGCCTTTGTTGTGTGTCTACCTGTCCTTTGCAGACAGAAGGAAAGCCGTTGTCCACTTGTGTGTCATCAAAAGATACATAACTATTTTTTCGTTGACATATTTGAAGGAGAGGAGAGAGCCACTTCTCCTCGCGCTCTTTGTCACGGCAGCGCCACAGTGACAAGGATCTCAGTTCTCAGATGTCCTTTGGCTGCTTTGCCCCCCGCGCTGGCCCCGGCCTCCGCCGAGCCCCGCGTGCACTCCGCCGGCAGCCTCAGGAGAGCGTCGCGGGCTACATCTGCACTCTCACAGCCCTTTCAGTCTTCAGAAGCCGTCGACGGCTTGCCAGGATCAAGGCCCGTTGCAGCTCTCCCAGGCATTCGACCTGGAAATGCGGAGAAATGAACGCGAGAGGGTAGCGTGGGAGGCACCGCCGTCCGTCCGGGCGAGCATTGTGAGGCCCTTTGTGCAGGGTCCAGGGATGCGCCCAGGCCTAGCAGGGGTGCACAAGCAGGAGAGAGCCAGGCGGGAGACTTCCTGCCACCTGCCGCCGAGCAGAGGGCTGCGTGGGAGGCCTGGGCTCCTGCTCCCCGGCCCGGTTTCCGAGTTCCCAGGTCCTGGCTTTGGCCCGACCCAGTCAGGCTGGTGCCATTGTGGGCATAAGGGGCGGGATTTGAAGCCAGGAGCCAGGAACTCCATCTGGTCTCCTACGAGGTGGCAGCAGCCCAACACTTGAGCCATCTTGTGCAGTGTTCCAGGCATGTGAGTGGGAAGCTAGGTTGCAAGTGGAGCAGCCAGGAATCACACAGAACTCTGCCGTCCCTCCAGGTGCCACGTGGGGAGGCCACGTGGAGAGGACCCACGTTTGCTGGGGTTGCTTGGAGTGAGGTTCAATGTCTCACAAGAGCCCCCCAACCCCCGGGTGAGGTCTGGGGACTGAGTGCTGCCTCCCCCACCCTGCTCTTCTTTGTGTCTCCCCTCGCCAGCGTTTGTCCACGCCCTCTCCCTCAGTTCAGGTGCTTTCCTGGTCTAATCGAGAGCCCTGAGCCCAGGTGACAGAAGGCCACGGAGGCTGGAGACCGGAGCCCACGGCAGATGCAGCTTTCCCGTAAGTGAAAGTCCACAGTCCACAGCTCCTCCAAATCCGCTGCGATTAAAACTCAGCTCGCCCATCCGGCTCTGCTAAGCCGAGTGTAGGAGCTCCGGGGACCCAGGTTGAGCGTTCACATTAGAACTGCCAAGTTGTAAAATCAGTCAATTCACACTGGGTCTGTAGAGCATTAATATCTAAGAACGAACTTCTGCCATGGCGGGAATCCCACTCACTTCTTCCAGGAGCACAAACCTCCACCAGCGAGAGCCAGGGCATCTCAAGGAGGCAGCCTCCCTCGCTCCTCTGGACGCTGGTAGTTCTTCCCTGAGATGACCCAGCCACGCTTTGGGACGCGTGCATGAGAGCTGATAGAAGTTGTAGCGCGAGGATGAGGCAGTGGTTGTGAGCATGGCGGTCAGTTCATCCGATTTTGGAGCGCTTGGAGCAGCACAGTGGGACAGGAGGGGTGCAGGGGACGGGGGGGCATAGGGGACAGGAGGGGCGCAGGGGACAGGCGCTTGCCTGCAGGAAGCACAGGACGTGTTTGGATTGGAGTCAAATTCTAGAAGCCTGAAATTCAGCCACGAGGTGTCTTCCTGACACCATGGGTTGACTTTGCAGGTGAAATCCAGTCGCTTCCTTGTGGAAGATCCCATTCCTGGAGCCGTCAGATTTCCCCATTCCCGGCGGTGAAACACGGAGCAGGTCTCGGCCATGGGTGGGGTGTGCTGTGGGATCTCGGGTCTGCACCGCGGTGGTCAGGCCTCAGAGCAGCCTCCTCCACGGCTTTGCACCTGCTGCTTGGTGAGGCACAGCTCCCGGGGATGCCACTGCACGAAGTTCTTAGAAGAAAGAGAGAATCCAGGGTGGTGAGCAAGGGACTCTACCCCGACTCGTTTCCCATCTCGCTGCTGTCCAGTCCTGGGCAGTGGGCACAGGACGGCTCTTCTGTGAGGTCTGGGGACGCTTCACTGTGCCTGGGCTGGACCTCGTGCAGGGCAGAGTCTGCTACAGGAGCCTGTCACTAAGCCGCCCTGGTGATTCGGGGCTGAGAACACCTGGGGAGGGGCTTGGGCTCCGGAGGCAGGGACAAAAGTGCATGAGGTCTTGGGCGGGCCGTGGTCCTCCAAGGGGCCATGACACTACGCTGCTGCTGCGCAGTGCGGGCTGCCCTGTGAGAGCTTTGCGCAGTGGGCAGAGTTGCTATGAGGACAGAAATGTCCACAGAGGCCCCTTCGGTGGTGGTGATAAGCAAGGCTGGAGTTCAGAAGCCTTATGGAGGGCAGTGTGACTTCAAAAGTCATAGCTTTGATACCTCTTTGGGGACACTTCTCCATGCAGTGCTGATGGTATTCGTTCCTTTATTTGAAAGGCAGATGTGGGGAGCAACTTGGACTAGACTGTTACTGGAATTAAGACTTATTCTATGCATCTGCTCTCCCACAATATGGCGCTGGGAGAGGAGGAAACAGCTTCTACACAGCTGCCTACAGTTCAACCAATAAACAGCAGGACCTGCTCCTGATTGCAGGATAGCAGCGTACTCGGCGTGTGGGTAGCAGAGTTGGGATTGGTGGAAGAGGACTATAAAGGAGCAGAGAGACAACATGCACCAGGAACATCTATCTGAAGGAACACCTGTGCAGCCCCCGAGAGAGCCGGCCGGCGGTGTGCCACTCCCCCGCGGAAGTGGGGAAAGTGGCAGGGGAACCGCCCTTCCACGGAGGTGGAGGGACGGCAGCCAACCCGGGAAGAACCAGCAGCAAACCCGGGAAGGGCCGAGCAGACAAAAGAACAGCGCAGGGTCCTGTGTCGTTCCTCCACGAAGAGGGGGAGCGACAGGCAGAGAGACAGAGACAGAGAGAGAGAGAGAAAGAGAAAGAAAAAGAAAAAAAGAGAGAGAGGGAGAGGAATCTTCTAGCCATTGGTTCACTTCCCAATGGCCACAACAGCCAGGACTGTGCCAGGCAGAGGGTTGGAGACCGGTAGACAGATCTTTCGTTGCCAGTTCACAGCCCACAACAGCAGGGGCTGGGCCAGGCAGAAGCCAGGAGAAACTGCATCCCAGACACCTGTGTGGGCGGCAGGGACCAATTACTAGCGCCATCATCCATCCTCCTCCTAGCAAGGGTGGGGAACCTTTTTCCTGCCAGGGGCCATTTGGATATTTACAGCATCATTCACGGGCCATGCAAAATCATCAACTCAGAAATTAGCCTGCTACGGATTTATTGGATTTGGAGTTCCAGCTGCAGGGGTCTCGGCAGGGCCAGACCACATGATTCCCCAGGCCTCACACGACCTGTGAGCAGGACAGCCCCCCAGCCCGCCTTGGGCTGCGCATCAGCGGGGAGCTGGAACCGGAAGCCCAGGGACCCAGAGCCAGACACTGCAGCCTGGGTGCAGGTGTCCCAGGAGGCACATTCAACGCCACACCAAGCACCAGTGCCCCCGGCAGGTTTGCTGGGGACTCCTGTGGTCCATGTGCCACTGCGGACAGCTGGGATTGGTTTCCTGTTGTGTCTATGCTGCTGCATTCAGACCTGGGTTCGGGAGCAGTCACGAGGGCGCTGCAGACCCCGGACAGCTGACGAGTCCCGCTCTCTCCCCCGCTGCCCTCTCCTGCCCCTTGCTGGCTTGCTCTTGGAAGAGACAGACGAGGGAAGTTGTGCCTACAGACACGCACACGCAGGGCCAACACCTGTGCAGGGAGCCTCAACATGGGAAAGGGGAGGGAGACTTGATGGGAGACGCGCTCAGCCTGCAAACCTGGAGTTTGCGATCTGGCTTCTTTCCCGTGGACCGGCTTCTCCGCCGTGCACGCCGCAGCGAGACCCCGGATAATGACTAATGGGCTCAGCAGGTGAAGTTGCCTTTCCTCATTACCTGCTCCTGCCGACGCTGAGGGTTCTGTTGGCTTCAAGTGAAAGATTCCGTCCTGATAAAATCCCACTGGTAGGAGAGAAAGCCTGTGTTCTCACGGCGTGCTGGAATTTCGCAGCACGAGCCAGATTCATGCACCTGTGAAGGTCACGGATGGGGTTTGCAGAAATGGGGCTGGTTTTTTTTTCCTTTTTTTTTTTAACCTCCTGATATATGAGAATCCTTCAAAAATGTGTGGAAAAATTGTGCCCACGACTGGCTCTCCTGGGAGCACACCCTCTTCTTTGGCGTGGGAGTGGCTTCAGGCACACAGCAGGGAGGGACTCAGGAGGTCACCCTTGGGTGCTGCTGTTGTCTGCTTTGGCACTGACAAGGACATCATGAAGCCCTGGTTCCTTTCTAGCCATCAAGCCAGGGGTGTCCCCTGCAGTTTGGAAAGATGACCTTGGGTTGTCTCCGGGGAAGGTCTCCAGGAAGCACAGGGACAGTTCTGTCAGTCAAGTTCGGGAGAGATCTGGCGCCTTGCTATTCATTAATCATTAAAAGGGGCACAAGCGTGGGTGGTCACTTTGTGCACTGGTTAAGACGTCACCTGGGATGCTCAGGTGCCATAGCTGAGGGCCTGGATCCAGTCTCCGCCCTGCTCCTGCCTCCGGCTCCCTGCTCATACACACCCTGGGAGGCAGCAGTTGAGGGCGCAAGTACCTGGGTCCCTGCCAGCCACGTGGGGGACCTGGATGGCGCTCTTGGTTCCTGGCTTTGGACTGGTCTGGCTGCAGCTGCTGCGGGCATTTGGAGAGTGAGGAGTTGCTGGGAGAGTTCTCTCTTTCTCTCCGCCTTTCACTTGCAATATCTAAATACACAAACATGTAAGGCAGCAGAAGCATGCAGAGAGAAGATAGAGCACCCAGGAAGCCACCCATTGGCTCCCCCACTGCGTGCCGGGTGCCAGGGCCACTTCAGCTGCTTATGGGGCTGTGGGCCATGGGGAAGACCCGACCTTCGTCTCCACCGACCCTGTGCTGCCGCTGCAGAGGAGTGTGTGTGGACAGCGGGCTTTCTCATCTTGCACGCGGAGGGGAGACTCCCAGATGGACGTGCTCCTGGGACAGCCTGCAGAAGTTGGCTCTCGGGGCCTCGTGGGCACCTGAGTGCCCTGGTCAGGCGTCTTCCTAGCGGGACGCCTGGGTGCATGGGTGGGAAGTTTCGGCGGGTAGGCGCCTGTGTCACACACCTGGCACTCGGATAGCGCTCATCCTCTGAGAGCAGAGCTTGTGCTTGGGGTGCGGTCCTCTCAGTCGGGGGCGTTGCAGCTTGTGGTGCTCACAGAAAGCCCCCAGAGCCCCCAGGACAGCCCCTGGTCCCCGCTGGGGGTTTCCAAACGTCCCGCCTTCCACGTCTCCACAGGGATCACACGGGGGTCTGTGTCCTGCTTCCCTCGGTATCCAAGCAAGTCTGGCGTGAGAGATTTTATCCTGCCACCAAGTTTAGCATTTTTGTGAGACTGAAATGCTACATTTTTCCATCACAGGAAGTTACTGAGGATGCAGTAAAAATGTGATTTGCTTATGGCAAAATCCGCAAGCCTGCGCTCAGTGGAAAGAACCTGATTTCGCACAGCGACAAGGCTGCTGGGGAGTCCCAGCCGCCCGCTCCTCCCCATGTGGGTAATTTCTGAGCGACGCGTGTGTGCCGCTCTCCTCTGGGGCTATAATTAGGCCGACAGGGGTGACTATGTTAGCAGGAACGTAAAGCGGCAGGCGGATAAGCACCCCGGGATCGCACAATCTAGAAATGGAGTCAGCTCCGAGGGCGGCAGCTTCCGTCCCCAGCCTTGTCACCGGGAAGAAGGAGGCACCTGTGGGTAGCTTTCTATCAACCGACACCTACGGTTCTCTCCACGTGAAGCTCAGCCCAGCACTTAGGCTGGTGGGCTGCTGTGTCTCCTGCCGAGCAGTCCGTCTGCCATCCCAATGGGCATGGCGGCAGGCAGGTTAAAGTATTCATCACGCAGCTGCCACCACTTATCAGGAGAAATCAGAAGTCGTCTTCATGCAAACGCCTGCTAATTAATTTTGGTCTTGCCGATTCTAAGAAATCGGAGAGCCAAAGGAAGAACGAGAATGATCCGAGACGGATGCAATGGTGGCCCTTGATGTGATGGCCGACCTGGGAAATAGGAGCAACTGTGAAATTGCTTCTCTAGCAGCAGTCTGGGGGTGTAGATGGTGGCTGGTGTGGGCACAGCAACTTGATCCTATTTTTTTTTACTTGGGGGGAGCTGTCGTCAGCTGGGCCCCCGTTATCACAGGAGCCCTGGCCGTGTGGCTGATCCTCCACTGTTTTTCCAGCTCCGGCCTTTTCTTGCTGGCTGTCCGGTAGGAAGCTGGTCCTCCACGCCCGTTCCCCGCTTCAGAGGCAGAGCTGTGGGTGCAGCTGTGCCCCAGTGTCTCGGGTCAGAGGGTCAGCGTGATGTCTGGGGCAGTGTTCTGATGAGCGGAAGCAAGTCTTTCTGAAGTGCCTGCACAGCTTTTCCATTACACGCATTGTCGAGAACTGTGAGGACCCCTCGTGTGTGCGCTGTAGGTGTGGGGGCACCTGGGGACGTGAGTATCACCACCTTCCCCGGGCAGGTGCATCGCTGGATTGCGGTTTCTGAAATGTTCCAACTCCTGCTGGGCATTTTATCCTTAATGAGGAATAGACTAAAATTCCTATGGCTCAGTCTATCCAGGATTTGTGTGGTATACTTCATGCATTTATTAAAGTTTCATTTTCCTATGTAAGACGGAAACACACACACACACAGTGGGAGGTCCCATCTCACCTCACTCCCCAGATGTCTGCCATGGCTCCGGCTGGGGCCAACGCTCAGAGCCAGGAACTCCATCCAGGTCTCCCAGGTGGGTGGTAGGAGCCCAAGCACTTGCTGCCTCCCAGGGTGCCGGTTAACAGGAAGCTGGAATTGGGGAGTGGAGCTGGGACTAACGCTGATATGGGTTGTGGGGGTCCCAACTCCTCTTTTTTTTTTTTTTTAAGAATTTATTTATTTAAAAGGCAGAGTGACAGAGGGAGGGGGGGAGGCAGAATCTGCCAGTTCACTTCCCAGATGACCATCAGGGCCAGGGCTGGAGCCAGGAACTCCATCCATGTCTCCCACAGAGCGGGCAGGGGCCCAAGCACTTAAGCCACCATCTGCTGCTCCCCCAGGCACGGTAGCGGGAGGGTGACTGCAGGTGGAGCAGCTGGAACCCTAACCTGAACTCCAGGATGGGATGCGGCAGCGACGCTGTACGTGGCAGCTGACTCTGCTGAGCTACAGCGATGTCCCCACACCCAGTGTCTTACCTCCAGGGTCAAACATCCACCCTCGAGCCCTCGGATTTGGGAGCCAGCTCATGTCCTGGCTGCTCCACTTCTGATCCATCTTCTTGCTGGTGGCCTGGAAAAGCCCTGGAAGATGGCCCAAGTGGTTGGGCCCCTGCAGCCATGTGGAAGACCTGGCTCCTGGCTTCAGCCTGGCCCAGCCCTCGCCTTTGCAGCCATCTGGCAAATGAACCAGTGGATGGAAGGTTCATCTCTATTCATCTCTCTGCCCCTCCCTCTCTGTAACTGTGACTTTCAAATAAATAAATAAAATCCTGAAAAAAAAGAAAAGTCATATTTAAATTACTTTTGAGTAGAACAGGGGGCACCTTTGTGGCCAGAAGTGAGAGGCATTGGCCCACCTGAACTCTGGCTGTCTTTCCCTCTCCATGTCCCCGTTAGCCTCCATTTCCAGCCAGCAATGGGAACAAGAAGGCTGAGCCCTGGGCGGGGGGGTGTCAATGCTTAGCCCCTCCTACTGCTCTCTCAAGTTCAGCCCAGTGGAGCCAGGAGACCAGGGAGATCCAGGGCCAGCTTCGTTCCCGGCAGAAGGCACCTGGCTTGGGATGTGGAGGGGAAGGCTGGCTCCTGGGTCCCACTGGGCTAGGTGGGCGTGGCCTCAGTCACAGGAGCTCCAGGCTTCTCCAGGCTGCCCTGGGGGACAAGCTGAGCCACAGGGCAGAGAGAGCCAGTGTGGGCTCTTCACACGTGGACATGGCCAGCCACGTCCAAGTCACTCATCACATGCCCTGCATGAGGCTGGGGCCGGGAGAAGCAGCCAGGAGGGCCGTGTCCACCTGGGTGCATGGAAACACAGACAGTGGGTGTGAACATCCCCTTGTCACCATCTGTGGGATTGGCTCATCCTTGGACCACGCCTGTCTGTGGGACAAGTTGTTAACACGGGGCCTCCACCCCTCCCCTGGCACAGGGCGAGAAACACGGTGAGCCAGGAGCCCAGGGCCAGCCATCCCCTCCTCTCCTGTGTGCAGCCGCAAGGGGGCAAGCTCCGGTGAGCAGGATGGCCCCTGCTCAGGTGTGCTGGCTGGCCGGAAGTCTGGGGGAGAATTGGGAAATGTCTGGTCGAGCTGTCCTGATCCCACGTCGGGACTTGACCTGCTTCTGTTCACGGGTGAGCGTGTGTAGGCTGTGCCGGTGGCTGGGCTCCTATTCTTAGCAAACCCGCGCAGTCTACCTGCTGTGCTGACGTAGGAAATCCTCGCTCAGCTTGAGAGAAACGCTTTGCAGTGGAAAGTTTCCGAGCCCGATGGCTCTGCACGTGTCACGGGGAGGTGTGACAAGGGCCTGTGCACCGAGGAAGGGGGGAATGAAGAGCTCAGATGTCGATGGATGTGCGTGTGTGTGTGTGTGTGTGTGTGTGTTTGCATGCAGTGTAGACTTATAGAGTCTACTTATAGTAGACTATAAGTCCTATAAGTAGACTTATAGGACTCTGAAAGGCAACATTGTAGAGCTTCGTTCCGCTGATGAGGAGGCTGGGGATCGGAGACAGGAAGAACAAACAGGCCCTGGACAGAGGATGGCATGAGGGGCTGGCGAGCCAGGGGAGGAAGCGGGTGCCTTGTGTTTGAGAACGGAGTGCAGTTCCACGTGGTTTGACAGCAAGGGGGTACGGACAGACTAGTCTGTGAGATGTGGGAGCCAAACCTAGGGAGGGGAGAAGTTTTGGGGTGCTTGAAGGTGCAGGCGAGGGCAGGGTGGGGGCTGAGTAGCAGCACCGACAGGGCACACGAACGCCCCCTCTCAGCCTAGCTCCCCTCTGATGGCATGAAGCCCCGGAAGGGGTGCACCTGTCGGGGAGCTGATGAGAGGAGAGGCTGTTGCTGGGCCAGCACTGAGGAGCAGGCCCTGGGAATAAACAAAGGGTCAGGCACGGGACTGTCAGGGTTTTAAGGAAAACCAAGGAGGGGGAGTGGAGTGGAGGAGAGGAGGAGGAGGACGAGGACGAGAAGTGGAGAGGAGGTGGGCAGGAAAGGGAGGAGGAAAAAGGGCAGTGGGGCAGCTATGGGACCGTGGTCATCAGGGCTCCCTGTTCACTGTGTCAGACCTGGGCGCGGCCGCCTGGGTCCAGGCACAGACCACGATGGGGCAGGAGCTGAGTGACCTCCAGGAGCCCTGCGCCAGCAGCCCACCACTGTCTGGCAGAGTGCTGGGGTGTCTGTGGCCCGCTATGGGTCTGTGGCAGCACCCCGGGGCCCCAGGCCTGACTCCAGCCTTGTGAGCTTCTCCTGCATTCCTGGGAAAGGGACAAGAGAGGCCGGCCTTGCAGGTGGGAAGGTGGAATGCGATGCCTTCCCTCGCGGCACCCCTGGTTGCCTTCTCTTCTTTCCGATGACAAAATCCAGTCGTTGAGGGTCTGCAGGGCTCTTGTCTCCCTTGGGTCTTTTGAGCCGGAGGGAGGCAGCGGGGTTGGGGGGAGAGCTCTGTGGCCGTTCCTGTCGGGTGTCTGAGGTGCGTCGGCTGCGGTAGCCTTGGACTGAGGCCTGCTAGATCAGGTTAATTATTTGCTGTGGATTAAACTGGACTTTAATTATGGGCTCAAATAAGATCCTGGTGAGACTCATCCGAGTGGATGCTAAGACCTGACTTTCTTCTCCCGGCTCGGCCGGGAAGAGGGAAGGAGCAGTAGAGTCCAAAGCAGGCACAGCTGGCGTAATTACACCCAGGACGAGATCTGAGGGAGGGAGCGCCGAGCCCTGTGATCCCATGATATGCTAATTAGACGCTTGCATACATGTTGGTTTGCAGAACACGACTGAGCACACATCGGGTATTTCTGCCACAACTTTGAAGAGGAGAATTGCACTGTTTTATGAGCCCCCGCGCTCTCTGATGATAGAAACTTCTGGTCGGGGCGAGAAGCTGGCTTCTGCAATTGTTCAGCCGTCATCGCCGTGCCGGCAAAGGGCCCTGCAGGAAGGTGACGTGTGCAGAATTGTAGCAGGAAGGCGGCTGTGATTCAAAGTCACTGGCTCTGGCAGCTCGGACGGAAGAGAGGGTCATCCCGCTTAGGCAGCACAGTGCTGGCATCCTCCTCTGGTTCTGTCCCTCCCTTAACGCTGCTTTGTGCTGGACTTCCTTGCATCCTTATTGCTCCAACAGGAGGCTAAGCTGTGCTAAGGCATACGCCAGACACAGCAAGCACCGTGGAAATGCTAGTGGAATTAAGTCCTCACACGTCTGGCCGTGTGGACTGATCCCTCGGGCTCTGGTTTAGACATCTGGGTGAATGCATAGGCAGAGATGCGGACTGGGTTCTGTGTGAGCTCGGGGAGCCTCTCTGAGGGAGCCCACATGGCACCTGTTGAGTCCTGTGTCCTCCGTGATGGGATAACTTGGATGCATTGCCGGTCGGGGGCTGTGGTCGGAGAGCTGTACCTGGTACCCAAACCAGTCCGACCTTTGACAACCCCCAGGGAGCTGAAATCGGGGCCAAGGTCACTGGCCGTAATTCTGAACACCTCTTGGCGTCTCGTGGACGCCTTCCTTCTGTCTCACCCCAATCCCATGAGGTGCATTTGCATGCCCTGTGTTCTTCCCTGTGCTCCTGGGGACATGGGTTCTGGGTCCTGCTCTGTTTCGTCAGAGCTGCATTCGCAGTGGTGGCCCTGGTCAGGCTGTTCCGAGTCGTTCCTTGGCCTGTTTTTCCCATTACCCAGTGAGCTGCCGCAGGGGCCATCGCTGTCGATTGCATTTGGAAGCCGGGCCCTCGCTGCAGCCTGATTAATTCCTAGCTCTGCTCTGGTCTTGAGGCCGGACGATGAACTGCCTCCTTTCTCAGGGCTGATGGATTGGGGGCTGAACAGAAGGCATTTCTTCTGGCCCCAGAGGGCTGGCAATTCCACCCTGGGCGCTCCCGCTGCCAGCACAGGCTCCGCCACGCTCACACAAGGAGCCAGGAGATCGGGTTCTGTCGTCTCCCTGTTGCTGTCTTAACGCCTTTTGCAGAGTTCGTTCCGCACTGCGCCGAGCCAGCACGCAGAGCTGGTGGCTTCGACTCGGGATGGGGCTGGGGACCGCTCCTGCCTCCTCCCGGGGCCGTGCATTGATAAACAGCTCAGCAGAGAACATGTCAGCTCTGATGTCCTCTCTCAGCAGCGAGTCAGCTTTCGCAACTCTGGAGCGGCCGGCCACGGCAGGGCAGTGTCGGCGACTGGGCAGTTGCACTTCCTCTTCCTCTTCCATTAGAGCTGAGATGCTTCCTGCTCGCTAGCGTGTAATCATCCAGGGAAGGCTCGAACCTCTGTCCTTGTGTCTCAGCCCTGCGTGTAAAGGCTGTCTCTAACCGTGTAATGGCACCGGATTCTGTCTGCACCACTGGAACGCTGGGACAGAGCAGTGGCTGTGACCCTCAGCCCCATATTGTGTTCAAGTGAGTTATCTAATAGCTGACACACATGCTAGTGTTAAGTAGCCACGTAAACATCAATCTGGGGCCTGTGCCGCGGCACACTAGGCTGATCCTCTGCCTTGTGGCGCCGGCACACCGGGTTCTAGTCCCGGTCGGGGTGCCGGATTCTGTCCCGGTTGCCCCTCTTCCAGGCCAGCTCTCTGCTGTGGCCCGGGAGTGCAGTGGAGGATGGCCCAAGTGCTTGGGCCCTGCACCCCATGGGAGACCAGGATAAGTACCTGGCTCCTGGCTTTGGATTAGCGCGGTGCCGGCCGCAGCGCGCCAGCCGTGGTGGCCATTGGAGGGTGAACCAATGGTAAAGGAAGACCTTTCTTTCTGTCTCTCTCTCTCACTGTCCACTCTGCCTGTCAAAAAAAAAAATCAATCTGGGTAAATTGCAGTTCCCTCTTACTTGTCCTGAAACCAGAAGCATCGGAAGGGATGCTTATGACTTCCATCAGGAATTACGTTTGAAATCTGAATTGAGGTCGGAGAACAGTGCTCGTCGACGACCGGTGGCGATGAATGAGTCACTCGCTGAGTAGCAGAAGTGCAGGGGCGAGAACCCTGTGTGGCTTGTGGTGTTGTTGCTTCTGCCATTTGTGGTTAAGGTGACTGTGCCGGAGAGTTAGTAATCCGACGCAAAGTCACGCGGCCAGGAAATGGATTGGAGCCCGAGGTGAGTCCAGAGAGAGTCCCATTTTCATGTAGGTTGTGGGTGGGTTAACCCCTTAACAGCGGCTCCTGGGATGTTTTAGCAGAAAAGGACTTTTGATGGAAAAGGAGTGACTCAAGACTGACCCTGAAGATTGGGTGCAGTGGGAAGAATTCAAAGTCACAGGGGCTGGTGCTATGGCCGGGGGTGGGGGTTAAGCCGCCACCCGCAGTCCTGGCATCTCATAGGGGCACCAGTTGGAGTGCCAACTGTTCCACTTGTGATCTGGCTCCCTGCTCACGCCCCTGGGAAGGCGGCAGAAGCTGGCACAAGAGCTTGGGTCCCTGCAGCCACGTGGGAGACTGGAATGGAGGTCTAGTCTCCTGGCTTCAGCCTGGCCCAGCCCCAGCTGTTACGGCCACCTGGGGAGTGACCCAGTGGATGGAAGATCTCTCTCTCTCTGTATCTCTGTCTCTCCCCCTCTCTCTGTAACTCTTTCAAATAAATCTGAAGAAAAAGAGATCTCTCTTTCCAGTGAATGGAGAGTTCATTTAACCCATCGCCATGAATTCACTGTGAGCTTCACGTGTGACCCTGTCCAGTGAGTGCAGTGTCGGGGTGGACATGAGCATTCAAACGCTCTCCTCCAGGGTGGGGGTCTCTTTCGTCCTGCAGTTCTTGGTGGGAGGCAGGGGCCCAGGTCCTCTGCTGAGGCACTAGTGGGTGGCAGGGGACAAAAGTCCTTCCTCCCTGCTCCTTGCTCCTTGCTGCTTGGGTGACTTGGCCTGGCCAATGAGACGTTTCTGCATAACACGGAGACGCAGTCCGTGAGCTCACGACTCGCTGGTGTCCACTGGGCTGGCCTTCCTGGCTGCCAGGCTCTCTCTTTTCCGCCAGTATTTTCTGAGCATGAGCCCCAGGCTTCATTGAGTGTTTGGTGAGCGCTCACTACCCACTGTTTCATAACACATGGTGCTCCGTCCTGGGGCAAATTAAGCTAGCAGGTGCACAGCCAGGTGTGCCGGCTACGGCAAGATAAAGGAGAAGTAGCAATCCCCACTCAGATTTGTGTTTAGGAAGGGGCAGGATTTGGAGGGATGAAGAGAAACCGAGTCAAAGTTGAGGGGCCAGTGCTGCCAGGGACGCGGGGGTGGAAATAGCACACGACAGCCGCGGGGTGCCTGCCCAGCCTCGTCACAGGTGTGACGTGACAAGCATTTGCGTCAGCGGTTTTCAAACTTTATGGCCCCAAGGTCTCTTTATGCTCTTAAACTTTATGGAGCACTTCCCAGAGCTGCTGTTTATGTGGGACGTGTCTTTTTTTTCTTTTTCTTTTTAAAAAAATTGTATCAAGGGAACAGATTCCATGTGTTTTGTATAAACCGTTTTAAGCACATAATGATATGTAGGCCATATCTGTTGGCACTCACTGGATTTGAAATGAACGTTATCAACATATTCTTATGAAAATAATTGTGTTTTCTAAAACAGAATCATCTTAAAAGATTTTATTTATTTGAAAGGCAGAGTGTCAGAGGCACAGAGACAGGCAGAGATCTTCCATCCGCTGGTTCATTTCCCAAATGGCTGCAATGGTCAGGGCTGGGTCGGGCTGAAGCCAGGGACCACGAACACCATCTGCGTCTCCCACGTGGGTGCAGGGGCCAAGCACTTGGGCCATCTTCCACTGCTGTGCCACAGTGCCAGTCCCGAAACAAAAAACTTTAATGAAAGACCAGCGTCGTCTTTAAAAATCATAATAAAAGTCCTGTGCATTGAATCTGTTGGAAGGTGCTCTTTTGGAGTCTGGCCTTAGAAGGAGACCTGGTCAGACCAGGAGGGAGGCCTGGAAGCCGTTTTCAGGTAACTGGGAACGTCCTCCTCTGACAGTAGAGTTGGATAAGAAGGGATTTCATAGAAGGGAGCGCAGTGCAGTCTCGGACTATAGCGTCAACCTGTACTGTTTGTTGCAATTCCTTGGCTCCCCGGTGCAGTGTGGATGGCACTTGTATCTGTGTGTGATCACGGGACTCCACCCATCACAGGAAGGTGTTGGTTCCTGGAGTCGTGTTGATACATTTCATGAAACACTATCAGAAAGTCCCCTTGGGGTAAGCGCCGCGGTTCACTAGGCTAATCCTCTGCCTTGCGGCGCCGGCACACCAGGTTCTAGTCCCGGTCGGAGCACCGGATTCTGTCCCAGTTGCCCCTCTTCCAGGCCAGCTCTCTGCTGTGGCCAGGGAGTGCAGTGGAGGATGGCCCAAGTCCTTGGGCCCTGCACCCACATGGGAGACCAGGAGAAGCACCTGGCTCCTGCCATCGGATCAGCGCAGTGCGCCAGCCGCAGCGCGCTGGCCGCGGCGGCCATTGGAGTGTGAACCAACAGCAAATGGAAGACCTTTCTCTCTGTCTCTCTCTCTCACTGTCCACTCAGCCTGTCAAAAAAAAAAAAAAAAGAAAGTCCCCTTGGGAGAAAAGTTCGGAAGCCACGGAGCGCATGGCGGCAGAGGCACTTTTTCCAGCCCTCCCATTTCACTTGAAAGCAGGAATCCCAGGGTCGCAAGCGTTTTGTGCCTGGTTTTGCTTGCAGTGGCAAGATCGTGTCATTCATTTTAGAGAGAATGCCTGGCAAATACCAAGGCCGAGTTGGTCAATAGTCCTTTCAAGTAAGAATGTACTTCCTGACAAAAGTGGTCGGTGCAGCTCCCTGTTCAAGTGAGCGCAAAAGTCCTTGACCCCCTGTGGTATGCGGCCAAAGTGCTTCGTGCATACTTCCTGTTCTGTTGCAATGGATGTCGAAAAATGTGCACTCGAGGGTTGAGATGTAATGAAATTGATAAATTCATTTCACCACATCAAGGACTTTTTTTTCCCCCCTGATCACTTATTTTTGTTTGCTTGAAAGGGAGAGCAGCAGAGAGACAGAGAGATCTTTCATCTGCTGGTTCACTTCCCAAATGCCCATAGTCGCCAGCTGTGGGAGAGGCAGAAGTGCAGGGTGCCAGTAGGATTGGAAGGTTCTGGGGAGGCATTTGAGGCTGGGTTGGAGCCCACTGAGGAGGGAGAGTGACGACTAGACTTGTGCACCTCCCGTTGTGTGGGTGAGCCTCATCCGGTCAGGTGAGGGTCTTTAGGGAGGGACCCCGGGTTGTTGGAGGAGGTCTCGGGCTGCCTTGCACTTGACCTGCCGGTGACGTCAGCCCTCTCCTGGGCCCCTGTGGTTCCTGGCTTGCCAGCTCCTACATCTCACGAGCCTGTTCCTTCCAGCAGGTCTCTCCCCGCCTCTCTTCAATGGTTCTGCGTCTCTGGCGCTGCCTGACTTACTCGGCCTTTGGTTTGCTGATTTGGAATGTAGGCACACTGGAAAGGCATTCCTAAAGAACACCGCTTGGTTTTTCTTAATTGGCTAAGGGATGAGCAAATCTCTTAACTGTAGCGGTCACGTCTCCGTTCCTAGACCTTGGCCGTGGGCATGGGCCTTGTGCTGCAGTGGGTTAGGTCATGGCTCAGGATGCCCACATTGCACATTGGGGTGCCTGGTGGAAGTCCCACCAGGGCTTCTGATCCAGCTTCCAGCTAATCAGCACCCCCCAGGAGGCAGCAGGTGATGGCGCAAGTCCCTGGGTCCCTGCCACCCGTATGGGAGACCTGGATGGAGTTCTGGGTTCCTGACTTTGGCCTGGCCCAGCCTCAGCCATTGCAGTCATTTGGGAAGTGAACCAGCAGATGAGAGATCTCTCCATCTCGCTCTGTCTCTGTCTTTGTCCCTCTCTGGCTTTCAAATAGATACAAATAGACTTCTTCTTTTTTTTTTTTTTTTTTGACAGGCAGAGTGGACAGTGAGAGAGAGAGACAGAGAGAAAGGTCTTCCTTTGCTGTTGGTTCACCCTCCAATGGCTGCCGCGGCCGGTGCACCGCCCCGATCCGAAGGCGGGAGCCAGGTGCTTCTCCTGGTCTCCCATTGGGTGTAGGGCCCAAGCACTTGGCCCATCCTCCACTGGACTCCCTGGCCACAGCAGAGAGCTGGCCTGGAAGAGGGGCAACCGGGACAGAATCCGGCGCCCCGACCGGGACTAGAACCCGGTGTGCCGGCGCTGCAAGGCGGAGGATTAGCCTAGTGAGCCTCGGCGCTGGCCACAAATAGGCTTCTAATAAAAAATCAAATCAACTCCAGGGATTAAAAACAAATATCGATGATGCCCAGGCCCACTCTGGATGACTGAGGAGCCTCTAGGGTGTGACCTTGGTGATGGGATTCTAAAAGGCCCCGAGGTCAAGGTCCAGGGAATGTGGCAGTGCTGACGACGGCCGGGGGGCCGAGCTTCCTGGGGCACGAAGGCGGCCCCTGCAAGCGGCAGATTAGCCAGGGACAGTCTCGTCCTGACGGCGCCTCTTCCCCCGGCACTCGCGGAACCTTGCAGCTGCAGGAAAAGCCGTAATTGGTGGGATTCCTTTGAAGAGGGCTCTGTGCATAATGCACGTCCCGGGCTGCCGTCCGTCACGTGACTTCGTGCTCCGCGTGGGTGTGACCACGACGAGCCGTCTCCACTGGGCTCCCGCTGGACTTGAAGGAGGATCGCCCCTCTGTTGGTAATTACCTCCGGTCACTGGGAAAGCGCTCGGCCCCCGGTTCACAAAAGGCTGGGGCTGCACCGTACGCTCCTGTGCAGGTTAAAAAAACCTAAAGTGTCTTTTGAACACCGGCTGGGATTATATTCATTTCTCCTCCGGATAAATAGGTTCTGTTGAAAATATTCATTGTTCAAAGGCCACTCAGTACCCAGGAAGGTGCACCTGGTCTTCAGGTGGGCGGTGTCGTCGGAGCCGAAGCGAGTGAGTGGAGACAAATTAGCAGCGGGGCTGACCTCCCCCCAGCCTGAGGGGCCAGCCCTTTGTTGCTACCAAGGATCCCTCTGCTAGAACCCTGGCCTCTAACCCTCGTCCTAATTTATTGAGGTGAGGCTTGAAAGTGGAGCTATTTTTACCTCTGGGCACAATGACAGCGGCGCCGTGAGAAGGTGTGCGGGGCAGCAGGGAGCGCCAGGATGTCAGCATCCGCTTTTGTTCTTCGTGCACAGCGGCTGCTCGGAGCACGGTGCCCACCGCAGGTGAGGTGCCAGGCCCCGGCCAGCATGCCAGCAAGGTGTGCAGCCCACCGGCCTGCACCTGCGACCACGCTCGCCAGGAAGGCGCCCCGAGTGTGCCGTGCCTGGCACCGCTCACCGCACTGGCGTCATGCAACTCTCCCTGGGGCCAAAGGAATCATGGAGAAACAACCATGGCCTGGCCCTGGGTTCAGCTTACCGGGACCCGGCAGCTCCAGGGTTAGAGCCCTGCCCTGCTGTCTTAGCACTGCTAAGCCCACGAAAGCATGCGCCTGCTTCTCTTTGTCAGGACAGACGTGGGTGCACGGCACACGGTGCCGGGGGATGGAAGTGGCCCATCAGGCCCGGTGCTGGCCTCGTGGGATGACCAAGGCTTTCTTCCCCAGGCCAGCCAGGTTCAAGCCATGGGTCTCACTGTCCACCAACAATGCAGGGGGTCATCTGGGGGGGGTCACAGCCTGCATTGAGAACAGCAAGAAAGTGTAGTAGGAAAGAGAATACAAAAATCCGTGTTCATCATCCATGCAAGAGCAAAAGTGACTTTTACATATGAATTGCATTTTTTCTTTTTTTAAGATTTATTTTTTATTTAATTGAAAGGCAGAATTACAGAGAGAGTGAGAGTGAGAGAGAGAGAGAGAGAGAGAGGATTTTCCATCTGCTGGTTTACTCTCCAGGTGGCTGCAATGACTTAGGCTGGGCCAGGCCAAAGCCAGGAGCCAGGAGCGTCTTCTGGGTCTCCCGATGGGGGCAGGGGCCCAAGGACTTGTGCCGTCTTCTGCTGCCTTGCCAGGCTATTAGCAGAGAGCTAGATCAGAAGTGGAGCAGCCAGGATCAAACTGGTGCCCTTATGGGATGCCCACGTCGCAGGTGGTGGGTTTCCCCACTACCCCCACAATGCCAGCCCCCCCCCCAAACTTCTTAGACAACTGCACATTTCACAGGAAGTCGCAGAGGAATCTAGAGGGGATACCCATGCACCTGTCCCCAAGCCCCCCCTTGCCAAGCACGGAGCCATAGGGATTTGACATTGCTCTGACCTGTGGGCTTTGTTCGGATTTTTAGCTGTTTTCACGTGCATGGTCCAGGCATACGTATGGACTGGTTCCGTGGCCTGTTGCCGTGCCGAGGTCTCACCCCCACACCAGGACACAGGGAGCCTCTCTGCGGCGACACCAGCGCGTGTCACTCCCCAGCTCTCGGCCACCGGCAGTCTGCGCTCTGTGAAACGTGGGGCTCTTGGCTGTCTGTGTGTGCGTGTGTTGGATCAAGATGTGAAAGGCATTTTTTCCGGTGATCCCCAGCTGAATCTGTTGCTACAGCTGAGCACCCGAGACTGGGTAGTTAGCAAAAGCAGACATTTGTTTCGCTCCTGATGCTGGGGCGAGAAGTTGGTGATCGGGCAGCAGTGTCGCAGCACAGCGCAGAGACAAAAGGGCACCGGGCACGTGCAGAAGATGCAGGGCTCAACAGGCAGCCCACCACCTTAGGGCACTCCAGGCCCTTGGTGACCAGCCCCGACCCGTGACAGCGCAAGCTTGTTCCCTGCTTCCAGGACAGACCCAACGAGAAAGACGTCGACCCCTCTTACAGGACCCACCACGCCATGCTGCCACATGGACAGCCAATATCAGCCCAAGTTTCGGAGGGGACACCCGTACCGCACCCATAGCAAGCCCCAGAGGACAGGGTGCATCTGCTGATGGACAAGTCTGCCCCTGGCACATGTCCTGACGAGTGATGTGGCAGCTGGAGCCTCCTGCTCGCACACTGCTCCAGTGACGGACGGGAGGCTGCTGCTGGTCTCTGTGCTGTGAGCTCTCCTTGTTGGTCTCGCTATTGCTGATTCTTCTGCAGCCTGGCCGTCTTCACCATCAGGGGGCTGCCGCTGCTTGATTCGCTGTCTTTTCCCTAACCCCCGAGGTTGGGAAGAGATGCTCCCGATGAGCCGGATCATTGTAGTACCTGCATCTCATGTTGTTACCTGAGTGTGAACGAGGCTGTGCATGTGTGTGCATGCCTGTGCGTGCGTGTGTGTGTGTGTGTGTACATGCATGTGTGTGTATTGAAGGTTTGCTTCAAGCATTGCTGTTCACCAGGAAGCTAGGGTCCGAGTCCTTTCCCGGAGACCCTGGGGGTGCTGGCTCTGGTTTAGGGTCAGTTCACGCTGTGTTCTTTTCACAGCGACCGTGGTGGGGGCCAAAGAAAGCTTGGTGAGGGCTTGGTTGGTGGTGACATGAAGGGGTCCCAGCTGCACCCCACCCTGATGGCCATCTTGGGGGCACACAGGGAAGCCGCCTATGGCACCCAAAGGCAGCTCTAAGTCAAGTAGCCACGCAGGTCTGGATTGAGGTCACTGCTAACTAGACAGATGCTGGAAGTCAAGACTACAACCGCTGGGACGTGGGTTTAGCGGACAGGTGAGGGCGTTAGCCGAGACTCAAGGAAGAGCAGCCTTGGGAAGCCCAGACGGTGTTGGCTGATGGCCAGGTGGGGGCCAGGGTCGGCGGCCCGGCCCTCACAGAGAAGGGGGCGTGTGCTCCTCGTCCCACCCCAGGTGGGAGGCAGATCCCTTCCTCCACTCTGGAGTCAGACTTTCGTAAGCATCCTTTCGCGATGCCTTCAAGGGTTAAGTGGGGCTCACCCTAGGTCCCGGGGTGCCGTGGGTGGCGGCGCAGGAGCTTCTGCCATGCACTGTTGTCATGAGCAGAGGCACGGCCAGAACAGGGTGGGAGGTGGCAGCACAGGGTGGCCGCTCAGCTCGGCTGCTGCTGGGGGAGAGGCCAGGCCTTGAGCACCACCGATGGCCAGCGCAGAGCCCCCGTCCCACATCTGTCGCTGCCTCAGCCAGCTCTTGGGTTAGCATCCCTGGCTCGCCCGGCTCCTGTTGTGTGGGGTGAGCTTGGGATGTTGAAAAATCGACTGTCTCTAGGAGATAGATTCCCCCGCCTCGTAGCCTGACTCCGAGCCTATGCCCGCGTTTCCAGCGTTGCTCTCTCTTTCTCATTAGACAGCGGCCGGGTCAGAAGTGCCAAGGTTTGCCTTCAAGAAGTTCGCTCAGCCAGGGGTTTGGGGAGCTCCCGGCCACGCACAGACGGCCGGGGGTGGGGCTGCTCTGCCTCCCTAGGCAGGAAGCGGCTGCAAGGTCAGCCAGCGGACCTTCCTCCCTCCTGCTCTGGGATTCTCTTTAAGCATGGAACAGTGGGGGGGGGGGGGGTGCGGAGCCTCGATCCAGGAGTTTTGTTTCCATGCACACAGCGCCTCGTCTTACAAGGCCAGCAGCATTGCTTCCTTTTCCTGTCTGAGATACCAAGTGATCGCTTAAGCGGGTTCGCTAATAGGAAATGACTGGGCCGGGGGCTGCGTCCGCCCGACAGTGGCTGAGGCTCTCGAGCTGGGCCCATGCTGACTTCTTCCCGTTGTCCTGTGACTCCGTCATGTGCAGAGTCGCCAGCTTCCCCTGGAAGCGAGGCAGCCCCACGGCTGGCCAAGAGGAGTCAGCGATTTGGAGAGACTGGAGGGGAAGTCCCAGTGCAAAACCATCAAGAAAGGAAGAGCCGTGGCTGGCAGGGTCGTAGCATGGCTACGTTCCATCATGCACCAGGCTCCTCCTGTTTTTTCAAAAGCAGTGTTCGCAAGAGAAATGTCCAGAGATACTGGTAGGTAGGAAGACAGAGCCTGAATAGCAGGCGATGCCCCGGGGCCTCTTGGTCCACAGGAAGTGGCAGCCCAACCCTGATGTTGCCGTGAGGCAGGTGGTGTGGGAGGTTGGCCGGCCAGGCCAGCGCATGCTGGACTCTGCCACGTGTTCTCCTTCTGTTTGGACCCCAAGTCTCAGGTGGCAAAGGGAGGAAGGAGTGACCAGGTCTGAGCAGGAGTGGGGGGCGTGGAGCCCCTGTCTGGGTGGTTGTAAGGAGCCTGGAGCATAGGTGAGGGGCAGCAGGGTCCGGGCACCGAGGGTGCTGCCCCACGGGAGCATGGGAATCAGCATCCTCAAGTCTGCAGGATGGGCCCACCCTGAAGAGCAGCAGCCTGAGGCACAGCCTGCACTGAGGCCCTCGTGCTCCTGGGGGGGGGGGCTCTGAGGTCCTCGTGCTCCTAGGGGAGGGGGGGCTGTGAGGTCACTGTGCTCCCTGGGGGGCTCTGAGGTCACTGTGCTCCCTGGGGGGGGCTCTGAGGTCACTGTGCTCCCTGGGGGGGAGCTGTGAGGTCACTGTGCTCCCTGGGGGGCTCTGAGGTCACTGTGCTCCTAGGGGGGCTCTGAGGTCACTGTGCTCCCTGGGGGGCTCTGAGGTCACTGTGCTCCCTGGGGGGGCTCTGAGGTCACTGTGCTCCCTGGGGGGGCTCTGAGGTCACTGTGCTCCCTGGGGGGCTCTGAGGTCACTGTGCTCCCTGGGGGGGCTCTGAGGTCACTGTGCTCCTGGGGGAGCTCTGAGGTCACTGTGCTCCTGGGGGGGGGCTCTGAGGTCACTGTGCTCCTGGGGGGGGTTCTGAGGTCACTGTGCTCCCTGGGGGGCTCTGAGGTCACTGTGCTCCCTGGGGGGGGGCTGTGAGGTCCTTGTGCTCCCTGGGAGGGCTCTGAGGTCACTGTGCTCCTGGGGGAGCTCTGAGGTCACTGTGCTCCCTGGGGGGGCTCTGAGGTCACTGTGCTCCCTGGGGTAGGGGCTCTGAGGTCACTGTGCTCCCTGGGGGGCTCTGAGGTCACTGTGCTCCCTGGGGGGCTCTGAGGTCACTGTGCTCCCTGGGGGGGGGGCTCTGAGGTCCTTGTGCTCCCTGGGAGGGGCTCTGAGGTCACTGTGCTCCCTGGGGTAGGGGGGCTCTGAGGTCACTGTGCTCCCTGGGGGGGCTCTGAGGTCCTTGTTTGCCCTGGGGGAGCTCTGAGGTCCTTGTGCTCCCTGGGGGGGCTCTGAGGTCACTGTGCTCCCTGGGGGGGGCTCTGAGGTCCTTGTGCTCCCTGGGAGGGGCTCTGAGGTCACTGTGCTCCCTGGGGTAGGGGGGCTCTGAGGTCACTGTGCTCCCTGGGGGGCTCTGAGGTCACTGTGCTCCCTGGGAGGGGCTCTGAGGTCACTGTGCTCCCTGGGGTAGGGGGGCTCTGAGGTCACTGTGCTCCCTGGGGTAGGGGGGCTCTGAGGTCACTGTGCTCCCTGGGGGGGGGCTCTGAGGTCCTTGTGCTCCCTGGGAGGGGCTCTGAGGTCACTGTGCTCCCTGGGGTAGGGGGGCTCTGAGGTCACTGTGCTCCCTGGGGTAGGGGGGCTCTGAGGTCACTGTGCTCCCTGGGGGGCTCTGAGGTCACTGTGCTCCCTGGGGGGGCTCTGAGGTCCTTGTTTGCCCTGGGGGAGCTCTGAGGTCCTTGTGCTCCCTGGGGGGACTCTGAGGTCACTGTGCTCCCTGGGGGGCTCTGAGGTCCTTGTGCTCCCTGGTGGGGGGGGGGCTCATCGCATCCTTTTCCCTAACTCCAGAGATTGGGAAGAGAAGCTCCCAGTGAGCTGGATCACTGTGTTAACTGCATCTCAGTTTGTTACCTGAATGAGCGGGGCTGTGTGCATGCGTGTGCATGCCTGTCCGTGTGTGCATGTGTGTGCACGTGTCCTTGCACGTGTGTGTATTCAAGGTTTGCTTTTTCAGAGAAGGTGCTGGAAGTGGTACTAAGAAAGCAAGTCATCGAGGCCTCTTTAAATTCAAGGGATTGCGTGCATAAATTTGCTCTTTTGATGTGCGTGTAACTTAAATGCTGTCTCTAGTCGCTTTTCCAACTTTGAGTATTCCCTAACAGGTGTTTTTCCCTTGAATTACAACCCATGCATATATTAAGGGAAGGGCCTTGCATATGAATTCCACTTTTATATTGAGAAAACATACCAGATTTTTATTACAAGCAAGTCAGCTCTGTTAAAAGGAGCATGTGTTCCTGTAAAGATTCCAGACTCACATCACGGGAAGTCTTACCCCGTGGAGATCCTCATTTCCTGGGAAGATTTCCGCTTCCTGCACTGCCTTGTCTGTCACTCGTGTTATTTGCGTTGCAACACTGCGCTGTGTTTTGTTGCGTTTCCTGGCGTGGGTGCTTCTCCTGGCTCTGTTTTCCGTGTTATCCTGTACCTTGGCGGCACCGTGCCATCCGCCTTTGAGAGCCTTCATGGGGAGGGTCGGGGGGACTGGATCTTCCCCTGTTGATACCTGAGGCAGAAGATCTCGCCCTCCCTCCTCCGCCACTCCCACTCCTTTCCTGGGCGTTCACAGGCTGATTGGCATGGTCCTGGGCTGCTTTCTCCTGCTGTCGCAGGCCGGCCTCTCGGGTTGCCTCCATTTTGGCCCCAGTACCTCTCACCCACACTTCCTCCCTTTCAGCACCAGTGTTGCTGGGCGAATAACTGAGCAAGCCACCACTTCCCTTCCTCATCAGAGCAGAATCCCTGCCCCCCCCGCCCCCCGTCCCCCAGGGCACACACTGGGCCCTCCCTCCGTCCTGCTGTTACCACCTTCCCGGCAGGAAGGAGAGGAGGCAGGGGGAGGAGAGACACTCCATCCACTCACTCCGGCCTCATCGTGATGTGGCCCCGAGGATTCTAACCCTATTCCAGTCTCTCACAGGGGTAAGAATTCAAAGTGGAGGCATCTAAAGGTGCCCAAAGCGAGGACGAGATTTATCGAGGAAGTGGGAAAGTGAGCAGGCACAGTCACGTGTGAGGGCGGGAGAAGTCCTCGTCGTGAGTGGCCCAGAGGGGTGCCCCAGGAACAGGGGCAGGGAGAGAGAGAGGGGAGAGACTGAGACCCGAAGAGCACCCCAGCCGTGGTCCAGGGCACAAACAGGGCTCTCCCCTAGTCTCAGCTTCCTGTAGGAGCAGGGGTGGCGCCTCTGCCTGTGTGAGGACGTCTGAGCATTTTACGGCACCTCCACGTGGAATTGAATAGCCACAGAATCACGGTGTCTCCCTTTCCTGGTCCCAGATGAGACACAGGGGCTTGGTGGGTGCCCCCTTCATCGTCCTTTGGTCAGTGGGCTCAAAGGGGCTTTTACCCAGAAAGCAGCAGAGGGCCTGGAAACAGACACTTGACCCTTGTCTCATTGCCAGCTGTCGTGGCCACTTGTGTTTTACTGGCTGGCTGTGAGATGGTGTCTTCCTGTACACACACACACACACACACACACACACACCGGTCTTTCCTCCCCATCTTGAAGAAGTCTATGAGTCAGCTTGCGCCCCTGTAGGATGCCAGAGGGGAGCTACTTAGGAAAGAGGCAGGCTTCCTTCAGTCATGGTTTGGAGATTCATAGTCTGAGACCAGGCGGCCCCATGGGGCTGGAGATGATGGGTGTGGAGGTGTGGGGGGGATGTATGCAGAGGAGAGATGGGTGGAGTCCCAGGATCACACACAGATACAAGTGCCATCCACACTGCACGGGGGAGCCAAGGAATTGCAACAAACAGAGCACAGGTTGACGCTACAGCCGGAGACTGCACTGCGCTCCCTTCTATGAAATTCCTTCTTGTCCAACTCTACTGTCAGAGAAGGATGTTCCCAGTTACCTGAAAATGGCTTCCAGGCCTCTCTCCTGGTCTGACCGGGTCTCCTAAGGCCAGACTGCTTGCACCTTCTCTCCCAGCTTCAGCTGGGCCAGGCCAAAGCCAGGGGCCAGGAGCTTCATCCAGGACTCCCACATGGGTGCAGGAGCCCAAGCACTTGGACCATCTTCCACTGCTTTCCCAGGACACAGCAGGGAGCTGGATCGGAAGTGGAGCAGCCAGGACTTGGACTGGTGCCTGTGTGGGATGCTGGTGTCATAGACAGTGGCTTTACCCGCTGTGCCATAGCGCCAGCCCCAGGAACAAAATTTTATCTCAGAGCTTTGACTCCTGAACTGCACTTTTGCCATTAGCTACCCTGACTTTATTATTTTTTATAGGGAGGTACAGAGAGATGATGGGACAGAGAGAGCAAGAGGGAGAGGGAGAGAGCAAGAGCGAATGAGAGAGAGAGAGAGAGAGTTCACGAGCGAATGAGAGAGAGAGAGCGAGCGAGAGAACGAGAGCACACTCCTAATTACTGGCTCACTCCCCAAATGCCCACAACAGCCAGGACCGGGCCAGCTGAAGCCAGGAGCTGGGAACCCCATCCAAATCTCCTATGTGGATGGCAGGGGCCTAAGTACTTGAGCCACTGCTGCCTCCTGGGGTGTGTGCATTGGATAGAAGCTGGATTGCAGTAGGAGCCAGGCCTTGAACCAGGGACCCTGCTGTGGGATGCCAGTGTCCCAGGGAGTGGCCTAACCACTGTGTCAGTCACCCCAGAGGCCTTGACTTTGGTATCTCACAGCCGTGGGAACAAACGCCCATGCACACATCTTAACAATCAGCTTGGGCTAAGATACTTCCTCCCATAGCTCTGTAGTGATTTTTTAGATTTAAAGTGCGCACGAATTGTTGGCTTTGCTTTTTCATTCATTCGGAAGCCTTCCGTGTTCCTCACTTGTGCCAGGCACTGGGCTATGCCGTGGACCAGGGCTCTCGACGTCACAGGTGCTTCTTTCCGGCAGGAAACCAGGTCAGTGAAGGGCCTTGGGATGACGTCCACGAGGGGGAAGGAGGCCAGGAAGGAGGAGAGGACCCCGCCTTCAGCCCCCACATCCACATTTGTCTGCTGCCCAGGTTTCCCACACTGAAGCCCGTGTAGCTGCCTCTGAGGCCTGGGAGTGTCCCATGGTGAGGTTTCTGATCCACACCGCTGGCACGGTCCTGGCCCTCCGGCTCTGCTGACACAGCTTACAGAAGGGGCCATCCGCATTGGCTCACTTCCTGAGCGCGCACCGGGCCGCCCGGTAATTGCTCAATGGGAGGAGTGCCTTTCTGGGAAAACTTGAAAACGCACACCGGAAAGGTGCAGGGACGGACGTCAGGTTGTGTGCTCGCGGCCCCTTTTCTGTGCGGCAAACCCTTCTGCAGGTGTCTAGCGCCTGGAGGAAGGACCACAGCTCACTAAGCCTCGCGTAGTCTGCTTTACTCTGTAGCACACAGGTGCACCTTACAGTAAGCGGCGCCACTTAGAATGAGCTTTGATTGCACAGCACACAGTGTCACTTCTGAGCGCTCGTGTCCAGGAGGACAGCGGGGGGAGGCAGGCATGTTTTAGTTATCATTTTTCCGCCTTCTGCCTTGCATCCACGCTGGCCACAGAGGCAGCTCCGTGGATGCGACTGGAACCTCAGCACTGTGGGGGAAATTAGCTGCGAAACTATCCGACAGTCACCGGCTAATTCCTTTCACTTCTTTCGGGAAAGACACAAAGAAGCGCTGATTTTAATCTGAGACTACCTCTTTCAAAGGAATCTCAAGAGAGGCACTGCTCCTGCAGAAGCTGAAAAAGATAGGGAAGCATTTGTGCCGGGGAGGGACGCCGTAAAACAATGTCGAGGGGGAAAGGCACACCTGGTGACCTCTCCCTTACCTGGACAGGCAGGGAGAGAGATCTGATGCGGCCGGCACCTGCCACTGGGGACCCGGGCTACACTTACTCTCTAATGGGAAGACAAGAAAGAGCACGCTCAGTGGGTACTCTGTGATCAGACAAAAGCGGCGGGAAGTATAGGGGGCCTTCCCTGTGCACGGGTTCAAAGCAGCGTTCCGCGCGGGAAACACTTAACAATACACAGAGAAAGCGCTGGCATTGATGTTCAGCTGATCTACCTAAAGTGATCCCAGGAGAGGCGGGGATGCAGCGGTATTGTGCGCGTGATTTTTTTCCCAGAAGCACGGCGTTGGTTTTATAAGGCACTTTGCACCATCGTGTGTAGACTGCACCCGTGAACGAAGGGGCTCTTTCATCCCCGCGCCTCTCAGCAGTGGGCCCGGGACACTCACGGCCCTCACGTAAAAGCGCTTCCACTTGGCGTGCGTGTGCAATTTTAAAGTTTTTTTTTAAAAAAATGACTTTTCTCAGTGAGTTAAAAATTGTAAACCAGGACATTGTAAAATCTCTAATAGTATACAAGGGGCCCTCAAAGATAGCACAGGGGGCGTCTTCATGAAAAATGCATTTTGGGCAAACACTGTGCACGGAGTTCAAGATTTTTTGCACCCAACGAAGCATCTCTTTTAATTCTGTTTTATTCTAGGAGCGTTGTGGAACGTGCCCATCTGTGTACGTGTGATGTGTGTGTGCGCTGTGAAGTCACACGTGTTAACGTGACAGACGAAAAGCGCTGCGTTCAGAGTGCCAGGCGTCGTTGTGGGGAAAGCGAACAAATGAAACTCGCACGTCCTGTGCCTGTGATAGTTGACGTCTGCGTGCCTGATTGATTCTCCTGATTGGCTTGGGACGGGTGTTCGGAGCGAGTGCCGGTTATTCTTCCCCTCACTGTGGTGCGCCTAATACTATGCTGGCAAATGTGAAGGAAGTAAGTGTCCTGAAATGAAATTTCTACAGGTGACCTCATCACGAGCAGACGTTCTAGAAAACCCACAGGTGGGCGGGAATAATGGACGACTGAGTCGTCCGAGAACCTGTGATGATGTTTGAGAAAATAAGCGAGGGTGAAGTCCACCAGCCACAAAAGCAAAAACCCTAGGACACATGACCTCACGTGAACTGCATCTTGGCTGTGCTATTCCTGGGTGAGAAATGTGTGGGAACTCCCAGGCACTGCTACAGTTTGTAGATACACAGAAGCGCACGTGGCTTAGTTAATAGAAAACCCACGGTGGTCAAAAATCTCTGTCCAGGGCCGACGCTGTGGTGTAGCAGGTTAAGCCACTGCCTGCAACACCAGCATTGCCATATGGGTGCCTGTTTGAGTCCCGGCTGCTCCACTTCCCAGCCAGCTCCCTGCTAATGGCCTGAGAAAAGCATTGGAAGGTGGCCCAAGTTCTTGGGCCCCTGCCACCCACATGCAGCTCCCGGCTCCTGGCCCAGCCCTGTCTGTTGTAGCCATTGGGGACTGAACCAGTAGATGGAAGATCTCTCTCTCCTCTCTCTCTCTCTCTCTCTCTCTCTGGCAGAAAGCAATGGACTCGTGCAGGAGAGGAGCAGTCCACGGGCCCGCTCTGGGCATTCCCAGCCCCAAGCATGCCTGAGTTTCTGTGTGTGGGGCGTGGAGGAGAGGGTGTGGCCAGGGCACGGACCCTCCTCAGGTGAGGAAGAGGGAGCCGGCGCCTCCGCCAGCTGAACCCCGGTGAGCTCTCTGCCATCGCTGGGACTGGGGTGTGAGAAGCCTGCCTGCGAGTCTGTGTGCTGGGGGTCCCCTGCACCGGGACTTTGGCTCCCCAAAAAGAGCAGCTGCCTCCGCTGCACACTGTGTGCACAGAACACGGCTCCCGCGGCGCTCGCAGCATGAGGGTCTGCGGGTACGTGTCCAGGGGCCCCTCCCCGACCCGGACGGCATCTTAGACCCCTCGTCTGTAGTTAGGTGTGCCGGCGTTCACATCATTTGTTTTCATTTTCCCGAAATGATGCCCTTTCTTCATCACCGACACGATGCTGCTCCATCTCCGAGTCTGGAATGCATTTGTGCACACACACGCGTGCACACATGCGTGGACACATGCCTGAGCGACACTCAGGGGCACCTTCACACGCACCGAATGAGGACTTTGTGGGAAGTGAGAGAGGGAGACCTAGACTTGAAGTGGAAGCCATTTATCAAATGTCATTGTGTTGCTGCTTGAAAACCCTTTCTCTGCGGGCACAAGAGATTATAAAATTACCAGTCATACACCATCCAAGTAAATATTTAACATGGAAAATGTATTTCACTTTCAGTCCTAGATGTTACAATGTTAATAAAAATATCAAGAAGCATGAAGTCTCAGGAGTCATTAGAGCTACTGTGTAAATAGCTTGCTTCCAAATAATATCAAAGGCAGAGCTAACCGCACTCGATGTAGCTCTGACAGCAAGGGACAACGAGGCATGGCGAGAACTGGGTCTAGGCATGCCGTCTGTAGCAAGGCTGCAGTTCAGTGGAACTCCATTTGCTGGAGTTTTGATTTGCAATGTCATTTTTTTCTTCCTACAACAGTTTACTAATATGACTTACTTTGGAGGTCTGTAGCCAATCTTGCCATTAAGGATGCTAAGCAAAGAAGCAATTAGAAACACAAATGCAGAATGACAGCACGTTGGACCTTAGGGGAGGCTGTGACTGGTCACCTTACCTGAGACGTGACGTGCAAGGAAACCAGTCAGGCACTGCCATGCACACGAAACCGGGGACAAAAGGCGGCACGAACAATCCTGGGTCCCTGTGCTTTGTTCCCGGACCACAGCCCTCGATCGATATCTGAAGTCCTTTCTGTAAATGACAATCCCACTCTTTCAAAACGGTTCGCTCTACTTGCGGGAGGAGAGTTGAGGGACTTCCCAGGAGTTTCTGAGAGAGGTTGCTGATCAGGCCAACCGGAAGGGAAGCGGCATGTGTGTGTTCAAGGCAGAGAGGTTCACACAGGCGGGGAGAACGCTGGTGTCTCCGTGCCCGAACTGTGCTGTCGCCCGGAGACGGAAGCCACAGTGCTGGATGCTCTTTAGAACGGGCGTCTGTTACCAGCCAGCACGCTCTGGCGGGCCCTCAGGGGTGGAGGCCACGGGGACAGGATTCAGAACCAGGATCCTGGACGTGGTTCACCTGTTCAGCGTGGTTCTAGGCACTTCCTGCGGGAGGGTGCTGTGCCGAGTATTGTGCATTTCCGCCCCAGCCTGCTCTCCCCTGGCCTGATTCACCTGTGATTCTCGCCGTCCAAGTGCCTTCGCCACCTGCAAGGAGTGAGACGTGGCTCGCCAGCATTGCCCTCTGCTTTCCTGGCCCTCATCCCCAGCTGCACCTCCCCCTGGCAGAGCTGCCCTGCTGTGATCCTCACCGGTAGGGGCACTGCGGTGCTGATACTGTGTGACCGCCAGCTGGTGCCATGACCCTCGCCTTCCTGCTGAGAGCAGAATCCATTCCCTGAATTCTGTGCTCTCCGTGACACGGGGCTGTCGAGTGCTCAGAGAGCGAGTGGAGCCCAGACCCCAGACGTGGCAAGTCCGGTACAGGGAGCGGCCTTGAGCCACCACCGCCGTCACAGCAGGGTGTTTTGCTCCTGCCCCCAAAGACACGGCCAGCTACAGCAAGCTCTCAGCAACCAGCCCTCCCCCGGCTGAGAGAACATTCCCAAACCCAGCCTGGACCCTGGGGCCATCTGCCTCTGCTTTTCCAGGCGCATTAGCAGGGAGCTGGATTGGAAGTGGAGCAGCTGGGACATGAACCGGCGCCCATGTGGGATGCTGGCCTCGCAGGCAGGGGCTTAACCTGCTACGTCACAGCGCTGGCCCCAGATCCTGCTCTCCTGTGGAACGTCTACTGCCAGAGAGGCTGCTTTTGCAGGAGCTAGGAGTGGGCCATCACATCCGGGTCTTGGACACCTGGTCCAAGGGCATTCTCAGCACCCAGGCCCCACTGCCCTGGTCCTTCGGCTGGCTTCAGCCACATTCGTCTTCACAGGGGAATTCCCGGTTCCAGCTTCCTCTCCCTTACTCACATGGGAGCTGACCCTGGCCTTTGTGGTTGGGTCACTAACTAGAAATCAAAGACTAGGGCGCAGAGAGAAAGAGCCCGCACACTCTCTCCCCCCGCCCTCCTGATCCTGGGCAGCGTCTGTCTGTAGGTGACAGCCCCCACCGTCAGAGAGAGACGCTGCCAGGGCCCTAGACGTGCAGTCAAACCCTGGCCTTTGAGCCCTGCTGCTGCTAACAGTTTCTCCCCATCCCGAGGCCGGGTGTCTCAGCAGCTCTGGCTGGCGACCGTCTTACTTCCAACTCTCACGCCCTCATTAAACAACTTTTATTTGGAACATCTGTGTGGGGTTTCTTTTTGCCCCCCCTACATTTGTTTCTTGAGTCTTTTATTCTTTTGGTTGTGTCAGCCCTGGAGTAGGTGCAGCTGGCTTTATTGGTGCGCCGTTAGCCAGCTCAGTGCCGCTGTCACGTTCGGAGTTGCCATCCCCTACAAGCAGAAGCAAGATTATCGGAGCTTACACGTCAGAGTGGAGCAACGGATGCCCTTGTCTGGAGACAGAAAAACCAAGAGAAAAAAAAAAAAAACAGCAAGGCGAGGTTTTCAGTAGCTGAGGAGTGTGCCCAGTGGCTGCTGGGTTGCAAGGGTCTTTGCAGATGCCCCAGGGGCAGAGAAATTTGTCTCCAAACAACCTTGCTGTCGAGTTTTAGGGTTTGCATCCAAATGAGCTCAAAGACAAACTTTAGAGAGGGACAACCCATGTTTCCTTTTGCATATGCACAAATGCAAAGAGGACTTAGTCTTAGGATGAAGACTGTCCTTTAGGATTCTATTTGGAATAGAACCATTTTTTTTTTTTTCAAAAAACTGTGTAGGTGTTACTGAGTTAGCTAACATTAATAACAGAGTTATACAAATATGTATGTGGAGATTTAATAAACATGGTGGCATTCTGATGTTTTAATTTTGAAAATAATTTTATAAATGTGCAGTCGATAAAGGAGCAGAATTGGAAAGGCACAGGGAGCGTGGCCCCCAGGAACTGCTTGGCGAGATGGAAAGGTGGGGCCCTGTCCCTTGTCTGTCCCTCTTCACCCACGGTGGCCTTGCTTGCCCTTTGTCCAGAGGAATTTGCGGACTTGAGGGGGTGACCCCGCTGGCCTCAAGGACTCCCCAGCCTGTGTGATAGATGGCCACTGTGGGCCTGGGCTGGTTTGTCTGGGGGAGTTCAAGGTCCCAGCAGAGCAGAACTGCCACCTGCATGTAACCCCCAGTCCACCTGGAGCCCACCTGGCATCATAAATTCCCACTGAGCAATCAAAGGAAGGTCATGGGCATCACTGACCAGCCAGGAGCTGGTGGCTCTCACCCCCAGCTTCAGTCTAAGAACCGTCACTCCCAACTCCCCTGGGAGCCCGGGAATGAAGCCATAGCTGCTCTGTGCTTTGTGATAAACACCTGCTTTCTCCCACCACCCCCAAGGTCAGTGATCGGCTTTGTGCGCGTGGGGCGAGCGGACGTGGACTTTGGGGTTCTATAGCAATGCTTTCAACGAGCTTGGCCACACAGTGAGAGAAGAAGACAGGAAAGGCCGGCGCCGTGGCTCAATAGGCTAATCCTCCGCCTTGCGGCGCCGGCACACCGGGTTCTAGTCCCGGTCGGGGCGCCGGATTCTGTCCTGGTGGTCCCTCTTCCAGGCCAGCTCTCTGCTGTGGCCCGGGAAGGCAGTGGAGGATGGCCCAAGTGCTTGGACCCTGCACCCACGTGGGAGACCAGGAGAAGCACCTGGCTCCTGCCATCGGATCAGCGCGGTGCGCCGGCCGCAGCATGCCAGCTGCGGCGGCCATTGGAGGGTGAACCAACAGCAAAGGAAGACCTTTCTCTCTCTCTCTCACTGTCCACTCTGCCTGTCAAAAAAAAAAAAAAAAGAAAGAAAAAAAAGAAGAAGAAGACAGCAAAGAGCTCAGATGGGTGTCTCTGGCCCACGCAGAAAGAGGAGGGAGGATGAGGAGGGCTTAGAGTGAGACACTCACTTCTCCTTTTTCAGTACAAGTTCGTGGGGGTGTCATGGTGTCGAAGTGTGGATCTTGAAAAAGCTGAGGTGCTGGCCTGACAGGCAGGAATAGCCCTTGGCAGGTCCCGGGGGACGGGGAGGGTGACAAAGCCCCTTGGACGTAACTGCATGACAACGACCCTGCTGGGGAGCGCAGCCCGGTTCCAAAGTCGAATTCCTCCTGCCTCTGTTTCCCTTTACTTCATTCACTTTGTATTGTTCATGTATTTTATCTAAATAGGCAGCTACTGTTTTGTTTCCTTTGATTCCACTACATTTTATTTAAAGATATTTAAAATGATTGTTATTACCACCTGAATTATGTAACACTTGTCATTAGGAAAGGCAATGAAGATACAGAGTTTATATACTTTGAGTGATTTTATTGAGATATGCTTCACAGACTGTAAAATGTATCCATTGAAAGCACACGGTTCAGTGGCTTTTAGTGCAGTCACACACATGTGCAGGTGTCGCCCTACTTAATTTGAGAGAATTTATTAGCTCATAAAGAAATCTCACCCCAGGATCTGTGTGTGGCACAGCAGAGGAAGTCACCGCCTGCAGTGCCAGCCTCCCGGGCAGGCGCCGGTTCCCGCCCCAGCTGCTCCACTTCCCATCCAGCTCCCTGCTAATGCGTCGGGGAGAGCAGTGGGAGACGGCCCCAGTGTTTGGGCCCCTGCACCCACGTGGGAGAAATGGATGCAGCCCCTGGCGTCAGCCTGGCCCACACCTGGCTAATGCAGCCATTTGGGGAGTGAACCAGTGGATGGAAGATGTCTTTCAAATAATTAAATCTTTAAAAAAAGAGAGAAAGAAACCTCCTCTCCTATAGTTCAGACACCCATGTTCCATTCTCTCTCCACTCTTGAATCCCTAAGCGATGGATAACCTACTTTTCACCTCTGCAGATTATTCCATTATGGGAATTTTAAATTAATGGAATCAAGGGTATGAAAACATTTCCCAGAAAATAGAATTATAAGATAATTTATTTTAGTGTAAGAAATGTTGACATCCACACATGTGAGCGGTCTTCAAAACGTTCACGAAAATGCAGCTTTAGGGAAAACTATAGATGGATCTAGAACATTTTTTTTTTTTTGCACAGCAAAAATTTGCCTTTTTATTTCCCCTTTAAAATAATTATTTAGCTGGCACTGCGGATCAATAGGCTAATCTTCCGCCTAGCGGCGCAGGCACACTGGGTTCTAGTCCCGGTCGGGGCGCCAGGTTCTAGTCCCGGTCGGGGCGCCGGATTCTGTCCCGGTTGCCCCTCTTCCAGGCCAGTTCTCTGCTGTGGCCCGGGAGTGCAGTGGAGGATGGCCCAAGTGCTTGGGCCCTGCACCCCATGGGAGACCGGGAGGAAGCACCTGGTTCCTGCCTTCAGATCAGCGTGGTATGCCGGCCGCGGCGGCCATTGGAGGGTGAACCAGTGGCAAAGGAAGATCTTTCTCTCTGTCTCTCTCACTGTCCACTCTGCCCGTCAAAAAAAATAATAATTATTTAGTTTTGTTTTATTTGAAAGGCAGAGAGAGAGAGAGAGTCTTCCATTCACTAGTTGACTTCCCAGATGTCCGAGCAGCCAGGCCTGGACCAGGACAAAGCCAGGAGCCTGGGACTTAGTCCGGGTCTCCCACGTGGCTGGCAGGGACCCAAGTTCTTAGGCCATCTCCTGCTGCCTCCCAGGGTACACATTAGCAGAGAGCTGGGATTGGAAGCAAACGGGACTCAAACCATGTACTCCCATGGATTTTTTTGTTTCTTCTAAGTTATCTAATTTATTGTTACGTAAGTTATATAATTTATTAAGTAAATCCCTCAAGAACCCTTCTGCAGGGTGATGGTGATGTCTGATCTTTCTTCTTCTTCTTCTTCTTCTTCTTCTTCTTCTTCTTCTTCTTCTTCTTCTTCTTCTCCTCCTCCTCCTCCTCCTCCTCCTCCTCCTCCTTCTTCTTCTTCTTCTCTTTGACAGGCAGAGTTAGACAGTGAGAGAGAGACAGAGAGAAAGGTCTTCCTTCCGTTGGTTCACTCCCAGTTGGCCGCCACAGCCAGCACGCTGCGCCGATCCGAAGCCAGGAGCCAGGTGCTTCCTCCTGGTCTCCCACACAGGTGCAGGGGTCCAAGTGCTTGGACCACCTGCTGCTGCTTTCCCAGGCCATAGCAGAGAGCTGGATTGGAGGAGGGGCAGCCAGGACAGGAATCGACACCCATATGGGATGTGGGTGCTGCAGGCAGAAGCTTGGCCCACTACACCACAGCGCAGCCCTTCTCTATTGGTCTTTCAGTGCTGTCTCGTTACTTTCTACTGCAAGCTTTGGTTACTTCCTTCCCTCTGCTTGCTTTGGGGTTAGTGTTTTCTCCCTTCTTTTCGTTAGCCTATTAAAATGGATAGTTAGGTATAGATTTGAGATGGATCTTGCTATGGGAAGAATGCTTTAGGGCTAGAGATGTCCCCTTACCACTCTTTTAGTTACACCCAGACGTTTCTGTGGATTTTGCATTTTTGTTCATCTCCAAGTGTTTCTCTTTGCCATTCTGGTTTATTTAGGTGTGGTTAATTTCCACCTGTGTGTGAGTGTCCCACACTTCCTCATGGCATTGATGTCTAGTTTCATTCCACTGTGGTCAGAGAACACACTTCTTACTGCTTCTGTCCCTTAAAATCTATTGCGCTGTATTTGCAGACATGTGTCTGTCCTGGGGAGCACCTGGGGAACGCACATTCTTTTAAAAAAATATTTATTTATGTATTTGAAAGGCAGAGTCACAGAAAGAGAGAGAGGGAGAGACAGAGAGAGAGACAGACAGACAGAGAGAGAGAGGAATAGAGAGACAGATATTGATTTTCTGTTCCCTGGTTCACTCCCCAGTTGGCCACAATGGCTGGGGCTGGGCCAGGGCAAAGCCTGTAGCCAGGAGCTTCATCCGGGTCTCCATTGTGGGTGGCAGGGACCCTAATACTCAGGCCATCATCCACTGATTCCCAGGAGCATTAGCAGGAGTTGGATGGGAAGTGGAGGAGCAAGAACTTGAACAAGTGCCCAGATGGGATGCAGGCATAATAGGCAGTGGCTTCACCAGCTGTGCGCCGTGCTGGTCTCTGTTTTTATCCTTTGTCTTTCAGTCTGCTCGTGTCTTTGGATTTGAGTTGTGTTTCCTGAAGACAGCATTTAGTTGGAATTTTTAAATACAATCTGGAAAATCTCTGTCCTTTGATTGGATTGTTTGATCCATTCACACTTAATGTTATTTTTGTCTGCGATTTTCTTTTTTTTCTCAGGTGCATCAAGTCTGTTTTGTTCCTCTCTTCCTCTTGTCTTTTCAAGTGCATATTTTTCTAATGCAGCATTTTGATTTCCTTAATTATTTTTTCACTTTTTCAAAGCCTTTTCAGTAGTGGTTGTTCTGTGGCTTCCCATAAACACACTAAGCTACCAGAATAGCTTTAACTTTTACTGACCTAATTTCGATGCCATGTTACTCTTGCATAGCTTAAGTGATATTACTGTTACTCATATTGTATTTATAAATGGTATAAGCCCAACATGACGTGGTGACAGCTTATTTTTTTATAGGTTTATGTGGTTTAAAGGAACATCTATATTGTGTATTTATAGCTGTTGTTACATCAAATTGTATGTGGGCCAGCGCCGCGGCTCACTAGGCTAATCCTCCGCATTGCGGTGCCGGCACACTGGGTTCTAGTCCCGGTTGGGGCGCAGGATTCTGTCCCGGTTGCCCCTCTTCCAGGCCAGCTCTCTGCTGTGGCCCGGGAAGGCAGTGGAGGATGGCCCAAGTGCTTGGGCCCTGTACCCGCATGGGAGACTGGGAGAAGCACCTGGCTCCGGCCATCGGATCAGCGCGGTGCGCCGGCCGCAGCGCGCTGGCCACAGTGGCCATTGGAGGGTGAACCAACGGCGAAGGAAGACCTTTCTCTCTGTCTCTCTCTCTCACTGTCCACTCTGCCTGTCAAAAAAAAAATTGTTTGTGGTCTTGGCACAAATGCTACCAACTCTAATTGCTCTTAGAGAAGCTCAGCACATATTCTCCAGCGAACATTTCTTCATTTGCTTGATGAGTTTAAGATCATTTCCAGAGAACTTTGACTTTTCTCTTATTAGTAATTGTTGTGGTTTTTTTTCTACCAGTGTGCCCAGGGAATGGATCTGGAGAACTCCCCACGTGGTAGTGATGGAAGCAGAACCTCATTTTTACTGTGAATTTGCCTCCAGATGGGTGATGTGTCCTGCTCTGGTTCCTTTCAGACACAACCCACACCCCGAGATATAACCTCCCTCCGTTGCTGGTGCAATGTGGGGATACACACATGTGCTTATCTTAGGGGTCCCCGCAAGGTTCATGCTGATTAAGCATTGTAAAAAATCATGCAGGATTTCAAGAATTTTTTCCATAAAAATGAACTCATCTTTAAAAACATTTTTGAAGGAATTTATTAATACATTAGATTCTCAGTCACAGCAAATAATTGCTATAACACAGTTCTCAACAATTCTCATGTTAATGTGCTTTTCATACAAACAGAACAGATTCAATGTGGTCATGGACACGGGTCTGTGCAGTAGCCAAAGGCCAGCCGTTAGCAAATGACTGTCAGCTACTTTGTGGTGCCAGGCCGGTTTGTGTGGTGCTTGTAGGGACTTTAGGAGGGTGGCTCAGTGGGGCCGGGGGGCGACCCTGTGAGTGGGGACAGGGCCTGTTCACAGCACGTTTGCAAATTGGACCGCGGTGTGTGAACACAGCGGCTCACGTCAGGAGTCGAGGGTGATTAATGGACTCCTGTTCATGACACGCAAGGTTCACTGGTCAGTCTGTTTCCATTTAGACGACGTGTGTGCACAGCGTGTGCTCCCCCGGGAGAGACACGCGGCAGGGGCTGAGCCGGGAGCGGAGCGGATCCAGGCGCGCGCTCAGAACGCAGCCAGATGTTTTCCCGGGAGTGCTGCTGCGTTCCCAGCCTGCAGCCCGTGGCCGCCTGGTCTGCAAAACCCAACACCTGGGACTTCACGCAGATTAACTGAGAGGGGGACCCGCCCTTCCCAGGCACGCCCAGCAGCCCAGTGGAGAGAAGAGGGGACGGGTCCCCGGCCGCGGGAGGCAGGGCTGACCTGCCAGGAGTCAGGTACCCTCCTGGGGACATTCCTCTGCGCCTTGGCTGCCAGTGCGGCTGACTTCCTGTCCTCTTCCTCCTAAAGACACACTGGAGAAAACAGCTGGATAGGCTTAAGGAACAACTTCCTTAACAAAAACCGCCTACCAGGGCACACGGCCTCAGTGCCGAATGTCGTTGGGCTGGGCAGGAGGGCAGGTGGAGGCGTGGGGCAGTCTCTGGGGCGGCCGGATCAGGCAGTGGCTGGAGACACCGGCTGCTTCCCCTTTCCTGGCCTTCGTTGTTTGTTTGTTTCCATAGGAATCTGGCAGCCGGGAGGCCGAGGCGAGGGAGGCTGATGATTTAGGGCCGTTGCTTCTCGTGGGTTCATTTATTTATCAGTGCAAGTGCTGAGCTCACTCCCTGAAGATTTACGGCGGGGCTGAGCTGCGTGGAGGACGAAGCGCTCTGGTGGGAACCCAGAACCCTGCTGCAATCCAGGGCGGATAGAATTCCCATGTAAATCAACCTCGCTCTCCTGTCCTCCTGTGCTGTGGGGGATTGTGTTTTGTTTGGGTTGTGTTTGAACGGTCTCGTCTCGTAATACCACGTCGGGATTACACTTCAACTGCCAGAAGGCACTAATCCGTGGACTCAGGGGTGTAGAACTCGTGGGCTGGGAAGGATCTCTGGTGTGAGTGCCTGATTTACTAACAGGGATCTAAGGGGCCCGCCCAGGGTCCCCCAGCCCACGACTTCCTGCCCCAGATGCCTTTTGGTACCTGGGGACCTTGATCTCATAGCCAGACTCTAGAAGGACCGATTCCGAGGCAGGCAGTCGTGCGGTCTTTGGCTTCAGCCCCGATTTGGAGAGTTTCTTTGGTGCCTGTCTTTCTGGAAGAGTCCTGGGCACATCGGAAGTCTTTCTTCCCGCTCTGACTCGCGCACGATGCCAGGTGCCTCGCAGCAGTCACACATCTCGAAGGCTCCAGTTACAGAGCTCAGCCCCCAGTTCTCCAGAAAACATCGCGTTGGGTACAGATCCGGCACTGATAAGTGAACGCTTGAGAACGTTCCAGAGAAATCAGCTGCGTGTGTCATATGATCTTCCTCGGGGCTTGTGATGACCCTGAGCCTGGTAGAATTTGGTGGATGCATCCATTTATCTTGTTCTATGTTAAACACATGTACCAACTGCCCGCTGCGTGCGAGAGCTCAGATTCACCCCCCGGAAGATGACTAAGGGCTGTGGCTGAAATCAGGGGTGTGTTTTACAGAACAGCGGATCCCAGTGCTGGGAGGCACATCGACAACCATCCCCATGTCTCCACTTACCATTAAGTCAAGTGAAACACGAGAGAGGCCACTCGCCCAGGTAGGCAACGGGGGTTAGACTTTCCAGCATTGAGCCCGACTGCTTCTGCCACATCCATGTCTGTCTGTATTTGGCGTCTTCCTATGTGAAACAGTTCATGAGTGAGAATTACAACAATAACAACAACAACAACAAAACAGGGCTGACATTGCTGTGGCAGGTAGAGCTATTGTTGGCATCTCATATGGGCACAGCAGTTCGAGTCCCGGCTGCCCAACTTCTGATCCAGTTCCCTCCTAATGCTCCTGCGAAGGCAGTGGAAGATGACCCAAGTGCTTGAGCCCCTGCACTCTCGTGGGAGACACAGATGAAGCTCCTGGCTTCAGCCTGGCCCAGCCTGGGCCATTGTACCCATGAACCAGTGGATCTCTCTGTCACTGTCTCTCTCTCTCTCTCTCTCTGCTACTTTGCCTTTCAACTGAATAACATAAGTCTTTTTAGATGTGTAGATCAAATTTTATTGACATGGGTAAAATGAATCTTGATTGTTCTTGATGTGTCTAGTAGGTTTGTGCTCAAAGCTGAATGATTAGGTGTGCCATCAAAACTGAAAACCTATTTCCTATAGCAGACTGAAAGGACATGCGAACTGGACCAGCCAGGACTTGCGAAGACAAGAACAGCATCTTAACTACTTTGCTTCCAAGAGAAGAGAGCAGTGGAACGCTCAGCAGGAGCAGGCTCGCTGGGAAATCTAATTTAGACGCTGACTCTTCGGGTCTCGCCCCAGGCTCAGGCACCAGGCAGTGCGCGGGCCTTTTACTGCGGGAGGAGACCTAGGCCTCAACTTGACCTCACTCTCGTCCATGAGAAAGTGATGAGTGCCATGACCTGTGACTTCTATTAACCACCGTCCCAGAACCCTCTGTCAGGCACCGTGCCCACCACAGCCACCGTCCCAGAACCTCTGTCAGGAAGTGTGCCCACCACAGCCACCATCCCAGAACCTCTGTCAGGAAGTGTGCCCACCACAGCCACCATCCAGAACCTCTGTCAGGAAGTGTGCCCACCACAGCCACCGTCCCAGAACCTCTGTCAGGAAGTGTGCCCACCACAGCCACCGTCCCAGAACCTCTGTCAGGAAGTGTGCCCACCACAGCCGCCATCCCAGAACCTCTGTCAGGCACTGTGCCCACCACAGCCACCATCCCAGAACCTCTGTCAGGCACAGGGCCCACCACAGCCACCATCCCAGAACCTCTGTCAGGAAGTGTGCCCACCACAGCCACCGTCCAGCACCCTCTGTCAGCCACCATCCCAGAACCCTTTGCAGTGTTATCTCAGCAGGCCAGGTCTTGACTTAGACCTTTTCTTCCCAGACCCGAAGTGCTGTGCCTTGGGCCGGGGGTGGAGCGGAAGTGTGGTCCCTGCCTCCACGGCGCCTTCTCCCTTGTGCACATGGCTCCTGGCGTCCAGCACGCTGTTCCTCCTGAGGTTTGCGGCTTTCCAGTCCTGCTGGCGTTCAATTCTTGTTTAGGATTTAGTCAGTTCCTCCCAACTGCAGTCTTTGCCTAACCTAAGCTTTCATTTAGAGTTTTCCTATGAAATATGGATTTGTGAATGGGAGTTGAAGGCAGGAGGCTGGGGAGCTCCCGGGCATCGGATGAGCTGTCACATTTCCATAACCTGATTGAGATCCAGGGAGGCCATCGTGACTGGAATTTTCTGGGCTGAACGATGACGGGGAGCGCAGTGCTGAGAGGTTATGACAGCCACAGCCTGCGGAGGGACTGCTGGGACGGAGGCGTGTGACTGCGGTGACACGCGTGGGCGTGTGCCGGGATGTGGGGGGCGGGGGCAGGAAGCAGAGTTAAATTTGGAGCTTTCAGGGCATAGAGAGACTCAGGATGAGAATAGCTTGTCACAAATGAGGAATTAAAAAAATACGGTTGCATGTCAGTCACAGCGGTGAGATGTTGAGCGAGTGACATCTGGTTGGAATTTAGGAGGAGCCGATACTGAAACTGCTAACCCCACGGCTAGCCTTTGTTTTTTTTTCTATTATTATTATTTTTAAATATTTATTTATTTAAAAGAGTTGGACAGACAGCCATAGAGAGAGAATCTTCCATCTGCTGGTTCACTCCCCAAATGTCCCCACAGCCAGTGCTGGGCCAGGCCAAAGCCAGGAGCCTGGAACTCCGTCTGGGTCTCCCACGTGGGTGCAGGGGCCCAAGGACTTGGTCCATTAGCTACTGCTTGCCCCAGTGTATCAGCAGGGAGCTGGATCGGAAGTGGAGTAGCTGGGACTCGAACTGGCGCCCACAGGGGATGCTGGTGTCACAGGCAGTGGCTTAACCAGCTGCGCCAGAATGCCGGCCTCTCATCTTTTACCTGGCCTTTGCATTTCCAGCTGAGAGGAGAAGACTCCCGACCCCAAGTGAGCGCCAGAGCTCTTGTCACTGAATCGGGCCGGGCAGAGAAACCTCGAGAGGGTGGAAACGCTGCCCCCGGGAGCTGTCCACTGCTGCTGCCCACGGGAGCACCAAGGCCTCCTCCCGGAGCGGGCTGACTGCAGAGGGCGCCGGCCTGGCCGGGGGCTGCCGACTGAGTCAGCTTCATAGGAAGGCAGGGTCCAGAGAGGCTGGGCCTCAGCGGGGGTCTGAGCAGCTGCCCTCCCCGAGCACTTGTCCAAATCCAAATCGAATTCCCCCGTGCAAGTGCAGGGTATTTTCAGTCCCCGTTTTGTTTTTAAAATAAACGTATCTTCATGGTCCAATTTTTCATGAATTTAAAAAATTATTTTATTTGAAAGGCAGCAAAAAGAGCACCTCGTATCCATTGGGTTCGCTTGCCAAATTCCTCAAAACAGCTGGTGCTGGGCCAGGTTGAAGCCTGGAGCCAGGATCGCAATCCAGGTCTCCTGTGTGGGCAGCAGGGACTCCAGGACTTGAGCTGTCACCTGCTGCCTCCTGCGGTGGGCGTTAGCAGGAAGCTGGACTCCAGGTCAGAGCCAGGGCTTGAACCCAGGCACTCTGGTATCGGAGGTGGATGTCCCAAGAGCCGTCTAACCACTGCACCACACACCTGCCCCACAGCCCCCAGTTTGAAATGAAGAGAATGTAAAAATTGGGCGGCGGGGTCGGGGGAGGGGACATGGCACATCCTCTCTCTCCTCTTCTCCCCTCCCTTCTCCTCTCTCTCCTCTCCTCCCCTCCCCTCCCCTACCCCCTCCTTTCTCACAAGCAGTGGCAGGAGTGTTTGCCACACACTTCCCTCGGCACAAGTGCTTGCGTGTGCGGCGCAGTGCGGCAGACCCCGTGGACTTCACCGTCTTGCACCCCTGCAGCCTTGCCCCTGTTGAATAGCTCCTCCCTCGTCAGCCGGCTCTGCAGCCAGGGCCATCAGCCTTCTGCTCTGCCTCCGTGCCCTCGGCTGGGCTGTTTATTTCCCCTCTATTGCTCGGTGGCTGCCCCAGTTCTCTTAGCATAGCAGCACCCGGCTTTATCCATGTGGCCGCACGCGCACTTTCCTGCTCTCTGAAAGCCCAGTAACAGCCCTCGGACGTCGACACCACATTTCCTCCATCTGTTCGTGTGTTGATGGACATTTAGTAGTTTTCTTTCATGGCTCCCGAGTTAGCAGTCCAGGTCCCCTGAGTCCTGTCACCTGCTCCAAGCCCTCATTCCTTCCAGAAGTTTCTGGGAAGTGTACCTTTGCCCCGTCCTTCAGCACGAGGGGAATGGTTCAGCTCACACTTGCCTTTTGCTCCCACGATCCCATCGTGCCTGGAATTCCAAGCTTCAGCGCAGGCTCTCTCTTACGAACAAGCCAGAATTCTGAGCTGTCGCCGTGGGCAGCTCGGCCTGCAGAAGTTACCATTACCTGGTGGTTAGTCCCTCCCCAGTTCAGATTGGAGATGCCAAGACCAAAGCATGGTGGCACTGAGCAGGCTGGGCAGTCAGCACCACCGTGGTGCCAGGCCACGACCAGGGAGGAGCGCAAATGGGGAGCGATGGCTTCCCAACAGCTCACTTGCAGATGGGCTCGTCGGCATGAGCAGGTGTCTCGTCCGGACACCGTGCGTGTTCGCGAGGCTTGAGGTGAGACCACAGGAAGTGCAGCGAGCAGCCTTGTGTGTCACCACCACTCCTGGTGCCTTCTGCTCCGGTGGCAGTGACGGAGGACAGCAGGAAAGCAAAAAGGAGGACGAGAAAGGGGAGGGGAGGGGCAGCAGCAATGTGGCCTGACCTTGACCCTGGACAAGACTCTATGTCTCTGAGCCTTGGTTGCCTTCCCGTGAAAGAGCTACCATCATCTAATCTGCAGAAGCATGATTCGTTTGGGGACAGGTGCAGCTCTGGGTCGTTGACATCTGCTGAGGCTCTCTGCACCACCCCACTTCTCAGCGCCTCTGCACTCCTGGGTCTGCATAAGCTCCCGTCGGCCTGTCCCCCCAGGTCCCCTCTCACCAAAGTGACCTCCCTTTCCTTCCCAGCATCCCACAGCTCTGATTAACCCAGGATCGCTGGTCTCAGCTGGGCGTCAGAGGACAGCAGGCGGCTCCATCCAACTCCCCCACCTGCATGAAGGGCTTTGCAACCTCTAAGCACTCCTAGAGTTAGTTGCATTTTTTTTAAATAAAAAAATGGCACTTTGCTTATTATCCCCAAAGCTTGTCCCAGAGATGAGATTTCAGCCAGCGTTGCCAGAGTGAAGTCAAAACCTCAGGCACAGTAGGGGAAGGATATTTTGGGCCGGCCGGCCGAGGTCAGCTCATTCCGTGCACCTGTCCCCCGGCAGCTCCACACGGCCTCTGCCTCTTCACAGCGCCTTTCCTCTCCATGCCTCTGAACCTCCAGTTTCTCTAAAGCTGTTTGCCTTCCCAGAATGGCTTTTTGGGCAGAAGCACCAGGGATTCCAGAGGTGAAGAGACACGGAGAAAGGGGCATTTGCCCAGGCTGCTGGTTTTTCTGAGTCATTTCATAGGGACGGATTTGAACCACCTTTGTGATGCTGTGATATGAGCTACGTGATTGTTTACCTGTGAGTTTGGGCAGAAACGTTCACCAGCAGTGAGAACAGAAATCAATGGACTGATGAGGCCTTAGAAGGATGTTTTGTAAGAAGAATCAATTTACAATTTTTTTTTTTTTACCAGTTCGCAAGTCTTTCGTGTTGGAAGTGGCATGGCTCTTGGGACTTCATGTGCCCCTTCCCCTCATTTTAAAAATGAGGAACCAGATCCCAGGAGCAGTCTCTGCCCTTGCTCCTGTGGTCTTGTCCTTGGCTGCCCTGCAGAGAGCTTTGGGAACAAAGGTGGAGTGATGGCGGAACGTCCACCCGGGTGACTGACTGCGAGGCAGGTTCCTCCCCAGACGCCAAGCTGCAGACGGACAGCCGAGGCCAGGAACCAGGGAAGGACACTACGTCGCACGCTCAGAGCTCTGAGCAGAAGTCCATCTCAGAAACACAGCTCCCCTGCCCGCTCCCGCTAGCAGTGGTCGGAAGGTGTAGAAGCGGCACCAGAGCCATAGCTTTTGGAGCTTAACAAAGAAAAGCCTCCTTGTGCAGGGCGATTGCATAACAGCCCTGCCTCCCGTGGCTGCGGTTGCCTTTCCATTTGCTAGTTAAGGAATAAGAGTTGCAATTTGTCAAGAAAAAAAAAAAGGGCTAAAAATACTGCACTGTGTCTCCCAGAGTGCATGGAAGTACCCAAGAAGGTCAGGGAGGTGCGATCGCTCTATAACCCGAGTGCACACAGCGCAGGCTGCCCTCCTCTTCCCGGCCGCTTTAGACACCGCTTTGTCCCTGTCTCCTCCATCCGAGCTGCTGAGATGTTTTTCTTCAGGCGGGCGTCTTTCTCACGGTGTCAATCCACGAGGAGAGGTTCCGTTTCTCTGTGGCTGGGACTTAAACGCGTTGCCAGCGGGGAGAGTGGCGGGTCAGAATCACAGCTTGGTAGATTTCTAGTTATCACGGCTCCTCTGCGAGCCTCTGAAAAGTGCAGGTCACCGGGCAAGTGCTCTTGTGCCTGCTGGGGATAGCTGACCCTGAAAACGGTGAAAAAATTAAATTAAGATTTTTTTTTTTATTATTGTGCCCCCAGCAAAAACAGTTATGGAACCAGTCAAGTGTCCGTGCCACCGCAGCCTGCGGTCATAATTGTGATTCCAGGCAGGTTCTTGGAACCCTCGCTTTTCTCTTAACAAAGTGGTTAATTACAGCACAGGATTCTGGAGCTTGCGTGGAAAACACCACCGTTTTTCCTGGGTATCCCTGAATCTCCACTTCTCTCTAGGCCTTAACCAAACACCCGCCACTGCAGAGGGGTCAAAGAAGGAACTCTTCTCCCTCTCTTTGTCCTTTGCCCGATTTCAGGTGGAAAAGCAATCAGATGTACGTTACGGAGCTGCCCGGCCTCTCAGCCCTGGAAGCCACCCAGGGGTGCAGTTGTTGTCTACAACCTGCTTCGCTTGTGCATTCGACTGTGACTGCTGCTATTTTTGTAACTGATACCTGCCAGATTTTGCTGCTTATGATTGATTCGCTTTGAAATTACCCAGTTAACTAACAGAGTATATCCGTGTTATTTTCTAATGCCTGCGAGTTTCCAGTCCACTCAGATGAGCACCGAGTGTCTGATATTTTGTTGCAATATGTTGCAAGGTGTTGTGTAAGTGATTTGCAACATCTCCATTGCCCTTGGGGGTGGGAGGAACACTGTCAGGATAGGGGTTTTGACTGCCTGCAAAACAGGGCTCTTCTGGGGTGGGGTTTGCCGGTCTAAGGCTCACTCTGGTGGGGCAGGAGATGACCTGAAGATCATGGGGCAGGGAGGGGCCTGAAGGCAGAACAGGCAGAGACAGGGGTGAGGGGTACACAACAATCACGGACCCAGAATGCACCAGGGCCAGGGAGAGAGGGGGAGGGGGAGGGGGAGGGAGAGAGGGCGAGGGAGAGGGAGAGAGGGTGAGGGAGAGGGCGAGAGAGGGAGAAGGAGAGGGAGAGAGAGGGTGAAGGAGAGGGAGAGAGAGGGTAAAGGAGAGGGAGAGAGAGAGAGAGGGAGAAGGAGAGAGGGAGAGGGAAAAAGAGAGAGAGAGGGAGAGGGAGAGAGGGTGAGGGAGAGGGAGACAGGGCAAGGGAGAAGGAGAGAGAGAGAGAGGGAGAAGGAGAGAGAGAGAGAGGGAGAAGGAGAGAGGGTGAGGGAGAGGGAGAGAGGGCAAGGGAGAGGGAGAGAGGGCGAGGGAGAGGGAGAGAGGGCGAGGGAGAGGGAGAGAGGGTGAGGGAGAGGGAGAGAGGGCAAGGGAGAGGGAGAGAGGGTGAAGGAGAGGGAGAGAGAGGGTGAAGGAGAGGGAGAGAGAGGGTGAAGGAGAGGGAGAGAGAGGGTGAAGGAGAGGGAGAGAGAGAGAGAGGGAGAAGGAGAGAGGGAGAGGGAAAGAGAGAGAGAGAGGGAGAGGGAGAGAGGGTGAGGGAGAGGGAGAGAGGGCAAGGGAGAAGGAGAGAGAGAGAGAGGGAGAAGGAGAGAGGGTGAGGGAGAGGGAGAGAGGGCAAGGGAGAGGGAGAAGGAGCCCAGCAGATACAAGGGGTGAGGGTCAGAGAGGCAAAAATAGAGCCCTCGTGGTTATGGAGGAAAGTGGGACAGGGCCCCTGGGATCCCCCCACCACACCACAGAGGCTGTTTTTAACCCAGTTGGAGCTATTTTGCAACTTTAACCTCCCAACCGTGCCTGATTTTCTGGCACCTTGTGGCCATTTGTGGTCTGATGGCTACCCACAAGCTGCTCCGCGTCCACGGAAGCCCAGCAGCAAGGCCGTCCGTCCTCCTTCCAGGCGGCACATTTCGTGGTTAGGAGACCTGCCTCTCCCAACGCGGCCAGCGCCAATGCTGGCTGTGCCCGGCCCCAGAGACGAGTCGGGCAGATCCCCAAGTCTCTGGTCCCCTCAGTCGCCAGAGATTCCTGTGGCTTCTTACCCTTCCCATCGCCTACCTGCAAAACTCACGCCCACGCGAGACGAGAGAGCCGTGTGAGTAGCCATCCACTGAGAAAAACACCCACAGTCTCCTGGGTGGACTGTCTGGAACACCGCGCCACAGCTTCCTTGAGGCCTGAGGGAAGGGAGTTAGGGACAGACGTGGCCTCCTGGGGACGCAGTGCACTGTGGGTTGGTTTCCCTGCGGCACAGCTCGGAGAGGGCGTGCTGAAGCCTCGTGGGCTGAGTTTGGTCTGCAAGTGTAGGCCAGCTGTGGATTCCAGGACGCCTCTCTCTTCGACCAGGAGAGTGCAGTCACATACATGAAGCAGGAAGACGAAGAATGGATCAAAAATCACTGGGATCAACTGTGCTGCTTACCTGTGTTCCTTCAAAGTAAATGAATCGCTTAATGCTATTCACATGTCGACTGTCTTGAAGAACGTAGTTATATTTTTGTTCACTTTGACATTGGTGGGTGCTCATCTCAGATTTGGTCCTTGAAGATCTTGACATTTACAGAGGCAGGAAATTGATATTTATGCTTATGAAACACATGATTTTTACTAACCGCTAATGGAAATACAGTCCTTTATGACTTTTAAAGAATCTTCAAAGATATTTCATTTGAACCCCAAAGACCTGTGAAGTAGGCGGCAGAAACAAATAACAAAGACAACAAACAAATAAGCAAACAAATTCAGGTGCCACAGCTTTCGTGTCAAAAAATGCATGATCTGGGTTTAAGTGGGAGAAATTGGCGGAGAAATCTGCAGCAAGGGCTGTTCCTTAGGGTGACTGATTTCTGCCCCTACACAAGGCATGAAAAGAAGACGGATTCCAGGCTATGGAACAGTCAAGAACCGCACTGGCGCATCTGGCAGCACTTGGATGCACTCTGTGTATTGGATAATCGTGCTGTGCCGATGGAGACTGACTGCATCGTGTACTTGCACTGTAGCTAGATGATGACAGGTCTTTGGGGTCAGCAGATAACACAGGTGTGGGCGTTGGCTTCACACTCAATATGCTGGCTGAGATGCCTGTGTCCTGATTAGATTCCTGTCCCAGCTCCTGACTCCAGCTTCCGCCAGTGCCCACGCTGGGAGGCAGCAGGTGACAGCTCAGGTCCTGGGGTCTCTGCCACCCACACGGGAGACCTGGATGGAGCTCCTGGCTCTGGCTTCGTTCTAGCTGTGCCTTGGCCCTGTGGGATTCCCGAGAGTGAACCACCAGGTGGGAGCTCTGTCTGTTTTTAAGCCTTTTCAATAAAAGAATTTTTTTGACAGGTGGAGTTAGACAGTGAGAGAGAGACAGAGAGAAAGGTCTTCCTTCCGTTGGTTCACCCCTCCCCCCCAATGGCTGCTATGGCCCGCGCACTGCGCTGATTCGAAGGCAGGAGCCAGGTGCTTCTCCTGGTCTCCCATGGGGTGCAGGGCCCAAGCACTTGGGCCATCCTCCCCTGCACTCCCGGGCCACAGCAGAGAGCTGGCCTGGAAGAGGGGCAACTGGGACAGAATCCAGCACCCCAACCAGGACAAGAACCTGGTGTGCCGGCGCCGCAAGGCGGAGGATTAGCCTAGTGAGCTGCGGCGCCGGCCTGTGTCAAACTCTTAAATGATTCAGAACCAGCCGATAATTGTGTGTGTGTGTGTGAGAGAGAGAGACAGAGAGAGTGCAAATGTGCTACAAGTTCAACTATTGAAAACTTTCAGTGATGTGCCATTTTCCAAGATGGTATCTGTGCAGTTACTTTACTCAGAATAACACTAATTGAAATGTTTCAGCTTGGATTTGGAATTCAGAAGTCCAGGGTGCTGAGAGCCGCAAGGAGGCCGTGTTCAACCAAACAGCACAGGGGGTTTTGTTTTCCTTAACTGTCTCACCCGGAAGCAGCCGGCACTCCAGGATCCAAACAAGCCTGTCGAACCCCGTAGCCTTTTTATTATTCTTTTACTCTCAGATAAATTCTCCATTATGTTCCTTACTGAAAACCACACGCCGGCTGCCAGCCCGCTCAGAACCGGGGAGAAGTTTTGCTTCTGCTCCGTGGCTGTCACTTTCCCTGTGGCACCCCGGGCAACCTTCTCCCATACACTGGCTGCTCCCCGCCCAGCTCTGGGGGCGGCCCCACTGAGCCTGGGGCCTCTCCGACATGTTGGTCTTCGAAAGATTCGTGCAAACTGTGCGTTCTAAAAAACAAATTGCCTGGATATCAAATTATTTTTTTCACAAAAGTAAGCATCTCTTGATCCCATTTTCTATGAACTTTTTGAAGTACCGTCATACTTCAAGAAATTATATAAATTTTTAAATTCTTTTAAACTCCACTTCCAAGGCGTAAGAGTTTGGTGCAGTGGTCAAGGCTCTGCCTGGGGTTCCTGCATCCCGCACTGCAGTGCCCGGGCCCCAGTGCCTGCTCTGTTGCCGGCTCAGCTTCCTGCAGGTGACGGCTTAGGTACTGGGTCCCTGTACCTCATCTGGGAACCTGGCTTCGGGCTTCACTCTGGCCTAGCCCCAGCTACCGCGGGCATCTGGGATTGGGTAAATGGAAGATCTCTGTCAGTCAGTCTATCTCTTTCTTTCTGCCTTTCACATACATAAAACAAATAAAATAAAAATTTAAGAGCCCCTCTGCTTCTCACACCTGGAGCAGTAATACACACAAGTACTGGAAATATAATCTTACCTGATTGTGGCTTTTTTTTTTTTTTTTTTTTTTTTGGCAGGCAGAGTGGACAGTGAGAGAGAGAGACAGAGAAAGGTCTTCCTTTTCCGTTGGCTCATCCCCCAATGGCCGCTGTGGCTGGCGCATCGTGCTGATCCGAAGCCAGGAGCCCGGTGCTTCCTCCTGGTCTCCCATGGGGTGCAGGGCCCAAGCACTTGGGCCATCCTCCACTGCACTCCCTGGCCACAGCAGAGAGCTGGCCTGGAAGAGGGGCAACCGGGACAGAATCTGGTGCCCCAACCGGGACTAGAACCCGGTGTGCCGGCGCCGTAAGGTGGAGGATTAGCCTAGTAAGCCGCGGTGCCGGCCACCTGATTGTGTTTTGTGGACTGTTACTTAGTTCAAGCTTTACGTCATTGTGAATCTCTTATCTGCTCTTCTGGAGAACAATTTTTTTTTTCTAGAATAATCCCTGACAATAGGCTAGACTAGGCATGTGACAAAGATCCCTCAGGTGTCTGTGTTTTGGTGGGAGACACCAGAAGCACTGGGTAGGCTGGTAGGGACATCACTCGGCTCAGAGGTGCAAGCGGATGTCTGAGTGAGGGTCTCCCCAGCCTGGCCCGGGAGGCACAGAGACCCCAGCTGAACAGACAGCTCACGAAACCACAGCAGGGGTCCTCATCACCTCCCCCAGGAAGTGACATGCTTGTGTCACTTTCTGTCCGGTTTGATTGGCGCATGCTGGTCTGGCGTGGGGCTGCGAGACTTTTAATGGGAGATGCGTTTCCACAGAGCCACAGGAGTAGCACATTCTTCCTTAAGACCGTCCAGGTCCAGCCAGTTTTCACGGCGCCTGGGCATCGTGGAACTCCAACAGGCCTTAAGCCCTCTGCGAGAGTAGGCGTGCATTGTAGGCGTGCCAGCAGCTGCTGGGAAGTCCCCCCAGGCGTGTCATTCTGCACACCGAAGCGGCAAGCCTCGGTGTGAGGTGCGATTCGGAGCGTCAGAGGCTTAGACTTCTCTGTTTTGTTTTCTGTTTTAGGGATCAGCCTGTAAGCATCCTGACTCTCAGCCTGTCTTACTAGTTTTGCTTCCATGTGGTCAGATAGATGCGCAAGAGGACTCTTACTTCCTGGGCTGTTGGAAATTTCGGTTTCAGATCCTACTGTGAGACAGACAGCAGTAGAGACAGACAGAGGTGACGGGCTCGATGCTGGGGCCTTTGCGAAAGCGTCTTCCGGGCCCCAGAGTGGCTCCGTCTTGCACTTGACTTAAACTCGGGCACTGAGGAGGTAACCGCTATTCCCAGGCCTTGGGGGCTGGGGATGGCAGTGGCCCCGTCACCTCCACCGTGCAGGCCGTGTGGAGGCTGGAGAGGGCCCCAAGCCAGTGGACGTCCACGGTCCTTCCTTTCCCCTCTCCCCCACGCTCGCAAATGTTTACAAACTGTCATTCTGACGACCCTGCTTGATGGTTGCCACTCTCCCTCCTGTCGCCGGGTGAGTTCAAGCCCCATCTTACCCAACAGGGCCCGTGCAGAGCCCCGCTCGTCTGCTCAGCACCCTCTCTGGTCTGGTAGATCTCTACATAAAGAACGATGTAGAGACAGACTGCGTGCTCGCGGGCCACACCCAGCAGCACCAGCCCGCCAGCACGCATGCACCTGTAGAACTCACCTGCGCATGTAATCTGTTTGCAGGGGAAGAATCCCTTAGACAGTTTGCCATGTGCACAGCTTCTGACGGGAAGCAAGACATCTGCACAGGAGGAATCTCACTGACAGAAGGGAAAAAAATATGATCCGGTTCCTGTGGATACTGTACCGCTATAAATCCCTGGTCTGGTTTCATCAGCCTTCCTCTCGCTAGGCACAACTGTGCATTTTCAGGTTCGGTTTGAACTGAAGCCAAGAGGCAGGAGCTGCTTCTGGGTCTCCTACATGGGTGCCAGGGGCCAAGCCCTTGGACCATCCTCTGCTGCTTTTCCCAGGCCATTAGCAGGGAGCTGGACTGGAAGTGGAGCAGCCAGATGGCCACATGGGATGCTGGCCTTGCGGGTGGCAGCTTTACCCAGTGCGCCACAATGCCAGCCCCAGTGGTCCCCTCCTAAGTGTGTTCACTCAGCAGTGGGGATAGGCCGGGTAGCGTGTTTCTCATCGGTTTCAGTTTTGGAATTTAATTCCAGATTTCAGGACTCATTTCAGAAATCACAAGGATTCATATCAAGTAATGCTAACGCCTGAGAGCTGGCGGGGTCTTAGGAAATTAAGTCGCGTGTACAGATTCAGGATCAGTGTGTCCGAGTGGGTGAGCCTTGGTTCTAAATGTCTTTGTCTGAAGTTCTATTTATTTGTTTTTATATATATATATTTGAAAGGCAGGGTATCAGAGAGAAACAGAGAAACACAGAAACCGAGACATCTTCTGCCCGCTGGATTACCTCATCGTGGGACTGGCTGGGCCAGGAGTAGGATGCTCATCTGGGTCTCCCTCGTGGGTGTCAGGGACTCACGTACCTGGGCCGTCACCTGCTGCTTCTCCAGGGTTCAATTAGAAGGAACTGGATTGGGAGTGGAGCCGGGACTCCAACCTAGGTGCTCTGGTTTGGTCATCCCAAACGGCGACTTACCCAGTGCTCCAAACACCTGTCACCCTGGTTCCACACTGCAGCGCTGGCGCTGGCTGGTGTCTGGGATGGGCCTGAGAGCCTGAATAAATTTCTTTCTGGTGCTGCTTGCATTCTACAGAAATCCTCTCCTTTTATTCCTGGCCGCAGCGATAGCCTTTTACTGGAGGTAGCTAGAAATATAATTTCAGCTTTGATTATGTTTTAAAAGTATGCCGATTAAAAGTCAGACCATGTGACACAGTCTTCAGGAGGTAGGAACTGTTACCATCAGTGTGTGAAATCAAAGGACAGAATTTCATTCACTCTGATACTCTAAGCAAGGACCAATAGGGCTAGCTTGCCTCTACGTGGTAAGAAATACAAGAAATATGTTGGGACAAAATGTAAGACATATGTTGAATGGAAGGAAATGCCTCCACTTTAACAATTTATTTATTTTTGGCGTGGCTTACTAGGCTAATCCTCCGCCTTGCGGCGCCGGCACACCAGGTTCTAGTCCCGGTCGGAGCGCCGGATTCTGACCCGGTTGCCCCTCTTCCAGGCCAGCTCTCTGCTGTGGCCAGGGAGTGTAGTGGAGGATGGCCCAAGTGCTTGGGCCCTGCACCCGCATGGGAGACCAGGAGAAGCACCTGGCTCCTGCCATCGGATCAGCGCGGTGCACCGGCCGCAGCGCACTGGTCGCGGCGGCCATTGGAGGGTGAACCAACGGCAAAAGGAAGACCTTTCTCTCTGTCTCTCTCTCACTGTCCACTCTGCCTGTAAAAAAAAAATTATTTTTAAAAAAGGAAGTATTTATTAATTTGAAAGGCAGGGCATGAGACACTCCCCCCCGCCACACACAGAGAAAGAGAAAGAGAGAAAGAGAGAAAGAGAGACAGAGAGAGAGAGAGAGAGAGAGAGAGAGAGAGAGAGTCATCTGTCTGCTGGTTCATTCCTCAAATTTGTGCAACATCCCAAGCTGGACCAGTTTGAAGCCAGGAGGCAGAAACTCCGCCTGGGTCTCCTCCGTGCGTGGCAAGGGCTCAGACACTTGGGCCATCACGTGTGCCCTCCCAGGCACGTTAGCAGAAAGCTGGATCCTAATGGAAGCAGCTAAGACTCCAACTTGCACTCCAGTATGGGATCCAGGGGTACCATGTGGCAGCTTGACCACTGTAACCACAGTGCTGGCCCTTCATGAATTTTATTATTAATTATAGGAAGAAAGATACATACATTTAATTTTAAGAATGATCTGAACTCTGTTTTTCTTATTTGTAAAGCAACTGTGCAGGACGTGCCTAGGACTTACTTCAGTTTCGACATCCTCCAGAAGAACAGATACTTTCTGTATTGAAGGCGGTTTACCCAGGCCCTGTGCTGTTCCACCTGTCTTTCCTTGGTTCTTCCATTATTTTGCCAGAGGGATTAAATTGGCAGGGACTCAAGTACTTGGGCCATCCCCTGCTGCCCCCAAGGGTTCAGTTCAAAGCAATTGGGTTGGAAGTGGAGCCAGGACTTGAACCCAGGTACCCTGATTTGGGAGGTGGCATCCCAAGTGGTGAGGACCAAGTGATATGCATTTGGATTTCACAAACTCTTCTGCTCTTGTTCTAAGATTTTAAACATAATTTAGCCATGTTCATTTTGCTTGATAGGCAAAGAAACAGCTCCCTGCTAATGCACACCTGGGAGGCAGCAGGTGATGGCTCAAGGAGTTGTGTCCCTGTCACCCATCTCAGAGACTGAATTTCTGGCTCCTGGCTTTGGCCTGGCTCAGCCCTGGTTAGCAGGCATCTGGGGAGTGAACCAGCCGATGGATGATCTCTCTCTCTCTCTCTCTAACTGCCAAATAAAATCAACAAAAAAACATTTTAAAGACATCTTCTCATATAATAGGAACAATGCAGAAATACACCATCTGTATTCTGAGGTTACATTGTTTCAAGGAAGACAAATCGCATCGAGCCATATTATTACATGAAGCCCCACCCAGTACTTGTGCCAACAGATGATTATTAGGTTCCATGATGCATCTGGAAATTCTTTGCACAGGAAAATGAGGAGTCTGTGTTCTCTCTCAGAATGTGAGCTGTAGTGCATGATGACTTTTTAAGATTTATTTAATTTATTTGAAAAGCAGAGGGAGACACACACACACACACACACGCACAGATCTGGTTCACTCCCCAAATGGCCACAATGACCAGGGCTGGGTCAGACTGAAGCCAGGAGCCAGGAGGTGTATCTGGGTCCCCTAGGTGGGTGCAGGGTTGCATTAATAGAGAGGTAGATTAGAAGTGGATCAACCGGGACTCAATTGGCACCCATATAGAATGCCCGCTACACCTCAACTCCAGCCCTACGATGACTTTTGATGACTAGAAGTGGGGACCTGACACCGGGCACCTTCTGCCTGGCTCTCCCACACCATAAGACACACACATCACCATGGAGAGCCTGTGTTGGCGAGAGACCCCGATGAGAGGCACACATCTCCTACGGGATTGCCTGGTCCTGGCTGTGCAGCTGCTGCTGTCAATGTCGCTCCAGCCCTGGCCCCAGGGAGATGAGAGGAGGAGCCTGACAGAGACCCCAGCTCAAGCTGCCCACGGCAGCACCCTGTGAGCTGCTCTGGAGTCCTGCACAAACCGAGAGAGCCGGTGATGGCTCTGCTTTTGAGCCACCACGTTTAGAAGGACGGTTTATTAAGCAGCTTAGAAAACGGCCTGCATCAGGTCGGGTATTTGCAGAGGGCTTTAAAGACCAGAGGAATGACCGCAAAGGTCAACTCCCCAGGAAAGACTTGTTGTACCCACTGGAGCACCCAGGGCCCCTTCTCGGGGAGACACGGATCCCATGTCCCCCACCTGCAGTGCCCCGCCTTCTGTGTGGGTCATGGCCAACACCAAGTGTGGCTCAGGGTCTCTGAGTGTTTAGGTGCGTGTGTGTCTGTGGTTGTGTGTCTCTGTATCTGTATGTCTGTGTGTGTCTGCATGTGTGTCTGTGTGTCTCTGTGTATGTGTTTGTATGTGTATGTCTCTGTGTGTCTGTCTATATGTACATGTGTGTTTGTACATGTGTATTTGTGTCTACATATGTGTATGTATCTGCATGTGTCTACCCAGGTTAGTCTGTATGTCTGTGTCTACAAGTGTCTCTGTGTCTGTGTTCATATGTGTTTCTGCATATATATGTGTGTGTATGTCTCTCTGTATGTGGGTGTCTACACGTGTGTCTATGTGTGTGTGTCTGTATGTGTGTGCATCTACATGAGGGCGTTTGTCCGTGTGTCTCTGTGTACATGTCTGTATGTGCATGTCTGTGTGTGTGTCTGTATGTATGTTCCCGGCTGTATATGTCCATCTATGTGTGTGTGTATCTGCGTATGTGTACCCTTGTGTGTCTGTCTCAGTATGTCTGCGTGTGTATGTCTGTGTGTGTGTCTGTGTGTTTTCTGTATTTTCCCAATTTATCCAAGGGAGCTAACTAATCTCGCTGTGGTTTCTTTCTGCGCGCACACACAAAGATCCTAGGGAGAGAATATTGGTTATCAATTGAGCTTTAAGCAGATGTGGGAGAGCCCTGAGGAAAGAATGCACAAATCAGAAGGAAACAAGAATCGAAACCCTGCGATTTTCCCATTATCCACATGAATTGCAAACTAAGTTCAGGATGCCATGTAGGAGCCCAGAGGCTTCACGAAGCTGTGGAATCAATTGGTGGGAACTGTCAGTTACTCACATGATGGGTTGTAACCTAAGACTATCACCATTTTAGAAACCGCATCTCAGCCGCGGTAGTCACGGAATCTTATTTTCCAAAGACAGATCCTGCTTACGTCACCTCTGATTAAAAACCAAATCATGCCCCCGAAGACCCGGTTACACCACTCACAGCTCCCATGCCTTCTGGGACAAGGCCCACGGGACCGTAACGGCAGAAGCCCGTCTCCGAGCAGACCTGCCTGGGACCAGGGAAGGCACCTGTGCAGGCACCGGGGTGGAAGAGCTTACAGTCCTGCTGCTGTTCTGGGGGGCTGAGAGCAGTGAGCACGTGTGCTGTGTTAGTGACCGGTCACGTATGTACACACGTCTGCATGGAGCAGGGACATGTAGAATTCCCAGGCTGTGAAGCAACAGGAGTGTCAGCTTTAGATAGAAATAAGACTACACCTGTTGTAAAACACGCGTGTCCTCAACACAGTGGCAGGTCAGGTAGAGTTACAGAGAGAGAGAGAGAGAGAGAGAGAGAGCGAGAGCAGGGGCTTCCATATGGGTTCATTCCCTAAGTGGTTGCAATGGCCAAGACTGAGCCAGGCTGAAGCCAGGAACCTGCAACTCCATCCAGGTTTCCCACGTGGGTGCAGGAGCCCAGGCACTTGGCCATTCTCTGCTGCTTTCCCGGGTGCCTTAACAGGGAGCTGGATTGGAATTGGAGCAGCCGGGACTCGAACCAGTGCTGACATAGGTTGCTGGCTTCATCCGCTGTGGCAGTCCCTCCTTGTGGGCTTTCTCCTGAGGCATTTTACTTTAATATCCTTTTGTCCCGGACAAGGCGGAATCCTCATTGCCAGTGTTAGTTAAAGGCAGACCTCGTAAGTGTCGGCCTCTAATTCCAGTTGCAGTCATGTGAAAGTCACATTTATGTGAATGTCCAGGTACATATGTTGTTGACAACTGGAATGTTAGAGTTTGGATTCCTGGGGAGGAGTGGCTTCGTTTGAGAAAGGAAAGGTTTTCAGAGGCGTGGGAAGCCTTGTGCTAGGAAGATTCCTTCCATTTGCTTCACAAAGACCCCGCCCCATGAAGGCAGTCAAACTCCGTGCTGACGTCTGGCTCAGAGCGTCCCAGTCTGCTGACGCGGTAAAGAGAGGCCCGGGGCGGCTCACCAGTTCTCAAAGTCCCGTGAGATGTGTGCGCTCGCCGCAGCAGAGATGTGCCGACCGACCGGTGGGCTGAGCGCTCAGGTGAGTATTAAATGCTTCAGGATTCCCTTTTCAAATGCATTTTATTTGCTTATTTGTTTTCACTGCATTTGGAAGACAGAGTGACAGAGATCACCCATATGCTGGTTCACGCCCACAACACCAGGGCTGCGCCAGGTTGAAGCCAGGACCTGGGAACTCCACCCAGGGACCCAGGGACTTGAGCCATCGCCTGCTGCCTCCCAGGGTGCGCGTTAGCAGGAAGCAGGATCTGAAGTGGAGGAGCCAGGACTCGAACCAGGCACTCTGACAGGGGAAGTGGGTGCCACAAGCAGTGCCGTAACCATGGCCCCCAACACGCGCCTCCTTTTGCTTCCCTGGCCCCTTACCCAGGCACCCATGTCTGTGTTACTATCTGCGTGATGTGCTGACTGATGCCAACAGATCCACGCAGCGGAACCAGGAGTCCCACCAACCTCTGCTGCTGTTCTCTATGGGCTGAGGTGCCGCACATGGGGAGGCCCTGAGGGCTGATTGCAAGAAGACGTTCACGAGGTGGCATGTACCAATGCCATCTCACTGTTCCAGGTGATCAATTTCAGTTCACAGTTGGTCATGGTGGAGGGACTGGGAGTCAAAGGGAGCACATAGACAAGTCTAGTACCTGCTAACGCTAACCGATGGAGTAAATAAAGGGGAGAGTGATCCAACATGGGAAGTGAGATACTCAGCAGACTCATAGAATGGCAGATGTCCTAAGTAGCACTCTGGCCTCAGAATCAGCCCTAAAGGCATTCAGATCTGGCTGAAAAGCCCATGAGAGTATTTCAGGCATGGAAAGCCAAGACACTCTGGCAAAAGATCTCTGTGAGTGAGATCCCAGTGGAAAGAACAGGTCATCAAAGAAGGAGGTACCTTTCTCTGAAAGGAGGAGAGAACCTCCACTTTGACTATGACCTTGTCTAAACAAGATAAGAGTCGGAGAACTCAGAGGGCTTTCATAGCCTTGGAAACTCATGACTGGTGCATAGGGAGATTACTGATGCCATAGACAGGAGTGTCAATTGGTAAAGTCAACAACAGGAGTCACTGTGCACTTACTCCTCATGTAGGATCTCTGTCCTTAATGTGCTGTGCATTGAGATTTAATGCTATGACGAGTACTCAAACAATATATTTCACTTTGTGTTTCTATGGGGGTGCAAACTGTTGAAATCCTTACTTAATGCATACTAAACTGATCCTCTGTAAAAAAAAAAAAAAAAAAAAAAAAAAAAGAAAAGAAATTATCAATTCCCAACTTGACTCTCACTGGGATTAAACATGACAATAGGTCTGCTCTGATTTCATCATCATTTAAAAAAAAATCATCTATTATTTTTCACTTTATGTTTCTGTGTGGGAGCAAACCGTTGAAATCCTTACTTAATGTATACTAAGCTGATCTTCTGTATATTAAGATAATCGAAAATGAATCTTGATGTGAATGGAAGGGGAGAGGGAGTGGGAAAGGGGAGGGTTGTGGGTGGGAGGGACGGTATGGGGGGGAAGCCATTGTAATCCATAAGTCGTACTTTGGAAATTTATATTCATTAAATAAAAGTTTAAAAAAAAAAAAAAAGAAGACGTTCAGTCTTTACACGGAGCAGGGCGGGTCCATCCATCCTGTGTGCTGTGCGTCTGAAGACCCGCCCTGCTCCTTCTCGGACGGCCACAGGACTGACGCACACTGACAGTGAGGGGCCTGTCCAGGCTGGCACAGAGCCAGAGTCTCCGTGTGCCTGTCTCGTCCATATCTTTCTCTCTCTGCAAAATGCGTTTGCAGCACCCTTTCTATTTATAGAATGAATGCTTCTCTCTGGAGCCAGAGGGCCCTCGAGACAGCCGCGGGAGGCAGGTGGCATAGGCATGCCTGAGCACAGTTGTAAAAAGTGCCACCTCTGTGTCCAAGGACGCACGAGGGACTCAGGGTGCTGCTCCCACGTCTCATTTTGGCTTCTGGGATGTGCTGGTTTGAGTAGAAGCATTCTAAGTTCTGGGATTCCTGCCGCGTGTACCCCAGGGCCAGACACTGCTCCCACAGAGAGGCTGTGACCACGATGTCACACAGGGTCTCTCCTCCCTAGGAAACCACCGAGTGTGAGACGGAAGCCATATCAGGCCCTGGACCAGGGTTTCCTGTTCCTGGTGTTGCCACTATTGTTTATGCTTTTAAAATTATTTGAAAGGCAGAAGGGCCAGTGAGAGAGGGAGAGAGAGAAGGAAGGGAGAGGGAGGGGGAGGGAGAGGGAGAGGGAGGGAGGGAGGGGGAGAGGGAGAGAGGGAGAGGAAGAGAGAGGGAGAGGGAGGGAGAGAGGGAGAGCGAGATGGAGAGGGAGAGGAAGAGAGAGAGAGGGAGAGGAAGAGGGAGGGAGAGAGGGAGAGGGGAAGGGGAGGGGGAGAGGGAGGGAGAGAGGGAGAGGGAAAGGGGGAGGAGGAAAGGGAGGGAGAGGGGGAGGGGCAGGGGGAGGGGGAGAGGGAGAAGGAGATCTTCCATCCACTCATTCACTCTCCAAATGCCTGCCTCCATCAGGACTGGGTCAGGCTGAAGCCAGACGTCGACCTCCATCCTGGTCTCCCACAGGCATGGCAGAGACCCAAGCGTATGAGACGTCACAGCTGCCTGGTAAGGTTTGCACCGGCGGGGAGCTGGGGCCAGAAGCAGAGCTGGGAGCTGAGTGCAGGCGCTTCCACATGTGGCGTGGGTGTTCCGAGTGGCGTCTCCCCTCTGGGTCCCGCGTGGCGTCTCCCCTCTGGGTCCCACGTGGCGTCTCACCTCTGACGACCCAAGTGGTGTCTCACCTCTGCACCAAGTGCCCACTCCCATTTTCTTATTCAGAATCTCATGAGCGAGCTGTCTCTTGGGGTGCGTCCCTCCCACAAAGAGGATTCAAATATACCGAAACTCCGAAGATAAACCATGAATACATGTTTTAAAAGGGTTTGTTTATTTGAAAGGCAAAGTAACAGAGATGAGCAGAGACAGATCTTTCATCTGCTATGGTTCACTTCTCATGTGGCCGCAATGGGCCTGGAACCTGGATCTCTCGCATCGATGGCAGGGTCCCCAAGCACTCGGGCCATCTTCCGCTGTTTCCCAGGCACATTAGCAGGGAGCTGGATTGGAAATGGAGCAGCCGGGAATCGAACCGGTGTCTATAGGAATGCTGGCTGGCATCGCAGGTGGCAGCTTAACCCTCCGCACCACAAAGCTGGCCCCTGAATGTATGTTTTTTTTTATTAGGTATTTGTCAGAGCAAAGTTGTTACATAGCCACAGGTGTGAGCTTGTGTGTGCCTTGCTTTGGGCACGACCAAGCCTAAGGCAGACACTGGGGAGGGATTCAGTTGAAATAAATAAAAAAAAAACATTCTTGAGAAGGAAAATCCCTAAAGAAGAAATTCTTTGGTGAATCCCCGTGAAAAGCGCAGAGTCTCCTGGTGTCTCACACAGCAGACATCAAATGTGTCGCCGCCACCTGGCTGCACCAGCCCCAGGCGTGGTGCAGAGCTGGAGTCATTGCTTGAGCGAGCTTCATGGTGCTTGTGGATGGACGCGGGTCGTCGGAGACGCGGGTTCTGCTCCTCCTGGGCGGCCCCCTCCCGTCTCTTGTCCTCGGAGATGCAGCCCCGCTGTGTTCACCCCTGCACGTGATGTAGCGCCACCAGCACCCTGGCGGGAGCACAGGCCACGCCCCTCGCGGCCACGTAACCGGCTTCCAGGGGAGCCTCAGTGAGTGAGTGTGGGAAGGCAGCCCCGTGTGTGCACCTGTTGCGCTCCTGTGTGCACAACATAGTCTGTTATTAAAAAGCACGCGGCGGCAGCCTTGGCTGTACCCTGGTGGTGATGTGCGGGTCTCTCCGTGGGAGCAGGTCAGGTTTGAAGGGTGAAGCTGCTGGCGCGTGTGGGTGTCCCATAGCTTGTGAGAGAGGACGGGGAGGGTGCTGGGGAGATTGGGGAGGGAGAGCACACCACGCACACTGCACGTAACACCCGTAACCACCAGGGTCAAGGCTGGTTTTCACGCTGCTTGAGGGTGGGGGCCCCTGGAGCGGACCCTGGGAGCATCAGCTTTGTCTGTGGCTGCGAGATGAGCTGCAATGAATTCCATATAATCAGGAAAACAGACTCACCGCTTCCTTAACAAAATGCCAGAAATTAAAAAAAAAAAATCCACTGGGATGCCCAGGCCGCACCTTTGCGACTCGCACGTCTATTTTTTTTTTTTTTTAAGAGGCGCTGGCTTTTCTTCCTTAGACCCGAGGGGATGTCTGGCTTGTGCTGGGCGCTCTCTGTCCATTTTCCCTTTGTGAGCACAGAGGTAACTCATCGCACTTCTGAAAGCAGGGAGTTAATCCTGCTCACGTGGGCCCAGTGCCCAAGCCTTCATGTGGCACAGAGTCCCCTGCAGAGACCGGAGCAGAAGGTAGCAATGTCCCTTTAGGCCCATTCGACAAAAGCAGTAAATTTTGTTCCAAAAGCCGAGCGGCTACAGACACTGCGAGCAGCAGGAACCTTTTCACAGTGCGAGGAACCTTGCTGCCTGGAACGAGAGCTGCCGGCCGTGGCAAAATATCAAGGAGTCCTTTCTGTTACCACTTAGCATTGGGGAAAAAATCGCTAACCCCGCTTCTCACTCCAGTGTCCCAACAAATAGCCCGCATTTTTATATTTGCATGGGGCGTTGTGCTTGTTAAGAGGGATGTCCTACCAGACTGTACCTTCCTGTTTGTACCCAAACGCACAGAAGGAAGGGAGAGACTGTAATTGGAGACGTCCTCAGTTAAAATCTGTTCTCAGCGAGGACCTGAGATAACCTTCTTCTTTTTATAGACCGGTCTTTCACCAAGATTGCATAGGGATTTTCAAACACATTGTCTTGGGCGTCAAGTTTAATTCTGTAGCACTGGACTGAAGACTAGACTGTGGCAATCAGAAAATTGTTCAGCCAGCTGCCCCCAAGGGTTCAAAAAGGATTGGTTTTGAATTAAAAAGATCGAACAGCCTATGTTCAATGAACCTGGAGAGACTAGGTACTTAATGATGATTTTTATAAAGTACATTCTTCTCTTTTTTATTTATTAGAAGTTATTAAATTGAGAGTGAGAACGTGCACTTCCATCTCCTGTGTGTCACATGCATGACCCCGGAACAGGAAGTGACCTGTAGCTATTCCCCGCCTTTAGAAATGGAATTAGGCAGTAGTATGGACTCAGCTCGGGCTCGAGAAAGACCCTTAGCAGGGGGATTATTAACTGAATGGGAGAGAGTCAGCGTCTGGCCTCTAGGTTACTGTTTTACATACGGTCTTGTGGAGTGGTTGGCAGAGCTCCATGGTGGGGCCTGGTTCAAGTCCTACCCACGCCACTTCCAATCCAGCTTCCTACTAAGGCACACCTTGGGTACAGCAAAAGATGGCCTAAGTATTCAGGTTCCTGCCACCCTTGTAGGAGACCCAGGTGGAGCTCCTGGTTCCTGGTGTCAGCCTGGCTCAGCCCCAACTATTGCAGGCCTTTGGGGAGTGAACCAGTAGATAGGTGAGCCCTTGTCTGTCTTTCTGCCTTTCAAACCAGATGAAAAGAAACTTTCAAAAATCACAAGGGACTGGCACTGTGGTGCCTTGGGTTAAAGCCCCAGCCTGCAGTGCCAGCATCCTATATAGGCGCCGGTTCTAGTCCCGGCTTCTCTTCTTCCAATCCAGCTCTCTGCTATGGCCTGGGAAAGCAGCAGAAGATGGCCCAAGCCCTTGAGCCCCTGCACCCATGTGGCAGACCTGGAAGAAGCTCCTGGCTCCTGGCTTTGGATCAGCTCAGCTCTGGCCGTTGGGGCCAACTGGGGAGTGAACCAGCAGATAGAAGACCTCTCTCTCTCTGGCTCTACCTCTCTCTGTAACTCTGTTCTTTCAAATAAATAAAATAATTCTTTAAAAAAAATTACCAAAAGTATTTGGAATTCTTTTGCACAGGATGTGTTTCTTTGCCCCACCTATCCACTCAGTCATGTTTGTATCTGTCTGGAATAATGGATATCTATCTCCTGCTTTGGTGAATGACCCAGTAGTACTTCACTCATTTTTGCTCAGCTTGTTCTAGCTTTGTATATTTTAAATACAAGTCCTTTACCAGATGCATGCTTTGATGAAGGTACTTCAGGGCTTGTGCTGTGGCACAGTGGGTAAAGCTGCAGTGCCAGCATCCCATAGGGGCGCTGGTTCAAGTCCCGGCTGCTCCACTTCCAATCCAGCTCTCTGCTATGGCCTGGGAAAGCAGTGGAAGATGGCCCAAGTCCTTGGGCCCCTGCACCACGTGGGAGACCTGGATGAAGCTCCTGGCTCTTGGCTTCGGATTGCCCCAGCTCCAGCTGTATGGAGTGCTTTCTGTGAGCTTTTGGAAGAACCCTCATGCCTCCTCCCACTCTTTGGCTTTTCTTTCTCTTAACGGTGCCTTTGGCAGAGCAAATGTTTCCGATTTTATGCAATCCAGTCTATCCATGTTTTTCCTTCAATGGATCATGCTTTTGGTGCTCACTTCAGGGTCACGTAGACTTTTTGAGACTCCCTTTCCTCCCACCTTCATTTAAGATCAATTGATTTATTTTTGATTAAGTTACATCGAGAAATACCCATGACTGCCTCCATATATTGTAGGTCTCTTGATAACGTCTAGAGAGAGCTGGTGAGGTTAACTGGAGCACTGGCATTGGCACTGATGGAAAGTTAATGATGAGGAGGGCAGTGCGGGAGAGAGGCAAACAGCAGAGAAGTGGATTGGTGGCGCACTGGACACTCCACGTAGTGGGTTATCATGGGGTCCGTGGAGTAACAGCAGCTCGGCCACAGGCGACATGAAGAGGTGGAAGGACACAGAGGCACTGGGACGCCCTGCCTGTCTGCATGGCAGGAGCTGAGCACGGTGAGGGTGCACCTGCCGGGCACAGCAGGGGAAGGACACCCCGAGAATGCAGGCCAGCTTCCTGTGCCTGGGCTGGTGGGAGGGCACAGCTGCGTTTCTCTGGGGTTGATTCTGGGTGAGGCTAACATTCAGAGGAGGCAGCTGCGTGAAGCAGATGAGTCTCTCCAGCGTGAGGCGCCCTCCTCTAACCCTGAACAGAACAAGAGAGGACTCTTCCCGCCTGATGGTCTTCCAGGTGGGACATGGCTTTTCCTGCCTTTGGGCGCGCCTGGCTCTCTGGATTGGCTGGAGCTCTTGCGTCCCTGTGTAATGATGCTATCTAACTGTAGAACTGATACGCCTAGCTTCCCACGATGCACCTGTAGCATTAGGGACCAGGGCGCATGCTCAGGCCCCACCCTGTTTGCATATTTAATTGGGTCCTGCCCCTTTCTTATGAAAAGAGGTGGCAGGCAGGAGAGAGCGCTCTTTCCTCCGTGGACCCTGATTAGGGGAGCTGCTATGTTTTCTGTCTTCCATCCTGGAATGCACTGGATGGACCTGTGTGTGCTCTGTGCACTTCTCCCACTCTCTGGCTCCCCCACCCTTCCCAGTTAGAGGCACCATTTTTTTTTTCTCCTCTCTCTCATTTAGGGACAACTCTGTGGCCACCCCGTGTTGGGTATTTCTCACCCACTCATGCATGGGTGCATAAGTTTATTCACTCCCTGCCAAATAAATTCTGTTCCTATTTGCACATGACACCGCTTTCCACCTAGTGTTTCCATCTCTGCGGGAGACAAGAACCTGGGTTTGAAAAAAGTGATGTACTCATTGCCCACATCAAGACTGGGATCTGGGCTCCATCGTCAGGCCCCCCGGTCTCCATCCGCCGGCTCACCCTGCACACCCTGGGACCCGTCGGCCTGTGTAGTCCTGAGCCAGCTCCTTGGGACAGCGCCACTTAGGGACACACAGCTTGTTCATGGTGTCTCTGGAGAGCCCTGCTGAGCTGGCCATGTCTCTGTTGGGTCTCCTGACAGGGGTCAGGTGGGTCCTCCCGGCAGGCAGAGCTTCTTGTGGTCAGCTGGCTTCAGCCTTCAGCAGGGCTGTTCCCTGCCCTTGACACTTGCCAACCTGACAGCCCAGATGGAAAGCCGGAGCCACGATGACTGGGGACTCCCTGGTCACACACCTGCACTGCTCTTGTTGGCCGCCCTTGAGCTGTCTGGGCCTTGTCGACATTGCTGTGTTGGCTGATCCAGCAGGTTTCCGGGAACACGGAGAGCAGGAGTGGGGTCCCCGCAGGAGCCGTCTGTGACTTAGGGAAGAGACTGTGTGTTCCTCCTCCCTGCTCCGCCGAGCAGTGGCCTGGCCCGCTTCGGAGCTACAATGAGGACCACGAGGACCACCGCTCACCTCTGCAGTCAAACAGGACCCCAGGATCGGGGTCTGGGAGTGAAGTTTGCTCAAGGCCAACATCCAAGTTCTCATTCTGCTCGAACGGAAGAGCAAGATTAAGAGAGAAAAACAGCTGTGCTGAGCACAAAAGACAGAAGTGTTTCCCCTCCGTCTGTTTTAGCCGTCAGTTTCTTCTTAGGAGGGACGCTGAGTCTCTACGTGGCAGACAGGCTCGGCCGCCTGAGCCCGGCATGGCCCACGGCACGGAATGAATGATCAGACTTCGCATTAGTCAGAGAAAGACAAGGTGCGTATTCTTCCTCCCCTGTGTTTCATCATGAAATATAGGCTTTGCTTGCACTGTGTATTTGCTTAACCAGGTCATAGGAGCCCTGAATTCAGAAGAAGGGAAAAACAGTGTCTGAGAAGGCAGAGCAGCCGATCCGAGGACTTTCCCAGGTGGGAGCACGCTTGTTCCCTTGCCCGGCGCTCCGCGGCGTCTTGGCTGCCTGCACCCGGCCTCCTGGCCCAGGGCTCAGCTCCCTCACCAGCGGGTTCTGGGACCAGCAGTGGCCGTAGAATGCTGGTGGTTCCTATTTCAGAAACTGCTTGTTGGTGCACATCTACATGGCAAGCTGTGGTAATAACGATAAACGAGTCGATGACTTCTTTAGGTTTTTCCTTACATTTAGACTTCTAGCCCAGACTTGAGAGTGCTAAGGATTCAAGGATTTCCTGACAGTGTCCTCAACGCTGGCTTCCACACCGATTTCTACAAGTGGACGCCCACTTGAATGCCTCTGGAATGTCGTTAGGACCCCCTGTGGGAGCCTTTCGCTCTGTGGCTCACCTCATGTTGCAAGTTGTCATCCATTTGAAGTTCAGTTCGAAGTTAGGCTGTTCTTGAACCAGGACAGCTCACACCAGAGTGAGGAGCGTAGCAGTCAGCATCAAGACCCCGCCGGTCGCGTTGGGCTAGAGTGCCTGATTCCTAAACTCCAGCAGTGCCCAGAGAACCTGCTGGAAGTTCTGGTTGGGTGGCCCCGTCCCTCTCCCTGGGACCGCCCAGTGTGGGTAGGAAGCTGGAACCACGTTTTTCTACTTAGAGGAGCAACTTTGCAGATGATCAGTTGGGCCACGTGGCAGGGAAAGAGGCCGAATCCGAGTTCCAGAAAAAACATTGGCATTTCAGGACAATGAACGTACATTTCTCAATATTAGGAGAAAAAGAATTTCAGAGAAAAGGAAACACTCTGTCGTTATTGCAAGTTTTACAGCTAAAAAATATTATTCACCAAGTTTCACTTATTATGTTAACATTGAGAGGTTTTTTTCCTCCCTCAATAAAACTCGGGATTGTCCCCTTACGATGTCTATAAATAAAAGTGAGGAAAACTCTTTAAGAAAGCAGATGGCGGCCTGTGCCGCGGCTCACTAGGCTAATCCTCCACCTTGTGGTGCTGGCACACCGGGTTCTAGTCCCAGTCGGGGCACCAGATTCCGTCCCAGTTGCCCCTCTTCCAGGCCAGCTCTCTGCTGTGGCCAGGGAGTGCAGTGGAGGATGGCCCAAGTGCTTGGGCCCTGTACCCCATGGGAGACCAGGAGAAGCACCTGGCTCCTGCCATCGGATCAGTGCGGTGCACCGGCCGCAGAGTGCCGTGGTGAACCAATGGCAAAGGAAGACCTTTCTCTCTGTCTCTCTCTCTCACTGTCTACTCTGCCTGTCCAAAAAAAAAAAAAAAAAAAAAAAAGCAGATGGCTTTTCCTGTGTCTGGGACTTCCAATGTCAGGGGTGGTGAGTGTGTGACTCTGGCCCAAGGGAGGCAGTCTCCTGTCTCTCTGTGCCTCTGGTTTGGTGGTTTCTTCTTGAAGTTGTCAAGAACTGGGGCCGACACTGGCTCACTGGGTTAAGCCATTGCTTGCAATGCCCGCATTCTGTATCTCAAGTCCCAGCTGCTCCACTTCCTAACCGGCTCCCTGCTGATGTGCCGGGGAAGACGGATGGCCAAGAAGTTTGGCCCCTCCTACCCATCCGGGAGGCCAGAGTGGAGCCCCTGACTCCTGGCTCTGACCCGGCCCAAACCTGGTTGTTGTGGCCATGTTGGGAATGAACCACTGGATGGAAGATTTCTCTTTCTCTGCTGCTCTGCTCTTCAAATAAACAAATATTTTTTAAAAATAAATAAGTGTACCCATCTGAGAGCATTCTCCTTGGATGAAGAAGGAAACAGGACGTCATCTCCCCTGTGGGAGGTCTGGGCGAAGCACAGCCACTCGGGTCCTATTACGACGTGTGACGTGTCGGTAGTCACGGCCAGTCTTGGTTAAGTTCGTGAAGTCTGTCTCCACAAGTCCTTTCACAATGCAGCCACTCGCCCTGTGTTGAGACACAAACTTCAGGGGCAGAGTTTGTCACAGGAGTGAAGACACCACTAGGGACTGGTGCGTCCCGTAGGGGAGAGCCTGGGTGCAAGTCCCTGCTCTGGCTCCCGACTCCCGTTTCCTGCTAATGCGCACCCTGAGAGGCAGTGGCGGTGGCTCAAGTCCTTGGGTCCCTGCACCCACGTGGGAGACCCAGACTGTGTCCGTGACTCCCGGCTTTGCACTGGTCTGGCCCCAGCTGTTGCAAGCATTCGGGAAGTGACCCAGCAGATGGGAGCTGTCTGTCTGTCTCTCTTTCTCTCTGTCTCCATGCCTTTCAAATGAAATACATAAATAAGCTTAAAAAGAGACACAGACTTCACAGGACGACCCCGGGCTGCATGTGTGGCCGCAGTCCCGATGGCTCCGTGCAGTCTGAGCGTGATACGGGAGGCGTTCCGGTTCCACGTAATCAAATAAATAAAATCCTCACGTCACAAGTTTCAGGCTGCATCCCGGCCTTCCCGCTGTCCGCTGTGACAAGGCCCGCCCGTGTCCTGGCTCCTGACCCCAGCGGGGAGAGGTCAGGCGAGCGGGATTGCTTCTCAGAGAGTGATTTAATTCGGGCTGCTGGCTCGGCTCGGCTGGCTTACCAGAGACCGCTATTTGCAGCTGCACGGCGAGCTCTCCCACAGTTTAATTCTTCGCTTGTTTTTTTAGGAACGCCTCCATCCCAGCACTGCCCTAAAGCGCCAGAGTGTGACGATGACTTCACAGCTCAGCGAATTCACATCTGCAGGGGAGAGAACCATTGGCAACCCCCCTGGCTTCTCAGATGCCATCCAGCAAACCTCTCTTGTTGACCGGCTGCTCAGGAGACGCTGGGCAAACCCAGGTTGTAGCTCAGGAAATGTAGGTACGTGACACGTCAGCACGACATGCTACATGTGTGTTGATGTGCCTGTTCAAACTCCCTCCATGGGGAGTCTGTGCAGCTCACGGATTTCATCCAAACCATTTCACGACACCTACTAGGCGCTAGAAAACACCCCATGTCGTAAACTTAGTCCTCCTTAACCTTTACGCACCTTGATACACTCACCTTGGATGTGTGCTTTGTAGAAAGATCGGTATCACCCGCCTATCATCGCGTATCCTACATGTCGCAATCTGAACTGGCAGAGCCAGCGCGGTCAAGGTCGTTAGCCTTTGCTGGTGTCAGTGTTTAACGAGACCGTGGAGTAAACTGCCCTGAGAAGCAGTGGGATGGAGTGTTCCGTGTAGAACAAGCAACCATCCAGACTTCGCAGATGTGAGAGTGAACACGGGAAGCAGCGCTTCACGTGTGTGGAGTCCGCATGTGCTCGTGTGGGGAGCGAGACTAAGCAACGGATAAGTAGACACTCACGCGTAAGACCCGGTAGGGAAAAGTGCTCTCCAGAAAACTGAAACTGGGGCCAGCAGCCTGTGATGCCAGCAGCTGAGATGCCTGCTTCCGACCCAGCTCCCCACGATGCGCCTGGAGAAGCGGTGGAGGGTGGGCCCCTGCACCCTCGTGGGAGACCCGGAAGACGCTCCAGGCTCCTGGCTTCAGCCTGGCCCAGCCCCGGCTGTTGCAGCCATTTGGGGAGTGAACCAGCAGGTGGAAGATCTCCCCCTCCCCCTCCCCCCTCCGTCTCCCCCTTCCCCTTCCCCCTTCCCCTCCCCCCTTCCTCTCCCTCTCTTTCTCTCTAGCTCTGACTTTCAAATAAATCTTAAAAAAGAAAATGCATATTGGGTCAAGTGAAGGGAAGGTCAGATGAGAAGGTGTCAGGCATGGGAGAGGATCATTCTGCGTGGAGGCATGTGGTGGCGGCTGGTGATGGCTGTGGGGGTCTCCTGTAACATGCATGTGATGGCTGTGGGGGTCTCCTGTAACACACATGTGATGGCCATGGGAATCTGCTGTAACACACGTGTGTGATGGCGGCTGGTGATGGCTGTGAGATCTCTGTAACACACATGTGATGGTCGTGGGGATCTCTTGTAACACACATGTGTGATGGCGGCTGGTGATGGCTGTGGGGGTCTCCATAACACACATGTGATGGCCGTGGGGGTCTCCTGGAACACGGTGTGTGATGGCGGCTGGTGATGGCCGTGGGATCTCCTGTAACACGCATGTGTGATGGCAGCTGGTGATGGCCATGGGATCTCCTGTAACATGGTGTGTGATGGCGGCTGGTGATGGCCATGGGATCTCCTGTAACATGGTGTGTGATGGTGGCTGGTGATGGCCATGGGATCTCCTGTAACATGGTGTGTGATGGTGGCTGGTGATGGCCGTGGGGGTCTCTGTAACACACATGTGATGGCCGTGGGGGTCTCCTGTAACATGTGTGTGTGATGGCGGCTGGAGATGGCCGTGGGGGTGTCCTGTAACACACAGAGCTCGCCGTGTGCCAGGCACCCCTCCACACGTTTGTGTCCACATCAGCTGCTGGAGTCCTCGTCACAGCTCTCAGGCGCAGGAACCGTAATCATTTCCACAACTACAGGTGCGGAGGTTGGGGTGTCGCCCAGGGCCACACGATTGACACGGGGTGGGCTCGAGGTCAGTCTACCTGACGGTGCGCGGTGAGCGTAGACGCTGTTCCAAGAGCAGGCTGTCGGGCTAGCCGCTGCGACTCCTGCACCCACAGCAAAGCACCTGGCCTCGTCTCACTGAAGAGCTTCTCTCATTTGTCTGATTCTCACGTCACGGTTCTGACTCCAATTTCCTGCCGATGTGCCTCCTGGGAGGCAGCCAGGGACAGCTCAAGTGGCTGGGCCCCTGCCTCCCACGCGGGAGACCTGGACTGCGTTCTGAGCGCCTAGCTTCCTTCTCTGGCCATTGTGGACATCTGAGCAGCGGGCCAGCTGGTGGGAGTTGTTCTCTCTCTCTGTCTCGAGTAGATAAAATTAACTCAGCAAAGCACAGTTTCACAGACTCTGAGCTTGACTTCTGGGGAAGGGAGAACTGTGTCACTGGCCTCGTTACCTTTGGGTTGGCCACGAGGCAAGCATGGGAGGATGACACCAGGCTACTGAGTACATACATGCATTTGAAGTTCTGGACTTGAGAGTCACCGGCATGGCTATGGCATGGAAGCCAAGGATCTGGATCGTGTCCCAGTCGTAACAGCAGCTAACTCGCAAAGCAGCATTTTCTTTTTTCTTCTTCTTCTTCTTCTTCTTTGTTTTTTTACAGGCAGAGTGGACAGTGAGAGAGAGAGACACAGAGAGAAAGGTCTTCCTTTTGCCATTGGTTCACCCTCCAATGGCCGCCACGGCCTGTGCACTGCGCTGATCCGAAGCCAGGAGCCAGGTGCTTCTCCTGGTCTCCCATATGGGTGCGGGGCCCAAGCACTTGGGCCATCCTCCACTGCACTCCCTGGCCACAGCAGAGAGCTGGCCTGGAAGAGGGGCAACCGGGACAGAATCCGGCGCCCCGGCCGGGACTAGAACCCGGTGTGCCTGCGCCGCTAGGTGGAGGATTAGCCTAGTGAGCTGCGGCGCCGGCTCAAAGCAGCATTTTCTACATGGCAGGACTTCTTATTATTGACTGGTTCTTTTTCTTTCTTTTTTTTTTTTTTCCATTACGATTGCTTGAGTTGGAACTATTGTCTAACCATTACCATCCTCACTTTTTTCGGTGGTGAGAATTGAAAGAAAAACCTAAAGTTTAGTGCCCGGAACATAGTAAATTTCCGAGAGCATTAGCTGTCATCATTGTAGTACATCGTAGTGGTTCCATGGTGACCTTACCCCTGCGTGTGTGTGTGCAGTCCAGCACGGTCACCAGTGAGTGGGCAAAGGTGGCAAGACGGACAGAGGGCTCACAATGGGTGAGTCTCGGGAGAAGGGTTGTGCTGGGGTTGAAGAGTGGACGTTGGGCCCAAGGCAAAGACTCAGAACAGGCTGGTGTGGGAGGAGGTCCTTCTGCCTTGCAGCTCATGCGTGGGCAGAAGAGAGCTTTCTGGGACCCTCGGTGCGGGGCCTTGTCTCCTCTCGCAGCACGTCCCCCGGAAATCACTTTGTATTGAGGGGTCCCTGCGGACTCTGGCCACGACCATCTTCCCTGCAGGCGGGGGTGCGGAACTCGGAACGGGAAGAGAGGCGTCCCGTCTGTGACCCCAAGTCCTTTTGTGCCTGGAAGTTACGCGGTGTGCTGGTGTCAGTGGATACGCTACAGCAATGTTTGTTTCCCCAGCCACCCCCCAGTCCCCGTCCATCTGGCGTGTCTGGGGACAGCCCCTCTGCAGGTGCTCCGGGGCCGACACCGGCCAGATTTCCCGGGGGAGCCGTGCGGAGCGACTCCCTTCCTGGAGTAATTCAAAACAAGACTGCCGCAGGCCCCTCCGGGGCCCAGGCACGGCAGGAAGCAGGACGAACTCTTCGCCGGCTGCATCTCTATTTGCTGCCTTGCCGTGAACGGCCCCGTAACATGAGGCCCCTCGGCTCTGGCCTTCAGATTTTCCCATAACATCCTCGCAGTTGGGCTTGGATTTCTCAGGTAGTTGGAATGATAGCTTTTTATTATGTCGACGTTTGGGGATTTTGAGGCTGAGTTCATCTGACAGATGTAATATTTTTTCTGGATGACTGTGGATGATCCCGGCGAAGCCTGCCAGAGATGCGGAGACGGCTCAGCCACACCTCTCTGCGCTGTGTCCGTGGGAGCTGTAGCGCCGGTTTGGGTTCCAGACCCCGTCTCCCTGAAGTGTGGGCCTAATTGGATTTTTAAAGTACAAATCTGTTTTCGCTGGGGCTGGCGTTGTGGGGTGACGGATTGGGCCTCGGCTTGTGGCACCAGCATCCCAGTTCGAGCCCTGGCTACTGCACTTCTGATTCGGGAAGGCAGCAGATGATGGCCCAGGTACATGGACTGCTGTCACCCATGTGGGAGACCCGGATGGCGTTGGCCTGGCCCAGTCCTTGCTATTATGGCCACCTGGGGAGTGAACTAGCAGATGCAAGACCTCTCTCTCTCTCTCTCTCTCTCTCTCTCTCTGTTGTTCCCCGTCTCTCCCTCTCTCTCTGTAACTCTACCTCTCCAATAAATAAATGAGCGAGTCTTGTAAAGCATTTATTTTTATTGCAGTGCTATGCATACATGGTTTATAGCTCAAGCAGTCCCCCAAAGCTTCCATGGAAGTTTTCTATCCACTCCTTTAAGCTCTCAAATCTTGCTCTCCTGAGGTCATCATATTCACTCTTTTATTTGATTATTCTCGTACCTCCACATTCCTACTTACGTGTCGGTTTTCACATTCATAGCTCCCCAGTTGTCCTCGGGGGGAGGGCATTTGGCACAGCAGGTCAGGGGCCTCTTGGGATGCCTGCACCCCATGGTGGGGTACCTGGCTCAATCCCTGGCTCCAGCTCCCTGCCATCACAGATCTGGGGCACGCAGCAGGTGATGGCTCAAGTGAAGGGGCCCTTGCCACCCACGGGGGAGACTTGAACCGCGTTCTGGGCTCCTGACTTTGACCCGGCCACGCCCTGGCTCTTGTGGGCCTTCGGAACGTTAACCAGTGGGTGGAACACCCCTCCCTGCTTACCTGTCTCTCTCTGCCTTTTTAATTAATTAAGTTCACAATAAAAGATTAATAGTGGTACAGAATCTGAAAACATATCACCAACTTAAAAAACAAGAAAAAAGGTACAATTTTACTCTTGGAATTAATATTTACTTTTGAAAAATTGTGTTTCATTTCCTTTGTTTTATTAAAAAGTTCAGGCATTCAGGTTTTTTTTTCAGGTACTGAGAGTAACATAACAAATCCTCGTGTCCCCGTCATGCTATTGGAGAAATAAAATTTTACACTTGAAGTATCGATGGACTTTTTTAAAAATCAAGATTAGGGAGCAACACCATAAATGCTGCGGCTGCTACCCCACGAGCGGTCACGGGGGTTCCATCGCTGGGCAGCAAGGAAGTGGACGACCTTGGTCAACCACATCTGCTGTAAGTACTGGAGCCCTGGCTTTTGCCCAACAAAGGGGTTCTGAGCTTTTTAGCAAATGCAGTACTAGCACATGCATTTTATTGTCATAAATATCCCACGGCATCTCTCTCTTTACATTTATATATATTCTCATGTTTAAGAACTTTAATTTTTTATTTTAATTACATTTGAAAAGCAGGGAGAGAGAGAGAGTCCTCCATCTGCCATTTCACTCCCCAGATGCCCACACAACCAGGGCTGGGCCAAGACTGACGTTAGGAGCCAGGACTTAATCCAGGTCCCCGCCATGAGCTTTAGGGGCCCAAGTACTTGACTCCTACCCTGTTGACTCGCGGAGTGTGTGTCCACAGGAAGCCAGGCTTTGAGCCCAGACACTGCCAAAGTCGGTGCAGGCATCCTGGGCAGTGCCTTAACTGCTGACCCCAATGCCTGCCCTGTTCTCCTGATCTACCGACGGACATTTAGCTTATGTTCAAAATTTAGCTACAAAAATCCTGCCGCAAGAGCTCCAATCCACGCCTCCTCCCACACAAAGATGAGGGTACTTAGAGTGTATATACGGGGAAGACGGTGAGTCACGGGGCTTTGACTGCACTCTTCCGAGATGAAGCCTGTAGCTGCCCTGAACAAGGGGAGTTCAAATCCCCGTTAGCGTGACATGGAGCGTCCAGCTGCTTCTTGCCCTTGTCTACCTTGGAAGAGCCAAGCTTGCTAGCTTTATTCAGGGTCACTGCGTAAAATACAATTCCTGTTGTTCCATTTTGCTTTTCCTCGATGATTAGTGAGCATTTCTTCTAGTAGATTTAGCTGCCGTTGGATTCTCCCCCAGATTGCTTGTCCGGAGGCCGTATTTGTCTCTTTATTTATCCATTTTTGGATATTCTTTATATTGTTGCAATATTTACTATTTCCCACCCTTTAATTTGGTGAATGTACTTGACCCTGTTGCAGGGTATACTTCAGTTTTCTTGATTATATCTTTTGATTCTGGGACATTGAGATGTAGATCTTTAAATTTGTTGAATTTGTCGATCTTTTCCTTATGAAGTTCACTTTTCCCTCTCTCGTCAACCCTTTATAAACATGCTGTGTTTGTTTTTTTTTCTTTCAGTTTTTATGAGCTTGTTTTTCAGGTCCATATACCAGCCCTCATATCATGTGAGGTTGGGGGGTAGTTTATTCTTTTGATTTTAAGATTTACTCATTTATTTGGAAAGCAGAGACATGGAGAGAGAGAGAGAGAGAGAGAGAGAGAGAGAGAACAAGGGGAAAGAGAGAGACAGAGGGAGAGATTCTTCCACCCACTGGTTCACTACCCAAATGGCTGCAATGGCCAGGGCTGGGCCAGGCCAAATCTAGGAGTCAGGAGCTTCTCCTGGGTCTCCCATCTGGATGCAGGAGCCCAAGCACTTGGGCCATCTTCTGTTGCTTTCCCAGGCCATAGCAGAGAGCTGGATCTGAAGAGGAGCAGCCGGGACTGGAACCGGCGCCCATATGGGATGCTGGCACTGTGGGTGGAGGCTTAGCCCACTACACCACAGCACCAGCTCCATAGTTGATTCATTATTATACGGGTAACCAGTGTCTGGGGTTATGCTTGCTGTAGTTCATCACTTCCTGAGTGATCAGCAAGGTCGCCGCAGCAGATATTAATTTACCCTGAAATGTAGCGTTGCACTGATATTTTTGTTTGTTTCTTTTTCCCTGTCATTACCACGCCGCCTTTTACAAAGAAGCTGTGGGGGTCTGGCACTGTGGCACAGCGATTAAGCCACCAGCATCCCATACAGGAGCACTGGTCCGAGTCTCAGCTGCTCTGCTTCCAATCCAGCTTCATGCTAATGTGCCTGGGAGGCAGTGATGGCCAAGTATCAGGGCCTGTGCAGCCCACGCGGGAAATCAGGATTGAGTTCCTGGCTCCTGGCTTCACCCTGACTGAGCGCTTACTGTTGTGGGCATTTGGGGAGTGAACAGGCGGATGGAAGGTCTCTCCATCTCTCTCCCTCTGTCTCTCTGCTTTTCAAATAAATAAAATCTTAAAAAAAAATTTTCTGTGGCCAGCACCGCAGCTCACTAGGCTAATCCTCTGCCTTGCGGCGCCGGCACTCCGGGTTCTAGTCCCGGTTGGGGGGCCGGATTCTGTCCTGGTTACCCCTCTTCCAGGCCAGCTCTCTGCTGTGGCTGGGGAGTGCAGTGGAGGATGGCCCAAGTGCTTGGGCCCTGCACCCCATGGGAGACCAGGAGAAGCGCCTGGCTCCTGGCTTCGGATCAGCGCGGTGCGCCGGCTGCAGTGGCCATTGGAGGGTGAACCAATGGCAAAGGAAGACCTTTCTCTCTGTCTCTCTCTCTCACTGTCCACTCTGCCTGTCAAAAAAAAAAAAGATTTCTGGCAACCACTCTTTTTTTAATACTCTCGTATACACGTGGACTTCCACGTATGAGGGAAACCACGTGGACTTTCTCTTTCTGTGTCTGGCGTGTTTCACTGGGCATAGCAATCCCCTCTCCATCCATGCTGCTGCCGCCAGGACTCTGGGTTTGCATCCATGGCTCGGGAATACTCCGTTGTGTGGGAGATCACACTCGTGTTGTCCCGTAGTGGGCGGCGGGCATCTTGTTTGGTGTTTAGAGTTATCCAGGTTGTCTCTGCTGCCTTATGCCTTCGACATGAGAATAAACCGGCTTCTCATGTTAGGTCCTTGCCCCTCCTTCCAAGGAAAGCTGTATGTGTGTGTATGTCTACGAGATGTACATAGACACGGTTAAGACAAAATGTAAAACATCATTAAATGCACCGTAAATAAACATGTTAAAAGTACAAGGAGGTCCCGCTCTCTGGTAGGACAGTTTCCTTCATCCCTTGGCTCCTTCCCCTCGTCCTCACCTTGTCTGTTCTGTGCCTGTTGCCTCCCCTCTCCTCTGTTTACCCCCGTCTTTTGTTAGCTTCCTCGCTTCTCTGCTATCCTTGTGACCCCCTGAAGAGGGTCCCACAAGTGCGGCGACCTGGTGACCTGGGACCCCTCCCGTCCTCCCGTCCTCCCGCACCCACGCAGTCAGGAGCGAGCCTCCGCCGTCAGATTAACAGTCGGGGCTGCAGAAGCCACCTGGTCGCTCTCCTGCCTGTCCAGCAAGTCCCTCTCGATTCTTTGTCTTGGATGATTACCTGGTGTTTGTGTTTCTGCGAGTGTTAACTCTCACCACTAACTCAAGGCACCCGCCGTACCTGGTCCCCTTGCTCGGTGCTCAGACCCAGCAGTCGCTGTGTCCACTTCATTTTGATGACAGCCTGCAACTCACCGACTCTTGCAGTCCGGCCAGGCTCCTGCTGTGTGTGCTGGACGCTGGTCACCTGCAACACGTGGTGGACGCTGACCCCCAGCGACACTCCCTACGTCTCTGCTGCCACAGTCATTTGTGGCTTACCCATGCTTCTGCATGTCAGATTCATGACTTTTTCTTCTCAGAATGTGAGTGCATTTTTTCCCATTGTCTCCTAGCTTCCAGTGCTATGGGTAAGAAATCCAATGTCCTTTTAATTTTTGAACATTAAAAATTATTTATTTATTTTTATTTGAAAGGGGGAGAGAGAGAGAGAGAGAGAGAGTGAGGTTGAGATTGCCCACCTACTGATTCGCTCCTCAAATGCCCACAGCAGCAGGGCTGGGTCAGGCAGAAGGCAGGAGCCAGGAACTCCGTGCAGGCGTCCCACTGGAGAGACTGGGACCCCACTGCTGGACCAGTGCCCGCTGCCTCCCAGAGCGTGTATCAGAAGGAAGCTGGGTCAGAAGTGGAGCGGCCAGGATGCAACCCAGGGGCTCTGATGCGGGATACGGGCTTCCCAAGCACCGAGCCACGTGCTGGCCCCCATCCAAACGTCTGATGTCAATGGCTTCTGTGCCTTTCTCTGAAGACTGCAAGCTCTCCCCTTGTTTCCTGCCCCACGGGGCTCTCACGGCGCTGCCGGCTAAGGTGCTGATTTGTATTCATTGCATGAAGAGGTCATTGTTAAACCTGAATATTTTCTCAATGAGTTTTCTGATCATTTCTCTCCCTTTTTAATGTTCTTACTGGAGTATCAAGAGTTTACTGGATGACTCCCATACTTTATAAAATTCTCTCCCATTCTCCATCTCTGTATTTTTGTTCTACATTTGTTGTCTTGTATTAACATTATCTTCTGGGGGCCGGTGCCTGGCTCACTTGGTTAATCCTCTGCCTGCGGCACCAGCATCCCATATGGGCACCGGGTTCTAGTCCCGGTTGCTCCTCTTCCAGTCCAGCTCTCTGCTGTGGCCCGGGAGGGCAGTGGAGGATGGCCCAGGTCCTTGGGCCCTGCACCTGCATGGGAGACCAGGAGGAAGCACCTGGCTGCTGGCTTCGGATCGGCACAGTTCTGGCTGTGGCGGCCATTTAGGGAGTGAACCAACGGAAGGAAGACCTTTTTCTCTGCCTCTCCCTCTCACTGTCTGTAACTCTACCTCTCAAATAAATAAATGAAATCTTAAAAAAATTATCTTCTGAGTCTTCTACTTAAAGAAATCTCGCCATCACATTTTTATTTTATATTCATGGAAGGATCCTCCTACACCAGTTTCTGATGTGTCTTCTCTCCAGTTCTCGACTCTTACAGGACCGTGTATCATGTTCGATTTCCTTGTGTTCCTCTTGGTGCTCGCTCCCGCCTGCTCCGAGTCTCTGTCCCGCCGTCTCTCCTTTCTGTGGACTCTGGGCATCTATATGTATCCATTTCTTTTTAGTGCAGCGATTTACAAGTCCCCTGGGAGATTCCATCAAGGCCCGTGTGGTTCACCGTGGAGTGAGGAGCAGGCTGCATAGCAGCATCGTACCTGCCCTACTCCTTAGCGTGTTTTGGACTGATCTCTGCACACACTGTCTCTGGGTGCATTCTTAGGGCTGCAGCCCAGGACAGACGACTCCTCCGACTCCCGCCCCTCAGATGAGCAGCGCGAGAGAGATGGCTGCTTTGCAGGGTTTCTCTCCGAAGGCGGTGTCCACCCTCTCGGCTGCCCTCAGTCACCAGGGCACTGTCCGTCTTCCAGATGCATTGCTGGTCTTGTTCTCCTCACGCTTGTCCTGGGACGTGTACGCTTTCCTCATTCCTTCCCTGTTGTGTGAGTGGGACAGGAGAGAGGGTGAGGAAGGGTGCACCGTGTGTAACCTAATGAAGACCTCACCTTCAGTGTAGTGAGGATCCCACACACAGTGCAGCCGGCAGCGTGTGTGTAACAGCTGTGGTCCTGGCAGGGCAGGGGTGGGACGGGGAAAGAGATGTGTGCTGGGAGCAAATAAGTCTGTCTCGGTGTCACTGTTTTCTCTGGAAGGGATTTGCCAGAGTGGACAAAGCAAGGCCTGGCAACGTGAGCTTGAAACTTGTGGAAGAAGGAAAGGATTGATTTTTTTATTATTATTATTTTTTGGCAGGCAGAGTGGACAGTGAGAGGGAGAGACAGAGAGAAAGGTCTTCCTTTGCTGTTGGTTCACCCCCCAATGGCCGCCGTGGCCGGCGCACCGCGCTGATCCGATGGCAGGAGCCAGGTGCTTCTCCTGGTCTCCCATGGGGTGCAGGGCCCAAGCACTTGGGCCATCCTCCACTGCACTCCCTGGCCACAGCAGAGAGCTGGCCTGGAATAGGGGCAACTGGGACAGAATGCGGCGCCCTGACTGGGACTAGAACCTGGTGTGCCGGCGCCGCAAGGCAGAGGATTAGCCTAGTGAGCTGTAGCGCCGGCCTTGGATTGATACTCTTAAGAATTTTAAAATTTAGGTGCACATTTGACTCGGGGTGGGGGGAAGGGAGGCAGAGACAGATAGAGGGGGGGACCGTCCATCCACTGATTCACTCCTCGGACGCCTGCACTGGCCCCAGGCAGGGACAGGCTAAAGATGGTAGCCAGTAACTGCATCAGGATCTCCCGGTGGGTGGAGGGCCCCAGCTCTTTGACCCCACGTGGCCTGCTGTCTCCTGCTGTCTTCCTGCGTGAGCAGGAAGCTGGAATCGGAAGCAGAGTTGTTACTTGACCCCAGCACTCCAGGGTGGGACGCTGGTGTCTCCAGCGGTAGCATAACTGGTAATCCAATGTCCGCTCCTGCTGGCTTGAAATTTTTACAAGTATAACAATTCAGTGCGTTTGCACTTCAGTGTATTCAATGCAATACAAGCGCAAGAGGATGTCACTGCATTGTAATATATTTAATAATAATGAGGATCATTCTCGCATATCAAAAGAAGGATCCTTTTAGCTGGTTGTTCCTTGCGTTTCACTTTTTCTGTGCACCCAGTCCCTTGCGTATGCACCTGACGGCTTCATTGTTGGGAGACTCATTATGAGAAGGGCAGATGTGCACGGGATTCTGTTACAACTCAGTGGCCAGGGCAATGATTACATACATACCAGCACGGATTTTGCTAATGGAAATTCACTTAGTATCTGTTCTATATGACAAATACTTGCTGTAATTTTAAAGTTATTGATTTACTTACTTATTTCAAAGGTAGACAGAGAGCGCTCCCATCCGCATCCACTTGCTTGCTTCCCAAATGCCCACAGTAGCTGGGGCTGAGCCAGGCTGAAGCCAGGAGTCAGGAACTCCATCCAGGCCCCCTGGGGTGCACATGAGCAGGAAGCTGGCTCGGAAGCAGAGCTGGGGCACACACTAGGCACCCTGTCTCCAAATGTTGTGACTTTCAAACACCGGTTATAGCCCAGGTACCTGTGGGGAAGCAGCCAGGATTATGGACTGTGTCCACCGAGATCTGATCTCAGAACCTGGGTCAACCACACTGGTGTCCAAGGCCAGGACTGTGGGGAGCAACTGAGACTAGACTAAGTTACTGGAATTAAGACTTATTCTATGCATCTGCTCTCCCACAATATGGCGCTGAGAGAAAGAGACCAAACAACCTCTACGCAGCTGCCTCATCAGTTTGACAAGCTGCAGGAGCTGATCCTGCTCCTGATTGGAGGAGAGCAGCGTACTCGGCGTGTGGGCAGCAGAGTTGGGATTGGTGGAAGAGGACTATAAAGGAGGAGAGAGACAACATGCACCAGGAACATCTGAAGGAACACCTGTGCAGCTCCCGAGAGAGCCGGCCGGCGGTGTGCCACTCCTCCGCGGAAGCGGGGAAAGTGGCAGGGGGAACCGCCCTTCCACGGAGGTGGAAGGGTCGGCAGCCAACCCGGGAAGGACCAGCAGCAAACCCGGGGAGGGCCGAGCAGACAAAAGAACAGTGCAGGGTTTAGTGTCGTTCCTCCACGAAGAGGGGGAGCGACACAGGACCAGGCTGAGACCATGACATTGGAGAGGCCGATCACCACGGACTGGCACAAGTGGACGTGCTTGTCCTCTGGACCACGACGAGGGCGCCAGATAAATAACCCTCAGGGCCCAGGCCTCTAACGTCCAGCAGCAGTGACGTCTCCTTGTCCCCTTAGTGGTCTTTAGGTTCACCAGCCCACAGTTCCCACAAATACAAAGCACCAGAAGAAAATACTAGGTCAGCAGAGTTTGATAGAGGATAATCAAAATCTTTCCATAAAAAAATAATACGGACAAGGGGAGCCCAGGGAGGGAAGAGACGGGCAAATGAATATTTTTGAGACTCGTGGAAGAGATCAGCCGAGTGAGTTACAAACACCAGAGTGAATAACGTCAGCCAACAGGGTACAGGAGGTAGAGGAATTTTTTTTTTTCAAATATTAAAGGGAAAACGTGCTACGGAGGAAGTGCTTCGTGATTTCTGTGTGCTTTCATCTTCAAAGACTCGTGCATGTTAACTAATTAATCCTTCCGACACCCTTGTGACGTGGACGCACGAACAGGGCAGGAGCTGGTCTGAAACGACCGCTCACTGAGCTCGCCCGCTTGGCTGGAGCTGGGAGGGCAAGCCAGCTGCTAGCGAGGAGGCACCTGTCTCAGGACAGCGCACCCTGCAGGTTACAGTGTCACTTCACCTTGGTTCTGAAACAGGGAGCAGTGTGATGGTACTGTGTTTGAGGGAGCTTCCAGAACTTCACGGAAAATCTGCATAATCTAATTCCATGTTTGCTTGAACTTCAAGAGGACTTCAGGGCCGGCGCCACGGCTCACTAGGCTAATCCTCTGCCTGCGGCACCGGCACCCCGGGTTCTTGTCCTGGTTGAGGCGCCGGATTCTGTCCCGGTTGCTCCTCTTCCAGGCCAGCTCTCTGCTGTGGCCCGGGAGTGCAGTGGAGGATGGCCCAAGTGCTTGGGCCCCACACCCCATGGGAGACCAGGAGGAAGCACCCAGCTCCTGGCTTCAGATTGGCGCAGTGCCGGCCATAGCGGCCATTTGGAGGGTGAACCAGCGGAAGGAAGACCTTTCTTTCTGTCTCTCTCTCTCACTAACTCGCCTGTTAAAAAAAAAAAAAAAGAGTGCTTCAGAAAGTTCATGGACAATGGGATTGAAAAATCAAGCTATTTTGGTGCAAAACATCTTTGAAATTCATGCATATAAGAAATCCTCAGATGGTTCATGGAAAAACATGAAAAAATGTAAAGTGCACGCATAGATTTCACACTCACTCACAAGACTTTTGAAGAATCCTTGTGTGCATGTGTGTATTTTCAAAAGCTGCTCCCCGATATGCAAAGCCAATGCTAGAATTTTATTATATTTTTAAAGATTTATTTTTTATTTGTTTGCAAGGTGGAGTTACAGAGAGGAGAGAAGATACAGAGAGAGAGAGAGAGAGAGAGAGAGAGGTCTTCCTTCCTCTGGTTCACTTCCCAGATGGCCACGAGGGCCAGGCCTGGGCCAGGCCAAAGCCAGGAGCCAGGAGGGTCTCCCACGTGGGTGCCAGGGGCCCAGGCACTTGGTCCGTCTTCCGCTGCTTTTCCCAGTCCATTAGCAGGGAGCTGGATCAAAAGTGGAGCAGCTGGGATTTGAACTTGTTGAGCCTCAGTGCTGGAATTTTAGAGGAAGAATTCGTTGCTGCTTGAGCTTCGTTAGTGCTAGGCTGATGTGAAATCTTCAAACAACCCAAAGTGGAACCATCGAGAGTAGCGGCGGTGGGTGGATGCTTTTATGACGTGTGGTTGAGGCATTCAGGTGATAAGCGCCAGCTGAACACCTCCGTGGGAGAAAACGCTTTTCGGGGCCTTCTTTTCTGCCCAGTCCTGTGAGGTTTAATTTATTTACAGATGCTGCTGAATTGATTTAGATTTATGATTTTTGTTTTACTATACGGTGGTGTGAAAGTAGACACACACAACTGCTTTTCACTTTCAGTACAACATTCCATCAGTTGCATGAGCCATTCAACACTTTGCTGTAAAATGGGCTTCCTGTTGGGTGAGTGTGCCGGTTAGTAGGCTAAGACAAGCACTCTGAGTACATTTAAGGAGGGCCAGGCTAAGCTGCGCTGTTCTGTCGGTTGGGTCTACCAGATGCACTTTGGTCGTGCCCTAACCTCGTCTGCCAGGAGCAGAGGGGAGCAAGACTCCTCTGATGGGTATGTGGGTGTTCCAAGCAGCAGCTTAGCCAGCAGGCCAGTGCCCCCCCCCCCCCAAGGTAAATAACAAGTCCGCGTTTGCACCCTCTCTGCTCCGTCTTTCCTTTTCTGTTGCTCTGTGGGCCTCACCTGTGTTTCTCTCCTTTTCTCCAGACCTGTTCTCTGATCTTGGCTCCTACCGTATTAATCTGCTGTTAGATGTGCCCATCGAAGCAATGTAAAAGTTCTATTTCATTCTCTTAAATAAATACTAGTTCTTTATTTATTTTATTTTATTTTTTTGACAGGCAGAGTGGACAGTGAGAGAGAGAGACAGAGAGAAAGGTCTTCCTTTGCCGTTGGTTCACCCCCCAATGGCCGCCGCGGCCGGTGCACAGCACTGATCCGATGGCAGGAGCCAGATGCTTCCTCCTGGTCTCCCATGGGGTGCAGGGCCCAAGGACTTGGGCCATCCTCCACTGCACTCCTGGGCCACAGCAGAGAGCTGGCCTGGAAGAGGAGCCACCGGGACAGAATCCGGCGCCCCGACCGGGACTAGAACCCGGTGTGCCGGCACCGCAAGGTGGAGGATTAGCCTAGTGAGCCACAGCGCCAGCCACTAGTTCTTTATTAATGCACTCTGCTTTGCCGTCTATTTCTTGGGGCAGGTGTTACAGACAGCTGTTATAAAGTCCTGACTTACTTGAGTGAGGATCGGTTCCTACAGTTTTCTCTGGGTCATGGGTTTTGTTGATCACAACGGGCAAATTCCAGGAGGTGGACCCAAGTGTGTGCCAGAAAACACTCAGATGACGTGGACGTGGTTGGGTATTACAACGCACGGCTGGCTTGCATCTCGTGCATGGCTAACCCTGTCTCTGGTTGCCCCCCACTGCCCACTGTCTACATCTGTAGACGGCCAGGATCCCATTGGGGTCCCCAGTGCTCATCAGGAAGTCTCCCCAGTGATGGTCCCAGGCATCGCCTTCTGTGTCGTTAGCATGCTGCTCTACAGTTAGTGGAAGATGAGAATATTCTAATTTTTTTTTTAAATTCTTGTTCCATGGGAGTGATAGGACTGAGACTATATATGGAGTAGACGAGGGGAGCCCAATTAGGGCTTGGGCAATAGTTTGGTGGTGAACTAATGAAGCCCGGCGCACTGAGTTGACACAGGAATGCACTCGAGTAGCGAGAGCCAGCCATGGACTCTCTTGGGAAAGGAGCGTGGGGAGCAGCTGAGCTGCCCTTAAAGGCCGATGCCTCTACGCTTCAGCAAGAGTTTAGCCTAAGGAGCTGAGCCGGACAAGCAGATTTCTAAAGGTCCATGGAAAATGGAAGGCAGAGATAAGTGTATTTGGGTGCAGAAAAACTTTGGAAACCCTTGCGTTTTTTTGATAATGCGCATTTTCCATAGACGTATGAAGAGCCTCATGTGCATGGATGACAAAATAATTTTGCACCAAAATAAACTGACCCTTGCCTTCCATTTCCCACGACCCTTTGAAGACGCGCCTTCTGCGGACAGCTGGGGACGTGAACGTGTGCCCCCGAAGAGAGCTGGAAGCAGGTGTTGGCGGGGAAGGCGGCTGAGGGGCGGGCTGAAGACTTGGCGTGGATGGAGCGCAGGACACAGGTGGCCAGCAGAACCCCACCGACTGCGTTCCTTTGGGGTGGATCCCTAAGTCCTGGTGGAGGAGGTCCAAGTCCCTTGGAGCAGTTGAGCGTTCACCAGGGAGGGAAGCAAAGCCTGCCATAACTCCACGAGCGCCGTGTTTCCTCACTGGGTTGCTCTTGTGACAGACAAACGACAAATTGTATCAGCACTCAGTGACAGATGGAGTTAACCCTCTACTCTGCTCAGAATTTGTTACCCCTTTGAGGGTTGCGACTGCAGAAGTGGCTTGCTGCCAAGGTGACCGAGAGGCTGCCCCTACCCGGCATGGAGGGCGCGGGAACAGAGCCAGGGACTGAACCGTGCTGAAAGTCAGCGCGCTCCGTGTCAGAAGTCTGGGCAGCGCTGGGAGAGGACAAAGGCCGGGCTCAGCGCCATCCTGGCAAGTGCCCCCGGCCTGAGCCGTGTGATGAGCGACGTGCGGAAGCGTGCTGCCTGCAGCCGGCGCACCAGACCCTCTCCAGGACAAACGCAAGCGGACTTGTTCTCTACTGGTCTTCAGGCCATGCGTTGGCCTCAGCTATCACTCAGATTTCTGATAAAAAACTAGCCCGAGTGATCCCTGCGGTAGCCAGGACTTCTAGGAGCATTCCAGAATCAAAGGAACCCATGGATTGTAATAAAACTCAGAAAATTTGGTTGAGAATTTCTAGAGTTTTTAAGAATTCTGTGGCTGGCACAGATAGGAAATGTGTTGGGGAAAAAATAATAAACAATGGGAAAATACATATGTGACTTTTTTTTTTATATATTTGACAGGCAGAGTGGACAGTGAGAGAGAGAGAGAAACAGAGAGAAAGGTCTTCCTTTGCTGTTGGTTCACCCTCCAATGGCCGCCGTGGCCGGCGCACCGCGCTGATCAGATGGCAGGAGCCAGGTGCTTCTCCTGGTCTCCCATGGGGTGCAGGGCCCAAGCACTTGGGCCATCCTCCACTGCACTCCCTGGCCACAGCAGAGAGCTGGCCTGGAAGAGGGGCAACCGGGACAGAATCCGGCACCCCGACCGGGACTAGAACCCGGTGTGCTGGCGCCGCAAGCGGAGGATTAGCCTAGTGAGCCGCGGCGCCGGCCCGTATGTGACTTCTATGCACTGTAAGCATGGATGTTCTATATAATTTTTTTCATTTTTATTTGATAGAAAGATCTCCCATCCACTGATTTGTCTCCCAGCAACAGCTGGGGCTGGGCCATATCTGAGCCAGAGACCCAGAATTCCCTCCAGGCCTCTCACGTGGGTGTCAGGGGCTCAAGTACTACTGGAGTGTCCCCCGCTGCCTCCCAGGGAGTGCGTCAGCGGGAAGCTGGACAGGAAAGCGGAGTGGGACTTGAACCCCGGACTCTGATCCTGGAGGCAGTGACCTCTGCTCTGCCGCAGGCCTGCCCCTCTGTGCGACTTCAAGCCCTGACGAGAGCACACATTTGGCTGTGTCCAGCATCCCAGTTGTGCCCGTGAAAGCCGGCGTGACAGGTCTGCCTGGCTGCTGTGTTAGGAGGGCCAGCTGAGACGTTAAGCCTTCTCGTCCTGTCTCGTTTTATCCATTCGGCTCTTTCCCGTGCTGGGCATGTTCTGTGAATTCCGAGGAGACCAGACACAAAAGCCACTGAGTTTTCCGCTATCCCACCTGGCATTTAGCAGTGCACTGGTCGGCCACGTTCTGTCTCTGTCCTTGGGCCCACAGCTGGCCAGGCGGGGCCCTGCCAGCCCAGAGCGGTGATTCTCACCTTGGCCTTGGTCTTTACCAGGTGCAGATCTCGGGGTCCCAGACAGAGGTGCCAGTGCGCTTGGTTGAAGCTGCAGCCTGGACACAGGCTTTTTGTTTTATGACATCTATTTATTTGAAAGGCAGAGTTACAGGGACAGAGGAGAGAGAGAGAGAGAGAGAGAGAGAGAGAGCTATCTTCCATTTGATAGTTCACTCCCCCAAAAGGCTGCAATGGCTGGGGCTGGGCCTTGCCAAAACCAGGAGCCAGGAGCTCCATCCATGTCTCCCACGTGGGTGCAGGGGCCCAAGCACTTGAGCCATCCTCCGCTGCTTTCCCAGGTGCATTAGCAGGGAGCTGGATCGAAAGTAGAGCAGCCGGGACTCGAACTGTTGCTCATACAGGAAGCCAGCATCCCAGGCAGTGGCTTAATCCACTGCACCACGACAACAGCATGTGTACATAGACTTTCTTTTTTAAAAAAGATTTATTTATTTTATTTGAAAGAGTTACACAGAGAGAGATGGAGAGGCAGAGAGAGAGGTCTTCCATCCACTGATTCACTCCCCAATTGGCTGCAATGGTCTGAGCTGTGCTGATCTGAAGCCAGGAGCCAGGAGCTTCTTCCAGGTCTCCCACGTGGGTGCAGGGGCCCAAGGACTTGGGCCATCTTCTGCTGCTTTCCCAGGCCACAGCAGAGAGCTGGATCAGAAGTGGAGCAGCCAGGACTCGAACCGGTGCCCAAATGGGATGCCGGCACTGCAGGTGGCGGCTTTATCTGCTACACCATAGCAGCGGCCCCAGTACATAGACTTTTAAGAACTCCCCCAACAGGTATAAATGCAACCTAGAAGAACCTGCAGGAAATTCAGCTCCCTAAATGCCTCTCACAATTAACATCTTAGAAAACTGCCAGGCTTCTCATCTCATAAATAAAAACTTCCCCTTTATGGCTCCACACAGAGGCATTGGCTCCCCGGACTCACATATGGATTCAGGGTGCGTTTGAGGCTGGAGCGCTGGGTGAAAACCGGGCCCGTTTGATCTGCGTTAGGGGTAAGCTTGGCAGAGTTAGAGAGCAGAGCGGGGGGAAGCCCAGCTCCGTGTGGACGGCGGATCAACCCCGACTGCATCCTGCAGGAGCGTGTCACGTGTGAGCTGCAGGACGCGCCCATGGTTAGGACAGCAGGGGACAACCCACCTGAGGCTGGCTCCCTGCTTGCTATTGCACAGCCCTGAGCCAGGACAGGCAGCCAAGGTTTAGCAACTCCCTCGTAGTGAAAGCGCCTTTGTTGACTTGGAGCCCGGCGCCTACGAAGCCGTTTCGCGTAGGTCTAACCACGGTTCCGTCCCACGGCCCAAGCCAGCAGCCACCCTGGCTGGCCCACTTAGCCCAACTCCCTAAGCCCCTAAAAAATGGCTTTGTCTAGGATATTTATAGAAGAGATCAAATTCAGCTTCCCCTCCATCCTGCGTCCCTGTGCTGGCTGCGGCTGCCTGGGGGGGTGGGGGGGGATTTGTCAGCTTGCGAGTGGGGGGCTGGGCAAAGTCCAGTGCACAGGGGCTGCCTCCTGCAACCCGCGTCCTCACCACGTCTCCATCTGCCCCACAGCCCCCTAAGGAAGGAACTTGTTGACCCGGCAGTGTTTACCTTCCCCACAAACAAATCCCACATTTTCCAGACCTGCAGGCTCTTACAAAAGTCGGGGTGGGGGGAGGGCTGGGGCAGGGCAAGACGGCCTGCAGGCTGCAGCCCCCACCCCTCCAGGTCCTCCCGGCTGTGGGTCCCCCCCTCCTGGGAGTCAGGGTTCCCTCAAGCCTGCACAGGTCCCAGGGCTCAGAGGTTTTCTGTAAGAAGACTCAGATGGAATGGAAAAAAAAAAATGACATGATCTTGTCTTACTCATGCTATGCAGAAAGGAGAAAGGAGCCGATTTCATGTTCTTTTCCCTTGAACACAAAGGACTTTGAAAGTGTCACGTTCAGCCGCCGCAGGGTCGTAGACAGGGAGCCCTGCACGCTGGTGGCTTTCTCTTCCTATTGCTGTTCCTGCTGACTTTGGAAAGCTCGGCTCTCCCACCGTGGGTCTCTGTAAACCCCCTTCTCCCTCCAATTCCCCAGCGGGGGCCAGCCACCTGCCCTGCCATGGGGCGGTGGTGGGTCCAGGTTTCTGTCCCCTACACAAGAAGGGATTTGAAGACAGGCTCCCATGATGCTCAGCAGGGTTTATGCGCACACTCAGGGAGTGGGGGCCGGCAGAGAGAGCGCGCTCCTTGAGTTCCAGGTCCGTTCCTTTCTGTGATCTGGAGGCAGCCGGTGATACCTGTGGTCTAGTGGAATATTCATAAAGGGTGGGGCTGTGGGCGGGGCCTGATTCCTGCCCATTCCCACGCCCTGTTTTGGACATCTCTGACGTGCCATGGTGTCAGGTGCATGATAGGGACAGGAGTCTCCGCCATGGGGATCTCATTGTAGTGACTTTGTAATGAGCTGAGGCTCGTCATGGGGCTGCTGCCAGTGGCCATGTTGGATGTGTTTGGCTAGTGACAGTTTCCCCAAAACATCTGGCCTTTTATGTCTTTCTAAAGACTTTATATATTTACTATTTTTTTTGCTTGTTTCAAAGGCAGAGAAACAGAGATCTTTCACACCATGGTTCATTTCCCAAACCCCTGGAACAGCTGGGACAAGGCAAGCTTAAGCCAGGAGCCTGAAACTCCACCCGGGTGGCCCAGGGGTAGCAGGGACATAAGCGCTTGAGCCATCACACAACAGGGTGTGCGTTGGAGAAAGCAAGACCAGAAGTGCAGAGACCGGCACTGGAACCCAGCACTCTGATGTGGGATGCAGGGGTCCAAGTAGCCACTGAGCTGCTGGACCAAACACCTATTCCCACTTTTAGAAATTTTCTTTCTTTCTTCCTTCCTTCCTTCCTTCCTTCCTTCCTTCCTTCCTTCCTTCCTTCCTTCCTTCCTTCCTTTTCTTTCTTTCTTTCTTTCTTTCTTTCTTTCTTTCTTTCTTTCTTTCTTTCTTTCTTTCTTTCTTTCTTTCTTTCCTTCTTTCTTTCTTTCTTCTTCTGTTACTTGAAAGGCATGGGGGGAGTAGGAAGAGAGAGTGAGTGCAAAAGAGGCCTTCCATTGGGTGGTTCACTCCCCAAATGCCTGCCACAGCTGGTGCTGGGCCAGGCTACAGGCAAGAGCAGGGACCTCAATCCACGTCTCTGTGGGTGGCATGAATCAAGTGCTTGAGCCATCGCCTGCTCTCTCACAGGGCGCACATTAGCAGGAAGCTGGCATCGGAAGTGGAACCGGCATTTGGCCCCGGCACTCTGGTATGGGACACAGGCAGCCCAGGCACTCTGGTATGGGACACAGGCGGCCCAGGCACTCTGGTACAGGACACAGGCGGCCCAGGCACTCTGGTATGGGATACAGGTGGTCCAGGAAACATCTCAGGTGCTGCACCAAGCAGCTGCCCGTTCCTTTTATTTATAAAACACTGAGATCACCTAGAATATTCTCCTGGCTCTGTGGGTGAGGTGGTAGAGGGGCAGTGACTGTATTTGTCAACATCACCTCCATCTAGATGGCCCAAGTCCTTGGGCCCCTGCACCCACGTGGGAGACCCGGAGGAAGCTCCTGGCTCCCGGCTCCTGGCTCCTGGCTTCGGATAGGTGCAGCTCCGGCCATTGAGGCCATCTTGGGACTGAACTGTGGGGAGCAAACCGGACTGGACTAAGTTACTGGAATTAAGACTTATTCTATGCATCTGCTCTCCCCCAATATGGCGTTGGGAGAGAAGTAAACAGCTTCCGCACAGCTGCCTCCAGTTCAACTAATAAACTGTAGGACTTGCTATTGATTGGAGGAGAGCAGCGTACTCGGCGTGTGGGCAGCCGAGTTAGGATTGGCGGAGGAGGACTATAAAGGAGGAGAGAGACGGCATGCACCGGGAACATCTATGGGGAACATCTAAGGGAATCCGTGCAGCCCCCGAGAGAACCGGCCGGCGGTGTGCCGCTCCCCTGCGGAAGTGGGGAATGTGGCCAGGGGGAACTGCCCTTCCACGGAGGTGGAAGGGATAGTAGCCAACCCGGGAAGAACCAGCAGCAAACCCAGGGAGGGCCGAGCAGACGAAAGAACAGCGCAGGGTCCTGTGTCGTTCCTCCACGAAGAGGGGGAGCGACATAATGGTGCCGTGACTCGGATATGAAGCCTAGGCAGGGTTTAGTGTCGTTCCCCCATGAAGACGGGGAGCGACATAATGGTGCCGTGACTCGGATAGGAAACCTAGGACGGATAGCAAACTTAGGAGGGAAGAAACGTGACTCGGATAGGAAACCTAGGACGGATAGGAAACCTAGGAGGGAAGAAACGGGAAGAACTTGGAAAATATCGGAGAGAGAAACTAGCAAACAGCCTAGGGAAAATACCAGAGAGAGAGACTAGCAAACAGCCTAGGGAAAAGCCGGACGAAAAGGGTGCCGGAAGAAGCTATTGAAAGCCTAGGCATAGGTTCGGATATGGACTACGGGGGGAAGCTGGGAGAAATCTCTAAGGTCGAAAGCGAAAGTGAAAGCTAGAACAAACAGACTCGGATGCGGACTGTGGGGAGAGGCCAGGAGAAATGAGGGAGGAATATCGTTGGAGGAAAGTTTGGGGAAACATACCGGGTAGAGAAAAATGTTAGGGAAATTGAAGCCGTGGGGGGCAGGCCAAGGCGGACACGAAAGCCACTTTGGGGTTCTCAAGTTAGCCCGGGAATAGGGGGCGAAAAGTTGAAACCAGAAGCTGAAACGTAAGCCAGATTGGGATCTGTCTGATTAGCCCGGGGAGCAAAGGACGGGAAGCCAAACCATGGGGCGGAGACGTATGCTGGGTTGAATTCGCCAGGCTAGCCCGGGGAACTTAGATTGAATGCTAGTGGCGGACACGTAAGCTACGCTGTGTTACTCGCGGAAGCCGCCGCGTGCAGAGAGAGCACGGGGCGTGAATAGATAGGGAACGGGGCTGGCTCGAGGCCGTGGTGCAGACGCGAAGGGCGTGGAGACCGCGGAGCGCGCGAAGCCAAGCCGCGCAAAGCCGGGAAGCTGCGCAGATGAGAGAGGCGCGGGCTGAAGCGGCTCAGCTGGGAAGCCGCCGAGAAGTAGCCTCGGGGCGGGCAGCAGGAAGCTGCGGGGATAAGAGAAACAGAAGTTTAGAAGTAAGATGAGAGAAATAGGAATGCTGGAAGATAGAAGTAAAATGGGAGAAATAGGAATGCCCGGAGATAGAGAAATAGAGAAATAGAAAGGCCTCCCTACAACACTGCAATGTGAGAGCTTGGATTCGGTCTGCCTGATTAAGTGAGGCGATGAGCACGATGAGCACCTGCGGCGGCTAGCAGCTTATGCGCCGCAGGTCACCGAAGACAGGCACGAATTAACATCAATAAGGCCTCCCCACAACACAGCGCTGAGAAGGCTTGGATTCGGTTTGCCTGATTGCTAGGTTTTGTAAGCCCCTGCAGGCAGAGCAGAGCATGCGCTGCAGGGCACCGAACACAGGCACGCATCAGCGCCTAAAAACCTCCTCATAACATGGTGAAGAGAGGACCCAGATTCGGTTTGCCTGATGGATAGGACTTGTAAGAGCCTGTGGCAACTCTAGCAAGTAGAGCAGAGTGTGTGCCGCGGGACACCGAAGACAGGCGCGTATCAACGCCAAAAAATAAAAAGAAAGGGGGATCTGTGGGGAGCAAACCGGACTGGACTAAGTTACTGGAATTAAGACTTATTCTATGCATCTGCTCTCCCCCAATATGGCGCTGGGAGAGGAGAAAACAGCTTCCGCACAGCTGCCTCCAGTTCAACTAATAAACTGTAGGACTTGCTATTGATTGGAGGAGAGCAGCGTACTCGGCGTGTGGGCAGCCGAGTTAGGATTGGCGGAGGAGGACTATAAAGGAGGAGAGAGACGGCATGCACCGGGAACATCTATGGGGAACATCTAAGGGAACCCGTGCAGCCCCCGAGAGAACCGGCCGGCGGTGTGCCGCTCCCCTGCGGAAGTGGGGAATGTGGCCAGGGGGAACTGCCCTTCCACGGAGGTGGAAGGGATAGTAGCCAACCCGGGAAGAACCAGCAGCAAACCCGGGGAGGGCCGAGCAGACGAAAGAACAGCGCAGGGTCCTGTGTCGTTCCTCCACGAAGAGGGGGAGCGACATAATGGTGCCGTGACTCGGATATGAAGCCTAGGCAGGGTTTAGTGTCATTCCCCCATGAAGACGGGGAGCGACACTGAACCAGCGGAAGGAAGACCTCTCTCTCTCTCTCTCTCTCTCTCTCTCTCTCTGCCTCTCCTCTCTCTGTGTAACTCTGACTTTCAAATAAAATAAATAAATCTTTTAAAACAATCTCCATCTGGGAAGCATGGTTTACAGTCGTTTCCCTTGATATATTTCAGCACTATCTCTGGTGAATCAAAAGCTGTTTGTTTAGTACCTAGTGTGGCCCCTGCTAACGGCTTTGCTGCTTTTCCTGTACAATGGGGGAGCTCCTGTCTCACTCTCAGACTGTGGCTTCACCCTTGACTCGCTTGGAGCCTTCCCGTGTTCTCACCAGTCTCTTGCTGGAAGCTTCTACTCCCGGGTCTCCCTTTCTTCTCCTCCCGTGGAATCATCTCCCCAGGCTGACGGCTCTGTCGAACGCCTCCTAACTCGGGCTGGACTTTGGGCCTGCTGAGATGTGACCCTGATCTTTCTCCACACAGAGGCCACGTGGCCCTCTCTCTCGTGCACTGGCGGCGTTTGCCCTCCGTCTCCGGAACCTGCCGCGTGCTGAGAGGAGCTGTGAACAATGAAGCTCACTGTGCAGATTCCCGAGCCTTCCAGCCCCGGTCCCCGCACCACTCTGCTCCTGTCACCCAAAAAAAGATTGATTGCATGGGGCCTGGGGGTGCCAGATCCGTAATTCATGACCAGAGGCCTCTCAAGTGTTGGAACCCAACCTGCGAGGCTTGATTTAATGCTGCAGAATGAACTTGGATCGCGGCCAAATTCACCAATAATTATTTGGCTTCGCTGCGTAAACCTGAGCTGCCTTTAGCCTCACACGCCTCGGTCCCACAGGTCGCAGAGCAGAATTCTCGGTGCGGGTGGAAGCCAGAGTTCATCTGTGGCTGGGACGCGGGAGGGCTGTGTGGGTCACAGTTCGTGGCAGGGGACTGGCGTGGGGAGCAGCAGAGGGGAGGGGAGTGCTTATCCTCTTCCCTTCGGCCTACTCAGTGGTCCTCCTGTTTTTCTTGAACGCCTCCTCCAAATGCTTTAGATACTTGGGTTTTTAAATTACTGGTGGCTGGAGTGATCTAAGCTCTGTGGTTGGCACCATGCTTCCTGACCATATTTTTTTAAAGATTTATTTATTTATTTGAAAGTCAGAGTTACACAGAGAGAGGAGAGGCAGAGAGAGAGAGAGAGAGAGAGAGAGAGGTCTCCCATCCAACGGTTCACTCCCCAGTTGGCCGTGACGGCCGGAGCTGTGTCTATCCGAAGCCAGGAGCCAGGAGCCAGGAGCTTCCTCCAGGTCTCCCACGTGGGTGCAGGGGCCCAAGACTCGGGCCATCTTCTACTGCTTTCCCAGGCCATAGCAGAGAGCTGGATTGGAAGAGGAGCAACCGGGACTAAGACCAGCGCCCATATGGGATGGCTCCAGGCCAGGTCGTTAACCCACTGCGCCACAGCACCGCCCCCCACCCCCAGCCATTTTTTGAAAAGGGGCACCGGACAAAGCGTGGAGCTTGGGTGCTTGAGAGCCCTTTGAAAAGTTTGTGGAAAATGGAATTAGAAGATAAGTTTATTTGAGTGCAGAAACCTCTTGGAGTCGGAGCCTGGTTTTCTTAGCTCGTTTCTTCCCCGTGATCTTCTTAAAGACATCGCAGGTCTGCCTGGGCAACGCCCAGACCTAAAGAGAAGCTTCCTGCAGGAGTCGAGTTGCTGGACTTGGCAGCTGCACTGTGGCCCTGTCTGACCTGTACTTAGAATTGAGGTCGGGGCTCCGGTCTCCAAGCACCCCTGACCTCCAGTGTTGCCTCAGCCCTTCCTGCCACCACACCCACCCTGGGGAGAGGTACCCTGCTGACTGTGACTGTCCCCCGAGAGGTTCCGGAAGGCTTCCGCCAGGCCCGTGTCAGCCCAGACAGCTGCCTCCTGGCTGGCTCGTGTCTGAGGCCGTGGGGACGGTCTGGCAGCCGGGACGTGATTTTTATGTGGATTCGTATTAACGGCTTCCCAGACACAATTAAGTCAGGCCTGGGTTCCATTAGATGCTTCTGCCTAATTTTTATGAAACTAAAGTAAACTGGGTCACTGCTCATTCTTCAGCATTGTTTTGGTGAAACCTCATCTAAGTCAAAGGTTTGAGATGGTAAAAAAAAAAGAGAGGGAAACATTTGTGCTTCCTGCCCCCACGGTGGTTGCCTTTGTCCCGACAAAATGTGCTGATTCAGGATCCTCCACGTTCATGAGTTGCTTCTCCGTCCAACTGAAAATATGCTGGACTGACCGTACAGACTTCTGGTCCAGAACATGTTTTACAAAACCCAAGTCTTTCCAGGGGGGCTCAGCTTGTCTGTGTAGGCAAGCCGACTCATGCATAGACTTTCGGCTTGCAACCTGAATACTGAAGTGAAATATCCAAAGAAAAGCAAGCTCAAGTGTTGCTCTCACTTTGAAAATGATGTGTTTCTCATTCCAAAGTGTAGAGACCTTTACATAGAAATGGACCCCCACGTGTTTCTGGGAAAAAGGAATTGGACAGTTAGTTTATTTTAGTGCAAAAGAATTGAACTTCACGCATAGAGAGAGCTTCAAAAACTTCATGGAAGATGTGTATCATGAAAAATCTGTGCATGGATTAAATTTTTTTGCACTAAAATAAACTTGCCCATTAATTCCATTTTCTATGTACTTTTTGACGTACATTTGTATGGTGTGCACAATGCACAAAACACTGAAACCCTATAGAAACAAGTAAGACATTTAGACTTTGAGAACTTTGAATTTGTTGATGATGTAAAATTATAGCAGAGGCCCCCCAGCCCCATGACCTGAAGTGCTGGCATCACATATGGACGCTGGTTCGAGTCTTGGCTGCTCCACTTCTGATCCAGCTCCCTGCTAACAGCCTGGGAAAGTAATGGAGGATGGCCCAAGTCCTTGAGCCCCTGAACCCATATAGGAGACCCAGAAGAAGCTCCTGGCTCCTGGCTTCATATCAGCCCAGGTCCAGCCATTGCAGCTGTATTCAGGGTGAATCAGTGGATGGAAGCTCTCTCAGTCTCTGTTTCTGTCTCTCTTTGTAACTCTGCCTTTTGAATAAAATAAATATTTTTAAAAAGATCTTAGCAGTGATTACAGGGCCGTATTTGTAAATGTTGGGTGTAGCGTGGCAAAATTGGGGTAGCCACAGGAGGAGTGAGAAGGAGGTCTGCAAGGGTGTGGTGGTGGCAGGAGAGAGGGATGGAGGGACTCGTGTGTACCAGAACCATCATCTGTTGATTCCAGGGTGCACATCAGCAAAAATCTGAAATCGGGAGCGAAGTCGGAACTTGAACCCAGACACTACGAATTGGGATGCCAGCGCCCCAAGCTGTGTCTTAACTAGCAGGCCGTATCTGCTGTCTTCCAGAAAGGGCTAGCTTAGGGAGACACAGTCACTACCTGTCCATCGAGACTTCTAGGAGGTCAAAGTCTCGCAAAACACAGAAAGCAAACGAGACAATTTGTACAGGATCACGGGGTTTTAGGTGCTGTGAATGCTCTGAGATTTAAGTCCTGTAGACTGTAACACAATCCCAAACCATGTGGAACAAGGACATCAGGAAGGGAAATGTTGATTGTATAGAAGAATGATCTTACATCATTGATGAGGTGGGAGGGGTTAGGATGCAAAGCACAGGGGAGCACACGGGGACCCTGCTGCACCTGCTGAGATATTACCCGCAAGGTCGGAGCCTCCTTAAGCACCTGGCTTAGTAGCATCCTCTCCTCCTCTCTCAGAGGTGGCTAACTTTTGTGCTTACCCTTCCATGGATTTAAAAAAAAAAACCATATTCTTCCTAATATGGATGAACCCCTATATCATGTATTATTTACCTTCACGTGGCTTTGAACTTCATCAGGAAAGAATCACAGAATATGTGTTCTGCTGTGTGCATTTCCTGCTCACCTTGTGTCTTGAGATTTATGTCTGTGGATGTGCAGGGCTGCCGCTGGTCCATTTTCAACGTGCTGTGATATTTCATTGTGTACATACGTGAGCAGGCGGCGATGCAGCTCTTCATCTGTCAGGGCACACCTGAGTTACGTTCAGTTTTCAATTCTTACCCAGCCCGAGTGTGTGAATATTCCTGTACCCTCCTGTGGGTGCATTACAGTATGGAAGAGTTTTCAGAATAGAATGGCTAGATTAACACTTACACACATTTTAAGCTCGTTTGGCAACGGTAATTGCTTCCCACCCTCGGCGGCATCTGGTATTATCAGGCATCTTGAATTTTGACGACTTGGTAAAGAGGACAGCAGTGTTTTACTGCGGTTTTAATTTGTACATTTTAAAATCAGTTATGTCATAATCATGTTGCCTTTTCTGTGAAGTACCTACTTGTGTCATTTGCCCATTTTCTTGCCACTTTATGAATTCACGGAAGTTCTTGATAAATACGGCCACTCGCTGTGCCTCTGCCTCTGCCTCTCTGTAACTATGCCTTTCAGATAAATAAATAAATCTTTAAAAAAGATACAGCCACTAATCCTTTGTCAGAGATCTGTGTGTGCTACAATCATCTTTCAAGTGATGATCTTTCCTTTCACTTAGTAATGGTGTCTTTGATTAACATTAGGTTTTAATGTAGTCCAGATGTATCAAAGTTTTGTCTTTTCCTTTGCATTAAGAAAGCTTTGGTTACTATGAAATAATAAAGAAATACGTTACTTCTAAGTGTCCTAATAATTTCATATCAAATCCCTACTCCATGTAGAGCTGACTTTAGTACGTTTTTGTACTCATATGCACAAGTATTATTTCTTTACTTATTTATTTGGGAGGCAGAAAGAGAAAGAAACAGAGAGAGGGAGGGTGTTCTCAGCAGCTGGTTCACTCCCCAGGTGCCTGCAGCAGCAGGAGCTGGCCAGGCTGAACGTGAGATGGAACTCACTGTGGGTCTCCCACTGGGTGGCACCTGAGCTGCCACAGCTGCCTCCCAGGGCCTGCATTAGCAGGGAGCTGGAGTCAGGAGTTGGAGCAGAGGCTCAAACCCAGCCACTCGGTTGCCAGGGGACTCAGGTATCCTCATTGCTAAACCAGACACACTTCCCTCTTTCTCCTTGTATTTCTGCTTCTTCCTCCTCCTTGCCTTGTCTTGGATTTTCTTGGCTTTCTCTTCTCACATGCATTTCAGAATCAACTTATATTTCCCATAGAAGTAGTCTGTTGGGCTCTCTGACTGGAAACACATTGAATCTAGAAACAAACTGTAGACAGAGCCATCTTTATTATAATAAATTTGCATCAGTCTCCAAAAACCATTGTGTCTGTCTCCCTTACCTCTTCTTTAGTGTTTTATAGACCAAAATTCACATTCCCCTATGTTTTTTTTATTGTATTAATTCATAGGCATCTTATTACAGTGACTATAAAACAAATTATCCCCAAATTCAATAGCTTGAAACAACACACGACCATCATCCGTCAGCGCTGTGTTGCTTGGCTGGGCTCCGCTGGGAGCTGGTGCTGGTTTAGTTTCTCTGCGCAGGGAGACTGAGGCTGGAGTCACCGAACTCTCAGCAGAGAGGCGGATTTATGAAGTGGACTACGTTGACTCAGGACTTCTGCTGTCTGCACCGACCAGGTTCTCGTCCCACGTTGTGGAAGAAGGGAGGAGCCGGGGAAGGCAGGTGCACTGCTAAAGGAGAGGCAGGAAGGACTCTGGGCAACCCAGAGAGGCTCCTACAGCAGGGTCACAGTTTTCAACCCTGTGAGAGGAGGAACTGCTTTTGATTGGCTGGCTAAGATGCCAGTCCTGAAAGTAAGTTAGGGATCATCAGGCTGGTCAGCTGTTGCTAGCTGCCTTGTATTCCAAGGCAGGGGGGAGGTCTCTGGCATTGAGCGAGGTGCTGTCCAAAGCTAAGGATTCTTTGCACTTTTGCCACCTTGCGCCTTTGCTAGCATCTGTCTACTTCCTGAGACGTGAGCTTAGGCACCGCCGTCTGTCTGCCTGATTGTACCCCCTTCTCGGCTCTCTCCCAGCGTGCCTGATGGACGACAGGTGGACAAGGCCTCCCTGGAGTGACAGCCCCTCTGGGAAGCCTCTCTAAAGGTTGGTTGGTCCTGTCTGGGCTTCTGAGAGACAGCATGGTGGCAGCCTTCCAGACAGGACAGGACGCAGGAGCAAGTGCAGAGAGAGCCCACGTGCTAAGGGAGTGGAGTGAGCGCTTCGTGGCTCCTGTTACCTTGCCCTGAGGCTGCACAGCGTCCTGGCTCCTGGGCTCTGTTGGAGAAAGCTGACACAAGCCCACATCATCAGGTTCAAAGGTTTGGACGCAGAAGTATAATTGCAATGAACTTTGATGTGCTAATTCTTTATCTAGTGATCTTTCTGTACTTTCTTATTCATTTACATAATTCCTGGCATCCTGGAAGCTTCCCAAGGAAGTAATCCCGTCACCTACAAGTGAGGAATGCGTGCTTCTGCTCTTGCAGTCTTTCTGTGGGAGAGTGAGAGAGCATCGTTCTGTCCCCTGGGATGAGGTGGGCCCTCCAGGACGCTGAGTGGAAGTGGTGGTGGTGGCCTTCCAGTCTGGTTCTTGGTAGTGGAGCCACTTTTTGCAGACACAGGAATCTCCCTCTGCTTAGAACTCCATGCTTTGTTTTATTATGACTGGGCATGAACTTTTACTCAATGCTTTTTCTGCATCTTGTTTTTTTCCACCTTCATACGGTGGCACATGTACGTAACAGAGTCCCGTGGTTCAATGACCCTGGCGTTACTGCCGTCAGCTCCGTGTGGTCGTGACGCGTCCTGTTCTGTTGTATTTGTGTGCTGCTGTCTCGCTTAGATCTGTGCATCTCTGCTCTGGGGTGAAATTGGCCTGTGATTTTTTTGTTCTCCTTATCTTTGTCTGAAATTATTCATAAGACTTTAGCAGCTTCAGGAAATAGGGGGGTTCTGTTTCTCTTCTTCTTCTCTGAGATTTTTTTCCGCGAGTGTGTAGTGGAATCCACCTGTGAAAACAGTTGGCCCTGGAGTGTTCTTTAGGGGAACACAGACAAACAGCATCCGTTGTTCAACGCGGGATGGCAAAAGTGGGGTTTTTCTTTTTTCTTTTTTCTTTTTTTATTTTTGATAGGCAGAGTGGACAGTGAGAGAGAGACACAGAGAGAGAAAGGTCTTCCTTTGCCGTTGGTTCACCCTCCAATGGCCGCCGCTGCAGCCGGCGCACCGCGCTGATCTGATGGCAGGAGCCAGGATCCAGGTGCTTTTCCTGGTCTCCCATGGGGTGCAGGGCCCAAGCACCTGGGCCATCCTCCACTGCACTCCCTGGCCATAGCAGAGAGCTGGCCTGGAAGAGGGGCAACCGGGACAGAATCCGGTGCCCCGACCGGGACTAGAACCCGGTGTGCCTGCGCCGCAAGGCGGAGGATTAGCCTATTGAGCCACGGCGCCGGCCAAAAGTGGGGTTTTTCTTGCTCTTGCTGAGTCAGTCCGGGTCCTTCACATTTTTGTAGAGACTTGTCCTTTTCACCTAAGATTTGACATTTATTTGCATGAAGATGTCCCTGATCTTCCTTCTATTCTCCCCTTTGTCTCACAACTGCAAATACCTCTTACCAGTGTGCAAGCCCTTTTCCGCTCAGTTTCATCAGAGCTTTCCCAGTTTATGCAAATCACTAATTTTCCATCTTTCTATAGTGTTGCCTTTGGCTCCTGACTCATTTTTTTTCTTATTTCTGCTTGCTTTTTCTCCTTGTGTTGATTCCTGTTTCTTTCTTATTAAAAGCAAATACTTAGCATATTCACGTGAACTCTAGCTTTCACATTTATCACTGACTATGGTTTTAGCAGGATCCCACACGTACTGGAACTTAATATTTTTATTTTTACTTAGTTCTGAATGTCCCATTTCAGGTATGAGTTCTTTTATGGTCGATGAGCTATTTAAAATGTATCTTATAAGCTTCTGATGTATAGGATTAGAAAAACCACTTTTCTAACTTACTGTGTTGGGATTGGTATGTGATTCTTTGAACTACAAGGCTTGCTTTGTAGCATACTATGTCTTTAAATGTTTTACAATTTTGTAGTTCATGTGTGTTATTCAAGAGTTAGGTACAGTAGCCTGTGATGGACTACTAAATTGTTACTAAATCAAGTTACTAAATTGCATTGTTCACAGATTTTTTTAAAAATAAGATTTATTTTATTTATTCAAAAAGTAGAGTAACGGATGGAGAGGGAGAGACACAAAGAGAAAGAGAGAGGGAGAGATCTATCCGCTGGTTCACTCCCCAGATGAACACAATGTCAGGATTGGGCTGGGCCGGGCTGACGGCAGGCGTTTGGAATCCATCCAGGTCTCCCACGCGGGTGCAGGGGCCCAAAGACTTGGCCATCTTCCGCTGCTTTCCCACCAGCAGGGAGCTGGAGTTGGAAGCGGAGCAGCTGGGACCCAGACTGGTGCTCAGATACAGGATGCCAGTGCTGCAGGTGGCGGCTTCTCCCTCTGCACCACGGATTTTCAGGTGTTCTAACCTCGACTGCACCACGATTCTTGGAGGATGCTGGACAGCTGGAGTGTCCCTTTTCCAAAATGCCCGCAACCAGCAGTGCTACTGGTTGTTTTTTCAGATTTTGAGATACTTGCACACACACACATAATATATATGTACATACACATATATATACTATTGGGTGGGATACAAGTTTAAATATGAAATTCATTTGTTTTTCATTAGACACCTTAGACACATGGCCTGAGGTAATTTTACATAATATTTTTAACGCGTTCTGTGATCCGACGGAGACCCAGTGTGTGAGATCAGATGTGGGATTTTCCACTAGCAGCGTCAGGCTGACACTCAAAAGATTCACATTTTGGAGCATTTCAGGTTTTGGATTTTCAAACTAGGGATGCTCAGCCTATATTGAAATGGTTCCCTAGGAGATCTCTCACTGGGGAGTGGTCGATTCTGCTGCATGTGTTCTCAAGTTCAGTTTACTGCTATCTAGGCAGCATAATGCTGTCTCTGGTCATAGTTGTTGCTTTGAAGTCTGAGAGTAGGCTCAGTCTTTACTGGGAGCATGGAGTTTACCTGATACGCTGTTTACATGACTTCATATCAATATTTCTGAGTGTTAAGCTTACTACATCTCTTTTAAACAGCACAAAGCTCCATTTTAAAAATAAAGGCATGCTTTTTGTATCTTAAGTAGAGACGATATCTATTTACATTCATTGTTATTATTTGAACATTTAGATTTATTTCTCCCATACTATTTTTAAATGAACTTATTTATTTTCATTTTATTTGAAAGGCAGAAAGCAATGGACAGACAGAGAGAGGTTTCCCATCCACTGGTTCACTTCTCAAAGGGCTACAACAGCCAGGGCTGGGCCAGACGGGAGCCAGGAGCCAGGAGCTCTGTTCGGGTCTCCCATGTGGGTGCAGGGCCCAGCTACCTGAGCCATCCCTGCTGCTTCCCAGGCTGCGCATCAGCAGGAAGCTGGACGGGAAGCGGGGCAGGAACTCAATCCCAGCTCTTTGATACGGGAAGCTGGCATTCCCAGCAGTGACTTAACCCAGGCCCCACCCCTACCGCATATATTTTTTTTATTTCTATTTATTCTACTTTTTAGGCTTCATTTAAAACTGGTTGTTTTCCTCTTTATTTTTATATTTAGGTATTATCTGAAAAAGTTAAACATAGTGAAGTTAAAACAATGTAATAATGTCTAAATGTAATCAATGTTTTTACCTTTTCTCTAAAAAAATCAAGACTTTATCATGTTTTCATTTTGATAATTTCCTTCCTACTGTGTACCCTTTAATGTAATATTTTAATTCTATTTATTTTTATAAATAGGTCGTAAAAATAAATTTTATAAAATGTGTTGTTACTTTTGGTGTCTGTGTGGCCATAATATGACCAGATTTCTCCACATATGGGAGGTCTTCAAAAATCTCATAGAAAACATGTATTATGAAAAAACGTGTATTATGAAAAAACATATATTATGAAAAACATGTATTATGAAAAAAACATTTAAAATTTTGGCACTAAAATTGATGCACAATGTAATTCCAATTTCTCTTAACGTTTATTTATTTACTTGGAAGGCAGAGTGACAGAGAGAGAGGGAGACACACACACACACACACACACACAGAGTGGGAGAGAGACAAAGGGAGAGAGAGAAAGAGGTTCTCTATCCAGTGACTGGTTCCTCTGGTTCCCTCTCCAAGTGGCTGCAATGGGCAGATCCGGCAGGCGCAGGTAGGAGCGAGGAGCTCCACTGGGTCTTCCCCAGGGGTGCTGGGACCCAAGCACCCAGGCCACCTTCCCAGGGGCATTAGCATAAAGAAACTTAGTACAGTACAGTCTGGGGAATGGTGCCTCTTGCATATAAAATCAGCAAGCAACTGTGTGAAGAATTAAAAAACAGCAAAGTGAGTGAGGGTGAAAACTGCACACGTGACACGGGGGCGGGTTTCCGGGAGGAGCTGTAGTGGCCAGCGCCCTCACAGGGTTGTGTGGCCTCAGTCACAGGGAAGGGGACAGCTCTGTGATGCGGCAGGTGAGGCCTCTGCCTGCAGTGCCCGCATCCCATATGGGACGGGTACTGGTTCGAGTCCCGGCTGCTCCACTTCCCATCCAGCTCTCTGCTAATGGCCTGGGAAAGTAGCAGAAGATGGCCCAAGTGCTTGGGCCCCTGCACCCACATGGGAGACCTGGAAGAAGCTCCTGGCTTCCATCTGGCTCAACCCTGGCTATTATGGCCTTTTGGAGAGTGAACTAGTAGATGGAAGAGCTCTCTGTCTCTTCCTCTCTCTCTCTCTCTCTCTGTAACTCTGCTTTTCAAATAAATAAATGTAAATCTTAAAAATAAATTCTGTTCAGCGGTTTCTCCTGACTCTTCCTGAACTCATCTATGTAGTAGAGAAAGCTTCTGAAGTGTATTTCCATTTTATTTTTATCTTTTATTTAAAAAATTTTAAATGCTTGTGTGTCTATTTGTTTGACATGGAGAAAGGTTTTCCATATTCTGGGGAATCCCCTACTGCCTGTAAGGGCCAGGTCTGGGCTGGGGCTGAAGCTGGGTGTCAGGTCTCCCACGTGGGTGCCGGGGACCCAATCACTCCAGCCAGCGTCTGCATTAGCAGGAGGTCACGAACCGGAGCTGGGACTCGAACCCAGGAGCTCCAAAGTGGGAAGCAGACGTCGCACACAGAGTGCTTTTTTTTTTTTTTATTTGACAGGTAGAGTTAGACAGTGAGAGAGAGAGACAGAAAGAAAGGTCTTCCTTCTGTTGGTTCACTCCCCACATGGCCACTATGGCCAGCGTGTTGCACCGATCCGAAGACTAGAACCCAGCGCCCATGTGGAATGCCAGGCCACAGGTGGAGGGTTAGCCAAGTGAGCCATGGTGCCGGCCTTGAGTGTTTTTTTTTTTTTTTAAACCACTTCTAGTCTTGCTCCGTCCGCAGGTGCTGTGCGTTCTTAGATGACCAGACCGTGAGTGATGAAATAGCTCATGCAAGTACATATCTTGTTAAAATGTCTAAAAAACAAAATTACAAAATTTTCAATGAGCGTATCTTCATAGAGAAAGTCGTTATAACTGTGGTGAACAAATCCAAAGTGTAGTGAGCGAATTCACCTCAAGTCTCTCAATCAATTTTTTTCTTCGACATTTGAAGCTGCAAGAGTTGGCAATGGTGTGTGAGCAAAGTAATATTTTTCTTTAATTTTGTTATGTCTTTTGGCCAAAAGGAGACCCCCACCCCCCCACCGATCTATGGAAGACACACATTTTCTGATTTCCTAAGTGCGATCTTTCAAGGTGATTTTGAAAATCAGCTTGAGGTCATCAAAAAACCTCAAACACTTTTCATTATTTAATTTGATTTTCTGGTGTTTTTGTATTGCTCCTGGCCAAGACACCCCTATCTCTGTCTCTCTCTGTCTCTGTCTGTCTCTCCCTCTTTTTTCAGCTGCAATCTGCTGATTTTCCTTCAAAATGTCCATATTTTCTTTTAGACTTGCTGAAACAATGACAATTTCCTAGCGACACTGTGGTGGAATGAGAAGGCCATGCCAAGATGGCGGCGGGCAAGCGAGCGTCGGTTACGGTTACTCAGGAATGGCTTCAAAACCCACCTGGCAACAGAGCCTGCCTGGCAACAGGCTGTGATTGGTTGGGGCATAGACCGCCCCTTGACCAGATTGGCTGCCTCTGCTATATAAGCTGCTGCACCAACTGTAGTAAATGCGTCTGCGGGCTGCTCGCCTCTGGCCCGCTTTCACCCGACTCCTGGGGTCTGTGTGGTGACTCCGCACCTCTTGCCCTCACCGAGCTCCTCCTCTCAGAATGAATCCACAGCAATAAGACACTGCTTAAGATCATTTATTTTTCCTTGTTTACAGTAGACACCATGATTTCTACTCATTTGAATCTCTTCAATATGATAACATTGTGTTTGCAGTAAGCATGGAAATGCTCCTTCTCTCTTGCAGGCTCCACTGCCATTGGTCCAAGGCAATGCATCATTTTGCCTGGAGCAGGTGCTCTGTGGGGCCCCCCAAGGGACCCCCCTCCACCCCCCACGTAGCTGATTTTATCCCCTGTGGCCCTTCTGTGCATCAGTACAGCACTGGAAACTTGTGATTTTTATCTTCTGCAAAATGCCTTTTACACATTCTGCTTGTGTCTCTGTGGGAGGGGTCCCTGCTACTGGAGGGTGCTGGATCTGCCACCAGCCCTGCGAGGGGTGTCCCCAGGGTGGCCCTGGAACTCTGACCAGACCTGGGTCCCAGCTGACCCCATGTGCTATGTTCCAGCTCAAGGTTTGATGCCAAATGCAGCATTTGCTATAGACCATCTTTCCCAGTGCACGAGAATAAAGATTATTTAAGTAAACAAAATGAAAAACAAGCCAAAATGTGTCACTTTGAAAATACCAGGGAAGAAGTGATGTAAAAATGGCAGCCAACAGCTTCAGAGGAAGTGGGAGAGATTTGGTTCGATGGCGGCTTCTTCTCTTCAGGCAATGACGGGGCACCCGCTCTCCATTAGGGCTGCCTCCTGTCTCATAACTGATGTCACAGCACTCCTGCAGGCCCTGGCTTCCAGCTCCACGTGTCTGAACAGAAGCCAACAGGTGATGGCAGGTGCCCCTCCAGACTGGCCTGGCCCATGCCACAGCAGGTGGACACTGCTGGTGGCCAGTATGTGGCTGGCCAGCCCAGGCTCCTGGGGCTCCATGCTGAATTACCAGTTGTCACAAGAGCGTTTCAGGAAAAAAAGAAATATGTGTGAATGTGCAATCTTCAGTGAATTTTTAATACTTTAATAAAATATTAACATTTTTGATTCTTAAGAAAATTTGGCAATCCAGAAGTAACTTTTTTCTGGAGTTCCTTGTTTTGCACACACTGGAAGGGAGCTACGCGGTGGTGAGTTCCGGGGAGGGACATCGTGAATGTCGTTTGCCTCGGGCTTGGGGGTTCTCCTGGTGGAATTCTACGGCAGCAGAGTTTTTAGGTGAGATTTCCTGCTAAGTGGGCCCTGTCCCAAGCTTGCCAACAGCTCTGCGATGGAAGTGCCATCAGAGGTGTGCAGGGTACTGTTCACGTAAAACACCCACGGAGCATGATGGTGGTGATGGTGGTGATGGTGGTGATGGTGGTGATGGTGATGATGGTGGTGATGGTGATGGTGGTGATGGTGATGATGGTGGTGGTGGTGATGATGGTGATGATGGTGATGATGGTGGTGATGGTGGTGATGGTGATGATGGTGGTAATGGTGGTGATGGTGATGATGATTGGTGATGATGGTGATGATGGTGGTGATGGTGATGGTGATGATGGTAATGATGGTGATGGTGATGGTGATGGTGGTGATGGTGGTGATGGTGATGATGCTGATGATTGGTGATGATTGGTGATGATGGCGGTGATGGTGATGGTGATGATGGTGATGATAGTGGTGATGGTGGTGATGGTGGTGATGGTGATGATGGTGGTGATGGTGGTGATGGTGATGATGGTGGTGATGGTGGTGATGGTGATGATAGTGGTGATGGTGGTGATGGTGGTGATGGTGATGATGGTGATGATGGTGGTAATGGTGGTGATGGTGATGATGGTGGTGATGGTGGTGATGGTGATGATGGTGGTGATGGTGAAGGTGGTGATGGTGATGATGGTGGTGATGGTGATGATGGTGATGATGGTGATGGTTGGTGATGATTGGTGATGATGGTGGTGATGGTGATGGTGGTGATGATGGTGGTGATGGTGGTGATGGTGATGATGGTGGTGATGGTGATGGTGGTGATGGTAATGATGGTGATGATGGTGGTGATGGTGATGATGGTGATGATGGTGATGGTTGGTGATGATTGGTGATGATGGTGGTGATGGTGATGGTGGTGGTGATGGTGGTGATGGTGATGATGGTGATGATGGTGATGGTTGGTGATGATTGGTGATGATGGTGGTGATGGTGATGGTGGTGGTGATGGTGGTGATGGTGATGATGCTGATGATGCTGATGATGGTCAGGAGGAGGACGGAGCCAGCCATGGAGGCCTACTGGTCACTCACTGCGTCCCTGGGGCTTTGAGGCACGCCTTGGCTCTCCATCTGTAGACTGAGGAGAACAGTGGACTTCCTACGAGAGAGAAGCCTGGAGTAGCGCTGGACAAGTGAAGACGCGTCCGCTGGAGCTCACTGCACGGCACAGCAGGCTCCCGAGGGCGGGCTGGTTGTTGACCCCACATCTCAGACGAGGACAATGCAGGTGACGTGGGGGCGTCTCAACGCTGTCGGACTTCTCTCATGGCTGGGGCTGTGGTTTGCAGGGCAGGGCGAGCCTGGTCACTGCAGGATGGTTTCCATGACTTGGAATCTGGAGGCAACGTCTACCGAGCAGTATGGGATGTGCTCCCTCTCTCGGGAGGAAATCTCGGGCCGGTGTTTGCTTCTTCTATGCAATGAGGAAGGAACTATATTTCAGGGATGTGTTACAAGTGACTTAAAGGAATTGAACTCATAGCAATGATAGAATGATGTTACGAGACACATGGGAATGAACAGGATCAGAATAACCAAATTACAGTTGTAGTGAGTGAAACCTGGAGAGACTCCCTCATACTGGGAATGTGGAGTGCTGGAAGCAAAACTGAGTCAGATATTTCCACTTTAATTATTTTGTTTGGAAAAATAACCCCACACATCTGTCATCTTCCTGCTTACTTCGGTGAGTTGCTACTCATAACCGTGGGAAGATGGTATCGTAAGCCTGTAGTATTATGGCAAAATGGGTTTTCCTCTCTTGTTTACACAATCCTTGGTTGCCGCCTAGGGTAGCTTGCAATTAATTTCTGAGGATGTGTTGTCTTCTTAGATGTCTGCAATGCAGACGCCCCCCTGTGACCTAGAGAGTCGCTTTATGTCCCGGTGTTAGCACCGCCAAGGGCAGTCGCGCCAAGAGCTCTGGGTTTTCTTGAGTGGCAGGCGCTTCTCTGGTGCTGTGTTGCACAGCGGTCTACTTACTCTTCCCCCCAGCACTCGAGTCAAACAGCGCTGCATCTGCTTTGTGGGTGAAGACGCTGTTGTTCAAGACATACGATGAGGTTGCTCGTGACACCGTGGCATTTGCCCACGGTGCTGTGGCTGGCGAGTGACAGGAGGGCTTCAGGGGAGGCAGACCCCACCCCGACGCCCTAGTCGCTGGGGCCCGGAGACTCGCTGTCGTGCCTATGCTGTGTGATTTCTGAGGCTAGCGGGCCCAGTCCTCGTGCATCAGAACTGTTGTAGAGAAGGGTCCAACAACGACCAGTGGTGTGGCCACCTCCTGCTCTGGATCGAAGAGGACAGATGTGCTGAGCCAGTTCTTCCATGATGCTTCTATCAGTTCCCTGCGGGCTTGACAAATGACCTTAGGACACGGAGCTGAAGGTGTGGGTTAGGGTTCCTTAGCAGGTGAACTGTGCCTCAGTCACCAAGATCCTCGCCTTTCCTATCCATTGCTGTTGCTATCTGTCCTTATTTTTTTTTAATAAAGTCATATGTGCCTGGGAAAGCAGCAGAAGATGTCCCAAGTGCTTGGGTCCCTGCCATCTCTATGGGAGACCCAGATGGAGCTCCAGGCTCCTGGCTTTGGGCCAGCCAAGCCCTGGGCCATTGCGATCATTTGGGGAGTGAACCAGTGGATGGAAGTTCTCTCTCTCTCTCTCTCTCTCTCTCTGTGTGTGTGTCTCCCTCTCTCTGTAACTCTGCCTTTCAAACAAGCAAAATTTGTAAATAATAATAACAATGATAAAGAGGTAAACAGAAAGCTGTAATCTAGGGAGCTGAGTTTGAGGTGGGTGGTGCATGATAAATAGGCCCAAATAAATGGCCTGTGATGACCCCACAGCGATGCCCCCGACCCCTCCTGGCCTCTGCTTCACAAGTGTAGTGTCGAGCCCTCGGCTACCTGCCTGCGGTGCACTTCCGCCGGTGGGGTTTCACCCATGTATGTGAGCAGGTCCCTGCTGGCGTCTGTGGCACCTGGGTCAGAACTGGGGCTGCACCCTCTTGTCTTCCTCTCTGTGTTTTTGCAACTTTATTTTAACTAATTGTTTTTGAGCCACTTGCCAACTCCTTCTTGTCCCAGTGCGTAACTAGCACAGGTTGGCTCATGAACTCTGGCTGTGGGAAGTGAACATAACACAGCGTGGATGCAAAGCCAAGCCGTCTGTCGGAGCACTCACTGGACTGACTTCACAATGGGGCCGCAAGGGAAATTCTAGATGGGGCAGGAGCCGCGCGGGCCACACCGCAGTCAGTAAGCTCCCCTTCGGTTTCCAGGAAACTGCCGTGAGCATGACCATGCCTCGCTCTCCCGGCCGCAGCCCCGGTGTGCGGGCCCCGTCACGGAGCCGCTGTCCAGAAATGCTGGGTGCTGCCTGCACGCAGAGTGAATATTTGGTCCAAAGAAGACACCTTGATAAATCTTTGTGAATCTCTTCACTCAGTGCCAACTGTGAAAGCTGCTGTTTGGGATCACATTATAAATTCTCCCACCGCCGTGTTCCCAGAAATATGTCCTGGTGACAAGACCCGCTTAGAAAATTGGGGAAAAAATAAAATCAGGAGAAAGAATCGTCTTTCCTTGTGAGGCAGGCAGAGGGAAGAGGGAAACAGGAGATGGCAGGCCTTCTAATTGAGACTACAGTTCAGTGTTCAGTGCCCCAAGTCCTTTTTTTTTTTTTTTTTTTTTTTGACAGGCAGAGTGGATAGTGAGAGAGAGAGAGACAGAGAGAAAGGTGTTCCTTTTGCCGTTGGTTCACCCTCCAATGGCTGCCACGGCTGGTGCGCTGCGGCCGGCGCACCGCGCTGATCCGATGGCAGGAGCCAGGTGCTTCTCCTGGTCTCCCATGGGGTGCAGGGCCCAAGCACTTGGGCCATCCTCCACTGCACTCCCTGGCCACAGCAGAGAGCTTGCCTGGAAGAGGGGCAACCGGGACAGAATCCGGCGCCCCGACCGGGACTAGAACCTGGTGTGCCGGCGCCGCAAGGCGGAGGATTAGCCTAGTGAGCTGCGGCGCCGGCCCCCCAAGTCCTTTTGCACACAGCCCCTCTGGGCTCTACTGAGGCAGCACAGGCCACCGACCCGTGGACGAGTGGCACACCCAGGAGTGCGGCTCAAGAGTGGAGCAGAAGCTGCTGAGGGTTGTGGGAGAAGCAGAAAGTGGCTGAGAATCCCCGGTTCAGGGGGTGGATAGGTGAGAGGGAGAAGGGGCAGCGAGGGAGCCGTGGCTCCAGTGGGACGCTGACCAGGGCTGCAGTCCCTAATCCCTTACTCCACCGGCCGCGCCGCTCTCTGGCCCCATCAGGCTCTGCTGAGAGGCCCGGCTGACGACTGCCCCTCCCTCCCGTCTTAGCCGTGCATCTAAGAGGAGCATGCTAGCTCATCAGTCAGTGGCTCTAAAATCAATAAATGCTTCTTTATGGCTTTTCCCCAACACTCACCAGTTGTCTGGCAGAGTTTTGGTTCCATGTAGGGTTTATCTTAGGGCTGGCTTTGTGGTGCATCGGGTAAAGCAGCTGCCTGTGACACGGGCATCCCATGTGGACGCCCGCGGGCTCATGTCTGACTTCTGATCCAGCCCCCTGCTAATGCACCCAGAAAGAGCAGAGGACGGCCCAGTGTTTGGGGGACCTGGAAGACACTCCTGGGTCCTGGCTGTTGTGGCCACTTAGGGAGTGAACCAGCAGATGGATGATTTCCCTGTGTCTCTCCCTCTCTCTCTTTGTAAGCTTGCTTTTCAAATCAATGAATAAGATTTACCTTAGACATAAGAAGAGCTATGCCCAGTGCGTTTTTCAGAAATCTCGGAGCCCCTCCTGCATGGCCCCACCAGCCCCAGGACGGCGAGCAGAGAGAGTGCCGGGTGTTCCCATGAAGAAGTGGGAACGGTAGAGGGGTTGAAGACGCCAAGGCTCCTGAGTCGGTCCTTATTCAATATAGGAATCAAAACATCACATTGCACCTCAAAAATGAGTACAAATATTATGTATCAATCCATCAGATTGCTTTTTGGAAAGTCATGAAGTTCTTCCCCATTTGTGGGGGTGTCCCAAGTCGAGGGCTGAGGAGAGGGCCCAGCAGGTTCACCGCAGCCCACACACTCCCACCCCCTCTCCTGACGTCATCCAATAGAAAGGCACTCCCTGGGGTGGGCGCTTGTGCAGGGCCAAGATGCTGCAAGACACCCACGTCCTGTGTCTGAATGTCTGGGTTCAGGGCCCTGTCCAGCCACCCGCTAATGCACGCTCTGGGAGGCAGCGGGAGGGCCCAGGCACTTCGGTGTCTGCACCCCCGTGGGGACCTCTTGGCTCCCGGCTCCCATTCCAGCCTGGCCCAGCCCTGGCCGCTGTGGGCGCCTGGGGAGTTCTCCAGTGGATGGGAGATCTCCATCTGTCTCTCTGTGTCTCTGCCTTTGAAATGAAGCTATTTAGACAAAATGCAATAAGATCCTTGGAAGAGCTGCCTTTGGTCATGTGACCGTCTTGTTTGATTTGCCGTGGAAGCTGGCAGGGACGTTCACGATGGCTCTGTTTCCAGAGAGGGAGCAGGCGGCTGAAAGGGTTGCAGAAGCTCCAGGTGCCACACACACACACACACACAGGCACACACAGAGATACAACCACACACAGACACTCAGACACACAGAGATACAAACACACACACACACATACACAGGCACACACAGAGATACAGACACACACAGACAGTCACACACATAAACACACACACAGGCACACACAGAGATACAGACACACACAGACAGTCACATAAACACACACACAGGCACACACAGAGATACAAACACACAGACACACACACACATAAACACACACAGACATACAGAGAGGCACACACAAACACACACACAGATACAAACACACACAGACTGGCACACACACATATAAACACACACAGACATACAGAGAGGCACACACAAACACACACACAGATACAAACACAGACACTCAGACACACACACATAGATACACACAGAGACAAACACACACACAGGCACACACAGAGATACAATCACACACAGACACTCAGACACACACACACAGACACACACAGGCACACACAGAGATACAAACACACAGACACAGGCACACACACACATAGATACACACAGAGACACAGACACAGACACACACAGGCACACACAGAGATACAAACACACAGACACAGGCACACACACACATAGATACACACAGAGACACAGACACAGACACACACAGGCACACACAGAGATACAAAAACACACAGACACTCAGGCACACACACAGAGACATACAGAGAGGCACACACAAATACACACAGATACAAACACACACAGACAGGCACACACACACAGAGACATACAGAGAGGCACACACAAACACACACAGATACAAACACACACAGACAGGTACACACACAGATACACACAGAGACACACACAAACATACACAGACACACAAACACAGATGCACACACACAGACACTCATACAGACATACAGAGGCAAACACACACATAGACATACAGACACAGAGACACACTCCAAAACATACACAGAGACACACACGTTTGGTGCTTGGTGCCTGCACGGGCCACAGTGAGGAAGGTGTTGATGAAGTCGAATGTGGCATCTAGGAGGGCCTGGGGGAGATTCCACGGTTTTTCTAGAACTTTGTGTCTGAAGACACAGGAGGATGCCTTGACAAGTCCATGGAAAATGGAATTCAATGAGAAGGTTGCCTTGGCGCAAAACATTTGAGATCCATGCATAGAGTTTTCATAATACAGATCTCATGAACCTTTTGAAGTCCCTTCTCAGAGAGAGAGAGAGAGAGAGAGAGAGAGAGAGGAGATAGCAGGGAAGCACTGTAATTCACGGTGATCATGTTGGAAGTAGAGGGACATTGTAGAAGGGTTATGACACTATAGAATCTGGCAGTTGCTAGTAGCAATGGTCTAGAACAGTCATTGTTGAAAAGATGTGATTTATAAATACGTTCTTATTTCCTAAATGAGAGATAAACGGTGTACACGGTCATTTCATAGTGTTGGCTCGGGTTTGGCAAACTGCGCCCTGCGTGCGTACCCTGGCCCACCACCTGTTTCTGCAAATAAAGTTTTATTGGAACACAGTGTGTGCATTTGCTACCATGCCATCTATCGCAGTGTTCATGCTACAGTGAGAGAACGGGTGGGAAAGAGCCCATGTTGCCCGTGAAGCGCTCACTAGAGGAGCCTCACTTAGGCTTATCTATTTCTCAGGAAATGCAATGTCCAGTGTTTTCACGAATCAAATCCAAATGCCTTTAGAAAGAACAGAAGAAGGACTTACAGCCTTTTGCAAGTAGAAAATCTAGGGCTGCGCAAGGTTTTCAGAATTTGGTGTTTTACGGATTTTTTTTCCTTTGTGAATGCTGAGGGTTGAAAGCCGTGGCTGATGGGAATGATTGCAATAGCATTCCGTCTTCCACTTTCCTTCGGTTGCCAAATAAACACAAATCAACCACTGGGCTTTGCTGACCAGGAGGCGCCTCTACAGCTTTTAGCCATGGACTCCCTGCTGGCGTGAAATATCTTGAGAGAGTCTGTGGAGAGACACCGTGGAACAGCAAACCAGGCCACGCACCAGCACGAGGCTGAAGAGAATGCCGCTGACCCGGTCCACGCAGGAGCTGCCGAGCGGCTGCGAGATGCTGTGAGACTCTCACTGCCTGGCAGGTGCCCAGCCCCGTGGAGGACGGCACCTGGCTCAGGGCCCACGCCTCCTCTGCCCATACAGCGTTCTGCAGGTGCAGCACTCCCAGACCAGAATCTCTGAGGTCCAGTTCCCCTACCCTGCCAGCTGTGGGCGTACCAGGGGTCCTCCACAAGTTCACAGAAAATGTGCGTTATGGAAACGCATGTGTGGACTTCAAATATTTTGCAGCAAATAAACGTACCTTTGAGTTCAATTGTTCACAAACTCGTGGAAGTGGTTACTCTCTTTGGCCTCTCTTTTCTCGTCTGTGAACAGGACTAAGACTAGTGCCAGGTCACGGGGTGACCCCAAAGGCTAGGTGGGTCAGTTACTGTTATTTCCTCCAAGCAGAAGCAGAGAACGGTTATAGGAAATAAAATGATATTTTATTGACAATGCCTCTTAAAATTTTTTAATACTATAAAGAGAATAGATTTCATGTATTTCATAAGAACAATTTGAAGAAGATAACCATACTTCCCTAGAATTTTTTTCTCTTTTATTAAAAAAAAAAGAAGGGAGGGGGGCTCCCATCCTCTGGTCCAGTCCTGAAATGTCCAGGAGTGTGAGTGGCCGAAGCCGGGTACCAGGAAATCCATCCAGGTCTCCCAGGTGGGTGGCAGGAGCCTGAGCCCTGTGCCATCCGCTGCAGCCTCCCGGGGCATACATCAGCAGGAGGCCACAGCTCCATCCAGGTCTTGAGCCCAGGCTCTCTGCTACAGGACCTGGCTGGCTTAGCTGCCAGGCCACATCCCGCCCCGAATTCCACTTTTTGAAAACAGCCTTTTCACGTTCCTGCAGGAATCACAGTGAATTCATTAGAATCCTCCCAGGGAAACAGTTCCAACAAACACCCAGTCTTCCGGGCACGGGGCATCTGTCTCTGTCACGCGGCTCATTTTTCTCGTTTTTACGCCCTGAAAGGTCAGGTGTGTGCTTCAGGTCTTAACTACACCGCCTCTGCTCAATCAAAAGCCTGGCGCCTCTACCCTGAGTTCACAAAAGAAGTGGATTCCCTGACGGAAGTGGGGACGGGGACAAGTCCCAACGGCGCTGACCGAGCGTGGCTGAGGCTGTCCTGGCGACACACGGACGTGTCTCCACCTGAATCGCCTGGGAGAGCCGGCGGGGCGTGCATTTACAATGGGGGATCGAGCTGCAGCTCAGCCAGAGAGAGAGAGAGAGAGAGAGAGAGAGAGAGAGAGGAACTCCTGCCGCCCATACAGCGAGCCCGGCTCTGTTCTGTTCTCTGTTCTGTTCGTAGGTTTCACTCACCGGCAGGTCGGGGTTTGCATTGTGAAAACAGAGAAGTGAGCGTTAAAGGAGGCGCGGTGTGGTCCCCAGGGACGGGAGAAGTCACCTGTGAGGACCTGCAGGGAGCCACGCCTTGCTTCTCGCCTGCTCCAAGCCTGGCTCTCCAAAGGGGTTTTATCTCCCCCGAGAGAAGTTTGGATCCTCTCGCCTGCATTTTGCATGGAACATCAATTCTTGAAGGCTGTGGTGTCACAGCCGAAACTCACATGGACGACGAGAAAGTCCCGAGCTCCAGAGAGCAGCTCGGAGGGGCCGGCTCAGGGTGACGCCATGCTTCCTGCGGCTCTCGGCCATCCTCGTCTGCTACAGCGAATTTCTAAACTAATTTATAATCACACTCGCTGGCAGGGCATGGGGGCGAAATGATCTCATTACAGACCATATGCAGCCCTCGGGCTGTCCTGCAGCTACAGGGACGGGCAGCAAAGAGCCTTCCTGCAGGCTCGAGTGGATTCAGTGGCCAACCCCGCAGTGGGCGGTGCGTGGCTGGCACGGTCCACCCTGCAGGCTCAACATCGCAGCACAATATTCGGGGTCAGATCAGGCAGCCGGGGCCACACCCGAAGGTGACGGGAGGATCAAACTTGCTCTGCTCCGAGCAGGTGAGCAGGTGACCCTGAGGGGGCCAAAGGAACCAGAGTTCCATGCTGCCTCCGTGTACCTGGGATCACAATTCGCTGCAATCAAGTGGCACACCGGATTCTAGTCCCGGTCGGGGCGCCGGATTCTGTCCCGGTTGCCCCTCTTCCAGGCCAGCTCTCTGCTGTGGCCCGGGAGTGCAGTGGAGGATGGCCCAAGTGCTTGGGCCCTGCACCCCATGGGAGACCAGGAGAAGTACCTGGCTCCTGCCTTCGGATCAGCATGGTGCGCCGGCTGCAGCGTGCCGGCCAAGTGGCCATTGGAGGGTGAACCAACAGCAAAAGAAGACCTTTCTCTTTCTCTCTCTCTCTTTCTCTCTCACTGTCCACTCTGCCTGGCAAAAAATAAAAAAAGAAAAAATAAGTAAAAGAAAAGAGAGGAAGCACAAGGCCCCGACAGGTGTCTCCCAGGGACATGGACCCAGCAAATTCCTCCCGAGTCACTCCTCAGCCCTACCGTCCCCTCGGCACACACCGCCCGGCCGTGATCGCCTTCCTAACCCGCGCTCCATTCTCTCTTCTTCCAGCCAAACACACCCACACACCACACACACCTGACAAACACCACACTCCTACACACACACACACACTCCCCACATATACACACCACACACACCGCCCAGGCCGTGATCGCCTTCCTAACCTGCGCTCCATTCTCTCTTCTTCCAGCCAAACGCACCCACACAACCCACACGGCCCTCACACACCACACCACACACACCTGACAAACACCACACTCCTACACACACACACACACACTCCCCACATATACCACACTCCCCACATATACACACCACACACAGCCCACGTACCTCACACACCCACACAACCCACACGTCCCACACACACCACACACCTGACAAACACCACACTCCTACACGCATACACACCCACAATACCACATTCCTACACACACACAGACACACTCCCCACATATACCACACTCCTCACATATACACCACACACAGCCCACGTACCTCACACACCCACACAATCTACATGTCCCATATACACCACACACCTGACAAACACCACACTCTCACACACACACACACTCCCCACATATACACACCACACACAGCACACATACCTCACACACCCACAGAACCTACACACACACACCACATATACCCACACATACCCCCCACCACACTCCTACACACACACAGTCCCCACATATACACACCACATATAGCCCACACCTCCCACACACACCGCACACACACCTGACAAACATCGCACTCCTACACACACACACACTGCCCACACACACCCCATAAATCCCATACACCCCACTTACCCTACACTCCTGACACACACCCCACACCTCACACCACCCACATGACCCACACAGGGACTGGACTGGGGGTGAGTGACATGTGTGTCCATTTTCAACAAAATCTATTTCTCGTTGTAAGACGCCACCTGCTCTCCGTGCAGATTGGTGTGTTGCTCCTCTCGTCCTCTGTTCCCCGTGACAGGAAAGCAATGGGGTGCCCAGCTCCTGACATGCAGTCAGGTGTGTGGGGAGACCTCGTGAAGAGTGGAACCTGTGGTCAACCCACACGCGGAGCCGCGGATGCCCTGGGCAGAGCCTGTCAGCCGTGGACCCCCAAGCCCTGTGAAGACAGTGCGTTCTCCCTCTGTGATGATCGGAGCTGCTCTGGGGGGAAGGGTAGGTACTCCTTGCTTTTTGTGCGCCCTGGGTTCCAGCATATTCAGTTTCTGGTGAGGGCTCCGCTCCTGGCTGGCAGACGCTGTCTTCCTGCTGCGTCCTCACGGGCGGGGGGAGCGCCGGCTCTGCCTCTTTTCCTTTAAGGGCACTTGCACCATCCCAGGCTCCTCCCCCACCATCCCAGGCTCCTCCCTCCTGACCCTGTGTCAAAGGCCCTACCTCTGAGAACCAGTAACCTAGGGTTTAGGGTTTCAACATGGGTCTGGTGGTACAAAGTGTGGCTCAATGCAATTGTCCATCTTAACACGACACAGACAACAGGTTTTAGGGGGACATGGGTCTTGTATTTGGAGTATTATTTTCATGCAGAGAACCAGCAGGTGCAATATTACTAAGAGCTGGGAGCTCGTGCAGTGCAAGGGCTCAGCTAGCCGAGCTAAGGATTTGGGGCCAGGACAGCCTGAGGCTGTGTGACGTCCCTTGGGTCGGCCGCTAGTTCCTTGAGGTCAGTGGGATGGTCTCCCGTTGCCGTGGAGTGATCGTGGAGTGATGCTGCTATCTTAGTCTGCATCGTGTCCCCTTGAGCCACTCCAGGACTGGTGATTGACGTCCTCCTCGTGCCTGCCCATCGTAAGCGATGGCGGGTGTTATTTATGCCCTCACACATGGGCCTACTTGTTGCACAGTCAACAGTTCATCGTGGTTGACTGCTTTTGTCGAATGAGTCTGATTTGGTGCTCCCCACTTGCAGCTGTTTTAGAGAACGGGGGGAGTGGGACTCTGGCAGGGTCCTGAGCCCGCTCTCTTCTTTCCCTCGACTCGGTTCCGCTCAGCACAGTTGCCGCTGTTGTCATTCCAGACCTGCTGTTGCACGGGCAGAAGAAAGACTTGTGGTTTGAGTTTTTACTTCCACCCAATGTTTTTTTCTCTCCTCTTTGATATTGGTGACTCTTCTCAAATTCAAATGGTATTGGGTGCTTTATCATCTAATGTGTGTGTGTTGGTGTTTTTTTTTTTTTTTTTTTTTTTTTTTTTTTTTTTTTTGGACAGGTGGAATTAGAGAGAGAGAGAGAGAGGTCTTCCTTCTGTTGGTTCACCCCCCGATAGGCTGCGCCAATCTGAAGCCAGGTCTCCCATGCAGGTGCAGGGCCCAAGCACCTGGGCCATCCTCCACTGCCTTCCCGGGCCACAGCAGAGAGCTGGCCTGGAAGAGGAGCAACCGGGACAGAATCCGGCGCCCCCACCGGGACTAGAACCCGGGGTGCCAGCGCCGCAGGCGGAGGATTAGCCTAGTGAGCAGTGGTGCCGGCTCATCAGTGTGTTGTTAAAAACAGGATGCCTCCCGGCTGCTTTAAAGGGTGGCAGGTGGAGGATGAGTGTCTTCCGCAAAGCTGTGGTTTTCAGATCCTACAGAAGACGTGAGAGTGGGGCCGTGCAAGGCAGAGCACAGATCCCGTTACCCCTGGCAAGGAGCAGGAGAGATAGTGAGATGCAAATGACACTTACCTAAAGCTTTTTTAAGGATTGAAAAAGACAGAGACAGAGAGAGATCATCCACCTGCTGGTTCACTCTCCAAATGGCTGCAATGGCTGGAACTGAGTGAGGCAGAAGCCAGGGGCCAGGGAGTTCTTCCAGGTCTCCCATGTGGGTGCAGGAGCCCTTGGGCCATCTTCCACTGCTTTCCCAGGCCACAGAAGAGAGCTGGCTTGTAAGAGGAGCAGCCAGGACTCGGATGGCGCCCATGTGCAATGCCGGTGCTGCAGGAGCAGGCTTAGCCAACTCCCCAGAGCGCCGGCCCAGAACGTAGGAGTTCTGAATCGAGGGCTCAGGGGCCAGGTGCCCATGTGGCACTTTTAATGTCTTCATCGCCTCTTGAGGTGTTTGAAATTTCAAAAGGAATGATTCTGCAGACCACTAAAATTGGTGGTAAATGTAATTTTCTTCTAATTATAGGCACTGTCTGAACTGATAGGCCAAGCAGGGTCTGTGGTCACAAGTCGAAAAATTCCTGTTGTGTGCAATCTAAATGATGCAGGCGCCTGCTAGTGGAATAAGCATTCCTGCTCGGCGAGGAAAACATCCACTTTTAAGTGGTTATGAAGCACTTAGCAAAAGTTGCTAATGAATGTAAAAAAATTTTCTGAGTAGCAGGACACACCCACGGTGTCCCTAAGGCTGCAATGGCCTTGACTCACGTCCAAAGGTTAAAGTTCAACCAGCACATTTCCGGGTGGAACGCTGGAGGAGCAGAAGCTCAGGTGCTGTGGCGGTGGGAGCCCTGTGCCCCTCGCGCTGCCCCTCGCGCTGCCCCTGGCGCTGTCCGGGACTCCTGCCTGCCCAGCGCTCACCAGCGTCTCTCTCTGCCTTTTCTGCCTGCATTCAAGGGCTTGGTAACGAATTCTTACTTCAGTCTCCCTGCTAAGATTCAACTCTAAAAGCTGAAGATTATGACTCATTAACAACAGCAAAGAATAGTAAGTACGGGTGAGAAATGGAACTGGGCACTAAAATCCAAACAACTTCTCCAGAAAACCCTGTGCGAATTCCTGTTCCGGCATCAGGAGTTAATAGAGATCTTCAGTAAAAAGCCAATGATAACTGCAATGTATATGAAAAACAGGCAGCACTCAAAGTGAAGCAATAGGGTTAAAAGGGAAAACCCCAGCCAAAAAAAAATTAACAAAGCAAAGCGCTCCTGAACAAAACAAAAGCTGCAAGGAAGTGTGCCAAATGGCCGGCCTCGTGGCACGCGAAATAAGCCGCCACCTGCGATAGGTATGAGTACCTCGAGTCCCGGCTGCTCCACTTCCAATCCCGCGCCCAGCTAAAGCACCTGGGAAATCAGTGGAAGATGGCCCACCTTGGCGAGCTCCTGGCTCCTATCTGGCCATTGTGGCCATTTGGGAAGTAAACCAGCAGATGGAATCTCTCTTCTCTCTCTCTCTCTCTCTCTCTCCCTCCTTCCTTCTCTTCCTGTAATTCTATCTGTCCAATAAAAAAATAATAAATAAATAATTGAAAGAAGCAAAAGGAGACAGAAACTCAAAATGGCACAAAACCACTATAAAGAGCATTAGAAAGCAAACCACAAACCGAAAGTAAATTTCCAGTGTGCGATAGGCAAATAAAAAAGTTTGATACGTAAAAAAATTCACCCAAGTTATCAAGAAAAAGAGAAAATTGAGCAAAATACACATCATGAAATAAAAAAATAAATTCAAAAGGACAATAAACTGATAAGAAAGGTGTTCACTTCCACTAGCAAGCAAATTTTTAAAAATTGGATGATGCTTTCCATTAATTTTCAAAGACTAAAGGAAATACTAATAGTATAGGTAGGATTCTGGGAAGCTGATAAAGTTCCTTTATAAATGGATGAAAGCTCCCTAAGGAACAAGGTAGCAGGTGCACATTCTTTAGCCCAGCAACTCCATTTGTGGGACTTTCTCCTAAGGAAAAATAACTCCACAGTCCTAAAAGTGTGTGAATGTGCATGTGGTCATCTTGTTTGGATGGATGAGTGGGTGGATGGATGGATGAACAGACGTGTGCATATCCAGTGGTCATAGAAATGTGGTCATCCTGGTTTGGATGGATGGATGAGTGGGTAGATGGATGAACAGACGTGTGCATATCCAGTGGTCGTAGAAATGTGGTCATCCTGGTTTGGATGGATGGATGAGTGGGTAGATGGATGAACAGACGTGTGCATATCCAGTTGTCATAGAAATGCGGTCTTCCTGGTTTGGATGGATGGGTGGGTGGATGGATGGATGAACAGACGTGTGCATATCCAGTGGTCATAGAAATGTGGTCATCCTGGTTTGGATGGATGGATGAGTGGGTAGATGGATGAACAGACGTGTGCATATCCAGTTGTCATAGAAATGCGGTCTTCCTGGTTTGGATGGATGGGTGGGTGGATGGATGGATGAACAGACGTGTGCATATCCAGTGGTCATAGAAATGTGGTCATCCTGGTTTGGATGGATGGATGGATGGATGATGGATGAACAGACGTGTGCATATCCAGTGGTCATAGAAATGTGGTCATCCTGGTTTGGATGGATGGGTGGATGATGGAGGAGTGAACAGGCAGGCTTGTATTTATCAGGCAAGTTTAATCCAGAAGAGTAGTGACAGCGCTTTGGCCAATACGTTAGCCCACTTCCACACAGCAATCTGACATGCAGTGTGGGGGATAGCCAGAGAAGGGGTGTTGGTGAGGGGAGCCGTGCTCAGCTGTGGGGGCTCTGGGGACCTTGTGTGCAGCATGCTCAAGACCATTATCAGGACTGTGTCAGATGCATGAAATCGGGGAAGAGTTGATTTTTTAAAGTTCTTTTTATTCTTTAACCTTTTTTAACTTTTATTCAGTAAATATAATTTTCCAAAGTACAGTTTATGGATTACAATGGCTTCCCCCCCCATAACTTCCCTCCCACCTGCACCCCTCCCATCTCCCGCTCCCTCTCCCATTCCATTCACATCAAGATTCATTTTCAATTCTCTTTATATACAGAAGAGTGATTTAGTATATATTAAGTAAAGATTTCAACAGTTTGCACCCACACAGAACATAAAGTGTAAAATACTGTTTGAGTACTAGTTATAGCATTAATGCACATTGAACAACACATTAAGGACAGAGATCCTACATGAGGACTAAGTACACAGTGACTCCTGTTTTTTTTTTTTTTTTTTTTTTGACAGGCAGAGTGGATAGTGGGAGAGAGAGACAGAGATAAAGGTCTTCCTTCCGTTGGTTCACCCTCCAATGGCTGCCACGGCTGGCGCGCTGCAGCCGGCGCGCACCACGCTGATCCCAAGGCAGGAGCCAGGTGCTTCTCCTGGTCTCCCATGGGGTGCGCCAGCGCCGCTAGGTGGAGAATTAGCCTATTGAGCCACGGCACCGGCCCACAGTGACTCCTGTTGTTGACTTAACAATGTGACACTCTTGTTTATGGCGTCAGAAATCTCCCTAGGCTCTTGTCATGAGTTGCCAAGGCTATGGAAGCCTCTTGAGTTCGCTGACTTCGATCTTATTTAGACAAGGTCACAGTCAAAGTGGAAGTTCTCTCCTCCCTTCACAGAAAGGTACCTCCTCCTTTGATGGCCCATTCTTTCTACTGGGATTTCACTCATAGAGATCTTTCATTTAGGTTTTTTTTTTTTTTTTTTTTTTTTTTTTTTTTTGCCAGAGTGTCTTGGCTTTCCATGCCTAAAATACTCTCATGGGTTCTTCAGCCAGATCCGAGTGCCTTAAGGGCTGATTCTGAGGCCAGAGTGCTACATAGGACATCTGCCATTCTATGAGTCTGCTGTGTATCTGGCTTCCCATGTTGGATCGTTCTCTCCCTTTTTTATTCTATCAGTTATTATTCGCAGACACTAGTCTTGTTTGTGTGATTCCTTTGGCTCTTATATTCTCTAATGTTACCAATTTTCATCTTTTTAAAGGTGCATTTTATTTATTTGAGACAGTGTGACAGAAAGAGAGAGAGGAGAAGAGAGAGGGAGAGAGAGTGAAAGGGAGAGAGAGCGAGATCATTTATCTGTTGATTTGCCCAACGCTGCAATGGCTAGTGCTCCAGGGTGCACCCAGGAGCCAGAAACTCTCTCTAGATCTCTCACTTGGGTGACAGGACCCCAAACACCGGGGCCGTCTCACACTGCCTTCCCAGGCACGTTATCAGGGAGCTGGACCAGAGGCAGGGCAGCTGGGGCTAGAGCAGGCCCTCCAGTGTGTGACGCCGGCATTAAATGTTCTCACCACACACACTGCTAACCAGGAGGGGTGGTGGATAAGCTAACTAGCCTGGTTGTGGTAATGATTTCACAGTGTGTATCAAACCAGCACATTTCACACCTTAAATATGTACAATTTTTACTTGCCGATTGTATGTCCGTAAACATGGCAAAAACAGCAATAAATACAGGTCAGAGGAAAATCTTAGAGTAAATAAGGAAATTATGGGAATGAATAAAGGGCATATGAACCTGTCTGTCCAGATATAGTTTAAAATCAGTAGAAGTATGATTCTTAGAAAATGGAAAAGCCTGCTGAATGAACTATAATACAGTTGGGAAAATTTTACTCTGAATTAATTTATGAGCTTCTGCCCCACTCCTAATTCTTAGCATATTCTTTTTTCTCTCACTCTAATGACAAAGTTTCTGTAAATTCGATTCTGGCTATGCAGGTTTTATTCTGGATCCCTCTCCCTCCACCCCTTCCTCTCCCTGCTGTGCCTGGGTTCCATGCCCTCTTGGGTTAATATGCATTCTGCCAGTCTCCGTGGGATTATTGATCTGCGTGTAGCTGGACCTCTCGGAAGTGAGTCAGTCTGAAAATGCTATTTTTATTCAGATTAAAGAATTTGGGATTGAACAAGTCAATAGCACATGGAGGCTGTCAGGCCGACTCCCTCCCTCGCAGATACCCCAGGGTGTGCAGTAAACCCGCATGGATTATTCAGCACTGGCTGCACGGCGCTCCATTTTCACTCCACTTTACGCTAATAGCTATGCAGAGTGGCCAAGAGCAGTAAGTCAATTGAACTACAAGGGAGGCATGCAATCATCGATTTCCAACACAGCAGTCATAGTCTTTGGAAGAAGAAAATATTGATTAAAACCAACTAAAGGGATTTTTCTCTCTTCATTTAAAGTTATCTTAGTCAACATTTTGATTGCACTCGTTAGCTGGAGATAAGCAACAGAAACAGGACTGCTTCAGACCCCGCAGCCAGTCATTCACTGCCCATTAGTGAGCACCTGTGAGCCCTCCATTATCGCTTCATAAATGCTTTTCCTAAGTGTCCAGCCTTTATTGATGACTTGTGCAGAAGTCGTTTTCCCATAGATGCTAATCTGGTCCGGCATCTTGGCGGAGAGGAAAGTGTGCTAGAGCTGCATTAAAAACAGGGAAGAAAAATCGCTGTTGCACAGGACCACTTCTACGAGATGATGTCCTTGACAGGTCCACAGCGTGGTTGGAAGAGACGGACGAGTCGCCGTGGTCACGGGATAACAGGCGTGCACATCCCCGCGACGCACGGCTCCAACATGCAACTGAAATGTTGAAAATAAGCAGACGCTATCAAAATAATTCCAAGTATTTTCGAGAAGTTGAGCAGAGGTTAAGGCCCCAGATCATTTCAGAAATGATAGTTTCCTCTTGGCCCAATTAGGGAACCTGAATGTGGTTATGTTATTGTGGTCTCAGGGCCCTAATTGCACATAAAATCTCCTTCCAAATCATAACACATGTGCTATTTTCAAGTCTCCTTCCATTCTAAACAAAAGGCGAATTATTAACACGCGGCGAGATTCCATGCCGAATTGGCAGCCAGCTTAGAGGGCCATAATTTAACACTTGCACAGTGAAATTAAAATTTACCTCCGCTCACTTACTGTGATTCTACGGACTAGCGGCAGGCGGTTGTATTTTTATTTTAGTTGATTTTTATGAGAGCAGAGAGATTTAATTACCCGGGTTTCAGGAGAATGGCCAGCCCAAGGCCTGTCAACAGGGCCCTAGTGCGGGCGAGGGAGAGGCCGAGGTCCCACTGGGCTTCCAGAGGGCGCCCTGCTCTCTGCCCCAGCTGAGCCCAGCCCCGGCGACCGCTCACCTACCCCTTGGCTGCAGAGCACGGAGCCAGGGTTTTGGACGGGTGCTGGCATCCCCGCCTCTTTAGTCCTGTGTGCTTTACTCTCTGAAATTCTTGCTTTTGACTGGAGAAATGTGGGCACGAAGTACATAACTTTTTCTGTTGTAGGCAGTAAATCATTGCTTATCTTTATTTAGGAGCAGAAACAAACAATCCAACCATCAAACAGACGCACACTGGTGTATTTAGATATTCCTTCTCCTGCAGCAGGGCGCAGGGCCAGGCCGGCAGCCGGACTCCAAGTCCAGGCTTTGTGGCCATTGGGCTGATGCACAGCTCTCATCTCGGTGTCTTAGCAGAAAACAAATACAGCATTTGGTCCACAATCACACATGTAGAAGACAACTTTGAAATGTACAGAAATAGGGCCAGTGCCGCGGCTCACTAGGCTAATCCTCCGCCTTGCGGCGCTGGCACACCGGGTTCTAGTCCCGGTTGGGGCGCCGGATTCTGTCCTGGTTGCCCCTCTTCCAGGCCAGCTCTCTGCTATGGCCAGGGAGTGCAGTGGAGGATGGCCCAGGTGCTTGGGCCCTGCACCCCATGGGAGACCAGGAGAAGCACCTGGCTCCTGGCTTCGGATCAGCGCAGTGCGCCGCCTGTAGCAGCCATTTGGGGGGTGAACCAACAGAAGGAAGACCTTTCTCTCTGTCTCTCTCTCTCTCACTGTCTAACTCTGCCTGTCAAAAAAAAAAAAAAGTACACAAAAGATGAGGCCGGCTCCATGGTGTAGCAGGTAAAGCTGTGGCCTGCGACACTGGCGTCCCGTGTGGGCGCCAGTTCATGTGCCTACTGCTCCACTTCTGATCCAGCTCCCTGCTGATGCACCTTGGAAAGCAGCAGAAGATGGCCCAAGTGCTCGGGCCCCTGCACCCACGTGCGAGACCTGGATGAAGCTCCTGGCCCCACACTTAGATGCTCCCCACCCACCGCGGGCTCAACGCTCTGCTGTCACTGCCCCAGCCTGCTCTCTGGACACCAAGTGCACCGCGCCTTCACTTTTCCCTCCTCCAGCCTCCAAGCGCGCTGCATGGTTCTCGTCTGGGTTTTGGGGTTGAGCCTATTTTTACCTTTCTGCGCTGCTTCTTGTGTTCCATTTTCACAGTGTTTAGATTACAGCAGACATGGACTTCCTGTGTCTCAGTGCTGCCCGTGAATCAGGCTGGGGCTGGGACCACGGGGCCGATGGGGGCTGCCTGCCTCCAGCGTTAGAAAAACAAGTGCTTGACAGCTTGGTTTACATAACCGCGAAATTGTAGCTCTCCTCCGCCACGAAGCTCCCTGTGACATAATAACCAGGGACTTAATTTATTTAGACTTTTCCTCGCAGTATAATTTCCAATAAATAAATCTCCCGGGGCAGGAAGACATGGTATTTCACAATGTTCACATTTTCTTGCCTGCTCTCTTTTCTCGATAGTTAACAAAACGAACACTACACCCCGCAATTCACTTTTACCTCCGCTTGCCACGGCTGGTATGCCGGGCCGGTGAGCATGAATGGATGCACAGGGAGTGCCGGAGAACACGTTTCGTTGCCTTTTTTTTTTTTTTTTTAATGTCTTCTTCCCTTTCTCCCAATATACTTTTTTTCTAGGCACCCAAAGCAGCATTGACGGTGATCTGCCAGGGTGTGATGGAATTGAGAATTGTTAATTCAGGTAGCAGAACAGTGTGTAGACAATTAGGCTTAGTTTGTGCAGTCACTTTTTTTTAAGCTATTTTCAAATTTCTAGTTGAGGCTGACACGTGTAAATGAAAAGAGAGGAAGGTGAAAACAAACAGTGGAAAACGTCCCCAGCCCTCCAGAGCTAAGAACAGGGCCCTCTTGCACGTATTTGATATTCACACACGGGAAGAGACAGCCCCGGGAAGCACAATGGATGAACTTGTGCCAAAGACAAACACAGTCTCCGCCTTGAGGTGCTTTCTGAGAGGCCTGGGTCAAGAGTGCACTGGAGGGAAGGAAGCGAGCCCCAGGTTCTAGAATTCCGCTGGGTGGGGCGTGCCAAGCCACCTGTGGGCCCTGAACAATGGCCTGGGGTGGGAAACGGGACAGACATGCCCCTGAGAAACCGGAACGCACTCGGTCAGACCTGCAGGGCTGTGTGTGTGTGTCCAGGGCCGAGTGGACAAAGCCGATGCCGCGGTTCTGTAGGTGACGGGTTCTCAGGAAAGTGAGAGAAGGCTCGTGGAGGCCACCCTGGGGATCTTGAGCCGGGCTGGCTTCCGGGATCCTGGCTGCAGCTCCCAGCGGGGACGGGCAGGCAGGCAGGGCAGGAGCCAGAGCTCTGGGCTGCACATTTCCCCATGAAAGGGAGCCCCAAGGAACAAAGCCTTCTCCGATTGCAGCCCGTAGGGGTCCACGTGCAATAAGCAGTATTAGACCCCAAGACCTGTCCTCTTGTCTCCTTACCACAACTGCCCAGGTGACAAAGGGGATGAAGAGAAATAAGGACACACGGGGGAGCTTGCGTTTGCTGTGCTTCCTCCACGTATATTTCATTTCCATTGGAAAGACTCATCATCACTACAGAACGATTTCTCTTTTTATTTCTTTATGGATTAACATAAGAGAACAGAGCTCACATAAGTTCACAGATACAATTCTAAACATATAATGACATTCCTTTCCCTCCCTCCCTCCCCCCATTTCTTTTTCTTTCTTTTTTAAATATTGCAATATTTTTAAGATTTCTTTTTAAAAAAGATTTATGGGGTGAGTCACATGCACACTCACACACACACACACACAGTGAGAGAGACAGAGATCTTCCATCTGCTGGTTCACTTCCCAAACGGCACTAAGAGCTGGGGCAGGCCAGAATGAAGCCAGGAGCTCCTTCCGGGTCTCCCATGTGGGTGCAGGGGCCCAAGCACTGGGACCACCATCTGCTGCCTTCCCAGGTGCATTCGCTGGAGGCGGGGTGGGAAGCGGAGCAGCTGGGACTGGAACTGGCACTGTGGCGTGGGCTGCAGGCCTGGCAGGCGGCTGCTTGGCTCGCTGAGCCTCCGTGAAGGGTTATGATGCGGAACAGGGTGGTAAGCAGACAGCAGGGAGGAATGAGAGAGAACCACTTTTTGGATGCGCAGCTATCCAAGAAAGAGCATGCAAGGGGGATTCAGGAAGAGTAGCGAGCTGGACTGCAGTGGTTGGACACCTGGCGATTCCCAGGAGATTCTGAGTCGTCTACTGCGATGTGGGCTGTCCGTTGCTGCCGGTCCATAAAGCAGCGACTGATCCTGTTCTGGATTCTCCTGGACAAGAAGCCACAGACGCATCTCATGACATCACGAGAACGGTGAGTTTTAATAAAGGCTTTACGGATTCTGTCCCGGTTGCCCCTCTTCCAGGCCAGCTCTCTGCTGTGGCCAGGGAGTGCAGTGGAGGATGGCCCAAGTGCTTGGGCCCTGCACCCCATGGGAGACCAGGAGAAGCACCTGGCTCCTGCCATCCGATCAGCGCGGTGCACCTGCTGCAGCGCGCTGGCCACGGCAGCCATTGGAGGGTGAACCAACGGCAAAGGAAGACCTTTCTCTCTGTCTCTCTCTCTCTCACTGTCCACTCTGCCTGGCAAAAAATAAATAAATAAATAAATAAAGGCTTTAGATTTGCCTCTCTGATGTCCCCTCTTGCACGTTACATGGTGCCAGCATGTGAAATTTCTCATGGCATGAAAAACAGTCACACAGGAAACAGGTAGATAAGGGAACCCAGAAACACCTGAAGTCAAATGATTTTCAATGAGATTGCCAAAGCCAACAAGGAAAAGGCGGTCTATTCAACGCACTGTGTTGAGAAAACGATGAAATTGGACCCTTACTTTGCATCATATACAAAAATTCAATAAGAATGAATCCAAATACGAAAACTAAAACTATAACATTCTTGGACAAAAACATAGAAGAAAATCTTTATGACATTGGATTTGGCCATGATTTCTTGGATATGATACCCAAAGCACATGCAGCAAAGGAAAAGCGGACAAATTGGATTTCATCAAAAATTTAAAGTTTTTTACGCCAGAGGTTACAAGAGGATAAAAAAAGAATCCAAAGACTACAGCTGACAGCATGCATGGACCTTGAAGACGCTGTGCTAAGTCAGATGAGCTGGACCCCAAGGAACAAACACGGGTGAGGCCGCTTGCGTGGGGTTCCGAGACTCGTGCAGACGGAGTAACCTGGTGGTTGCCAGGGGCCGAGGGTGGGAAGGCTGGGAAGTCGGTGTGGAATGGATACGGAATCTCATCTGGGGGATGTAGAGACAGCCCTGGAGATGAGTGGTGGGGGATGCACAGCAGTGAGAATTGCCACTAATGGCACTGGATTGTGTAGTTAAAAATCGGTAAATGGTTTCAAAAACATTAATAAAGGATACCCAGGACATTTTTTTGGACGCATCTTTGAACAGATAATGCTTATCTGTCCACTTCCTACTGATGTGAGTGGGAAATTAGAACTACATATTGTGCTACCTGCTATAACCATCGTCTTTATTGACCAACCTACCCGTCAATAACCTAGAGTAAAAATAAAGCGATCCAGTTAAATAATTCATGTGAACATTTAAACACAGACCCCTCATCTCAGCTACAGTTTGAGGCCAATTAAGGTTCAACATCTCCTGAGACTTTAGAGTGCGCCGCTCTTGTTTCCCATTAGAGTGGAATCAAGACAGCCGGACCTGGGCAACTCAGTAGGCAGCCCTCACAACAGTGAGGAGAAAGGCTCTCAGAAGCGAGTCGCTCTGGTGTGTGTGTGTGTGTGTGTGTGACCTCCCGCCCAGCCCACCCAGCCTCAGGCTGCAGGGACCAACTCCCCACACCACTCCCAAGGCTTATGCTGATGCTACCATCCTGAACCAGCCTTCACTCATTCACCTCCCCAGCATCTTCACTCATTCACCTCCCCAACATCGACCGAAGAATTTTTCTGCTTAAAGTATTGGATGTGCAAATGAAATGAAAAAACAAAATACGAAAAAGTGATCTCCCGCTTGACTGCCAGACATAGTTACAGGTCTGCAGGGACTTTCGGGACCAGCGAGGGGTGCTGCTGGGGAGGCCTGTTCAACCCAGGCTATGTGGGCAGTTGTTTTCTTATGGAATGTGAGTATTCAGGTCATTCCGGAAGGATGAGTAAGAGGAGCCAGACAGTGAATGGAAAGAAAGGAAGCCACAGGAAGTTATGGCTACCTGGGGCCGTGGGAGAAGCACGTCTGAGAGTTGGAACTCCATGCCTTGCTTCCAAATTGCTGCGTTCAGTCGTACTTACGTTTCATGAAAAATGGATTCGGGGGAGAGGGGGTGTTTGGGCTGCAGTTGGGCATTTGAGGAGTGAGCCAGTGGATGAGATCTCTCTCTCTCTTTCTCTCTCTCTCTCTCACACACACACTCTCTCTCTCTCTCTCCTTTCTCCCTTTGCCTTTCAAATAAAGAAGAATTTTAAAAACACATTGTGAATCACAGCAGTGAAAGATAGCTACAGAGCACACATTGCGTATAAAAGGTGTTGCAACTCTTGCCTTCAAGTGACAAGAGCCCGCCCCTTCCTGTCCCTCTTTTCCCTTCCTGCTCTGCTTGTCTTCCCTACTCCACGCACCACCTGGCTGCCGGTCAGGACACTGGGCTGGGGAAGCAGAGGGAAGTCGGCAGCAGCAATCGCAGCTGACCTGGCGAGTCCCAAGGTGCGCAAGCTGTACATGGCTTCACTGAACATTTTCTCCCAGCGCCTTAATGACCAAGGCCGGATCTCTTCTTTCATAGTTCTTGTATCATCAAGTATTTACCAAGTGACCAAGCTCCTTCTCCAGAGAGAAGCACTGCATATGTAAATGTATAGTGAGTCTTCAAGAAATTTAACTGTCAGGTAGGAACCCAAAACACCTTTGGAATTCTGTGAGTCATGCGTTTTCTCTCTGAACACAAATCTTTCTTGAGTCTATTTAAGAAACAGTTGGCTGGCGCCACGGCTCACTAGGCTAATCCTCCACCTAGCGGCGCCGGCACACCGGGTTCTAGTCCCGTTTGGGGCGCTGGATTCTTTCCCGGTTGCCCCTCTTCCAGGCCAGCTCTCTGCTGTGGCCCAAGAAGGCAGTGGAGGATGGCCCAAGTGCTTGGGCCTTGCACCCCATGGGAGACCAGGAGAAGTACCTGGCTCCTGCCTTGGGATCAGCGTGGTGCGCTGGCCGTGGCAGCCATTGGAGGGTGAACCAATGGCAAAAAGGAAGACCTTTCTCTCTGTCTCTCTCTCACTGTCCACTCTGCCTGTCAAAAAAAAAAAAAAAAAAAAAAAAAGAAACAGTCATATACGTTTTGACTTAACCCTTCTTCCTTGTTAGCTGATTTTGGAATGAGAAGATACTTTACTCAAGAGATAATAGAGAGAGACATAGAGAGATCTTTCATCCACTGATTTATTGCCCAACTGCCCATAGCAGCTGGGGCCGGGCCAAAACAAGGATGCTGGAACTCAATTCAGGTCTCCCATGTGGGTGGCAGGGATCCAAGCACTTGAGCCATGCCTACTGCCTCCCAGGGTGCGTTTGCATGAGCTGGAATTGGGGGTGGGACTAGGACTGAACCCCAGGCACTCCACTATGGGATGTGGGCATTCCAAGCGTCTTAAGTGCTGTGCCCCACAAACACCTCCATGGGTTTCTTTCACAGTTGATGCAAATGTATGAATTTGGCTTTGGTGGTGGTGCAGCACCTGTGTGTGTATGTGTGTGTGTGTGTGTGTGCACTTATGAAGGTAGTTCACAAAGTTCATGGAGAATAATTACAGGGTAACCTTACTTTGCTTAAAAGTTTTTTAAAATCCATATGAAACAGGGGTCTTCAAACATTCCAAGGAAATATATAGTGGAAAACCTGTGCATAAATCTAAAATTTCTTTTGCACCCAAATAAACTTACCTTTGAATTTTAGTTTTCAAGAACTTTTTTGAAGTACTCTTGTAGAGTAAAAACCATTGGCTTGAACACCTCAAATGGCTGAATTGTAAGGTTTGTGACTTATATGTTAATAAAGGCATTAAAAAATAAAATCTTTGGTTACAAATATAAGGTAGTGAACACAATAATATTCAAATGCTTATACTTTTTTCAGTTCAAATATTTTTCCCTAAAAATAAGTTCTTAGGGGCTGGCGCTGTGTTGTAGTAGGCTAAGTCTCCGCCTGCGGTGTTGTCATCCCATATGGGTACTGGTTCCTGTCCCGGTTACTCCTCTTCCATTCCAGCTCTCTGCTGCAGGCTTGGGGAAGCAGTGGAAGACAGCTCAAGTCCTTGGGCCCTTGCACCCGTGTGGGAGACCTGGAAGAAGCTCCTGGCCCCTCCTGGCATCAGCTTATCTCAGCTCTGGCCATTGTGGCCATTTGGGGAGTGAACCAGTGGACAGTAGACCTTTCTCTCTGTTTCTCCCTCTCTGTCCGTGGCTCTACCTCTCAAATAAGTAAATAAAGAAAAATAAAAATAAATGAATTCTTATGCACAGAACATTGCTCTGTGAGGACACAGTACCAGTAGCATTTTGGGAGAGAGTCTTTTTCTCTCTATTCCCTCCCTCCTTTAAAATATATTCTTTTGAGTTGCATCTACTATTTGCTATTTTGTCGATCTGAATTAATTGGGAAGCAGAATTACTTGACGAGGTTATTATAAAACTACCATTGAGCATTGAAGAGGACCCACCCAAGATGTTTAAACTCTTTAATGCAAGGGTTGATGGATTAAGGGAGGGGTCATGATCTAATGATGGCGGCTGGGAGTGGGTCTGTGGTCTTAGGTCACCACTGGCGGCGTGCCCTCTGGGGTGGCTCTCAGGACAAACTGATCAGTGGAGTTCAGGTCCCGCCGTGTTCTGTGGGCTCCCTGGCCCGCCATGTGTTTGCTCCTGCACCCCCACCGCGACGGTGCTCCCCCAGACACAGGGCTGCAGGGTCTCCCCTCCACGCCGTCCCGGGATGCTCCTCGCACTGTAGTGACAGGACGGAAATCGGACAACATGATGACTCGAGCAATCCCGTGTCATAGAACGTCAATCGGTGGAAATGCTGCCTATGAAACCGGAGAGACAGGAGGGAAATGAAGGCTGATCTGAAGTGACTCTATTTTTAGAGCGAAATCGCAAGCCCCCACCCCCCGACCCAGCGTAATCACTGTGAACACGAGAAACAATTCCCGGGATGCTCACGCGTGAACTTACCGACTGTGCTGGCTTGTGATCTATGTGAAGCTGAAATTGAGGTTCATCACTTTCCCGTAGCATCACTCAAAAGCACTCCTTCTAACACAAATGTATTTAAATAAAGGTAAACGAACAAACTCTGAGCAGACAGAAGGCCCCAAGCAAAGACGACGCAAAGTATGGTTAAGTTATTAAAACATCGGCCGGCATGTGCAGGGGGCTGGGGGCCGGGAGGTTTCTGCAGAAGTCGTTAGCATCCCGTGAGGGCTCAGCTATCGGGGGCTGCGCGCCCCAGACAGCTCGGCCTCTGCTCTCTGCCCCGCGAGGCTTTCCAGGGCTTGCTGAGTGATGTCAACGCCGAGTTTTCCCAAACTTCCTGGAAATTGGACAAGCAATTCACCAGAGACACAAAAAATTATCTGGGCCTTGGCCAACAACATTCTTCCGTGAAAACTGACTCTCGGTGTGCTTTTTATTTTTCTTAATTGGGTTTCTGCAATGTTAAAGATTTACAGTCCAGGAGACGAGTGAAATATAAATTTAGAGTACCAGTGGCAACTATGGAAACGGTCATCTTTTTAACCCCATGGTGGACACGATTTTTTTTTTTTTTTTTGGTCTTAGATAGAAATAGGTTGGTTTTAACGAGCCTCGGTCTATAATATATTCCCAAACTAACTCTTACTGGGGCTTGGAAAACAAATGTTTTGATCCAACAGGTTCAGGAGCGGAGTGTCATCTATGTGATTTTGCCTAAAGGGCACATTTCCTAAAGTGGGAGAGAAAAAGAAGAAAAACAAAAAAACAAAAAACTCACATTGTATTGGTCTCCAAAATCCAGTTCCCCCACCGGAGTCGCTTTGTGTGCCGTGTCATTCTGTTCTCCAGACACGTCTCGGCGTGAGCACTACACAGGAGCCAGGCTCGGCCGCCCCTGCCTCTCAGACAGCATCAGATTCTGGGTCATTAGTCGTGTCTGATGGCGGCGGCTCCTCACCCGCGTGGCCGGCCCGGCCTCCGGGAGCGGCTTTTTTTGGGGAGAGATTGCGGCTCCTTGACGAGCCGTTCCAGGCCCGGTGTCCCTGCGCGGAGACGGGGGTGGCGTCCCTTTCAGTGCAAGGAAAGGCCAGGTCCTGCTGTTCTCCTTGACCCTCCGACAAAATAGTCAGACGCCGTCGGCAAAAGACCCAAGTAATTAAAAGTATCCCAGGGTTATGGTGAAATAGGGCAAGTAGAGCGCGCTCCTGGAAACCGGCCCACTTTCAAAAGCGCCAGCTCTTTTGTGTGTTCTCTCTATTTTGTTTTCTCCTTTATTTCAATTTTTCAGGGCACAGTTTCCCCTCGCTGCCACCGCGCTGTGCTTCTACCCGGTCCGACGGTGGAGTGGCAGCGCCCTCATTACTGTGTCTCTAGTCTGGGGTCTCTCCAGCCCAGCCCCCAAGTCACCCCCTAACTCCTATGCTGTATTTGTTCCTCCTTTTATTTTGGTGCAAAAAAAAAATGAAATCTATCAATATTTTTTTCCCATCGTATACATTTTCTTGAACCTCGGAAAGAGGCTCAAATAGTACTCCACACAACCATTTGTTCACCCACCCATCCATTAAAAAAAAAAAAAAACACATTTATTTATTTACTTGAAAGGTAGAGTTACAGAGAGAGAGGGAAAGATCTTCCACCTGCTAACTCTCTCCCAAAATGGCCACCAACAGCTGGATCACAGCCAGGAGCCTGGAACGCCATCGGGGTATCCCGCGTGGGTGCGGGGCCCGTTTTCCGCTGCTTTCGCAGGCACATTAGCAGGGAGCTGGATTGGAAGTGGAGCAGCCAGGACTTGCCCATATGCAATGCCAGTGTCGCGGGTCGTGGCTTCACCCACTGTGCCACAGTACCAGCCCACTGTCCGTTATTTAAGCACAATACCTGGTACTACACCCGAAAGTGATTTGTAGTAATGGAATGTTACTTCGCCTCGAAAAAGCACTAGTTTTAAAAGTTGCAAAGGCAGTGAATCCATTTCCCCCAGTGGGGTTCATCCCATGACTGGCTCCTTGGGGTTGCAGGCTGGCTGCAGCGGTTCTGGGCACCCCTTCCACATCCAGCCACACGCACAGGCAGGAAAGAGCTCCATTGTTCCCTTCCATCTTGGGTCTTTGTTTTTTTTTTTTTTTTTAATTTTTTTTTTTTTGACAGGCTGAGTGGACAGTGAGAGAGAGAGACAGAGAGAAAGGTCTTCCTTTGCTGTTGGTTCACTTCACCCTCCAATGGCCACCGCGGCCGGCGCACCACGCTGATCCGAAGGCAGGAGCCAGGAGCCAGGTGCTTCTCCTGGTCTCCCATGGGGTGCAGGGCCCAAGCACTTGGGCCATCCTCCACTGCACTCCCGGGCCACAGCAGAGAGCTGGCCTGGAAGAGGGGCAACCGGGACAGAATCCGGCACCCCGACCGGGACTAGAACCTGGTGTGCCAGCGCCGCAAGGCAGAGGATTAGCCTAGTGAGCCACGGCGCCGTCCTCCACCTTGGGTCTTTGTAAGGAGGCTTCACCAATGCCCTCTCTGCTTTCCTAGCCTCTTTCAGAATCAGCAGCAGCCGTGTAGGGCTGGGGAACCTGCTTCCGGCCCAGGGCTATCTGGGTATTTATTACATCATTTGTGGGCCACACAAAGTGATCCGCTTGAAACGCGTGCTGTAGAGGAACTGGATTTCAAGTCCCGCCCGCAACTGCCTGGGCAGGGCCAGATCAGATGATTTCATGGTCCTTATGGGGGTCCATGGGCTGGACACGCTCCATCCCTGGTGTAGACGGTGATGAGCTTGATAAAGGACCCCAGGGTAAGAGTTAGAAGATCCACGTTCAACCCCAGAGTCACTGCTTCTTAGTGCAGTCAATGGCCCTACTCTGTAATCAAAGATCTCTGTCAACCATAAAGAAAGATGGAAATCCAAATGGTAGGTCAAGTGCATCTGATGGATGGCTGGGATTAAAAACAAACAAATAAACAAAAAAAACACTTTAAAAAAAATCCGAGTCCTCTGTGGCAGCTGCTTAGCTGTGGAGGTAGGACCCTTGAACTTGTTTCCGCATTTGCTCTGTCTCTCCTGTGGAGGGCACTGTGCATCGAATGTGGCTCTGTTGCTGGGTGTCATGTTCGCAACACACCTGCTGTTTGCAGATGGGTTCATGCACCACGGCTAGCCCTGGCAGGGGGGATGCTGACAGACTCCCAGGGAGTTGTAATGACATGGCCTGATGGTCCCGCAGTTGGTGACCTCTGATTGTCCTTTAGTGTCCCGGGGTGCACCAGGCCTTTGTGAAGGGACCAGAGCATCACCGCTCTCCCTGAAAGACAAGAAACTAGGATCTTGTTCCTTTTTCTGGGAAAGACTGAGTGGAGCGGCAGGGAGAGGAGTGGGGTGTTGGGCGGCCCCACGCCCTCCCATGCAGCTCATGGGGTAGGTTCGTGCTGGAGACACATGGACGGCCTGTGTGCTTGTCAGCAGAGCACGCTGAGTCACACACTTCCTGTCTCCAGAGGTGGCTTCCTCCTGCCCAGGGGTGTGTGTGTTGGGGTGACAGAGGTGGGGCGAGGCATGAGCTACCCACATCTGATCTCCGGCTCGTGCCCAGGGCTGGATTTGAGAAGGTCACAGTCAGAGCTGTGTTGCAGAGGGGATACAGAACCGCAGCTCTGGAGGGTGGGGGACCCAACTGGCTGTCCCAGAGCCGGTGGCTGCTGCCAGTGGAGGAGGCTCATGCGGAGAACTGCTGCTGGTGCCACCCACGGGGAACACCCAGGGAGACGCAGCAGGGGCCACGGCACAGGCCCGCATTGGCCTTGCACCCAGAGTCCTGAATGCTCAGTGGGTGTCTGTCTGCTTTCTTTCCTTCCTGCCTGCCTTCCTCTCTTTCTTTCAAGATTGTTCATTTATTGGAAAGAGCGAGAGCAAGAGTGAGAGTGAGAAAGAGAGAGAAGAGAGAGAAATATTTCATGCATTGGTTCATTCCCTAGATGGCTGCAACAGCCAGGGATGAGCCAGGCTGAAGCCAGGAGCCAGGAGCTTCATCAGGGTCTCCCACATGGGTGGCAGGTGCCCAGGGACTTGGGCCGTCTTCTGCTGCTTTCCAAGGCGCATTAGCAGGGGGCTGGATTGGATGCAATGGTGCAGGCAGTGGCCCCTCCCAAGGGGTTTCAGTCCACGCCGGATAAACTCCACCTCCCCTTTTCCCCCCTCTTCCCTGCCCTGGTGCAGGGGTAAGGGCCTTCTCCCTCTTCAGAGATGTTAGGGAAACCCATTTTGTGTGGAGCGCTCAGCCCGCGTGAGCGCCTCCATGTCCTGGAGCTGCGCCGGGCGAGGATGCAGCACGCCTCCGGGAGTTTTGCTTTTTAGCCAGACCTTGGAGGGGAGAGATGAGTTTTCCATCTGGCCCTGGACAGGGCCACGCTCAGCTGTGGGAGTGCGTCTCGGCCGGAAGCAGTGGGCTTCCTGTCTCCCCACCCAAGCCTCTGTGCCTCTGGGTGCACAGCCTTGGGCCGGCGACTCTGGGTTGCGATGCTGGTTATTGGTGAGCGTGAGAGAAGGCGCAGAAAGCACTAATGCAGGAGCCCCCAAAAATGCATGGTAACAAATCCTGGGTTCAGCAAGGACGGCCGTGAGTCACAGATGATGCGTGTCCATTTCCCGGGGCTTGGTGGGGGCTCCCTCCCAGGCCGGGCAGCACTGGGCACGGGAAGACCAGGAGCTCTCAGGCCACAACAGCATCTGCTCTGGAATCCGCCCGGGAACCTGCCTGGGTCTTCCTGGGACGCCTGGGATTTTGGGCGAATGCAGTCGCGAGGGCTCACCGTGGCACCTGCCTTTGACACAGCAGCCTGCACAGCCGTGATGCAGGCACCTGTGCAGGGGCAGGGCCTTCAGAGGGCAGAGGGAGGAGCTGCGCCCTGCTTGGCAGGGGGGAGGGGTGCCATGGAGAGGTGGGCTCACTGTGTAGGACCCAGCCCCAGCTGGAGGGAGCCCGGGAGCCGTGTACAGGAAAAGCCCCGGGAAGGGGTCCTCGCTCCGAGGCCAAGCTTGGGTCTCACAGCAGCAGGAGCTGGCCCCTGCCCGCTGGAGACCAGCTGAGGGGGCCAGTTCAGAAGGACTGACTGTCTTCTGGGTGCAGAGTCTCGACTTTGCCAGCCTGAGCTGCCTTACGGACATTAGACAAGCGAAGAACGCCGTGAATGGCAGCCACTGGCACACTGCGCTTCTCCCGGTCGTGGCCGTGTGGGATGTCCTGAAGGGTGGTTTATTTATCTTGGCACCCAGTGGTGGAAGGCAAACATGGTGACGGGACGAGGGGAGTGAGAGGCAGCAAACACAAGGCAAGAGAGCGGCTCTGACAGCCTGCGGAGTGCGCATCCCGGAGGAGGGAAGCCGGGCTAGGACCTCAGAGCCCACGGTCACTAAGATGCGATTGCGCACTCTGCAGCTGATGAGAGTGCGACTCACGCATCCAGCCTCACTCCCCGGGAGGCAGAGTGGGAACGTTACTGTGGCTGCAGGGACCATGTGGTCTGGCCCTGCTCCCCTTGCTGACCCAGTCCGCATCTTTACCCACTGCCCCATGACCAAGCCTCAAACCAATGGCAAGAATGCAGCTCCTGGTTCCACAGCTCTGGGCAGCCCTTCTGAGCCACCCCACGAGGCTGCTGTCATGCAATGCCAGCACTTATTTTTAACCTGTCCACTCTGTCCTCTTCGTGCTGTCCCGCTGTGCACATCCAGGCTTCTGCCTCCACCCTTGCATTCCCGGTGGTCTCACTTTCCCACTTAAATCCACAAAACAGTTAAGGGCAGCTCTGGGCTCACAGCAGGGTTAAGAGGACGGTACCCCTGGACCCTAGAACGTCCCCAGCAGCGCGAGACGGTGACGAGTTCACGTGGGCACATTGCTGACCTCCCGAGTCCATAGCTTCCACGAGGGCTCGTTCTAGGTGCTGTGTGTTCTGTGGGCCCGCACAAGTGTATCACGGCTTCCAGCCAGCACTGCAGCATCTTGCAGAGTTTTTCTCTGCCCTAGAGCGTCCTCTGTGCTCTGCCTGTTCATCCCTCCCTCCCTCCCTCCAACCCCTGGGGACTTCTGATATTTTTAGTTCTCTGTGGTTCGCCTCTTCCACAATGTCATAGACTCCCGGCTGGAATCCGGCAGCGTGCAGCCTTTTCACACTGGCTCCTGCCTCTCAGCGATCGGCATTGAAGATGCCTTCCATGTTTCTGGATGGCTGGATGGCACGTTTTCCTGTAACATGCAACAGTATTCTGGGGTCTCTTTGCACCACTGTCTATTACCCATTCACCTCCTGCCTGACTTGTGGTTGGTTACACGTTTAGGCAGCTGTGAATAAAGCTGCCCACGGCATCCACAGCAGGTCTCTGTGTGGACACGCTGTCAATGCACTTGTATAAATAGCACAGAGAACAGTTGCTAGATCACGGGGTCAGAGTCTTACTTATTTTGTAGCAAACTGCCTGCCTAACTGGCTGTAGAAATGACCGTGCCATTTCACATTCCCGCCACCAGGGCGTGAGCGGTCCTGCTCCCCAGCCTTGCCAGCATTCAGCGACGGCACCGTCCTGGGCTCTGGCCATCCCGGTAGGTGGAGTGACTCTCCTTGTTTTGTTTTGTGTTTCCACTGTGACATGTGCTGCGGAGCATCGTTTCCAGTGCTTATCTGTCATGGTTTCCCTTCCTGGGTGGGGCTTCTGGTTCAGGTATTTTACTCATTTTAAGTGGAGTTATTGTTGAGGCTTGAGAGTTCTTTGTATATTGTGGATACAGTAACTTCTCAGATATGTCTTTGGCAAATATCTCTTCATAATCTCGGTCTTCTATCCTCTTCCTCTGGACAGAGTCTTTGGTGGAGCAAAAGATTTTGATTTAAAAAGAAACCCACTTTATCAATTTTGACTTTATGCACACACCTATGTAAGAAGTGCCGTCCTCTGTCATACCCTGAGGTCACTTCCGTTGCCTCCTGTCTTGTCTTCTAAGAGTTTTTTTTATTATTTGACAGATAGAGCTATAGACAGTGAGAGAGAGAGACAGAGAGAAAGGTCTTCCTTTTCCATTGGTTCACCCCCTAAATGGCCACCATGGCTGGTGCTGCGCCAATCCGAAGGCAGGAGCCAGGTGCTTCTCCTGGTCTCCCATGGGGTGCAGGGCCCAAGCACTTGGGCCATCCTCCACTGCACTCCCGGGCCACAGCAGAGAGCTGGCCTGGAAGAGGGGCAGCTGGGACTAGAACCCGGTGCTCATATGTGATGCCGGCGCCACAGGCGGAGGATTAACCAAGTGAGCCACGGCACCGGCCCCTGTCTTCTAAGAGGTTCATAGTTGGCTTGCTCGGCTCCCGGTGGCCCTTCATCAGCTCAACCTTGTGAAGACCTTGACGGGTCAGGATGCGAATTGTTTGCCTTCTTTTCTCCTTGCGTGGCTTTGCTCGGCTGCCAGTGTTTATGTTGGTCTGTGTCTGGGCTCTCTGCTCCACCTGTCACTTCACCAACTCCACGCCGCCTTGACGACCGTAGCTTCCTGTGAGTCCTGAAGTTGGCTAACGTCAGTCCTCTGACTTCTTCAATACTGAGTGGGCTGTTCTGGGTTTTTGCCTTTCCACAGTGACTTTAGAACCAACTTGTTCATATCCACAGAATAACCAGCCAGGGGTTTGATGGAGACTACTTTTTAAAAAAAATGTTATTTAAGGTATACAAACTTCATGTATTTCATATATGCAAACGTAGGAATATAGTGATGTTTCCCACCCTGCACTCCCTCCCACCCACACCCCCACCCTCCTTCCTCCCCTTTCTCCTATTCCCACTCCTAATTTTTACAATGATCTACTTTCAGTTTATATTCATAAGATTAACCCTACATTAAGTAAAGAGTTCAACAAATAGTATGAGGGGAAAAATCACTCTTCTTCAACAGTAGAGACAAGGGCTATAAACACTCATCAATCTCAAGTGTCAATTTCTGGCCTATACATTACATTTTACATACTCCATCCGTCACCACAGATCACGGAAAGCATATGGTATTTGTCTGGCCAATTTCACTAAGTATAATGGTTTCCAGTTGCATCCATTTTGTTACAAAAGACAGGATTTCATTTTTTTATATAGTTGAGTAGTATTTCATAGAGTATATATATATATATATATGCCATAATTTCTTTATCCAGTCATCAGTTGGTGGACATTGGGATTGGCTCTATATCTTAGCTATTGATTGTGAGTTGAGCTGCCATAAACATGGGGGTACAGATAACTCTTTCATATGCTGATGTCATTTCCTTTGGGGAAGGAAATGGGCAGGACTTACCCTGTCTTTGCGGTTTTCCTTTAGTGTCTCAGCTCATCCTGGGGTATGGAACTTAAGAATGAAAACGCCTTTGCCCTTTGGTTGCTTCAAATGTGACTGATAATTACCGGTCATTAAATTTCCTTAGAAGTCTACAGAAAGTGGCTGCTTCTCATTTTTGTCTAGTCTTTTCTTTCTTTGATTGAGATATTCTGTATAACTCTGAGTAACAGAAATACCTTCTTCCCCTCTATTATTTATTTGGAAGGCAGAGTTACAGAGAGAGACCTTCCATCCAGTGGTTCACTCCCCAAATGGCCGCAAAGGCCAGGGCTGTAACCCTGAGCCAGGAGCTTCCTCCAGGTCTCCCACGTGGGTGCAGGGACCCAAGCCCTTGGGCCGTCTTCTGCTGCTTTCCCAGGCACGGTAGCAGGGAGCTGGATCACACGTGGAGCAGCGGGGTCTGGGATGCCGGCATCATGGAAGTGGCTTTTCCGGCTGTTCCCTCTAGAGACTTACTTGTCAGGACCTGCTGTGGGGTAAGGCTGAAAGAAGCGGACAAGGAGGACGTGTGTGACCCCATCGCAAGGCCCGGGCAGCCGTCTCCGCTGGGGGTCATGCCTGCAGAATGAAAACAGAACAGAACAGACTGGAGTTTTCCCAGCGAGGTGAGTTACACAGGAAGAAGTGTGACAGGCCGTTGGCTTGACTTTCTAAAAAGTCTACTAGAAAACACATGCTTTGTGATGTTTCTGGGTGATCAAATGGTTCGCTAAGATTGGAACTTCTGGTCCAAAAGGAGTTTCTCATTTTCACACAGAACAGACCAAGGAAACAGCATTGGTCTTGAATATGCGAATAAAATTCACATAGTTTGGGAAAAAAAGCTCTGATTTGTATGTTTATATATATATTTGTTTTGACAGGCAGAGTGGACAGTGAGAGAGAGAGAGAGAGAGAGAAAGGTCTTCCTTTGCCGTTGGTTCACCCTCCAATGGCCGCCACGGCCAGCGTGCTGTGGCCGGCATACCACACTGATCCGATGGCAGGAGCCAGGTGCTTCTCCTGGTCTCCCATGGGGTGCAGGGCCCAAGTACTTGGGCCATCCTCCACTGCACTCCCGGGCCACAGCAGAGAGCTGGCCTGGAAGAGGAGCAACCGGGACAGAATCCGGCGCCCTGACCGGGACTAGAACCTGGTGTGCCGGCTCTGCAAGGTGGAGGATTAGCCTAGTGAGCCGTGGTGCTGGCCTTGTGTGTTTATATTTAACCATTAATGTCATCTTTGTCCTTTTTTCCCAGACCATTTTTTTCTATTATTTCTTTTGTTTCTCTTGTGGCTGAATTTAATGTATGAGGGTGTTTCCAAAAGTTATGGAAAAGTGAATTAAAAAGATAATTGATCATGCAAAATATTTCAAAATTAATGCATAGGTCTTTTCGTAATACACATCTTCCACGGATTTTTAAAAATATGTCGATGCTGGTTATTTAATAATTTAAAGGGGGAGAGAGAGAGTCGGCCATCTGCTGGTTCACTCCCCAAATGCTCAGAACAGCCACCGCTGGGCCAGGTCAAAGCCAAGAGCTCAGAGCTCCCTCGGGTCTCCCGGGTGGGTGGTGGAGACCCAGACACTACAGCTAGCAACTGCACCTCCCAGAGTGCACTTCTTCAGGAGCTGGACCAGAGGCAGAGTAGTGGAGACTCCCGTCAGGCACCCCCGTGTGGGGTGTGGGTGTCCTCGCAGTGACTGACCAGTTCGTCAGACTCCCTGTGTTGATTCATTTCAAAAGCTTTTTGTCCCAGAATAAACTTTCCTTTTAATTCCATTTCCCCGTCAAAGGTACATGAGGGGACTAATGTCTACAGGCAGACGGTGGATTATAGCCCAAAGCCAGACCACCTCGTGTTTGGTTTATTTTGTAACATTTTAATAGCTACAAAATCGAAACCCTGATATTTCAAGGAACATTAGAATCACACCCAGCACATATTTCATTGCTCATACAGACAGTGTTCCTGGAAGAGTGGAGTGGCTTCGAGAGAGGCTCAGAGCCCCGAGGGTGTCCCAGCCGCTGGTCACATGGGCAGTGTGCTGACCCCTGGTCTGTGCCCTCCCCTTCATAGCTCAGAGTTCTGATCTCTGCCCTTTGTCTTTCATTTTATTTTCTCCCTAACAAATGGCTAAGAAGCAGATTTTAGAATTAATTGTAACATATTTTGCTTTTTTCCTTCTACATAGAGACCAGGGTGCAGAATACGCCCAGCAACAACAGGTCTGGAAAATTCTAGGTAGAAATCCCGGCTAACATTGGTTATACTTGAGAGAGGTGGTTTTTGAACCTTTGCAATCCCTTCTATTAATGCTATTTTACAAAATAGTATACAAAACATTCTGTCTCAGAAGTATCAGCCAGGTACTAGCAGCATGTAATGGAAAAACTTATACTATGTGATTTTTAAAATATTTCATTAATTCCTCTTCTCTACCCATTCAAACTGGACATTCCTCCTAATAACTTACATGGTTTTCTGATTTTTTTCTCTCTAAATACAGGCTAACCATTTTTACTCACTAGTGTGCTGGAGAAAGAAAAGAAAGAGAATAAAGTAATTATATCCAAAATTACCATGCGATGACAATTTAGGAATCCTTAATGAACCAGACATGGGTCAGCCACTATGCACTTGAGGAAGAGACACAGAAGGCGGATAACAGAGTTTTGGTGCTTGAGAATCAAAACCTATGTGTGTGTGTGTGGCGGGGGTGGCACTGGGTTAACACCCTAGCCTGCAGCGCCAGCATCCCATAGAAGTGCCAGTTCTAGTCCCAGCTGCTCCACTTCCTATCCAGCTCTCTGCTATGACCTGGGATAGCAGAGGAAGATGGCCCAAGCGCTTGGGCCCCTGCACCCACGTGGGAGACCTGGAAGAAGCTCCTGGCTCCTGGCTTCTGATCAGTGCAGCTCCAGCCATTGTGGCCATTTGGGGAGTGAACCAGCAGATGGAAGACCTCTCTCTCTCTCTGTCTTTCAAATAAAAAAAATCTGTTGGGGATAGGGAAAGGTTGGATACAAAGTAGAACCCCCGAACCAAAGAAAAACAGAAAAACCCCTTGCTGGTTCTGAGTTGAGTGGAGTAATGGAGGATGCCAACATTTTTAATCTTTTCACGTCCATCAGTGTATGGCCACAGGGAGAAATCTCGGACAACGTGGTTGACTTAAAGACCGAAGGTAGCTGCAGAAATATTCCTTGGTTGTGCTGCAGGAAGGAAATTCAGCTACCGTGGGCTCGGGCGCTAGGGGATTGACAGTTCCTATGAGACACAAGCCTCCTGATAGTGGTCCCTTTGGATACGCACCCGGAAGTGGGATTGATGCCGTGTGCGCCCACTCATCTACAATTGCTGACCAATGTCCAAAACGCGGTTTCCACAGTGGCCAGCGTGATTTGCATTCCCACCAGCAGTGCACAAGGCTTCTCCAGCAGCTGTTATCTTTCTAATAACAGACATTCTATTAAATGTTTAAAATGCATTTGAAAGGCAGAGAGACAGACAGGGATCTCCCATCCACTGGCTCGCTCCCCAGATGCTGGCCATAGCCAGGGTCAGGCTGGGCAGAACCAGGAGCCGGGAACTCGACGCGGATGTCACACGTGAGGGGCAGGGGGCCATCTTCTTACGCCATCATTCCTGCTCCCAGAGTGTGCGCTGGCAGGAAGCAGGGGCGGGAAGCGGAGCCAGGATGCGAAGCCAGGCTCTGTGACGTGGAATGCAGCGTCCCACAGGGTGTCATCGGCACCGTGCCAAGCGTCCGCCCTGACAGAAGCCCCTGGAGCAGTCAGGGGTCAGGCGGCGGGGCTGTTGATCAGCCTGATTTAATCATTTTGCATTCTAAACACATGGCCACAGAACATCGCACTCCATAAATACATGGGTTTATTTTTTGTCAACACAACGTACGATCTTAAAAAACAAAGAGACTGAAGCAAACAAACAAAAAAGGCCCAGCTGCAGCTGTGACCTGCTCACTCCCTTCATTTCACAATAAAATCTCCAGATGAGAGCTCCGAGTCTCAGCACACACGCGGATTTGGCTGTCGAGAGTGAGGATTAACAGCACGACACTTAAAAACCATTCCCAATCGCAAAGCTGCTTTCTAAGTTCTCCCGCCTCTCGGGGGACAGTTTGGTGATTAATAAACACCGCTTCTGCTGGCTGCGAGAGCCGGCGTAATCAGATAAACAACTTCCAGCGTGAGGACACACCATCTGGGTTCCGGCTTTCCAAACTTATCGGGCTCCCGGTCGTCTTGGGCTAGCTAACCTGGAGGGGTCAACCTTTTATCGCTAATCCCCCCACGATGCCCGGCCCCAGTCAAATCCTGACTTTGGACCTGGGCTTCCCGAGGCTTTGGGCAGATTTGCCTCTGCCTTGTGCGTTCCTGGGCACTGTGGTGTTTTCCTTGCGTGGTCGCAGCCCTGTTTGTGCCAAAGCAGGGACAGGACAGGCTGGGGGCCCTGCTCTGTATTTGTGACACAGTCGGAGAGACTGTCAGCGCTGGGTAGAAGTTCCCAGAGCAGGGCCAGAAGCATCTGCCTGTGACTGGGCTGGGAACAAGATGTCAAGAATCTGGGCTTGCACTTGGCATGTGCGTCCCGGCCACCAGTGGTTCTATCTGTACTGTCGCATGTTTTGAGCGGGGTACTCCTCCTGTGTCAGCGTTTGGAGCCTCCATCTTGCCCTGAGGCTCACGGAGTGAGAGTCCTTTCTCGTGGAACAGGCACCTAATGGATTAGGCTGAGTCTACGGATCAGGACGGGTACATGATGGCCACGTCTACAAATCAGGGCACGTCAATGGGGACCGAGTATGCACATCAGGATGGGTAAACTTGACTCTGAACGCTCACCCTGGTGGAGTAATCCACTTCCTGGCGGGTTGCCCTGTGGTGGGCAGGAGACCAACCTGTCTAGTCAGCTTGTGAATTCTGGTGGGATTAGTACCCAGGTGCAAGGTACCTGTACTGTGGATCAGAATTACCCAACGTCATTACGGAATGCAGAGGAGTTGTAAGTCTACCCGCATCTCCTCTGATTCCTCTCCCCCTCATTGATTTGTTATAAATTAATCTTTCTTGTGCTGACGAGACATCGGCTGCACGTGACTCTGAAAAATGTCCCTTCTCCCAGCGGTGCGTGGCCCCACGTTTGATGGAGAATACAGAGTGGGCCTCACACCTGCCAACTTGACCTTCTGTGTCTTCACACCCGTCCACTTGTGCCCATTGTGCTCTGCCCTCCGTGCTGCCACCTTGCTGCTGGTCAGGCAGGACGGGGGTGGGGTGCAGCCTCCGAAAGGAGGGACCCTTCGCAACGACTTCCACCCTGCACTGCGGTCATCTTCGAGAAAAGCAAATCTGACCAGATCGCCTCTCTGCCTACAGCCCCTCGACCTCTCCCATTGCCGTCAGAATTCGGGAGAACACCCCCATCACTCAGTTCTCGGAGGCCCCTCCCTCGTGCGGTGAATACTTTCCGAGTGCCTTTAACAACGGTTCTTCGGGCTGGCTCCTTCTGTTTGAAAAATAATTTTTTACACATTTATTTTCACTTACTGGAAAGTATGGGAGAGAAAGCGCTTCCGTCCACTGGTTCATTCCCCAGACGCCCACGACACCTGGGCCAGGCTGAAGCCAGGAGCTGGGAACTTCATCCAGGTCTCCCACGGGGGTGGCAGGCAGGGACACAGGACATGAACCATCACCAGCTGCCTTCCACGCGGTGCCTTAGCAGGAAGCTGGAATCAGAAGTGGAGCTGGGGCTGTCTCCCAGGCACTCCGAGATGGGGTCTGGGTGCCCCACGCGGTGACTTAACTGCTGTATCAGACGCCTACCCCTCGATGCCAGTTCCTATATAGAATTTCAGTTGTAATTCCATTTGTCTATTTTGCTCTTGTTACCTATGCTGTTTGGATCAAATTCACAAAATCCTTGCCCAGATCAGTAGTGTGTGTTTTTCCATCTGTTTTCTTCAAGGAGTTTGTAGTTTCCAGTCTTACGTTTAGTTGGAATTGAATTTTGTGCATGGTGTGAGATAAGGGTTCAATTCCAGACGATCCTTTTCTGAATGTGATTCTTAGTACTCTGTTCAAAATTAATTGAAGGTACACACTTTGGTTCATTTGGGGGCCCTTTATTCCGGTCTGTTGATTGATGTGTTAAATCTTTCTTTCCTTTTTTGCCCACGTCCAGTTGTTTTAATTGTTATAGCTTTGTAGTATAGTTTGAAATCAAGTAATGTGACATCTCCAGTTGTGTTCATTTTGCTGGCGATTGCCTTGGCTATTTGTCTTCATGTGTGTGTGGTTCCATATGACTTCCATGATCGCTTCTTCTATTTCTAAGAAACACTGATATTGAAATTTTACACTGAGCCTTTTGATTGCATGGGCACTTCAGCGATACTAACTCTCACAACCCATGGACCTGGCATATCTCTGCATTTCTTTATGTGTTCCTCAGTTTCCCCCATCTTACTGTTTTCAGTGCATGTGTGTTTCATCTCTTTGTTTAAAGTCTTTCTAAGTTGGGGTTTTTTTTGTTTTTTTGTTTTTTGTTTTTTTGTTTTTTTTTTTTTTTTTTTTTTTGACAGGCAGAGTGGACAGTGAGAGAGAGAGACAGAGAGAGAGGTCTTCCTTTTCCATTGGTTCACCCTCCAATGGCCGCCGTGGCCGGCGCACCGCGCTGATCCGAAGCCAGGAGCCAGGTGCTTCTCCTGGTCTCCCATGGGGTGCAGAGCCCAAGTACCTGGGCCATCCTCCACTGCACTCCCTGGCCACAGCAGAGAGCTGGCCTGGAAGAGGGGCAACCGGGACAGAATCCGGCGCCCCGACCGGGACTAGAACCCAGTGTGCCAGCGCCACAAGGCGGAGGATTAGCCTAGTGAGCCGCGGCGCCGGCCCTGAGTTATTTTTAATAACTGCAGCAAATGTGGCTGTTGTTCTGGTGTCTTCTTCATGTGGTTCGTTGTTAGTTGATAGAAATACTGCTAATTTCAGCACGCTGGTTTCTGTGCCCTGAGCCTTGACTGTATTTCATTATTAGTTCAAGCAATTTGTTGCAGACTCTAGGGTTTTCTAATACCCGTCACACGGTGGTGATTTTACTGCTTCATTTTCTGTTTGGATGCCACCTCTTTCTTCCTCTTGCCTGATGCCTCTGACAAGATCTTCCAGCACTCTGTTGAGTGTAAGCGTTGAACGTGAACCCTGTTGCGGATCACAGACGAAGGGCTTTCTGTGTTTCACTATTGAGTACTGGTTAGCTCTCAGTGTCTCATATTTGGATTTTATTTATTTATTTATTTTTTTTTTGGAGCACATCTCTCCCATACCTAATTTGGTGAGTATTTTTCTCATGAAAAGATATAGAGTTTTGTCTCATGTTCATATAATTTTGTCTCTCATTCTGAAAATGTGTGCATCACACTTCTGATCTGCAAATGTCAAATCACCTTCACATCCCAGAGATAACTCTCATTGGCACAACTGCCTCTTCACGGTCAGTGATCTTCTCAACGTGCTGTTGAACTTCAGTTACGGGTATTCTGTTAAGGGCTTCGCATCTACACGTTTTGCAATGCCCTGTCTGGCTTTGCCATCGCGTAGTGATGGCCGTGGACGGAGTCTGGAGATCTGTCATGTCTTCAGCTCTCTGAGTTGGAGAGCGATTGGTGTCCGCTGTGGTAGAATCAGCAGTGAAGTCATCAAGTCCTAGGGGTCTCAGTGGGAGACCTTTATGGATTCAGTCTTAGTCATTACTGGTCTGTGGAGATGTTCTCTTTCTTCATGGTAGATGAACCTATTTCTTCTAGGTTATCCAATTTCTTGTCCTATAATGTTGGTGGTAATCTTTTAGATCCTTTCTATTTCCACGGTACAGTTTAATTTCTCATCCCTTCTGATTATTGTTGACTTGGTTCATCTTTACAAAGGGAAACCCTTAGTTTTGTTGATCTTTTGTCTTTCTGGTCTACCTGCCACTTGTTTATGCTCCATCATTTCCTCCCTTCTGATGATTTCCATCTTTGTTCTTTTGTCTACTGTTCCTTGAGGTATGATGTTCATTTGAGGTTTTTCTCTTCTTTTATTCTTTCCTTTTCTTTGATGTAGCCATTGTCGGTATTAGCATTTTTCTTAGAGCGATTCCTGCTGCAGCCCATAAGTCTCGGAATGTTATTTTTTCCATTTTCATTTGTCTTAATATATTTAAAAATTCCATTTTAATTTCTTCACTGACTCATGTTGTTTAACTGCCATGTATTTGTGAATTTTCTGAAATCCCTGCTGGTCCTGACTTCCATTTTCATGCCGTTGTGGTTGGAAAAGGCATTTGATGTGCTTTCAACCTTTTTACATCTGTCGAGACTTGTGTGGTGCCCTGCCTTTGACCAGTCCAGGAGAATGTTCTGAATGTGCCAGAGAAGAAGGACTCGGTGTTGTTGCTGGCGGGAGTGCTCCCCAGATGTCTGCCGGGTGCCTCGGTCTGTAGCACTTCTCAAGTGAGTGTGTCTGAAGAGTTTCCTATCTGGATGGTCTGACCACTGGGGGAAATGTGGTATTGAAGTCTGCTACTTATTGTATTGCAGTCCATTTTCTCTCCAGGCTCTGTAATAATTCGTTCACACATTTAGGTGCTGTGCTGTGTGGTCCATATGAGTTCACAATTGTTGTATCTTTTCTAAATTCTTTTTTTAAAACTTTTATTTAGTAAATATAATTTTCCAAAGTACAGTTTATGGATTACAGTGGGTTTTTCCCCCCCTTAACTTCCCTCCCACCCGCAACCCTCCCATCTCCCGCTCCCTCTCCCATCCCATTCACATCAAGAATCATTTTCAATTATCTTTATATACAGAAGAGCGATTTAGTATATATTAAGTAAAGATTTCATCAGTTTGCACCCACACAGAACATAAAGTGTAAAATACTGTTTCAGTACTAGTTATAGCATTAATTCACATTGCTAAATTCTTTATTACTTAATGAACTTCTTTTTCTGACATAAATACAGTGACCACTGCTGTCTTCCAGGGTCCATTGCTTGAATTATCTTTCTTCCTCCCTTTACTTTCAGGCTTTTTTTTTAAAAAAAGTATTTATTTTACTTATTTGAAAGAACGAGAGAGAGAGAGAGAGAGAGAGAGATCTTTCTCTATATATCTTACATCTGCTGATTCACTCCCCAAATGGCAGCAATGGCCAGGGCTGGGCCAGACCAAAGCCAGGGGCCAGGAGCTTCTCCTGGGTCTCCCACGGGGGTGCAGGAACCCAAACACTTGGGCCATCTTCTACTGCTTTCCCAGGAGCATTAGCAGGGAGCTGGGTTGGAAGTGGAGCAGCTGGGACTCGAACCTGCACCCATATGGGATGCGGTATTGCAGGGCCGTGGCTTCTCCCTGCCGGCTCCTGGGCTAGTTGTATCAGTAGAAGTGACCAGAGTTTTTTGTATAGAACATACAGTTGGTCTTCTGTTTTGCACAGTTAATATCTCTTTATTCTTATTTGATAACTTAACCCGTTTTCATTTTAGATAAGGATGGGCAGGTGAGGAATTACAGCTGTCATGGTGTTTGCCGGTCTTTGTTGTAGACTTGTTGTTAGTTTCTTCTCTCGTAGCCTGAATTCTTTGTTTTGTAGTGATTCCTTTGAATCCTTTCTCTCTGTGCTTCGTGCTTCTGCTTAAGATGTTGATTTGTGGCTACCGTTAGGCTAACACAGAATATTTTTTTATAACAGTTTGACAATGGCTTAATTTTGATGGCACGCCACATCTCTGTATTTTTTCCACTCCACCCATGTTTAGCATTTTGGTGTCAAGAATCGACATCATTTTGTAATGTGTTTTCCTCGACAGCTTGTTTTCCTTAGAGCTGTTGTCAGTGATTTTGTCTCTGGGTCCTTGCACCAGGGATACAATCACGTCGCACTCCATAACACAGTCCTAGCGTGTTCTGAATGTGACTCTGTTTGTCTGAGGCCCTTGAGTATTGGGTACTCCACGGTATTACTCGGCTGCCTTCTGTCTCAGCTTAGAGCAACTCCTGCAGGGATTCCTGCAAGGCGGGTCCAGTGCTAATGGCCGCCCTCAGCTCCTGTTGTCTTGGGAAGTTTGCATTTCTCCCTCATTTCTGAAAGACAGCTCCTGTCGGCTGGCAGCGGGTTTTCCTTTCTCCACTAATGTTCTGGGCATATCACTACACCGTCTCCTGGTGCACGGGGAGTGTGCCGAGAGCTCTGTTGACGGACACACTGGAGACGGTCACTATTTAGTCTAGCCCGTGATGCTGGACGGGCCAGCTGGTGTCCACCCTGGGCAGGCCGAGCTTCCTGTGGTTTCGCTGCTGAACCGGGCGGCTGCTTGTGCTGTGATATGGGTGGGGCCCTGCTGTCTGGCACAGCCGCTGGCTGAGCTCTGCCGCCAGGCAGGCTGCTCACCAGGCGTGGATCAGCCGGCCTGGCTGCTAGCTCTGCTACTGGGATCTGTGGTTGGGCAGGGATGCAGGCTGGGCTCTGAGTGTGGGCAGAGCTGCCGTCTTGGAGGAACTGTGTGGCGCGTCAGGCTGAACTGAGTGGCTGTTGGACCTCCTGGATAAAGTGTGCCTAATCCCTGTGTTTGTACAAAATTCGTGGCGGTGGAACCCTCCGTGCCGGGACTTATTTTGCCGAATGGAGCCACCGCTTGACTTGACTTCTTGGGCTGAACAAGCCCTTCTCTGAAATGGAGGGAAGAGGCCGTCTCCCTGCCTGGCTCGGGTCACTGGGGTGGGCCCTGAGGCCGCACGCGGGGCCTAGCCACTCGTCAGGTTGAACTTCCTACCATGGTTCTAGCGGTCCGTCCTGTGAGTGGGCTGTGCGAGTGCCCAGTGCCTTCCACCAGTGCCGCAGCAGGCAGGAGCGCAGAGCAGGGGGCCGGGCGCTGGTCCCTGTGTGCTTTTCCTCCTTGCTTTGCTTCTGCCTGACCCTGGGTCATCCGGCCTTGAGTGTGCCCACACGCGGAGACCGGAGTGGGCTTTCCAGGGGAAGCTGGAAGATCGCCTTGCCTCCCCTTCCCCCCTGTAGAATTGATGAGCCCTGGAGAATCCTCTCTGTCTGGACTTGGGGGAAGGGGAGGAGTGGCTGGGTCAAGACGAAGCTCTTCTTCTTGTACCGCTAGTTCAGTTTCCATTCACTTCTGTGGACCACTCACATGCGTTGTTTTTTTAAAGATTTATTTATTTATTTGAGAGGCAGAGTTACAGAGAGAAGGAGAGACAGAGAGAGAGGTCTTCCATCTGCTGGTTCCCTCCACAAATGGCTGCAATGGCTGGAGCTGCATTGTTCTGAAGCCAGGAGCCAGGAGATTCTTCCTAATCTCCCATGTAAGTGTGGGGCCCAATTACATGGGCCATCTTCCACCGCTTCCCCAGGTCATTAGGAGAGAGAAGGATTAGAAGTGGGGCAGCCAGGACTCGAACTGGCATCCTTATGGGATCCCAGCATGCAGGCGGAGGCTTAACTTGCTATGCCACAGCACCAGTCCCCACCCACACATCGTGGGCCCCTCTCCAAGTACTAAGATTCTCAGAGAGCTGTCCCGGTGCGTGGATTGGCACCAGCTGGACTGTGTGTGTATCTGAGGTGAAGACAGAGACTTCTTACCCTGCCGTCTCCTTGAAAGGCTCATTCCTCATTACAGATCCATATCCCCATTCTCTACCTTCCCCTGCAGTCTCTGTCTATGCCTTTGTGTTGCCTTTGATGCAATTTCCCCAGTTAATTTCCCATTCATTAATCTTTTCTTCAATGGTATCTAACCAGTTAATTAGTTTCTTTATCAGGGTTTAAATTCTTCCATTAGTAATGTATCAAACACGTATTATGTACATACAATTTCTATATATCTTATTTGCCTTGATGGCTCTGATAATCTTGATATTTTGGTTGCATTTTGTTAATGAATCTTCAGTTTGAGCAGGACACAGTGGCGCTAGCTCTCTTCTTTCCACTTGACATTTTGTGCCTGTAGGTTTTTTCCCTACATGTGCGTTTCCATGGGGCTGCTCGGCTTCCCCCACGTGTGGCTGAGTTCCAAGAGTCTGCAGAGGCAGAAAGTGGAATTTTCCCACTCCACAAGGTGAAGCCCCCAACTGGCACGGCATCCGCTCCGTTGGTTTACGCTGGCCAGGCAGCGAGAGCCAAGATTCTGGGAGAGGACTTTGACTCTACCTCTTGTTGGGAGAGATGCCTAAAAAAATCTCATAGGTGCACAGATATCCTGTTCCTTCTAGACTTGAAAATATGAACAAAAAAGTAAAAGAGTCAAGGATTCTTAAAGAAACTTAAAATGGACCATCAGAATTGCAAAAGCAGTGTTTGGACTGCTGATTTTGGGGCCAGTGCATACACACTGATGTTTGTAATTCTCTGTGACTTTATCATTGTAGGAGGTTGTGTTTATGCAACACGGTCTCCTGTTCTTAAAGCATTAGTGTTCAGACGCTTGTCATAAAATTATTTTACTTTCACCCAATCACAAGGATTTCAGCATCCCTGGGAACTCATTGGGTGTTCGCTCCTCAGTAGGAGAAGTGTCCATAAGTAGTGCAATGCAGGCTCTCAAAAAGCAACAAAGATAATTGGAGCGTAAAACCCAGTTTCTGTAGCGCACTCCCTGTAAAGTATCTACATCCTTGCCACTAGAGCTATTTGGCACAGAAGAGTACCGTGAAAAGTGTTAGTGGTACGGTTTCTCCCAGGCAGTTCCCTTAAGGTCTTTGGAGGGAATGAATTTCTATCCAGATGGAAGTTCCCAGTTTCTGTCTAGTGTGTCTCCCTTTGCAGCCAGTCTCGTGAGTTGAGGTTCAAGTGCTACACGCAGCTCGGGCAGGTCGTCACGGAAGATGACTTTGCCGTTGTCCGGCTGCCTGGAGCATGATGAGGGCAGGCGACACAGGACTTCGGTGTGATCCCAAACTGAGCACGCTGCGAAGGGCCCTCTAGACGTGACCCACACATAGCTTCCCACAGGGCTCCCGTCAAATGATGACCAAAACCTTTTAAGTCCCAAATACGTGCAAAGGATTCGCAGTTTGGCTTTGCCTTGTGCTTTTTCTTCCCTTTGAAGGTCAGCATAGTGTCATCATTGTTGCTTTCGGAAGCTGCAAACACACAGAGAACCTGGACATATGGAATAATCAAGCTTCTGGTGGACGAGTTAATCCCCCGAAACCTGAAGACTTAAAAGGCAAACTTTTGGCATCTTTTCAGCTAGACTTGGAGGCATCAGACTAAATGGATCTTAATTTTGATGCATGGCTATAAATCGAATCAGGAGGACTATTTGTGCGTGTTATAAATTATTGGTGAACGCGGCACGACAAGCAGTCTGCATTGTGCATTGAAAACCCACACTCAGGTATTCAGAAAGAAATACTAGGACTTGTCCTGGGCTCACTGTCTGAGCATTCTTTTTCCAGGGGAAAAGAAACCCCCATTTCCCATATGCTAACCTACCCAGGTACAAAATAATTCTGCAGACACACTGACATACGACCCTTCTCCTTACACAGTGACACCATTGTCCCGGTTGTTTCTGTTTGACGTTCAATTCCGCGTCTTTCACGCTGGTCCTCTCACATAACTCTTTGCTTAATCTAACATCCAAAGCCGATCGAGTTCAAGGTAAAACTGTCTCTTCAGTTTCTCAATACTTTGCTTGGCTGTGACTCCCCGTTCGTCCTTTCTTGCACCTACGCATCCTAAATTCTCTTTATTTGTCCTATGTGTGTTATTTTAATTTTTTAAAGATTTATTTATTTACTTGAAAGTCAGACTTACACAGAGAGAGGAGAGGCAGAGAGAGAGAAGTCTTCTGTCAGCTGGTTCACTCCCCAGATGGCTGCAACGGCCGGAGCTGCGCTGATCTAAAGCCAGGAGCCAGGAGCTTCCTCCAGGTCTCCCACATGGGTGCAGGGACCCAAGGACTTTGGCCATCTTCCACTGCTTTCCCAGGACACAGCAGAGAGTGGATTGGAAGTAGAGCCGCCGGATCTTGAACTGGCGCCCATATGGGATGCTGGCTCTTCAGGAGTTCTGTTAGGCAAAACAAAGCGTCGCGTTTTGGTTCTGTTTGGTTGGTCCTTTTCCAGAATGCGTTTCCGTGTGGGATGAGTGCCGGCTGGTACCACTGCACATTCCCAATCAGCCCCACATCGCTGTATTCTGGAGATGAGGAAACCGAGCCTCCAGGCATTTGAAGCCACACAGGGGGTTAAGTCTTGGGCCTGACTTCAGAATCTTTGTCCACTTTGCTAAGTCAGCTTCGCCACTCTTCGGCGTGCCTTGCCTTCTTTGGCTCATCTTCACCCCCTGGTTCCTTAAACAGGTGAGATTTCTCTTCTCTTCTCTTCTCTTCTCTTCTCTTCTCTTCTCTTCTCTTCTCTTCTCTTCTCTTCTCTTCTCTTCTTTTGACAGGCAGAATTAGACAGAGAGAGAGAGAGAGAGAGAGAGAGAGAGAGAGAAAGGTCTTCCTTTGCTGTTGGTTCACCCTCCAATGGCCGCCGCGGCCGGTGCACCACGCTGATCTGAAGCCAGGAGCCAGGTGCTTCTCCTGGTCTCCCATGGGGTGCAGGGCCCAAGCACTTGGGCCATCCTCCACTGCACTCCCGGGCCACAGCAGAGAGCTGGCCTGGAAGAGGAGCAACCGGGACAGAATCCGGCGCCCCGACCGGGACTAGAACCCGGTGTGCCGGCGCCACAGGCAGAGGATTAGCCTAGTGAGCCGCGGCGCCGGCCGAGATAATTTCTTACGCGGTCTCCTGAGCAGAAGAATGTGAGAGAGAAGCTCGCAGGCAGGCACTTGGTGCAGCAGCTCAGACTCCTCTGGGGGTCTCCACAGCCTGAATCAACATTCCAGTGCGGGAGTCCTGGCTCCGCCTCCCCTCCAGCTTTCTGCTGATGCACACCCAGGGAGGCGGCAGGGAACCGCCCACATGTTTGGATGAAGAGATCCGATGGATGTCCTGACGCCTGCTTCTAGTCCAGCCTGGCCTGGGGCTGTCGCGAGCGTTTGGGGAGTGAATCTGCAGATAGGACGTCTGGAGAGTGTAGGAGGAGGGACAGGGCAGAGCCAGGCTCTGAACTGTGACGCATTTGCAGCAAAAACCTCAGCTCACTGCATGGGCTACTTTGGAGCCAACTCCATTTCATTTCACCTTGAGGCAAGCAAGCTGGGTGCATACAGGCCGGCTATGAGTCACTGGCCATGGGCTCTCACCAGAGAGGAGCAATAAGGTAGGGCAAGGGTCTCCTTCCATTGTGTTTTAAATATTTATTTATGTATTTATTTGCAGGGTGGAGTTACAGACAGAGAGAGGGAGAGACAGAGAGAAAGGTCTTCCATCTGCTGGTTCACTCCCCCAAATGGCCGCAATGGCCAAAGGTGGATCAATCTGAAGCCAGGAGCCAGGAGCTTCTTCCAGGTCTCGCGTGTGAGTGCTGGGGCCCAAGCACTTGGGCTGTCTTCTACTGCTTTCCTAGGCCATTAGCAGGGAGTTGGATCCACAGTGAAGCAGCCGGGATTCGAACCAGTGCCCATTTGAAATGCTGGCACCGCCGGCGGAGGCCCAGCCTACTACTCCATAGCGCCTACGCCATGGTGTCTCCTTTCAACAGTGAGCGGTCAGTGACCAACACTCCTGGGTGCCTGGGGCCCTGGCTGCCTCAGTCAGCAAGGGGACTCCCAGCATCCGGGCTCATCCCTCCCTCTGCCCCGGCCCAAGTCTCCTTTCATCCTCTCAGATGGATTGCCCAAGTTCTATTCATTTCTTCTGTTGTTGCCTTCGGGGTGTGTGTGTGTGTGTGTGTGTGTGTGTGTGTCTGCATCTGAGCCAGATTTCGGAAGAGGGCCGGGGCTGGGAACCTCCGTCGCCACCCCGGCAGTGGCTGTGACATGGTGCCGCAGCCCCGGACGGGGCATCGCTGGGCCGTCCATGACCAGTCTCTCTTAGGAAGGGACAAAGAGGTGAAGTCAACTCTGGCTGCTTCCTGTTGAAATCGGAGCTTGGGTGGCTCTGAAGCGGCCCCCAGGCGAGGATTCTTTGGCTCAGAGGCCAGACGCACTGATTTTCAGCGTCTGTTTGATCGGCTGGGGAAAGTGCCGAGGCATTTTCTCACCTGTCTCTAGTGTCTCCACCGGCGCTTGAAGCAGCGGTCGGTTATTTGCACTCCAATTTAGCAGGTAAATTTTATTTTCACACATGCTCAAGACGGAGAACCTAGGACAGTCCTCATAACCCCATCAAACTGAGACAGGTTTGGGGTTTAACGAGACAAACGGCTGCATTGCTAATTAGTGAAGACGGGGAGACCTCAGCTAACTCAGCTAATTTAATTATTCCACCAGACCAGGAAGTTTCCTCCGAAGAAACTCCCATTCGGGTATCTCCGGATTTCTGTGACATCGCAGGGGGAGAAGCGCTTCCTCCAGCAGTGGGGGAGAGGCGGAAGGAGGTCCCGGGTCCCCGGGCTCTGCGTTCTCTCCTCCTGTGCTTACGGAGGGTCCCTCACACTGTATGCACCACCGCTCCCAAAGGATTTGATCTGAATACAGACCTACCATATGACCCAGCCTTCCCGCTCCTGGGAATTGACCCAAACCAAAGGAAACCAGCATATGAAAGAGAGATCTGTACCCCACGTTTATAGCAGCTCAATTCACAACAGTGTAGATATGGAATCGACTCAGATGTCACCAACTGAAGACTAGATAAAGAAATTATGGTATATAAACTATGGACTACTACTCAGCAGCACAAAACAAAAAACAAAATCCTGTCTTTTGCAACAAAATGGATGCAACTGGAAACCATTATACTTAGTGGAATAAGCCAGTCCCCAAAAACAGATGTCATATATCTTCCCTAATTAATAGTGTACCTAACTTGTAATGTATTAGAGTGAAATGGAAGTTTTGAGATTCGATGATTGAGTACAGCCCTTGTCTCTCCTGATGAGAATCAGTGTTTTTATTATTTTTTTTCTTCTGCATACTATTTGTTGAACTCTTTACTTAGTGTAGGGTAACCTTACAATCATTGAGTAAACTGAAAATAGATCTTTGTAAAAATTAAGAGTGGGCATGGAGAAGGAGGAGGAAGAAAGGTTGGAGCGTGGGCAGGAGGGAGGGTTGGAAGTATCACTATGTTCCTGAATCTGTGTATATGAATACATGAAACTTGTATACCTTAAATACATGTTTATAAATTAGGGACAAACCTGCAGTTCTTTTCTAAGCAATATGAATGGACTTTGCACGAATGAAAATGAGAGTCGTTGAGGGTGGACACTGAGACACACATCGGCCGTCACACAGCTTGGTGTGGTTAGTCGGCCCCTGACATAGGACGGCGCCGCTTGCGGTTTTCAGTTTTGCCAGAGCGCAGAAGCAGCATGTTCTCGGCGTGGCCCCTGCTCCCCTCTTGAGCCTGATTTTCCGCCAGGCTCGCCACCTGTGCTGCCTTCCTCTCCCATCACGCTGCTTTTCAGAGGAGGTTCTTGACGGCTTCTCTCGCAGCACTGGACTCCGAGGGAGCCGGACCGCCAGGCAGCCAGGAGCAGCCTGATCCAGAGCCGGAAGCATGCACTGCACACAGCTATGCGCTGCTCTCCTGCGTCCTGGACACGCCCCTGACCCTGCTGGAAAAGCCCTGGCAAGCTGCGCCCACCGGCCCCTTGACTTGGCACAGGTGCCTATAGCTGGCTGCTGAACAACTCCCTCTTGAGACGTTATTTGGTGACGCCCCGAGGAGATGGACCGTTTCTGTCCACTAACGCAAGAGGTTGAAGATAAGTGTGTTGTCTAATGCATACTTTTTCATTCATTTAATTAAGCTTCTTTTTTAAAAAGTTATGTTTGTGTATTTATTTGAAAGGCAGAGTTACAGAGAAAGAAGGAAAAACAGAGGGGAGAGAGAGAGGGAGAGAGAGAGAGAGGGGGAGAGAGAGAGAGAGAGAGAGAGAGAGAGAGAGAGAATCTATGCAGGTTCACTCTCCAAGTGGCCACAACGGCTAGGACTGGGCCTGGCCAAAGCCAGGGGCCTGGAGCTCCACCCTGGTTTCCCATGTGAGTGGCAGGAACTCCAGTACCTGGGCCACCTTCTGCTTTCCCAGGCTTAGTAGCAGGGAGCTGGATCAGAAGTGGAGCAGCCGGGACACGGACCTGCGTCCATACGGGACGTCAGCATCGCAGGCAGCAGTTTAACCTGCCCTAATGAAATTTCTGCGGAGAGATGTTCTTTCCTTGTGCTCTTAGTTCATTCAGGCAAGTCAGCAAGACGCTGTACTCACTCCTCTTCAATGAAGAGCTAAGTTAGAGATGTCCTCTGTAGGTCATTGTTTTCTCTCTCCAGCTCTAATTCTATGCAAGTAAATTCTGTAGTTTTACCATGCCAGATCGTGCAGATTTTTTAAAGGATTTATTTATTTGTTTTAAAAGGTAGAGTTACAAAAGGAGAAGGAGGGACACAGAGAGATCTTCCATCCACCGGCTCGCTCCCCTGATGGCTGCAATGGCCAAGGCTGTGCCAGGTCAAAGCCAGGAGCCAGGCGCTTCATCCAGGTCTCCCACGTGGGTGCAGGGACCCAAACACTTGGGCCATCTTCTACTGCTTTCCCAGGCACATTAGCATGGAGCTGGATCAGACGTGGAGCAGCTGGGACACGAACCAGCGCCCGTACGGAATGCCGACACTGCAGGCTCTGGCTTTACCCCGCTTAGCCACAGCGCCAGCCCCAGGTTCACAGATTTATAAGAATTTTAGCATACTACTTTCTATCGAAGGTTCCCCTGCAGCCTGAGCGTTTGGTGTGGCTTGACCTTGCCATGTCACATGGTCCCAGAGAAGCGTCCCCTATGGCCCAGGAGAGCACTCTCAGGGCCTGAGCCCCCTCCCCTGCTGCCGTGGGCACGGCTGGCAGCGGGCCCGCGGCACACAGCGCGGCCGCTCTCTGGGAGCCTGGCTGTTTCGTAGCACTTTGCAATAATCTAATGGCAAACAGCATTTGGCTTCCAGTGGTTGCCATAGAAATACACTGCGATTAGGCTATTTGTGTTGTGATTTCTGACAGGTGACCCAAACCAGACTAAATAATGAAAAGCCCGTTTCTTAGGCAGTGACAGCACCGAGCAGAGAGGCAGTAAGTCAGGCAGAGCGGGGCTCAGACTTCCTGGAGCACACTTCTGACTTCTGCTCTGGCCTTTGTCAGGCCGGCCGCCCACGAAGACGGAGGAGGCTTCCCTCCCGCCCCTCTCAGGCTCGCCCCCCTCCCCGCCCCCATTCTTGTGGGTTTGCTCAGGGCGTTCTGATGTTTGTATTAACCAGGCTATTAGGAAGCGAGATGAGACGTCATTTTCGAATTACTCAGGCTGAATCAGAACCAGGCAAGTTGGTGCTCTGGGCTGCAGAAGTAATGTCAGTCACATGACGTTAAAATTCCTGCGTTAAATATATTCTCCGGTTTAAGCCAACGGCTGCTTTGAGGAAAAATATACTTAACCTACAGATTCTTTTGTCATCTCAAAACAATCTAGAAAAGAAAAACAACACATTTTAAGTGCAGGTGGCGCAAACCTGATGCGTGCAGATTAAATACACAGAAGACCAACACGGATTGCATGGTGATTGACCACATTTCATGCTCTTTCTAGTTTGCAATGAACACTTTTTGAAAAACGTCTGGATTCTCGGGCTAGCTGTGGGGCGGGGCACGGGGGATGAGCACTTGGTCAACATCTGCTGCTTGTTCAAGTTCAAGTCTAGTGTTCAAGGCGTATGTCTAGGAGGGCTTCCTTAGGTGCATAGCATGACAGAGGCCCCAGGAGAAAGCAGAGTCTTCTTATTTGTTGTCATCAAATCTGATCACAACAATTTGCTGTACATCCTTAGAGAAACTGAAAATGATGCTTTCATATAAGCCTTACTAGGGTACATCAAATTGTTGGTGGAAAATGGAATTTTTAAAAGTCTACTTTGGGTTAAAAAACCTTTTGAGATCCATACTGTTTTCAAACAGTTTATGAAAATGCACATTCTGAAAAAACTATGCATGGATTTAAAACTGGTGTTGCACCAAAATAAAATTATCTTTTACTTTAAATTTTTTCGTGAACTTTTTGAAGTCCCTTCATGAGGGTGGTGTCTTTTTATGTCTTCAGTGTAATCCACTATGGCTGTTCACTCTCACCTTGGAGACTGTTCAGTGTCAGCACTCACAGCCCTACCTTGTTTTTAATGACATCAGAGTATTTTATCTTAGGGAGACAGCATTTCATTCAATAATTAAGTTGTCCCATATTTTCCCTATGATAAATTCCAATAAGCACACCTGTTCTAGATCTTGAACTATTCTTGGAGGCATCTACACAGAACCGAATGGTAAACAGGAATTGAAGAGTCAAAGGAGTTCACCATTCAACATTGTGATGGAGGGGAGAGGCCAGCACCGTGGCACAGTGGGTTTCCCACCACTCGCCATGCCTGCATCCCGTCTCGGAGAGCTAGCTCAAGTCCTGGCGTCTCTATTTCTGATCCAGCTCCCCGCTGATGCACCTGGGAAAGCAACAGAAGATGGCCCCTCTGCTTGGGCCCCTGCCACCCATGTGGGAGACCTGGAGGAGGCTCCTGGCTCCCGGCTTTGGCCTGGCCCCGGACTGGCCGTTGTGGCCATCTGGGGAGTGGATGGGCAGATGGGAGACCTCTCTGTCTCCCATTCCCTCTCTGTAACTCTGACTTTCAAAATAAATAAACAACCTTAAAAAACAGACAGACAGCCCGGGGCCCGCCTTCCCCCATGAACATGCCAATTCAATACCAATGCCCAGACAAACCCCTTTTCTGAGGAACTCAGGAACGAGCCGAAAGGCTCTCGCATCCGGGGTGAGCAGGAAACCTACACTGAGGAAACCTGAGATGCTCTCCTCCTCTAGTCCCCACCTCTGGCACATCTCCATGGAACGGGCAGGTTGACTCCCAACTCCCTGCTTCTCCTTGGAGAGGGACGGCAGGACCACCTGTCCAACGGCTCAGCTTTTCTGGGGGTGACCCAGATCACCAGCTTCACTCCACCCATCCGGGAGTATTCACGGGACCTGGTATAAAGTGGGCACCCATGGATGGGCACGCGTGACACATGCCACGGAGACAGAGAACGTCCAGCTCCAAGTTTCTCTGTGGGGCAGGGGAACCAGCCACATGCCCAGAGACTCAATTTTCCTGCAGTGCCAGAGGCCTGGCCTCTGTCCATCTTGTTGTGAGTGCTGAAGGGACAAAACAGCTCTCTGCTGTGGCCTGGGAAAGCAGTGGAGGATGGCCCAACTGCTTGGGCCTCTGCACCCTCGTGGGAAACCCAGAAGAGGCTCGTGGCTCCTGGCTTCGGATCAGCACAGCTCTGGCTGTTGCAGCCAATTGGGGAGTGAACCAGCAGATGGAAGACCTCTCTCTGTGTGTCTCTACTCTCTCTTTAACTCTTTCAAATAGCTAGAAAATAAATTAAAAAAAAAATCTCAAGTGAGATGAGCCCGGATGAGGAGTTGTCCTAGTAGGACGGGGCAGAAGCTGAGTGGGGAAGCCGTGTGGAATACCAGGCAGAAGTGCGGCTTCTTTGCTCGCATTTGCTGGTGAGCCAGTGCCTACCAGGCTGCTCTCCCCGTGAACAAGGCATTGTGTGCGGCAACCTAGAAAATTCTAGAAACTTGGGGCTGGCTCCGTGGCTCACTTGGTTAATCTTCCACCTGTGGTGCCGGCATCCTATGTGGGCACCAGGTTCTAGTCCTGGTTGCTCCTCTTCCGGTCCAGCTCTCTTCTGTGGCCTGGGAGGGCAGTGGAGGATGGCCCAGGTCCTTGGGCCCCTGCACCCGCATGGGAGACCAGGAGGAAGCACCTGGCTCCTGGCTTCGGATTGGCACAGCACCGGCTGTGGCGGCCATTTGCAGAGGGAACCAACGGAAGGAAGACCTTTCTCTCTGTCTCTCTCTCTCACTGTCTAACTCTATCTGTCAAATAAATAAATAATTAAAAAAAGAAAATTCTAGAAACTCGATGGGGTCTGTCACCCAGGAAGAGTTTACAGTTACATATTCAAGAGTCAAAAACAAACCAGCTTGAGAAAACCCCGGAAAAGACTCCATAAACCAGTGTGTGATTGTTAATTAAACAGGGCCGTAAATGACCCCCTGGGAAGTCAGATACAACCCCCACGCCCGAAGAGCTGGGGTGCATGGGGTCCTCCCGGCCCAGAGCAACCCCGGGGACGTCGTCCATGGTTTCCCAAGGGCCTTGTCTGGTGGGGGAAATCCTTCAACACAGAGCGGCTTACTTAGCTAAATCCTTGTTGGCTTTTGGTTTTTTTCTGTCTTTATTCTGCCCAGGGCCAGACACAGAGGGGAGTGGTTGCTTGGTTGGTTCTTTTTTGTTGGTTCAGAGACTGGTACATGGGATAGCCTAGAACTGAGTGAGAATTTCACCTGCGTGATCACAGGATGTCCCACCCGGCATGCTCTGTGCTGGGGTCTGCTTGGTGCCTCACACCCTGGTTTTGTTTTTCCCGTGGGGCCCCGTGGCCTTTATCAACAGCATTCCAGAAACCATGCAGTGGAGATCCGCTCGCCTCACACAGCCAGCTTGAGATCAGCCTCGAATGAAGGGATGAACCAAGGAACCTTAAAAGGTCTGCACTTGGGGCCGGCACTGTGGTGTAGTGGGTAAAGCCGCCACCTGCAGTGCCGGCATCCCATATGGGCACTGGTTCGAGTCCTGGCTGCTCCACTTCCAGTCCAGCTCTCTGCTATGGCCTGGGAAAGCAGTAGAAGATGACCTAAGTGCTTGGGCCCCTGCACCCACGTGGGAGACCCAGAAGAAGCTCCTGGCTCCTGGCTTCAGATTGGCCCAGCTCCAGCCATTGCAACCATCTAGGGAGTGAACCTGCAGATGGAAGACCTCTGTGTGTGTGTGTGTGTGTGTCCCTCTCTGTAACTCTGCCTTTCAAATAAATAAATAAGTCCTTAAACAACACCTGCACTTCCCAGGTTTTGCCCGTGTTAGAGCAGTGGTCTGCTAACTGTGGTGCAAGGTCCAAACCCGCTCACTCTGTTCTTGTCCAGCCTGCATTCTAAGAATGCTTTTTTGACTTTTTCTTTAGAGAGCTGGAAGAAAGCAAACAAAATAATATTTTGTGACTCCTGAGAATTGTACCCAACCCAGATATCATGGGGCCATGTGTCACATCTATGGGAACTTCTGTACCCATGACAGTTGAGGCGACACAGCAGAAACCACACAGCCCAACGTATAGAATATTGACTCCCTGGTCCTTCATGGGAAAGGGTATGGACTCCTAGGGGAAGGAAAGCTCTGGGGAGGCCACTGGGACCAGTGTCGCCTGGATAGGTGTGGAAACAGAGGAAAGATTTTTTTTTTTTTTGACAGGCAGAGTGGACAGTGAGAGAGAGAGAGACAGAGAGAAAGGTCTTCCTTTGCTGTTGGTTCACCCTCCAATGGCCGCCGTGGCCAGCGCGCTGATCCGAAGGCAGGAGCCAGGTGCTTCTCCTGGTCTCCCATGGGGTGCAGGGCCCAAGCACTTGGGCCATCCTCCACTGCACTCCCGGGCCACAGCAGACAGCTGGCCTGGAAGAGGGGCAACCGGGACAGAATCCAGCGTCCCGACCAGGACTAGAACCCGGTGTGCCGGCGCTGCAAGGTGGAGGATTAGCCTAGTGAACCGCGGCGTGGGCCCAGAGGAAAGATTACCACCTGAACACCCAGGTTACGACTTGCGAGGTTGGGGGCTGGCGCTGTGGTGCAGCAGGTAAAGCCGCCACCTGTGGCACCAGCATCCCATGTGGGTGCCTGTTCGTGTTTGCACTCTGCCTCTGACCCAGCTCCCTGCTCACGGCCTGGAAAGAGCAGCTGCAGATGGACCGAGCGCTGGGGCCCCGCCACCCACCGGCGCCCGGGTCAGGCACCGCACCCTCTTGGTCTGTCTCCTCCAGCACTGTGCGTTCTCAGTCGGGAAAGACAGGGTGTGATTTTTCTGAATCCTGGGTGAAGTGCACCTTTATTAAATGTCAGCTCTTAACTCTGTGTCATGTCTGTGGTCTATGTGAGAACATGAGCTACACGTGTGAAACACGCATGCCACACGCAGGCGGGCAGGGGTGTGCCCGGGACAGCGTGGGCTGCCTCACTTGAACTTGAATGTCTGAGCACTGAAGGTGTGTGTACTCCTCTGTGAATACATGGCGGATACTTCTACAGGCACGGACAAGCCTGTCCCTCCAAGGGACACCATGGATGGTGCTTGCTGTCGGAGCTCCTCATGTGAAAACTGGAATTTAGACAACGTCCAGCCACTCTGTGATCCTCGCAGCTCCCCGATCCTGCAAGACTGTTTGGACGAGATGGGCGGTGATGGTAATGAATGTGGTTTCTACATTAGGTAACGACAGGTACCGTCTGCAGGAGCTGCCTGCTGTCCCAGTGATCATGGCTACGCATCTCACGTGGGCAAATTGGCCTTCACAGGGCAAGACCAGAGGACTCGACTTATCAGTGTGCACTCAGAGGGCAGCTCGCAACTGCTGCCTTGTCAGACTGCGCCGCAATGATCTGAAAGACACCCAAGGACTGCGCCTCGTTTTCTGCTCTCATCCCAGTGAGAGCAGCTGCAACACACCTCCGCCTGGACCTGGGAGACGGCGCTCAGAGGCAGCTCCTCGGGGACCAGCAGACATGACAGCTGCAGAAACAGAAAACCGGGCCTTTGTTTCGGTTTCAGAAAATGTAGGTTTTTTTTTCTTTTCTTCAGTTACGTCTGTTAGTGAATTTACTAGCGAGAGTTTATTACTGTTGCTTCTAAATTAATGACTATTTAAGCATCGTCTGATTCTGTTTCCAAGAAGGTAGAGAGAGCCGGAATTCACAGAAGCAGGGGTTCCTGGGGCTTGTCCGTCCTCCTAAGGCTGTCAGGAGTCCCCGTGGCCCCAGAATCTGAGCACAGCTGCATGTGAGTCAGAGAGAGGAACTGGAGTGAGAGGCGACGGCCAGCGTCCCTCCGTGGGGGTGGAGGAGGTGGGGTGGTACTGGGTGCATTGTAGGGAGAGGAGCCTGTGGAGCCAACCCTATGAGCACCTAGGGCTCTGCGGGAAGATGGGAGGCAGCGAGGGAGGTGTCGGGATGCTTGGGTGGACACGCAGACAACGTTTTCTTCTACGGCTTCTCTGCATCCTGCGACTGAGCCTTCTATCTCCCCATCAGCCACCACGCCCGACAGTTGATCTGGCTTTGGGGCACTCGAAGTGGGGTGATGAATTGTTTCAAGGTGATACTGCTTTGCAGACTTAGCCCTGCAGCCTTGCTCAAGTCTTAAACTACAGGTCGCTTTGTGGTTATAAATGACATGCAAAAAAAACAACTGTACTGCAGAGACAGACAAGAGTCTCCATCACCTGGTTCACTCTCCACACGCTCACGACAGCCGGGGCTGGGCTTCCTCCTGGAGCCTGGAGCTCAGCCCAGGTTTCCCACGTGAGTGGCAGGGTCCCAGCTGCTTGAACCGTCACCTTCTGTCTCCGCACGTGCAGGGGCAGGAGCCTGCAGTCGGGAAGCAGAGCTAGGGCTTGAACCCAGGCACTCCTGTGTGGGACGCGGGCATCCTAGCAGGTGGTTGTCTTAACCTCCAGGACTAGTGCCTGTCCCAGACTCGCAACGTTTGGAACTACAAACACTGGGACCCCCGATGTCCACGCTCTCTCCCCTCCACCCCCTGTCCTGCTACTGTTCTTCTATCTGCCTTGAATGCACAACTTTGTACGTCACCTCCATTCCTTTCATGGAGTGAGGTCGGATGCAAATAGCAAACATACATAAACCAATGATCAGAATATGAAAAGCAGAAAACTTCCCCTACGGAAGAAATGCATTCTGCTGATGGAGCAACACTGTTAGTGCTCACCCGCTGGCTGCCGTGTTGAGAATGTCTCTTCGAAGAACCCTCTGGCCACGTCCGGGAAGGCATCCTGAGTGTGAGCACCAGTGAGCGGCCGACGAGACAGATACAAGCGTAAGGTGCAAGGTACAGGTGCAAGACTGGCGACTGTAGTCATGAGGGAAGTTGACATCTACTTTCTGCAATTTTTCATCTGTTTCTTTTCTCCCATCAAAGAGATGACCAAGAATAATCTGAGAGTTATGGGAAGTAGACGGGGATGAACTGTGGTGAACGATTTTATGTTCCTGTTGGAGGGGGCCCAGAAGGGCGTGCTGAGGTCTTCTGACAGATCACATGCATACACACGTGTCATTGCTGATGGCGTATAATCATGCACATGGATGTACACATGCTGATCATGTAAGATCACATACGTGGGTGTGGGCATGCTCATCATATAAGATCATATATGTGACTGTGTACAAGCTGAATTTATAAGACCATACATGTGGATGTGTGTATGCTGATCATGTAATATCATACATGATCATACACACGTGTGGGCGCTCACACGCTGATCTTGTAACATCATAAATGTGTGTATGTAGATGCTGATCATATAGGATCACATACGTGGGTGTGTGTACCGGCGTAGTTCCCTGAACACAGTTTCTTCTCGTTTTGTTTCCTTTGATCCTCTCACTTACGCAGTGACGTCCGTCCCTGTGTGCAAACTGCCAGCTCGAGTGTTTGTGGCGGGACGCACTTCGGAATATGGGTGGCACGCTGCTGATTGTAAAAGTCAATAGCTGGCTGACTGCTCTCACACCGCACGGGGAAGGGCATATGTATTATGAAACGCACGTACGTTACGTTCAAAGATCAGCTGATCTGTCTCCCCAAGGGCGCCTAAGTGGACGGGTTTCGTCCTAAAACTTGCTGACCTTATGAGCATCTGATGTGTCATGCTGTGTGTGCCCCTGTCCCACGGGGGAGTGGAGTATGTGGCTGTTGCTGCCATCTGGGAGTGAAGCAGCAATGGAAAGTCTGTCTCTCTCTCTCTCTCATTCTCTCTCTCACTCTCTGTGCCTTCCAAATAAATAAATCAGAAAAAAGCTTAAAACTCCCTTTCCATGACTGAGAATTTTCATAAATCTAAACATTAGAGAAATAGAGTTGAATCTTTATTTTTTGAAACAATTTTATTTATTTATTTGAAAGGAAGAGTTACAGAGAGAGAGGGAGACACAGGGCACACACGCACGCGTGCGCTCTCTCTCTCTCTCTCTCTCACACACACACACACACACACACACACACATCTTGCATCTGCTGGTTCAGGCCCAGATTGCCGCAGCCAGGACATGAGCCTGCACCCACGTGGGATGCTGGCGTGGCAGGAGGCTGCTTTACTTGTTACGCCACAGTGGTGGCTCCTGTCATCTTTATTTATCCCAATCAAACTGTGTTTGTGTCTGTCTGTCTCTCTCACTCTGTGTTGCTCTTTTAACTAAGTAAATAAATATATAAATAAATGTTAGTAAAAGGTAGGGGCCGGCATTGTGGTGCAGTGGGTTAGGCTGCAGCTTGCAACCCAGGCATCCCATTGTGAGAGCGCCAGTCTGAATCCTGGGCACTCGCCTCCAGTCCAGCTCCCTGCTCGTGAGCCTGGGAAGGTGCGGGAAGACGGCCTGGATGTGTGGGCCCCTGCGCCCCTGTGGGAGACCAGCATTAGCTCCCGGCTCCTGCCTTCAGCCTGGCCCAGTCCTGGCTATGGAGGTCACCTGGGGAGTGACCCAGAAGATGGAAGATCTCTCTCTTTCTTTCTTTCTTTCTTTCTTTCTTTCTTTCTTTCTTTCTCTCTCTCTCTGTCTCTGTCTTTATCTCTCTCTCTGTCTCTCTTTCTCTCTCTCTCTCTGTCTCTCCTTTCTGTCATTCTGCCTTTCAAACAAATAAATGAACAAATAAATCCTAAATAAAAAACTATTTAGCATCACTTATGCTAATGGAATTATACTATTCTAAAGGTGGTTTTTTTTTTTTTTTTTTTGACAGGCAGAGTTAGACAGTGAGAGAGAGAGACAGAGAGAAAGGTCTTCCTTTTGCCGTTGGTTCACCCTCCAATGGCCGCCGTGGCCGGTGCGCTGCGGCCAGCACACCGCGCTGATCCGATGGCAGGAGCCAGGTGCTTCTCCTGGTCTCCCATGGGGTGCAGGGCCCAAGCACTTGGGCCATCCTCCACTGCACTCCCGGGCCACAGCAGAGAGCTGGCTTGGAAGAAGGGCAACCGGGACAGAATCCGGCGTCCCGACTGGGACTAGAACCCGGTGTGCCGGTGCCGCAAGGCGGAGGATTAGCCTAGTGAGCCGCGGCGCCAGCCTATTCTAAAGGGTTTATATTTCTAAGGTATTTGGAAACTTTTATAAAATAACAAATGTCTGGTTTTTTTTAACCATTAAATGATCTTGAATCATACCCAGTATTAAAGTTAAATAACTGGCAATTACATTTTAAAATGTTATCATAGTCTTATTATCTTAAAGGAAACAGTATTTCCAAACTGCAAATGTCCATAAATGCTGACTTTTAAATGAAAAATGTTTTTTATCATCCTGGGAACCCAAGCCTGCAGTGCAACATGGGATGAAGGGTTCCCAAACGGTGGCTTAGACTGCTTGTGCCGCGACGCCCACTCTGGGGAAAAGTCACTTGACCAAGCACTGTTTCCATACAGCTCAGAGTTTGTTTGATCAGAGAACTTGCTAGAGTTACTGGCCTCTCTTTAGGCTGTTTCTATCCTATCTGGAAGCAAGAGTGCTTTTATCCTCAGCATCTTGAAATATCCAGAAGGTTCTGCCATACTCAAAGATGGAGCCAGGAGAAAATGTGCTGAGTGGGATTGCTAATGTGCTGTCAAATGACTTACCTAGCTGAGCTTTAAGAAGATTCAGTTTTTCTTCTCTCTCTCTCTCTCTCTCTCTCTCTCTCTCCCCCTCTCTTCTCTCTCTCTCTCTCTCTCTCTCTCACACACCTTCTGGGACAACTGAGTGATTTTCACGAGGAGAGTTTTGTATGAACTAAAGTGACCTCAGTGAGGGGTGCTAACTCTCTCTCTCTCTCTGAGTTTTAAGTTCGTGAAAGTAGCAAGCGTGCTGGGATCAACGGGGGTCACTCGTGGTAGCCTAAGCTGCTGCCACCTAGGCTAAGTTTCCCGGAGCACATGAGGTCAGGGAGGGAGCAAACACAGGCATGCAGAATAAAGCACTCAAATTGAAAATACCAAATGTATTTGAGTTCCTACACTTACTCTCATGCTGCTCAATCAGTAAGAACACTTTGATATAATAAAGTTAATAAGTTAATTAACAAAGCTATTGTTTACAATGAATAGTCATGTTGTTATCTAACTGAAATCCTGATATATTTCTCTCCAATACAATAAAATATTTAACAAAAATGACTTTAAAAAAAAAGAGATCTTCCAATCCAGCAGCAAATAAAAGTGATAGCAAAGTCTTAAAACTTTTGTAATTATTATGAGAAAATGAATTCTTGGCAATATAAAGACATTGACCCATAATTCATTAATTAGAATTAGTTATGGACAACTACAATTGAAGAATCATGTGGAGGTGCCTTTAAGTCATCCCTGTTTTTCCTAATATATGACATTAATGTTGAATTAATTCTTTCACATTAAAAATGATTAATAGATCCAACGTTGTGGGGTAGCAGGTAAGGCCGCTGCCTGCAAGGCTGGCATCCCATAGGGGCACCGGTTCATATCCCAGCTGCTCCACTTCCAATCCAGCCCCCTGCTAATGGCCTGGGAAAGCAGTAGAAGATGGCCCAAGGGCTTTGGCCCCTGCACCCATGTGGGAGACCCAGAAGAAGCTCCAAGCTCCTGGTTTCAGCCAGGCCCAGCCCTGGCCGTTGCAGCCATCTGTGGATGGCCATCTCTCCTCCCCCCTCTCCGTCTATCCATCTCTCTCTGTAACTCTGTCTTTCAAACAAATAAATAAATCTTAAAAAATATTAATATACTTAGATGCTAAATCCTCTTGAATATTATAATTAAAAATGTAATTGCTGCTGCACTAAGTGGAGATTAAGGAAGACGGAGCCTGTGGCTACTGGTGTAAGCTGCGAGTGCTCGTTTAACTGCCCCCACCTCGCTTCCCTTCTGTCTTTCACTCCCGTAGCCTCCAGTTGGCTTCGCAGCTGTGTTTTCAAGGTGTTTGAGGCTAATATCTCAACTGTTAAAATCCTCTTTTTATACAGCAAAGTCATTTGGTTCTAGCCCACACAGAACCAGGCTATCATCCTAACAATGTGTTAAAAGCCTTTTTAATTAAACCGCTGTTCGAACAGCACAGGCGTTAGGAAGGCGTCTAGAAGAATCTGCCCTTTAGTAACTTTTATTTGATTTTGCAAAAACAAAAAGTCAGCTTTTGGCAGTATGAAGATCAACATTACGGTCAGGTGTTCCCACGTGATACGTTCTTTATTGATTTTCGAGATGACCTGGCTTTTACTGACATTACGGTCCCAGATTTAATGGCCCCATTAAACACAGAGCTCGAAAATAAAAAGTAAGAAGAACTAGGCAAAGGATATAGGTAGCAATCAAATGACAAGATGCTCAAATCCCCCCCTTACATATTTTAAAACAGTCACAGAACCATTACAATGCCAGCATATTTAATCCCCACCAATGTGCCCAGCAAAGATTTGAAACAAACCTGGGCCACACACTGCATCTGCAGAAAACTGGTATTCATGGGCACGTCTCTCCTTGAGTTTTACTCTTCATTTTAGCGCCCCTGTGTAAGGAAGAAGCTGCGCTAACGCCACGTTTGAACGACCACTTGCAGTCTTCAGCTGATGGCATTTGCGCCTGATCAGCCATTCTTTCACCTTGGTCTAGATTTGCTTTATCCAAATCGGTGCTCCACGGGCCAAGTGGGCTTTTCCAGAATAGTAGGAGATGATGGTGGCTTGAATACCTGTTACTCAGTTCATAGTCTCGAGGGACGTGAGGCTTGGCACCCGGCTCCAGCCCCCCACATGCACAAGACCCAAGATTGGGGGTGGGCAGGAAGGAGAGGACCGGCCCTTCTGGCTGAGCCCACCCCTGGTTTCGGAGAATCAGGTTGCCAAAAAATCTCTCAGCGGAATGTCGTCAGACGCTGGCTCAGCAGCCAGCCGGTTACATGTGGAGCGTTTGCATTTGTTTCCTCCTTGGTGGGCGTGTCACTATTTCACAAACCGTGCAGAGACCAAGGCGGAGGGGGCGCGTTAGGTGGATGGAACTGATCTTCCAATGAGAGAAGCTGCAATCGGAAGAGAAGGCTTGGATGCACTGCAGCCATGAACTTCTCACCCCTCTGAACGCCCAGCCTGAGTCGCAGCATGCGTGAGCAGAGCTGGGGCCAGAGCTGTGGGTGCAGGCTCCCTGCTCCAGTCCCTCTGGGTTCCCGTCACACATTTAAGGGTGCACTAAGGACGCCCCTGGAGCCCTACGGGACCCCACCTGGTGCTGGCCCTGACACCAGTCCGTGACTTTCCATGTGGGCTCCGTCTTACCAAAGAACCATGTCAGCCCCAGGAGCCTCCCGTATGAAGTGGGAAGTATCATCTCCCATTGTAATTAATCAAGGCATAAAAAGCAAACGGCTGATTAGAGGAGATGAGCCAACAAGCTCATTCTCCCACAAAGGAGTTAATATTATTTCAAACAAAAGCAAAGGAATTTGGCTCATGATTTGGCTTCTGGTAAAACATCCTTTGCATTTTGTGAAATATTTAATCCAGGTTCGAGGAACTAATTACTACCTTGGGGGTCCTCCAGGTTGATGGGAGCCCCGAGACCCCGCCTCATCTGCAGAGACATTAAATCATGTTTTGGTCCTTTCATTCAGGGAATTAATTACATTAGCTGTTAATGCAAAACCGTGGATCTTCTCGATCTGCAACTTAGATAACGAAGCAACATCCCGAGGCGAGAAGCAGTGATCAACCTTACCAAGCGCTGTGTGGAGAAGAGTCTATAAAGTAGCAGGAACTTAAGCACAAGTCAGATAGTAGCTATAGAGGACAAACAAGGTTAGGAGGGGTAGAAGAGGGCGGAGACTGGCGAGAGGCAGGTCCAAGGATACATAGTAGCAGATTGATAGGATGACAGGCTCTAGAGAGCTAATGTACAGCATAGAGACTGCTTTTCCTACAATCGTGTTGTAGTTGGGATTTTTGGAATAATTTATTTGAGAGAGACAGACGACAGAGAGAGTGAGCCCCTACCCACCAGTGCACTCTTCACACGACCCAAGTCGGGAGTCTGGAACTCAGTTTGGGTCTCCCATGTGGCTGCTGGGACCCAAGTCCTTGTGCCATCAGCTGCTGCCTCCCAGGGTGCACATTAGCAGGAAGCTGGTCAGAAGTGGAGTCCAGACTGGAACCAGGGAGGCCAGCGTCCAAATGGCATCTTAACCCCTGCTCCAAATGCCTGTTCCGAGAGAGAGAGAGAGAGAGAGAGAGGTCTTCTATCCGCTGGTTCACTCTCCAAATGGCTGCAATGGCCGGAGCTGCGCCCATCTGAAGCCAGGAGCCAGGAGCTTCCTCCAGGTCTCCCATGTAGGAGTAGGGGCCCAAGCACTTGGACCATCTTCCACTGCTTTCCCAGGCCATAGCAGAGAGCTGGATCAGAAGCGGAGCAGCCAGGACTCGAACTGACACCCATATGGGATTCTGGTACTGCAGGTGGTGGCCCTACTTACTACGCCACAGTGCTAGCCCCAAAAAAGTATGACTTTTAAACTTAGTTTGGGGAGCAGCTGTTGTGCATTGCAGGTAAAGCTGCTGCCTGCAAAGCCAGCATCCCCCATGGATGTTGGTTGGAGTCCCAGCTGCACCACTTCCGATCCAGCTCCCTGCTAATGGCCTGGGAGAGCAGTAGAAGATGCCCCAAGTGCTTGGGCCCCTGTACCCACATGGGAGACCTGCAGGAAGCTTCTGGCTCCTGGCTTTGGCCTGACCCAGCCCTGGTTATTGTGACCATCGGGGGAGTAAACCAGTGGATAGAAGATTCTCTCTCTCTCTCTCTCAACTCTGATTTTCAAATAAATGACTAAATCTTAAAAACAGCGTCACAGATGTTTCTTCACTTTCTTTAACCTGTAACGGTGCTGATGAGGAATCAGAGAGCAGCCCTACTTGTTGAGTATTTGAACCTGTTCTTTCCATCGGCTTACATGAGCGTAAGACTCCTGATTTCCCGAGCCCCAGGTCTTGATAAAGACGCTTGCAGTCTTTTCCTGTTCAAAGCCGTGGTGCCCGTGTGCCTGTCTTGCACCCCAGAAGTGTCTTTGTAGCTGCTGACCTTGGCCACAACCTCTTATCTACTCATTCTGCCTTGTGCCTTGCGAAACTGGTTTATCCAAAGCCCCTAGACCTGAAATTCATCCAAATCTCAAACTGATTTATAATCCCGTTCTCAGGGCTATGAAAAAATTTATTCTGTAAATATCACTGTTATTTCAGTGTGCAGTGGGGGCAGAAGGTAAGTGACCAGGAGCACCCAGGAACCCTGCATGAGCTGGCGTACCAGGGGTTTGTCCAGTCACAGCAAAAGGAGAAAAACTAGTGGAGGGGTTAGGGAGATCCTCAGACCTTCAACACCATCTAGCAACCCTTCTCGAGTTTCTAAACCAATATGTCTGTTTACAATTTTACATCTTGTTCAATGTCTCTGGCTTCTATTTTTTGTTAAGGTTTATTTATTTATTGGAAAGTCAGAATTACAAAGAGACAGGGACAGAAACAGAGACAGAGACAGAGAGAGACAGAGACGAGAGAATCTTCCATCTACTGGTTCACTCCCCAACTGGCTACAACTGCTGGGGCTGGGCCAGGCTGAAGCCAGGAGCCTGCCACTCCATCCAGATCTCCTACACGGGTGCAGCAGACGTAGTACTTGGGCCATCTTCCGTTGCTTTCCCAGGTGCATTAGCAGGGAGCTGGATGGGAAGTGGAGCAGCTGGGACTTGAACCAGAGCCCCTGTGGGGTGCCAGCGTTGCAGGCTGTGGCCACAATGCCAGCCCCCAAGTCTGACGCTTCTGCCTCTCTCCAGACCCTTCTGCTGTTCTTAGTCTACACTCAGGCTACCCTTGGCTTTCGCTCCCACCTGCATATGGAAGCCCACCACGTCCTCACCTTCAGCCTGAACGTTACTGTGATCCACAGGCTCAGCTGTCCACAGTGTTTTCACTAAGATGTCACTCAGGAGCCAGAGAAGGGACTCTCAGGAGGTGAACTCCCCCTCCCCCGCAGTGTCCCCAGCTCAGTTTTGCGCTCAACCTGTGAGGACAAAGGCTATTCAAATAGCTCATGCAAAATGAACCTAAAAGCTATGTTTATTTTGTTGGTAAAAAACTGTAATGCAAGCATCGTTTTTTCCATAACACGCATTTCCCATAAACTTTTTGAAAGCCCCCTCCTTTGCATGGATTTCAAAATTTTTGCATGAAAATTACTTTTAATTTCAATTAATTCCAAAAATAGCACTCGCACCTGCCTCAAACCCAACTCTCCCTATCAGACACCTGCGAAACGCCCGAGAAGGTGCCACGCTCGGTGAATTCTGACTTCCAAAGATCTGTCAAACCGGTCTGTTCCGCCACCCTGTCTAGGCGCCCTCCTCGGCACCGCTACCTCCCGTGAGAGGGCTGGGCGAGCTCCAAGTACATACCTGCCACTAGGCATCTCCTCCCTCTCGGCCTCCATGCTCGGCTACAGCGACTTCCCGAGAACATGGAGCTGGCCACCCACACCCTGGCATAAAATGCTCCCACACCTTCTGTCTCCTAACGTCTCCCCTAACGGAGCTCACCAGACGGGATCCAGGCCTCCTCTCACTTCCCTGTTCTTCTGTCTGCCTGGACCACAGCCTACCCCAACATCAAGTCCCAACTCCTTAGGGAGACACCAGCGCATATTTTTATAAATGTTAGGTCTCCCTGAACATTCCCCATCGTGGTGATTTAACTCTTGGTTATAAATCCTTGCCTACTAGCTACACTGCATTTTAGGTGTATTTCAGGATTCCAAGGACTCTTTGTCTTGCCCAACAATATTTTCCTAGTGCTTGCTTACCTAAATAAATGCATGGACAAATGATCAGTTGCATCAGCTAGCAGATGTAAAATAGCCCAAAAAAAGAAAAAGAAAAAAAAAACCTGAGAACATTAAGTCTTTTTCTTGGAAATGCGGCTGGAGTCGCGCTGGCCAGTTGATGTTGGTCCCCCTGAGGTACACCTGTGCGTTGCTAAGCCGTTTGGCTGACGACGCACACACAACACACAGCCAGTGGCCTTGGCTATTGGTGGGGCCAGCAAAGCCGCGGGAGGTAAGAACCATGAGCCCGGCTCTGTGCACCTGCAAGTCCGTGGTAAGCGCAATCTCTGTGCAGCTGGGGGAGCCGTGCGCGGAAAGCCGCCCCTGCAAGGACCCTGCGGAATGACTCCTGCTGTTGCCCGATTTCCACAGAGAAAGCCTGGAGAATCTCTGCTATCCCAGCTGGTGCTTCCTGCCAGAAGTGGGAGTAAAAACTATGGATCGCTTGGCATTTATTGGGTAAACAGCATTTCATTTTTACACAGAGGTTGACGTTAATTAAGGCCTCCAACATCTGGGATGTAGGTAAGTGCTCCGCTAATCTCACAGAGGAGGAAATGAAATCAGCGTGGGCTGGCCGGCTGCCAAGGGCACCGGACGACTCGGTGTCAGGAGTGCGACTCAGGAATTTGGGGCTGTGAGGCTTCCGTTCCATTAAACTGCACTCGTAAGGGACAGGCGCACTGGGAATACAGCCCCGTTTTTATGTTTCCTATCAAACCCAGAAGGCCTCATACTCGCACGAGAGTTCCTGTTTCCAGTCTCAGGTTTATGAGCAAATGCACCCCCGTAAGCATCAGGGATGTGCTGACACCGCGGGGCACTCACTCAAACCGGAGTCCTGAAAGAATGTTTGTACTTCCCATTGTTTTTTTTTCTTCTTTGGCCCCTCCCCCCTCTTTATCCTTCTAAACTTTTTTAACGGGTGGAGTCTCACGCGGTAAAGAAAGTTGCTGTGATGACGAGATTGCTGTCCGGGAAGCGTCACACTGTGTATTCCTAACCATCAGTGTGTGGTGCTTGCTACTGCATTGCAATGGGTGCATCCGTTTATAAGACACGGCGGAACCATCCAACGGAGAGAAACTTCATCCTGACTGTTTAAAAGCACAGCGCGGTATAGGGGTTGCGGTCCAGCAGCTTAAGCCGCTGCTTGGGACACTTGCAGAGCGCCTGTTCTGTCCTGGCTGCTCCGCTTCCCATCCAGCTTCCTGCTAACGCACCAGGGAAGGTAGTAGAAGATGTTGGACCCCTGCCACCCACGTGGGGGCCAGGGAAGGTAGTAGAAGATGTTGGGCCCCTGCCACCCACGTGGGGGATCCGGATGGAGTTCCAGGCTCCTGGCCTTGGCCTGGCCCAGCCCCAAATGTTGCAGGCATTGGCAAGTGGGTAGAAGATCTCTCTTCCTCTCTCTCTCCCTGTCTCTCCCTCTGTGTGTGTGTGTGTGTGTCTCTCCCTCTCTCCATCACTCTGCCTTTCAAAAATAATTTAAAAACTTTAATAAAAATGTACAGCGCAAGACTTGGGTGATAAAAATAAGTCAAATGTAAAACAAATCCACTACCCCTTTGTAAAATTTTTTGTGGTTCCTTCAGGCTCACGGTGGACAGAGGGAAGCAGTGAGGGCAGAGGAGGGGAGGTGTTGGGCAGTGCAGGCGGGTGGACTGGTGGACAGCCTGGACCCCGGCTGGACCTGCCACGCCGAGCGACCCCGGGCAGACCTTCTGACCCTCTTCTCCGAGATTGTGGTGAGGATGAAATGAGTTATGCATCAAACCCACAGAGAGGTGCCCGTCACGGAGCCCACGGCACCTGCATGATGACTGATTATTTTTTGTGGAATTTCTGTGGCTTGTACTTCCGCAGAGTGTCCTAGGTAAATGTTCTATGCGACATAGGGCACTGAGTGCTGATGGAGAAACCCTGTTGTGAGAGCAGGAGAGAGAGAGAGAGAGAGAGAGAGAGAGAGAGAGAGAGAGGAGAGACAGATGGGCAGAAGGCCAGGCTCCCATTGTAGCTTATTTCTGTAACATTCCCATTGGCTTCCCTTGGGGACAGGGAAGAGCTGTGTAAAGTGATCCTGCTGGCGGGAGTGAGCCCACAGAGCAAGGCAATTCTCACAGCAAATGCACGAGGCGGGCAGACAACGCTCAGCTCCGCCCCCTCTGCGAGTGTGAGCACAGGGACCTGTGCCATGTCATTATTAGCGTATTTCAGGACTGCTCTCCAACACCTGGCCGGTGCGGCTGTGCCGGCCGACGCGCGGGGCATCAGCAGCGGCTCGTGCCCAAGGAGGGACAGCCTTTCTGGCTTCGTGGACAGAGGCAGCTGAGCGAAGGTGCTTTTCTGATAAACAAGGCACGGTTTGTACTGTCAAGGGCCAGTTCCATGCCCCAAACCAGGGCTTCCAGAGGAGAAGGCTCACGTTGCACACTTCTGCCTTAGTAATCAAGGAAAGGCTGCACGGGGGACGCATCCGTTCTCCCTGTAGAGGAGCTGTCCTCGTCGAGATGCGTCTGAACCAAGGGCGTGGAGCATGACCCAGGAGCCAGCGCTGTGGCACAGCAAATAAAGCACTCTCTGCAGCTCCGGCATCCCATGTGGGTGCTGGTTTGAGTCCCGGCTGCTCCACTTTCGATCCAGCTCCCTGCTAACGCGCCTGGGAAAGCAGTGGAGAATGGCCCAAGTGTTTGGGCCCCTGCACCCATGTGGGAGACCTGGATGAAGCTCCAGGCTCCTGGCTCTACCCAGCCCTGGCTGTTGTGGCTGTTTGGGGAGTGAACCAGCATATGGAAGACCTCTCTCTCTCTCTCTCCCTCTCTCTCTTTCTCTCTCACACACACACACACATCTCTGTACTTCCCTCTCTGTAACTGAGCATTTCAAAAATATTCTTTAAAAAAATAAACAGAAAATAATCCAGAAAATGGAATATGTTCACCGTAGACCATCACGTAAAAACATACTGAGAAAATTCTGTCCTATGGATTTAAATGTGTATTACTCAACTTCAAATCAAATCCAAACTCAGATGTGTCCTTCGCTTTTCAATATTAGGGCCAGAATAGCTCTTGTCCCTTTGAATGTCCCCTTTCTAGTCCCACGTGAAAACTGTGGCTAGCAGGTGCGTCAGCTCTGTCCTGACAGATTCGGGCTGAGTGGATTTGCACGCCACCATGTCCAACTTAGGACTCACTGCAGAGTTGCAAAATTTCCAACAAAATTTTCTTCAAGCGTGGATGTTTAGATCATACATTAGGAGCTTCTTATATGATCCCATGCTATCTGCTCTGGGGTTATGCTTGCCACACGTACATTTGGGATCTCTATATGCTTGCCAAACTTACGCTTGGGACTGAAAGCCACCCTTCTGAAACCTGTGATCACAAGCAGTTGAGGAAATATGAGTTTTTCCAAGTATGGTACTAGGGGAAAAAAGGTTCCAGCAACTGTATGTGATGTTTAGGAAGAAAGCCTTATTTCAGTGTTTGAAGCACAGCTCCAACTTTGGAGTCAGTTTGCAATTAGAGTAGAACCAAGTGCAGTTCAATAGGAGGGCATAATTAAGATACTGCTTTATCTGCAGTTTTGCTGTTCACGGCTTCAATTACTGGGGGTGGGTTACAGCCCGAAAATATTAAATGGAAAAACTCAGAAATAAATAATTTGTAAGTTTTAAATCGCTCACTGTTCTGAGTAGCATGACAAAAGCTTGCACCAGCCTGCCTTGTCCCTGCTGGGATGTGAGTGTCTCGTGTCCAGCGTGTCCATGCTGTGGACACCGCCCTCTCGTCGGTCACCTGGCAGCCTTTGCAGTCATCAGATGGACTGATGCGGTGTCACAGAGCCGTGTCCCCCCTGGGATGTGAGTGTCTCCTGTCCAGAGTGTCCATGCTGTGGACATCGCCCTCTCATGGGTCACCTAGAAGCCTTTGTGGACATCAGATGGGCTGATGCGGTGTCACAGATCTGTGTCCCACCCTGGGAATCACGGAGCTGTGTCTCCCCTGGGATGTGAGTGTCTTGTGTCCAATGTGTCCATGCTATGGACATCGCCCTCTCGTGGGTCACCTAGCAGCCTTCGTGGTCATCAGATGGGCTGATGCGGTGTCACAGATCTGTGTCTCACCCTGGGAATCACGGAGCTGTGTCTCCCCTGGGATGTGAGTGTCTTGTGTCCAATGTGTCCATGCTATGGACATCGCCCTCTCGTGGGTCACCTAGCAGCCTTCGTGGTCATCAGATGGGCTGATGCGGTGTCACAGATCTGTGTCCCACCCTGGGAATCACAGAGCTGTGTCCCCCAGGATGTGAGTGTCTTGTGTCCAGTGTGTCCATGCTGTGGACATCGCCCTCTCGTGGGTCACTGAGCAGCCTTCATGGTCATCAGATGGGCTGATGCGGTGTCACAGAGCTGTGTCCCACCCTGGGATGTGAGTATCTCCTGTCCAGCCTGTCCATGCTGTGGACATCGCCCTCTCATGGGTCACCTAGCAGCCTTCGTGGTCATCAGATGGGCTGATGCGGTGTCACAGAGCTGTGTCCCACCCTGGGAATCACAGAGCTGTGTCCCCCCAGAATGTGAGTACCTCGTGTCCAGTGTGTCCATGCTGTGGACATTGCCCTCTCGTGGGTCACCTAGTAGCCTTTGCGGTCATCAGATGGGCTAATGCGGTATCACAGAGCTGTGTCCCACCCTGGCAATCACAGAGCTGTGTCCCCCCGGGATATGAGTGTCTCATGTCCAGTGTGTCCATGCTGTGGACATCGCCCTCTCGTGGGTCACCGAGCAGCCTTTGCGGTCCTGTCCAGTGCTTCCTGGCAGCTCAGACCTGCCAAAGAGAAGCTGTGAGTTGTTCTTTAGAGTGAGAAGTTGAAAATTCTCTGCCAACACAGGAAGGTCAGCATTGTGTGCTGCAGCCTCGCTTCATCTGGTCACACAGGTGCCGTGTCAGCACGCGTCGTGGCAAGAAGGGTGGCTGCAATGAGGCATTCGAGAGAGACCAAGTCATGGCTTTTGTTTGGTGGATCATTACAGTCATTCACTTCATTGTTGGCTGCTGTCGTCGATTTCTTACTGTGTCCAATTTATAAATTAAACTGTCACAGGTGTGTAGGTGTAGGAAGCAACACAGTATCCACAGGGCCTGTGCTTGCCAAGACTTCTCTGTGGGATGTGTCTTCTGGGTGGGACAGACCTCTGCAAACTTCAGCTCCCCATGCCATCAACATAAGATCGTAGGAGCCTCACTTTCTAGTCGCTAAGTACCGATCACGTGCAGGCTAAGAGTTTAGTCCAGGTGTCCTTGCCATAATTTTGCGTAACTGGTTAAATTCTCATAGGAAACCCAACCTTTATTTGAAAAAGCGTACCTGGTTTGGAGTTAGCTCTATTCTCTCTTACAGACACTAAACGAATCTTTGGGGTTCTCTTCCTTTAAATCCGTACCATGGTTCAGGTGGTCCTTATTGGAAAGCCAGGATCTTGGCTTCCACTCCCGATTTTCCAAATCAGAATCTGTGTTTCAGCAGGTTCCCAGTGGAAGTTTAAGGGCTGCTCTAAGTAGCTAGTAGCTATAAAAAGGCTACTCAGTAGACATGCCGGCAGGTGGGCTGGCTATGTCCAGCCGCTAAGGGGATGCGGGGCACAGAGCTGGCAGTAGCAAACGTCAGTGAAAAATTCCAATCAGTGCAATCAATTGAAGCTGAGGTGAGCTAAGTGGCGTGACGTTTATTCCCAAGGGAATGCACAGGTGCTCACCGGGGCCCCGTCAGAGTCTGACACTGCACGTCATTTTCCAGTGATTCTGGGAGTAGGGAGAGAGGAAGGCATACTACACTGACTCTAAGAATAATGTTTCAAATCTTCATTTTGGGGACCGGCACTGTGGCGTAGCAAGTAAAGCCGCAGTCTGCAGTGCTGGCATCCCATATGGGCACTGGTTCTAGTCCCAGCTGCTCCACTTCCGATCCAGCTCTCTGCTGTGGCCTGGGAAAGCAGTAGAAGATGGCCCAAGTCCTTGGGCCCCTGCACCCACGTGGGAGACCAGGAAGCATCTCTTGGCTCCTTGCTTCGGATCGGCACAGCTCCGGCAGTTGTGGCCAATTGGGGAGTGAACCAGTGGATGGAAGATTCTCTCTCTCTCTCTTTCTCTCTCTCTGCCTCTCTCCCTGTAACTCTGACTTTCAAATAAATAAATAAATCTTTAAAAAGAAATCTTTACTATTGCAGTTGTAAAATGAGTGAGCCTGGACATGTTAAAAAATTATTTGAGAGGCAGAGACAGAGAGGCAGTGAGAGATGAAAACGGAGAGCTCTTCCGTTCTCTGATTTACTCCTCAGATGCTCCCAGTGGCAGGTGCTGGGCGGGGCAGGAGCCTGGAACTTGATCCAGGTCTTCCTCCTGGGTGGTAGGAACCTTTGCGTGTGAACCATCTCCCCTGCCTTGAGGGTCTGCATCAGCAGAAGCCGGAGTTAGGAGCCAAGGCTGGAATCGAACCTGGCTACTCCTAAGCAGGGTGTGGGCATCTTAACTGCTTGGCTAAATGCCTGCCCCACTTGGATTTCACGCTGTTGCAGCGATGGGTTTTCTACCACAGGTAGGGTAAGAGTTTTGAATGGACGACTCCATGACGATCGATTCAGTAAGTGAACATCAGCAGGCTGTGTTGGCCTCTGGGTTGAAATCTGCTTTAGCTGTACACAGACGCCAAAGAGCTTTCCCTACGGGGACGAACTGTGTGCACCAGCGCAGGCCTCTTCTTCCCACTGTCCACATTCCACACCGCCAAACGGGGCCGCTGTGTGGCTGTGGAGCAGAAACCAAGCCTCGTGGACCCTGGCAGGAATCAGCCTAGGCCCAGGCCTCGTGGACACTGGGCTCCAACCAGCCCAGTTCTCCAGCTACCGTGTGTGCCCAAAGAGGGTTTGCACCACTGAGTGGAGAAAATCAGCATGGCCAGGGTGTAAAGTGCCCCCCGCTCAGGGGCACTGACATCCCAGCAGACAACAGGATCTGTCCGTCACTCACCAGCAGGTGCCATAAATCCATCCAACTGCCTTGGATGGCGAGGTCCAATCCCACGGTTAAGAACCTGCACTGCTTCTGTAGTAATGGCTGGAAAGGTGTCTCTGGGTAATGATGGTTTCTTCGGTTGTTCTTTTTTCCTAATGATTATTTATCCCTACAGGATTTGCAATGGATTAGGCTGCTACTGGGCACACCCACACCCGAATCAGAGTGCCTGGGATTAAGAGAAGCCTGAAACTCTTTTAATTACACTTTCCACAAACTCTCTGGGATCTGGTGTGAGTGTAAAGGTTTCTGAGCAGGGGCTGGCGCCGCGGCTCACTAGGCTAATCCTCCACCTTGCGGAGCCGGCACACCGGGTTCTAGTCCCGGTCGGGGCGCCGGATTCTGTCCCAGTTGCCCCTCTTCCAGGCCAGCTCTCTGCTGTGGCCCGGGAGTGCAGTGGAGGATGGCCCAGGTGCTTGGGCCCTGCACCCCATGGGAGACCAGGAGAAGCACCTGGCTCCTGCCATCGGATCAGTGTGGTGCGCTGGCTGCAGCGCACTGGCCGCGGCGGCCATTGGAGGGTGAACCAACGGCAAAGGCAGACCTTTCTCTCTGTCTCTCTCTCTCACTGTCCACTCTGCCTGTCAAAAAAAAAAAGTTTCTGAGCAGGGAGGGCAGAGCGAGTGCCTGCTGGGAGAGCTCACTGGGGACAGCTGGGGTGAGGGGTGGAGCAGTGCATGCTGGGAGAGGTGAGAGTGCTCAGTGGGTACAGCTGGGGTGAGGGGTGGAACAGTGCATGCTGGGAGAGGTGAGAGTGCTCAGTGGGTACAGCTGGGGTGAGGGGTGGAGCAGTGCATGCTGGGAGAGGTGAGAGTGCTCAGTGGGTACAGCTGGGGTGAGGGGTGGAGCAGTGCATGCTGGGAGAGGTGAGAGTGCTCAGTGGGTACAGCTGGGGTGAGGGGTGAGCAGTGCATGCTGGGAGAGGTGAGAGTGCTCAGTGGGACAGCTGGGGTGAGGGCTGGAGCAGTGCATGCTGGGAGAGCTCACTGGGGACAGCTGGGGTGAGGGGTGGAGCAGTGCATGCTGGGAGAAGTGTAGGGCTCACTGGGGACAGCTGGGTAACGGGTGAGCAGCTGCAATGCTCCTTGCATGCTGTGTGACTACACCTAGCTGTGGTGTACTGTAGGTGTCCAAATGTCTCAGAGAAAGGATTGGAATTTCCACCACAGATCAACTATAAAGGTTTGAGGGGTACATCTGCAATTACCCTAATTTGTTTGTTGCTCAATGCACCATGGATGAAGATATCCCGAACACTGCACAACTCTGTCCTGACATTATTTTTCAAAATAACATAAAAAGACAGGTTGTTGTAGAACCACACAGAATCATGTCATGCTTGTGCTGCCGCATTTCTTAAGCTGGTATTCCAGAAAGTATTAAAGCACTAAAGTATTAAAGTACTTACACAGCAGAGCGTAAATATTTCTGTACATTTTCTGCACATATTTTTGAACTAAATAAAAATAAAGCAAAACACACATAACAGAACCTGGTAGTTGCTGAGTAAAATGAAGGGTCATGACTTTGAGTTTGATGCTCACAATGAGACGCTTGATTCTGTATGTCATTGCCACTCCCACTCTTATTTCCTACACTTTTTATGTTTTCAGATTTTTACATTAAAAACTTGTCCAGCTGGAGCCATGCTTTTTATTCCGACTTCAGTGATGTAGCAAATCAGACTCCGCTTTGACAATGAGCGGGTGAACACAGAACTCTCTTTCCTTCACTTTAAAGCTATGTACTTCCTTAAAAATTATTTGAGAATGAAAGTGCATTTACTTGAAAACAGACAGACTACAGTTGACTTTGAGTTTCTCCATCACTGTGTGTAGTGCAGAATAATGGCAGTGATTATCAGATTATCCATAACTCCAAGTTGCAGCTGAGCCGCCGAAAGTCCACACTGCCACATCCACGCCCAGGGCCAGTAACAGACAGAGGCACAGCAGGACGTCACTCATCTGGGCGCTGAACGGCTGAATGCTGGACCGAGCTCTCCTTAGCGAATGTCCACGTCACGTGCTCCCCTTGTGCCGCAACCAAACCCCCGGAGGAGGAGCAGGAGGGGGCTCAGAGGCTACCGTGGCTCCCATGGCTCCCGGCAGATCAGGTGTGGCAGCTTCAGGCCGATGCACCGTGGTGAAGAGGTGCAACCCGTCAAAGAGCAGACTACGGTTGAAACGCAGCGTTCTTGCCCTGCTGTTGTCCACCATGTGACAACACAGCATCCTCCGGGAGATGCAGGAGGACACTGCTGTGGTTTTTGTACCAAAGGAAACCAGGGAAGGGGACATGGGGAGCTGGTGACCCTGCTTGGAGCCGTCTTCCTGATTTCGAGGACTGTGTCCCTTCCTCTTTATGCTACTGCTTTCTCGGTTTTTCTATAAAGGGCTAAACACAAAGGTGCGTGCCTCTGCTCCAGGGGCAAGTGGTTTTAGTTCCATTCCTGCCCAGTTCTGCAGTGGTGAGAGCGGACTCCCTTGGCCAGGCCCCAGAGCAGCTGTGTTGCTTTGAGAAGCTAATAACCACTGGTGTCTGTCCACATAACACTTGTTGGGGGCCTGCTTGCCCCAGTCCTGGGCTAGGTACCCAGAAGCTAGAGGGAAGAGCCAGACAGCTTCTGACATGACCTACTGTCTAGTGGGGAAGATCCACCTGTCGCCAATCAGATAAGAAGTACCGTGGTTTTGCAGCACACCCCAGAGGGCTGTGGAAACTCCGTAGAAGTGACTGGCTTTGCTCAGGGCGTCCTGGAATAGAGAAATCACAACTCACACTGGGTCTGGAAGGAGGAGGAGGCACTTGTAGGTCACAGAGTTTGGTACGCGCAAGGCCTGAAGTTGAAGCAGACGGTGGATGGGGAGAGCTGTGAATAGTTTAATCCCAGGAGGACTACGCTGTATCCCAACAAGACAGGTGTCCCACAGGCCATTTGTCTGAGCAGGGGAGGCAGAGAAGGCAATAGCTGGTGCCAACTGCTGTGTCGCAGCAACAGGATTAATTTGGTCCGCCCCAACCGTCTCATTTTCCTTTTTGTACCTACTGACTCCCCCTGTTTGGGGAAACCTGGAAATGCAGTCTTGCGTCTGTGCGCATGAACAAAGAATGCAGGGGACTGGAGCTTGTAGATGCTTCCATATGGCATTGTAAACACTCAAGATGTTTGTGCAAAAGTCGCGCTAATTACAGTCAGAGCAGAAACGCCCGTGAGCTACCGGGAGCACCCGCCAAGCCCTCTTCCGCATCGCTCCATTGGGCTCCCTTTGCAGTCCCGAAAGGCGGTGCTGGGCTTGCTCCCCTTTCCGAGACACTGAGTTTGTAGGGAGGTTCAGGAACTCTCCGATCATGAGGGCAGAGCTGAGCTTTGAGCTCGAAGCTCGGGAGTCCTTGACGCAGCTGACCTCACTGGTTCAGGCCCAAGTCAGGAGCCAGGAGTTTCATCCTGGTCTTCCAAGTAGGTGCAGGGACCCAAACTCTTAGGCCGTCTTCTGCTGCTGTCCCGGGTGCACTAGCGGGACCTGGACCAGAAGTGGAGCAGCCGGTGCCCGATCTGGCACCCGTACTGGATGCTGGCACCTCCGGCGTCGGCTTAACCCATACACCACGGCGCTGGCCCTAGTACATGCCATTCTTAACGATTTGTTTGACAAAAATACAAAAGGAAATCTGACAAAAGTATACTTGCAGCAATAGGGATACACACAAGTACTTCTTTCTTTCCTGTTTAATTTTCAACTTACAATAAACCTTAGCACCGACATATAAGGGAGAACATGTGGTACACTTTGGAGTATACAGCCTGCTCTGTGCACACTTGCTTCTCTCACAGGACTCCCCTGTAAGGCCCTGGGCAGCCACCACTAGGCTTCTATCAACTAATTTGGGTGAAATAAGAGCATTTTTACATTTTTCATGTGTTTTCCAGGAGGTGAACATTAGAAATTGACTATTTTAATGACTTTAATGACTTTACTTCATTTTAAAAATCTTGAAAAGCTTTCATAGAAACATCTGATCTTCTCCCAAAGTCGTTTGATTTGAATTTAGTAGAATTCAGGCCATTTGGGTGAAGAAGGTTCGAGCACTGGGTCGGAGCTTCCCCATGTGTATGTTTTACTTGCGTGTGTGGTTTCGGTTTCGAAGCACAACCTATAACAACAGCAGACCTGAAAAATGAATGCAGGCTTGGACTTTGAGATTGTGTAAGGAAACAATTTCAGGGAAGTATATGCAGCTTTTCCTTGGGCTGCAAGATCATAGCTCCCAGGTTACAAAACATTAAAAATCAGATTATGTGATAGTCTTAAAGAGTATTTCCCAGGGGTAGGTGCTAGTAGGCTGGACCTCTGCCTGAGGAGCCAGCATCCCATATGGGAGGCGGTTCGAGTCCTGGCTGCTCCTTTTATGATCCAGCTCTCTGCTAATGCGCCTGGGAAAGCAGTGGAAGATGGCCCAAGTGCTTGGGCCCCTGCACCTGAGTGAGAGACCTGGATGGAGCTCCTGGCTCCTGGGTTGGGATCAGCCCAGCTCTGGTCATTGCAGCCATGTGGAGAGTGAACCAGCAGATGGAAGACCTCTCTCTCTTTGTCTTCCTCACTCTGTCTATGACTTTACCTCTCACATCAATAGAGAAAACCTTTTTAAAAGAGAATAATTTCTGTTCTCTTACCGAGCATGGCCACTTGTCCACAAGGTCTAGTGGATTATTTGCTTGGGAAACAGGTGCATCAGGTCTACACTGATGTGAGCTGAGGGAAAGCACCTGTAAGTCACCCATAGGGTCATGCACTTCATTATCAAAAGCGCACTTTAGTGGCCTGTTTCTATGAACCGAACAAGCCCTATGTCGTGCTGGGCACTCAACCCTGTATTCTAGGCGCTGCTCGGGGTGCCCACGTCCATGGAAGAGCTCCTGGTTCAAGTCCCAGCTCTGTTTCGGGCTCTAGCTTCCTGCCACTGCACACCGAGGGGGCAGCAGGGCACGGGTTCCTGTGACCTATTTGTGAGCTCTGGGTGGAGTCACAGGTGCCTGACCTTGGCCCAGCCCTGGCTGTTGCAGGCATGTGGGAGTGAGTCAGTGGATGGGAAAATTCTCTCTGTCCCTTTGCCTTTCAAACAAAATAAAGTAATTAAAGTAAAAAGATAACTATGCCAGTTTTTTTAGTGGACTTGGGGTTTTATCTTTCCTTAGGCTCTAAGACAATGGTCTTGGGAGTGATTTTCTTTCCATCATGATTGGGGGATGGCAGTTCTCTAAGCTGCCTGGTTACTATAGAAATGAAACTGAGAAGTGTTTTTTTTTTTTTTTCTAAATCTGTTTTATCCTGTACTTTAATTGGATTTTTTGAAACCCACTTTAATTACTAATAACGTTAAAATAGCCTGTCTCGGGGCAATCATTGTTTGTAATGGAGTTTCAGTGGATTGTGCTACCTTACTGAAAGGTGTGGGCGTCCTCCCGTGCAAAGAATACGCACAGTATCTGCCTTGATGAGTAGGACAGAACTCTACATCCGCACAACAGGACGTCCAACAGCTCAGTCAACCTAGAGTCCTCAATCCACAGCCCTACCCATTCCAACCTCACAGGTAGATAAAAGGCTACAAACATTCTAACTCTTAAACAGTCGCAAGGCAAGAAAAATAACACGGGTGTAAACGGAACGAGGTGTCAGGTGATCTCCGCATCTGGGTTGGGAACGAAACTGCTACACAGCGTGCTGAGGGCATCCTTCAGTCCCTCCCACACTGCCGTTTGCCATTTCCATTCCATGAAAGCACAGCGCGGCTGGGAGACGCAGTGGGTCTGCTAACAACTTGTGGACTACATGTCATCGTCTGCCGCTCGGAAACCAATAGCAGTGCCAAGAGCTTCTCCACGTAGCTGCGTTTCACTCCTGTTCTAGAAGGCCACATCTTTAGAACCTCAGCAGCCTTGGGACCTCTGTGTGCATGTGTGTCTGTATGAACATGTCATCTGTCTATCATCTCATCTCTCTGCGCACCTATCACCTATCTAGTTATCAATCATCTTAATATCTGTCTACTTCTCTACCTATTCACCAACCTACTTATCTATCCTCTATCCATCTACCTTGTTATCTGTTATCCATTTATCCATTCACTGTCCACTTATTTACCTATCATTTACCTACCAATCTATTCATCTATCCATCATCTATCTGGTCATCCATCCATCCATCCATCCAATGTCTAGATCACTAAGATAATATTTGAATTGCAAAACTGATGGAAAGAGAATGCACACTATCCTGAATTAATGTGGAGGAACTCTGTTAACCCAAACGTCCATGCCCGTGAATAACCAGTGCACACCTGTTCCTTATTTGAGGTTCATCCTCCTTAGCTGGAACACCAGGGTGCCTGCACTGAGCGCTGCCCTCTGGTCACTAGATGAATGCCACAACATCGCTAACCCAAAGCAGTTCAAGACAAAGGTCCAGGTAAAATATGAGTGTTGGCAGCACGTGTGTGCCTCCTCTTCCTGTGAAATTCACGTAAAATGACAGTAAAGCTTTTCCAAACAGCGCATTTGGAAAAGACGGCGTTTAGGGTGCAGTGTGCGACTTGGTCAAACAGGAGAGGCGGCAGCAGTTATACCCAGAGAGGCTGCACAGGTCACTGTGTCTGGGGCAGGGGGAGTTTGCTCCCCAGAGTCTCTGAGGGGGTCCTTGCTTGGAGACACAGGCCCCGCAGGAGGCAGCCGGCAACCAGCAAGTCTGTCCGCCCACTGGGCGAGGCAGGCAGCAGCCCTGGCCCTGAACTGGCTGCCCAGCTCTGTGCTTTGCAGGAACGAAGCTAGAGACCCCAGACCCGGCGGCACCAGACACGAGAGGGCAGTGATGTAGTGGTGTGAGTGCTAGGCAGGGGGGAGTGGGGCGGGCACAAGCCAGCGGAATGTCCCCCAGACTTAACACCAACCTCCCCGATGGAGACCTGGAGAATCCCCTCGGGAGGAACCGCGTGGTTAGCTTAGCGGCCAGTAAAGAAACCTGGACGTAAACAAGTGGCATGCTTCCGCCCCACAAAGAGGCCACGGGCCTGCCTGATCACCCCACAGAAAGTCCCACGCAGCCGTGCCCAGCCTGCTGAGCGAGCCCGCTCCCAGCCCCTAGAGCCCTAAGTACCACATCACAGCACAGATGACCAGCCCCAGACTGGAAGGCGTCCAACCCGAGCACGTGAAGAGACCGACGGGAGGGACTGGAGGAGGAACGGAGGGAAGGACGGGGTTAGAGGGCGCAGGGAAAGAAGCTTATGGGAGAGCGGCCACGCTGGGCCACGTGGCGACTGGACACTCTGTGTTTTGAGGAGCTGTTGTGTGAGTTTTCATAGTGACTGTTCCGTTTCGTGTTCACAGGGGGCGAGGCTTCCCCCCATCTTCTCCACAACCTTAACAACCCTTTCTTCCTCTCCTCCTCCTCCTCCCCCCCCTCCTCCTCTTCTTCTTCCTCTTCTTCTTCTTCTCCCCCTCCTCTTCCTTCTTCTTCTCCTCCTCCTCCTCCTCCTTCTTCTTCTTCTGTAAAAGCCATGGTAACAGGTGTGAAGCACTAACTCATCCCTGTTAGAATTCACTCGTTCATTCATTCATTTATAAAAGTAGAGAGAGAGAGATCCCATCTGCTGCGTCATTACCCAGATCAAACGCCTGGGAGCTAGAACTCCACCCAGGGCTCCCACATGGGTGGCAGGGACCCAAGGACTTGAGTTGTCACAGCTGCCTCCCAGGGTCTGTTTTAGCAGGAAGTTGGCATTGGGAGTGGAGCTGGGGCTTGAACCCCGGCTGTCTCTTGTGGGGTGTCGGGAACCCAGGGACTTCTTAAAGGCTGCACCACAGGCCTGCCCCTTCTCATTGGGATTTAGATTCCCAGTGATTCATCCTATTATCCACTTATTTTACACCTGCAGGTCATTTGCATGTCTGTGAACACCACAGTTTGAAAGACAAATGAGATAGAAAATACTTTAAAAGAGATGTTGTTTAAACAAGAGAAAACAGGTGAATAAGTAATGTTTTGAAAATAAGAACTTCAAAGGATAAGATCCAGGATAAAGTTGGAACCACATCCTGGAGAATAAGAAGAAATGACAAAGCAAGGTAAGAAGTTTGGGGTAATTAACAAAATGAGAACTTGAACTAACAAAGTCCAGAATTGGTACTGGTACTATGGTCTGGTAGGTTAGGCATCTGCCTGGGGCGCCCGCATCCCACATGGGCACCTGTTCTAGTCCTGGCCGCTCCTCTTCCAACCCAGCTCCCTGCTTATGGCCTGGGAAAGCAGCAGGAGATGGCCAAGTCCTTGGGCCCCTGCCTCCCACATGGGAGACTTGGATGAGCTCCTGTCTCCTGCTTCAGCCTGGCCCAGCCCCAGCCATTGCAACCATTTGGGGAGTGAACCAGCATGGATGGAAGATCTCTTTCTCTCTCTAACTCTACCTTTCAACTAAATAGCTAAGTAATAAATGGCAAAAAGCCCCTAAAACCAACAAATGAACACCATGTGCAAAATAAATAAATAAATAAGCCCCTTCAGGGAGCCTCACTGTCCAAGAAAGACCCTGGACACTTTGAGAGGGGGAAAATAATTCATACAGGAAAAAATGAGAAGTGCACACAGCAGTAATGCAGTCTTCGGGTACCAGGTACTGCACACAATGGTGTGCGCTCTGGGAGGGCAGTGGGCGAATCCCCACAGCATCACCGGGAATACGTGGGGAACGCCTTGAGCTACGACATGGGGGCAGCTCCCACAGCACTAGGAGCTAGGACTATGTCAGCCCCATTATACCCCTGTGGGACCAACCTGCTGTTGATGGATGTCATTATGTCACAGCCAAGGGAACGTGAGATGGCCTCTGCCATAGTGTGATTTGGAAAACACCCTGATATCGAGGCAGACTATGAATTCGACATCAGCCCTAATCGTGTAATTACTTCAAGGCCGTGGGCATGTGTGGATGAACCGGCCCAGGCGAGGGGCACTTTGTCAGTCTGGAGGCTGTGTCGCTGTGTGCAAACAAGCAATGAACAGCCGTTTTCTAAGCTCCACCTCCTCAGTGACATCCCATGGGCACTCTGCCTTCAAAATTTATTTTTTAATGCCAAATTTTTCTACCAAAACTGAGCAAAACAAAATAGGAACTTTTCCTAGTAGACCAAATGCTTTTTCTAGAGCGATCTAAAGGGAATGGTGGCTCTTGGTGGCCCTCGGTTAATACTGCATTATGAAAGCGGGAAGTAGACACGCTCCTGGAGTTACATAGTCTCAAAAGAGGGCCGGCTACTTCTAGGCGGTTTATGTTGTAAAATCATGTTGGCTGGCGCCGCGGCTCACTAGGCTAATCCTCCGCCTGCGGCACCGGCACACCAGGTTCTAGTCCCAGTTGGGGCGCCGGATTCTGTCCCGGTTGCCCCCCTTCCAGGCCAGCTCTCTGCTGTGGCCAGGGAGTGCAGTGGAGGATGGCCCAAGTGCTTGGGCCCTGCACCCCATGGGAGACCAGGAAAAGCACCTGGCTCCTGGCTTCAGATCAGCGTGGTGTGCCGGCCACAGCGGCCATTGGAGGGTGAACCAACGGCAAAGGAAGACCTTTCTCTCTCTCTCTCTCTCTCTCTCTCACTGTCCACTCTGCTTGTCAAAAAAAAAAAAAAAAAATCACGTTGACTCCAGGTTGGAAGAGCAGAACAAATGTGTGCCGTGCGCCACGTGGGACAGAGCAGTCTGATCTTGCCAGCCGGGCATCCGGGAGAGCGTGGCTGGCCTGGGAGAGTGCTGCTGCCAGCCTGGCCCTGCTGACCCAGCAGGCAGAAAGAATAGCAGGAAACTCGAGTTCCAGGCCAGCAGGCACAGCTGGCAGGAGTCAGAGTCGCAGAGCTGGGGGCGGGTGTCCCGCTCTCAGGCCAGCGGAAGGAACCCGAGTTTTACCAGGAATCCAAGTTTGTTGAACTAAGTAGCACAGCCTTGCTGTAGGCAGCAGCAGAATCCCGGAGCGGGCTGAGCCGGGAGTGGCGGTGTGCCCTGCAGCTTTGCAGTCCTGTTACACCCTGGCTTTCGGGTTTCCCCTGATGGATACTGTTACAAAGCTCTGGGGCCTGTTGCTGCATGGCCACTCACAATGCCACACACGTGCAAGTCCAACATTCCGGCGGGCCCCGCCTTACCAGGCTGTTCTTTGGTGCAGATAAGAGAAAAACACCGACATTGACTTAGCGTCTAGAGTGACTGAGCGAGGTGGCCCTGGGACATGTTTACATTTGCAGCAGGCACTTAACAAGTTTCATGGGAAGATGAAATGAAAAGATAAGCTTATTTTGGTTTAAAAAAATCCATGCATCTGAAGGATCTTAAAAAAGTTTGTGCAAAATACATATTATGAAAAAGACCTATATAACCAGTTTCTCTTTTTCAAAAAATTTTTTTCTTTTCTTTTTTTTTTTTTTTTTTTGATAGGCAGAGTGGACAGTGAGAGAGAGAGAGAGACAGAGAGAAAGGTCTTCCTTTTGCTGTTGGTTCACCCTCCAATGGCCACTGCAGCCGGCGCACCGCGTTGATCCAAAGCCAGGAGCCAGGTGCTTCTCCTGGTCTCCCATGGGGTGCAGGGCCCAAGCACTTGGGCCATCCTCCACTGCACTCCCGGGCCACAGCAGAGAGCTGGACTGGAAGAGGGGCAACCGGGACAGAATCCGACGCCCCGACTGGGACTAGAACCCCGTGTGCTGGTGCCGCAAGGCGAAGGATTAGCCTATTGAGCTGCGGCGCCGGCTCAAAAATTTTTTTTAATTTTATCTCCAAAGCAGAGACAGAGAGAGATCTTCAAGTTCACTCCCCAAATACCCACACTAGCAGGGGCTGGGCCAGGACAAAGGTGGAAGCTCCGCCTGGGCCTTCCACAGGAGAGAAAGGACTGAAACACTTGAGCTGTTACCTAACGGGTGTGACCTCACGGGAAGCTGGAGCCCAGAGTGGAGCCCAGGTGTGTAGCCAGCTCCCGATATGGGATGCGAGCCTCCCAACTGGTGTCCCAGCCACTGCGCCACATGCTCACCGCCAGTCCATCCTCTTTTTAAGATTTTATTTATTCATTTGAAGGCAGAGTTACAGGGAGGCAGAGGGGGAGAGAGAGAGAGAGAAAGAGAGAGAGAGAGAGAGAGGTCTTCTATCCGCTGGTTCACCCCCCAGATGGCCACAATGGCCGGAGCTGAGCCTATCTGAAGCCAGGAGCCAGGAGCCTCCTCCGGGTCTCCCACATGGGTGCAGGGGTCCAAGAACTTGAGCCATCTTCTACTGCTTTTCCAGGTCACAGCAGAGAGCTGGATGGGAAGTGGAGCAAGCGGGACTTGAACCAGTGCCCATATGGGATGCCAGCACTGCAGGTGGCGGCTTTACCCGCTGTGCCACAGCGCCAGCCCCCAGTTCATCTTTTGATTCTGTTTTCCTGCAAGCTTTCCCAAGTCCCTTATAGGTGAAAACGCTTGCAGAGGAAGCTGCTGTGTCAGCGGAGCTGTAGGACAAGGCCCGGGGCAAGGCAGGACGCAAGCCCTGATGGCCCGTCCCGTGCCTGCTGCGGGGCTGCACCGTGGCCGGCTCCCAGCCTCAGCTTCTGTGGTTACAGCCGCTGGGACCGAGACCAGGCTCTCCAGTATGGGGTGCGGCTGTCCCAAGGGTCGGCTCCCTCCGCTGTGCCACAGCACCACCCCTTCCGCCGAGGTTCCCATCACTGTTCCAATTCTTAGCGGTTGCACTTTTCCAAAGTCAGCCTTTTTGTCTCTACTGTTCTCTCAGCGCGGTTTTCCCTACAGAGCTTGCTGGTGCTCTCTTATTCTCAATGCTCTGCTCTCGGAGTGTGGTCCCTGGGGGGCTGGCACACGTCTCTAAATAAGCTTAAGATTTTGCATTCACTTCATGATGTCTGGGGAACAGCCGAGTGTTTGCATTTGCTGTGTCTCCATCCAGCCACCTGGCTGGACTGTTCCCACGCTGGGTGGACACCTGTCCTGCCTGTCTCCTTTCCCGGCAGAATCAGGATGTGCGGTCCCTTCTGGGCTCCTGACTCACCGGAGTTCAGTGCCATTCTGGGGTAACCTCAAGTGCCCTGGGGCTCTGGCTCCAGTCTAGACGTGGTTCTCGGGGCCGGCTGCTCCACTTCCCATCCAGCTCCCTGCTAATGTGCCTGGGAAAGCAGCAGAGGATGGCCCCAGTGCTAGGGCTCTTCTCTCTCTCTCCCTGTAACTCTGCCTTTCAAATAAATGAATAATTTTTTAAAAAATAGAAGTGGTTCTTGTGCCTGCATTCTGGTCACTGCGCTGGATACCCAGCACGTCTTTCTAAATACGGTGTACACCCTTCAGGCACTGTCTCCAAGTGACATGGTATTTTAAATATTCAAATACGAACAGTATGATATTTGGGTTTCCTGGGAATTTCGACTCTAAATTACTCAACTAATCCTATCACTCTTTGTTATTATTATGACTAGAGTTTGTCTCCTGTCCAATATATCCAAGGGAGCTGAAATTAAATATAAAGAAAAAACCTGGTAACAAGGAATAAAAATAGATTTAGATGGTTTAAAGGAAGCTGAGAGGAGAGACGCGGCTGGACGCTCCAGACGGTGGGATTAATGTAATTCATGACGGAGTCTGCTCTTGAGAGCTCTGGCTGCCGAGCGAGAGAGGAAACACAGCCCAGGGCTTGGATTCTGCTTCCTGGCAGGTGAATGCCTGCGCCTCTGCCTGCAGAGAGAGACGGCTCCTCGCCGTCATCCCCATACGCACAGACCCCTTGTCTGGTCTCACACAAGCGTCTTGGGGTAACACAGATGATATTTCCTCCTCGGGTGGTATAAAAGATTCAGATCCCAGACCAGATTTATTTTATTTATTTCAAGGACAGAGTTACAGAGAGAGGTAGAGAGACAGACACACAGAGAGAGGTCCTCCATCCGCTGAGTCACTCCCCAAATGGCAGCAACAGCCGGAGCTGAGCCTATCCGAAGCCAGGAGCTTCTTCTAGGTCGCCCATGCGGGTGCAGGGGCCCAAGCACTTGGGCCATCTTGTACTGCTTTCCCAGGTCATTAGTAGGAGCTGGACTGGAAGAGCAGCAGCTGGGACTCGAACCGTGGATCCAAGGACGCAGGCAACAGCTTAACCCACTGCGCCACGACTCCTGTCCCTGACTGCCTTTCAGGTTTCTGTAGTGCATAGCCAAGGTGATTCACCTTTCCACAGGCTTGCAATAATTATCCTACAAATGGGAGACCAGGGGAGACCGGGGGTGGGGGTGGGGTGGGGTGGGGCGGGGTTTGGATTCAGATTTAGAGGCGGCCACCATGATACACACTAGGAAGCAGGTAGAGTGGCTTTCTCCTTTAGTAGGATTCACAGATATTCACATCATTACATGGGTCCTTGGAAGCTTCACCAGATTCAACCCATCAGAAAACGCTGGAGACTTCCGGATGGAGGTTCAATGATCCCTGCTGGCATTTCCCTGCCTGCTGGGTGCAGGTTTCCCACGGAGCCTGTCCTGCAGCCGTGTCTTCCTCGCCAGACCTCAGAAGCAACGGGGCCTTATGCATCCCAACTCAGCCTGCGTCCCGTGTTCCAGGGTGCTCTGTCTCCTCACAGCACGGTAGCTCTCTGCGCGAGAGAGCAAGCAGGGGCCACTTGTTTCACTGGAGACGTGACCCTGAACAGCTGTTCCAAAAACAGCATGCCAGCCACACCACAGAAAGCTCTGTGCGCTGGCCTGCCTGGCTCCTGCCCAGCCCTGCCCTCGGCGGTGCCCAGCCCTGCTGCTCCTGTTGCTCCTTTAAGCTGGCTAAAATCCCCCCCAGGCCAAATTGTCAATAAACAAATGGATTCTGTGTGAATCTGTTGAGCTTCAGAGAATGAAGGCTTACCAGCCTGGGACCAGTCATGTGTGGCATGTGCACTTCACCCCCTCCCCCAGGAATGCAGCCACAGCTCAGAGGTGTTGGAATGTGGCCTCCTGGCTGATGCCTCTTGGGTGGTGCGCAGAATTCACAGAAACTGAGCAAGTGGGGGGCAGTTTGCTTGTGGAGTGACAGCTAAGTCCTGGGAGCTCAGGAATAGACAGACCTGCCGAACCACGCCTGCACCAGGGGCCCCCATCTTCCTCCGGACGGGAACCCCCACTGATGCCGCAGCAGGTGGAGCAGACTCCCTGTGGGCCCTCTGTGCCCTGGGGACCACCACCCACATCAGTCAGGGTGGGCAGTGACTCCCCGTGCACACTCAGGCCCCCTTCCGGTGAGTTCCTTGTAGACCCTGCCAAGGCTCACTCTGAGAGTCAAGTCCATCCTGCGAGCTTTAGTGTTTATGGACTGATTGCACAGGGTTTCATCAAATACAGGCTCGTGGCTCCAGGTAGAAGAAGAGCACCTTGCTCTGCCTTCGTGGAGTGAGTGCCCCTAGGACGTCCTCGGGAATGCGGCCAGCACACAGCTCAGTCAGGGCGGCCTCAACCTCAGGGCACAACGTCTGAATCTCTTTCCAGAACCTTCTTGGCATTCTCCGGAGCGACTGATGTCCCTGACTTCCGAGCCCCTCGCGTTCCTGTTCATGGGAGCGTCACGGCAGGTTTCACAGCACTGCCCCTGCAAAGCTGCGAAGTTGTGTGAATTATTCTGCAAACTGAAAGAACCTAAGGGATCAATTATATTATAGACACAATGAAATAGCGCTGAATATTTTTAATGCTTTAAAGTATGAATAGAAATATAACCCCTTAGAGCCGGCGCCGTGGCTCAATAGGCTAATCCTCCACCTTGCGGCGCCGGCACACCGGGTTCTAGTCCCGGTTGGGGCGCCGGATTCTGTCCCGGTTGCCCCTCTTCCAGGCCAGCTCTCTGCTATGGCCAGGGAGTGCAGTGGAGGATGGCCCAGGTGCTTGGGCCCTGCACCCCATGGGAGACCAGGAAAAGCACCTGGCTCCTGGCTCCTGCCAGGATCAGCGCGGTGCGCCGGCTGCAGCGGCGGCCATTGGAGGGTGAACCAACGGCAAAAGGAAGACCTTTCTCTCTCTGTCTCTCTCTCTCACTGTCCACTCTGCCTGTCAAAAAAAAAAAAAAAAAAAAAAAAAAAAAAAAAAAAAAAAAAAGAAATATAACCCCTTAGAGGTTAAATGACTTGGAATACAAGTAAGTGGAAACCTATGATGTGAGTTGTACAATTCAGCCTTAGATGGATATTTTAGAAGAGGTATGTTTTTGCTGACTAAAGATACGAAATGATGCACTTTTTAGTAAAATATGGAGACTCGTGTATTGTTCACAATGTCACCATGCACAGATCTGAACGGTTGGTTTGCGCAGGAATGTCGGGTTGACGGCAGCTCCGGTTTTCCCTTTGGTCTGTGAACAGCCCCTGCATTCCATGAACTTTGGGCCGGCAGGATCGGCCACTGATAAGAAAGATGAATTTGAGGCAGGGTATAAATCAGACTGATTTGTACCTAGGATAAGCACACACACAAAATCAACCTTTAACCTCTGGGACAATGACTGGACGCCGTTCACTGGAAATGAACCCACACTAATCTCAAGGCAGTCACTGGAGACTATCTGGAGGCCATCTCCCGGTGGAACAAACCAAGCCCCTTTCCTGGGGAGAATGGAAGGTCCCGGATAGAGAGCTGCCGTCTGCAGACCTCACACCGAGTGATTACACAAGGAAGACACGGGCATTAATCCTTCCCGACACAGCCGTGCAGCTGGGCTGGTGGGTTTTGTCACTTTGTTAAGTGCTGACTTCAGATCCCATTTGTAAACTGGAATGCCCGGAGCCCAGCCTGGCTGATCCACTTTGAGCCGCTGTTGCTGCAGGTTCCAACATTCAGAGTCGACTGTGCTTGTCGGGTGAAGCCGGCAAGACTGGTAGCGTTTGGTTTGGGGTCCTCGGGGAGCTGACAGTGAAGAGGGGCAGGAGGCCCCTCAGCTTGCTGCCAGTGTGTCTTGTAAGCAGCCTCACATACGTCACCAGGGATCCCACGAGGGGTGATTTTATCTTCCTCTTTTTATTGCTGAGACCACTGTCAGCCAAGTTGAGCCAATGTTACAAGCACTTCTAAATCCCAGACTCTGGCTGTTAACTGACTGTAAAACCAGTGGTCACTTCGCATACACAGAGTAATCAGGTAATATACCTGACGTGCGGGCATAAAGGTGGATCGTTCTGGAAGTATCTAGACACCTCAGAAGATCCCGCTAGCCCAGGCCAGTGGACCGCTCCTTGCCCTTTTAGCTCGTCTTTGTGCATGGGCATTGGGTAATGGATCGTTTTTTGGGACGCTGATTTGGCTGAGCCTAAATCCCAACTGGAAACTGATGACTGTGCTGAGTGCGAAAGCTACATGATGGTCGCAGCTTCTCTTCGCACCAGGGAGTTAGTGACCCACTCATCTCTGGGCCTCTCTGAGGGTCGTGTGTGTGGCCATCACCTTGCCAGAACAGCAGGGCTCATGTGCTCTGTGGCGCTCACCGGGGCAGGAAGCTGCACGCACTCACGGTCTTGGGATACGAAGATGCTAAGGGGAGAGGGTGATGGTTGGCGCCGCGGCTCACTAGGCTAATCCTCCGCCTTTCGGCGCCGGCACACCCGGTTCTAGTCCCGGTCGGGGTGCCGGATTCTGTCCCGGTTGCCCCTCTTCCAGGCCAGCTCTCTGCTGTGGCCCGGGAGTGCAGTGGAGGATGGCCCAAGTGCTTGGGCCCTGCACCCCATGGGAGACCAGGAGAAGCACCTGGCTCCTGCCATCGGATCAGCGCGGTGCACCGGCCACGGCAGCCATTGGAGGGTGAACCAACGGCAAAGGAAGACCTTTCTCTCTCTCTCTCTCTCTCACTGTCCACTCTGCCTGTCAAAAAAAAAAAAGGGGGGGGGAGGGTGAGGGAGGAGAGCTCTGCCAACAACACCTGGGGCTTCCCTGGGCATCACAACTCCACCCCCGAGTCCCGAGTCGGAAGGAAACACGGATGCCTTGGTGCGTGTCCTGAGATGCCCCAAGGGATTGGCAGCTCCAACGGCCGCCCGCAGGTGGACAGCTGTCCTGCGGCCACGACCCGCTGCAGACAATGGCTGGCACTCACTCAGCACAGAGCGTCAGAGGGCAGGTTTTGTTAGTGCGGGAGGAAGCCAAGTGTAGCAAACAGAAGCCATCTTGACAAGATGTCAATTCTCCAAGGACAAAAGAGGAGCCAGTGCCACTTCCTACACGAGGGGCAACCCAGAACCTCGTGTTTGGCTGGTTCCTCTCATCTTCCCGCCCACTCTTTACAAAGGAACCCTGACAACAGGTGAACCGGGGGCAACCGGACTCGGCTTGGGGAGCTGGAGAGCGCAGTTGCTGAAACACCAGCATTTTGGGGACTTTGTCCTGCACCTGCTTTGTGGGGTCTTGGGCGGTGTGGGAGGTCGAAAGCCCCCAGACCTCCTCGTGTTCCTTGCTGTGGGGACAAAGGATGATGCTTCTGTGGGGCGTTTCTCTCCCAGACACACCCCGCGTCACGGGGGCGGGGAGGGGGTGTGGTGACTGCAGAACACAAACATAAAACTCATGGATTCAAAAGCTGAAGCAAAGAAATTAAATTCTCAATTAAGTCTGCAAAAACGGGAAGTTCATCAGAAAAGAGGTAAGCAGTGACATGAGAGCAAAGCGGATGGAAGCGAACATGAGCTGGATTGGAAACAAGCTAAAAATAGCGAGGGAGCCGTGATAGAAGTAGACTCTTGCTACAGAATGGTAGCAGGCACCATTTTTAAATGCGCGGTAAGGAGTCACACTTTCAAATTGACTTTTGAGAACACTATCTCAGCAATTTGAAAAATAAGTTATAGAAAAGGAAGATCGGGGCCGGCACTGTGGCTCACTTGGTTAATCCTCTGCCTGGGGTGCCAGCATCCCATATGGACGCCAGTTCTAGTCCCGGCTGTTCCTCTTCCAGGCCAGCTCTCTGCTGTGTCCCGGGAGTGCAGTGGAGGATGGCCCAAGTGCTTGGGCCCTGCATCCCATGGGAGACCAGGAGAAGTACCTGGCTCCTGCCTTCGGATTGGAGCAGCACCGGCTGTGGCGGCGGCCATTTGGAGAGGGAACCAACGGAGGGAAGACCTTTCTCTCTGTCTCTCTCTCTCACTGGCTATAACTCTACCTGTGAAATAAAAAAAAAAAAAAATGAAGATCTAAGAAATGGAAAAAATAGGGTATGACAACTATAAAGGGTAACTATGTATTACAATGTGTGATGATGCTGTTGAAAAAACTGAATGAGTAGAATGGCGATGTGTTTGAAAGTAAAAACAAAATAACACAATGATGATGGTGATGATGATGATGCTAATAAACTATGGCTACTAAGATTGCACTTCTGGAATGGAGAATGGCTCAATGTTACAAAAATAAACCATGTACTTGTTTAAAATTTAATGCTTAAAAAATCATAAAATTTTATGTCATTTCTAGTATAAGCATTCCTAATGAACTAGGAACAGAAAAATAACCCTTTTAGATAATAAAACTCTCTTAAATCATTTTTAAACATGTTTATTTATTTATTTTTTGACAGAAAGAGTTAGAGAGAGACAAAGATCTTCCTTTTTCCATTGGTTCAACCCCCAAGTGGCTACTATGGCCGGTGTGTTGCACCGATCTGAAGCCAGGAGCTAGGGCTTCCTTCTGGTCTCCCATGCGGGTACAGGGCCCAAGCACTTGGGCCATCCTCCACTGCCTTCCCGGGCCACAGCAGAGAGCTGGACTGGTAGAGGAGCAACCGGGACAGAACTGGCACCCCAACCGGGACTAGAACCCGGGGTGCCAGCACCGCAGGCGGAGATTAGCCTAGTGAGTCATGGTACCAGCACTTTAAGCATGTTTAATCAGTAGATGAAATTAATATGTCTATATGGTGTATGACATGGTGTTTTGAATTTTGTATCTACATTGTGGAATGCCTCAGTCTTCTAATTAACGTGTGCATTGACTCGCGTCATTCGCTCTAGCTACTGTGCTGTGCCACAGCTCTGTTGAAGTTAGTCCTCCTGTCCAGATGGAATTTTGTATCCTTTGATCACTATCTCCCCAGTACTCCTTCTCCTACCAGCCTTGCCCCTGGTAACCCCAGTGCATTCTCTGTACTTTAGACCCCACATAAGGGAGATCTCGCAGTATTTGTCCTTCTACGCCTGGCTTCTTTCACTGACCATAATGCCCTCTACATTCACCCTGCTGTTGCAACATGAAATCATTCTCTCTTATCATGATTAAATAGTATTCCATTGTATATATACAATACCACATTTTTACCCACCCTCATTCATTGACTGATGGTTGATTCTATGCCTTAATTATCATAAAAAATAACTTGTGTTATTAACATGTTACTAGTATGCTATAAACATGTGACTACAGATATTTCATTGACATACTCATTTCATTTCCATTGGATACATACACAAAGTGCAATTGCTGGATTTGATAGTAGTGAGGTTTTAAAAGATTTATTTATTTATTTGAACCAGCTACATGTTTTCTCCACATGTTCACCAACACCTGTTATCTTCTGTCTTTTTGATAGTAGCTACTCTAACAGATGTGAAGTGTTAGTTCACTGTGATTTTATTTGCATTTTCCTGATGATTATTTTTCATGTACATTTTAGTAAATACTTTTTCATGCGGTACTCATTTGCGTGTCTTTTGAGAAATAGCTAATCAGGTTCTTTGATCACTTTTTAATCAGGTTGCTTTCTTGCTATAGAGTTGTTGGAGTTCCTTGTATATCAATTATCAGTCACTCATCAGATGTACAGATCACAGGTGCGTTCTGCCCTACTGTGGCTTGTCTCCTTTAAAGAAGGCATTCAGGGCCGGCACCGTGGCTCACTAGGCTAATCCTCCGCCTGAGGTGCCAGCACCCCGAGGTTCTAGTCCCGGTTGGGGCACCGGTTCTGTCCTGGCTGCTCCTCCTCTAGTCCAGGCCAGCTCTCTGCTGTGGCCTGGGAGTGCAGTGGAGGATGGCCCAAGTCCTTGGGCCCTGCACCCCATGGGAGACCAGGAGAAGTACCTGGCTCCTGGCTTTGGATCAGTGCAGCGCCGGCCATGGTGGCCATTTGGGGGGTGAACCAATGGAAGGAAGACCTTTCTCTCTGTCTCTCTTTCTCTCTAACTCTGCCTGTCAAAAAAAAAAAAAAAAATTCTCCCCATCCCCTTACCACCAGGATTCGTTGCTTCCTTGTTGTGTTACGTAGATTAGAAGGGCGTTCGAAGGGCAACGCTTAGATCCGAGGTATTTTAGTGTAGGTTACCCACTGCAGGCCGTGCTGTGTCCCTGTCTCGATACATCTCCAGCTCAGCCGTCTTGTGCCCATTCTTCAGGCCCACTTTCCCATCTTTTGAGTTTTGCTCTTCTATCCATTCCAATTTAAGCAGTAGAAAGACAAAAAGTCAAGTTTTTCAATACTTCTATAATTTATTTTAAAACTTGTTGAGAGGTTTGAGATATTAATTGAGAAGTGGCATAGGGCAATCATTATTAATTATGTTCACTCAGCTCTTAATTATTTGTGTCAACACCTTGCCTTGGTGAGCAGAAAGAAACAGCAGAGTGAGAGCACTCAAGGTTTGACGTTAGTCTGTGCGACAAGGCATGGCTCTGCAGGAAGATGATAAATGGATTAGACACCCCCGGGGTGCAGGAGGGTGAGCGGGCCGTGTTAGCCTCTACAGTCCTTTCTTCTGGCAAACAAGCCACTCACCGTTTGCTGCAGTAGCACCAATTTACACCGAAAATAATTTCTACTTTCATTTGGTGCCTATGTTAATCAGTAGCATATTTGAAAAAAGGGCTGGCTCAAGACCTGTCTCAAAGTGTGCTCAGTACCTACCTGATCTAAACACCACACAAAATAAATACAGCACCACCCAGGCAGATACGGAGACAGAAGTCGTCCCAAATCGGAGCCTTCGCCGCGTGTCCGGTGCCGGTCCCTCGGGTCGTCACCCCACCAGGCTTCTTTGTATTTCTGCAGGTGCTGCTTTCTCAGTGACTGCCCCAGCCTCTCTCCTCCCGGTCATCACAGGTGTCACCCAATCCAAACGATACAGAAGGACTTTTAAAAGTCTGTGGGGACGGAATTGGAAGGTGAGTTTGTTTTGGGGCAAATGCTTTAGGAATCGGACAGACTTCGGGTGGAGTCTCTGTGCTTTGGCCCCGTGGCTGGATAAGTTCCTGTCCCGTTCGGGAAAATCCAATCAATGTTTTTCTATGGTGATTCTTGCTACCACTGCTTTAGTTCTTACCTTTTTCTACTTGTTTACTGTTCAAGACTTTGATAGAAAGGAAAGAAAAATAAATTGGAGACAGGTCTGGTATAAGGCGCTCTGTTGACAGAAGTTGTCTCCTGAGTGTAGTCTAGGCATTTGGCAGGCAAATCCTTCTCTCAGCTTAGTCCTGATTGGTTGAAGTGGCCGTCAGTCTTCTGTGTAATCCTGCCAGAAGAAAGACGTGCATATCATCTTCACTCAAATCTATCATATCTTAACAGTCTACCACCACCATTTTTAAGGCTGTTTAAAATTTATTTAAACAGGCAGAGTGATAGCGAGAGAGGGAGAGAGGGGAGAGACAGCTCTCCCATCACTCGGATCATTCCCCAAGTGGCTGCAACAGCTGGGGCTGGGCCAGGAGCCTGGGGTTCTATCTGGGTCGCCCACGCGGGCGACAGGGGTCCAAGCACGTGGGCCACCACCTGCTGCCTTCCCAGATGCATTAGCAGGGAGCTGGGCCAGAAGTAGAGAAGTCGTCATCCTTCCATAAGGAATTTAAACACTCACACACTCTGTAAAATACATTTTAATCAATTATCCGTCAGAGGCATTCCTGAAATAATTTTCCTCCTTTCCTAGTCAGAATCAGTGCTACTTTATTGCCAACAAAATACACTTTCTTCAATTTTTTTTATTTGACAGGTAGAGTTATAGACATGAGAGAGAGAGAGAGAGAGAGAGAGAGAGAGAGAGAAAGGTCTTCCTTCTGTTGGTTCACTCCCCAAATGGCTGCCACGCTGATCCGAAGCCAGGAGCCAGGTGCTTCTCCTGGTCTCCCACGCGGGTGCAGGGCCCAAGCACTTGGGCCATCCTCCACTGCCTTCCCGGGCCACAGCAGAGCACTGGACTGGACTAGAGGAAGAGCAACTGGGACTAGAACCCGGCGCCCATATGGGATGCCGGCGCCTCAGGCGGAGGATTAACCAAGTGAGCCACGGCGCCGGCCCAAGAAAATACACTTTCTGTTAGCTTCAGCCCATTTCATTTGAGAAGTGAAAGGAATTCCTTTGGTTCCCAAATCCATGAGCAGTGGTTTCCCCTCATCGGGTTCATGCTGGAGACATTTCCTATGCACTGTCCTGTGTGTTTGTGATCAGATGAATTTTATAAAGGGCATAGTGCTAACATGTTTTAGAATACCATACTAGCATGATCTCAATTCTGTGGGTAAATTTCATGGCTAAACACAGCTGAGGATCCACAAAAGTTTAATATTTAAAAAAACTGCTTTTTTCAGATAGATGGTTTTGGACTTTCTTGAACTTATTTTGTTTATCTGTTGTTTAAAATTTGTTTTATTGATTTGAAAGGCAGAGTGACAGACAGAGGGAGAGACAGAGAGATCTATCGTCCTCTGGTTCACTCTCCAGTCTCAATATCCAGTGTTGGGCTGGGCACAAGCCAAGAGCCAGGAACCCCATCAGGGTCATGCGTACAGGTCAGGGGCCCAAGTACTTGGGCCATCTTCTCTTCCACTGCTTTCCCGGGTGCATTGGCAGGAAGCTGCACCAGAAGTGGAGCAGCCAGGTGTGGATACAGGATGCTGGCATCACAGGCAGTGGCTTAACCTGCTGCACTACCGAGGTGACCCGTACTAAGTTCATTTTAAATCAAGGCACAAGATAAGGCCCTCTCTGAGGAACCCCACCTGTTACCACACAACCTACCCTGCAGCTGCCTGTACAGTGGCGGACTCAGTACATAATGGGATGAGCTTCTAATCAGGACCAGATAAGGAAATCTCCCGTAGTTCCACTAAACAGGAGTATCTCCGAGAGAGATGGGAACACCTTGTACCCGGCTGGCCACTGGTAAGATACAACAAACAGCAGAGGATTCTTGGTGCAAAACTTAGAGTGTCTTGCTATCCGCAAGGAGTTATCTGTACAACCAGTTATGATTAGGTTATGTGAGCTGCAGACCTTCTAGAAATCCTAGGTAACTTAGAAACATGTGTTACTATTTGGGAACAGGAACATTGTATCCAAATTTATGTAGGAAGCCAAAAATGAGATAGTCTGCCATGGAGTCAGCGTCACTGCTTTCGTGGGATATTGCAAGCTAAAGTTCATTCAGCCAGATGGAACCCCCAGTGCTTTTTAGAAGGATGCTGGTCTGATGAACTCTTTGGTAAAGGGTTCTGAATAATGCATTTAGGATCGTTCCCCCCCTTGTTTCTCTTTCTGAACTAATCTCTTGCTTGGACTTGGATTTCTTTATTAATAGGTTTTATTCGCAAGGTTTGGCTCCTCCACACATATCACTACATTTGCTTTGAGGAGAAAAATTAATAAGCAAAACTCTTGCTTTACTCTCTTACTGAGCCCTGTTTAAGGGGTATTGGTAAAATAATCACATAACACCATTAATTATAAAGCACCCATAATCTGATGCTGGGCCACAGCTTAGTTGGGTTACAACCTACAAAATCCGTAGAAAATGTCCTGATTTTGTTTGGTGATATATTAATAAAATCTCCCAAGCTGTTAGCACATTACTTGATTCATGGAATACAAATCTATGATAAGGGAGAAAAAAAGTAAAAAGTCAAACACCTCTGCTGAATTTTAATTACATCAACAAAATGAGCCCTTTCTTCTGTCAGAGTCCGCCGCCTGGTGTCGGTCAGACGCGGCAGCCCCTGTGTGCAAGGTGAGTACGGACGGACCTTGCTCCCAAGATGTTCTCAACCTCAGGAGACACGAGGGTTCTTGGCACAGAACACTGATTCCCTAATAAGGAGGACAACTTGGGGCCCGTGTTCTGGTGTAACAGGTGAAGTCGCCACCTGTGATGCAGCATCCCATAATGGAACCAGTTTGTGTCCTGGTTGCTCCCCTCCCCACTCCTGCTCCCTGCTAATGCACTTGGGAAAAGCAGAGGAAGACGGCCCAAGTGTTAAGGCCACTGCCACCCACATGGGAGACCCCCAAGAAGCATCTCCCGGCTCCTAGCTTCAGCCTGGCCCAGCCCCAGTGGCTATCTGGGGAGTGAACCAGTGAATAGAAGGCTCTCTCTCTCTCTCTCTCTTCCTTTTTCTCTCTGTAACTCTTTCAAACAAATCTTCACAAATGTAATGGTGACAACAGTAAGACAACTATTCGCCGTGGAGACAGAAATAACAGGTCCTTTTTCAGATCAGCCCTCCCTCCTATGAAGAAGACTTTTGTAACATGTGCTTGCACACAAGTGTCTGCAATCTCAGCAGCCAGGCTTGACTTGCATCCTCAACATCTGGCTGCTGACAGTGACTTGGGAACAAAACGCAGCAGACGCTGGGGAAACTTGAGCAAGTTACCTGAGCTCCAAGCTTTTGTTCTGTATGTGATGAATATTTCTATAATAGTAATTCCCGAAGCTGATGTCCTCTATGTCCACTGGGCCACTAGGCTCTATGGATGCCTTCAAATCCATCTCTAGCTGGTCTTTATTGCAAGCATTCAAAAAGAGGGGACACTTGTGTGGGTCCAGTTGGGAAGCCACTCCGAGAACAGCAGACAAGTGTGGAGGCCAAATTAAAACAGACCGTTTTCTCTACAGCCCTGACACTGCAAACAGAAAATAAAAGTAGTCTGTGATTCCAGTCACGTCTGTTTTCCAAGATATTCCTTGAAAGTCCCAGAGTAATTGTAAATGAAATTCATGACGAGGGGAGAACACGGTTATTAGGCAGGGGTACATCAGCATGTGGGCAGGATTTAGCTGTGTTCCTTTTTCCTATTGAAAACCTGATCAGACGCCTTGACAGCTGGAGTTTACTTGACTGTTGTACAATAAAACAGGACCGCAGCTACCTTTTGCTGTGTTCCAAATGTCAAGTGCAATTTTGAATACTGCTTCTGCTTTGTAATAACATGTTCTCTTCAGAAAAGCACAGGTGAGAGGCACCTTAGAAGTGGCTGTCTTCCGACAGAATGCAATGTGCATGAGAAATTAAAGGGAAATTAAACCCGTGACATATAATTAAACAAGAAAGGAGAAGCCTATTGAAGTTTAATGGCTGGTTTGGAAGAGCCACACACAACATGGCTGGCCCTGGGAGGGCGGAGGTAGATGGAATCCAGGCTGTGAGACTGGAGTTCAGCTGTGATATTTTGAGAAAAAAAGGACTGAATGCACATTGCTTTGTTGAAATGCTCTCAGAAATCTTAACAGCCCGGACCATCTCAGATGCCAGAGGTCGCGTTGCAAAGCGCAGAAAACAAAGGCGTGCAACATCTCAATTATATAATCAAATCACAGTCTTTGGTTAGATTTTGGGTTAAGCTCTTCTTTTTGGATAAAGGAGGACAAAAAAAAATAAAAAAATAAAGAAAAGAAACCCAAATAAATTTCCCCGATCATATTCAGCTGTGATGACATGATTTGGAACTTTCGTGAAACTGTGACCGGGATCAATGGATACTTTTACTTTAAAACTAATTAAAACTTAAAACTGAGTTTGTGTCCTCGGGTTCTTAACTACTCCTGTGTCCGGTGAGATCCTTTCAGGTGAAACATGTCTAACTTATGGACAGAGTAATAAACACCCCATTTTATCATCCCCTTTAATGAGGAGGGTAGGACAATGCATTTGAAGTGTGGGAGTGTGGGAAGAGTTTAAAAAGCCAATCAAGAATCCTACCTCCGGGGGTGGGTGTCGTGGCACGGTGGTATCAGAGGGCCTGGGATAGCGTCACCCTCTACTTCTGTGGCAGCTTCCTGATAACACACACCCTGGCAGCCAGCATACGACGGATCAAGTACTTGAGTCTCTGCCACCCACGTGGAGGGTGGCACTTGACTGATGCCATCCCCAGCCCTGGCTATTGTGGGCATTTAGGGAGTGAACCAGTGGATGGAAGATCTGTCTGTCTGCCTGTCTCTCTCTCTCTCTGTCATTTTGACTTTCCATTCAATAAAACTAAATAAATATCAACAAAAGAATACTACATCCAGCAAAATCCTTCCTCAGAACCAAAAAAGACAGTCCGACTTTTTGAGCAAACACAACCTGCGGAAATTCATCACCACTGGATTTATTCTGCAAGAGATAAGAAAGGAAGCTCCCCAGACTGAAATTCAACCACGGCAGGCAGGCATCTAGAGAGAGAATGGAAACCCTCACACCCAGGGCACCCACGGTTTGATTGCTCAGTAGCCGCCAATGATCAATGGCCAAGGAGTGGACGGCAGAATCACAGAGGACGGAAAGCCTCATTACTTGCTTCTTCTCCTTTTATTTATTTATTAAAGGATTTGTTTATTTGAAAGGCAATGTGACAGAGAGAGAAGGAGAGAAAGAGGTTCACTTCCAGCAGCCAGAGCTGGGCCCGGCTGAAGGCAGACAGCAGCCAGGCACTCCCTCTGGGTCTCCCACAGGAGTGGCCAGAGCCCAGTCCTGAGCCATCACCCCCACCTGCCACGTACGTGTGCAGGGAGCTGTCCTGGAAGCAAACCAGCAAGGACCCAAACTGCTGCTCCAGGCTGGAACGTGGATACCCCAAGCGGCGGCTCACCCTGGGCGCCCCGCACCTGCCCTCCTCTCTGCCTGTGGGGGTCTAGAAATACACACTCATGTGTATAAACCACAGGGCACTGACAAGGGCCAGGGTTCACAATAAACCCGGATACGAGCAGTGTGTGAGCTGAAATTGGAAGCAGTGGAGAGACTTTGACCTGTGTGCCCTGTGTGCAGTCTATTTAACAGATGCAATACTAGGTCCCCAAAGACCCAACTAGTTAGAAGTGCTCTGGGGCTCCAGTCCATACTAGCAGGATTCCAAGTTCATTTCAACGCCATTACAGATCTGTTTGTTTGTGTAGAGCAACGGTTCTCAAAGCGTGGTCAGTGGAACCGTTGCCGGTGTTCTGTGGGTCAAACCCATCTTCCTGATCATCCCTGCACCTGCCTTGACTTTTTCTCACTATTGACATTGGCAATGAGGATGCGCAGAGCTGCAGAGGGAGGATGGGACGGACGAGCCCGCTCAGCTAAGCGCAGCCAGGGCAGCCGCACCCGCTGTCCGGGCGCACTGGGTTTCCACCGCCGTGTGCTCGCAGGGGCAGAATGCCAGTTCCACTTCCAGACAAAGCATGCATGTTTCTGCCTCTGTGGGTCCCAGTCCCCCGGGTGTCCGGGTTGGCACTAGTCTGCGGGCCAATGGAACGTACTCAGCATCTCACTATACATAGTGGTTATTCCAACTTAGGTGGACATTGTTTTTTGGAGGAAAGAAAGTCAGTTACTTTAAGGAAATCACCTCTTTGTAGCCAGTGACAAACTTAGAGCTTTCAAGTGAGAATGATGTCTTGGAAAATTTGTATCTACCACTGTGGGTGTGAAAGCCTTCCAAAAACTTAGAGTTTATTCTTATTGTTATACTTTTAAAATGTTAAACAGTAAAAGACGTCAACACGAACAAGATCTGTATAAATTAGCAAAGCTGTATTATCTAAACTATCATGCAGGATGTTACAACATAACTTGAGAGTTAAAAGGTTCTTTCAGAGGATAAGACAGATCACTGGATTTGAATACAGGAGAGGGAAGATGTCCATCCCAAGGGTTTCAGATCCACTTAGCAATTAACATTGAAAAAATTACAGTTTGCAAAGTTTTGGGACAGTTTCAAAGAAAAATTTCCATAAAGATTTATTTCAGCAGCCATTTAAATACTCCTCCATTTTAATTTTTCTTTTCCTATTTTATTAGGGAGAGGGAGAGGGAAAAGGAGAGGGAGAGAGAGAAAGAAAGAGAAAGAGGGAGAGAGAAAGAGAGGAGAGAGAGAGAGAGAGGGAGAGAGGGAGGTGTCTTCCACCCCCTTGCTTGCTTTCCAGATGTCCATAATAACTGGGGCTGGGGCTGGGCCAGGAACTCCATCCAGGTCTCCCACATGCGTGTCAGGACCCAAGTACTTGAGCTATTGCCTGCCACTTCCCATCATGCACATTGTGCGTTAGTAGGAAGCTGGATTGGCGAGTGGAGCTGGGACTTGAACCCAGGCACTCCAGTGTGGATACAAGCCACCCAGGTGGTGGGCACAACTGCTCCCAAACACCTGCCCTTTTAAACTACAAGTATGTTCGAAGGTGGATTTTCTTCACATGTTTCAAACCCACAGCAGATTAAATGCAAAAATAGACAAGAGAACTTAGAACTCACATTGTCTTCTATTAAAAACAGACATGAAGCGATTTACAAAGATGTAAAACAGTGTTACACATCTTGCTATTTTTTTGGTGTGGAAAATTTAATTGTTTTCAATAAAATGCACTATGTTTACATGTAATGTATTTATTATTCTTATGCTCCACTAGAATAATCCTTGTATAAATTTAAAAATTTATAAGTTTTGATTTCAAGCATTATACATACCACTTGATATAATCCACATAAACTCAAGCTTCTTGCTGTATTTAATAATTCTTAAGACTGTCATGAAAGTATGAGACCAAAAAGATTGAGAGTTACCATTGTAGTCACGGAGTGTGTGTGTGTGTGTGAGTGTGTGTGCATGAGTGAGTATGTGTGTGTGTGTGTGTATGTGTGTGTGAGTATGTGTGTGTGTGTGAGTGTGTATGGTACACACAGTGACGTCTTAACTGCAGGAAGTAGGGCTGTCATTGAACCGGCTTGTGCTTTTGTTGATTGAATCCAGTAGGAAAAAGGGAATCATGAAAGAAATATGCTTATGCCAAGTTTCTGAGTGTGGAACAGTGTAAGTGGCCCCTGTGTGACTGCATGTGACCCACTCCGACACAAAACGGCTTAAGAAAACCTGTGCTTCCCACTTGCAAGGGTTGTTGCAAGAATAAATGATACCAGAAGATGGGTATACGATTCTTTGTTGCATGTGCAATATCGGGCAACGGTAAGTAGATAGTTCCTAGGCTGAGGCGTGTCACGTCTGACCACAGCAGGATTCTGTTACACAAGTGCACAGGCGTTTACCAAGCACCTAGCACCTGTCAGCGTGGACTGAGCTCCACGCACACAGAGATGCTGCGGGTAAGAGAGGGCGCCACCCACGCGTGATGGTCTTGGTATTTATGAGACATGTTTTCCATCATGGTTGAAACAAAAAAAGGTTTTCTATATATATAAATATATTTTTTTTTGGACAGTCAGAGTTAGACAGTGAGACAGAGAGAAAGGTCGTCCTTCTGTTGGTTCACCCCCCAAATGGCCCCTATGGCCAGTGCACCGCACCAATCCGAAGGCAGGAACCAGGTGCTTCCTCCTGGTCTCCCATGCGGGTGCAGGGCCCAAGCGCTTGGGCCATCCTCCACTGCACTCCCGGGCCACAGCAGAGAGCTGGCCTGGAAGAGGAGCAACCGGGACAGAATCCGGCACCCCAACTGGGACTAGAACCCGGGATGCCGGCGTTTTATATTTAATAATCATTTATTTAGACTATTTTAGTTTCTAAAATTTTAGGAAAATACTTTTTTCGTGATGAGTCAATCATCACTAAGTTATTTTATTTGAGCATTTTCTTAAAATTTGAAGCCATCTAAATTAGTATACTTTGCATCGTAAAGCAAACTTCATGTCTTGGCCCCTTTGAGAGCCAGGACACTTTTCCTTAAAATTTGGCGGAAAGTCAGAGAGATCGATGAAGACAGAGGTCTTCCATCTGTTGGCCCACTCCCCAGATGGCCACAATGTCCAGGGCTGGGCCGGGCAGAAACCAGGAGCTTCCTCCAGGTCTCCCACGTGGGTGCAGGGGCCCAAGGGCTTGTGTCGTCTTCCACAGCTTTCTCAGGCCATAGCAGAGAGCTGGATCCGAAATGGAGCAGCTGGGACTTGAACCTGTGGCCACGTGGGATGCTGGCAGTTCAGGTGGTGGCTTAGCCCTCTGCAACACGACACCGGCCCCATAGGTGATGCTTTTAACAGTGTCTTTGTCCACAGCGGCTCCACTGTTCCTGATCCACGGTGCTGGTTCACTGGGTTACCCCCTCGCCCCACACTGCGCTGCCCAGGGAAGAATTGTGGAGAGGGGGTACTCAGCCTGCGGATTTCCTTTGCAGGCTCCTGTTTGGTGACTTCTCTGTTCTTTCCTTTGCTCCTCCCCACCCCGACCTCGAAGCCAGGGTTTGGGTCCTGCTTCGGTCTGGCGTTCGGAGGGTCCAGGCTGTCAGTGTCCTCACTGACCTGCAGGCACAAGCCCGAGGGAGCTCCGTGAGGATCAGCAAACAAAGCTCAGCCCCTGACAGGTCCAGAGGCTCCAGGACACCCAAGGGCTGTGTAAATATGAGGATTTTCATCTCCTGGCTCAGTCCCTGGCCCCCGGAAGCTGTCAGAGCAGTGTGTAAGTAGAAATCCCGTTTCCTGCAGCCATCCGCCCCGTGCCAGGATTTCCATAACAGGACTCCTTCCAGCTGCCTCTAAGTTTTACTAGCACCTCCCAGAAGTGCTCCATGTTGGCTGGTTGGCAATGCGTGCCTGCAAATGAGGGCGGGAGGAACCCTTCCAGAACCAGAAAACGCCTAGCCCGACTTGGACAAGAGAAGGCGCAGGCCCGCCCGGTGGACAGTGGCCCCTCTGCAGTCTCTCTTGTGTCCTGGCCCAGGGCTCACAGGCAGATGTATCTCTCCCCACTGCGAGGGCGACACCCGCAGAAGAGCCACAGCCAGAGAAAATGCCCCCTTGCTGGGTTTCAGATCCGCCTGGCACCCCGGGGCCGCAGTCGGTGCCCAAGGCACAGCCAGCACCCCGTGTTATTTTTAGCTCAGTGCTGTGCTTTTCTTACCTGCAGCAGGACTGCCGGCTGAGCGGCGGCCCTGGCTATTTCAGAATCCAGCTCTCACAGCGCGTCCCTCTAATGGCCCACATTAGAGAGGAGAGGCTGTTTATCCGCGGAAAAGGCCAAGGTCTCCTGCACCATCAAAGCAGCGGCTCGGGGTGCAGAGCAATCCCACTTCCTGCTGAGTGTAATGGGCCCGTGGCCGTGGCCGGCGCTGGAGCGGGCCCGCCACTGGGCACCAGTGCTAATTGGCGTTCCGTGGGGGACACGCGACAGCACTCGGCTGCGTGCGGCCTGAAATCCACTCTGAGTCACAAAAGGACACACGCGCCTTCCGTGCTGGGTGTCTGGGCTTCTACATCAAATGCCATCTTGTCACTTCTTCTGTCTGCACTGCCTCCCCCGATCGTGTTTCAGGGAAAAAAAAATAAACAGTTCACTGCAGTTGGAATTTCACTCCCTGGGAAGATTTATAGGCCAGCAAATGTGCTGAATAGATATTATTTATTTTCAATTTATTTGAAAGGTGGGTTGGGGAGGGGAGGGAGAGAGAGAATCTTCCATCCGCTGGTTCATTCCCCAGATGCCTCCAAGCCCCAAAGCCAGGAGCCTGAAATTCCATCTGGGTCTCCCACACGGTGGCAGGGTCCCATGTACTTGGGCCAGCACCTGCTACCTCCCAGGGTGTGCATGAGCAGGGAGCTGCATTACAAGTGGAGAATCCGGAACTGGACCAAGCTTGCAGGCGTCCCAAGTGGTGTCTTAACTGCTCCGCCAAATACCCACCCCTGGGAAATGTTTTCTTAGTTAAACCTTTGCTTGTAGAAGCAGGAGTGCCTGTGGGCACCGTGGTTCTTTGCCCATTTCTGAGCTGGCTACTCACATATCTCCCCCCTACCTCTTGACCAGGCTCCGGGGGTAAGGGGCGTGCCTGTGGGTTTGGTTACTGCTCCCGTAATTTACATATTCCAGTTTTCCCCTTGATAGAAGCATCTGGGAAGACTGTGTCAGATAAGAGAAGGCTTCTCAATGCTGCAGAGGATGCGGTGAATTTCCGCAAACAGGAAAGGCCTGGTCGTTAAGAGGAATTTTAACCAAATCAGACCATGTGGGGTCTGTCTGGGAGGGCAAAGGCAAACTGAGGCAGCTGTGACTGCGGGCTGAGGCTGGGCTGTGCATGCAGCCCGGGGCCGGGCCAGCACCAGCAAGCACCCAGCAGCACGAGAGCCACTGTTTCAGCTGTCTATGTCCCTGTAGCGCCAGTCCTGGGTTCTTCCCAGCAACTGCGACTGTGGGTGAGTTGTTGACTCTTGCTGGGCCTGGGGCACTCCCATGCCCAGGGGCAAGACCTTCCCAAGGCCCCTCGCTCTGAAAACGGCTGGGATGCTTCCTGCAGTGCGAAACATCTGCTGATTGTGTTGTATGCGTTTGTTATGTGTACCTTGTGTGTACGTTGTGTGTTGTAAAGTTAAGATTTTATCATGGTGTTCGGGCCATCACAACAAAATGATGGAAAAATCAGTTTCTGTTCTCAGTAGTGAAGAACACACACCGTGCAAATGTAAAGAGCCATCACTCTCTTCGCTTTTGATTTCAAGAATTGGGAGAATTGAGATGCTCACTACAAAATCGAAATCACCTTAAATTTATGTAAAATATAGAATAGGAAAGTACAAAAGTATAACATATAATAAAATATAAAATGTATAATAGAAAATTTAAAATGAGTCACGCGGTGGTTTCTAGGTAAAGGAATTCCTAGAATTTAGCATCCTCATAAGAGGAAGGCCTTTCTCGGCCGTGTTTCGTCTGGACCCATTTTCCCTGGTGTGGGGTGGGTTTCTGCGCTGGGAGCCTGCAGCACTGTCAGCTGCTTCCGCCTCTGGGATCTGGGCTCTCAGCAAAGATTTGTGCCTTTCCTGTCTCTTTTCCACCTCCCTGCAATGAACACACTTTAAAGAAATGGAGATTTCCTTGTGGAAAATTTGGAGCATACGTTAATACTTCGCATATAAAGAATGATATTCTGTGAATGGGGTGAGTGTGTGTGTGTGTGAGTGTGTGTGTCCCAGAGCTATGAGACACTGACTGCTGGATTCAAACTCCATGTGGGGTGCTGGCCTATAACTTGTTCAAGATCCTCTTGGACCTAACTTTGAGTCAGATATCAGAGAAAAGCAGATAGTTACAGCTTGTAGCTCACCCTTTACCTGTGGCGGCGTGATTCTGTGCACGTGTGTGTGTGTGTAACTTGGCCAAAACCCTGCGAACGTGGCCCGGGGTACGGGATGCATTCATGAATTTCCTTAACTCCTTGTAAGAGTGCATATGGTCAGAAAACACAGCACGAGCAGAGCAGTCTCCTCTTATTAGTATTTATACTCTCTTCTAATGTTTATTTGTGCATTTGAAAGACAGAGAGAGACAGAGATAGAGAGACAGAGAGGGAGAGACAGAGAAGGAGAGATAAAGAGAGAGACAGAGAGATCTCTCATCCCCTCATTCACTCCCCAAATGCCTGAAACAGCCACAGCTGGGCCAGGCTGAAGCCGGAACCCAGCACTGGGTCTGCCACGTGTCCCTCGCAGGGCGTGATCAGCAGGAAGCTGACACTGGAAGCAGAGCAGGGCTCCAACTCCGGGGTGTGGGATGCAGGTGTCCCAAGCAGTGTCGAAACGGCTGTGTCACACGCCTGACCCTGCCTGTCAATTTCTAGATCACACGGCTCCAGGACATGCCGGATGCTCTCCCCCTCCCCGTGTGAACGCCGGTTCCCCACACCTCCCTCGCTGTCTCCCTAGGGAACTTGTCTCTGTCTCGTTCCCTTCATGGTTTTCAAACAGCCGTCTGCATCGCTGTCTTCCTTGGATTTGCAGGTTTGCAGACACAGCAGGTGCTGTCCATTTCAGGGGCTCCCCTGAGAGCCCCCAGGGCACTCACACTCAGGGGTGTGGGCAAACACAGATTTCTCGCTGTTGGGCTGGGAGCCTGTCGCGTTGTCCCTCTCTTGCTGGCAGCTTGCGTGACTGTGCAGAACAGCAAGCCAGGCCTCCAGAGCTTGGGCCCTTCTTGCACCTGTCCAGCCCTGCCCCTCACAGAGGAGGGCCACAGCTTCAGGTGATGGCGCCATCACCTGTGCACCCTCCTTGGGTCCCCTCGGGGACGGCTGGTGTCTCCTGCCCTGGCACGCCCCTTTCCTCACCTGTGGCACCCTGAGGGCTCAGTTCATCTGTGGCTTGGACCTGAAGTCCTCCCAGAGTGCTCATCGGCAGGAAGTTAGAATCAGGAGCTGAGGAGCTGGGACTTGACTCTCTGATATGCAAATCGCAATTTAACCACCGAGCCAAACACCCACCCCGCTTTGCTGTTTAGCTGGAAATCTTAGAATATTGTGTTTATCTGTAACATTATCGCAATGATGCTGCCGACTTCATCGGATGGTTCTTACCATTAAGTGAGTTTGTGTATAAAACGCTAGACTGATGGCTTTGGTGCTTTTTATTGCCATAACCATGAGTCTGCAAATTCTTGACTGTTTTAAGAGGAATAGGTAAGGAATTGTTATCATGGGCTGGATTTATTATTCTTAGGAAAAGACAGTCACGGACTAAACGGACTCAGGAATCCTATTTTTGTCTAAAGTCTGAACAGGGGAAGGGCGCTTAGACATGATGTCATGGTGGAATCCGTGCAGCTCAGGAAACATGGAGCGTGCAGGCCAGGCAGCGGGAGGGCGGGCCAGTTCCAGTAGTCAGCTTTTCCACTGTTCCCCTCCTGTGCCTTTCTGGGGTTCCACTGTGGGACACAAAAATTCACGGGCAGAAATCCAGACCACTGGCATCCAAACACAGCACGTTTTCTGTTTTTGCTTTTCCTTCTGGTTGTTCTCCGTGGCGAGGACTTGACACATGTCATCCCGGGCCCCCCTCACGCAGGATCTGTGTGCGCTCAGCCCAAGGCCTCGTGGCAGGATTTGGTCTACTGGTTTGGTTTGGAAAGCTGCACGGGGCCTTCTGGCTTCCCACAAATTATAGTGGAGTTCCTATAATTTAGTTGCTAAGTATACCATGCAAAATCAAATCATATTGCATTACTATCACTAGAGCTAGCCTCAAAATTCTCTCTGCTTTTCTCAAGCAATATTAATATGTGGAAAGACACAGAAATAGTCTTACGAGCCAGCCTCTGTCTGTCACAGAGAGCACCTTGGATGTGACCATTGCTGGGGCAGATCTGTTTTTGTCCGCCAGGCCTGACCACCCATTATCTGCACGTCTTCAGGAGAGATTGCCAGCAGTGGTTTGTGAAGAACGAGCCAGATGCCACGCCTGGGAGAGAGGCAAGCCCGAGTTATTCTGTTACCCAAATACATCTTAAAATACCTCCTACCTGTCAAAGACCTTCTAATCTCAACAGAGTTGGCTTCGCAATATCACAAAATCAGAATAATTTCTTGTACTTACAATATATACTTCATCGGCAAAAAAAAAAAAAAAAAAAAAAAAAAGAAGAGAAATGTTTGATTTAGAAAGTCTGCGGTGAGGTTTCAGAGACGTGTATGAGGGTCCAGGAGCCCGCAGCAGACGGGGTAAGTTACTTAGCTCAGGGAGTGCAGTGGAGGATGGCCCAGGTGCTTGGGCCCTGCACCCCATGGGAGACCAGGAGGAAGCACCTGGCTCCTGCCATTGGATCAGCACAGTGCACCGGCCACGGCGGCCATTGGAGGGTGAACCAATGGCAAAAAAGGACGACCTTTCTCTCTGTCTCTCTCTCTCTCATTGTCCACTCTGCCTGTCAAAAAAAAAAAAAAAAAAAAAAAAAAAAAAAAAAAAAGACTAAAGCAGAAACAAAACGCACGTGGGAGGAAAACGCATTGAGATGTCAGCAATCACTTTCATTTCGCTCTCGTAATGTTTAAAACAAAAGCGAGTTGTGCTTTGCCCCTTGTGTTTCGACTTCTCGGGTGCAGCACGCCTCTGTTTCTCTCCTCGGCGTGTGATACGTCAGTGGCACGGACGGGGTTTGCTGGAGTCAATGTCTCTGTTTGAAAGCACAGAAAGGCGACAGGAAGTGAGGAGTGGAAAAGTGGGGGCGCTTGCAAGGGAGAGGGGCCGGGGGAGCGGGCAGAGGGGGAGAGGAGAGAATTTCCTGGGAATGCAGGCAGGGATCTGCAGGTCCTCCCGAGTCCGCCCCCTGGATCCCGGGGCGGTCCGGGTTGGGGGGTGCCCCCTATGAAGAAGACTGGTTCCAGGGCACCTGGGCACTGAGCCTCAGAGAACATTCCACAGCCAAGACAGGCGGAAGCCACAGGAGCGCTGGCCTTGCAGGCGTGGACAGAGGACACGGTGGAGGCGACCACCGCTGCCCAGGTCACAGGGCCTCTGCGTGCCCTGTTCTACGCTGCACGCTTGCTTCTCCACGGAGAAACCTCAGCAAGACCGAGACGAAGCCCGGCAGTGACCCAGCTCGAAACCCCCGCACTCCTAAGTTGGGCTTGTGATTAAATGTCCCGGGCGAGAGCTGGTTTAAACCGCATCTGTGGAATCAAGACAGATATCGTTTCTTTAAAAAAAAAATTATTTATTTATTTTTGAGGCAGAGTGACAGAAGAGAGAGAGGGAGGGAGGGAGAAAGACGGTTCATGTGCTGGTTCGCTCCCCAGATGGCCACAGCGGCCAGGCTGGGGCCAGGCTGAAGCCAGGAAACCGTCCATCTGGGTCTCCCTTGTGGGTGGCAGGGGCCCAGGAACTTAGAACATCATCTGATGCCTTCCCAGGTGCACTAGCAGGGAGCTGGGTTGGAAGTGGAGCAGCTGGGACTCGAACTGGAGTCCACATGGGATGCTGGTGCCACAGGGTGCGACTTCACCTGCTACACCACAGTACCACCGCAATTACTGATTCTTGAAGGTGGCAGCTTTGAAAAGATCTACACGTCACAGAAGTGCTTTACTCGACTGAAATTGTATTATGTCGAGTTTAGGGGACTCATTAGTAATTGACCTATAGGAAAAAAAAAAAAAAAACAAGCAAAAAAGCATAAAATGGAATTTAAAAATTCAGCATGCTGAAACATTGATCTTCGTAGCTTTACTTTTGTGAATGTTTGTATCAGACGTGGAGTTCACCATTTTAAATGTATAGATCAGTGAGTTTTGATGACAAGACAGAGCTGCGTCACCATTGCCACAGCACAATGCACACATCCACCGCTCCGTGCGTCTCCTCCCTGCCTTTTGGCCCCGATCTCCTTGCTGAGCCCGGCCCTGGGTGCCTGCTGTTCTGCTGTCTAAGACTTCACACCAGAGGAAGCACACAGGGGCCAATGCTTTTCTTAGGAAAAACAAACAAACAAACAAACAAAGAGTGCTCCGTCCAGATCTTCCACACGAGTGGTGGGGACCCATGGACTTGATACGTACCCCACTACCTTCCAGCGTGTGCCCTGGCAGGAATCTGGCATCAGAAGCAGAGCTGCGACTCGGACACAGCATGAGGGTGGCCAAACGCCCACCCCCCAGTTCACTGCTTTTCACTGTAGCATGGGGTTCCATGGCAAGGATCCCCTGTCAATCCCCAGCTACCTTTTTTTGTATTTAGGTTGCATCTGATCTCTGTCCTGTTATTACAATCCTGTCATCCATTGCAATATACATACATACATATATATATATATATATATATATATATATATAGTGAGAGAGAGAGAGAGAGATCAGTCTACCATCTGTTGGTTCCCTCCCCAAATGCTTGCAACAACCAGGGCTGAGCCAGGCTAAAACCAGGAGCTGAGAATTCACCCCAGGTCCCCCATAGGGGTGGCAGAAACCCAGGAACCCGGGCCCTCACCTGCTGCCCCCAGTGCACACTAGCAGGAAGCTGGAGTTGGGAGCAGAGCCTAGACTCTAACCAGGTGCTCTGTTATGGGATGTGGGTGTCTCAGGCAGCGTCTTAACCACTATGCCCGATACCCGCTGCATCCACCTGTGTGCTTCTGGGGTCTTTTCATTGTTTTCCTGCTCAGCCTACTTCCTCGAGAGCAACTGTGATGAGGAGATGGGCGCAGACCCCTCCCCTGCTCCCAGCCTCAGTGGTAAAGACATTCAGTGTTTCACTGTTAGGTATGCTCTTAGTGAATGGTGGATTTCATATGGTTGTCTTCATTCATATTTTACTAATAATTCTTGTCATATTAATTGTGTTTTAGAATTTTCTTAAACACTTTTGTGTACCTAATGAGATGGGTATATGGTATTTTTACTATCCTGTTAATATTGTATTTTAATATTGTAATGATATTGCATTGTGATTATTAAACTAACTTTACATTCCTGATACAAACCCCTGAAGTCATTCTATATTCTTATTTTATTCATTGCTGCATTTCATTTGCTAATATTTTGTTATACTTTTCTGTGTCTGTGTGTTGAAGGCTGTTGGTCTACAGTGTCCTTTTTTGGTATGCTCTCTCTCTCTCTCTCTCTCTCTCTCTCTCTCGTAGAGGAAAGCTGGCCACAGTAAACATCGGGAAATGTTCCCACCAGATATGCATTCTGACAGAGTGCCTGTGGGCTGAGCATAGCTGTTTTCTTAAATATCTTTGGAAGAAGTCACTTTCACATTTCCCACTTCCTCCCTCGTCATTCTCGCCTTTCCTGTTGCGTCCTTGAGCGTACTCACAGCTCCCGATCGCTGTTTGGGATCAGTGGCGTGCGCTGCTGTCACCTAGCCTCACTTGTCTGTTTCTAGCCATTAGGTTTTCTCTTGCTCGGAGTCCTGTGTGTGCCTGCTGAGTTTCTGCTCATCTTGACAGGCGTGAGCTCTCGGGGTGGAGCACTGGGTTTGGCTTCATTTCCTGAGGAAGTGCTGGGTTTCTGTCCAGCATGAAGTTATTTCCTGGTCACTTGGGTTCTGCCCAGGCTTGGGTTGAGCTTCGAGAAGCAAGGCTGCAGCAGCCTCTACTCTGGAGCAAGCTTTGCCTGCCTCCGTGGTTACGGTCTCTTGTGGAATCTTTCTGATGTCTCCGGTATCACAAAGTCTCTTCACTTTGGCGGAGGAGTGACTCCCGCCCCTGTGTTGGCTTTGAGAATCCAGCGGTCAGCTACTGTTGGCTGTTCCACCTGCTCTCATCCGCTGACATCAGTGCTCAGCCCCAAGGCGGAGGTCAATCCTCAGCCAGCCTCGGGTTCCCCAGCCCCAGTATAGGAGTCCATGCTCCGGCATTGTGGCTCCTGATTCCTGGTTACCCCAACCTCAGTGAGCTGTGGTCTCTGCCTCCTTCCCTCTGCAGACCATCCCTCTAGCTCTCCCTGCTGCTCTCTCCCTGCCTTGCAATCTGTAGACCGCCTCCAAGGAGTGTGCCCACTCCCTCCCTCCCGTGCCCTGCGACCTGCAGTATTGGTCAGAGACGTGATAGAAGAGTGAACTTCATTTTTGGTAAATTGCATTTTGCTTCTTGCTAAAATATCTTTGCAACCCCCAAAGCAAAGTTCATGGTGCTTTTGACTAAGAAGCAGGCATGTGGGGGGCAGAGGGGATTTGAGTTTCCCAAGGTGCATTTGGCCAGCTGGCATGGACACAGTGATGCTGTGCCTTTCTCTTTTACTCTCAAGGATAAACAGGCGTCCTTGTTACCATCTGCTTATGTTGTGCTTTTTGCGTCCTTGTGCAGGGTACGAGTGGCATGGCATTTATTTATTGAATTTTTGGTGATTTCACTGCTGTAAAAGGCCCCCCAATGTTGGTGCTGAAAAGCTGTCCAGCATTGCTAAGCACAGGCAGCCTGGGATGTGTCTTAAAGAGAAAATGCGTGTGTGAGGTCAGCTCTGCTCAGACACGAGTTAGAGAGCTGATGGCCATGAATTCAGTGTCTATGTGTCAATGATATATATGAAGTAAGGTATCTTGAAGCAGAAATGTATGTAGAACAGGTTGATGAAGGTGTTGCGACCAGAACCTGCCGCATGTGTCCCCTACGTTAGAGGACATACAACTCTCTATTTGCTGGCTCGTAGGACGATACCTAAACACACATGTGTTAGGAACATTTGTCTCTACAAAAGGAATGTACCTACACAATCCCAGCCACGTGTCACCCCACCAGAGGAAAAACTCTCCTGTTTAACATTAAGTCACCCTTTTAATACTCCAGTCCCTGTTTCTTGTTTCTGAATACGCAGTAGACATGTTGTGTTTCTAACTTCTTGGCACACCAGCAAGGAGACCCTAAATGGGAACCTCTTGTATCTTTCATCGAACCCAGTAACACGTTTGCCGTCTCCAGACGCCCGTGCGGTAATGGATGACTGTGTTTAGGTGGTATGGCTGTGTGACCAAATGTTTATCTAACTTGTCTTCTGCAGACCTGGCTCTTGTCTTTGTTGAACATTGGCATTCCCCAAACAACTAGCCAGGAGCCGATTCTTCTAATGGGTGAGAACTGCACACCCAGCAGTCACTCTCCCACTCCCTCTCCCACTCCCACTCTCACACACACACACACACAGTGCTATGTTCTTAAAAGGCCAGGAAAAGCTGCTCTGTGTGTGTGTGTGTTTAAACCAGAGATGACCTGCTGTGCATACAGAGTTCAGGTACAGAAAGGAACGTTCTATGGGCCTTCCCATACAGCCTGCAATCCTACTAGAGGAGTATTAATTCCTTGATATTTAAAAAAGCCATGCAACTGTTTATTGTCTGCATACTTTGCCAGTCGTGTGCTGGACACATCTGTGGCCATCTCCCGTTCCGAGGGCTCCGGCGAGCTCTGGGTTCCCAGAGTTTGTCCTTGGCCATGTCCCCCACTAGAAGACTTGTTCCAGTGCCTGTTGCAGAAAACTAAGTCGCCCTGTGCCCCATGCAAAGATGCCCAGGAGAGACAGCAGCCATTCCCCCGGTGAGTGGGGTTCTGTTGGAGGCGCTGTGGGAGCCGAAACGTGGAAAGAAAGCTGAACAGCGAGAGAGGGGGGAGGCAGGGGCCCGGGCTGAGGAGAACTCGGAAGGGCGGTGGTACTGCGGTGGGGAGGAGCCAGCAGGGAGAAGGACGATTTGAATGGCGTTGAGGAAAGCAGTTATGACTTGTTTACCGCAGCTCGGCCAAGTTCACAATTGTCAGAGTATTCTGACAGGTGTCAGTTTCGCCCTCTTCAAATGGACTGTGGGATTGAATTCCATGATGCTTCTAACACAGCCGTTTCCAGAGGCCCCTGGAACCCTGCTAGGAACCCACCTGCTCTCCTGGGCGGCCCAGCGTGGCAGCCATGGATGTGCGCGCACTCTTTGGAAAGCAGGTGCTGTTCAGAAACAAGCAAGGATCATCTGTGCTGCTTCCTTCTGTACAGGAGCACCAAGCACAGAAAGATTTAAAAAAAATTTAAGAACCTTATTCATGTATTTGAAAGAGTTTCAGAGAAAGAGAGAGATCTTCTATCCGCTGTTCACTCCTTAGATGGCCACAATGACTAGGGCTGGGCCAGTCTGAAGCCAGAGGAGACAGGAGCTTCATCTGAGTCTCCCATGTGCATGCAGGGGCCTAAGCACTTGGGCCACCGTCCAGTGCTGTTTGCAGGTGCATTAGCAGGGAGCTGGATTGTAAGAGGAGCAGCTGGGACACAAACCGGCGCCCATATGGGATGCCAGCGCCACGGACAGAGGCTTAGCCTACTATGCTACAGCACCAGCCCTTTTTTTTTTTAAAGGACTTTATGTCTTCTGATTTATGCCTGGAAAAAAGTATTGCATTCTGAAGTTCTGTAAATAACACAGGAGGAAAGAGTAAAAGAGTTAACTGAAATGTTAGAATTCTGAAGTCTCTCTCTTCCAGAATTTATAGAGATGTAGATGAGTATCTATCTCTATGTATCTATGTCTCTTTCTGTGTATCTATGTATCTATGTATCTATCTATCTATCTACCTATGTATCTATCTATGTATCTATGTATCTATCTATGTCTCTTTCTGTGTATCTATCTATCTATCTATGTATCTATCTGTCTATCTATGTATCTATCTATCTATGTATGTATCTCTCTATCTACCTCATCTACCACTACATCTCTGTCTATTAAAGTCCATTTGTGATGCTGTCACAGATCCTGGGGCTGGGTAGCTTAGGAAACCTGGAGTGATTTCTCACAGTCCTGGAGGCTGGGATGCAGCAGCCTCACTGCTGAGAGCTGCCTTCCCCCTGTGATGGTGCCTCACTGGTTCATTCCTTTTACGTGTTTGCTAATGCCATTGGTGAGCAAGGGAGTCTGATAACCTCTTAAGGGCCCCGGCTGTCAATCACATAGGTAATTTAAGTTTTAAGCCATGAATTTGGGGGCACATTCAGGCTGTAGCGTATGTAATACATATTAATATAGTATAAGGTAGATCTAAATCTATGCTGTGACTTCAAACACAGTGCAGATGTAACTTCTAAAAGTACAACTCCAGGTCTGAATTCTTTCCTGAAATCTAGAACCCTATGGCCACAGTTCCATATATATCTTCCTGGCTCTCCCATGGGATTCCTAAATGACACAGCCCAACATTTAATTTTTTTCCACCAGCTCGACTGCATTTCTGCCTGCATTATTCATTCGTCCATTGTCTCTAAAGCTGGAAACCGCAATGGCAGTTTCGAAAAACTCTTCTTCACTCTACCAAACATCAAATTTTCTCAGTTCTACTGAGAATTTTTTCCTCCATGGAGTTTTTGATCTTGTGTTTTCACAGTCATCTTCCTACTCATCGGGAAGCTGTGTATTTTTCCATCTTTGGCACTTTAGCATACCACGCACGCTGGTGGGAACCCAACTGGCCAACCCAACCCAACTTGTTGAGTGGTCTGTGCTTATATAAAGGGAAAAGTTGTGGACCTGCTCGGCCACATTCTGAGTCACCACTCCCATGCTTGTCCCTTGCACAGGGTGTGCCCTGCTGAGCTGACTGAGCCAACCCAGCCTTGCTGCTGCCTGAGGGGGGCAGGTCCCTGATGTCGCCAGACTTCCTAATCACGTATTAGTATAGACTCATTCTCTACTAAGACAAGTAGGGCTCCATCACCAGTAACAATCAAAAGATAAACCACAGACATGCCCACAAAATATTATCGATTAAACCTTCACAAAGCAACACATTAAAAGCAATCACAGTTTGTAAAAGTGAAGGCGTTTGTGCGCATGCATGGAAATATTTGGACGATTGGTCTTGAAGCACTAATGTTGATGATCTCTTTGTTGTGTAGCTATTTCTGCCCATTCCTCTATTTTAAAATGTCTTATAATGAGCCTGCATTGTTTGCCCGGAGCTGAAATACTAATAAGATGTATATTGTATCCCTTTAATTAGCAATGCGCTTGCCAAACTCTTGAAGGATAATGTCCTGCCTTCCTATCTTCTTTGTAATGTAAAAGAGGCAGGGCTGATGGCCATCCAGTGTTTTAAGCCCTGTGAAGGCACCCCACTGCAGCGGTCCACAGAGGAAAGGAGGGAGCTGGGGACTGAGTGGCAGAGAAGACAGGTGTGCCCGGGACTGCGCTCCGCAGGCGTGTCTCTAATCCAGGACAGCGTGAGGATGAAGGGGAGCCAAAGTGTTGACAAGCGTTTCTGAACCGCCGATGGTGCTGCCGTCTTTGTCTGAGCGAGCAGCCCTTGTGTTAAAGACGGAAAGTGCAGAAGGCCCACTTGGTTTGGCTAAAATAAACCAGTCTGCTTACAGAGTAGGCTGGGGACCAACCAGTACCATGGAAGTGACTTTAGTTAAGTCCCACGCAAAGGATATAAAATGCTGATCTTAAACTTCCCTCGCTGCGGGAGGTGTGGCCAGCGTGAACCAGCTCCAGGACACTGCTAGGCTCATCTGTGCGCTAATGCCTTAATGAGATGGCTTTTACGCATGGTCCTGGTGCCGCGCCGTGTTCACCCCGTTGCTGTTGGTCATTGCCTTGCCAGATGGTACCCTTTGTGGCTTATGTATCTTGGAGCCAGCTGAAGCTCTCTCTGGACTGAGACACAGTAAGCACCACGGGACACGAGTGAGTTAGTAGATTCACTACGCGCTCACTGTGATGCTGGTTCTGACCCTGACTTTGGTCTCTGATTCCCTTAGCAGCAACCACTGGAGCGAGCTCCTTCCCATGAAGGATGCCCCAGTCTCGTTCCCTCTGCTCCGTCTTTGCAAGGAGAGGAGTGCAACGTGAGTCGGCTCTCACTCTCCCCTTTGTGCAGTCACTGCCTCTGCTCTCCTGCGCTTCTCCCGAGTCCGGTGAGATGTCCCAGAGTCTGAAGGCTGCACCCAGCACCGCAGAACTTAGAGCAGCAGGTGCACAGCTTCTGTTTTAACGTCCTCACAACCCTGAGGGGCAAATTCCGCTTCCTACTGCTCTCGTCTAGGAGAGCAGGACACACCAGATACTGTTTTCAGATGTGCTGGTTCTTCACGGAAGGTGAAAACCTTCACTGATGCTCAGTGTTAAGCACTGCTAGGATTTTGAGTCCTAAAGATAATAGTACCTGGACCCACTGTTGTGTTGAAATCACAAAACAGTCCGATTTAGGGGGCTCAGAGCCTCTTACTGTGGGACTGCTTTTTAACAACCTTAAACTGCTTTTTAAACAATCAGGTGACCGCTGAATTGAATGGTGGGAAGGTACATCCCATTTGGGTCTTCTAAGGGGCTGGCCAGTTCTGCACAGCTCACCGAAGCTGTGGAATCGAAAGGCGAGGCGTAGCCAGCGAAGGGTAGGAAAGCATTCCGAAGTGACCCCTTGCGGCGGCTCCATCTTAACAGGAACTGAATCTTGGCGCTGTCTACAAGGACCTAGGCAGAAGGCTGTGCAGCCGGGTCTACACTAGGCGCTCTCCCAGCACTGCCAGCGCGGCTCTGTGGTCAGGAAGCCGGGGTGAGCCGTAGAGCTGCGCTCTCAGAGGTGTTTATGGCTCCCAGATGGATGGCTGGCCCTGTCCTGCCGCCCCTTGCAATAAACAACCTGCACTGTTGGGAAGAGGCGTGCATTATTTAAGAGCAGTGATCAATACAAAGCAAGCCTCCCCTTTGTTACAGCGGGCTATTGCTACGCTGCTTCTCCCCTTTAATTTTTTATTATTTTGCATTGATTTCTGAAACTCAATTCTGTATCTTACTTTTCTTCCATCATCCCTGTGAGCTGAGCCCTACCTGACCAGAAACCTAACATCCTTCTTGAATCGCAAATTACCCAACTTAATTAAGGAACAATTAGTTGAGAGTTTTTATTTTTTTTAAGTCCATTCGACTCTGCTCTAATCAAATTTAATGAGTGGAACACATTAAATACGAGGTTTGGAAGAACTTACACATAGAAAGCTCTGAAAAGGCAAGCTTGTTGCTTCTGCACACGTTTTCCAAGGAGCGAGCTGTCACATGTTCCTATTTAGCCTGGCGCGCAGGGGGAGATTCGGGCACCCAACTTCCCACTAGCGCGCTAATGGGGATTTGTCCTCTGAATCCACTGCGTCAATGAAAGAATGGGTTTCTTAGCTTGCTTGCTTTTTTTCCCTTTCTTCCTTCTTTTTTCCCTGTTAAATCTTAGCTGAATCGTCTGGAATAAAACATTTATGGCAGCTACATCAGGCGCCGCGGCACTTGTGTTCTTAGCCCTAATCTGCCAAATGTGAAGTAGAATCTCACCAGGTACCGGCTGTCGGGGCACCTCAGGGTGTGCAGCTGTGCACACGGGGCCGGGGAGCAGCAGAGGGGGCTGGTGGGCTCTTCCTGGTGTTCCTTATCCTTTCTGGTCTATTGTAAAATACCATCACAATATACCAGGTTTCTAGATAATTTGTTGCAGTTGAAGACTTTTTAAAAACATTCTTACTTTTTGTTTATTATTTGAAAGGCAGAGAAACAGAGAGAGATCTTCCACCCATTGGTTCACTCCCCAAAGGCCCATTGCAACTGGGGCTGAACCAGGCCAAAGCCAGGAGCCGGGAGCTCCATCCTTGTCTTCGAGGTAGATGTCGGGGTCTGAGCACTCGAGCCGTCACCTGCTGCCTCCCGGGGTGCACGCCATCAGGAAGCAGAACCAGAAGTGCAGTAGCCTGAGGTGGAACCAGGCGCTCTGATACAGAATACGGGTGTCCCACGCAGTGACTTAACCATGGAGCCAAACGCCGGCTCGAGAACTCCTAGACTCTGTGCTAAAGACATTTCTTGTCTCTTGGTTGTTAGACACAAATAGTGAAAACAAGCCCGAAAGGGCGGTGTGAGCTCTGATACACTGGAGGCAGGACCCCGGGGGAGAGGCCAGGAGGGCTCTGTGCAAACAGGGCAGGCTCGGCGCACGGAGCAGGATAGGCTCACCTCGGAGAAAGTGAGCAGACGCCCAGTCTCTCCCAGCAGCCTGTCCACACTCATTTTCTTCGCAGTCCTCGCCGTGGGTTGAGCACTGGTTACTCCTGTGGCCGCCCAAGGGCAGGGGCCAGCAGCTTCTATCATTGGCAGCAGTGTCCACCCCACTTCCCGCTGGCACCAACCACGTCCTGGTGGAGGTGATGTGAAGAAAATACAGGGTGGGCCAGTCGCGCTCCCAACAAGTTGTCAGATGACGATGGCTTCTGTTCCCACCAGCCCCGGTTCCTGGAGAGAACTCCCGGGGAGTTGGAGGTGGGAGGATGGAGTCGTGGCTTCCCTGTGCCTACCCTGCCCACATCCCCCAGAGATACCTCACAGTCACCATCGCCGGTGCACCATTTGGGGGACAGAATAAATGACTTTTCTGTGGTCATTTTGTTCCCATTCCTAGAAGGGGCTTGCCACATTTAGCCATTTACAGGAATGGTTTGATGCCAGTTAGAAATGCCACACGGCTATTTAAGGATTCCTCAACGGGTCAGCCTTGTGGCACAGCAGGCTAAGCCTCACAGGGCGCCTGTTCAAGTCCCAGCTGCTCCACTTCCGATCCAGCTCTCTGCTAATGGCCTGGGAAAGCAGTGGAAGATGGCCCAAGTCCTTGGGCTCCTGCACCCATGTGGGAGACCCAGAGGAAGCTCCTGGCAGTTGGGTTGCTGCCATCTGGGGAGTGAACCAGTGAGTGAAAGATCTGCTTCTCTGTCTCTCCCTCTCGCTCTCTGTAACTCTGCCTTGCAAAGGAGTAGAGTCAATCTTTTGTAAAAAAGAAATCAATTCATTTGAGAGGCAGAGAAAGACAGACACACACACAGACAGAGAACACGCTCCCGTCTGCTTGTTCACTCCACAGATGCCTGAGTTATCCCTGGTTGGGACTGAAGCCAGCAGCTGGGAACTCAGTTTGGCTCTCCCATGTTGGTGGCAGGCACCCAACCACTTGAGTCATGGCCTGCTGCCTCCCACGGTGCACGTGAGCCGGAAGCTGGGATCTGTAGCCATAGCTGGGACTCAAAAATCAGGCATTCCAGTGCTGGACACAGGCATCGCAATCATCACTGGGCCAGAAGCCCACCCTACGCTCTGGTTTTAAAAAACTCGGCTGAAATCATCCATTTTCACCTTCTGTTTCGGCGTAGGGGAGCCAGGTTCAAACGTGGGTGATCTGGCCACAAGGACAGGTGCGCTGATGGAGGAGGGAGGAGCAGACGCTTCAAGGCCACACACCACAGCTCGTGCACCACTGGCCCTGGATTTTCTCAGGAAGACCCGATTTCAGATATCTTTCTGGTGTCAGCCCAGCTGTGGAGTTCTGCAACATCTTTCAAATCGATTTAAAGGACGGCCGTGGTTCCCTGCCTGTGTCTCTGTATGGACACCAGATAAAACTCTGCTTTTGGTGAGTATCCCGGTTCACTGATCTGATTGAAATGAATCTGTTCCCTGGTTTGGATCTTTTACTAAGTGTGTGTGGTGTGTGTGTATGAGTGTGTGTGAGTGTGTATGAGTGTGTGTGTGTGAGTGTGTGTGTGTGAGTGTAACTCACGCCCACGGCCAGGGTGTCATCTCCACAGTATCCCTTCCCTGGGAAAGAATGTTCTAGCATTTGCTGTTGCCTTTTTTTTTTTTTTAAAGATTTATTTATTTATTTGAAAGTTAGAATTACACACACACAGAGAAGGAGAGGCAGCCGCCAGAGCTGCGCCAATCTGAAGCCAGGAGCCAGGAGCTTCTTCCAGGTCTCCCATGTGGGTGCAGGGGCCCAACAACTTGAGCCTTCTTCTACTGCTTTCCCAGGACACAGCAGAGAGCTGGATCAGAAGTGGAGCAGTATACCCGTATACTATTCTCACGTGTGTCACATCAGATTCCCAGAAATGCATATTAAAGAACTGAATCTTTGAAACACTGGGCAGGGTGTTTGACGCAGGCACCAAGACCTCTTGGGACAGAGTGTAGGGCTCGAATCCTGGCTCCTCCACTCCCCATCCAGCTTCCACTCATGCGCACCTGGGAGGCAGCAGGTGAGAGCGCAGGTGTTAGGATCTCAGCCTCCCACGCGGGAGACCTGGCTGGGGTACGACCTGGCCCAGCCCTGGCTGCTGGGGGCATTTGGAAAGTGAATCAGGGCAAGCAGGATCACTCTGCCTCTGTTTCTGTCTCTCTGCCTTTCGAATCAAATGCAAATAAATAAATAAAAACGCAAACAACTGACAGGGTGTGTGTCATGCGTTGCTTCTCATTTTCCTGACTCGGGCTGGCAGAGTGATTTTGAAAACTTCCCAGTCCTATTAAAACGTGCCCATTGCTTAGCCTAAACAGCCGCTCCTTACCTGGTCTCTACGGAGACAGGAGGAATAGAGCAAGGGAAGAGGAACTACCATCTTCCCGTGAGAACCCCTCACTTGCAGAGGCCCCACTGCTCCCTAACTCATGAGAAGCAGCCCCGCGGTAAAGCCGTCTTTCTGAAACGACCCTGTATTGCCCTCTGCACACTTCAGTGCCCCTACCCTGTGGCCCAGAGGGCCGGTCAGGTCGCAAGTTTCACTTAGTGCGTGAGCTGATGTTGGGGTATCAGAATTCTTAGGTCGAAATGCAAGGTAGCGGTAGAAATCCATCAGCCATATTAGAGTTCAGAAATCAGTGGTGTTTACAAGGGCTTTCTGACTCATCCTCTACCCACTTTGCATTACTCTCTTATTTGTGTTAGATTTTCCCAAGGCATTGCTTCAGATCTTAATACTTCCCCACATTTAATCTGAAAATCAAATTAATGTTGTACAGAGTTTTTTTTTTTTTTTTTTTTATGTTCACACTGGATTTCCTTTTTTCCTCCCAACTTCCCCCCTAGAAACTGTAAACAAAGAAAAGAACAAGTCCTACACATTCGTGGATTGCCCGTGGATGCTCTTCCTCCGGCTTCCGACACAGATCCTGGGCTCGTGTGGTCCTCAGGTTGTGTGGCCTCAGCTGTATCTACACAGCTCGCTGAGGTGCTCACGCAGGAAGTGAGAGGTGTTTGCGGTAGCACAGATGGCGAAGAGACCAGCTTTCCGTGTCCTCGCCTCAGGCAGCCTCACCCGGAGATGCCCATTTAGTGCTAAAAAAAAAAAAAAAAAAATCAAGCCAAAGCCCAAACCCAGGCTTGTCCGGTTTTCTTCTCTGTGGCCAGCATGGGCTGCTGGCCGCCCCCAGCCCTCTCTCATGGAACCAGGAAATCAACATTCTTTCCCCCTTGGCTCCAACTCAATTTTAAGTGAAAAATATTTATTTCTTTTGTCAAAATCGTGCATTTGGTGGCTCCTCTTAGGCCATGTAATTCCTTTCCGAGTGTAGCTTGAGGAAGTCTCTCCGGGCCAGATGTTGTTGGCAAGTGTCATTATAATTAAGGCAGCAATAGTTGAATTACAGAATCTGCTACGGAGAGAAAAATGCTCCAGAAAATGAAATTCCCAAGTCCTGGCTGCAATCTGAAGCGCACACAATCATCGTTTGGATGTAATTATAGTTGATTGTAATGTGATTTTATCTGTCAGGAGAATATGCCCCCACAGTGACTTAGAAACCCGGAATGTGTGGGACTGGGGTGCGGGGCAGGATTCGCATGCGGGGCTGGTGGGCCAGGGCTGGGGGCAAGGACCAGAGGGCAGAGTCCTTGGGAGAACCGGATCCACTTGTGTGTGCATGGTACATTTTCTATTCTCCCCCAGTCTCTAAGGAGGGAGCAGTGCCCATAGCCCCTAAACCCGTAAGGGACCGTGCACCACATGAGTCCCCCGGGGGTCACTTCTTGAACTCAGGGACAAAAGGGACCGCAGAGGCAGCTGGCCCCAGGTCACTGCCGGGGACCGGTGTGCTCTCTGCCACCTGAGAAAGAACAGGCTTGCACGGGTTTCCTGATACAATTTGTGCAACACGCTCGGGGTGGGGGGGCTGCAGCAAGTCCTGGCAGCTTGCCTCAGTTTCCCTTGCTTGGCTTATCTGACTCAGGAAAAACTCAGAAACAATGGCGTCGGCGAGCGGAAGAGAGGGAGGAAGTGCACAGCTCACGTGCGTGCACACGGCCGTCTCCTGACTGAGCAAAGCTGGCTGCGACCAGGAGCCCGGACAGTTGTAGCCTTCACCACGCAAACGTGCACAGGGCGGATGCAATCGGGGAACAACGGTGCATCTCCCCGCTGGCCGGGGCTACATTTGGGCAGACCCTTCTCTCCCACCGCGGACCCCGTGGCCACCACAGCGCGGCGGATGTGGACGATGTATTTCCCCTGCACACCCTGGTTCCAAACAAGATCTCATCTCTGCCTTGCTCGGAAAACTTCCTGTTTCCAGCAGGGTGGCTGCACTCTTGCCAAGGGTGACCTAGCCCTGGAATTATTTGTTACGTTTTCCAGTGAACAAACCCAGCTTGTTAAGGAGACAGGCTGGCTGTGTCATTAGCAGAGGGTACAATAGGAGACTCAATTCAGCCTGGGCTGGTGGGCCCAGAGTCTCTCTTGTTTCTGGGAAATTTCTCTCGTTTTAGGAACAAGCCAGTGTCTGAACCGTGCCGGCAGGCGGGCCTTAACTAGGCTGGAGAAGCTGTTAGGAGAGTGGGCCACCTTGCGCACCCCAGCTAACATTTGCACACTCATTTTCAATGCACTTGCCATGTGCCTGGGGTCTTGCTTTGAAGCAGGCTGGTGGGTAACGAAACACAACCTCGACAGCAAATGTAATTGATTTTTCTCTGATTATAAAATTGAGTCATGTTTACTGAGACAATTCATTCTTTGGAGGCTTAAGTAGAAAACCATGCTGCTAGCCTACTAGCCAAAGGTATACCAGCTGACCACACACACTCGGACTTATCCCACCAGAAGGAATGAGCACGGATAAACATGGCCTGATTCACAATAATAAGTGGAGTGCTTATAAAGCGACACACACCTGCTGGGCTTGTAATAGTTGCACATTTAAAAAGAAGAACTGAGCTGTTATTATTCTGTGTACATGTGGACGACGTGGTTGGTCTCTGGCAGACGGACGTGGCTGAGAAGCGCTGTCACAGAATACATTGATTTGGGGCAGGGCTGATATGCGGAATGCACACACACAGAATGGACGCTCTCCGCTTTGCCTTTCCAACGTCCAGTGCTACGCTCTTGCTCTTCTAGTGCGTCACATTTTTGAAGAGCTCATGCCTGCGCCTCACCCTAACGCAACCACACGGCCAGGTCGGATTTGAAAACTCCGTCTCTCCATCCTCGCCTTGACCCATCTCCTCCTCAGTGAGACCGCCTCCATGAGTGTTGTGTGTACGGTTAGTTTTTCATACAGCCATAGTACACGTGAATCGGTTTTCCTATTTTCCAACTCTTTCACGCCTATAGACCACAGCATCGACCTAGGGGTTTCGCATCTCCACCCATCAGGCCATGCAAGTGACCCTGCGGTGTTCCCGTGGGAGGAAGGGTCAGCGTCCACGCAGTCCCGGGCAGACTGACCACTCCTGGACACCCTGCTGTGACCCAAGCAAGGCTGCCATGCTAACCGTGTGCAAGCGCAGGTGCACTCCCAGGGGTGGGGGTGCTGGCTCAAGCTGTAAACTTGTGATTTTGAAGGTCAGATCCTTACAGGGATTTAACATGTCACCAAAATAAGTGTCTGTGTGGCTTCAGCCGTACGAGCGTTCTGTGTCCTGAGACGTTTACGTTACTGTCATTCTGGTAGTCGAGAAATTGTCTCCCGTAGTTTTAGCTTCTACTATTCATTTTTTATTTCTCAGTATAGCTTGTCCTTCTTTTTTATATAAGACTGGGTAAACTCGCATGGGAGACCAGGAGGAAGCACCTGGCTCCTGGCTTCGGATTGGCGCAGCGCCGGCCATAGCGGCCATTTGGGGGGTGAACCAATGGAAGGAAGACCTTTCTCTCTGTCTCTCTCTCTCTCTCTCACTGTCTAACTCTGCCTGCCAATAAATAAATAAATAAAGACTGGGTAAACTTATCAGAGCTTGAACCTATTTTTTAACATGTCTTGGTTGTTGCATTCCTTTGCAGGAGAATTATTTATCCTGATTACTGCCTGCTTTTCCATTGAATTTTTCTCTCTTCTACATTTTTAGAGTTCATTATACATCAGGAAAATTAGCTTTTCCTTTGTGACTTAAATTGCCATTAAAATATTTCATTATCTTTTTTATTTAGTGACAGGGTTTGTTTTTCTTTGTGTTTTATGTTTTGCATGTTATTTTATTTTATTTTGTCCATGCCTTTATTTTGCATTTTCACTTGGTCAAATTTATCAGTCTGTTTTCCCCACAGCCTAAATTTATTCTTTCTTAACCAACATTTCACACATTAGAGTATTTTTTAGTATTTTCTGCTTTGCAAATATCCTCTTAGAATAAGGTTTTGAAGAAAGAGGGACTGCTGTCTCATCTTGAACAGAAACAATGCGAATCTGTAATTTATGTCATGTTTAATACCGTGTTTCCTCTTACATAGAAATGTTAACAGTACAGACCCCCGGGATTTGACTGCTCAGTGTCTGATCCCACACAGACAGTCACAGCATTCCATGACCGTGAATACCTCATGAAGTGATATGTGTTTGCAGTTTGCAGATACAGGGTTCAATATCAATTCCAAGTGGTCTAAGACGGTTGCCTTGAGACAGGAGTGTATCTCGAATTTGTTGCACTGAACCAACCACAGGAAACCCTCCATCCACCCACGAGGACGTGCGTTTCCCACATTCACAGTACAGAGACTCAAGAGTGCAGGCACGGCTTTTCCTGGACGTGGTCTGATGGCTGCATCACGTTCTGTCCACAACACACCTGGAGCTCACCGGAGGCCAGGAAGAGTCCGGTGCTCTGTGCAACTGGTCCAGCGGCGTGGAAGATGCAGCCGTTTGCTCACGCATCCGCTGCCCTGAGCTGGCGTCGGGGCGTGTCTGCAGAACCCTGCAGGCTGGGGTGTTTAGAACTGCACCATCATGTATTCAGCTCACACGGACAGCGCTCCCGGGCAGGGGGAGTCACGGCTAAGCCCCCAGGCTCCAGCCCTCATAGGAGAAGTGGCCGGTGAATTCCCCCGGCATTCCACTGGGATGCGTGTTGCTGCTCTGTTAGGGACGTCCTCTGTCCGGCCAGGGCTGCTGCTATACCTCTGCTGTGAGCTGAGTCCCGTCTCCCCCTGTGCATCTCACAGGCAACAGCCGGCTGATTCGGTTTCCTATTTGGCGGGAGTAAGGGCGAGGCAAAGGGATAATACACATACACACCGACAGTAAGCCAGGTCGCATTTACGTCTAACACAGACAGATAATGCTTATCTGAAAACCGTCGTTTTAATTATGCATTTGCAATTGCTCAGATGCAAATGCGCAATAAAACAAGGCACGTGTGAAAGATCTCCACTACGGAACACCAGCCTACAGCGTTAGTCTCTAACACGCATTTTTTATTTCTTCCCTTTAGGTAACAAGGGAACATCAACCAATGCTTATTCTAGTTTTTAATCTTTAGTAGCTTGGTGGATCGTCTTCCTCATTCATCGGTTTGTTCACCAATTCAACGTGAATTATGTGTGGAATAAACACCACTGGGGTTGGGGCGAGGTTCCCTCCTGGTTCTGGGCCCCAGCCTGCACCTGCTCACAGTCGGTGGGGGAGACGCCCCCACATGGCGGCTCAGTGAAGCGCCTCCAGGTTCTCAGAAGTCAGACTGCATTCCTGGGTGGAAGGGCTTTGTTCCAGGATAATTCTCTCGCTTTTGCTGAAGTCCTTGGAAGCTGACCAAAACAGAGCCTAAGCCGTGGACAGGGCCCTGGCCAGGGCTGGGGCTCCTGGGCACCTGTGTTCCTGGGGGCATCGGTTGGGTGGCTGGAGGTGATCAGAGTCTGGCCTCCGCCCTCGCGGGCAGGGAATCTTCCCTGGTGTGCAGACTTGCAGGGACCTGGCAGGCCGGCTTCGCAGACACGAGCCCACTTTGCTATCTGCTTCTGCAGGCTTGGCGTTCCTTGCCCTGAGACGCCCGGGCTCCTTGTTCTCGGTTGTGTTTATTCTGTGTTTAACCACTGACGGCTGCTTGCTTCTTTCGCAGCGCTGTGCGTGGATTTCATCTTGTCAGGTTGTCACAGAGACACGCAGGTCTCGGGAGCTCAGGACACAGGCATTAAAATAATTATGCTAATGAATGGCATCTCGGGTTTGATTCTGGTTCTAACGCCCACCATAAAGCCAAAGGTCTTTTCCTCCATTAGTGCTGCTTTTAACTTATTAATAGTATATTATTAATCATTGCGGCTTCTTCATCTTAACTAAGGCGTTGCTGCACTCCAGGCACTGTGGTGAGTAGCTTGTACACATTCCTAGGTTCTCCCAGCACCAGCAGAGAGCGGATTCTGTTCCTGACTGCATAGCGCATGCCCCGCTAAATAACTCACATCTGTCTTTCACTTAATGTACACCGCAGTACACGAGGTTGATATTACTGTCATCACTTTTGGTCGCGAAATTGGAATATAGATCATTCCTTTTCCTTAAGTTACCCGGTTAGCAAGAAGGTCCAATCTGAACTCAGGTATATGCAATGCCAGGGAACCTCCACTTCACAAAAAAAAGTATTTTTATTCATAAAAATAATACATATGTGTTTTAAAAGAGTGAGTTGGGGTACCCATGTCCTCCCTATGTGAGGGAGCTAAAATAAAAAAAATTAAAAAAAAGAAGAAAGAAATGTCTGTGTGTAGCAGCATTGCTGCAAAAATAGTTTTGTAAAACTGTTTTATACGTTTGTGGAACCAGTGGTCAAGGATGTTACACTACTGTAGTTTTAATGAGCTGTGATTACTTTAAAATGTAGCGTATATGGTGAAATCTATTTCCTTTCTTTTTTTTTTTTAGATTTATTTATTTTACTTGAAAGTCAGAGTTACACAGAGAGGAGAGGCAGAGAGAGAGAGGTCTTCCATCCGCTGGTTCACTCCCCAATTGGCCTCAATGGCCGGAGCTGCGCCGATCCGAAGCCAGGAGCCAGGAGCTTCTTCCGGGTCTCCCACGCGGGTGCAGAGGCCCAAAAACCTGGGCCATCTTCCACTGCTTTCCCAGGCTCAGCAGAGAGCCGGATTGAAAGTGGAGCAGCCGGGTCTTGAACCGGCACCCCTATGGAATGCTGGCACTGCAGCGGCAGCTTTACCCACTACATCACAGAACTGGCCTCCATTTTTACTTTCAATTATGGTTTATAGCCATTGTCTATATTCCCACTAAACTAGGGTTGTTTTGGTTTTTACTTGCTAAACTTCTTATTTGGTGAAGTATTAAGCCTTTTTACAGTATGTCGATGTAAAATACGTTAACTCATTGGCTAAAGAAAGAGGGAGAAGGAAGGAGGGTGGCAGAGAGAAGGGGGGGAGGGAGAGGGAGTGTCAAAATAAGAGTTGTGTCTACAGAGCACGTTGAATCTGTTAAAAAGTAATTAAAATTAAATTTAAAACGTGTTTATGAAGACCCAACTTGGGACTCCCTTGTCCCACCTTGAAGGGCCTGGATTTGAGTCTCAGCTTTGCTCCTGACTCCCTGCTGATGTGCCTGGGAGGCGGCAGGTGATGGTGGCTCAAGGACCTGGGTCCCAGCCACCCTCCCGAGGGGCCTGCATTGAGTTCTCAGCTTCTGGCTTTGACTTGGCCAGCCTCAGCTCTTTTGGGTATTTGGGGAGTGAACCAGAGGCTAAAAGATCTCTCTTTATCTGTCTCTGTCTGTCACTCTGCCTTTCAAAGATAAGGAAATGAATCAAAAATTAAAAAAATAAAGTGGTTGTATCACTGAAGAGTATGTAGAACGTTTTTACAAAGTGTTAAACAACTGAGTTCTGGATCAGAAGTGGAGCAGCTGGGTCTGGGATGCCAGTGTCACAGGCCATAACTTGACTGGCCCAGCCACAGCGCCAGCGCCCAGCGTTCTGGAACACCGTTTGACTCAATAAATAATACCAGTCACAGCGACCTGACTTCCAACCATGCAATAAGTTGTAGGTGTCGGGGTAGAGAAAGAAACATTTCTCCAGGCCTTGATTTTATTCCTTTGGTCCAACTCTGTGTGGATTCCAGGACTAGAATTACACGTTTCGGTTTGTGTGGTAGACATCAGAGGAGGAGGGGCTGGTGCTGTGGCACAGCAGGTGAGCTGCTGGCTTTGACATGGGCATCCAATATGGCTGCTCCACTTCCAATCCAGCCTCCTGCTCATGCACCTGGCTGATGGCTCAAGTGCCTGGGCCCCTACAGGTATGCGGGAGACCCCTGTGGAGCTCCTGGCTTTGGCCTGGTGCAGCCCTGGCCATTGTGGCCATTTGGGGAGTGAACTGGTATTTGGGAGATCTCTGTCTCTCTGTCTGTCTGTCTCTGTGTATGTGTGTGTGTGTGTGTGTTCCTCTCTCTCTGTAGCTCTGCCTTTCAAATAAATTTTTAAAAAATGAAATGATAGCACTGGAGGATAAGCATGCTTGATGGGTCCCCGCAGGTTGTGTGGGGTCCCTTAGCTTGCTAAGACCGTACCTCCTGCAGGCACATCAAGGAAACCTCTCCCTCTTGCCCAGGAGTCAGGGTCTGTGTTGTGAGCGTGGATTAGCGGGTCAGTCCTGGAGGACGAAGAGGAGAACCACAGCGAATGTGTGTTCGAATGAGGCCAACCTGTTACTGAGGAGGGAGCCACTGAGGACGTGTTAGCCACTGCCCAGCAGACAGGCCAAGTCTCCGAGACTCAGGGACAAACAGCACAGCAGTGGGTGAACAATGGGTTATTCTGAATCCCCTGCAGGACTGACTGGCCACACAAGAGAATTCTCTGTCCGTGGCTGGCATTGATTGAACAGCTACAGAGTGACAAGGGGCATTGTGGGCCATGGCTTTGGGGTAAGCCTAATGCCCTTTCAGCTAGCAATGGCACTTTCCTTAGTGTGTCTTCTATAACCCGTTCTCTGACAATCTGGTGTTAGAATGGGTGTGCTCCAATATTTAGAAATGTGATCTTTGTTTTGAAAAGCACCCGGCCTGTGTTAAATGACTGTATTCCGCGAGCTATTGTTTCAGTTGAATTTTTCTGCACACTGGAGTACTGAAGCTTAGGGGCTTGTTGCTGGTTCTGTGGGCGCTCCGATGAGTCTGAGCGCTCATGGTTGCCATCACATCCTCTCTACTGCAATCCCAGGTCTCTTTAACGTTTATCAGCAAAGAATTAAACTTGTAATTTTTCAAACTGAATGAACTGTATGCATTTCTATTCCATTTTGATTGTGGTTAGGTTTCAACCTGAGCTGTCTTTCAGCCAGTTAAGAGTCAGGAGAGTTTGAGGGGGTGAGAATGCTGTATTTGAGAGCATAGTCCCAGGGTGGGCAGATTTTAGGCATTTATTTATTTATTTGAGAGGCAGAGTTACAGACAGGGAGAGGGAGAGACAGAGAGAAGGTCTTCCGTTCTCTGGTTCACTCTCCAAGTACCTGCAACAGCCAGAGCTGAGCTGATCCGAAGCCAGAAGTCAAGAACTTCTTCTGGGTCTTCCACACAGGTGCAGGGGCCCAAGGGCTTGGGCCATCTTCCACTGCTTTCCCAGGCCACAGCAGAGAGCTGGATTGGAAGTGGAGCAGCCGGGGCTAGAACCGGCGCCCATTCGGGATGCAGGCGCTGTGGGCAGAGGTTAGCCCACTGTGCCACAGCTCTGGCGCCCACAAACAAGCGGACCTTGGAAGCAGTGGTACCCAGACCTATCACAGAATCATCAAGAGGAGCACCGGACTCCCCGTGTCCTCTCACACCCACACTCAGAAATCTCTCTTCTCTCATCAGGAACGGATCGACAGCTCCAAAAGCTCCGAGTCACAGGCACTAGTGCAGTCTGACTTGCACAGTACTTACTGAGTACTTACTGAGTACTGACCATGTGCCAACCCCTGTGCTAGACGCTGGGGTTGCAGGAGTCAACAGAGAAGCAATCAGAAACCTATTCTCATAGTTTGCACCAGCAAGACTTTTCCTTATCTTGCCTCAAGTTCAAGGCCAGTTTGCTCTGCTCACCCAGAAGGCGTTGGTGGTCCGGAGCTGCCTTGCTTGCTTTGAGGAGGTGCAGCCGTGAGGAACACAGGCAGGCAGGAGGGGAGGGGGAAGGTACCCTTGTGAGGCGGGATGCTTCTGAGGCCCAGCCCGACTCGCAGCGGCTCTGAGCAGGGAGGCCCAGCTCCCCTGAGGCTTGGGGCCCTGGCCCATGTACACCAACTTCCGGCAGTCATCGGTCGCGGCCACCTGTGGAGGAGACGGAAGCTTGGGCAGGGTGCTTCCCAATGACTGAGGACCACCGTGTTGGGACAGCAGCACTGGAGGAGGCGGGGGCCGGGAGGGGCACCTGAGCCAGGGTCTGGGTGAAGCTTTGCGGGGTCCTCGGTGTTGGCCGGCCTGGCTGGAGAACGTGGTTTGGGGACACAACGCAGGGCGGCTGAGTGCTGTGTGCACCGAGGAGGGACCCACGGCTTCAGATGTGCAGGTTCCGCCCCGGCTAGGCTCCTTGGCTTCTTTAGCACAGATTCTGTCGCACAGAACAGCATTCAGCCTGGAACAGGAAAATTCTACTCAGTGGACTTTTCCATTCTATTTCCAAGCCCGGTGCTCTCCTGGGGTCACTGGCGGTGTTGGATGCCCGAGTCACGCCGTCCACAAGAAGCAGGACAAGAGCGTACACCGTCATTGTTTCTTTAAACAGATCCTACACTCGCCAAATACGGCCCCTGGCCCTTCCATCACTGTACGTTGCTCCTTTTAAAAAAAATTTAAAAATGCTTATTTATTTATTTTAGAAAGATCTTCTCTCTGCAATGTCTGCAACAGCTGGGACTGAGCCCAGCTGTCGCCAGGAGCCAGGAGCCTGGACCTCCACCCAGGTGTCCCAGTGGACAGCACGGCCCCGAGGACTTGGGGCACCACCTGCTGCCACCCAGGGGAACCTTAGCTGGAGTCAGGAGCTGGGACTCCCCCTAGGCCCCCAGATATGAGATCCGGGCGCCTCTGCGACCACGTCCGATGCCTGCCTCATTACGCTCAGTTCCAGTCACACACAGGGTGAAGCAGGCTCCTCACTCCGGTGGGAGTTCACCGGCAGTTCCTTTCCGACACTAAGGCGTAATTGCTTTTCGTGTGCTCAGTTTCTCATTGAGAATCCGCTATTGCCCAACAAAACCCCAGTCACCGCAGCTGTGTTCCATAGTTTTTGGCCCAACGCTCAACCTGCGGGCTTGCTTCGTGTCTAAGGGAGGTTCAATGAAGCTGGCATTTTGGAAGTTCTATTTGAAAGGAAGGTTGAAGGTAGATGCCTCCCCGACTCATGAATAAAGACCGTCTTGGACGGCACGGACGCCTGATTAGGAGCCGGGTTCAGCTGTGATTCTTGGTGCCCGCGTCTCTCCGGGTGCGCGGGGCTCTCCTGGCGAGAGCGGCCCTCTGATCGCCTCGCAAGCCTCGTCGGCTGCGGAGTCTGTGCAGGCAGGGAAAGTTCAAAGGACAGGCACACGCGGAAAAGCCTGAGCTGCTCTGCACGGACCCCTGCTGCTCCAATGGCCCGGGAATAATTTTATGCCATCTGGAAAAAAAGATTTTATTAGACATGAAGTCTAGCAAGTGTTGAATTTTTAAACGTTGCTTTTCCATTTTCTCCAAAAAGTAATAAGGGTCATTCTTCTGCCAGAAGTTCCCACTGTGTCTCTTTTATTTTCCTAGTCTTATCCACGTTCTGTCTTGGCACATCCTTGGAGGTGGAAGAGGAACAGGAGGAGGTGGCGGGGGTGGGGGTGGGGGCTTTAGGAGCCCGGTCTTCAATCGTGAAGGGAAATATAAAATCTAAGCTGAACGCTTAGTTTCCATCCCGTGAGTGGAAATTCGAAAAGCATTCCCGTGTTTCTTGATTCAACCTCACCTCCTATATTCCAACCAACGATAACGTTGGGGGATGGAATAGATTCCACATGAACTTGGAAGTCCAGGAGACAGCGGCAAACCCCCATCACCACTGTCGCTTCACTTCTGTTTATCGGAAACACTTAAGGTAAGATTTAGGCTCAAGATGTGTCTCTAACTCATCCTCTCCCGGCGTTCCTGGTGGAGCTGTCGCTGCTGGCCCACAAAAACGAATCACAGGACAGATCGGGGGCCGAGCAACCCTTAAGCTCAGGGTGTCAGAGGGTGAGCACCTGCACTCCCTCCCCACCTTCCTCTCCTGCCTTCGTTTGAAAAACGCTTTTCTTGATATGACGCACTTTCACTCCAGTAACCCATACTCGTAAGTCAGTCTCATATCCACTTTTACGTTTCAGTGACGTGGCCTTGAAGTTGTAACTTTACATTTGCATTTGTGCCGAAGCACGGCGTGTTTTTTAGGAGAGTCTGTTGGCTAGCCTAGCACTCCTGGCCGTCAGACACGACGCCTAGCACAACAGAGTCTGAGACCATGTCGTGAGTAATACTGTCTGCCAGGAGCCTGTCGTAAGTACTTCATAGTCACTCCATCACTTAGTTAGGACAACTCGGGAAGTCAAAACAAACCAAGGCACAGGTTGGCCAACTCGCACCCCTGAGGCTACAGGTAAGACAGGGTGCAGAGCCGCCGGTAGGCTCAGGACGCAGCAAGTCCCCCACAGAGCCCAGGTCACCTCTCCCATCCCTGATCCGCCTCCAGACATTGCAGCTGCTGTTGGTGAAGTCCACAGCATCTCTGCCTCTCAGGCAGCACGGAGGTGACCCTGGGCGTTGAGAGGGTCCATCTGAGGAGACGTGGAACTGGGATACGTGTAGTGTGGGGTGGATGCATAGTCACTGCTGCCTATCGTTAAGGTTCTGCCAGCCCTCCTGAGGGGACTGCAGAAATAGTTCCGGCGGTTATCATACTGCCCCTCTGCCGAGTAACCTGACACTGGGACCCCACAGTGCAGGGACAGAGGACACAGTGCAATGCAGCTTGTCCAGCCCCCTGCACTGCGCACCATTAACTCCACAGCGCACAGCCCCAAGGAAAGTGCACCTCGTGCCAGAGGAACAGTTTCAAATGTGTCGGCAGAAGCTTGTCTTCCAAAACTTATGACTCCTAAATTACATAAACTTAATGCAATTTCCCCAAATTGAATAGCAATCTGAAAAATTCATTTTCTATTACCATACCTAAATTGTGAAGCCGAAATAATGTTGTCCAATACCCAGTATAAAATCTATTTTGATCGATCGTGCCAGCAGAAAGACTGAATTATCTCTCTGTAATGGTATGGTCTGAATGCTTTTGTCCTAGAATTCGTACTTCAAGACTTAATCCCTAATGCGATGAGATTAAGAGCTTAGTCACGAGGATCCTACGTGAATGGGACAAGTGTCGTCTCAGAAGAAGACAGAGGGAGCATGGTCGCTTCTTCCACCTAGCGAAGTTGCTTAGCAGACCCCAGCTGTGAGGAAGGGGCCTCACTGTGCACCAAATATACCGGCAACTGGATCTTGCTCTTCCCAGCAATGTAGTTCTGTTCTTCCTACGTCACCAAACCTAAAGTCTTTGTCCCTGTAGCCAGAATGGACGAAGAACGGTTCTGAGAAGTGAGCTTCGGCTGCAACAAACTCCCATCACCTGGCGGCGGCTTTGGGACTGGTTGAGGCTGGCTGGAGCCTGCAGGCGCAGGCTAAGGAGAAGCCTCCTGTGCCAGGCGGCAGCGTTAAGGGAGATTCTGGTGGGGGCTCACAGGAGGGGGAGAGCTGGAGAAGAAGTTGCAATGTCCCTGAGTGGTCGAGATGGGAACGTGAGGGCAATCATGGGTGACAGAGACCACCCTGATGAGGTCTCCCGTGGGATCATTGGAGACTGCCGGGCAGGTGACCCCTGTTGAGAGAACTTGGCTGAATTATGTTCATAAGGCAGTGTTTTCTGGAAGATGGAGTTCTGAAGAGGGAAGCTGGGCATTTGTTGGAGGAAATATCTAAACCTAGAAGTGATTTTAGCAGGAGGCTGGAGTCAGAAGCAGGAGGTGGGAATCCAACCCAAGTCCTCTGGTATGGGATGTGGGCATCTTTTTTATTTTTTTAAATATTTATTTATTTATTTGAAATAATTACACATAGAGAGAGAAAGAGAGGCAGAGAGAGAAAGAGAGAGAGAGGTCTTCCATCCGATGGTTCACTCCCCAGATCACTGCATCGGCCAGAAGTCAGGAGCCAGGAGCTTCTTCCCAGTCTCCCACGTGGGTGCAGGGGCCCAAGCACTTGGGCCATCTTCTACTGCTTTCCCAGGCCATAGCAGAGAGCTGGATCAGAAGTAGAGCAGCCGGGATTTGATCCAGTGGCCATGTGGGATGCTGGCACTGCAGGTGGCAGCTTTACCTGCTACACCACAGCGCCGGCCCCTGAAATGTGGGCTTCTTGACCTTGAAGCTAAGTGCCCTCCCCATATTGGATCATAAGATTTTGCAGTAAGATTTGAGGATGTTCAAGATAATGGTGCCCCAGGGACAGGAAGGGATTCTAAATATCTGGGGCTCTGATAGATACAGAAAATACTCAGTAGATCGCTTAGTGTTAATTATTTAGTTTTTAAAACCTTTATTTATTTAATTACCTTCTCCTTGGATTGTCTATTTGAATACAGTCTGTGTTGGCTCGGAATTTTTGGAACAATGTGGAGTAATATTTATTCATCCAGAGAGAAGAGAGGGATTCCAATTCAGGACCGGCCGTCTGGTCCCTGGGTGTCACGGAAGAGGCCTCAGTGCGCCCACATCCATCAACAAAGCTGCAAGTCTTGAAGGATGGATTCTCATGGAAACTATCACAGCTGTCCGTACCCCAAGGCAGGCACCACAGCTCAGTCTGCCCCGTTCCAGCGCCCGTGAACCAGTCAAGCACAAACCTTATAGCTTCGGATGATGCCTCCCTGTGAATATCTGTGTTCCATGAAATTGCCTGTTGTTGGAACTGTGACGTTTCAACCCCTCTTGTGCCAATGCCCTTGCTAAAGGAGGTGGCATACAGGAACATGACTTAGCGAGATACCTCGATTGATAATCATATGAGCAAACATATGCCATGATGCCATGCTATCACCTAACCCTGTGTGATACATATGATGTGCATCTATACTACATAGCATTTAAATGGATATCCGACTTCCTAACCCATACCCAGACAACCATATTACCTACTTCCATCCACACTTCAGACGATGTCCCATGAGAAAGTTCTTTTATTTATTTATTTGACAGAGTTAGACAGTGAGAGAGAGAGACAGAAAGGTCTTCCTTTTCCATTGGTTCACTCCCCAAATGGCCGCCATGGCCGGAGCTATGCCAATCCGAAGCCAGGAGCCAGGTGCTTCCTCCTGGTCTCCCATGGGGTGCAGGGCCCAAGCACTTGGGCCATCCTCCACTGCACTCCCGGGCCACAGCAGAGAGCTGGCCTGGAAGAGGAGCAACCAGGACTAGAACCAGCGCCCCTATGGGATGCCGGCACCAAGTGAGCCACGGCACCAGCCCAAGAAAGTTCTTTTGAAAATGCAATTTTGAGCATGCTGTTCACCTACTGAAGGGACACGGTGCGCACTTCCCGTGTAGTCTGTATTCCCTGGTAGATTCTGGCCCCTTCTGCCCACTCCCTCCATCTGCCTCCCACCGCTCCCAACACCACACGCAATCCACACTGCATGGGACCCGCTGCAACTGGAAATAACCATGCTTTACAAACCCGTGCGTTGCTCAGTTTCTAGATGCACTCGGTTTGGCTGGGACTGCATTGACAAATTAATTTTCATTGTTGCTGGTGTTTATGCACTGGAAACTTTTAGATTAAAAATACCTGATTTTTAAAAATTGTCTGAAAATAATGACTCCTTGAATTGCATGCCCAGTGCCTGCTTTGCACAGGCCTGGGCTGCGTGGAGTGGAGGGAACACCATCACTCCCCAGTGGCACTTTCCAGCCGGTGCCTCCTAGCTCACGGGCACAGGCACAGGGAAATCTGTGGCCCCTGTCCACACGGAGAAGTACGACTCAACCTAGAAAGCACAGATGTCTTTCGCTAGAGTTTGGGCCTGCTGGTTTTTTTTTTTTTTTTTTTTTAATGGGTGTTAGACGCGCTCCTACCAAACAGAAAAGCCGTGGACAGCAGGAGCCGTGTCGGGAAGATGCCCACCCACTGCTGACTGGCGCTCTGCTGCAAGGGGCCCTTGTAGGCACTGGTGATACTCAGGTCAAGGGCAAGGCTGGGTTAGGAAAAGTCAGCCAGTCCCACCCAACACTTCCCGAAAGCACCTTGTCTCCTCCCAGAAAGCCTGAGAGAGTAAGGTGGGTCTTCCTCTGTTGCCAGCCCAAGCTACCTTCCTGCATTCTTTTTTTTTCCCATGGGATAAAAATAGCAGCATAGATTCTCACCTGCTGAGAAACCCTCAGAAGGTTCAGCTACCCACCCCCATGTCACCGCGATTTGCATGGCAAAGGGAAGCCGTGGGCAGAGTGGCCCTCTCCGGGGATGCCCATGGGTGCAGCTCCGAGACAGAGCCTGACACAGGCGGAGCTGAGGCCACGGGAGGGCTGAGGCTGCAGGTCCCCGTGCCACTGCCCTCCATCTCCTTGGAAGGGGCGGGCTCCCCAGGGCAGCTGCGGGCTTGAGGTCAGGGTCGCCACCAGCCGCAAGGTCCACAGCAAGGCAGAGCGAAGTCTCTGCTTTTGGAGATTGACTTATGGAGGGGATGGCATAGTGAAATGCTTCCACGTTCTGTGTCAGGGGCATTGGGATTCTAGCATCATTTCTGCCTCTCAGATAAGGGTCTATCAGTGACAGCTTCCGATTGGTTGCATGGATGTGTGTAGAGGACACTAGGAAACTCCTCGCAGCTGCCATTTGTGGAAAAGATACTTGTCAAGAATGATGGATGGTGGCTGGCGCTGCAGCTCACTTGGCTAATCCTCCACCTGCAGCGCCGGCACCCCGGGTTCTAGTCCCGGTAGGGGCGCCGGATTCTGTCCCAGTTGCCCCTCTTCCAGGCCAGCTCTCTGCTGTGGCCAGAGAGTGCAGTGGAGGATGGCCCAAGTGCTTGGACCCTGCACCCCATGGGAGACCAGGAGAAGCACCTGGCTCCTGGCTTCGGATCGGCACAGCCCACCGGCTGTAGCGGCCATTTAGGGGGTGAACCAATGGAAGGAAGACTTTGCTCTCTGTCTCTCTCTCTCTCACTGTCTAACTCTGCCTATCCAAAAAAAAAAAAAAAAAAAAAAATGATGGCTGGCAACACTGACAGGGAGACACCTGACCTCAGGGGGACTGCAAGTGACAGTGTCCCTGATGAGCCTTCTGCTTTGGGACAATGAGGTCTCCCTTTTCGCTCAGGCCTGGATGGACTTCCTGACCAACAGCAACATTCTACTATGGAGATATACAGGAAATTCTTGCTACAATTCACAAGAAACAAATGAGGAAACATGACAGGGCAGATCTTTTGCTACAAAATGAGCCCATTTCATTTGTGAGTAAATGATGAAGCAGATTCTAGATTTTTTTTTCCTTCTGGAATAATCTCTCAAACCAGTATTTGCAGACCAAGTACCTATGTGTGCACATCCTCTGTTTACCATGTGAACACATGCGAACATGCAATGGTGCTGTAGGAGTGAGACACTTGTATCGAGGGGCGGGAGGTACCCAAGAGGGAGGGGCTGGGGGTTCAGATCAGGGTGTCTCAGCGCTGGTGCTGTTAACATATTGGGTTAGATCCGTGTGTTTTGTGAAAGGTCGTCCTGTGTAGTGTAGAATGGGTAGCAGAATTTCTGACCTCTCTTCACTAGAACCAGCCCCCCCAATTGTGACTCTGAAGAACCTCCTTGGCCATTGCCAAATGGGGCCAAATGTGGCTCCAGTCCTAGGCCCAGGTTTTCCCTCCTCCCCATAGAATAAATTCTACTGGCGTTCACACGCACTCCTGGTGCTACAGTGTTGAAATGTTGCTGTGCGCTGACTCATTCTTCCTCTTTACGAAGACCCTTGAGAAACATTGCTATGATGATGATTTAGAACCAGGCATCCCGGGCAGTCCTCTCAACCACGTATTCGCTCGTCTCGTGTGGACGCAGGATTGTGTCATCAGCTGTGTTTCGGACTTACCCTTGAGGAGTACAGGAACCCTCAGGTCATGCCTGTTGGTGTAATCCCCGCCCCCCCGTAGCTGTCCTTCCCACTCGTTCTCTAAGTTAGGCTGATTGTCTTTAAGGCACAAAAGAAAATAAACGGTGGACTGCACGATATGATTTGCATCCAATGACCGATTCCCCTGCTTCGAGACACAGTGAACGATGCAATGCTCCCTGCTTCCCGATTTTTCCGTACTCACAACTGATCAAAATTCCATATTGCAAGATCACTTAGAAGGGTGCCTCCAAAACTCATTCAAAATGAAATTATAAGATAAGTTCATGTTGTACAAAAATACTTTGAAATCTATGTACAGGAGAGATCTTCAAATGACAGATAGGAAAAAAATGTAGATTATTGAAAAATTATGCATGGAATTCAATATTTTTGCACCAAAATAAACTTATCTCTTAGTTCCATTTTCCCACAAACTTTCTGACATGTCCTTGTAGATGGCTGACGATCAAAACCATGTTCTTATTCTTAGCAAATTTATTCCATGTTGATGATGGTCTTACATTCCTTTTCCTTTGCTCTTTCTATAAATTGAAAATTACTTACTCATACTTTAGTGAAAATTTCTGTTTTTCTTTTTTATTTACTTGACAGGTAGAGTTATAGACAGTGAGAGAGAGAGACAGAGAGAAAGGTCTTCTTTCCATTGGTTCACTCCCCAAATGGCCGCCACGGCCGGCACACTGTGCTGATCCGAAGTCAGGAGCCAGGTGCTTCTTCTGGGTCTTCCACACAAGTGCAGGGGCACAAGCACTTGGGCCATCCTCCACTGCACTCCCAGGCCACAGCAGAGAGCTGGACTGGCAGAGGAGGAACTGGGACAGAACCTGGCACCTATGTGGGATGCCGGCACCGCAGGCGGAGGATTAACCAAGTGAGCCATGGCGCTGGCCCCTTCTGTTTTTTTCTAATGCTCATGTTTTATTTTCTGAGATGAGCACCCTATCTAGCAGGATAAGCATTGTATTAGAACCTCACTAGTCGGAGTTCCAGACACCTCGCTCACTACTGCAGCCTGGCCCAGCCCTGGCCGTTGCAGCCATCTGGGGAGGGAACCAGCAGATGGAAGAGATCTCTCTATGTCTCTCTCCCTCTCTGTTTCTCTGTCAAATAAAATGAATGAATCTTTTTCTAAAAAAAGAGAAGAAGAATGTGGCTGCATCATATTTGTGTCCTAATGCATTCTGGAGATAAAATTGAGCGATAAAATTAGATATTTTTGGAAAAATAAGATAAGAAAAGTTTTAAAAATGTAGCAATGGCTTCTATTGACTGCTTATTGTAGGAAGGAAGGAATAATTTAAAATGGAATTCGTAAGAGTCTTCAAAATGTTCATGGAAGTGTGCATTATTTAATTATATTTTCCCATAACATTTTTGAAGTACCCTCATATGATGTGGGGGGAAATAGAATTTAAAGATTCAGAGTAGGCCAGCGCCGCGGCTCACTAGGCTAGTCCTCAGCCTGTGGCGCCAGCACACTGGGTTCTAGTCCTGGTCGGGGCGCCGGAATCTGTCCCGGTTGCCCCTCTTCCAGGCCAGCCCTCTGCTGTGGCCTGGGAAGGCAGTGGAGGATGGCCCAGGTGCTTGGGCCCTGCACCCCATGGGAGACCAGGAGAAGTACCTGGCTCCTGGCCTCGGATCGGCGCAGTGCGCCAGCTGCTGTGGCCATTGGAGGGTGAACCAACGGCAAAAGGAAGACCTTTCTCTCTGTCTCTCTCTCTCACTGTCCACTCTGCCTGTCAAAAAAAAAAAAAAAAAAAAAAAGATTTGGAAAGTTCTCCCAAGCCATGTTGTAAATTACCATGGAAACAGGTGCACAGAGTTATAAGGGTATGGCCAGGCCGCTGCAATGGGTGAGGAGATAGGCGTGGATGGGCAGGAGCCAGGTGCTCTTCACCAAGACAACGAAAGGACGATGCTGGAGGCATCCCAGGACCTTGGGGGCTGCCTCACCTGTCACAGGGCTGGGAAGCCATGTCCTTGGGGCCTCTTCATTTCAAGGCTCTGCCCCGCCTCCTGCTGTGACACTCTTGTCTGCACCAGGAGTAGTTCAAGTGCACGCAGGCCACCTGTCTGGAGGTCACACGTGGTTGACCTTGGTAGCATCCTCCACAGCCGTCTCCTTGTGCCACAGAGCGGGCTGTGGCCACAAGGCACCCGGATGTAAAAGGTTATGTTCTTGGGCCTCAGGGCCAGGTAGAGACTTGTCACAGGGGCAGGGCCACCGCAGAGAGCTCCCACTATAGCAATGGGACAGTAGGGGCCGAGCCACCTCCCAGAACTCCTGGCAGGACAGCGCCTGGTGGAAGCAGGGGTGTGGGACCACTCCCTTGGCCCAGACCTGGGTAGCCACGAGCGCTCTGCGAGTCAGCCTAGAGAGTGGCTGTGTGGGCTCCGTTCAACACAGGTGTGGGACCAGCCGGAGCCTCGGGGGCCCAGCCCCTGCTCCCGAGTGTCCCGAAGGCAGGGGAACGGAGTCCAAGAAGACTTCCTGAGCCTTGAGACAAAATGCTCTTTGCCCTCTTGGATTTCACTTAAGGCTTTTTACCCCTTTCTTCCATCCTAGGCCTGCTGTGCTTTGGAGGCACATCATCCGCTTGATTTCCTGGGACAGCAGCCCGCAGTGGCCTGGGGCAGAAGGATCTGATCAGAACATGTGTCCCCTCCACATTCATGTTTTAACCTGTAAGATGACCGGGATGTGTGGTGTGGCCTTTGGGAGGTGACGATGTCCTGATAGCTCCTGCCCCGTGTTGGGACCGATGTCCTCATGAGAAAGGCCCAAGTGGACTTGTTTACCCCTCCCACTGTGTTGGCACACACAGGGCACCAACTGTGGGCAGTGGGTCTTCACCAGTGGCTAAATATGCCACTAAATATGGGCATCCCACTCTGTGGTGAAAATATTTCTGCTGTTTATAAGCCATGCAGTCTAGGGCAGCTGGCTGACCGAGCAGTGGGCATGCCCGTCAGCTCTCAATTCCAGCTTCCTGACAACGCACACCCTGCGACTCAACTAATTGGGGTAATAGCACCCATGTGGGAGACCTGCATTGGGTCTCCAGGCCCCAGCGTTAGCCTCTGATCCAGAGCCATTGTGGGCATTTGGGTGGTGAGTGGGTCAGCAGATTAGAGCTCTCTCTAGTAATAAGTAAATATGAAAAATAGTAAGTTACCCAGTCGAAGGCATTTTGTTAGAGCAGCCCGAATGGACTAAGACACTTGTGGATTTAGGAGGTGTGGAAGTAGAGCAGTGCTAAGGACAACTGACAGAAGCATGAGCGGAGAGAAACTATTGGCTACCTCCATTTTTTTTTTCTTTTTGACTGGCAGAGTGGACAGTGAGAGAGAAAGACAGAGAGAAAGGTCTTCCTTTTGCTGTTGGTTCACCCTCCAATGGCCGCTGAGGCTGGTGCACTGCGCTGATGCGATGGCAGGAGCCAGGTGCTTCTCCTGGTCTCCCATGCGGGTGCAGGGCCCAAGGACTTGGGCCATCCTCCACTGCACTGCACTCCTGGGCCACAGCAGAGAGCTGGCCTGGAAGAGGGGCAACCGGGACAGAATCCGGTGCCCTGACCGGGACTAGAACCTGGAGTGCTGGTGCCGCAAGGCAGAGGATTAGCCTAGTGAGCCGCGGCACCGGCTGGCAACCTCCATTTTATCAGCAGGTGGAGTATGTGAGAGAAGCACTCTTGCTGCCTGTCGTGGGGGCCGTTTCCTATCCACGCTTCCTGGAGACTTGCTGTAAAACACTCACAATGCATGGAAGTTGGGAACGCGAGCAGCTGAGCGCTCTGGTTCGGAAGCAGGACTCCCGCATTGTGAAATGAGCTTTATTGCGTTTCCTCCTTGCCTCGCTCGGTTACATTCTGCACTCTGCTAGCAGCAAGAACCGCATTGTACGCTGCTTTGTTGATGGTTGCTTTGCTCAGTCTTCAATTCCACCTCGACAACCAACACGTGGGTCATAAGCCTCAGCCTGATATCACCATGCAATATAATCATTAATTTGACTTATTTTATGATTTGAGGTGCTGGCATTCTGGTGTGATGGGTTTAGCAGCCATCTGCAATGCCAGCATCCTGTAGGGGCACCGGTTTGAGTCCTGGCTGCTTCAGTTCTGATCCAGCTCCCTGCTAATGCACCTGGGAAAGCAGTAGAAGATGCCCAAGGGCTTGGGTCCCTGCACCCAGGATGGAGCTCCTGGCTCCTGGCTTCCGCCTGGCCCAGCCCCAGCCGTTGTGGCCACTGGGGAGTGAACCAGTGAATGGAACATCGGTCTCTCCCACACGTGAGTGGATCGCCACATTGCAGTTTATCTGTACTGTGAGATACTACTCAACATGAAAAGGAGCTCTCTACTGATGTCCGTGATGTAATCACTTCAATGAGTCGCAAAATAATCACCTTGGGTAAAATGAGCCAAACGCAAAAGGCGACGTAGTCCGTGACTCTGTTTATAGGACTCTGTGGGCAAACAGCTCGGCACCTTTGGAAAGCAGGTCTGTGCTCCTCTCTGTACAGGCAGGTGGTGTGGAGGGCGGGGTGGGGGGAGGGATCTGAGCAACAAGGAAGTGTTTGGTGGTGATGGAGATACTATCTGGACTATAGCAATGGCTTCTTAGATGTACACATATCAAACACATCATTTTTAAAAGATGTATTTATTTATTTGAAAGTCAGGGTGACACAGAGAGCGAGACAGACAGAAAGAGATCTTCCATCCCCCGGTTCACTACCCAAATGGCCGCAGATGCCAAATCAGGACCAGGCCAAAGCCGGGATCCAGGAGCTCCGTCCAGTTCTCCCACACGGGTGGGAGGCACTCAAGGTCTTGGGGCATCTACTGCTTCCCATCGGCATGAGCAGGAGGCTGGATCTCAAACATGGGGTTTGGGCGCCCCAAGGGGCAACTGAACCTGCTGTGCCACCATTTCTGCCCTAAATCGCCCACTTTATATTGGAGGTCAATTGTACTGCAAAAAATAGGAAAAAGTATTTCTAGACGATGGAGATAATTGAAATTATTTAAGCAGGAAATGGAAGGTGAGTTCTAAATTTTAGAAGTTGATAAATCCTGGTTTGTGGCTTGGACAATGGAAACCAGGCAAATCACGACTCAACTAATTGGGGTTCTGACACCCACTGGGAGACCTGCATTGGGTCTCCAGGCCCCAACTTTAGCCTCTGATCCAGAGCCATTGTGGGCATTTGGGGGGTGAGTGAGCCAGCAGGTTAGAGCTCTCTCTAGTGATGGTTTGAAATCCGTTTTGTTGCTTTCTCTGGTTTATCCAACAATGAGGCTAATTCAATGTGGGGACTCTCTGTTATTTTAAGTTTTTAATTAGGGTTTAATTCTCTTCTTTAACCATAAGTAAGGCAACTAGTGTTTGGGCTGGCTTGACATTTCACAAACTGAGGCCGGATGATTTGTGCTTACGGAAGTTGCCTGGGTCATTCTCTGCCGTGGTGGACGTCACGGTTTCCAATCGGTCTCCTAATTTAGAACCCTGTTACTGGCCTATTCTAGGAAATAGGGATTCAAAAAATCAGAGCAGAGGCCCGGTCATTTCACTCATAAACACCCTCCACTGTCTTCAAAAGAGGACAAAGTGATTTTCGTGGACTGCTTTTTAATTACACGACAGCTTGTACCCCCTAATCCTGACAGCCGGCAGAAGCACACTCTGCTGAGCCCTGTTTTACACAAGAGGAGAGGTGTGTAGAAGCCGGCTCCAGATCATGTCTGGGTGACACAGATGCTACCGGAACCCAGCAGTAAGAGTCCTAAGTCCATATGTCTCTCCCAGCCTCTCCGGACACCGCTCCTTAAGAAACTGCAGTGCCTGGATATTGTAGGGAAATAATTGGTTAGTATAGTTACATATTTGGCTTCTGTGAGTAAGAGAGGAGGGAAAGTGCCCATATCCTAGGTGAACTAGGACAGGACTGAGCCTAGAGATTCAACTCCTGCCACATTGTATCTAAACATTTCCTCAGGCTTTGAACCAAGAGCGGATGTGGGCTCTGCACCTGCCTGGAACCAGGGATGTCTACAGCCCCACGCGATATGACCGTGTGTGTGTGTGTGTGTGTGTGTGTGTGTGTGTGTGTGTTTGCCACCTCATTCATAAACAGGAAGTCGTTGGGACTCTTCTGGCTTCATAGGGAAAAATGCAATGTTGACCGCTGTGAAATCAGAAAGAATTTGAACAGCTCCCGTCCATTCAAAGGTCATTCTCCATGTTTCTGCATTCACATGTAGCTGCAAATCAAAGACAATTTATGTTTTTCTTTTTTTTTTTAAGACATAGTTTGTTTGAGAGGCAGAGTGACACAAGGAGAAGGGGAGAGCAAGAGAGATCTGTCATCTACTATTTCACTCTGCAAATGCCCACAAAAGCACCAAGACCTAGAGCCTGTAACTCCGTCCTGGTCTCCCGTGTGAATGGCAGGGCACCGAGCACTTGGGCCATCTTTTGCCTGGTGCATTAGGAGGAAGCTGGATTGGAAGCAGAGCAGCCAGCGCACCTCTGTGGAATGCTGGGGTTGCAGGCAGCTTAACCCATTGCTCCACAAGGCCGGTCCCTGTTGTTCTTTGATGAGAAAGCTTCAGTCTGTTCTCGGCTTGCATACGTTGTTCAGCTACGGAGTATGGGATGCGCTTTGCCTGTGAGAGAACGGAACAGCGGAACAGAGCACCTGGGTGTTCTTTGTGAGTATTTAGAGCTGTGTCACTGTTGCTGGCCATCATGGAATTTGTTGGTCATCATTACTTTCACCATTTTTTTTTTCACCAAGTTGGAGAGAGGTGTGGATTTTTCTTGGAATCTAAGTGTGTTCTCACACATCATAACACCACCATGGTCTCGAATCGGAGAAACTCTAGGCTCATAAATTTTTATTTTTATTTTTTTTTATTTTTTGACAGGCAGAGTGGACAGTGAGAGAGAGATAGAGAGAAAGGTCTTCCTTTGCCGTTGGGTCACCCTCCAATGGCCGCCGGCCGGCACACTGCGCTGATCTGATGGCAGGAGCCAGGTACTTCTCCTAGTCTCCCATGGGGTGCAGGGCCCAAGCACTGGGGCCATCCTCCACTGCACTCCCGGGCCACAGCAGAGAGCTGGCCTGGAAGAGGGGCAACCGGGACAGAATCCGGCGCCCCGACCGGGACTAGAACCCGGTGTGCCAGCGCCGCAAGGTGGAGGATTAGCCTAGTGAGCCGCGGCGCCGGCTGGCTCATAAATTTTTAACTATTGATTTTTGATACTATTCAATAATGGGGGAAAAACCATCTTCTTTTATGAACATGTATGCATAAACATTAGGATGAAATGCAACACAATTCAACATTGCTTTAGGTTTGATTTTTTCTAAAGGAATTGGAGATAATATTTAAATTTTTCTCTCTGATTTTCTGGGATTTTTCACTTAATATGATTCAGTCCCCGTGCACTCTGAAAGCCAGAGAGGGGATCTGTCTACACTGGCAGTGTGAGTTTACGGCCACAGCTGGCCGGCTCCAAGTTTGTTCTTTCCATTCCTGCGGAAGTAGCTTATAGTAAAACCCTCTGGGATTTTTTTTTTTCTGGAGAAGGAGAAAGAACATATTCTAAGTAATCAGTTGTGGAAAACGTTGCACTAACCCACTTTAAAAATTCTAAATTGTGAGAAAGGAAACCCCAGATTAACAAGGGGAGTGGCCTCAGGTCCAGCACCTCGTTCGAATGTCAAGGGCGCGGCAGAATCATGTGCTGATTTTCCCAGCTAGCTCGTCAGACCCTTATTTGACCAGCATTAATTAATACCCCAAAGTCTCGTCATATTGTTCGGCTTTGAAAGGGCCGCTGCATTCAGTCCCTCTCACGAGCAGCTTTGGGCCTGCCGGTTCTGCTTCATGTGACGTGCACAGCTAATCTGATGGTTTTTGTCCAAAGTGGTTATTGTTCCTGCGGAAAGCGTTGCTGGACATATTGAACTAATTTCGCCATCGTACGAATTTGCAAATTTGTTCTTGGCTGCCATTCAACATCTGTCCCTCTCCCCTCTGCCTTTCCTAATTTGTGCTCGAACCGAAAGTTAGAAGAATACCTGGCCAATGAATAATGCCTCCCCTTTTTCCTGAACTATTCCCACTTCTCATTTGGCTCCCCCAGTAACCGTGGGTGAGGTACTGGAACAGCACTGAGTTCCTTACTCCCAGGTGCTTTCCTGAGGCTGGGGAAGTGGAGTTCCTCTCCTACAGGCACAGACTGAACTGGGGGTGGAGCCAAGTGCTCCCAGCACAGACTCCTCCAACGTTTAGCTCTCTGCAACTTTCTCAGCTGTAGACACCAGGCTAGAAGCTGAGTTGGCCCAGAACTGGTTCCATGGAACTCAATTATTCGTAGCAGCTACATCATGAGGGGTTTCTAATGGGAAGATGCAGAAGAGCTATTATGGTTTTTTAAAGATTTATTCATTTGAAAGGCAGAGAGAGAGAGAGAGAGAGAGAGACAGAGAGAAATCTTCCATCCACCTGTTCCCTCCCCAAATGGCCACAACAGTCAGGGCTGGACCAGGCCTACGGGAGAAGCCTGGAGCTCCATCTGGCTTTCCCACGTGGGTGGCAGGGGTTCAAGTCCTTGCGCCATTTTCCGCTGCTCCCCTAGGTGCCTTACCAGGGAGCTGGATGGGAAGTGGAGCAGCTGGACTAGAACCTGTGCCCTGATACGGGATGCTGGTGGTACAGGCAGTGGCTTAACCCACCGCGCCACAACCACAGCCCCACATGTGGTGAACCTTCTGCGGGGTGCTGGTTACTTTATGTAATTCTTACATAGCACACGAGGCAATTGTTAGGTCTATTCTACCAATAAGAAAAGCATGAGCTGGATCGACTTGCCAGAGCTCCCGTGGCATTGAGTGGTAAAGACAGTGACAGATCCACGCCACGCCTGTGTCATCTGCCCTCATTCGGGGAGGAAGGGGGAGCGAAACCAGCCCTGTCACTGAGCCGGTTGGGGTGTGAGCGCTAACCAGGGTTCCACCGAGACACTTGCCCCCTCTGCATAATGTCAGGTCTCAAGAGCTGGCAGCCTGGCTGTGCGTAATCTGACGTGAGCATTAGTGGATTCAGGAAACTCATGGGAACCGCTGCAGGGGTCCCCGGCCAGGCCGCCATCCCATTCATGGAGTTTTCCAAATTGCAACAAAACTCCAAAGGGGTTGCATCCCTGAGCTGTTGCAATGGAAATGCCCATCAACGCCCGAGACAGATGTTCTTTCCAGAATGCGTGGTTCAGTCGGGGGTGGGGGATTGTGTCTTCTACGTGGCATGAAAGCTGATGGCTAAAATAGAAGAAGTGAACTCCTTCAAGGACACAGTCGATTCGTAGAGAACTTAGGGCTCCTGTCCCGAAGGCTGGCCACTACCCTACAAACAGCTGTTGAGCCTGGACTTCCAGCTTCCAGCTGCTAGGCTTCATCCGGGAATCCAGCATTCTTCCCATCATGTCACAAAATAACTCACATGCTGCTCAATGGCCAGCAGGGACGGTGATGTGACTGCAGTAAAACATCGGCTGCTGAGTCTCACACAGTGTTCTCCAGTGCAGTGCAGCGTCCGACGCAGGCCACCCCAGACCGGATCTCACCAACACTGCCCATTCGTGCCTGTGTCCCCTGCCCCCAACCTGTACAGTTTTATAGCTGCATTGAGGGCACCATGAACAGGCTTCTGTTTCATGGCTAGGTTCCCAGGAGAAAACAGCGTATTGTTCATAATGCAATGTTTGTTCCACTAAACTTTCAGATTTCGTTCTCTTTCTTGCATCCCATAACTTTCCTGTGACTACAGTAAGAATATTTTATGTGTCAGATCATCATGTAAATCCTGCAATCACTTCTTGGATGGGAATCAATATTTAAGTGCTATGAAAACAGAATATTTAAGTTTATTCATGGATTATTAGGAGGTATAATCTCCTTAAAGTACAAAAAAGGGTAAAACTGTATTTGAATGCACGAATCATGAATACATACTCATGAAACAAGTTATGAGTGGTTATCAATAACTTTTTGAAATGCTATCTTTCAAAATTTTATGGGTTAAAATTTAATTTATTTACAATGGTTTCATTTATGTTCATTCTATCTTTTTAGATTAACTTTTTATTTATTTGAAAGGCAAAGTTACAGAAAAAAAAGTGGGGGGGGAATCTTCCATCCACTGGTTCACTCCCTAGATGGTCCCAGTGGCTGGGGTTGGGCCAGGCCAAAGCCGGGAGCCCAGAGTCCATCTCTCCCCTGTGACCGGCGGGACCCAAGTTCGTGAACATCACTTGCTGGCACCTGGTGCATCAGCAGGGAGCCGGATCAGAGCTGAGCAGCTGAGACTCACGGTGGTGCCCACGGGGGATGCCAGCACCGGTGGCTTCACCCTGCCGCACCACAGTGCCAGCACCACACCAATTCTGTAGCTGAGAAACTCAACCAGGCCACAGCATTGAGCACATCCAACACTTTGCTCCAGTTTGTCATACCAGGTTTGTGTTTCCTCAACAATTTATCTGTGGCCCACAGTGTACAAGACTGAAGACAAGACCAGCTGACTCAGCGCTGATACCATGCAAACCTAGAGGCAAAAGTGCCCAACACTACTCGCGGAGTACCTAGGTGTTTGCCAAACTCCCCAGTCTTATGAATCTCTTATTCCTCTATGCCTATACATTGTGTGTATATTTGTGGCTGTCATTCTTCACAACATTTCTTTCATATAACCAATTCTTTTTTTTTTTTTTGACAGGCAGAGTGGACAGTGAGAGAGAGAGACAGAGAGAAAGGTCTTCTTTTTTTCCGTTGGTTCACCCCCCAATGGCCACTGCGCTGTGGCTGGTGCACCCTGCTGATCCGAAGCCAGGAACCAGGTGCTTCTCCTGGTCTCCCATGCAGGTGCAGGGCCCAAGCACTTGGGCCATCCTCCACTGCACTCCCGGGCCACAGCAGAGAGCTGGCCTGGAAGAGGAGAAACCGGGACAGAATCCGGTGCCCCAACCAGGACTGCAACCCGGGGTGCTGGTGCCACAGATGGAGGATTAGCCTAGTGAGCCACGGTGCCGGCCCATATAACCAATTCTTTGATACATGAGCCTGTTTGATTAGACAATTTTACTCTTTTCAGTTTTATAGGTCAAAAGCTAAAGTCCAGATATACTCTACATCATTAAAAATAAGTTTCTCAGGGCCAGCATGGTGGCGTAGCGGGTAAAGCCGCAGCCTGCAGTGCCCCCATCCCATATGGGTGCCGGTTGCAGTCCCGGCTGCTCCACTTCCGATCTAGCTCTTTGCTATGGCCTGGGAAAGCAGTAGAAGATGGCCCAAGTCCTAGAGCCCTGCACCCATGTGGGAGACTCAGAAGAAGCTTCTGGCTCCTGGCTTCAGATCAGCGCAGCTCCAGTCTTTGCAGCCATCTGGGGAGTGAACCAGCGAATGGAAGACCTCTCTCTCTCCCTCTCTCTCTCTCTCTCTTTCTCTCTGCCTCTCCTTCTCTCTCTGTGTAACTCTGACTTTCAAATAAGTAACTAATTTTTCTTAAGTAAGTTTCTCTAAGGACAGTGACGTGTTGTGGCATGTATTTTAGAAAGAGCACTTGTGGGGCCGGCACTGTGGCACAGCGGTTAAAGCCCTGGCTTGAAGCACCAGCATCCCATTTGAGCGCCAGTTCTAGTCCTGGCTGCTCTACTTCCAATCCAGCTCTCTGCTGTGGCCTGGGAAAGCAGTAGAAGATGGCCCAAGTCCTTGGGCCCCTGCACCCATATGGGAGACCTGGAAGAAGCTCCTGGCTCCTGGCTTCAGATCAGTGCAGCTCCGGCCATTGCGGCCAATTGCGGCCAATTGAACCAGCGGATGGAAGACCTCTCTCTATTGCTCTACCTCTTTCTGTAACTGTCATTTGGGTAAATGAAATAAATCTTTGGAAAAAAAAAAAAACAAAGAGCACTTGTTTCAGAATATGGAGTGGAGGTGACACAGACTTAAAGCAAACACAGCAGTGAAGAGACTCACGTGGACTCAGCACGCAACGTCATTGCTGGGGCCATGGGCGTGGCCGTTCGGTTGGCAATGAGAGACACTTGAAGAGTAAAAGAAATTCGAACTGAAATTGATGGCTAACAAAGCCGCACTCTTGGGCCCTATTGCAGGTACTTTTCTGGTCATATTTCTAACACGTTTGACTAGCAAATATGTGGCATTGGACTCCTCATTCTAATTGCTGTTCCTATGTGACGCTCTGAGCACACCAGAATGAAAGCTTGATTCAAAAGCAAAGCTCTGGAAACAGGAATAGCAGTGAAGTCGGAGAGATGGACCACAACATTGCAGGCAGAGTGGTGGCGGTGAGCCACACCGACAGCCTCCTCTGCTCACTGTCTTCAGGAACCACGTGGGAGCCAAGAGCTTCTGCAGTTACTCTGCAAATGTTGTTATTCTGGTTCGAGTCTGTGAGTAATTGTTTTGGAAAAGGTTCAAGTAAATATTTAAGTTGATTATTCTTATCTCACTGGTACATTACTTTTAAAAAGCAACCAGCTGCCTGCTTAATAGTTGCAGCCAGTTCATTTTGGAAAACAGGGCATTCCAAGCAGCTTGTTATAAACACTAACGAAGTTATCCTGGACAATGAGTTGTAATAATAGAAACAATTTGAAATAACCAGTAATAGGAGACTTTACAATAACTGACCTCCTTTTGAAAATTAACTTGTTTATAGGAAATCCTTAGTTTAATAAAATATAAAAAATATATTTATGGACTATCTTTTCAAGGTGCAAAACACTAAAGCTGTAAGAAAAGCTAAGATATCAATTTTCATTGGAAGGGCTTATAGCCTAGTGACAGAATATGTAATTTTAAATTACATTAACTTAAATACACACGATGACGAGTGTGGTCAAGGATCTTTCAAGATGTTAAGGAAATGACATTTTGAAGCAGTTTTGACTTGACTTGTCAAAACTAGAACAACACAGTCAGTAGAAGTGCACCTCATCTGAAGAAAGGAGAGGGCTTCCGTCATCCGCCTCCCATTGCTATCCCTGGTCCTCATCCACGACCCCAAGCTGCCTTGAAATCTTGCTCCAACTCGACACATGGGTTTCCAGAAATGCGCTGCTTCAAGAACCGCCTCTCTCTTTAGCTGATTCTTCGTCCCATGTATGACCCACACTGTCGGAGCCACTCGGACACCTGCCCTGACCCGCACTCAACGCACCAGTGACGCCCAGTACCCGTCGTGGTGGTCCTCATCCCGGGTTTCTCATCTCAGCCTCGGCACGCTCTGGGGCTTCAGAGATGTGGATCCACCTCTGTCTCCCCAAACTTGCTCCAAGCTTGCTGTCCTTTTAGGAACCTTCTCCTTTTTTTCTATATTCCATGCCACCGCCATCTGACTCGTCACCCACTTTGATGTCTCCTATTCTTGTCTCTTTATTTCTCATCGAAACAAGTATCGACACTCACCAACTCACCTCCTAAATCCCTTTTTTCCTACATCTAGCTTTATTGAGATAGGATTCTCACATGATACAATCTGCCTATCTGGAATGCTCAAGTCAATACTTAATGTGTTCACAAAGGGGTGCGACCATCGCCACAATGAATACAGAGCCTTTTCATCCAGAGAGAAGCCCTGTACCTGCAGCCTTCACTCTCCTTTCTCTCCCCAGCGTCCCTGGCACTAGGAAGGCTCCCTTCCATTTTCCGTCTCTACAAACAGATAAATGTCTCTATCCCAGACATTTTATATACAATGAAGTAAGGCAACAAGTAACAGGTTTCTTTTACTCAACATAAAACTTTCAGAGTTCAGCTATATTGTAGCATGTGTGACTACCTCATTACTTTTTATTACTGAGTTTTATTCTCTTGTAGGGATGTTTATCCATTCTTCAGCTGATGGAAATTTGGAGCATTTCCTACTCTTTGGCTGTATGAATAATGTCATTATACACATTTCTGTAGAAGTCTGTATATGGATGGATTGCACTCATCTTTGGTACATACCTGGCAGTGGAACTGCTGGGCCATATCATATCTCTGTTTTTAATTATTTAAAAATTTATTTATATTATCTAAAAGAGAGACACCGAGAGATCTCCCATCCATTGGTTCACTCACCAAATCATGTAACCATAAAAGTTGGGCCAGATAAAAGCCAGGAGGAACTTAACCTGGGTCTCTTATGTGAGTGGCAGGGCCCAAGTACTTGAACTGTCACTTGCTGTCTCCCAGGGTGCACATTAGCAGGAAGCTGGAGTTTGAGAGCAGAACCGAGACCCAAACCCAGGCACTCCCATAAGGCATGTGGGCCTCCCAAGTGGGATGTTGGCTAGAACTGCTGGATTGCTTCCCAAAGAAGCTGCACTGTCTGAGCCGGCGGGAATTCCAGCTTCCCTATGATCTCACTGACACTTGGGATGCTGTGTCTTGTGATTGCCTGATTTCAATCAACATTTGTGATGATCTGATTTCATGATGGCCATAGCAGCCACCAGGGAAGATGTCCCAGGGAGGACTTGGTACACCTTTTCCTGATGGCTGGTTATGTCCAGCCTGTTTAACGTCCCTATTGATCAGCGAACATCTTCATTGACAGAGGGCACATGCAGATTCTTTGGCTGCCTTTTAAGTTGAGTCCTTGTACTTTTTATTATTAATTTGAGAGAGTTCTGTTTCTGTTCTAATTACAAGTCTCTTAGATGTGCTGGAAAACATTGTCTCCCATTCTGTGGGTTGTGTTTTTATTTTCATTCAATAGCCATTGAGGCACAGATTTGAAAAGTTTTGGAGGATTATTTAAGAGTATTTCTCTCATATGTTTCCTTCTTTTTTTATTTTTTATTTTTTTTTTACAGGCAGAGTTAGCGAGAGAGAGAGAGAGACAGAGAGAAAGGTCTTCCATTGCCGTTGGTTCACCCTCCAATGGCCGCCGCGGCCAGCGTGCTGCGGCCGGCGCACCGCGCTGATCCGATGGCAGGAGCCAGGTGCTTCTCCTGGTCTCCCATGTGGGTGCAGGGCCCAAGCACTTGGGCTATCCTCCACTGCACTCCCGGGCCACAGCAGAGAGCTGGCCTGGAAGAGGGGCAACCGGGACAGAGTCCGGCGCCCCGACCGGGACTAGAACCCAGTGTGCCGGCGCCACAGGCGGAGGATTAGCTTAGTGAGCCGTGGCACCGGCCATATGTTTCCTTCTTACGTATGCTTTTCAGGTGTCGTATCTAAGGACCTTGACTCGTCTGGTGGTGGAAATGCACTGTGATTCCTCTTGTAGGGCTCTTGTAGTTTTGCCTCCACATCGAGACCTGTGATTGATTCTGAGCTGCTTTCTGTGTAAGAAGTATTGTCTCCAGCACACCTGGCCGAGCCTGCGGCTTTGTTTCTAGGAGTGAAGACCCCAGATTGAGTAATTAATACAGAGGAGCCCACCACCACCGTCACGGCCTGAGCCCACTCAGGATTGCTTGACCACCGAGACTCCCATCTCTGGACACTGCCTCCAGCATCCGAGGGGACACAGTCAAACCACAGCCATGCCCAGCTGAAGGTGTTTGTGGGTCATTATCACGTAACTTAGAAGTCCCGTGGTGGCTTTCATCCTAAACTGTACACCTGTAACGTTGCCTGGCAACGTTGACTTCACGCTCTTTTTCAGTGTTATGAAGGGTCTTGGAAGGCAGCCCCGGCATGCCACGGAGAGGGGTCATGAAGACCCACCATTGCTCTGAGTGTGGCCAAGAGACGCAGCCACGTCGTTGTCTGTCCAGAGGAAGCTACGGCGCCTTCCGGCTGTCCTGTACTGCTCATGTCCTCAGAGCTGGTAAGTGGCAGTCCACACGGAAGAAGTAAAAGCATACAACCCACCTCCACTCCCCTGTTTACAGCACAGTGAACCTGCAGGTGCCTGGCTGAAGAGGTGCACCCAGGGCGGGGGTACGCTGGGAGGATCGGGGTCCCTTTGCCCTAGGAAAGCTACGTTGCCTCAGAGCAGAGCTGCGGGGAAGGAAATGGAGAGCAGGTAGCTCTGCTGTGGCCACTGGCTTCCGGGTACGGGACGAACACACTCCTTGATGCCTCCCTGCTGTTTTCTGTCCCCGGTCAGCCGCAGAGGCAGCAGCCCAGTCGGGAGACAGAGTGTCCTGGGCTGGAGGACCCTCAGTGTGCAGCCTGCGTCGGCCACAGCAGGTGCAGCCCAAGGTCAAGCTGACGTCTGACTCAGCAGTGAGTCAGAAGGAAGCTCAGCTGAGTAAAATGAATTCAGATTCCATTAGATGCAGGAGATAAGAAAGGGAGCCTGCTGGGATTTTTTCTTAAACATCAAGAATTTCTTCCCATGGAGGCAACTCTCCCTTCCATTGCTGTACTACACACCATCTACATTTCCTAGGCAGGGATACCTCTGTATTCCTATTTAGGATAATTGAATTTCATAGTTAAAGCTTTTGCGTGCAGCATTTGTATCATATGCCACCGACATCTCCCAGGCAGGGATATCTCTGATTTCATATTTAAGATAATTTCACTTCATAGTGAAAGCTTTTGCATACAGTAATTATGGAAATTTTGATCCGAAAAGTAACTCTTATAATTTACATAATGGATTAATTTCCTTTTGAAATACTTTGGAAAGAAAACCGAGGAATAATTACCAGATATTTTCCAAAGTAGATCTAAACTCTATATGCTATATGAATTACATTTATATGGCTTAGTATAACTCCATAGGATATATGAATTGTAAGAGGAGAGGTATTTATTTAACATTTATTTTCTTGAAAGGCAGAGTTACAGAGAGAGAGCGAGAGAAACAGAGAGAGAGATCTTCCATCTGCTAGTGCACTCTCCAAATGGCCACAATGGCCGGAGCTGGGCTGATCCGAAGCTAGAAGCCAGGAGCTTCTTCCGGGTGCAGGGAGCCAAGCACTTGGGCCATCTTCTGCTTTCCAAGGCACGTTAGTAGGGAGCTGGATCAGAAGTGGAGGAGCCAGAACTCGAACTGGTGTCTGTATGGGATGCCGGAAACGCAGGCAGCAGCTTAACCTGCTACACCACAGCGCCAGCCCCTAGTGGAGAGCTTCTAATAAACACACATCTGTTTCCAGTTATTTTTTGGTTCATTTTCCGAGGCAATTGTGTTGAGAAATGAGGAGGATGATAATTAGAAAATTCAGGTCTTCTTTCTCTGTGCAACACTCTCCACCACACTAGCTAACAGAGGTAGCGTACTAACTGCTTTTGAACTTACAGGGCATTTGGAATCAAATAGAAGAAGGTGTTGTCAAATTTCTCATGGCGCACCAGCGTCCTGCTTCCCAGTAGCTGGCAAGCAGCCTTGGCTCCCAGGCAGGTGCACAGCCAGTGCCAGCTCCAGCCATGCGTGGCCAGCTAGACTGCTCTCCCCATACGGCACCGGAGAATGGCTTAGGAGACGGCCATGATTTGCAACGGCCTAAGATCTCTTAGCAAAACTGCTTCTTCTGCTCCTGGTTTGTGGCTACTATTTTGCATTTCAGGAAGAATATTTTCCCTGTTCAAAGTGAACCTTCTCAGACTGAAGCAAAAGTTCTTAGCCACTCTTCATGACAGCTTCCTGGTGGCCTCTGCCCTGGATTGAAACAATTTTTGTGACCAACCCCGTGACGATGATAGCCAAGCGCATCGTAGTGAAATGACTCCACAGTCTATGGAATTTTGTGCACAGACCATGGGGAATTGTCCGTAATTACCGACACTTATGGAGTCTGGACTTCTAAAACTCTATTGCAATCTGGAACCATTATCTAGCAGAACTGCTTGACTCTTTCTTTCCACAACTGGAAGATGGTGGAGACAGAAGTTATTCTCCCTAAAATGTTGTAGTTTCCCTGAATACAGACAACTACCAAACTTTGTAAACCAATGAGGGTGCTGTTTCGGGACAGGAAGCTGATGGGAGATGTGATGTCATCTCCATGCGTTTGGAAATGGGGAGCCCCCCAGGGCCAGACTCTGGGAACACTGTGGTCTCTGCCCTCAGGGAGTGCACGGGCGTGCAGAGGAGTCTGAACAACTTGCTGCCTAGATATTGTCACAGACGCGTATCTACAGGACAACCGGGGGTAGTTTAACTGGATAGAAAAGTGGAATCGGGATGTCTCACATAATGAATATGATCCTGAGCCATCGGGGTTTGTGATAATTTGTCACGCAGCAATAGATAGCTACAAACCTGCTTTTGTCTGCAACTTACTGAATTTTGTTACTTATATTGGGACAGATCAAGGATACATGCATACCAAATTCTGTAATCTTTGATCTTTAACAACAAAAATACCATACTTTCAAAATTACATTATTTTTAACCAGTGTTTTCTAATGAAAGAAAGATGGAATATTTTAATAGCTAACGATTATATTCAATGATTATCTTAAAATAAACCAAATAAACAAGCCTATAATTTCCATCTTTGGGCAATATACAAAATATTCATAGATAAAAATTAACTACATAAAATTTAAAAATATTACATTTTCTGTTCTGATATAATCTTCAAGTTTGCTATTTTAAAATGTGACTGTGGAGCAGACCCACAATTATTTATGCAAATTATTTATTTATTTATTTCAAAGGCAGAAACACAGAGGGACAAACAGAGAGAAGCAGACAGGGATGGGTCTTCCATCTGCTGGTTCTCTTCCCAAACGCCCACAACAGCCAGGGCTGGGCCAGGCTGACGCCGGGAGATAGGAAGTCATCCTGGGTCTCTGACATGGGTGGCAAGGACCCAAACACTTGATCCATAACCTACCATCTCCCTGGGTGTGCACTAGTAGGAAGCCAGAACCAGAAGTGGAGCCAGGGTTCAAACCCAGACATCTGAATTGGCAAGCAGGCATCCCAAGCAGAATCTTAGCTACTTCACCAAACGCCCATCCCCGAGGCAATCTGAAAGCCACAGCAAACTTTCAGGGTTAGGAAGAGACCCTTGGAGAGTAGTCTTCAGAAAACAAGTAAAAGGAAATAAAATGAACACTAGGGGAGAACTCACGATTTATCTTCAAGGGGTATGCATGGCGGGTCCCAGATGAGGAACACCAGAGATTTTCCCAGACCCCTACAGAATATTGCTGCATTGTGAACGGGAGTCTGGGTCAGTTGACATTATTGACCTATCATCAACAGTGTTGGGTGCAGGGGGCTGGCGTTTCGGCTCAGTGGGTTAAGCCGCTGCCTGTAATGCTGCCCACATCCTATAGAAGCACCAGTTCAAGTCCTGGCTGCTCCACTTCCGATCCGGCTCCCTGCTAACGCGCCTGGGGAAGCAGCAGATGAAGGCCCAAGTGCTTGGGCCCCTGCACCCACGTGGGAGACCCAGATAGAGCTCCAGGCTCCTGCCTTTGGCCTCACCCGCCCTGGTACCAGTCATTGCAGCCAGCTGGGGAGTGAACCAGCTGATGAAAGATCCTCTCTTTCTCTTTGTCTCTCCCTCTGTCTCTGTAACTCTGCCTTTCACATAAATCAGTCTTCAAAAAAAGAGGATTTCGTGGTGGTGGTGCTGGGTTCCCACGGGGACAGGAGCAGGTCCAGAGGATCCGACCTCACTCCCTGCGGCCTGTTTCCGGAGGATGTTTTAGGAAAGCTGACCTGAGGCACCGGCCCCAGAGCGGGCCAGGCGCGCACAGACAAGGACGGCTGCAGGAGCCCCGGCTGGAGCGTCCAGGGTGTGAAGCCGGGGTCGCCGGGGCAGGAAGGGCCTTCCCAGTGTCTTTCCCCTGCATGTTGGACACTCGCCTGCTGCCTGCTGTGTGCGCCCTGCAGCCTGCTTCCTGGGAAGGCAGTTTCTTCAGGAAACTGCGGGTTCCTTTCGTCTCCTTTACACCATGGGCAAGTCAAGCTTTTCTCTGTTATCTTTTTAAAGATTTATTTTATTTATTTGAAAGACAGAGTTACAGAGAGAGGTAGAGACAGAGAGAGAGACGTCTTCCATCCACTGGTTCACTCCCCAGATGGCTGCAACGGATGGAGCTATGTCGATCTGAAGCCAGGAGCCAGGAGATTCTTCCAGGTCTTCCACGTGGGTGCAGGGGCCCAAGGACTTAGACCATCTTCTACTGCTTTCCAGGCCATAGCAGAGAGCCAGATCAGAAGAGGAGCAGCCGGGACTCGATCCGGCGTCCATATGGGATGCAGGCGCCTCAGGCCAGGACTTGCACCCCCTGCGCCACAGTGCCAGCCCCATCAAGCTTTTCTCTGAACAGCTCCACTTGAAGCTGAGAGCTGGGGCCACCCCACTCAAACAGACCCCCTGTGTCTGTTAACACTTTGAATGGCAGCAAATCAGAGTCCAGTGTGTTTTCCAGTGTTTGTTATGGTATTATTTTGAGCCACAAATATTATTTCTCCAGTTCTTCTGTCTTTAAATAAACATATATCTTAGCTCGATTACGTGGGTTGGGTGAATCTATTATAGAATCACGTTTCCCAGCACAGCAAAGTCTCTGAAAGAAAAAAAATATTGGTTTATGAGCTAATTAGTTTAGGAGCATGAAGGCCAGTGGCGTGCGCTAGACCCAGCACTTTGTTCACAGATACCCAGCAGTTATCACATCCAACCCTCACGCCTTATTTTAAAGATGAAGAATCTCGTCATTAACTTCTGGCCTCCTTAGAACCATTGTCTAATTAGCTGAGTTAATTGGGAAGAGGCAGATTAATTAGCACCCTGGTTACATGTGCGCGCATGTGTGTGTATGCGTTTCAAGTTGTGTTTCCTGAAACACAGAGTTGCATGGAGTGGGTTTTCAGGAACAGGCTCTTTGGAGATAAAGGATACAGAAGTGAGGCAACCAGGACTGTGTGGAAGGAGACGCCACTCCACAATTCGGTTATTACTGAGGTCTGGGCCAATGCTGCAGGAAACCACAATAAGTTTTGCAAATTATTCCGCCTTGAAGCAAAGCAGCTAGGCTTTTTATATTCCCCGCATCAGACCGTCCCTAGCCATCACCCCCAACCCTGAGAGGGTGCATAACCTGGGCGGGCAGTGTCCTGGGTAGAGGGGCAACCGTGACGAGAACAGTGGTCACTGGTCATCAACAGCCCACGGTCCTACTGCCAGTGTGGTCCCGCCGCAGGCACAGAGCCGCTTGTCTTTGTAGCATCAGCCCTGTCTGGGGAGAGCGCCTTCAGATCATTTTTGGTAAAATGTGTAAGAGAAAGGTTGTACAGCGATGCTGAGGTGTTCATGACCCATTCAGGCTCCCTCTCTCCCTCCACTGACACCGTTCGTGGTCTGCACAGCTCACTGGTGGGCTGACCTTGACTTTCATCCGGAGGAATGTGAGCCCTGCCTGCCGTGCCCACTGGTAGGGTGGGCACACTGGTCAAGACGCCAATTTGGATGCCCTCGTCTTGTGTGAAGTGCCTAGGTTTGAGTTCCAGCCCACTTCCGACCACAGCTCCCTGCTTACGCACACCATGAGAGGCAGTGGGGATGGTCCACGTGCCTGAGTCCCGGCCGCCTATGTAGGGGCCCTTGATGGAGCTCCAGGCTCCCGGCTTCAGCAGGGCCCAGCCCCAGCTGCAGCAGACAACTGGAGAGTGAACCAGTGGATGGAACAGCTCTTTGTCTGTTTGTCTGTGTCTCTCTGGCTTTCAAAAACTTTATAAATTTTTTGGGGGAGCCAGTGTTTTGATGTAACAGGTTAAGCCACCACCTGTAGTGCCAGCATCCCATATGGGCGTCACCTCCTATCCAATATCCAATCCAACTCTCTGCTCATAACCTGGGAAAGTAGCAGAAGATGACCCATGTTCATGGGCCCCTGCCACCCACATGGGAGATCTGGATGGAGTTCCTGGCTCCTGGCTTCAGCCTGGCTCAGCCCTGGCCATTGCAACCATCTGGGGCATGAACCAGCAGTTGGAAGTTCTCTCTCTTTGTCTCTCTCGCCCCTCCATCACCCTGTAACTCTGACTTTCAAATAAATAAATAAATATTTTAAAATTTGCTGAGATTGGGCTTGAGTGCACCCAGAAAAGCCCCAGTGAGGGAGCCGAGAGCCACACAGAACCAGCCTTCTCCCATCCTGAGGACGACCCAGGTTCCTCCCAGGTCAGACCTGATGTCTTGGGGAGGCTCTGTCAACCCCACACTGGTTGCATGGAACATTCCAGGGACACAGGATCATGCCCCTTGGAGCAGGGGGCCACCATCAGCAGACCAGGGCTTCTAGACACAGAGCCCAAAGCATGAGGACAGAAAGCACAAAGCTCCCTTGGAGGTCACTGGGGCCAATAGTCCGAGAGCAACTCCGAATGGTGATTTCTGTGTCCTGAGAACGCAGCATGGTACCCACACGTGATTGATGGTGACCGTCACATGCTGGAGCATGGCACTGTGTCCTGCAGGTATTTTCTCCATGGGCACAGCTGGGAGAGGCCACCTTGCCATGCTGGTGTTTTTTGTTTTTTTTTTTTTTTTTGACAGGCAGAGTGGACAGTGAGAGAGACAGAGAGAAAAGTCTTCCTTTTGCCGTTGTTTCACCCTCCAATGGCCGCTGCAGCTGGTGTGCTGCAGCCGACACACCGTGCCGATCCAAAGCCAGGAGCCAGGTGCTTCTCCTGGTCTCCCATGTGGGTGCAGGGCCCAAGCACTTGGGCCATCCTCCACTGCACTCCCAGGCCACAGCAGAGAGCTGGCCTGGAAGAGGAGCAACTGGGACAGAATTCGGTGCCCCGACTGGAACTAGAACCCGGGGTGCCAGCGTCACAAGGTGGAGGATTAGCCTAGTGAGCCGCAGCACCGGCCGCCATGCTGTTTGGTCTGTAGCTTTTTGGGTGGTTCAGTGTGAAATAGGAGTCAGAGATTCCCATGGATGTGTGCCAATATTTAAACCTTTTCAGTGACTCATTCCGACTAGAATCAGCACATATGCCAGGCACAGGTCTGCCTTTCCACCCACAGGGCTTATAATAAAATAAACTAGAAAATACATGTTCTGCTTCTATTTTTTTTTTTTTTTGGAGTTATAGACTGTGACAAAGAGAGACAGAGAGAAAGATCTTCCTTCTGTTGGTTGACTGCCCTAATGGCCTCTACGGCTGGTGCTACGCCAATCTGAAGCCAGGAGCCGGGTGCTTCCTCCTGGTCTCCCACGCGGGTACAGGGACCCAAACACCTGGGCCATCCTCCACTGCCCTCCCGGGCCACTGCAGAAAGCTGGACTGGAAGAGGAGCAACCAGGACTAGTAACTGGTACCCAAACCAGGACTAGAACCCAGGGTGCTGGTACCGCAGGTGGAGGATTAGCCAAGTGAGCCACAGCGCCGGCCTTCTTCTATATTTTGGAAAAAAATGGTAGAGAACTGGTATAATTTCTTTCTCAAATATATTCCATAGAACTTACTGGTAACCACATTTGATATTTCATGTTTTAAAAATGTATTAATTGAGGACAGTGCTGTGGCATAGTAGGCTAAGCCTCCTCCTGCAGTGCCGGCATCCCATATGGGCGCGGGTTTGAGTCTCAGCTGCTCCACTTCCAATCCAGCTCCCTGCTAATGTACCTGAGAAAGCAGTGGAAGATGGCCCAAGTGCTTGGGCCCCTGTGCCCGCATGGGAGACCCATAAGGAGCTCCTGTCTCTTGGCTTCAGATTGGCCCAGCTCTGCCATTGAAGCCATTTTCGGGGAGTGAACGAGTGTATGGAAGAACTTTCTCTCTGTCACTCCCATTCTGTCTGCACCTTGCCTCTCAAATAAACAAATAAAGTTTTTTAAACATTTATGAGCTATTAGTTAAATTTGTGGAATATGCATAGTGCTATTCAACTTGCTTACCTATTTGTGTGTGAGTCTTGAATGGTTGTATCTTTGAAGGAATTGGCCCACTTCATCCAGGACATCAAATTTGTGTTTGTAAAGCTGTTCATAACATTCCTTTGTTTTTTGTTTTTGTTTTTTTTTTTTTTTAAGTATTAACATGATCTTTCTCATGTTCTTCTCCTTCTGGTACTCCAGTTACATGTGTATTACGCCTTTTGTAGTTATCCCCAATTCTAGGTGACTGTGTTCTGTTTTTTCCCACAGTTTAAAGAAGATTCTAGTATATTCTCAAGTTGAGATATTTAGCCTCCTAATGGGCCATCCAAATCTTGTATGGTTGGGTTAATTGGAGCGTGTCGGCATGGCAGAGTTAGCAGGTGATGGCCCCTCGAGAGACGAGGTCTAACCAGCCTTCTTTATAGCATGGTTGCCCTGGGGTACTTGGTTATAGAAGCAGAGTGAGGACTAACGTAAGGGCTTTTTTCACATTTGTTACAGCACTTTTCTTTTCTTTCTTTTGACAGGCAGAGTGGACAGTGAGAGAGAGAGACAGAGAGAAAGGTCTTCCTTTTGCCATTGGTTCACCCCTCAATGGCCGCTGCGGCTGGTGCACCGCGCTGATCCGATGGCGGGAGCCAGGTGCTTCTCCTGGTCTCCCATGGGGTGCAGGGCCCAAGCACTTGGGCCATCCTCCACTGCACTCCCGGGCCACAGCAGAGAGCTGGCCTGGAAGAGGGGCAACCAGGACAGAATCCGGCGCCCCGACCGGGACTAGAACCCGGTGTGCCGGCGCAGCAAGACAGAGGATTAGCCTATTGAGCCACGGCGCCGGCCACAGCGCTTTTCACCCCTAGCCCTTCTTGTCCATTATTGCTTGGAACCAGCACGTCTCTGCTGTGCTTCCCATCCTCTTCGCTTCTGCGTGTGTCTTGGCTGCCGAGGACTTTGGTTCTGAGAGTCCTGGCTGTATCAATCACCCTGTCTCGAATCTGCTCATTCCACATTCCTGCCACCGTTGCTGCTGGGTTTGGTACTTCCTGTGCCTGCAGACTGTACGCGGGCCGTTTTGTCCGCTGTGTAGTGTTTTCTTGATGGCTGGACGTGGGGTACGGGCTTCCAGAGGAAGGAGAAGAGGACGTGTTCTGCAATCTCAGGGTTAAACCTCAGTGCGTCATGGCGCCTGGCGGGCAGGGCTCAGTCCTCGCCGTGTCGTGCGTGGTGTAGCTACAGAGGGCTGGCGCCGAGCGCGCGTCCCTGCTCCTGTGCACGAGCCCGGAGCGGGGGGAAGGCGGGCGTTCCCTCCCCTGGCTGGACCTGATGTTTCCTTGCTCCAAGCTGGTCAGGCCCTGGTGAGATGGCATTGGTCAGGTCCCAGGGCCAGGCCCCGGCAGACAGAATGCCTGGGGTCGGGTAGCAACAGTTGCTTTCCCCTTCCCCTGCCAGGAGTGTGAGGATTTTCTCAGATACTCATTGTGGGGTCTGAGAGCTTCCAGAAGGAGAACGCAGACGTGAGGATTGCTCCGAGCAGGTTTGGTCCTCAGACTTGGCCACTCTGAGTCTGCAGCACACTGGGGTTTCCAAGCCCAGAACTGATTCCCGCATTGGCTGCTCATGGATTTCTGCTCCAGCAAACCGTGAGTCCCTGTATTCCCGTGTTTCTGAGGGCAGTGGCCTTCGCCATGGCCTCATGTCTCTGATAGACCTAAGAAGAGTTGACTTCAGTACGTTCAGTTCTCACCTCTTGTTACAGTGGAGTATTGACTTCCAACCTCCTTCCACGGTGGGACGATGGTACAGGGAGGCCAAATGCCCCCCTCTTTTTTTATTTTTAATTAATTAATTATTTTTTTTGACAGGCAGAGTGGACAGTGAGAGAGAGAGAGACAGAGAGAAAGGTCTTCCTTTGCCGTTGGTTCACCCTCCAATGGCCGCTGCGGCCGGCGCACTGCGCTGATCTGATGGCAGGAGCCAGGTGCTTCTCCTGGTCTCCCATGGGGTGCAGGGCCCAAGCACTTGGGCCATCCTCCACTGCACTCCCTGGCACAGCAGAGAGCTGGCCTGGAAGAGGGGCAACCGGGACAGAATCTGGCACCCCGATCGGGACTAGAACCCGGTGTGCCGGCTCAGCAAGGCGGAGGATTAGCCTACTGAGCCGCGGCGCCGGCCCAAATGCCCCCCTCTTGATGTGGGACTGCCCAGGCTCCGGCCACTGGCAGTAACGCATTTCTGCTCACTGTACTGGCCCAGTCTGTGGTGCTCTGTTGCGGCAGCACCGAACGTACTAAGGCAACATCTACTACCAAGACTTTGCCCAACTTTGCTCCCGAGAGTTAACACCAACACTCGGTGCTGTTATTTCTGCCCACTTTGGTCTCAGGACACGCAGCTCTGCCTTCCATAGCCCTGACCTCCAGCAGACAACCACCACGGAGAAGCTTCGTGACACTCACGTCCCTTTTAATGTCATTATCTCTTACGGTTTTGGAAAGTAGTGGCCTGTCCCGTGAGAACAGTTACTGGTGGAGTCTCCAGGGTTACCCTGTTTTTGGCACATCCGGTTGTCCCTGCCTGTGTGTTGTCTTGTTCACGAGCTGTCCTGGTGGTTCTGGCCATTCCTGTCTCTAACCTTCCACAGCCCAACCCACCTCTGTGTGGGCAATGTCGCCTAGGTTCCTCCTGTGGTGACAAGTCCTACACCACAGGAGAGAGCGCCTTATTCAAGACTCCACATTCTCAACTTGATGCTTTGTACCGCGTGAGCCGGCACCCTCAGAAGCCAGGGCGGTGTGGGCAGAACTTGAGGTGGGGACAAGAACTGTGTTGTGAGTCACCTGCATTAGCCAAGCTCCCGCGTGAGCTACAGAAAAGCGGAAGAGTGGGCCACTTCATCAGTAGATTTGGGAGAAACCAGGAACTCCAGGTTGCAAACCGTATATACCCGGATCTTCCCATCTCACGTTAATTTCCCCTTTGGGCAGTCATATTGGCGTACGAGACCCGGAACGGCTGAACATTTTCTCCAAATCTTTATTACTCTGGAAATTAAATCGTGAGCCTGGGTGTCTGCTCTGTTTGCCTTCTAGCCATAGGAAAATCATATCAAGGATATCCTCCAGCTTTCATATTTTGCCTGAATTAGTCATTACCTCTCCCAGTCTGGCACTATCTCCTGTAACACATCGCTGGTGCTTAGCAACGGCCACCAGCCATCCCAGGCCACCCGTTTATCGGCCCCTTTGCAGTGGGTGTACCTCAGCCGGCACATCTGCCTCCAGTGGTGTTCCCTCTCAGAGGACTTTGAAGAGTCGGGCTGGGACTGCATAGCAGTGCTTATCCGTGCACCACCTGTTACAAGTCACAAGTTCCTCACTGCCAGGAGGCCAGATGCCAAATCACACTTCAGAGTCTGTATCCCAGGACCCTTCCTGAAGCCAGGAGAGAGCTGAGTGGAACAGTGAGCTCCGAGCTGCGAACCCAGGGCATCCCCTTCCGGGCCAGCGGGCACACTGGCCCAGTTGCTTCCATTGTCGGTTGCCGGTAGCTCAAAAGGGAGTCTCGCCCAGGATTTTGCCCCCATTGCAAAATAAACAAACACAAACTTGCCTGAACTGATGGGCCCTCGCCAGTGGGGGCCTTCATCCAATGGCTGCTCCATTGCAGCACAAAGCCCCAGGCCTCCTGTTTCAGTTCAGGATGTCTGCATTCCCCGTGGGTCTGCATAAGGCCCTCGTAGCAACTGTATCACCATCCGAGTTGTTTCCTCCACTCTTATCCCATAATGTTATTACTGCCGAGAACACTCGCCAATTTGCATGCAAATCTCTGCTTCCCAGAGGTGCAAACCCAAGACAGGAGCCCTGCATGTGCTGGGAAGTACTGGGGGAACGCAGTGCTAAGGGGATGAGGAAGGCCGGGTTGGACAGAGGACTGGCTTCAACTCTCAGGAAGTCCTATTTGGAGCTTTGAAGCTGGAGCCAGAACTGCCGTCAGAATTGTCCCAAATGATGGTCAAGGAGTCAGGCCGGTGGTGGCCGTAGCCTGGCACTTTGGAGAGACCATCAACTCTGAGGCAGCTCCGAAACGGAGACCACTTTTCAGTAAGGGTCGCATCAGGGAGATATTCCTCTATGGCGTGTAAGTGTGCAGATCTTCACATTTCTGTACTAGCTGACAGAATATTAAAATACACATAGTCTACAAGGGATTATAAGCATAACTCAGTGTGGTTCATTTGCTGAAGACCCATAAGCATGTGTTAATGGTCTGCTGTGGTCACTGTACAGAAGCTAACGGTTCTGTAGGGAGGCAGCACGTGTTCTCTTAGCTAACTGTGGCCCTGACTTGAGTTTGGAGCCATCATGCATGACCAAATGTGACAGTTAACTTTAGGTAGGTCTCTGTGCCACGCCAACTGGACCAAGCCAATCTGAATATGGCTAGCAAGGTATTTTCTGATGAGCTTCACATGTCAATCAGCAGAATTTGAGTAAAGCAGTTCGCCTTCACTAACGCGAAAGGGTCTCATCGAACCCACCCATGGCCGGAAGCAGAAACAACAGGGAGGTCCCCCGAGGAGGAGGAGGAAGAACATCTGCCCCCCGACCCAGGGGCAGTGCCAGCATCTGCTAGGTCCCCAGCCTGATGACCCGCCCTGAGCCTTCCTGCCTGTCCCACGCATTGGGCCACAACGTGGGAACCAAGTCTTTGAAATCAAAATCAACCTCTCCCTCTCTCTCTCTCTCTCTCTCTCTCTCTCTCTCATTCTTAAACACACACACACACACACACACACACACACTGACATTCCCTAGGGGCTTCCATGAACAATCCTCACTAACACAACACACTCTGCCAGACCACATGTCCCCGTGTCACACATCAACTCAAATGCAAGGACTGTGTGTTTTTCCTTGATTCTTGCCCTGCTTACACGCCTGTAAACACACACAGTCACACCTGGCCAACAGTCATAGAAGCAGCAGAGTTTTCTAAAGGTAGAAGAGAAAGATGGAGGATTTTTCTGTAACATGAAGAATTCAAAATGGAATATTGGCCGTCGCCGTGGCTCACTTGGCTAATCCTCCACCTGTGGTGCCGGCATCCCGGGTTCTAGTCCCAGTTGGGGCGCCAGTTCTGTCCCGGTTCCCCCTCTTCCAGTCCAGTTCTCTGCTGTGGCCCAGGAGTGCAGTGGAGGATGGCCCAAGTGCTTGGGCTCTGCACCCCATGGGAGACCAGGAGAAGCACCTGGCTCCTGGCTTCAGATCGGTGCAGTGCCAGCCATAGCAGCCATCTGGGGGGGGTGAACCAACGGAAGGAAGACCTTTCTCTCTATCTCTCTCTCTCACACTGTCTAACTCTGCCTGTCAAAAAAAAAAAAAAAAAGACAAAAAAAAATAGAATACTGAGGTTTTCTGTAAAAATAAGTATTTGTAGTCAATCAGACAACATACTGAGATGGATCAAAATTTTTAGAAATATAAAAGTAGAAGCAGACTTATAGATAATTCAGATTTTGACAGTATATGTCATTCATAGGTCAAGAAATTCATTAAAAGCACAAGAACATCATCAACGTAATAGAAATGATAAAAGTAAGCAGATAGCAACTATGGTAGTATTAGTTTTCAATAGGTGGTTTTAATACCAGATTATATACCACTGAGCAGAGAGCTCATAAATTGAAATATTGATCTGAAGAAATTTTGAAGTGTTTTCGGCACTGAGAGGCAAATGGCTGAAAAGTGTAGGGAAGTTTATAAGGAACGTGTGAGGCACTGTGGAAAGTCTGGCATAGGTGTGCCTGGCGGACAGGAGAGAGAGAATGGGCGCGCTGGGTGCATTGATGATAAACCCATGAGGTACACAGTCACAGACCCAAGAAGCACAAAGGACCTTAAGAAACACACACGCAGAAAACCCACAGCTAGGAAATCCCTCAAAATGATGGGGAAGCCAAGGAAAAGAGCATTTCTTCAAAGTAAACAGGGGACGAAAACCAATGGAAGCCAGAAAACTGTTCAAGGCTACAAAGGAGAAAGCAATGTGAACCAGCATCCCGCCCCAAACGCACACACAGACCTACAAGAGCTGTTCAGAAATGTGTGGCCTGGTGGGTGAAGGGAGTGAGTGAGTGGATCCACTATGCCTGTACACACAGTGACAGCTAAATGGCTGGTAGGTACAGAAATCCTGGCTCACCGCAGGCTGTTGGTGCAGCGTCAATGTATCCCATATCTGAGTGTCTGAGATCAAGTCCTGGCCCTGTGTCCAGTTCCAGCTCCCCGTGTCCAGTTCCGGCTCCCCATGTCCAGTTCTGGTTCCCTGTGTCCAGTTCTGGCTCTCCCTATCCAGTTTTGGCTCCCTGTGTCTAGTTCCGGCTCCCTGTGTCCAGTTCTGGCTCCCTGTGTCCAGTTCCAGCTCCCTGTGTCCAGTTTTGGCTCCTTGTGTCCAGTTTTGGCTCCCTGTGTCCAGTTTTGGCTCCCTGTGTCCAGTTCTGGCTCCCTGTGTCCAGTTCTGGTTCCCTGTGTCCGGTTCCGGCTCCCTGTGTCCAGTTTTGGCTCCCTATGTCCAGTTCTGGCTCCCTGTGTCCAGTTCTGGCTCCCTGTGTCCAGTTCTGGCTCCTCATGTCCAGTTCCGGCTCCTCATGTCCAGTTCCAGCTCCCTGTGTCCAGTTTTGGCTCCCTGTGTCCAGTTCTGGCTCCTCATGTCCAGTTCCAGCTCCCCGTGTCCAGTTTTGGCTCCCTGTGTCCAGTTCCGGCTCCTCATGTCCAGTTCCGGCTCCCTGTGTCCAGTTCCGGCTCCCTGCTCATGCACACCCTGGGAGGCAGCAGGTGGTAGCTCATGTTTGGGTCCCTGCCACCCATGCGTCCCTGGCTCCCGGCTTTGGCCTGGCCCAACGCTGGATAGAGTGGGTATCTGGGGAATGAACAAATCAGCAGATGAAAGATCATCTCTCTGTCCCTCTCTCTCTCAATAAATAAATAAAATAAATGTTTTAAAACATATAAACTGTTTGGCATCATTCGTTGACATTGAATATAGATGGAGAATTTCACTCCCGGGGTATGGTCGACAGAAATGTGCGTCCATCTTCATTTTTTTATTTATTTTATTTTATGTTTTTATTTGACAGATAGAGTTAGACAGTGAGAGAGAGAGAGAGAGAGACAGACAGACAGAGAGATAGGTCTTCCTTCCGTTGGTTCACCCCCTAAATGGCTGTTACTGCCAGAGCTACGCTGATCCAAAGCCAGGAGCCAGGAGCTTCTTCCTGGTCTCCCATGCCGGTGTAGGACCCAAGCACTTGGGCCATCCTCCACTGCACTCCCAGGGCCACAGCAGAGAGCTGGCCTGGAAGAGGGGCAACCGGGACTAGAACCCTGTGCCCATATGGGATGCTGGCGCCGCAGGCGGAGGATTAACCAAGTGAGCCGCGGCGCCGGCCCTGTCCATCTTCATTAAGACATCATAAAGCTGTTGCCAACAGCAGAGGCAGCCTGTGAGTAATCGCTCTGCCCGTCTCTAGCAGGCCTGTGAGATCTGCTGGGACTTCAGGATGATGCTACGAGGTTATCATCTGCAGGGAGAAAGAACCAGCACCACACACGGCAACCTAAGCCTAGCTCACAAATACGGCAGATCACATCACCCGTGAATGCGAAACCCAAAAACTAGGTGCAGGGTCCAAGTGACAACAGGGGCTGTCTCGAGGACAGAGACGAGAGTATCGGGCGACGGCAGAACGGGAGTCCTCGGGGTTTATTATCTGGCCTCGAGTGCTGACTTAATGGGGGAAATAATCCTTGTGACAATAAAACACACACAGAAGAGTTTTGCATTTTTTAATCCAAAAATCTGCTTTCAAATCAAAATTCTTGTGTTATGCAAACATTGATGTTCCTGCTTGTTCGATCAAATTGTCCCGTTCAGAATGCCCCTCCAGGGACGCAGCCCCCCTGAAGACCCACGGCCAGAGTGTCGCCCACAGACCCCTTCCCGAGTCCCCATAAGGCCCGCTCGGCGTCCGGGAGCAAGCTCTACACAGCAGCTCTGCAGGCCGTCTGAGTCGGTACAGGGACAGCCCAGGAGGGATCATCGGTTCCCCTCGGGAGGTCAGCCTTTTGCTTACACTTCATAGTCCGAAGTCCCTCTTCCCCCCTTTTACCCATGTTATCAATTTGTGAATCCTCACCCCTGGGGGAAAAATTGCATATGCACTTTTTAAAATATTTATTTATGTATTTGAGAGGCAGTGTTACAGAGAGGGGGCAGAGAGAGACAGAGAGAGAGAGAGAGAGAGAGAGGTCTTCTGTCTGCTGGTTCACTCCCCAAATGGCCGCAATGGCTGGAGCTGGGCTGATCCAAAGCCAGGAGCTTCTTCCAGGTCTCCCACGCAGGTGCAGGGACCCAAGTACTTGTCATCCTCTGCTGCTTTTCCAAGCACATTAGCAGGGAGCTGGATCGGACGTGCAACAGCTGGGACTCAAACCGGTGTCCCTGTGGGATGCCGGTGCCACAGACGGAGGCTTAATCTACTATGCCACAGTGCCAGCCCCTTGCACAGGCATTTTAAGTTCCCCCTGCTATGCACTAACAGTGACTAAAAAACTCTTCTCCCTTTCTCATTGGATGCTGAACTCTTACCAGCTTCCCCTGCTGTGCCTCGTTGCTGGCTGTCTGGATGCACACACTGGGTTCCTCTCACAGATCCGGAAGACAGGGTGTGTGTGCCAGGGTGCAGATGCAGGAGTGTGTGCTGTGGGGCCTGCACAACCTCTCCCGCAGTGTCCTGGATTTCATTCTGGCTCTGGACTATTTTCTTACTAGGAAATGTCAGTTTCTGTTTTTATGGGAGGAAGCGTCCTCACCTGAGAGGTATAATTTTTTTGTTTGTGTTAGATTCTTTTCTAGTTGTGATGTGTGTGTGTGTGTGTGTGTGTTATTGCCTCAAAGACTTCATCCACCCTAGAGGACAAAGGCAGAGGAAAACATTTTGGGGCCAGCATTGTGGAGCAGCAGGTTACGCCACTATCTGTGATGCTAGCGTCCCTTATGGGTGCTGGTTGTGTCCTGGCTGCTCCACTTCTGATCCAGCTTCTTCCCAATGTCCGGGAAAGCAGTAGACGAGGGCTTCAGTGCTTGGGCCTCTGTGCCCATATGGGAGTCCAAAATGAGGTCCCAGGTTCCTGGATCCTGGCTTCAGCCTGGCCCTGCCCTGGCCAATTGTGGCCATTTGGGGAGTGAACCAGGGGATGGAAGATCCCTTCTCTCTCTCTCTCTTGCTCTCTCTCTCTGTCCCTCTCTCATTCTGCCTTTGAAATAAGTAAATTTTTTTTTTAAAAAACAGGGTTTTTTATTGTTGTCTGTCTGCAAAAATCTACTTTTGTGCTGTCTGTAAAAACCCACTTCCAGTAAGAGACTTAAATTGGCGACTCTTCCTACTGCGGAAGTAAACTATGCATTCTAAGCACTCTGCGAGTTTTACACAACTATTAATGTGTCATCCAAAACGAGTTATTTTCTAGAGCAAAGTGAGGAAAGAGGGAAAGAGAGAGCTCTGGGAATAACCATGTTTTTCACCCCTTCTCAGAGAGGAAAATATGTTGGAAGAAATATATGGTAGTCAATTGCTTGTATAATCTGTCCTTATAATTTTGTGTTTTCCTTTGGTCTAATAGCTCCACTTGGGAAATGCCTTGTACACAGACTTCAGGTAAACCAAGCAGAAGCTCTTCCAGAGGTCACACAGGCTGAGCCGTCCCTATGTAGGCAGGCAGATCAGCACTGTGAGTTTCCCCTACGGGAGAGTTTCCCCTACAGCTGGGGAGCCAGGAACCTTCGGAAAAGAATGGGCGGTGCACAAGGCGGTGGCCACGCTGGCTTCGTCATGGGAAGCTCCCCTTGGCATCGGCATCAGTCTCTGTGAGTTCCAAACCTCCCTCCCGCGTGGAGGACAGCTTCAGGACCAGAGCTGATCTCAACACGCCCCGGCTTACAGTCTTCGGCACAGAGAGAAACAGAAGGAGGTGCCCTCCCACTCTGTGAATGCGTGGGCATGCTTTTCAAAGCGATCTAATCTGCCTTGCTTTCTAAGGAGAGCTCCCTAACCTGCGGTATCTCTCCCTGAAGGAGGCACCTGCCGCGTTCCCAGGATTCCGGCTCCGAGAGCCGCATCTCGGCAACCCCGGTGCTCCCTGCTGAAACCAAATACGCCCCGGCTCCTTTTTCCCGTGGGTTCTCCCTGTCTTGCTCCCCCGCAGGGCCTCAGCCAGGGCTGCACAGAATTTGCAGTGCATGCTTGGCCTGCCTGAAGCTTTGTGCACAGCACCGGGCTGTGCAGGGCTGAGAATTAAATGGGAAAGCAATGTCCTTGTCCTGTCCCTTGTCTCCCTGGCTGAAATCCAAAGGCAGACGCCGGTGCAGTTCAGAGTCAGGTGTTACTCCCTGTGCTGGTGTGGCCAGCAGGGCTGGGGGATCGCATGCTGACAGGAACTCAGGGACCACGCCCTTCGGGCAAATTCAAGGTCACCCTTGGGGAGCAAATGCAGAGCTCTTATCCGTGGGCCCCATCTTTAGTCTGTTTACCTCCTAACTCCCCCAAATCATCCCGCAGATGCGCACTGCTGCTGGTTCACCAACCTACCACACTGCCACGCCCCTTTGAACACTTCCCAGAGTTTTCTCACTATCCCTCCACCCTCGCACCTCCAGCGCAGGCTGTGGATCCTTTACCTGCAGTTCTTGGGACCCCAGAAGTGGTTCAGATTTCAGACTTTTTGGGATTTGGGGATGTCTGCTCATACGTAATGAGGTATCTTGTGCAAGGGACACAGGCCGCCACAGGAAATCCGTTTGTTTAATAGACACTCTCTATGTGTAGCCTGGAGGTGATTTTAGAGAATATTTTTCAATAGTTTTGTGCATTAAACAAGCATTGAACCATCAGAAAGCACGGGTGTCATGTCCCTGTCTCAACCGGCCAGCCCTGTGCACTGTCTACGGCTGCCTGGAGTCACCAACATTCTTGAATGTGTTCGCCACTGATAGGCAGTGGTTTCCCTGCACTTCACATCAGCTCAGTACTCCCTGTGACACCACACTTGGACAGGGGAACAGGTGTTGTGGGGAGCTGAGCCCTGGGCAGCACCACCAGGTACCTGCAGCAGGTGCGAACAGCAGTGCCGATCGGGGCCCACGGCTGCTCCCCACGCAGACGGCTGCGTTTACACCGAGAGGTCTCTGATTTCTGCAGGGAAGGAGTGGCCGCAGGAGACGCGGAGGGACCAGGACGCGGGGTCTCTACGGGTGATGAGGGGTCTGCTGGATGCTTTTTGAGATGTATCCTCCGCTCCTTCACAACAGCTCTGTCTTAGCAGCCTCCGACTCTATACACCAACAGGATTTTCCTGCACTGCAAGACACTGGCATCCCCTGTGAGTGCAGCTCGCATCCTGGCTGCTCCACGTCCAAACCAGCTCCCTGCTGATGCACCCGGGACAGCAGCAGAAGGTGGCTCAAGAGCTTGGGCCACTGCCACCCACATGTGGGGTCCAATGGAGCTCCTGGCTCCTGGCTCTGGCCTGGTTGTTGCAGCCATTTGGGGAGTGAACCGGCATGTGGAAGATCTCTTCTCTCTCTCTCTTTCTCTCTCTCTCTCACTCTGCCTTTCAAATAAATAAATATTTAATAAAAAATAAAGTAAGTCTTTAAAAAATAAGAAATGCACTCCTTTAGAACAGGGAGCACACCGGTTTTGCCTGTTCCTGGAATCTGGGGTTTGGGTGTGCCGGCTGTGGCAGCACACCCCAGGAGTTCCTCTCTCCTTGGCAACTCCAGTGCCTGCAGGCGCTGGCTTGACAGCTGTTGTCAGTGTCTTTCTGGGGCATTAACACAGACACAGCAATGTTGCATCACCGTCATAAACTCGGTCTGGCATCAGATTTCCATCACCAGCGAAAAACCAAAAGCCATTAAAATCTAATGTTATTTCTTAAATGGATGCAATCACCCTGTTCAATGTCCACAGCTGCCTCACATTCTTAGTTCCCTGTGATAAATCTTTGCTTGTTTTGCAAACAGCGTGCGTGTAAGTGGTGCTTGTCCCGTGTGACACAGATGGGTTCCCCTCTTTGAATACAGGCCGGGGATCTTCAGTTCTAGCCTTTCGCAGTGTTTTTCTGTGTTTAACTTCTGCTCCCCACTTCCAGCAGAGTGCTTCAACAGTCTGCACTGGCAGTTAAGACACTGGTTGGGACGGCTGAATCCCGCATCACAGTGCCTGCGTTTGCAACCTGGTTCCGCTCCCAGTTCCAGCTGCCCGTCAACGCAGGTCCTGGGAGACGGCAAGCATGGGGCTCAAGCAGTTGGGTCTCTGCCAGCCACCTGGGACACCCACCTGGATGGCGTTCATTCTCCCCAGGCGACCAATCCCTCGGCCTGTGTCCAATTTAGGCATCTGGAGAGTGAACCGGAAGGGAGCGTGCTCTCTCTCTCTCTTTCTCCCTCTCGCTCTGTGTGTGTGTGTAATAAATAAACAATTCCAACAGTTGACACTTCTGTTTCTTGTTGTGGTCACCTCAACACCACACTCTTTGGTAAAGCGTTTCACACTCACACGCTACCCCATTTCTCCAACACCTTGACTTCCAGCGCTAAGCACAACCGTGGCTGCTTCCTGTTTCCACACTCTCCCCACAGGGTTTGTCTGTAGGCCGTTTGGGACCATTTCAACAACATCTTCACCAGAAACCCCAGGCACGTGGCACCAGGGGGAGGCGGCTGCTGGGGACCCGGCCCTGCACGGGAGCCGCGCTCCAACCCCTTGTGCGTGGGAAGTCGGGGCGAGCACAGAAAACAGGAAGGAGGCTGGGAGGACTTCTTGTTCTTGGGGTGCTGAGTGAAGACCTGTCGAGCAGCTGTGTTTCGAGGGCAAACTACCCTGCGCTGGTGGGCGGAGCTTTCCTCTGTGGTGTGACGTCACTGATGGAGATTTCACTTTCTGCACCATTTCCCATACTGGGGTTTCCAGTCCCTCTGTCCTTTCTCTGTCTCGAAACACTCACAGCCCTGAGGTTCTGTGGGTTAACGTGGTCGACACCACCGACAGACAGAGCATCCGGGGTCGAAACTCGGGGCCTCCTTCTCCTCTTTTGGGCCCCTTCCTCTGATGTCCACTCTAGTCCTTCTGCGTGAATATACAACAGCTCCCAGCCCCATGTTTGATGCAGACACTCCACTGGGCCAGGACTTACTTTGACAGCAAGAAGACCAGCATCTTACCCATGGCCGTCCTTCCAACCTCATCTCTTTTTTTTTATTTTTTATTTTATTTATTTATTTATTTTTGACAGGCAGAGTGGACAGTGAGAGAGAGAGAGAGACAGAGAAAGGTCTTCCTTTTGCCGTTGGTACACTCTCCAATGGCCGCTGTGGCTGGCGCACTGCGCTGATCCGATGGCAGGAGCCAGGTACTTATCCTGCTCTCATGGGGTGCAGGGCCCAAGCACTTGGGCCATCCTCCACTGCACTCCCTGGCCACAGCAGAGAGCTGGCCTGGAAGAGAGGCAACCGGGACAGAATCCGGCGCCCCGACCGGGACTAGAACCCGGTGTGCTGGCGCTGCAAGGCGGAGGATTAGCCTAGTGAGCCGCGGCGCCAGCCTCCAACCTCATCTTTTACCAGATCACCAGCTTCCTGTTCTGGCTGGAGACAAGCGGTCACAGGTGTGTTTAGGTATACAAGCGTCTCTTATAAAACAGTCTGGACCATGACCACCTTCCCCCCACAATGTCACCAACAAGAGTAGCCAAGGACTCAGGACTGAGAAATCCAGCTTGGTGCTTGGTGAGCCGCAGGAGGCAGATTAACCTGGCAGGACGAGGAAACAGAATTTAAAGTACCAACTCCTCTTGAACCTTAGCTCTAGAAGTGGGTCACCCCTGTGGGTGGCGTGTCCCTGGTGGTGACATCTCGTGATGTCGTGGGGACACTGCGTGATCACAGCCAGCGCAGCAGGAGTGCCGGCCGCGGCAGCTCACGGTGAGCCAGGCTCCAGAGCGCTGCGAGGGTCTCTGAGCTTCATTAGGTCTCGGCTGTCGCTGCAGCGCGAGTCCGGGCTCCGGCAGCGGAATCCTGCTGCTCTACTACTTATCAGGAATAAATTACAGTTTAGAACTTGGGTTTTTCACGGTTTTCTTTGTGTCAGCACAAATAAACTTAGCTAATAGGGCGATTTCCCATTGCCTGTTAAGCTGGCCGGGCGTCAAAGGCTTCCTGGGAGCGAACCAGCAAACGAGAGCCTGGAGCCGCTCTCCCTGCAAGTGTGTATGACGTGGGAGGCTGGGAGACCATCAGCGTCTTCTCGCGCTCACTTTCGGACTTTGGATCTTTTATTTCCCACCAGCGAATCGGTGCGATCGCCGTGGCCACCATCAGCCGTGGGGCTGCAGTGTGGTTGCTGATGGATTTCCTGGGTGGGGAAGCGGGTCGCTCACTGCCATTGGCACCTCCACGTTCTGTGCTCTTAACGGAGCCCGGAGTGATGGTGTCACCGCTTCCAGAAACACTTGGCAGTTCTGCTGTCGGCCAGGGAGAGAGGGAGCGCCGTGTCCAGTCTACATCCATCCAGAGCGATTTCTTGGCTCCGAGGCCTGCGTTTCATTTCAGGAGCAGCTTTTCCGGTCTTCGTTAACATTCAAGGAATGGTTTCGAATTGTACGACTGCAGAGGGGTCATTATTTTTATCAGCGTGCTCGAGGTTATTTTGAGTCTGAATACGGAGGGCCTGATTGAATCAAATCCCAGCCTGAGTTTCCCAGCAGGGTGCTCAGGCCATGGAAATTTAGCAGCGAAGCGTGCATGGGCTTCTGCGATACTGAGCTGGGGCTGCATTTCCATTTAATCATTCTCAAGAAATCAAAAGACGCTCTGGGATTAAATGGCAAACCTTTTAACTCGAAATTCCTTCGCCAGAATGGCCAATTGGCATTTAAACTGCAAAACTGGGTTATGTAAGAGGAAGTGAGGAACTGAAGGAAGAAAATATCTTCTTTATTAGCCCAAAAGGTGCAGTTATCATAAAACAAGCATTCTCTGCTGGGACAGAAAGGGCACCGTCGGGTTTTCATTCCAAAGAATAAGGCGTCCCGAGGTTACTCACCTCTTCTCCTGCGTCTAAGCCTTGGGTAGCAAAATCACGTTACATGAGTGACATTTACATCTGCTGTCTAATTTTGGATTGTATTACATCACATGTGCAAATGGCTCAGAACCTCAGTTTATATGGCTTTAAAAAAATCAATGTTTTCTTTAAAAATTAGGTCTCTGTATGCATTGGGAAAAAAAAATAAGTTGTATGTAGGAACAGCCCAGACACAAGTTTCTTTCTTTTTTTTTTTTTTTAAAGATTGATTTATTCATTTGAAAGTCAGAGTAACAGAGAAAGTCACAGAGAGAGACCTTCCATCCACTGGTTCACTCCCCAGGTAGCCACAAATGCCAGAGCTGGACCAGGCCAAAGCCAGGAGCCAGGAGCTTCTTCTGGGTCTCCCACGAGGGTGCAGGGACCCATGGGCTTGGGCCATCTGCCACTGCTCTCCCAGGCGCATCAGCAGGAAGCTGGATCGGAAGTGGAGCAGCTGGGGCTCAAACCAGCACCTGTATGGGATGCTGGTGTCACAGGTGGTGACTTTACCTGCTATGCCACAGCGCCAGACTCTACACAACCTTTAATTTATCTAAGACGCATTCCCAATCCTCAACTCAGAGGCTTGGAGGCCAAATACAGTAAGCATTTCTGGTGTGACCGTACATGAAGGAAAATGCCATCTGATTATTATCTTAGACTCTGCTTTCCCCAAACTGAGTAAACTTCAATACCGGTTTTCCAGCAACACCTAATCATGGTGGTGTTGTTCCCTACACCCGTGTGCTCACCTTAGAAAATCGCGTGGCCCTGCTTGTGCTGTGCTTGGCAATGAACTCCCTCGTTCTGTGGGAGATGTCCGACAGGGACCTCTCTGATGGGTCACACGCAGGGAGCAGCAGCAGGTGCAGGTGGGAGGGATTTGCCCCCAGCAGGTCCAGGAAGTGCAGAGATTTGATTGGGGAGAAAAAACGTGTTGCATGCTCTTCACAGGGCTCTGGGTCTCTCGCATCAGGAGAACCAGTGTCACCGGCAATGCAGCAAGTTACAGCTCAGAGTGACAAAAGTCATTCCCATGGGAGGAGCGGCTGACGGAGACTGTGAATGGCACGTGGCCCCCTTTCTTCCTGGTTTGGGGCTTTTACCCCTGAGGTCTGAGGGGTGCTGACTGGTGACGTGTCCCGGAATAGATCCTCATGACTGACATTTGTGACTGACGAAACTGACCCCTCTTACAGCTCTGGTCACTGTTTTAAGAATGACAGAGGGCCGGCGCCGCGGCTCACTAGGCTATCCTCCGCCTTGTGGCGCCGGCACACCGGGTTCTAGTCCCAGTTGGGGTGCCAGATTCTGTCCCGGTTGCCCCTCTTCCAGGCCAGCTCTCTGCTGTGGCCAGGGAGTGCAGTGGAGGATGGCCCAAGTGCTTGGGCCCTGCACCCCATGGGAGACCAGGAAAAGCACCTGGCTCCTGCCATTGGATCAGCGCGGTGCGCTGGCCGCGGTGGCCATTGGAGGGTGAACCAACGGCAAAGGAAGACCTTTCTCTCTGTCTCTCTCTCTCTCACTGTCCACTCTGCCTGTCAAAAAATTAAAAAAAAAAAAGAATGACAGAGATGAAATTCTTACTATCTTTTAAGCCATTTAAAGATATTTGAGCACAAATGTAGAAATAAGTTCCATTTCTGTGGCCTTTCCCCACATAACTTGAATACTTAGAGCAATCATAACTTGAAAACTTAGAGCTGGCCTTGGTAAGCCCTGTGCCCACTTTGCCATTTAGGCCTGCGACGCGCTGGACTTGTCTGATTTGCGGCCGGGTGATTCTGGTTCTTGGTGCTTGCTTTGATCCTGCCGCTTTCTTCCCATTGCAATTACGGTCACTTTGTCTAGGCGGGATACTCAGGAGTGTCGCTGTCTCCTTCTTCTGATGGATGCACCCTGCCGTCGGATTTGTTCTCTCAGAACCTCAGCTCTGAGCACCTCCCTCGCCTGTGCACCTCAGTTGCCTAAAGAACAGCGCCTAACCTTCCCTGGGCACTCAACGTCCTCAACAATCCGATTTGTCTTCCCTCGCACGCGCGAGCTAACACGATGCGGCTGCTCCCTCGTGGCTCTGTCACTTCCGCTTACCCTCATGCCTGCGTCTTCCTGACATATCCGTCCCCGCACGTCTGGGGTCCAAAGCCCCTTATCAGCTTTGGGACCTGCAGAAATTCCACTTTCGCTGTGCCGACTTTAATCCCCTCCACGTGAAATGAACATAATCCTCTTTCAGCCCCTAACTATCCTAACACTTTTACTTATATTAGATTTCCAACCACTTTGTGCCTTGCAATATTTTCTAATTGAGAAACACTTTATATTTTAGGAAAAATGCATAATTATGATAATGTAGTTCAGCGCATTCTACCAAATTCATACCGCGTGAACAGAAATGCAGATTATGCCCATTGTTCCAGAATGTTCCTGGTGCTCTTTGAACTCCATCCACACTACTTGTCCCTGCTGAACGCCAACTACTATTTTGACATCTTGGGCCTCAGATTATTTCTGCCATTTCTAGAACTTCATATATGTGGGCTCATTCAGTGTTATAGTGTCCTTGTTGGCATAGCGACTTCTTATATTTAAACTATATTTGAGATCCAAACGTGCTTTTTCAAATATCAAGAATTTACATTTTATGTTAACTTTTTTTAAAATATTTGTTTATTTTATATGAAAAGCAGAGTGACAGAGAGAGAGGAAGAGACAGAGACAGAGATCATCCATCCACTGGTTCTTTCCCCAAATGGGGACAACTTTTGGAGCTGGACCAGGCCTAAGCCAAGAGGCAGGAACTCCAACTGGGTCTACATGTAGAAGAGAGGGTGCAGGTGCTCAGGCCATCGTCCACTGCTTTTTTTTTTTTGACAGGCAGAGTGGACAGTGAGAGAGAGAGACAGAGAGAAAGGTCTTCCTTTGCCGTGGTTCACCCTCCAATGGCCGCTGTGGCCGGCGCACCGCGCTGATCCGATGGCAGGAGCCAGGTGCTTCTCCTGGTCTCCCATGGGGTGCAGGGTCCAAGCACCTGGGCCATCCTCCACTGCACTCCCTGGCCACAGCAGAGAGCTGGCCTGGAAGAGGGGCAACCAGGACAGAACTGGTGCCCCAACCAGGACTAGAACCCGGTGTGCTGGCGCCTCAGGCGGAGGATTAGCCTAGTGAGCCGCGGCGCTGGCGGCATACTAATCTTTTGTCAGATACATTTATTTTACAGGTTTTCTCCCAATCTGAGACTAGGGCATACTTGCTCTACATAGTGTCTTGTGACAAGGACAAGTTTTCATCTTGATCATGACTAACTTATCTAGCCCCATGGAGAAATCGCAGTATGTGAAACCAGGTCCATATGCAGATAAGACTTTGCAGGTGTGTTTCCTCAAATACAGCTTCTCCGATCAGAACATCTCAGAGCTAAGAGATGCGTTACCTGCCCCCCGGCACCCAGCGTACAACGATAACCCCCGTCGGTCGATGTCCTACTTGAAGGTGGGGGAAGGTGCGTGGAACTTACAGGCTCAGGGCAAATCTCAGACGTGTGCAAACACTCGCCGCTGGCGACCTGGGCGAAGCCTGAGGGATCCACCTTGCTCCTGGACCTGCGTTCCGGGTGACCGGTGCCTCTGTGTCTTCCGGCTGTTGTTTCCAGGTAAGCGGTCTCCGCACGTTAGCGCTTAGCTGTACCTCGGGGTCCCGCCCACCACTTCTCATCTGGAACTGTCAGTTATCCTCCCATACCCAGAAGGGTCCTGCCCCTACTGGTCTCTTAAAAACCTCAGGGGATTTCTGTGAATCTTTGAGCTTGTTTGCTTTGTATAAAAACCCCAGGTCTTGGTCTCAGTTCAAGACATTTTGGACACAAGGTTTCCTGTAAAATAACTTCAGGAGGACATCCTTCTGATTCCTGGGAGCCCCAGTGTCTGAGAGACGCGATACTGTAGACTCGTCCCCAGAGCCTCACGGCGGCTTCCTGTTCTCTCTGGGCACCACCTCACCTCATTCTGAAGTCCTCGGAGAGGTGTCAGCACGCCCCTGGATTCTCCTTAGAGAACCCACTGACGCTGGGTCAGTGCTCTGATGTCCCTTCTGAATGGGAGAACCTTAGAGAGGCTAGGGAAGCAGTCCTGCCCCCTTTATATTTGGATATTTGTTTAGACAAGTCTTTCTTTCTCTGTCCTTTCACGGTGTGCCACGGGCAGAGGGAAGCATGCGGCTGGCACCGGCCGTGCCCCGATGGAAATCTGAGCCCGACCACCTGGCTTAGCAGTGTGTCGTCCACTTTCTCTGCGACAGCCGGGCTCAGTACTGCTGGTGCTCCCCCCACCATGCGCTGAGAAACCGGCTGGTTCTCTTCACTCCCAATAACCTGTCTCTTGCTTTCTCGACGCCATCACCAGCCACCTGCTCCGGAGGCGTCAGGCTTCTACCCACAATCCCAAAATGCTCCCGGCAGTGCCTGCTGTTTCCTGCTGAGACCACGGCCACAAGGTTAGGGCTGCGTCAGAGCAGCACCCTGGCTGCAGGTGTCAACATCTGTAATAGTCGCCCATCGGTGCATTAAAAATGCACCCACATTTGACGTTAGTAGTCATCCTGAAGTCCCCTCACCATTCCTGGGGGTCAGGTGTGCAGGAGCGGCTCAACCCCCCCCCCAGTCCTTTCTCAGGATCTCCCCTCGATCGTAGTCATATGGACGCTGGGGCCCCAGAACTGTTGTACCCACACGTGTATCAGCTGAGGTAGGGAGACCTGAACCTCACCCGGGTCTGCAGCAGCTGCGATCCCTCTGTTGCTGCATAATCTCTTGGCAAGAGCCCCTGTTTTACTTGTTTGTAAAACTTTATTTGTTTATGCTTATTTTAAAGGCAGAGAGCGATGGACAGACAAGAGACAGAGAGACCTCCCATCTGTTGGTTCACTCTCTAGGTGCCTGAAACAGCAGGGACTGGGCCAGGCCAAAATCAGAAGCTGGAAATTCAATTCAGGTCTCTCACCTGGGCGACAGGGACTCAAGTACTTCAGCCAACTCCGGCTGCGTCCCAGGGTGCATGTCGGCAGCAGCAAGCTGGACTAAGGTGTGGAGCTGCCGCCTGAATACAGGCACTCTGCTAGTGGGACGGGGTGTGTCCCGAGCCCATGCCACCGTATCTCTCTGCCACAGAGACATTAGGGTAGCTGGAGTTGGTACACATTACCTGGAGCTCCCATGGTGCACGTGTGTGTGTGTGCGTGCGTGTGTGTGTGTGAGAGAGAGACAGAGAGAGAGAGAGAAGCAGACTGAATCTGTCCTGTCTTTCGTGATCTCAGATGAGACGTAACCCAGCCCCACTTCCTCCACGTTGCCTGTCAAGGACTAACAGCTGCTTGCCTTGGAGGGTAACCCGGAGCCCTGCTTGGCAGAGGAGTGCCAGTGCTAAGCTTTAAGAAGAACACGTGGGGAAGGGTGTATACTCAAGCGGCTTTTTGGGGAACATACTGGCTGCCGCACGCACTGGGTTCGTTGACTGACAGTCGAAGCTTTAACTGGCTGCCTCTCTGGAACGGATCACCCGTGTTTATGATGCACTTCCATTTTTACATAGCACTGGATTTGATTTATTCGTGGTTTGTCAAGTTTTTTATGACTGGAGATAGATGGATCTGCAGTATTATTTTCATGTAATATAATTGTTAGTTTTTGGAATTAGAATTATGCAACCTCATAAATCACTTGGAAAGTATTTGCTGTTACTGTATTTTCTGAAAGAGTTTGTATAAAATTGCTGTGATGTTTTTCTTGCATGCTTCATAGCCTTTAACAAGAAGGCTGTCTGGGCCTGGGGCTTCTTTGGTGAGAGGTCTTCACTAACAATATGTGTTATTTAACAGATGCTGAGCGGCTCAGAAGTGTTGTTTCCTTCTCAGGAAAGTTTTCCTAATTTGTGTCTTTAAGATGTTGGCTCATTTCTTCTGTCAAGTTCCTTAGCAAAATTTTATTTGTTTGTGATAGTCTCTTATCGTGAAATTTCAGTAGAATTTATAACAATCACACTGTTTTAATTCTTGTAATTGGCAATTGATGTTTTCTTTCTTCTTTGATCAGCATATCTAAGAGGATGCGATTTTATTGGTCTTTTGAGAGGAACAATTTTTTCTATAGATTCTTTTCTATTTCACTGGTTTCTTTATTGTTTCATTCCTTCTAATTGCCTGGGTATTTTTTTTCCTTTTTTTGTAACTTAAAATGGAAACTTAGATAATTAATCTGAGACATTTCTTCTAGTCTAAAATAAGCAATTAAAGCTATAAATTTACTTATGAGTATCACTTTAGCGGAATCTCACATTTTTGTAAAATATTTAAGAATCAGAGACAGAGAGAGATCGTATGCACGGATTCATGCCCACATGCCCTCAACAGCAGGAAGCACTGAAGTCCGGATCCAGGAACTCAATCAGGGCTCCCACGTGGGTGGCGGGGACACGAGTGCCTGAGCCGTCACTGCAGCCTCCCAGGGTGTGCATCAGCAGGGAGCGGGACTGGAAGCTGTGTCTTTAAGACATTGGCCCATTTCTTCTGTCAAATTCCTTAGCAAAACTTTATTTGGATAGTCTCTTACTGCCTTGAGATTTCAGTAGAATTTATAACAATAACACTTTTAATTCCTGTAATTGGTGATCGATGAATTTGAAAAGGGATTTGACAGAAGAATGGGCCGATTTCTTAAACAGAAGAACAGGGACTGTGCCACGTGCCTGTCTCTTGATCCCACACAATTTTGACTAGGCTGTATTTTTATCTTCCTTCTGTTTAAATACATTTCTAGTTTCCTTTTTAGGCCCATGCTTTGCTTAAAATGTGATTTTTAATTTTTGCATATTTCGACAGTCTACAAATATTTTTTTCTCTCTTGGTTTTCCACTTCAGTTCTGTTGTGATAGAAAAATGCACTCTGTATATTTTCAGTAGTAATAAATCAGTGAGACTTACCTGCGTCTCCTCCTATGGTTCATCTTGTTGGTATTTCCTGTGTACCTGAGGGAATGTATATTCTGATGCTTGAAGGTTAACTGTTATAAGTGTCACACCAAGCTTACTGAGAGTGATCAGAGTGCTTATCTCTTTTATTAAAGATTTATTTATTGATTTGACACAGATGATAAATAGATATAGATAGGTATAGATAGATACAGATACAGATATATAGATATAGATATAGATATAGATATAGATATAGATAGATTATGGATCTTCCACCTGCTGGGTCACTCTCCAAATGCCTGCCACAGCTGGGACTGGGCCAGGCTGAAGTCAGGGCCCAGGACTCCATGCAGGTTTCCTACCTGGGTGGCAGAGACCCAAGTATGTGAGCCGTCATCTGCTGCCCCCATGGGGATGGGAGCAGCGGTGGGACTCACTCCCAGGCACTGTGATGTGGGCTGCGGGGGTCCCGAGGTGCCACTTAACGCCATGAGTCGTAACACCTGCCCAGATCATCTGTATCGTTATTGTTCTTTCATTTCCATCTTAGTATTGAGAATTGGAACAGAAAAGTTAGTATTTCTAAGTGCAATTGTAAGTGTTTCAATTCTCTCTTTCTCGGTTTTTGCGTTGCATATGTTGAAGCCCTCATCAGGTGCACACGTGTCACCCGGAAGCACCGAGCTGGGATCACCGAGGTAGGTCCTCCCGTGTCTGGTGATGTGCCCGGCTCTGACGCACCTGTTGTCCAGCCACTCTGCGTCTGCTCTGTCTTGTGTTCACGTGGAAGACCTTTCCCTACGGTTGTCCTTCCAGTCCGGGTGTGTGCTTCTACTTCAAACAGGCCTCTTGTGCAAAGTGGAGTCTTGTGCTGTGTGTATTGTCCGGGCTGACAGCCTTTCCTTGAAATCAGTGATCCAGTCCTGTGTGGTTAACACACTTCACGGTGTCGTTAGGTTTACGTGTCTCGTCGTCTCTTCTCCATATCGGGCCCATGTATTCTTTCTTTCTTCGTCTGGATTAATAAGTATTCATATGTGTGTATGCGCGTGGCGTTCCGTTCTGTCTCATTAGCTATACACCGTCGTTCGAGTCTTAGCGACTGCTCTACAGTGTGCAATGTGGAATTAACTTAGCACGGTCTCCCACACCTCCCCACTGCAGTGGGCGATGCTACCCACAGAGAGACAAACTTACAGCACATTTTCAGTACACCTCCTATTTCCTGCAATTATTGCCATATAATTTAATTCTTCATCTGGCGTATCCCCCATGAGACATCGCTATTATTTTGTTTCAAGCATTCAAGCTTGCCAACCAAACCTTACAGACAGAAAACATCTTTTGTGCTCATCAGCAGACTTCCTGCCCCCACTGCGCTCGTTTCTACGTGGAATCCAGAGTTCCATGGGGCGGGATTCCCCTTCAATCTGTAGAATCTAACTTGACATTTCCTTCCGTGCGGGTCTACGGCAGTGAATTCCTCCAGCCTTTGTTTGTTTTTAAATGTCATTATTTCAATTTCACCTTTGAGGGATGTTCACTGGGGATGGAGTTCTAACGTCATATTATTTTCTCTTTCAGGGTTTTAAAGGATTGTTCCAATGTCCTCTGACTTGCTTTATTTCTGATGAGAGATGGAGTTATTTACACTTATTTTTTTCCTTACGTTTGTGATGAGTTTATTTGTTTTTGTTGCTTTTTAAGATTTTCTTTTTATCATTGCTTTTCGGCAATATGACTCAGACGTGCTACAGATTCTGCTTAGAATTTACAGAAGATTTCGATGCTGATATTTTTCAACAAATTTACACAATTCGGGACTGTTTTTCTTCAAACACGATTTCCGCCCGAGACTCCAGTACGTGCCTGTGACACACTCGATATCGTCCCAAGCCTTAAGACTGCTCAATTTACATTTCCGCGTTTTAATTGAATGTCCTTTCCCCATAACTCCTACCGCCAGAGCCTCAGATTCTACCTGAAAACCACATCGAGTGGTGCTCTAATGTCTGGTGTTTTGTTTTTCGACACCTAGAATTGCCATGGAGACTGTTCCCACAGCTTCCGCCGGCTTCCTCGGACGTCTGTCCATTCCTTTGTCTGTCCCTGCGGTGGCCACCTCTCTGCTGTCTCTGGCTGTGGCTGTAGTGACTTTGTGGGGAAGAGGAGTCCGATGACGACGGGCCGCATTGTGCTCCCTGTGTGTGTGTGATGAACCTGCGATTACCAGGAAGACAGCGACATCTCATGCTGACACGTGCCGAGATTCTCTGTCTCACTGACTGGCAGTTCGGGGGTGTGGGTTGTGGCGCACTGGGTTAAGCTGCCACTCGGGAAGTCCCCACCCCGTGTCAGAGCGCCTGGTTCAAGTCCTGACCACTCTGTTCAGATCCAGTTCCCTGCTAATGCATCTGGGATACAGTGCTCGGGTACTTGGTCCTGTGCCACTGCCAGGCACACAGGAGACCCGGATGGAGCTCCTGGCTTAGCCTGCTGCCTGGCCCAGACCAGATGTTGCGGCCACTTGGGGGAGTGAACCAGCAGATGGAAGATCTCTCTCTCTCTCTCTCTCTCTCTCACACACACACACACACACTGTACCTTTCAAATAACTAAATCCTTAAAAACTGGTATTAGCTTTGTTCTGGCAAGCGGCTAATTTACCAGGGGGACTGCTTTGTTTCTCCATGGTGTTTGAAAAGCTGGGTGGGGGCGGGGGGCATTTCTAGAACAGTCTCTCTGCTAACCACGGCTGCTCTCGGATTCTGACTTCTCTCAGAACCGGCTAGATCCGACCTGTGGCCTCGTAGTCACTGCTGTGCCTGCCTCACCTCTCCCACGCGACAGAAGCCGCCTGCGGGCACGGCCTACGCGTTCTTCATCTTGGTTTCCTTCCACAGCGCTGAGCGGAGCTCACACACACACACTCTCTGTCACTGCCCCGACTCGTTATGCTCTGCAGCAGCCATGGGCACATCTGGGTTCCCAGTGCCGCCTTCTCCCCTCTGCTGGCTCCCCCCTTTATTATGATGGGAAAGCAAGTGAAGAGGCAGCCACGTGGCTCGGCGGGCCCCCACGGGAACTTCCCACAGTTCTCACAGCTGCGTGAGCCTGACGTGTCTTTTCTCTTCTCCACATGGCCTTGCACACGTGCCACGCCCCACGCTCAGGGCTGGTTTCAGCCAGCTCTTCCCACGTGGCGTGCCCATCGCACACAGATCGAAATCCAAGGGCCACGTTTTCCTGCCTGCCAGACTGGTCCCCGGGACGTTCCCAGGAGGAAACCCTCCTAAGGTCTCTCTGTGTCCACTGAAACCCAGACGGAAGCTGTTTGAGATGCTAACTCTCTCCACGGTTCTCACGTCAGCCCTGACGTTGGACAGGGCTGTTGTCCTGGGTGTGCATCGTCTCTGCTGGGCTCCGGAGTCTCCGGGGTCATTTCTCTTATCTGAGGCTTCCCTTTTATCAGATCCATAGCTTTTCACTTAGAATCCCATGGTGCTGAAAACAAAATTAAAAACCTCAGTGTGTCTCCGTCACTCAGTGCAAGCCTTGAACCCGATATTCAAGGATTTCCACTACTCTCCCTGGAAACAGCCCCCTTCTCTTGCTCCCATTGCTTTTTGGTAAGTTTCCTGTGTTATAACCCGGGAGAGCTAGGAGCAGATCCCTAAATATTTTTCCAACCCTCCCCTCCCGGGGCCCAGGCCAGCTGTTCTCCCTACCAGACACGCCCCCTCCTTGTGTCACCCAGTCCACAGAGATGCCTCCTTGCCAGGCTCTTAGTGACAAGTGCAGCCGGGCGACTGTCACCCTCCTTTGACACTCTGCATCCCATTACTCTGATGTCAGCAGTGAGTCCTGTTCATTCAAACAACCGTTTAGTGATGCTTCACATGGATGGCCACGCCTTGATTATTTCTCTGTGGTTCTTCCCTCGCTGCACAGGGGCTACGTCTTGCAGCTAGGTCGCACTGCCGTTACTGGAAGTCTTGCCTCCTAAGAGGAGTTTCTTGTCTCGGCATCCCTGGTGATAGCAAGCGTTTATTCTCACCTTGTGCAAATTCTCTGGGCAGCGTGTCCCATTGCCGTGGTGACAGGCTGCTTCCCATCCAGCCTCTCACTCAAGACTCAAAGCGTTTTCAAATTCCCATGAGCTGCGCACTAAGTTGGAACCAGGCGCCCGGCCTCTACCCCTGTCCTTGAAAGTCCTGTTGGCTGCACAACAGCAAAGCTAGACGCTAACAGGTTAATATGTCGCTTCTCCCAAAGTCACAACCATGGGTAGTTAATAGGCATTTAGGATGGACGGGGGTGACTCACTGTTAGAGAATTTCTGACTGAGAGGCAGGCTGATTGGGCTGATATTTGGGGGCTGGCACAATTTTCCGCACCTTGTAAGTGGCTGACAAGTTTATCTTTGTCTGGGCGACAGTGAGGGAAGTCCAGTGAGACACGTGCCCAAGCGCTGGCTCCCAGAGGCGCCGTGGGCTTCTCCTGCACAGGGGCAGTGTTCACGGGAACAGGCGATGAGGAGCCCTGAGGGCCGAGCCATTCGCGAATTTGTATTCATACGAGATGATATTTTGGCCAAAGCACACGGTCAATTTTGCCTTGTACGGATGGAAGCATAGTGGGAATACGGGTAGGAAGAAAGGAAGCAAGTTTAGACCCAGTTGGCAGACAAGGATTTTGAGATCCCGTCTCTGCCTTTCATTGGAACTTCACCTCTCCCCTAAATTACGCCCTCAGTTTCATGGAATCCACTAGAACCGCAATACTTTCAGAGTGACAGTGTTTACGGCCCCGATTTGGGAAAATGATCAGACTCTCAACATTGTGCTATGAGCTGTTTCCTGCTTGAAGACCTGAAGGAATCCACTCTCCCAGTTTTTAAAAAAATGAGCATATTCTAACAAAAATGTGTTGATTGGTGCGTCTCTCTTGATAGAAGTGAAGTAGTGCCCATGGCACTGGTGTCTCATCCACTGCTCCAGACACATAGTTCATGCGCCTGTACAAAACAAAGCAATGTGTCTCTCTCCCCCTGCACTCACACCCACGCGTGAACATGCACACACGCTCAGATCACACAATTCAGAGAACGCCTCCTTTACGATAACCTTGGTGATGGTACCCAGCAAGTTAACTCAGAAAATATCGGTAGCATTTCTGGATCCATTTAAGACCAGTTCATGTTAACATCATTTGGCAGGGGCCAGTGCTGTGGCGCAGCGGGTTAACACCCTGGCCTGAAGCACCAGCATCCCATATGGGCACCGGTTCTAGACCCAGCTGCTCCACTTCTGATCTAACTCTCTGCTATGGCCTGGGAAAGCAGTAGAAGATGGCCCAAGTGCTTAGGCCCCTGCACCCATGTAGGAGACCCAGAAGAAGCTCCTGGCTCCTGGCTTCAGATCGGCACAGCTCTGGCCGTTGTGGCCAATTGAGGAGTGAACCAGCGGATGGAAGACCTCTCTGTCTCTCTGTCTCTCTCTCTCTCTCTGCCTCTCTCTGTGTAACTCTGACTTTCAAATAAATAAATAAAAAATATTTTAAAAAATCACTTTGCAGAAAATGAATATGTAAGGCATGTTGTAACTTGACTTTGTAATAAGCCATAATTTGAGGGTACTTCAAAAAGTTTGTAGGAAAATGGAATTAAAAGAAGAGTTATTTTTGTGAGAAAATTTTGAGATTCATGCACAATTTTTTCATGATACTTATTTTCCATGAACATTTTGAAGTACTTCATGTATCTGATGGATACGTCTTACAGTGTTACGTGATTTTGCCATAGCCCTCAATCTTGGGTAAGTTTTATCAAGGCTAAAAAGTGTAAAGTGAATGAGTGTTAGACATTTATATGAAAACAATCGCTTTGGTGAGTGATTGACAAGTTTGTTTACTGCCAAGTGTGAAAATGGCTCTGTCATGTCTCATTAAGAACCAAGTACCCAAAATATGTCCCATGAAAAGGATTGAAACCAACACATTTAATTGAGTGATATGAACAAGCAACAAGATTAAACAGACTGCACATACATACGGTTTTCAATTTATAAAAATGAATGACTTTGGAAAAAAGTCCAGCAAAGTTACCAGTCTTATCAATATAAGGACAGTAGATTTTTGTTGACAACAAAACCAAATAAAATCAGGGGCCAACACTACGGCATAGTGGGCTGAGCCTCCACCTGGAGCACTGGAATCCCATTTGGGCACTGGTGTAAGTGCCGGCTGCTCCACTTCTGATCCAGCTCTCTGCTGTGGCTTGGGAAAGCAGTGTAGGATGGCCCAAGTGCTTGGGCCCTGCACCCACGTAGGAGACCTGGAAGAAGCTCCTGGCTCCTGGCTTTGGATTGGCTCAGCTCCAGCCATTGCAGCCATCTGGGGAGTGAACCAACAGATGGAAGACCTCGCTCTCTGTCTCTCCCTCTTTCTGTCTGTAACTCTACCTCTCAAATAAACAAAATGAAAACTAAAAATATTTTTAAAAATAAATAAACTCACAATGACAAAACACAGGACTCAGAACACGAGTGACAAACACACACAGCCTAGTGAGAGGAAGGATTTAATTTAGGACTGATAATTCCAGGACCATCCATATTTCAGTGGTTTCACACATTTCTAAAAACAAACAGAGACTTTACTTCCTCTCCCTCCACAAAAAACCACATGAAGTAAAATGTGAGCAGGATATGACAAAGAAGAAGGCAGAGTAGGATGGAGCAGATTAAATCATTCATCCGCCCACTCAATCAACAGATACATACTGAGTAGTTAATAGTTCACACTATTAATGCGGCACCCAATATCAATTACAATAACAAAAAGTTCCTAACTGCTTCCTTTTTATGAAAGAATGGTTTTCTTCGTGCGATTCCCACGATTGTATGATTTCAAATCCCATGAGGAAAGCACACATTTTTATATACTTGGTGGAGAACAAGAAGTGATGGATGTAGGGGAATGGACAGTCACAGGCCCCTCTGGAACAGGAGGAAGGGGCCCGAGAGAGAGGAACAAATCACGTGTCTGGGATGCTCTGGCTTATGGTCTCCTCAGGGAACGGAGGAATCATCGAGAAAGAACACAATGTTGGCTTTCAAAGGGGTAGAAGGAGGGCTGGCATTGTGGCGGGTTCAGGCGCTGCCTGCGACGCCAGCATCCCGCATGAGCACCAGCTGGAATCCTGGCTGCTCCACTTCCAATCCAGCTTCCTGCTAACGCACCTGGGAAAGCAGCGGAAAGTGGGCAGAGCGATTGGGCTCCCGCCATTCACGTGGGAGACCGAGATGAATCTCCTGGCTCCTGACTTGGCCGGGCACAGTCATTTAAGGGAGTGAACCAGAAATGGAAGATCTCTCTGTCTCTGTCTCTCCCTCTCTGTGTAACCCTGCTTTTCAAATAAAACAGAGAAATCTTTTAAAGACATGGGTTGGCCTTTGAATGGCGGTCTACAGAATTTAGACTTGTTTAAATGCGGCGACAACTGGAACCTTCTTACGGAAGCTTCATCTCACTGAGACATGCAAGCTCTAGTTAGAAGAAAAATCTTCCAGTCTGGCATGGCTGCGCGGGCTCCCCAGGACACGGTGCTCACTGGCATGATAATAACATGTTTTGTGCAAAGTCAGATGGTTTGAAAATGCTGGGCTAGCCAAAGTTGGGCAGATCTCTTCAGGGCAGAACTTCCTGGAACCTTAAATTTTCAAATACATATTTTAAAATCTCCAACCAACAGGGCCTGCACTATTTTTACCCCTATCTGAGCTTGGAATGGAGGTGTCCGCCATGGGACACGAAGTTTCCAGGATCCTGGTAGAACATTGCGGTCGCATCAGCCGGACCTGAGAGCTCTGGGAACGTGACAGAGCACGTGTCTCCAGCGCAAACTTCAGTGTTATCTTCCAAGACCACCCTCGCTGTCTGCACACGGCTTGCCCGTCAACACCCGTACCAGGGCTCTCCCAAAAGTTCCCGGAAAATGGAATGACAAAGTTAGCATATTTTGGTCTAACAATTTCTCTTTTTGAAATCTCAGCATAGCTTCTCATGATGTGTTTGCCCATGATTTTTTTTTTTTTTGGAAGACTCTCTCCTATATACACTTTCAGATTTATCTTACCACAGAATAAGTGTGTCTTTTAATTTCATTTCTCTATGGACGTGATGAAGTCCCCTCCCACACAGGGCCAAAAATATGAGGTTGGAACTCCGGGTTTGGGATTGTGCCGTTACCTATTTGGACACAAGCAGCAAATGCATTTGGACAAACTGCTGGAGGAAAAAAAAAAAAAAAAAAAAAGAGCAATTCAATTTCCAGACCAAGGCAGTCATGAAGGATACTGCGATTTAGCAATAATTCTGTCCTCAAAATAGACTCTGTTACACAGCATCCAGTAGAGTGGACAAAATAGGTCACGGCTCCACAATCCCTTCCCTTGTTATTGAGGTGGACGGTGGGACGCCAGGGGCCGCTCTCCGGAGCGCTCTGCCTTTGTATTTCACTTCTCTGGCCCCACGGGAGTTTCACAGATAACCTGATTTCACCGCTTTCTGCTCACGGAGGTAGAATACGTACCCACTCCATGCACCTGAATTTCATTTCTGTTTAAGGGTATTTCTTTGATACACAGAGCACAGAAAATTGTCATGGAGCTAGGGAGCACCAGAAAGAGAAAAATGTGCAGCCCTCGAAAAAAAACTGATGGATATTAGCTTCATAAAATAGGGGGCTTTTTGATATCACTATTCGGGAATGATTGGCGCACGACACTCATCAACATCACAGGTACAAACTCCTAGGTGAGTGTTTTGTCATGGGGTGGCCACATGTAAAAGATTTATTTTGTTAACTGGTGATATATACATGTATATGTATGTATATTTCATTTTTATAATAGGGTAGATAAAATGAAAGATATCTGGCAATTATTTTTCTTGAAACACCCAACTAAGTGAAAGTGTATTGACAGCAATTTTGTTTATGATAGTTGGGTAATCCATGCTAGATGATCTGTACATCTTATAAATACCATCTTATTACATATAATAAAGATTATCTCAAGTATCTGAAGAGAGAAAAAGATTTCACTTTATAGGGCAGGGGAGCTGTAGAAAAGCAGAAAATCTGTCATTTCTGTGAGTGAATTCGACACGAGAGCCAATTCAATAGCTAAAATTATGCGATATGGAAGCTTTTAGCGAAGTTATTAGCTGAGTCCATGCAAGAATGCATTATTGACAAATTTGTTTATCTGGATCCGAGCTGTTTGCTTATTAGGAAAACCTGTGCTTTTCCAAGGAGGAAAAAAAAAAAAAAAAGAAGGAAACCTTTTAGAGTTAGCATAAAAGCAGACATAAGCCAAAGAATGGTTGTAATGACTGAAATAGTTGGAAACGCAATGTTCGGTTTCCCATTAAATCAAAGTCGGAGTGAGTCTTGGCCGGGTTGCTAATGCTTTCTGCAGCCATAAAATCTGGCTGCCCGGGGGCAACACAATACCGGTGAGAAAACACAGGGGTTGTCGCCGCTTTTTTAAAAGGAGACAAGAAAAACGCACGGGGATCTGAGCAGGCCAACAACTGGGGAATCGGGCTATTCTGGGGTGGAGCTGCAGCCTGCAGGGCGGCTTCTCCGTGTCTATGACGAACCCCGGGTGCTGACAGGCCTCTCCCGGCTGTGTCCTGCAGGGCACAGGTGCGGCCCCACGTGGCTGCTGCTCCGCACTCACAGCGTGCAGCTCCTCCCCTCCTGGGGCCGGAGGCAGGTGGCACGTGTGTCACGGGATGCCAGTCCCCTTGCGCACTGTGAAGCCCAGCACCCAGGATCCCTCCCTTTGCCGGCCTCTCTCTTGGCCGACAGGGCAATGGCTTCCTTCCATGAGCGATTCTGCAAAGAGCTCGACTTGAACGTCGTGAGTTTGTTTTCCCTCCTGCTCGCCTTGGGTTACTCTTCTCAGAAGAAAGAGAACAGAAAATATATTCTCGATGCAAAGTCATTGTTCCCTTGAATGTAAAAGCCTTAAAAATGTACCCACACAGTGGACACACACAGTGACAGCGTGAGGACTTAGGGAAGGTTTCGCTTAAGGTGCAGTTTTTACCCAATCGATTCTTCTCCCCACAATTTTCCCCTTCGGTTACTTCAGAAAACGATGAGGCCTTCTGGAGTTCAAATCTCCATTTCATGGAAAATTTCCTTGGTCCAATCCTCTGACAAAATTCTCTGTTTACAATGCTGTCCGTTTCTAACAACCGATATTTAGGTTAGATAAACGATGTGGCAGACCCAAAGATAAATATTTTTCTTTTTTGCCGTTGCGTTAGTTTGAATTTCATACTTTTCCTTGTGTTTTCAGGAATGACTTGAGTTTTTGTGTGTTCTTTGGTGCTATTATTTTTTTCCTTTAAAAAACATAAGGACTCTTTTAGAGCAAGAGTTAAATTTGCTCTCACAGAAGACTTAAAAAATCTGATTTTCCTCCTGCTTCATCCAGGGTTCGGATGAAAGCCTGGCCATTCGACTCTGAGCGCGAGTATCTGTGTTCTGCTTTAACTTCAGTCTCCGCAAATCCAGCGTTCATCAGGCCGCGGTCTCTGTGTGTTCGTGAACTGCCTCTCAGAGGATGTCAACTCATAAAGCACATCCCCAAAACCTGGACAAAATGCGCGTTTCTCACCCCCCCCCCCCCCGCCCCATGCACGATGTATCTGTTGGCCACTTCAGCTGCAAATGCAGCAGGAGTATTCACAGCAGAGGTACTTGGACTTGGATTGCAACATCTGGCACTCGTGTCAGTTTTCCCAGCGAGAGGATCCTGCTGCACACGGTGACCCCCCCGCCCCCCAGGCTCGGAGGGCCCCAGGGCTGGAGGAGGACGTGGGTCTGCGCGCTCTCCTGTGCAGGCAGCTTTTCTGGTTCATGTTCGTTTCCCTGCAGGCTTCGGTACAGGGAACGTTTGGGTTTCCCAGTTTCTCGCCTTCCAAACCAAGCTGGTTTGGAGGGGAGGCACGCAGTGCCCCCTCCACTGTCCTGGCTCTTCCTTCTCTGGAGGAGGGAACACCCTTGCCCAGGCCCCCCTCCCACTGCCAGCCCCCCGCACAGGCTGGGGAGGGACTGAGGGGCTGCCTCGGGAAGAGACAGCTCCCACGGGCCTGAGCCTGGCTCCCTGCGCATCTGAGGGCACTTAGAAAACAGAATTCAAGGATGAGCCATGCAAACAAGGGGTCTTCAAACAGTTCTCGAAACACCGCACACTGTGAGAAAACGATGCCTGGCTTCCCCCCACTCCAAAAAAAAGATATGTGCACCCAAATAAGCTTATGTTTTAATTCCAGTTTCCCAAACTTTTGCAAGCGTCTTCCTAGCCTGAGGGTGACCTCACTGAGCTAAAAGGCCTTCTGGTCTGGGAAAGGAGGAGCAGGAAACAGAACCCCCAACAATCTAAATCTTGTTTCATTCAGGAGGCTCAGAGAGGTGAAATGACTGACCCAGGTTCCTACATCTGCTCTGCTAAGTAGGCTTGGGGACGGAGACTGAAACAGGAAGTCCCGGTTGCCCCTCTTCCAGGCCAGCTCTCTGCTGGGGCCCGGGAGTGCAGTGGAGGATGGCCCAAGTGCTTGGGCCCTGCACCCCATGGGAGACCAGGAGAAGCACCTGGCTCCTGCCTTCAGATCAGCGCGATGCGCCGGCCATGGCGGCCATTTGGGGGGTGAACCAACGGAAGGAAGACCTTTCTCTCTGTCTCTCTTTCTCTCTCTCTAACTCTGCCTGTCCAAAAAAAAAAAAAAAAAAAAAAAAAAAAAAAAAAGTCCTCCTCATCATCAGCACAATAAAAACAACCTGTTCCTCCAAGAAAACAAATGTTTCTATAATTGCAGGCACATTCCTTTAGCTGCCATTGAAGCAGGCTTCTATTCTTATTCTTGGTAGACAATTAGCAGTTGTCCCCACATAAATAAACGTCTGTGCATGATGTCTTAATAAGACACACACAAAATGACCACACTCTCTCAGCCCCCAACATACGCCACCAGGCGTGTTTTGTCTTAGAATTTTCTCAAGTGTGGGCTGCAGACGCTGGGGAGAACGTTCCAGACTCCACTGTGCGCTCTGCCTACTGCACAAGGCTGCCGCAGACAGTGTGGGAGGTGCCCAGCGCGCCCGACGGTGGGAAAGCCTAGCGTCTGGCCCCTGCTCAGACAGCTCGAGGCAGCTGCGGGGGCAGTGGGAAGCCAGGCTGAATTGCTTGCAAGAAAACACGAGAGAAGCTGTTGGGCAAGACTGTGGCGATTCTCAGAGGGACCCTGGCCCTGCTTTGAAACGGATCCTCCCAGAGGCTGGTGGGAGGAGGGGCCAAGTGTCTACTCAAATTTCTTTTGAGCCCTTCTATTTTCAAAACAAGGAAAACTGCAAATGTGGGGAAAATATCTTCCACCCACGTGCCACCACAGACATAGCAACCTCCTCTATGTCACAGTATTCTTGGATTAATGCATTCCCTTCCACTGCGCATAGTTCACAATTTTGTACTCCTCTTTTCCAAATCATCCGTGATATTTTTTAATCTCTTTTCAATCAATTCCAGAGCCTACGGGTCTAAAAGAATTCCTCCAGCAATTCAAGCTCTCTTTGACCTCAAAGCCCTTTTTCCTCCTTTCGAATTCTGAGCTGGATAGAACATTTTGAGACTTAAACGTAAACACACATAACCTCTTAAGTGCTTTTTCCTTGATTTCCATCAGTCCCAAAATCTTTGCATTTAAACTCTACTTTTGCTATTTCACTCTCTCTCTCTATATATAAATATGTATATTTATATGTGTATATATTATATATGTGCATATTTATATATGTATATATAATGTATGTATATATGCATATATGCATACATAATATATAATATATTATATATGTGTGTGTGTGATTTGTGTTCATATGTATTTGTTTACTTTTATTTGAACAGCGCAGAGACAGAGGGGAAGAGACAGAGACACATTCTCCATCTGCTCACCCACAATTGTCCCAATTGCTGGCAATAGCCAGGGCTGGCCCAGGCTGAAGCCAGGAGACCAGAACTCAAGCCAGGTCTCCCATGTGGGTGGCAGGAACCCGCATTATTGAGCCATCACCTGCTTCCTCCCAGGGAGCACATCAGCGGGAAGCTGTAGTCAAAGTAGAGCCAACATCACACCATGCACTCGAACATGGGATGTAGTCGTCCCGAGTGGGGTGGAACCGACTGGGCAAGTGGCCGTCCCGCGCTGTCCCGCGCCGATATTTATTTCTACAGCAAGGCTGTGATGTCCTTGAGGACAAATGTAGGGCAGACACCAGGCCTTGGTTTCGTCTTTCCCAAAGACTGGCCGCCTTGCTTCACACACTCAGCTTCCAGCACATGTGGCAGGGCAGATGGGCTGTGCTCACAGCATCCAGTCAAGAACAGACACAAGCTTTTTAACGCTGAGAGACTAAGAGACACGAGAAAAAGACGGGGAGCTCCCGTCTGCCGGCTCAGCTAACAGACGCTCACAGTGGCTGCGCCTGGGCTGAGACCGCGGCTAGGAACTCAATCCGGGCGTCCCAAGTGGGCAGCAGGAACACACTCACTCCCTCCATCCCTGCATCCTCCCAGAGCCTGCAGCAGCAGGAATCTGGGGGCAGGCGTCAGAGGCAGGCATAAGCCCAGGCAACGTCAATGCGGGGCGTGATCATCTGCACTGGTCTTAACCGTTAGGCCAAGGAGCTGCCCAGATAGGGGACTTTTTTTTTTTTTTTTTTTTTTTTTTTTTAATACAGGCAGAGTGGACAGTGAGAGAGAGAGAGAGAGAGAGACAGAGAGAAAGGTCTTCTTTTTTTCCGTTGGTTCACCCTCCAATGGCAGCTGCACTGTGGCCGGCACACCACGCTGATCTGAAGCCAGGAGCCAGGTACTTATCCTGGTCTCCCATGCGGGTGCAGGGCCCAAGCACTTGGGCCATCCTCCACTGCCCTCTCTGGCCACAGCAGAGAGCTGGCCTGGAAGAGGGGCAACCGGGACAGAATCCGGCGCCCCGACCGGGACTAGAACCCGGTGTGCCGGCGCCACAAGGTGGAGGATTAGCTTAGTGAGCTGCGGCGCCGGCCAGATAGGGGACTTTTAATGGGTTATACAAGAAGAAATAGCATAGCTTACAGGTGAGTGTTACCAGAGGTAAAATAACTTGGTTCATTGCTATGTGCCTACATATACCTATTATTCAATTCGCATTTACTGTATGAAAAACCACATAACCTAGTGTGTCACTGCCTTCCAAGGCTTCATTTCGTGTAAAAGTTGAATAAAAACTTTACACTGAATTTTTTTCTACAGTAACAGCTCCTGGAGCACTTGGAGTAGTTCCAAGACTCAGGGATACGGAATTAAAGACTTCCCACGTGAGCAGAGTGAGAGATTCTGCGAGCTAGCCCCTGACAGGTCCCACAGTCAGCAGTGAGCACTGCTGACGTCAGGCAAGGCCAGAGGAGCAGAATGAAATCTCTCAAAGCAACTCACCCACAAGTCACTTACTGATCCGTCTTTCTGAGCTGGAGGAACGAGAGGTGTGCGCTCCACAGCGGTGTCCTCTCTCTGCCCTCGGTGACGTTTTGACTTCAACCAACCACACTTGGCCACTGAATGCCACGTGCAAGGAGCACATGGACCACTGAGGTGAGCCAAGGGTTCAGTCTAAGAGTGGCTCATTGTGCGTCGGACAACAAGGGCTAGGGCAGGCGTTGCTGTGCAGCGAGTTAGGCCGGTACTTGAGAGGCCTGCGTCCAATATCAGAGTGCTGGTTTGAGTCCCAGCTACTCCCCTTCTGATCCGGCTTCCAGCTAATGTGGACAGAAGGCAGGGCGAGATGGTTAAAGTACTTTCCCTGTGACTCACTCGGGAAACCCAGATGGAATTAATCGCTCCTTGATTTGGCCCAGACCTGGCTTTTGTAGGCATTTGGGGAGTGAATCAGCAGTTGGAAGATCTCTCCCTCCCTCTCCCTCTCTCCCTCTCTCTCTCTCCCTCTCTGTCACTCTGCCTTTCAAATAATTAAGTAAGTAAATCTTTTTAAACAAAGAAGATGAGGGCTATTGATAGCCACCTTTTTACAGCCATATGAATTAAATTAACAAATACGAATTGGCGAGCCACTATATTTTTAAAATTTCTGATTTTCAATATGTGTAATATGGAAATTATAGAGTCTGAAGACTAGTGTCTTATAGAGCATACACATTTTATGCTGACATACGCTATTTCTTTATCAAAACACCCTAACGTCCTAAAGAATATATTCAATTGTGATCCCAATGATTTCTCCATAGCCACCAAGACATTGATATGGAGGAAAGATTTTGAGAGCCATCCCTGTTTTATTTCACTTTTTAGTAGAGGACACTTCTACGCATAATCAGATTGGTCTAACAACAAAGGAACTCTGAAATGTACTTGGAGGTTGCTCATGTAGGACTTGCTCCAATAGCAGTTCTTTTTGGCCCTATGTATTTGTGTGTTTGTATGTTTTACATGGGACATATATTTTTAATTTATTTCTTTGCAGGCACTGTCTATGGGTTTCTAAGGTAATCGATGTCCTGAGCACTGTTCTTGGCTCCAGGCTCCAGTGGGGAACAGGGAAGCAGATGCTGACCTTGTGCAGTGTGAGGTTGTAAATCAAGCCCATTTCCCAGAAAGAGTGCGCCTGGACCCGCCCACCATTCGCTGTGTTCCCCTTGCTTGTCATCATCACCTTCCTCCTGCCAGCTTAGATTTCTCCTTTACTTTCTAAAAAACTACTTATGCTTAGAAAAAAAATTCCACTCAATTTAGACCTTTTGCAAATTCTATTATTTTCCTAAGACAGAATATCACATATAAAATTATGCAGTGTCTACAGGGCTGGTAAGAATTGGATTAGACATAAATGGGATTAATCTCCCCTTCCCTTCCCTTGCACCAAGGGAAAATTTCGCCACATCCTGTGCTTATGAGATTGAATTAGATGCTGAAAAGGAGCATGAGTTTAAACCAACTGCAAAGCATTTTTCTAGAAGTTTCTAGCATTAAGAAGGAAATACGAGGTCTTGGTCAGCGGTTGCCTCCCAATCTTCTCTTTTCTTCCTTCTCGTCCTCTCCCTCTGCCCCTTGTTCTTTCCCAAGTTTGGATTCAAGAAGCTGTCAGCCTCACATAGTAGTAGGGTGTGATTAAAGCTAGGTTTATCCTAAGGGATTCTGTAACCATCAAGGAAGAGTTTGTTAATCCAAATAAATAGCGACCTTTCAAGAAAGACATCGTTTTAAATAGATTTTCTGGGGCCCGCACTGTGACATCGAGGGTGAACTTGCTGCCTGCAATGCTGGCATCCCAGATGGGCACTGGTTGGTGTCCCAGCTATTCTATTTCCAATCAGGCTCCCTCTTAACGGCCTGAGAAGGCAGCAGATGTCCCAAGTGTTTGGGCCCCTGCCATCTATGTGGGAGACTTGGATGAAGCTCCTGGTTCCTGGCTTCAGCCTGGTATAGCCAAGGCCATTGTAGCCCTCTGGGAAGTGAATTAGCAGAGGAAGATCTCTCTGTCTCTGTTTCTCTCTCTCTCTCTCTCTTCCTCTCTCTGTAACTCTTTTCAAATAAATGAATAAATGCATCTTTTAAAAAAGAAAAAAGGAGGAGTGCATATGGCATAGCTGGTACAGCTGCCACCTGCCATGCCAGCATTGCATATGGGACCAGTTTGAGTCCCAGCTGCCCTACTTCAGATCCAGCTCCCTGCTAAAGATCTGGGAAAGCAGTGGAAGATGGCCTAAGTGTCTGGGCCCCACATTCATGTGGGAGACCTAGAAGAAGCTCCTGGCTTCCATCTGGCCCACCCCAGCCACATTCCAGCCTCCGCCATCAATCAGGAACATTCTTCCATGGTAGGCTAGAACAATTCAGGCAACACTCCCATTTAACACAAATGGAGTCTACAAAACTTAGTGGAACAAGAAGGCTGTCACTGCAGTGTGGGTTGACATCCAGAATGCCCCAGACATGGGTGATACCGGCATTTTCCTGTACTGCCCATGTGCTATGCTCATCTAATGCTGTACCCACGAACCAAGTCCACTACTTAGCTACAGCTACCACTGCTGCTGTTACGACTGTCCCTCAACACTTGAATCCCTTTTTAGGTTAGTTCAAAATGCTTAAATGCTTTTATCTATATCAACTTATTTTTAGTTGCCATGAAGCTCATCTAAACTAGGATTATTTAAACAAAATTGAACTAACTCACATGGCATGAAGCTAGAGATAGCAGGGCTTGGTCCTAAGGTACAAGTGTGCCTTCAGTTTTCCTGGAAAAGTCCATTGGTGGAATCCTAGGTCCACCACTCATCTTGGTATGCATTCTAGTAAGGATATCAAAACAGACAAAGCTTTTGAACAACTGACATGTTTTATATAATCCCTGTAAGCAGCTATGCAGACTTGTGTTGATGGAAAGAATTCTAAGCCCGAGGCCAGACTGGAGCCAAAGCTGTTGAAACATGGCAGTTTCATACCCAGCTATGCTACCCTTTGAACACTCTTGATCTCCCAGGAGCCACAATTCTCAAGAACTGTGGTTTGGGCTCACTTACTGTCAGCCAAAATGAATGGTCTTGTGACACACCTCAGCACGGGGTATTTGTTGCATCTGGCCCTTTCACACATTGTTTGGGTCTCTTGGTGTCAGTCTCTCCACTCCCCTGCCTCCCCTTACCTTTATGACGGATGCATCTCTCTGCCTTTGCTGTGTTCTCTGCACCCTGGTCCTCCTCCACAGAGGCCTCCATCCTCTCCTCTCCCCTGCAGGCGGTCATTCCTTTTGAAGAACCAGTTTCATGTCTTTGTCCTCCTGTGATTATGACAATTTTACTTGGATTTCTATTCCTGGGCTTCTGCTGACATTTTCCTCCAATATTTCTAGTTCATATAACATCAGTACATAGAGACTGAACCTATGGTGTAATTGCAGGAATTGCAGAAGAAATACGAAAGTCACAAGCCAGCTTCTAAAAGTTTACATTTCCAGGGAGTGATATAAAGACAAAGCTCATTATATACTTTAATAAGCAAACTTCTTCCCAAAAACAACGTGCATGAAAACAATCCTGCCATCTCCTGACATCTCCACTACCCAAGGAGTCCACTAACCTCTGGAGAATTGTCTGTTGGTTGGTCGCTGCTAAAATATGGTGTTCTGCTGATGGTTCTTATGATGGACACTTAGATTCGACTCTTCCACGTCTGCTAAAACTGCTTCCTACTCATCAAGATATTCCTATTTCTCATTGACCCACAGCGACTGCACCTATTTATAGGGTACAGTGTTACATATCAATACAGCCCACATTATTCAGAGCAGGAGGAATGGCATAAATATCACATCGGAGAGGTCGCATTTCTCTGTGTTGAGAGTACTGTCTGTTTGGAAATGTAGTGGGTTGTTGTGAACCACAGTGGTCCACTGTGATGGAGAACATGAGGACCTCCCACTGTGATGGAGAACATGAGGACCTATTTCCCCTGCCGTGCTGCGCCCCTGAAGGCATTAGCCATCCTCTGTGCATCTCCCCTCCCTCATGCTCTTCTCATCCTGTGGTAAACACCATTTTATCCGCCATTCCTCTGGCATTAATTTTTTAGCTTTCACGTGTAAATGAGAATGTGTATTTGTCTTTCTGTATCTGACTTATTTCACATAACATATTTCTGTCCAGTTTCATCCATGTCACTGCAAATGGCAGTATTTCATTTTTTTGATGGTTGAATAATATCCCATTGTATATACATACACCACAGATTATTTATCCATTCATCCATCAGTGGATACCTAAGTTGGTTGTACATCTTGGCTATTGCAAATAGTGTGACAGTAAACATGAGAGAGAGCACATGTTTCTTTACATACTCATTCCACTTCCTGGGCTGTACGCTCGGCAGTGGGATTGCTGAATCAGATGTCAGTTCTATTTCTAGTCTGTAGAGGAGCCTCCGCAGTGTCCTCCAAAATCATGTATTAATTTGCATTCCCATCAACCTTGTAGGAGGGGTCCTCTTTCTCCATATCCTCTTTTATTTTTTTTTAAAATTTGACAGGTAGAGTTACAGACAGTGAGAGAGAGAGAGACAGAAAGAAAGGTCTTCCTTCTGTTGGTTCACTCCCCAAATGGCCGCCATGGCTGGCGCACTGTGCTGATCCGAAGCCAGGAGCCAGGTGCTTCCTCCTGGTATCCCATGGGGTGCAGGGCCCAAGCACTTGGGCCATCCTCCACTGTACTCCTGGGCCACAGCAGAGAGCTGGACTAGAAGAGGAGCAACTGGGACAAGAACCCTGGCACCCATAAGGGAAGCCGGCACCACAGGCAGAGGATTAACCTAGTGAGCCACGGGGCCAGCCCCTCCATATCCTCTTTAACATTTGTTATTTTTTGTCTTTTTTTTTTTTAAATATAATAGTCATTCTAACTGAGGTGAGATGCTATTTCTTTGTGGTTTTGATTTGCATTTTTCTGATGACTAGTGATGATTAAGATGATTGGTATTTATTTATTTGAGAGACAGAGAGTGTGAGGCAAACAGGAGGGGGAGAGAGAATGAGTGAGAGAGAGAGGGAGCAAGCCCCCTTCCACTGGTCCATTCCTCAATGCCTGCAATGGCTGGTCCCAGGAGCCAGGAACCCAATCTAGTTTCCCTCCTGTAGGTGGCAGGATCCCAACCTCTTAAGTCATTCCCACTGCCTCCCAGGGTCAGAGTTAACAGGAAGCTGGAATCGGGGAATCAGGAGCAAGGGGTGTTTCTGAACCCAGTCACCCTGAGATGGGAAGTGGACATCCTCACAGGTGGCTTAACCAATAGGCCAAACTCCCACCCCAAGTATTTTTTCATATACCTGTTGACTATTTATGTATCTGCTGAAAAAGATCAATTCAGGTCATTTGCCCATTTTTAAATTGGATTCTTATTTTTTTATTTTTTAATTTTTTTTTTACTTTTGAGTTGTTTGAGTTTCTCGTGTGTTCTGGAAGTAATCCCTCGTCAGATGAAGAATTCTCAGATAGCTTCTCCCATTCTGTGGGTTTCTCCTCGCGCTGTTGATAGTTTCCTTTTTAGTTTGATACAATCCCTTCTGTCACTCATTGCTTTGTTGCCCGTGCTTTCTGAGTCATATCCAAATATACATATGAGACAAACGTGCTGAGGCATTTTTCCTGTGGTTTCCCATAGTTTCCCAAAGTTTCAGGTCTTGTATATATTTGAGCTTGTGATCCATTTTGAACTGAGTTTTGTATGTGGTAAGAAATAAGAGTCTGGGTTCATTCTTCACACATATGCGTATCCAGTTTTGCCAGCTCTATTTATTGAAGAGACTTTCCTTTCTCTATTGTAAATGGTCTTGCTGCCATTGTCACAAATCAGTTGGCTGTAACTATGTGGATTTATTTCTGGAGTTTCTATTCTGTTCTGTTGTGCTATTGTTTCTATGCCAGGACCATGATGGTTTGTGGTGCATTTTCAAATCAGGTATTGGAAGTCGCCCTGTGTGTTCCTTTTTTGCTTAGGATTGCTTTGGCTATTTGGTTTGTGTGTTTGGGATACACAAGACACAGGTGAGCTGCTTGGTTGCTTCCTGGGATCGTGAGAGAGCAGATGAGCCTGCCTGTCTGGTTCCAAGGGCAGGGTGTGCTGTGCTGCTGGGAGCAGACGCCAGCTGCTTCCCAGGACCCCAGATGTGCAGCACAACACGGGCAATGCAGTGATGTGGTCACCTGGTGGTTGTCCCCAAAGTGTGCTGGGGGCCTGTGAAGGCTGTGGGTTTCTATAGCAATAAATGGTTGAGGTGTCCAGGTTGGGTGTGCGGACAGCTGGGGCCTGTTTGTGCATCTCTTCCTCCCAAGAAAAGTCGCTCTTGGATCAGGGCTCATCTCAAGGGTCAGGACAACAGGCGCTGTGTGCCTCGTTCCCTTCTTTATGGGGCTGCTGTGTATCTCTGTGCTGTGAGACATCTGCCACATCCCTACGGTACACTGGCACTCTGCGTCCGAGCTCCAGGGGAACAGCTCTTGCTTCTTGTTTGCTTGCGTCTTTCCTTTGAGAGGAAGCCCGGCAGATTCCTCCGGTCAGCGGTCTTGCTCAACACATCTCCACTTTGGATTTTCTACCCGACTTCTCAGAGGATCTCCCAATCTTCCCATCCTCATCTTCCAAATCAGCTTGTTCACCGCTGCCAAGCAGATTTCACGGAAGACTTCTTAAAAGCCAAGTCCCTCTCTTACCAAAATTCTATCTGGTTTTGTCGTTTTACACTCACACCAAAATGTACTAGCTGAGTATTACCTTACTTTTCTGCTTTGCTTGTATCCACGTCATGTTTTCTTCAAGACATGGACCAAGATTTAATTTAAGGGTGTTTTATCAGGGAGACTGCAAACCAAAGTGGTCCTTTTCTGATTATGATGACAAGTTATTTATAAATACTCATCTCTGTGCTTGAGTTGTTTCTCACGAAGCTGTCTTACATCCCAGCCTCCGTTGTTGGTGCCTTGAAGCCATATTATGCCTTTTTTTTTCTTAAAATTTATTTGAAAGTCAGAGGTACACAGGGAGAGGAAAGGCAGAGAGACAGAGAGAGAGAGAGAGAGAGAGAGAGAGACAGAGCGAGAGGTCTTCCATCCAATGATTCACTCCCCAATTGGCTGCAATGGCCGGAACTGCGCTGATCTGAAGCCAGGAGCCAGGTGCTTCCTCCTGGTCTCCCATTCAGGTGCAGGGGCCCAATGTTTGGGCCATCCTCCACTGCCTTCCCAGGCCATAGAAGAGAGCTGGATCGGAAGTAGAGCAGCCAGGTCCCGAACCAGTGCCCATATGGGATGCCGGCACTGCAGGTCAGGGCGTTAACCCGCTGTGCCAAGGCACCACCAGCCCCATCCATCCATAGGCCTTTTTATCCCTCTTCATTGCGTCAATTTTATTTTAAAACTGATAATCAATATTTTAAAAGTTTAGTATCCACATCATTTCTTCATCCCACTGATTTACACAAACTGTTTTTGAATAAAACAACCAACAATAGTTATATAACTTGGCAATTTATCTCAAATTCTCGCTCACTTTACCGAGTTATCTTACTTCACTCTGCTGTGGATACACTGAACGCCAATCCTATGAGCAGCTTAGATTTATGTTGGCAGGGACATGCTTCAGCTTTGACTGGAAAGCAGATTAATCTGTGAAACTCATCAATCCCATTCACATGCTGCTACCACAGAAAACATGGCTGCTGGAACTGGCATGTCCCGTCAGCCGACTTGTGTACAAGCACTGATGCACTACAGTTTGCCCAGAGGTTCACGCACACTTTGTGGCCTGGGTTGACACGCCCTCCTCTTTGTACTGTTACAATCACTGGCACATGCGTCCCACAGAAGAATGCCAGCTGTGTGGGTCAAAGGACTTGTGCGAGAAACAGAACAGAAGGTCAAAGAGAAGTTCACTTCTTCTCACAGTTTTAGTATAAAAAGCATTAAAATTAATGAATGGTTACTCATCTTTCACTTATAACATCTGTCTTTTATTTTCTTTCCTTTTTTTGTTTGCCAAAACAATCGGTCAAGATGGTAGTCATAATTTTACTTTCAGCTAAGTCATTGCTAACAGCAAACAATTGTTATTGTACTGATGTGCGCTATCATAAATAGCACTGTTAACAAATCAATGCATGGTCGTGGTTTTACACTAAAAAGTTGAATGATCAAATAATTATATCTAAGTATAGAGCTTTTCTTATCACATATTTTATAGTTTATGTGATAAATGTAAGTGGTGAACATACTTGCTTTAGAAAAGGAAGCCCTTAGACTTGAACCCAAAGCGCGTGGGCTGTAGCCATTTGGCTTCCTTTCCAGATTAAGGCAATTTACAACCAGGCGTCAAGGAGACCATCTTGTAAGTATGTGGTAAATCACAGACTCTGAATTCGTCCTGGGAGGTCACCGTGTCCCTGGCACAAAGACAGCTACATGGCACAGTTGATTCAGGGTCTTCCACATTGTAAGGCAAAACATGAGAAAATCGGAATGAAATTTTGGAAGATCAGAGACAATCCTGGTAACTTGGTGTCTTGGCTAAGTGACTCTTTTTTTTTATTTTTTGACAGGCAGAGTGAACAGTGAGAGAGAGAGACAGAGAGAAAGGTCTTCCTTTGCCGTTGGTTCACCCTCCAATGGCCGCCACGGCTGGCGCACCGCACTGATCCGAAGACAGGAGCCAGGATCCAGGTGCTTTTCCTGGTCTCCCATGGGGTGCAGGGCCAAGCACCTGGGCCATCCTCCACTGCACTCCCGGGCCACAGCAGAGAGCTGGCCTGGAAGAGGGGCAACTGGGACAGAATCCAGCGCCCTGACTGGGACTAGAACCCGGGGTGCCGGCGCCGCAAGGCGGAGGATTAGCCTGGTGAGCCGCAGCGCTGGCCCACTGACTCTTGAAATCAGCAGCAAATCCACACCCTCTGATCAGGGGGTGCATTGATAGAAGCCTGCAGGGAGAACTGGAACACACGGGGCTCTGAACTCAGGCCGTCTGCTGCTCATCTCAGCTTGGTCACTTCCTTCTTCGTGTGGCATGGGCAATCTACTAAATCTCTTAGTGCATCCGTTCCCTCATCTGTAAGGTGGGGAAACAGCCATACCTCCCATGTGGTGGTGCTGTGAGCATTAAGTAAGGGAATTCATATCAGCACCCAAACATCTCCTGGAACACCGTGGCCATCCAAGTGTTCATTACGTTGAGTTGTAGAACCTTGAGTAGAACATCACAGATACTCCAGCTAACAGTGTGGTTGTTCAGTGTGGGCCTCCGTGAGCCAATGCATCTCAGGGAGACATCGTCAGTGGATTTGCAAATAGACACTTCCTATCTCATAACCAGCTCCCCTAAGCCTAGCACGGGGCAGGGGACGTAGTTAACATGGATTGCGAGTTTCTGTTGCAGCCCATTTCTCGGCTGTTGGCTTGGTTCTGGCCCATCCAGCGGAACTGTAGACACACTGCAGCTCCTGCTCGGCAGGGCCAGGAGTTTTCGTAACTGAAATCAGACGATGTGTGAGACATTGGCAAAGATTTCTGGATGGCTGTTATGTTTTCCTAAAGTTAAATAAATATTTAACATTTGTTTCAATGCCCCTTTGGAAATATGAAGATACGGAGTCAATTTTTAAGATGTCAGCCTATTTATCAGATCCTTTCGGAAGCACACAGTGCCACTGCTTAGCTAGCACTTCTCCCTCTTACAGCTACAGCTGAGCCTCAGGTGCTCTGAGCCAAGCCCCAGCAGCAAGCCCGCCTCCCAGACAATATGTGCCCTAGGTGAGACCGCTCACAGGCCTACTGCCAGGTCTTGTTTCAGCCACACCTACTTACACTTTTGTGTGTCGACATGTGCTTTCTGCTCAAAGCCCTGTGCAGCAGGCCTTCAATTCGCTGCTTGTAGAAACAGTTTTACGTGCTTCATTTACTAATGGGCATCAGGTTGCAGGGTCTGGTCTGTAACTTATTTGAAGTTCTCTCTGTGACAGTGCCACTGTCTGTTGACAGGTAATGCTTCGCAAGACGTGGAACCAACGTGTCTGTCCCTGGAATCAGTAGCACCAGTGTTCTGCAGCTTGGACGTCCTTGGAAGGTTGACAACACGGAGCTGCTGGGGTCCCTGCTTATTTGCACGAGGTTGGCAGGGAGATGAAAGGACAAACTGGAAATCCCTGAAAGCTTTGATGAGTTGTAGCTGGAAGACTTGGCAAAACCTTACATTTTTAGGAATGAGATTCTGATTCTGTGTATGAAGCAGTGGGCTCTGAACTGATTTTGATTGTGTGTGTGTAAATCAGTAGGCCTGCAGTTGCTTCTATATCTTCCTAGCAAGGGGGCTCTGCTACCTCACGTGGATTTTCGGTTTTGAAAGACTGAGTATTCTCAACAGCTCCCATGAGATCCACGGCATCGTCTCATCTTCCCTTTGGCTGTGACCTTGAAGGAAGCTACCTTACAATGAAGGTGAAATACATCGAAGACAACAAGTTGAAATCCAGCCATACTTCCACACTGCTTGTGACTTTTTTTTGGACAGGTAGAGTTATAGACAGTGAGAGAGAGAGACAGAGGGAGAGGTCTTCCCTCCGTTGGTTCACTCCCCAAATGGCCACTATGGCCGGCGCTGCACCGATCCGAAGCCAGGAGCTGGGTGCTTCTTCCCGGTCTCCCATGTGGGTGCAGGGCCCAAGCACTTGGGCCATCCTCCACTGTATTCCCGGGCCACAGCAGAGAGCTGGAATGGAAGAGGAGCAACTGGAACAGAACCAGTGCCCCAATCGGGACTAGAACCTGGGGTGCCAGCGCCGCAGGTGGAGGATTAGCCTAGTGAGCCACAGTGCTGGCCTGCTTGTGACTTAAGGAAGTAATCATAAATGATCACAGTGGCTCAAGGAATAATGAGAACACACACATTTATTAGGGTACAGGATTGGATGGGGAGAAGGGGTATGATGTAACTCAGAAAATAAGCAAATTGGACAGTTCTGAAAAACTGTTGATGGATAAAATAACTTTTGTATGAAAAATGAAAAAATGCCACCCAGTGTAAAACAGAAAACAACCAAAGACAAACAGCTGACTTTGAAACAGTCCCCGGGTGGTTTAAGTGTAATTTTGCCTGGCACAAGGACCGGGGGCGATAGTTCCCACCGTCCCCGTGAGCCTTCCTTCAAGCGTGCACCGTGTGTCCTGGATGGCGGGCCTGCCTCTGCTCCCTCCCTGCACGCGCTCACTCACTTTCTTTCCCTGGGTGTGGCCCAGGCGTGGGGGCGACGCCGCCCCTCGGAGGCAGGCAGGCTGCTGCGTTGCCTGCAGCCCACAGCTGGAGGTGTCTGGGGAGACACTGCAGTGGGCCAAGCCAGCGTGCAGGAATGGCGACGCCAGTTGGATGCTGTGCCTTCTAGCCGGGCAGCGTTTTGTTTCCGTAATAGTCCCACTCGAGATCCTGGCTGTCTGTTGTAAGACTCAGTTTAAGATGGTTTGGTTGCGCTCATGCGGTTCTTTCCCGACGCTCGTTTCTCGGATAAACTTTGAAAAGCTGATTAAGAAACCACTCATTCATTTTTCCTGAGGGCTACGTTCACTTCTAATGAAATGATGCAAGCAGTACCACTCAAGCAGAATTGAGGTGAGTTTACACTTCGCACAAAAAGGCTGTCAGAGGGAGCTTCCTCGCCGGCATCCCATATGGGCGCCGGTTCAAGTCCCAGCTGCTCCTCTTCCAGTCCAGCTCTCTGCTGTGGCCTTGGAAAGCAGTAGAAGATGGCCCGAGTGGAAAATGCCCAGCAGGATGACTGATAATGATAATGAACTATATATTTTCCTCCAAAAGAATAAAATAAAGGATTTTAAATGCTTTCACCGCTCAAAAGAAATGAGGCATTTTTGAGGAGGTAAATATATTTAACGTGATTTGAACATTACAAAGTGTATAAATGTATAACATCAATATGGGCAATTCTTTTTTATTATTATTATTTGACAGGCACAGTTAGAGAGAGAGACACACACAGAGAGAAAGGTCTTCCTTCCATTGGTTCACCCCCCAAATGGTGCGGGGCCAATCTGAAGCCAGAAGCCAGAGGCTTCTTCCGGGTCTCCCACTCCGGTGCAGGACACTCAAAGAATAGGTAGTGGTCCAAATGAAAAAGGACCTTATATCATAAAGTTGTATAAAATATAGTGACATTACAACACAGATACAACAGAAATTATCTGCAAATAAAATTAAACGCACATTTTCTCTCCACTTGGAAATCATATGTCCTGTAGGGAAGACTGGAATTCAGTTCATCAGAGACGGTTAACCTGGTGCCATTTACCCCTGATCCATTTACAGGTCACCCTCTTTGCAGGGAGGGAAGTGGGTGACAGTGGCCGGTTACTACGCTCTGCCCCCCTCCACACGGCACAAAAGACTCCCAGCAGTAGCCAAGCAGAACTTGACTCAAACAAGCGAACACGCCCTTAGACCAACAAGGAAACTTAAAGGCTGGGCTGGACGCTTGTGGGGATCAAGGATAAACCCTGCAAGTGAGAATTCCTGCACAGCACCTGGCGTTTCAGACAGATGCCTGCCACAGCTGGGCTTAGGGCTCAGAAGCAGACGGGGAGGGAGAACCAGGAACACATTTTCGCAGGGGCTGAAGTCGTAGGAGGCGGAGCTAGCGAAGACTCTATTTTGTTTAGCAAGCACTGTGATGGCTTCCATCTAAGGACCTGGAGCCCACTCCCACAGCTCCCTCCACTCCTACAGCCACCTCCAAGCCCCTTGCAGTACCCGGACCGGCCAGCGTGTCCCCAGGGCTCGCAGCCACAGCAAGATGCTGGCTCTAGTCTCAGAGATGTGCTCCAAGTAAAACAGCAAGGCATCTAATTGATAGCCATGGTCCTGTGTACAAAGGAGTCGGAGAAGTAAGATCCAAGTTTCCAACCTCTACGTGTGGAGCAGTCAGGGCTGGGTAAGGCTTGCCCACTGAACCGATTCACTGCCGGCGCCTGACCATGCTGGGAGACGCAGCTGAGGAGTAGGGAGGGGACACCCCCTCGGCCGACCCGCGCAGGAGGGACTGCGGGAGGAAAAGCCTGCATTTACCCTCCACGCACAGTCTACCTTAACTCGAGAAGTGGAGCAACACAAAACCCATTTTTATCTCATTTAGAAAAACTGCCAAGAATTCTTTGTTTTTCTTCCCTGAAGTCTTCCTTATCCTGCAGTGTAGCTCTCTATTCGTGCTTGCTTTGGGCAAGGAAGGACTCTTAGCTCAGGTGTGAAGAAACCCCGCCTTCCGTGGCTTCCCTCTATGGGGAACACACACGCAGAGCCAGACACGGACTCACGGAGCCAACTGTGTGTGCGAATCTGGGGGCTTAATTAGTAGAGGTGACTTTTTAAAACAAAGTATTTCCTCAAATCACACAGTTCTTAATCACATTTGTCCCTGTGGGCTGCAATTCTAAGAATTTTAATCATAATCTCCTTTTCAAAGTAAGAATCTTGCTCCGGCCCCTTTTCATTAAGCAAACGACTTATTGGGAATGCTTGGCAAGCAGGAGCAGGTCCCGGGCTCTGCCGCGCAAATAATAACAACAACAAGAAAGCCCCTGAAACGCACGGCTAATGCTTTTCAACACTTGTAAATCCAGGTCCCAAGTTATGTCTGGGGGAGTGTGTGTGTCCAAGAGCAGAAGCCTGAACTGGCGACGCTTCTGAAATAAGAAATGGCAGCTCGGAAAGAAAGTAGGAGCCAGCGGAAGATTCCCCTCTTTCATTTCTGTTTCCCTTCTTTCCGTAGGTCAGTTTTTTAAAAATAGTCTCTGCGGCGATGGAAAGAATTAGACAGAGAGAGAGTGTCTGAGTGCCCCCAGTTCTATATGGGGCCCGTCCAGGTGCCCTCAGGTGCACGGCTGCAGTCGTGTCTCCGCCTCTAGACTTCCAGCATCTCCACGCTCAGTTCTCTGCACTGAATGGCTTTACGTCAAATGCGAACAGCCAGTGCAGACTGCCTAAGAGGTGTCACGTCTGCAGACACAGCGGACTGTCACACGCCGCGTGCTTGCCGCCACGGCGCATGTCTCAGGGGTCAGGAGCGGCGTGCCTGAGGCTGTCCAGGTTCTCCCCGCCTCCTGCTCACACAACCACAGCCTCTCTAGCTCCTTAGCTCCTTGCACCCCGGCTGCCGCGGCGCCCACATGGGCTGCCAGCGCCATAGGCGGGGGCTTTACCTGCTATGCCACAGCACCGGCCCTCTATTTTTAAAAATTATTTGTTTGAGGTGGGGGGAGCCTTAAAACACTCTAAAAAATCTTGAGTTCTTACCTTCGTAGGCTAGTATATATAGAGTGCATGGACCTAGAGTATTGAGAATTAGGCTAGCAACTCATTATTTGCACACAGATAACTGATTTCCAATAAGCTGTGACTTTCCTGATTTATTTTGAATGTCCCTTTGGTGGTTTGGATAACAGTAGGATATTGTGAAAGCATAAATGTATAAAACTAGAAACTTACAATTTAAATGTTTTTTTAAAAATTTTTATTTAAGGATGATTGTTTATAGCCCTTGTCTCTTCCACTGAGGAATGATCTTTTTTTAGCTTTTTTTTTTTTAAGATTTATTTATTTATTCAAGAGGTAGAGTTACAGACAGAGAAAGGAAGAGGCACAGAGAGAGCTCTTCCATCCACTGGTTGACACCCTAAATGGCTTCAGAGGCTGGAGCTGGGCGGATCTGAAGCCAAGCGCTAGGAGATTTTCTGGGTCTCCCACGTGGGTGCAGGGGACCAATAGCTTGGGCCATCTTCCACTGCTTTCCCAGGCCATAAGCAGGAAGCTGAATTGGAAGAGGAGCAGCCAGGACATGAACCTATATGGGATGCCAGTGCCCCAGGTGGAAGCTTAATCTACTATGCCCCAGTGCCAGCCCCTAAATGTTAGCTTTTGATCCATGTCCCACCCCCCCCCCCCCACACACACAAAAAATCAGTTAATGCTAGTACCAGCTACTTCAATGACACTAACCACGGCCACTGTGATTTTGTCCTGCTTGTCTACCACGGACTAACTACCCTCAAACAAGGTGCCAGAAATGGTTGTGGTTAGCCAGCGCCATGGCTCACTAGGCGCAGGCACCCCGGGTTCTAGTCCTGGTTGGGGCGCCAGATTCTGTCCCGGTTGCTCCTCTTCCAGTCCAGTTCTCTGCTGTGGCCCAGGAGGGCAGTGGAGGATGGCCCAAGTGCTTGGGCCCTGCACCCACATGGGAGACCAAGAGGAAGCACCTGGCTCCTGGCTTCGGATCGGCACAGTTCACCGGCTGTAGCGGCCATTTTGGGGGTGAACCAACGGAGGGAAGACCTTTCTCTCTGTCTCTCTCTCTGTGTCTAACCTATCAAAAAAAAAAAAAAAAAAGAAAAAAAGAAAGAAATGGTTGTGGTCTTATGATACCTTGAGACGCTGTGAGTCCAGGAGCTCAGCCCAGCCCGCCGGGGGTCCTGGGTCACGTGGTGGAGGGCAGCCAGCAGCTGGGCAGGTCCTAGGGCTCACGGAGCTTCCTGCTCAGGTCTGTGGCCTTTAGAGAGGCAACCCGACTTTGCTGTGTGTCTTCCCGTGTCTGCAGGGCCTCACAGCGGGGTCTCTCCTGCGGGGCAGTGGACGCTGGGGTCTTTTTCAGCAAAGTGACTCCGAACTCCAAAACCACCAGGGGCAAGGGCTCGTCCTCTTGAGTCCAGGCCCAGAACTGTCCAGTGTCACGTCTGCGACACTCTGCTGTCGGTCTCAGCCAGCCCAGAGACAGGCGGGGGTTGACGGGGAAGGAGCTGAGTCGGTGGCCCTCTCGGATCTCCCACAGCCTAAGCCCCAGGGACCACACATGCAAATGTCAGAGTGTAAGCCCACTTGGAGCTCAGAGAGCCTGCAGCCCGATTTGATGCTAACAATAATAAATGACCAGAATAAACTAATCCGGCACTAAGGCGGTGCTCAAAGAAAAGGTTCGGCATTCGTAAGTGTCGCGAACACATGCAGCGTGAAATTTTAATGCTTTGTTTTTAGAACGGACAAATGTATTCAATCTTCGGATCTGCGGGGCCTTCAGTATTTATCCTACTATTCCTTTCCGCTTTTAGAGATAATTCACAAGAATTCTGCGTATGATCAACCATTTCCATAAAAGAAGAAAGTATCAGTATCCAACGCGTCCAAAGCTGCGACGGGTTCTGGCGCCAAAGCAAGGATTAAGACCCCAAAGCACAGCCGTGTCAAAGTGAACCCGTCTCAGGAGTAGGGGGAATCTAGGAGGATCCGCAACACCGCAGACGCCTAACTCCCGCAGTAATAGAATAAGGGCTCTTCATCCCAGCTGAGTCATGTTTCCCCGTCTGCCTCACCCTGTGTCGTGTGGAGGAAACGCAGAGGAGTCCACGCTGGATTTAAAGCAAGAGGGGAGACGTCAGTGCACGCAAGAAATAGACTTTTCACGGGGCGCCGGATTCTGTCCTGGTTGCCCCTCTTCCAGGCCAGCTCTCTGCTGTGGCCAGGGGTGCAGTGGAGGATGGCCCAGGTGCTTGGGCCCTGCACCCCATGGGAGACCAGGAAAAGCACCTGGCTCCTGGCTCCTGCAATGGGATCAGCGCGGTGCGCCGGCCGCAGCGCGCCGGCCGCGGCTGCCATTGGAGGGTGAACCAACGGCAAAAGGAAGACCTTTCTCTCTGTCTCTCTCTCTCACTGTCCACTCTGCCTGTCAAAAAAAAAAAAAAAAAAGAAAGAAAGAAATAGACTTTTCAGTGGGCAATCACGTATGCAACAGGACACATGTGCATACACACACACACACACACACATTTTCATCCTGCTATGTTTTGTTAGAATCCTAGTATTTCTGTTGAAAAAAGGTTAATTTATCATTTCCACTCTCTAGAAACATGTCTATCTGACCTACCAGGGGGAACACTAGGACAATACAGGCTGTGTTTTCTGGGAGACACAGCAGGAAGAATGCTGAAAGCCATGAGGGTCCTCGACATTAGTGGAGACAGCAGGTCGATCTGATTATTTGGCTGCACTGATGAAAAACGTGGAACTCAAAGGGCCAGTCTGACCAAACTCCCTATGCAAATGGTAAAACGAGTGGGAGGAAATATATTAAAATAAGGCGGTAGAAGCCAGAACTTGCTGCATCAGAAATAATTAAATCATAGTTTCCAATGAATTTTAATTTTAGTCCTCAAACTGTACTTCTTAATGGCATGAATATTAGATATCATTCAAACTAATTACCATCCTTCATTTGCAAAGGAAAGCACTTAAGAATTCCATAAAAATTACTTATATTTATAGTACTTTCTATGTAAAGTATTTACGTAATAAAATCTCCTTATATTTGCTTCAAATAATTTGCCTTTATATATATTACTTATGTAACACCTCTATTCCATAATTATGTGTAATCATACCTTTGCATTAATTACATTTCTAAAGTCTATTATTTATTTCATTATGGGCTCACTTACAATTTGGCTTTATTAAGAGAAAGCATTAAGGTGTGAGGTTTTTATGAGCAGTTATTTTTTAAGATGCAAGCAGTTACATAGTAATCTTTTGTGGATTCATTTTCTTCTTTAAAAAGCATTTATTTATTTGAAAGGCAGAGTGTCAGAGAGAGAGAGAGAGAGAGAGAGAGAGATCTCCCAACCACTGTTCACGCCCCAGGCTGAAGCTAGGAGCCGGAACTCCATCCAGGTCTCCTGCTTAGGTGGCAGGCGCCCAAGCACTTGGGCCATCTTCTGCTTTCCTAGGCCATTAGCACAGAGCTGGAACACAAGTGGTCAACTGGGACTCGAACTGGCGCCCATATGGGATTCCCAAGGGGTGGATTAACCTGCTGTGCCACGGCTCCAGACCCATAAGGATTCACTTTCTATTGGTCATTTTGGTATTTTTCATTTCATGCAGAAAACACACACTTCTAAATACCTGGAGCGTATCCAAACGGCCCAGAAGTCAGCTTTGATGCTTGAATCGGAATAGCATGGAGCACGGGCCTGGGGAGCCGCGAATCTTTCTCTGAAACGTAGCATCCTCTTGGTCTGGGCAGCACATTTGTGTGTGTAGGAGTTACTTTCTCTTGATTCCTACCATGTTAATCCATTATCATCTGTGTTTTTTTAAGATTTATTTATTTATTTGAAATGTAGAGGCAGAGAGAGACAGAGAGAGACAGAGAGAGAGAGAGAGAGAGAGGTCTTCCATCCGCTAGTTCACTCCCCAAATGGCAGCAATGGTTGGAGCTGGGCCAATCTAAAGCCGGGAGCTAGGAGCCTCTTCCGGGTCTCCCACATGGGTACAGGGGTCCAAGGACTTGGGCCATCTTCCACTGCTTTCCTAGGCCATAGCAGAGAGCTGGATTGGAAGTGGAGCAGCTGGGACTTGAACCGGTGCCCATATGGGATGCCGGCACTACAGGCAGAGGGTTTACGTGGTATGCCACAGCACCAGCCCCTCTTCATCTATTTAATAAGTATCCTCCCTAGACCTGCCTACACTACTTTTGCAGGTATTTCTTGACCCTCTCAAATGCTAAGAATAACGTGGTGACATTAGTTAATAAAAAATTGAGTAAAATTCAACTGCAAAAAATGTCTTCAAAGTCGATTGCATGTTAGACTCTTGATAAGCAGAAGTGTCTAAAAAGGCAGGCAAAATTATGTTGCACGCCTAGGATATAAGTTGAACGTCTCATGTAGATGCGTATAAACCAGCAGGACACACAGAGGGTCTGTCACGGGAACCCGCTATGGAGCAATGTCACCTTTAAGAAAGATGGGAGTAGGCTGTCGGCGTGGCTCACTAGGCTAATCTTCCACCTGTGGCGCCGGCACACCGGGTTCTAGTCCCGGTCAGGGCGCCAGATTCTGTCCCGGTTGCCCCTCTTCCAGGCCAGCTCTCTGCTGTGGCCCGGGAGTGCAGTGGAGGATGGCCCAAGTGCTTGGGCCCTGCACCCCATGGGAGACCAGGAGGAAACACTTGGCTCCTGGCTTCAGATCAGCACGGCGCCAGCCGTAGCGGCCATTTGGGGGGTGAACCAATGGAAGGGAGACCTTTCTCTGTCTCTCTCACTGTCTCAATCTGCCTGTCAAAAAAAAAAAAAAAAAAAAAAAAAAAAAGATGAGCGCAGTCAGAGAGGAGGGCAGGAAGTGGACCGGACCCCCTACAGAAAGGCTGATAGTGGTGTTTCAGGGGACAGAGTCAGGTCCAACCAACAGGACTTAGATGCTGACGCTCCTGTGTCCACACTGGAAATGGACATGGAGCAGCTCGCGCTGTCACAGTGAACGGTAAGGAAGAGGTCGCACGTGTCAACAAATGCTCTGGTCCACCTCCCAGTGCGAGTCCCTCCCCCTACGGCAGCCTCTGGGGGAGGTAGACGGGTGGGAGGGGACTCTCACGCCCTCTTGGAGCAAGACCCGGATTCCAGCTCAGTGCTGGGGCCAGGGTCTGCTTTTCTCAGGTTAGGTCTTTTCTCTGCGACTCGTTCATGATCGGCATTTTAGATGCACCCTGCCCTGCTCACGTCACATGTATACTGTCAAAGAGGGTGGGAATTGGGAGACACTGCTGTGGAAGCAGGCGGGAGAAAAATGAAATGCAATATTTTATCTATTTCATGATTTAAGATAAGTGTCTTTGTTATAAAATATTAAGAAAGTTAAAATGCTATATAACATATAATCCACCATGATGATATGACTTACAATAGCTAATACTTGAGGGATTACTGTATTCCAGGTGATATTATTTTAAAGCTGTACATAAATTAATTCATTTATTTCTCAAATAAATCTTTGAAGCAGGAATTAGTATATTTGTCATCTTATACAGCACAGAGAGGTTAAATAATCTGGCAAAGGTCACATCATTAGGAATCGCTCAAACCAGGACACGGTATTAAAGCCAGCACATAAAGTTGTCATCACTGTGCTATGAAACAAGAAAGGAACAACTTCCTGGAACAACTATTTATTCTCGTGCATTGCGTACGATCAAAGGTTTGTTCTCTTCTCATTACATCAGGACAATGAATGTGTATAATTCTTCCAGAACACTGATTACTGTCACCGTACGGGGTGGGGAACCTTTGTTCCTGCCAAGGGCCATTTGGACATTTAGAAGAGCATCCACGGGCCACACAAAATCATCAGCGTAAAGATTAACCTGGCACAGAGTGACTGAGTACCACTGCGGTTGCCTTGGCAAGGCCGGGCCAAGTGATTCTGCCACCCTGTTACAGCCGCCAGGCTGGACGCTCCCCACCCGAGCCACACAGGCAAGGAGGAAGCAGTGTGCACTTCCCTCCCTAACTAAATTCAGATGCCTAAGGAATCAAAGCAGAGATGAAAAGGGGGATATTACAACTGACATCACAGAAGCAGAGATGACTATGAACAAGCTTATGTGGATAAATCGGATAACTTAAAAGAACGGACAAATTCCTGCACACATGCACCTCACCAAGATAGAATCACAAACAAATCAAATAACTCAACAGACCAACAAGGAGTAATGACATTGAACCAGGAATAAAATGGCTCCCAGAAAAGTAAAGCCCAGGACCTGATGGCTTTCCTGATGATTTCAATCAACATTTAAAGAAGAACCAACGCCAATGCAAATTAAAGTATGTGAATAAAGAAAAATAGACCAGGAGGGAATTATTCCAAACTCGTTCTATAAGGCCAGCATTACCCCGAGTGCAAAACCAGACAAGGACACAGCAAAAGAAAGCTTCAGGCCAGCACCCTTGATAGATGCAAAACAATTTGTCAACACAATCCCAGAAAACTGAACCCAACACAACATACAAAGATTATTCACCACGACCAAGTGCGATTCACCTCAGAGATAGAAGGAGAGTGCAGCATACGCAAATCAATACATTAAAAATGGAGATAAGCCATATGGTCATCTCAATAGATGCAGAAAAAGCAGCTGATAAAATACAACATCCCTTCACGATAAAAACTCGGAGCAGTGTAGGTACAGGAGGGAGGTGTGTGAGCATAATAATAAGCCAACAGCTAACATCACATTGAATGAGGAAAAGTTCAAGTCTTTTTCCCTGAGCTGTGCACCAAGACAAGGATACGCACTCTCACCATTTTATTCCATATGGTGCTGGAAGTCCTAGCCAGAGCAATTAGGCAAGAGAAGGAAATAAAGGACGTCTAAATAGGAAGGAAGAATCCAAATTGTCTTTGCCTGCAGATGACATAACCTTCTATGTAGAAAATTCCAGACTATTAAAATGAATAAAAGAATTCAGTGAAGTTGTAGGGCAGCTTCTCAGGAGACTACACATACAACTTCCCTACGGATCCCGCAGTCCTACTCCTGGGGATACAACCAAGGAAAATGAAATCAATCTGTGGAACAGACATCTGTACTTCCGTGTTTGTTGCAGCACTATTCAAAATGACCAGGAAATGCAAGCAACCTAAGTACCGTCCATTGATGAATGCATAGTGGAAAACTGTACAGCCACACGAAGGCGACATCTCAGCATTTGCAGTATGGAACTGGAGGTCGTTGTTAACACACAGCGGAAGCCAGGCGCAGAAAGGGAAGTACCACGTGAGCTCACGCGTGTGGACTCTGAAGCAGCTGATCTCCCAGAAGCTGAGAGTAGACTGGGGGCTCCCGGAGCCTGGGGAGAGTGGGGGCTGGGAGGTGGCAATCAGCTGCTAAGCTGTAGCGAGGAGTGAGGCGTTCTGGTGTTCAGCTGCACAGCGGGTGGTGATAGGCAATGGCAATGTGCAGTGCATCGTTCTTGAAAAAGAAAAGTAAGGAAAAAGAGCTGGAATAAATTATTTTGAAGGTTCCCACCATAAATGGCGTTGGTTCACCCTCCAATGGCCACCGCGGCTGGTATGCTGATCCGATGGCAGGAGCCAAGTACTTATCCTGGTCTCCCATGGGGTGCAGGGCCCAAGCACTTGGGCCATCCTCCACTGCACTCCCTGGCCACAGCAGAGAGCTGGCCTGGAGGAGGGGCAACCGGGACAGAATCCGGCGCCCCGACCAGGACTAGAACCCAGTGTGCGGGCGCCGCAAGGCGGAGGATTAGCCTAGTGAGCCGCGGCGCTGGCCAGTGGTGTTTATCTTGATTTGAACATAACACAATGTATTTACAAGTTGAGACATCACATGGTACCCCATAAATATGTATCATTTTTATGCATCTGTTAAAAGTCAAAAAATCCAAATCTCTTATCATTACAAAGAAGCATTAAAATTTTCAACACTTCATTCCATTCCATATTATGAGATAATATGAAAACATGTTCATTAGGAATATGAGGCTATCTTAGAAGGGTTTCCTACATCATACGACATATGATGGAAACTGCTACTGTGTACATAATTTCTCCTTGGGAATGGCCATAAAGGTTTCAATCACTTGTAGCAAATAATGATGGAATGCTTGTGGATCCAAGAATGGCCCCAAGCACTGCAGGATGGAAGCTGGTGCCGGAGAAGACCCAGGCCGGTGCTGAGTGTGAGAACTCGTCATTGCGATTCCCCATGGCTGTTTCTGAACAGAGGGAGGACGTGCAGTGGCAAGATTATTCACTTGACGCTCAACCTGTGGTGTCATCTCCATCATCAGAGACCCTCAGAGCTGTAGCCAGGTTGTCATTGTAGACAGAGAGTGGATGTTCTCCAGGTGTGACTGAGGGGCTCTTCTGTGACCCCCAGGTGAGAAGACTCAGATGCAGCAGAGAAAGATGCGGAAGGAACCAGCGAGCACACGGACAAGCTGTGTGTTGCTGTCTGCTTCGGTGACAATAAAACCCGGGAGTCTAGGGCCGGCGCCGTGGCTCACTGGGTTAATCCTCCACCTGAGGTACCAGTATCCCATATGGGCACCAGGTTCTAGTCCTGGCTACTCCTCTTCTAGGCCAGCTCTCTGCTGTGGCCCAGGAGGGCAGTGGAGGATGGCCCAAGTGCTTGGGCCCTGCACCCCATGGGAGACCAGGAGGAAGCACCTGGCTCCTGGCTTTGGATCTGCCGGCTGTGGCGGCCATTTGGGAAGGGAACCAACGGAAGGAAGACCTTTCTCTCTGTCTCTTTTTCTCACTGTCTAACTCTGTCAAATAAAAAAATCCTTCATTTAAAAAACAAACAAACAAACAAACAGCCCATGAGTCTAGCAAGCACATGAGAAAGAAGACTAATGTTGAAAATATAGCAGAGATTAAGGGATTTAAAGTGTTCTACAATTCCTGCATGGGCCAAGAGGAGAGTGCCAGTATTACTACTTAATAAATGAGGTTGGGTTTTTTTTTCTAGTTATCTGTATTTTTAAGAAACAGAAAGTCAAATTTACAAAGACACATAAAAAGTGAAATGATTCAAAGAGCTCAATCCAAATTCTCTCATTAAAGGAGAAAAAAATTAAATTGAACAGATAAGATCAATAGCTCAAAACTGATGTGTTAAAGCCAAATATCTCGGTAACTGCTAAAAATGTAAGTGGGTCTAGTTCTCTGGTTGGAGGACAAACATCAAGGTATTTTTTAAAAGATTCTATCATCTATGTCCTATCTTAATCATAAACAAGTAGAAAAGTTGAAAGAAAAAGGTTTGAAAAGGAAATGATAATACTTGAATAATGAGCAAAATCAAATTGGTATAATTTTATTATTTTTACTAATTAATTTATTTGAAAGAGTAACAGAGAGAGGAAGAAACACAGCGCTCTTCTGTTCATCGGTCCACCCCCACATGGCCAAACCAGGCTGAACTCAGGAGCCAGGAACCCCATCCAGGTCTCCCACGCGGCTTTCCACTGCCTTCCACTCCCTGTACGTTAGCAGGGAGCTGGATGGAAAGCAGACTAGGCGGGAGTTGAACCAGGACTTGCACTGGAACTCCAATACCAGATGTGGGTGTTCCAGGCTGCAGCTGCACCTGCCGCTCCAAGACAAAACAGACTTTGAGCCAAGAAAGAGAAAATTTACTCTAGAAACAACATGGGACATCTCTTAAAGAAAAAAGAGGTTAGGAAAATATTTATAATTGCATGTGCCTCAGAACAGATCTTCAAAGCATACTAGCCAGAGACTGATGTAAAGAAAAACAGACAAAACCACCAAAGTAGGTTTTAGTCTACTTCTGTTGGTAATTCTGAGAACACACAAACATGCTATCAGCCAAGGAAATGTGGAGGCAAATTCGCAAACACTACCTAAACAGCATTACAGAACAGACTCATGGAATTCTGCATCTAGAAAATGTAGAACACATAGCCTTTACACACATATTCTGAAAAATTAAAATAATGGATCATTTCCTGTGCCACAAACTCACTCTCAACTAATTTCTACTTGGAATAATACAGGACATACTCTAAGAACCCTAGTTCATTAATCTGGAAATCAGATCCAAAGAGAGAACTAGAAACCTTCTTATAAAACTGAAGATTAGGGAACAAAAAACTCAAATTCATTGATCCAAGAAGAAATAATAATGAAACTTACAATATTTTAAACTCAACAATAAGTGAAAAATGCATATCTAAAGTGGTGAGATTCAACCAAAACAGTAGGTTTAGGGAAGTTTATGGCCTGAATTCTACACATATGAAAATTAAACTTCATAAAAATTAATGGGACAGCTTATGAAGCTTGAAAAATAATAGAAAGTGGAGCAAAATAAACTCAATGAAAGTAGGAGGAAGGAGATTTCTAAGGCAGGGACAGAGACAATAGACTACAGCATGTGCAATTGGAAAATATCAAAAGAGCCAAGAGATGATTTTCTTAAAAGATTAACAGATTTGTTAAGATGTCTGAGAGGACTGTTCCATGAAAACAGGCAAGGGAGAAGTAACCAATATCAGAAATACACAACAGAAGACTCACGGATATCAGAAACAGTGAAAAGATAATCAAAGGATATTCAGGGAAGCTTTATGCCAACCTTTCACAATTTAGATGAAGCAGAAATGTTCGCTGAAGGGCGAACACACACACACGCAACTGCAATTCAGCAAAACTGATCCAAGAAAAGATTGAAAACCTAATTAGTCCAAAAACCTAAGTCCAACTCATTGTTCAGAAAACACTCACAGAGAAAACTCCAGGCCCATCAGTCTTTACAAACAGTGAACTCAGAAATCAATCCAATCCAATCTCCAAGACCAAAGACGATGGAGAATCACTCTGTGGTTCATTTCTTGGAGGACAGCATAACCCTAGAAGACACAAAGAAACAAGAGCAAAAAGGAAAAGAAATCGCAAGTCCCCATCATTCATGAAAATAAACACAGAAAAGATGAATGAAATATTAACAAACCTAGCCAGGCAATAAATGTTAAAAGAAGTCTGTTATCTTAGGAATGCAAAGTTTTGTCTATATTGAAATGTAATAGGTACAATTACAATATGAAAAGAGAAAAACCATAAATTATCTCAATAGATAGATAAAGTCTTCTGATAGAATTCCAAACCTAATAAAGCTAAAAACAAACACAAAAATATTATAGCAGATAAATAAATGAAAGTATCTGTTTTCTTCCAATAAAACACATCTACAAAAACCTAACAGTTATCTTGTCTACCAGTAAGACATTGATGCTATCCTGGGGGTTATGTCAAGACAAGGATGTCTGAGATCAGCATTTCTGTTTAACATTTTATTGAAGATCTTACCTAATGTAGTGGCTTTTTGTTCCTGTAGGCAAAAAGGAAAAACAAAGGAAAGAGAATAAAACAAAAAAAAAGTCTAAGATGAACTCTACGATTGTTATTAATACACTAAAAATAGATATTCAAGTTATTGAGATACTACATCCTAAATCTAGAATTACAAATTACTAATTTTAGAAAGCTTGCTAGAAAATCAATTAATGAGGAAAAAGTCAATCATATTTCTACAGCCAACAAACACTAAACTGTCAGAAACTACAGGCTTTACAAAACAGCAACAATTACGGAGTAATAGTCTACATGCCAGGCCTCTGCAGAAAATATCATAAACTTTATTGAGATAGGAACCATATTCACAGATTGGAAATCTCCAAACGGTGAAATGGCTAATTTTCTTGAAAATGAGTTCTAGACTTAAACCAATACATGGAAAAAATAAGTAGCTTTTCCTTATTTTTGCTTTTATTTGTAAATGAAACTTGACAAAGTTATTCCAACACTTTTATGGAAACGCAGAGTTGTTCAAATACTTGAGAAAGAAACACAATGTGGGAAGAGCATCTTTTCTCAGGTCAGTTTTGCACATGTGGATAGGCTGGTGTGTAAGAAAGTAGATTTCCAGCCGGCGCCGCGGCTCACTTGGCTAATCCTCCGCCTGCGGCACCAGCACACCGGGTTCTAGTCCCGGTTGGGGCGCCGGATTCTGTCCCGGTTGCCCCTCTTTCAGTCCAGCTCTCTGCTGTGGCCAGGGAGTGCAGTGAAGGATGGCCCAGGTGCTTGGGCCCTGCACCTGCATGGGAGACCAGGAGAAGCACTTGGCTCCTGCCTTCGGATCAGCACAGTGCGCCGGCCGTAGCGGCCACTTGGGGGGTGAACCAACGGCAAAGGAAGACCTTTCTCTCTGTCTCTCTCTCTTTCCCTGTCCACTCTGCCTGTCCAAAAAAAAAAAAAAAAAAAAAGTAGATTTCTTTGAGAGAATGAGAAATTCAAAAGAATAAAGGATTTGGATATAAAATGTAAGCCCTCTCTGGAATGTGGTCAAATATGTCTGCATTCAGTGTGCGTCTCAAACCCAGCACGTGCAGGTGAAGGCTGCCGTCCACGTGTTCTCTCCCTAAACGTCTGTAACAGCCAGAGGCTGAAGACGGGAGCAGGGAACTCCACTCAGGTCTCCCACATGAGGGGCAAGCACACGACTTCTTGAGTCACCACTGCTGTCTCTCAGGGTCTGCATCGGCAGGAAGCTCAAATCAGGAGCCAGAGCCGGGAGCGGAACCCGGGCACGACCACGTGGCACGCCGGCACCCTCAGTGACGCCTGAAGTACCAGGCCCAGTGCCCGATCCCAACAATTCTGATTTTGAAGTCATGAACCATCATGATGAGTGCTGTCACGTTCATGGGCAGAACAACTGCACATTTTATTATATAAGAGAATATTGTCGTTTCTTGGTACTACACAGAAAACATTAGCTACTCTGTGAAGGACGGACAGATCCATGACAACTGGCCAACGTGTTAAGTAACCTCCTTCACTGCTTGGGAAAGGTTAAATGAGTGCAAGCCCTTGGCAGACTTGTGATTTGGGGAACTGGAAGCTGAATCCTCCAGGCTCACAACTGCACTCCCGGGAAATGACCCTGCAGAAGGGCTTGCCTTGGCAGCACAAGCCACGCCAAATAACGGTCATCGCACCATTTGTCACAAGCACCCAGAGCTGGAAGCCATCGAAGTGTCCTGCTGGACACTGTGATGGCTAAAATACTGAGCAGCGGGCAGACAGCATCGCAAACCACGGGTGACTGTCACAGACATCCAGTCAGGCGGAGGAAGCCACACACAGTGCAGCACACAGTCAGGGCGATCCCACTTAGGGTCAGCTCAGAAAGGACAGAGCAGATGCATTCTGAGAGTAAATAAAATCAAATAAACACACTTTCTAAAAAAGAAGGCAAGCGGGAAGGCGACCTCTGTAGGAGCTGGGAACCGGTCATCTCCAGGGAGGACCAAGCAACATCCGGGGGCCTTTGCCTCCACCTGCATAGTACTTTTTTTATTTTGCCGACTGCATTCGCTGATTAAAATGCCCATACATAGTTCAAGTGCTTTGTTGTTTTCTGTAGCAATGTGTTACTTTCCAAAACTGCACTCCACTTCCCAAAGTCTTACCTTCTAGTACATATCCATGGGAGACCTCTTCTCTGCTGTCACAAAGTATGAGGGTCAACCAAAAAACATCCACCTTGTGCCGGGTGCATTTCTGAGCATTGGAGTCATCGGAAACTAGAGCTGAGCCACATTCTTCCCGTCTCCCAGGGCTATCACTAAGCTACCTGTGTACGGAGGCCAGGTCTCCACAGAGGGGACACTCTACTGAGCTCACAGAGAAACACATTACTTATCCAAGGACATAATGTGCATGTGACCTCTTCAGTTCTCCTGTGAGTTCTTCAAACAGTAGAGCTTCGGTAGCATTGCTCCACGTCTTCAATGACACTCCCTCTGGGCAGGGCAAGGGGAACATGGGCTTCCCGGCCAAGTGTGAGTGCTGGCTGCCCCTGGCGGAGGACAGTGTGTGGGGGTGTTACGACTCAGGGTGACACTGGTAAATAAATGACAGTGGATAGAGCTTTTACTATTTGTGCAGCTTCCAACTGTGGGTGTGCATGTGTGATAAAATATACCACACACGGCCGGCGCCGCGGCTCACTAGGCGAATCCTCCGCCTAGGGTGCCGGCACACCGGGTTCTAGCCCCTGTCGGGGCGCCGGATTCTGTCCCGGTTGCCCCTCTTCCAGGCCAGCTCTCTGCTGTGGCCCGGGAGTGCAGTGGAGGATGGCCCAGGTGCTTGGGCCCTGCACCCCATGGGAGACCAGGAAAAGCACCTGGCTCCTGGCTCCTGCCATCGGATCAGCGCGGTGCGCCGGCCGCAGCGCGCCGGCCGCGGCGGCCATTGGAGGGTGAACCAACGGCAAAGGAAGACCTTTCTCTCTGTCTCTCTCTCTCTCACTGTCCACTCTGCCTGTCAAAAAATATATATATACCACACAAACAGTGTAGCACTTAATTCATTTTGAAGTACACAAAGCAGTGGTGTTAAGTATATTCACAGGATAACTCAACCATCACCACCATTCATCTCCAGGGTTTCTCATCTTTGGAAAACTGAAACTGCACCCATGAAATCGTCACCACCTCCCCTGCCCAGAGCCCCTGGCCACCACCGTTCCTTGGTCCCTCAGAATTCAGCTCTCCCACATCACATTCCTTCCTTTGTGCCGGCCTTGTTTCCCTCAGCATCATGTGTTCAAGGCTCATCCATGGATGATAGCATTTTTAAGGCCAAGTAATATTCCACCGTGTGTAGAGACGACATTTTGTGTCTTTATCCGTCAACGGACATCAGGGTCGCTTTGTCTTTTAGGGGGTCGTGCTATTAACGTGAGTGTACAAATTTCTGTTCAAACGTGAGTGTACAAATTTCTGTTCAAGGCCGGCGACGTGGCTCACTAGGCTAATCCTCTGCCTTGCAGTGCCGGTTCTAGTCCCGGTCGGGGTGCCAGATTCTGTCCCGGTTGTCCCTCTTCCAGACCAGCTCTCTGCTGTGGCCTGGGAGTGCAGTGGAGGATGGCCCAAGTGCTTGGGCCCTGCACCCCATGGGAGACCAGGAGAAGCACCTGGCTCCTGCCATCAGATCAGCGCGGTGCGCTGGCCGCGGCGGCCATTGGAGGGTGAACCAACAGCAAAGGAAGACCTTTCTCTCTGTCTCTCTCTCTCACTGCACTCTGCCTGTCAAAAAAAAAAATTTCTGTTCAAGTCTCTGCTCCAGTTCTTCGGGATACACACCCAGAAGCAGGATCTCAGGGTCACGTGGTGACGTCGTGTCTCACTTCCGTCTCCCTGGCAGACACAGCATGTGACACCGTGCAGAAAGGGTCCAGGCAGAGCTGTCACGGGCCCTGTGACCTTATCTGGGTACTTCAACCTTTTTTCTCAGAATGGCCAGGCAGTGCCTTGTGTGTGAAGTGCCCATAGCCTGAAACTCCGGTAGGAACCTTCTGGAGTTTTGACTTTCAGCTGTTACCCTGCGCACAGCGTAAGGGAAAGGCACGGAGGAATCCTCAAGCGGATTCTAGCTGCTTTTGACCTTAGCTTGAAAATAAAGAGAACTCAGGAAATACTTGCCCTGGGTCTGAGCCAAGCACTCTTGGCCAGAAACAACTGCGTAGCAACTTCCAGCCGGGCCCGGGAGGCCGGGCTGCGGGTGGAGGCCCGGGGAGCAGGGCGGCCGAGTGGGGCTCCCCTCAGCCTCGGCACCCTCGGGGACACCTGGAAGGGGCGTCCCTGGAACAGAATCGCCCTAGGGAGAGGTGAGGGGGCTCCAAGCCCCAGGGCGCTTCCTCTCTGCCCCTGCAGCAGGCGGGGCCTGGGAGCTGGAACCTTCCTCTCAGTTTATTTTAAAGCCCTGACCCAAGTCAGCACATTTTTAAAAACACTTAAGCCCATTGTTTCTTTTCTTTTTTTTGGGGGGGGGGTGCAGTTGCTAAAGAACTTTAAGCTCCCCTCCCAGCACCCTTCCTCAGATTAAATTTCCCTTTCTTTCCTGGATTCCCAGAGGCGTCTTTATAAAGAAAAAGTAGGCATCTAAAAAAAAAAAAACAAAAAAAAACAAAAAACACACACACAGAAAAGTCACTTTTCTGGATAGCGTGTGAGCAACAAAATCACCACACGTTTCATTCCAGGCACAGGGCGCTGCTGTCCCCGGAGGTCACGACCTTGGGCACCGGAAGCACCTGTCAGGGAACACAGGCCATGGGCAGCCCGGGGCTGCGCTCAGGAAGTGCGGGGTGAAGGGCGGAGAAGGGGCCTCACTCGGGCGCTGGCTCCCTTGGTTCCCTCTGGGTTTGCCATCCTCTCCCTCCTGGCCCATGGAGGCCTTGGGTGCCTCCTCGCTCCCCAAGATAAAGGCTACTGCGGTTCCAGACCTGGCCTGTAGGGGGCAGCACTATTTGATTCTTGAGGACTGAGGGCTTCCCTCAGTGGGTTTTCCCCCTCAGGGGGCTAAGGATGGCCTCATTTCCCCCAGGGTTCACTTGAGCAAGATCAGTGTTCAGCACGTTTCAGGTGCTTGTCCAGTGACTAAAACATGGACAGTCCTCCAGTTCTCTTGCACTTTGGCCATACAGTTCCTACTTTTCTTTCTACGATTAACCCCCTTACCACGCCCCTGCCCCGTCCTCACATTTCTGCGGAATGCCCTTGATTGCCACAGACCGATTGTTCTAACTTCCCTTACCTTTCTGTATTTCCACATTTGTTGAGTCATCAAGTGGCAAAGGATTTGTTTAGTAATTACTGCTTGATTTGTAAATGTGCCTCGATGGACTATCTTCCACTTCAAAATGGGCAAGTGGCAGAGCTGAGGAGCTGGCCTTTAGAATACGCTAACAGGTGCGGAGAACAGAACTGATTTCCCGTAGTCCTGCCTGGCACAGGAATCTACTTTGATACATGCAGTGCTGGGAGACAAGAACGCGATTCATAGCGTGGCCACATAGTTGCTTCCCAGCAAAATGTCTTGTTTTAGAACACTTTTAAATTTTTTTTTGACAGGCAGAGTGCCAGTGAGAGAGAGAGAGAGACAGAGAGAAAGGTCTTCCTTTGCCGTTGGTTCACCCCCCAATGGCCGCCGCGGCCGGCGCACTGCGCTGACCCGAAGCCAGGAGCCAGGTGCTTTTCCTGGTCTCCCATGGGGTGCAGGGCCCAAGCACTTGGGCCATCCTCCACTGCACTCCCTGGCCACAGCAGAGAGCTGGCCTGGAAGAGGGGCAACCGGGACAGAATCCGGAGCCCGGACCAGGACTAGAACCCTGTGTGCCGGCGCCACAAGGCGGAGGATTAGCCTAGTGAGCCGCGGCGCCCGCCTACTTTTAAATTTTTTATGACATTCCTTTTGGATTTAGATTTTGGATTTCCAGATAACTTTATGTGGGAGCTACAACAGCTCCAATAGCCTTATGGCATCAGCAAAGATCCTGGGGATAAATACGTGAATACCCACTGTATACCCTATTTCCTTAAGGGTTTATGTTTTACCAATAAATATTAATTTATCTTCTGTTATCACGCAGGGTACATTGCTAGGTGATAGAAATCCCAAAACATACACACACAGACACACACACAACTTTAACAAGTACTCTAAAAATGATCACTGTTAGGGAATTGATAACAATGATGATGTCTTAGAAATATTTTTCGAACTATTCATATTGTCATTACCTGTACTGGTAATGAGACAACGTGTTCAGCGGTTCTGTTGTTAGATTACAGCTCAGGGGAAAAAGTGAGCTGAGAGAATGTTGAGCAGATTTCATTTGCTTTGCATGACTTTCAAAGACTTATAAAATGGGTACTTGAGCGGGTTCTAAAATGCCTTGTTCTCGGAGCCTGATACAATTGTTAGAATGGGTAGCTGTCCTCCTTTAGATGCACAAAGAAGGCCCTCAATGGAGGTATGGTAAAGGAAGGCATGTTGCTACTCCGCTCCTGTGTTTTCTCAGGTCCCCGGAGGCCCCAGTGTTTTGTACACACTACCTCATGCACACAGGAAGGGTTCATTTAGTGAATGTACCAGAGCCCCCCTGGAAAGCAGTCTGGGCTCCCCAGAGTGAACAGACCCATTTGTGCCTGGTCTCACATTTTCACAGTAGTGAACTCCTAGGTGGAAGATGGAGTCGAAGGAGAGTACCAGAATCTCGAGGAGAGAGAAGACAGAGTCTGGGTAGCGTTACAGCTTTGATCCGAATGCCTGCAGCCACTCCTTCCTGCCGCACCAACCCTACAGAGGCCCAGTGTGTTGGCTCGCCAACACAGACATTGCTCACCATGCGAAAGGTCAACCACACCAAAAGTTGAGCGGAGATGAAGGGACCTTACCCACATGGATAAGGAGATACACACAAAGGAAAAAAATCCTTAATTTTTTTTTTACTATTTTGCTTTATTTTTTTTTTTTTGGAGTGGTTCATTTTCTCCTTTTATCTGTCTTCCAAAAAATCATCAGGCCCTTCCTTGGCCCAAAGTGGCCTTTTTTTTGTTTTATGTCATTGACTCAATTACCAACTGCTGTGACATTTGTCCAACAAGTTTTGTCACCTGCTTGAGAAAATGAGAAAAGTAGCTCGGCCTCTTGATGAAATGCCATGTGACCCTTCCTCAGTTGTCTGTCAAGGTGCTGTGGGACTACCACCCACTTATTCAAGAACTGGGCTAATGCTTGGGAGAGGTCAGTTCCCTTCTGTGGAAAACTGCTAAAAATCCAAATTCACATCTCATTTCACCTAGAGTCAGAATGTCTCCTCCATAAAAACCCAGACTGTAGAGGATCCAAGTGAATGTGGGCTTAGAACCAGGAAAAATGTTACAAATCTGCCAGCGGAGCCACTGGGAGCGCGAGTCATGTTAGTCATTAAACCAAATAATAATAAAAGAGCTTGCGAGAGGAGGACTTTTTTATTTCTCAGTACACTTTTAATAGTTTCTACTTGGTTTCAGATCTGTCACTTGAGGAAGGTGGACCAGATAGGGGGATGATAGACCGCCAACCAAAGAAACTGAGTCAATTTGCAGAAAATCCAGTGTTCGGCTACACCAGGGCCAGGACTGTTTTCCTTTGCAGGCGATAACTGTGAACTTCTCTTTCTCCATTTCTTTCCCCACGTAGACCACTTGGAGCCAGGAAGCTGACATCTTACCCCAAACGGCTATCCCTTTTGGAAACTACAAAGTGGTTTTGGTTTTTTGTTTCAAAATCTGTAACAAACATTTCTGTTCTTTTCTCTTGGCAGTAGTATAAGCACCAGCAAATAACTCCAAATGTATTTACAAATGCAGATAAATAGACTTATTTTTGATAGTTAGTAGTTACACCTTCCAATTATACGATGAGCGCGTCGGGTGCGAAGAAACGCCACGTCTGGATTCCTGAAGTCATATGATATACATGGACGGCACAGTGACCCTGCGCTTTTGGAATGTATGAATGGGCCATAAATTTAATTTTGAAGGAATTCAACAAGGAAAATATGCTGCTTTGCTAAGGCATTTTCCCAGTGTTGCAATATCGCTTCTCTATTATCCAAGCTGATACTGAACTTCCAAACCCTCAATCATACGGAATCTATACCATTATATCCTGATTGCAGAGGACACGTAGGAAGGACGGCATGACTGGGTTGGTGTCTTGAGGCCGGTGTAAAGCAATCATACATCATCTGTGACAATGATGACATCCACCGCACCAGCTCCCCTTTTAAAGCTAACATCCAGCCGCTCCTAGCCCCCACCCCCATATCCTGTTGTCCTCGACAATAAAGAAAGGGTGGGAACTTTAAGAGATTTCCTGCAGTAAACTTGGCAGTGCTGCCTCTCCATCCCAGACCTGAACAATGATGCCCCCTCACCCGCCACCCCTTCTTTGGTACTTCAGCCAATGCTCCGTTCCCTCTGACCTGCTGGCTCCTGCACCCTCCAAGGCTTCAGGCCTGGTGGTCTGGCACTTTTGTCTGGCACAGAAATTCTAATGAAGCATGGTTTTTCACCTCCTTTAACTTCCTGTAGACGTTTCTCACCATGCCTTTTTGGACGAACTTTGCAAAGTGGTGTGTGTATGTGTGTGAGTGTGTGCGTGTTTCCTATCCTCAATGCCACAGATGCAAAGGAAAATAGATCTGCATTGTATTAGCACGGTGGCTAATCCAGACGGTGGCTTTAGGAAAGACATGGTTGAGAATCCACAGAAAGCTTCCCACCAAGTCTCCATGTCCATGCTGCCAGCACTGTCTTTGCTGGTGCTGTTTAGCACGAATGGGAGAGTGTGAGGGAGGCTTCCGAGCAGTCTGAGAGCTGGTGTCATTGCAAAAGAAATGACTTAGATTTCTCAGCTATCGTTCTCAACCGACAGAGTCCTCAACCACAGTTAGACCCTGTCCAAACCAACCCTCCAGAGTGGCCGCAATCCACCATGCAGTCCGTCTACCTCTCACACTCCCACAGGTGGAGGCTCCACCCTCAACCCCAGCAAGTCTTCTTATTTCTGGTTGTTGTTCTAAGCCGTCACCTGTCTTCTTTGATGTTTACTTATTCCAAGTAGGGCCGTTGGGGTCAAAAATGGAGATTATTTGCAGGGAGCCGGGAGCCCCATGGTCTCACATCTTCACTCTCAACACTGTGTGGCAGTTCCCCTAGGTAACTCGTGTACTTTGCTTTGAGATGTAAATTTCTTGATTTTATGTTTGTGCACTGTTGGTCATATATTAAAGCATTTTCGTATTAAAGGATTTTATTTGGTACTGAAATATTCACACAGGAAGAAAGAAAAGGTGTTGTCTCCATGTTGGAGACAAGAAGATAAAAGCTTAGAGAATTTATGATATGATTCTTCAATTTTTTAATTTTTTTTTTCAATTTTTTAAATTTATTTGACAGGTAGAGTTACAGAAAGTAAGAGAGACAGAGAGAAAGGTCTTCCTTCCGTTGGTTCACTCCCCAAATGGCCACTATAGACGGAGCTTCGCCGATCCGAAGCCAGGAGCCAGGTGCTTCTCCTGGTCTCCCATGGGGTGCAGGGCCCAAGCACTTGGGCCGTCCTCCACTGCACTCCCTGGCCACAGCAGAGAGCTGGCCTGGAAGAGGGGCAGCCAGGACTAGAACCCAGCATTCATATGGGATGCTGGCGCTGTAGGCGGAGGATTAACCAAGTGAGCCACGGCGCCGACCCCGATTCTTAAATTCTAAAATAATTTTATTTTATGTATTTGAAAGACAGAGAGACAAGCATACAGAGAAAGATTTTCCATCCGCTGGTTCAGTCCCCCATGCCAGCAGCCATTAGGGCTGAGTCAGTACAAAACGTGGAGCCCAGAACCTGTCTGGATCTCCCACGTGGCTGGCAGGGACCCAAGTTCTTGGTCATCATCTCTGCCTCCCTGGGTCTGCGTGAGCAGGAAGCTGGATTTAGGAGCTGGAGCTAGCACTGGAAACCAGCACCCTGATGTCTTAAGTGCCACGTTAACTACCAGGCCAAACACCCACACGCTATTTAAGGAAGATCCTACAGTGTCTTGCACTTCTCTCAATATCTCACTGTACGAGAACTAAGTCAACCAAAGTCTGGTCCTCTGATTATAGTTATCTCTACTCCAGTTTTGGCTTCCTTTTACTGTTAGTCGGGAGAAAGGTAAAATGAAAATATTTATTCATCTACAGATGCACTGCAAACAATCCTATTTGTTGCAGAATCTGAAGCATCCAAGTGGAGTTAGATATTTATAAAAGGAGGTATTTGGATGGCATGAGCTAAAGCCTGAGAAAAACAAAACAACAAACCTTGACTGAGCATGCTGTGAACGCTCAGTGTCCGTAGAGAGGTTACAGGGAAAACGCGGAGAGCCTGGCGTCTCGAATTTCCAGGAAGCCAGTGAAGGGCTTCCTTAAGCTATCTGAGGAAACAAGAACATCTCTCCATTCTACTAAAATCCTTTTTTAGGAATGTTGTTGCAATCAGTCCAGAGACTGAAATATTTTCCAACAATTTCTTCTGTGAAATTCCAACAGCTTCTCACATAAATCAGGAGCTCTGCACCCACCCAGGAATAATAACCGAAAAAAAAAAAAAAGGACCAAAAGTTCATATTACTAAGAGAAGGCAACACAGAATCTATTTTTCCATGAAAAATCTCCAGCCAACTTGGGTCTCTGTGGAAAATATTTATCTGAAGTAAACAATCTCTAGTATTTTCTGAAACATAGCTTTCTAATCTCAATTGTGCAGCGTCTGAATTTCAAATATGCCAATGATTAATTGGTTTCCTAAATATTTACTGTATGTAATGTGCTCACAGAATTATTTTATGGAATTGGACAGCTCAGCTGTGATGCACTGTGGGGCCCTCAGAATTGCCAGGGCTGTGTTTGTGGAAACCACTTTCAAGCTGTAGGACTAAGATCACAGCTCACACACAGGCTTTGGACACGGGTACGGCCCCGGGTGCATGCAACCTTCCAAACTTCTGTGTTTCAGGTTCAATCTCAAGTCACACTTCTTAGTATCGAAGTCAATGTGCTCTAACACGCATTCGCCACATTCAGCATGAAGGATGCCTCGGGAGGTTGCCAATTTTCAGAAAAAATGAGAAATTTGCCTGCGTTGGCCATCAGATGGACAGTGCTTCCCTGTGTGCGTGTGTTTACTCCTCACTGCACAGTAGGACTCTCTTTGTTCCCCACAGGCCTCTCAGGAAACCACATCTCAAGGAGTATAAGGAAGTTACCAGAGGTACAAAGTAGAACCAGGATTCCTACCAAGGCCAATCAGACTCCGGAGGTCAAATTCCTGTCCTGACCAACACATCTTCAGAAGAAAAGCCATGCTGAATGTCTGCGTGAGATCAAGACCCAGAAAACACGCAGGCCCTGACGTGTAGCATCATTGACTGAGAGCTCTGCTCAGGTGGCCCCATGGTGTGGTTCCTGTGATGTCTTTGCTGGGCCGTCTCCAGAGGCAGGACCTGGGACCAGTCCTTAGAAGCTCTCAGTGCCAAGGGAAGTCATCCTGAACTGGCAGTCGGGTAAGTAGACAGCAGAGGGAAGACAAACCAATTGGTTTGGCCCTGCCATGACAGCTGTAGCAGGACTCAAGATTCAGTAAATCTGTAGCAGGCTAAGTTGTAAGCTGACCATTTTATATGGCCTGTGCATGATGTTAGAAATATCCAAGTGGCCCTTGGTAGAACGACAGCTCCCTGCCCCTGCGAGGGGTTGTGTCAATGTGGAGTCACCGTCGATGTAACGGGACTCCCATGCTACTGGGACCTCCACGGAGTGCAGACCAGGTGGTCCTCCCGGGAAGCCAAACAAAAAGCGGGATTTTTTTTTTTTGACCACTGACTCCTGACTCTCATTGTTGAGAGCGGTTTCCTGGAAAGATAACTGTACAGCCTTGTGGTCTGCACAGCCCTGGCCCAGGAAAGAGTTAGAATTTTTTGAAAAGACTGGTGGATTCCATGCAGGCAGGAAGAGCAGGCGCGGGGGTACTGGCTACAGAAACCCTGTGTGGCCTCTACTCAAAGGAAGCAGATTAACGGAGGCTGTTGACAGCTGGGGTAGCTTCTGAAGGGTTAATTAACATTCTTGAGTTCAGTGGTGCTGTGTCCAGACCCGTATTTTAAGAAGACAACTTAGCAGCAACATGCTAGGCCATCATTTAGAGGCATAAAATGTTCAATTGGAGAGTCCTTGTAAATGACTATGCTAATTTAAACAAGGGGGATAATTAAGAAAGAAGAGCAACTGAATATTTTCCTGTTTGGTCTGTGAGCTGGGAGGTCCTTGTCTCTACTGAGAAATGACCTGAGTCAGGGTACCCCGGCAGGTTGAGTTGGGGGGAACAGCCAGCAGTCTGTGGGCCACTGGGAGACAAGAAACACAAGCTGCAGATGCGGATCTAGACTTCAGACAAGCCAGAGTGAGTTAGAAAGTCCAGAAACAGAGATGCACTTCGGAGAGGGAGGAGGCACAGAGGAACGAGCTCGGAGCAGACATGTGGGGTCTACATCGTAGGAACTACTTGTAAATTGGACACTTGGAAAAAATCCAGGAGAAGAGGAAAAAAAAATGGAAAGGAAAAACAGCAGACAGGAGAATATGATCTGTGCTGTGCTCAGTCGTCCGCTGAGATCAGTGTCGAGAAACACGAGCTGGCCCACGGTAGTTAACACTGCAGAATGGTTTCACTTCCTGTGGCTTTAAATCATTAGCGACATATTTGAAATTTAAAGGAAGTCAGAAAAAAGACTCAAAGTTCTATCTTCAGGTTGGATTCCCGTCGATATTTCTAACACATTAGGCTGTATTTCAAGCCATGCACAGCCTCCCCTCCCCCCACAGTCTTTGTGTTTCTATTTGGTGACTATTAGGTCACAGTTGATTTCTGGTCACATTTTTCCTGGGCTGGGACGTGCAGTCTCCCATGTGGCAGCCTTGTGTTCCACCTTGCAACCCTTAGCAACCATGTCCACTTCAAGGTCATTCTGCTCCATAGCAGCATTGCATTAAAATGATCTTTTCCTAAGACTCTCCTTGACTTAAACACCTGGGAGAACTGGGAGATAGCGTGTGATAAAATGCTGTTAATTTTTTTTCTTAGCATTTTAAAATTCCTTTTTTGCAAGGGAGGGATTTTCTTTTTTGACTGCAAAAAAAATTGTGCAGATTCCAAGGAGAATTAAGAGTCGCATGGGGGAGGCTGGCACGGTGGCACAGCTGGTGAAACGGCTGCTTGTGTTGCTGGCATCCTGTACTGCGGTGCCCGGTCAAGTCCTTGCTGCTCTGCTTCACCCAGCATCATGAAACCGTCCCTGGGAGGCAGCAGGGATGGCCCAAGCACTTGCTCCCCTGCCCCCACGTGGGAGACCCAGATGGAGTTCTGGGCTCTTGGTTTTGGCCTGGCTTAGCTGGGGGTGTTGCAGCCATTTGGGGGAAGAACCCCTGGATGGAAGATCTCTTGCTCTCTCTCTCCCTATCGTTCTGTCTTGGAAATACACAAATAATTTTTTAAAGTTGTATGGAAGAGCACTCCCTACACTCCCAGTTGAAGTCATGTAAGTCTCCTTAAATGAGAATGACGACTCTATTATCAACATGCACCCATTCTCATTTAAGGACAATATATAAAAATAACACCTTTTTCTTAAGGACATGATAGAGACTTGAATGTAATTGAATACTATTTTCAATATTTTTAGTTTTCTTTTTAATTTTCTGGCCACTATATTAGAACAAGATGTGAAGAAAATTGTTTAGGTTGAAGACCATTATAATCTACAATCAAGAAATGTCTAGAGTTAGTGAACGGAAACTGAATGTCGAATTAATTTTTGAAGGATCAGACAATACAGTAATCATTGAAGTAGAGGCATTTCTTTCTTTTAAGATTTATTTCTTTATTTGAAAGGCAGAGTTACAGAGAGAGGGGAAGAGACAGAGGGACAGAGAGATCTTCCATGTGCTGGTTCATTCCCTAAATGGCCACAATGACCAGGGCTGGACTGGGACTAGAAGCTTCATCCTGGCTTCCCACGTGGGTGGCAGGGACCCAAACTCGGTCCAACTTGTCCTCATGCATTAGTAGGGGACTGCATCAGAATGGAACAGCTGGGTCTTGAACCAGCACATACAGGATGCGGGTGTCACAGGGGATGGCTGAACCCCACTGTGCCACAATGCTGGCCCTGACACATTTCTTAATACATAACTTTCATTTGGGCAAAATAAATCTATCATTTCGCCATTCGGCTAAGTGATACCCTAACCCTCACCCTAACCCTAACCCTCACCCTAACCCTAACCCTCACCCTAACCCTAACCCTCACCCTAACCCTCACCCTAACCCTCACCCTCACCCTCACCCTAACCCTAACCCTCACCCTCACCCTAACCCTAACCCTAACCCTCCGTGGTGCCCTTCAATTTCCTGCAGTTCAGCGTGTGCCGGCCATCTTGCTAATATTCTCTCCCGGTATCACCTCTCGGTCGCTCTGCTCGGATAACCTGGGCAAGGTGAATCCGAGCTGCACACACTAGCTCTAGCAAGGCTAGAGAACATTCCCGAGTGACGGAATCGATGACTCCATGAAATAACAAACTCTGGGGAAAGAGCCCAATCCATTTGCTAATTCCTCCTTCAATGTGTTACATGGCTTTTAAATATATAGGGCACTCCATGTATTTTTTTGAAGATTTATTTATTTCCTTATTTGAGAGACAGAGAGATGAGAGACAGAGAGAGAGGTCTTCCTACTGCTGGTTCACTCCCCAAATGGCTGCAATGGCCGGAGCTAGGCCAATCCAAAGCCAGGAGTTTTTTCTAGGTCTCCCACATGGGTGCAGGGGCCCAAGCACTTGGGCCATCTTCCACTGTTTTCCCAGGAGATCAACAGAGAGCTGGACTGGAAGTGGAGCAGCCAGGACTTGAACTGGCTCTGATGGGGCACTGGCGCTGCAGGTAGAGGCTTAACCTACTATGCTTCGCAACGACCCCACTCCATGTATTTTAACGAAGTAAAATTGGATAGCCTTCTCTGTACGTATCGCTGGCATGTTCTCTGTGAGATATGATGGGTGGTCTGTGCCAAATCCCCCCATCCCTGGAATCCAGGGTTCCGTGACTAGGAGTTGGCACAGCCACAGAGCCTGTAACTGCTGACAGTCTGAATGGGTCTTGTGTCGTTGACGGACCTTCTGGCTGGACTCAGGCCTGCCCTTGCCTGCTCCAGGCTCCCGGCCCCTCCGCCTGTAGTCTCACTGTCCTTCCAGCTCTGTGTAGCATTCCGGTCTCAGGCTGCACTTTTTCACTGCTCTTCCGAAGTCGTCGTTCCATGGATGACATCCACGTCAGGACCTTTGTTGGCTTTCAAAGGTCCCGGATCCCCACCTCCCTTTGCTCTCCCCATTGTGCCTCTTCGTCCTCGCCCCCAGTCACCCCCACACTCCCCCAGCAGACAGAGGGGAAGCCACACTCGGCGCTCACCCTCTTGTCACCTGCTGTTCACATGAACAAGGTAGGACCATTTTTCACATTATCATTAAGACTGGGAAGTGCAGCCTTGCCAGCTGGGAGGCTGTTAGGATCTCAGGGAACTTGACATCTGCTTTTCATCGGGGAGGGGGGATCAAACAGGACACCTGGATCTTATCCTCGAGAACCCTGGCCTTTGGTTGAAGAAAGCCTGATATAAATAAAGGTAACATTGAAATAAAAATAGCAAGCCGGTTTGCAGTTGATAAAGTGTGAACAAGAAGCAGAGACAGCAGAGACGTTAAAGGCTTCCTTTTTAGCGTATACAGGAGATGCACTGGCTGATTTTGTTGCCTTTATCTCGGAGGGTCTTGAAGAAAGTCTCTCATGTTGGTCAACTGCGCATCCAGTGTCCTGCTCAGAGCAGTTCTTGAAGGCACACTTGTACCCTTGTAGAGTGGTTTTCTAATGGTTTTTGTTACAGAGTCGGTAGTCATTTGGATCACTTACATATAATGTTTGCCTGTTCCTTTAGGGTACCCAGGACACATGACCACCATGCACCCCAGATTCTCCATAACGCAGTTAGGGTTGTTCGAGTGTGGGAGGACCATGGGCTGCTGGTCTCCCACAGGTGGGAGAGGAGACTGAGCTGCCTACAGGGACTTCGTCAGCTGTATGGTAAACTCTTAATGGCATGACGTAGCCCACAATGGGAGAGGGGCCTGAAGAGCCCTTGGTGATGGTCCCCGCCCCCCGGCCTCTTCTCCGGTTGATCTGTGTCCTCACAGAGGAGGAAGGGACAAAGGTGGGAGGCTGGAGCTGAGCTGGTCTCTGAGCAGACTAGAAAGGGACGTCCACTTCCTTCTCTTTTCCGGACTTAACACACTTAGACTTCTAGCATCAGGCCCCAAGCCCGGGATCAGAGAAGCAAGTTCTACATGAAAGCCATCGGGTTGGCAGAGTTGTTCTCCGTGTTTCTGTTAAAGCAACACAAGGACAGAGCTGGAAAACGCGGTATAGAACACAGGGGGCTTAGAACACCTCCCCTAAACGTGACTCTAGGAGCAACACCTGCTGACCCATGGAGGCGATCTCAAGAGTTACACCAAGGTCTGCTGCCCTGGCTGATGTCCGCAGGCGACCCTGTGCCCGGCCTGGCCCTGCCCTCGGCTGTTTACTGGGCTCATGTAACACCGCCTGAGCTGGGTTTAAGTGATTGGGGCAGCAATCACTTTATCATGCTGTATCTCTGGCGGTGGCGTTTTGGGATTCCAGGTGCTGCTTCGACCTGAAAAGGAAGCATTTGTTGATTTCCGGGGATTTTTTGTTAGCACAACACTACACAGACAGAGAGATGGTCACATAGTCCTCCAGGACCCCATCAGGTACGGGGAGGGCCAAGGGCGTGTGCAGCACAAGGGCACACAGTTACTGACCAGTAAACAAGGAAGATTTGGGAACAATGCAAAGGTGAGCTATCCAACCACACACGGACAATCAGGGGAACACGATTACTCTCCCGGAGTGAAGGCACTATTCACAGCTTAACATCATGTCTTAAATAATTCACAGATTATCAAGGATATATAACTCCACAGGGAATTTCCGACCAGGGAATAATTAGGAGACAATCCACTAAGTCATCCTATAACAGACATCAACACTGACTTTTCTGCTTCAGTGTAGTTCTCTCTCTCTCTCTCTCTCTCTCTCTCTCTCTCTCTCTCTCTCTCCCCCCCTCTCTCTCTTACACACACACCCTCTCTCCCCCCAACCAATATCACAAATCTTAACACTACAGTGTGTTTCCATATTGTTAAGTTTGCGTCTGAACATCCATTTATAAAATCACATGGTTTGAACTTTTAATCAATTTTCCAATACAAACCAGTTAAGTGGTAGCAAGGTCCTTAGACTCATTAAAAAATAATTCACCCATGAAACGGCCAAAGAAAACAGCAAAACACAGCACCTCAAGAGCTTACCCACATCCAGGCACATATTCTTGGTGTCTCTCTGGGCCTCCCTGGGAGTCCAGTGGGTCCTTTCGGATTTTGAAATAGGATTCGGCTGAGGTTTGCTGAGAAATACAGATTTCTTACAATTGCAAAATGTGCGACCTGGCACCAGGCAGTGTGTCTGTCTTTGAAGGCCCAGGAGTCTCGGTTTATTCTGTCTTCCAGATAACCCAGGACCAAGAGGGAGACAGCAATGTCCCTTTCCCGCTACGTTTGCTGACACTCAGTTATTATTTACCAGCAATGCTGGACAAAATACCAGAGTAAAAAAGAACAAGGCCAAGCCAGACATCCCTTCTTCATTTTTCTGCCTGGCATCGCGGCGTCTTTCTGGCATTCCACTTTTATTTTGGATAGTTTCGGCCCCTGGCCCCTCAGTGTTCTCTCAGACCAATGTCCAGCCACCTTTCCCATCTGGATCCTTTGAAAGCATCCCTGTGAGCGACCCCCACCCACTCTCTGGACTTCAGTGTGGCTGCAATTTCTCTACCAGTGAGGTTTTCGACTCACTTTCTCACTGTGGTTACACTGCTTACAGCTCGTTCCCTTTCCTGTTCCCCCAAACCCACTATGCAATTGCACCGAAACCTCCTGCAAAACACAAATCAAAGAAATTAAAGGCTGTTCCCAGAAAGCTGCATTTTGTTCCAAACTGCCAGCCTCATCCTGTCCTTGCTCTCTCTTTGAGAATGGAGTTCCCAGGGTGCATTACTTATTCACTGCCTCCCCACTGATCTGCCATCCTGAATTTTTCTTTCCAACACCTCTTGCAAAATCTAACCCTGTATTAATCTAACATTCTCCCTGCTGCTCCAATGCCAAGGCTGCCGAGCGCGACTCCAGAAAAATCAAATAGTCTTGGAGACGAAGACACTAAATTGAGGGCTCTTGTTTGGATGTTGGAAACTTCTTTCATGCATTTTAAAATTTCCCTTAAAATGAACCACTTCTGCCATTCCTAATTCATGTCTCTCCTGCAGTAGACCATGGAGACCACAGAGCAGCCATGTTCTCAGCTAACTGCCCTGCTCTCTACAAACAGGGCAGGCTGTCCATGAGACAGAAGGCCCAAGGCCCACAAGGCTTGCTGGAGTCCACTGAAATGTTTTAATTTTGTTTAGAATTGGAAATTTTAGAGAGAGAAATTTTAGATGGAAGCACATGTTTTAAGCATAATGCACATTACACTATAGTTATACCAAATATAACTTGTATGATCTTTGGTGGGCCTGTGAAAGAAAAACTGCCAGGGCCTACTTAGCCACAGCTCAGGGACGTGTGTTGGGGCATAATGGGTTAAACCCAGCATCGCATACGGGATCACGGGTTCAAATCCCAGCTGCTCGGCTTCGGATCCAGCTCCCTGCTAATGCACCTGGGAGGGCGGCTCCACCACTGCGCTGAAGCCTGCCCCTCCTTTGCACTTTTGAACATTATTCTTGTTAACAATTCCACTGCTCGTTACATTGTTATTTCAAATGTGGTCTCCCAAACAGCACCACAGAACCCATTTTAAAAGTGCTGGCTGGGGCCAGCGCTATGGCATAGGGGGTAACGCCACCACCTGCAGTGCTGGTATCCCATATGGGTGCCAGTTCAAGTCCTGGCTGCTCCATTTCCAATCCAGCTCTCTGCTATGGCCTGGGAAAGCAGTGGAAGATGGCCCAAGTTGTTTATGACATCGGCATCCCACATGGGAGGACTGGTTTGAGTCTCGACTGCACCTCTTCCGATTTAGCTCCCGCCGAATGAGAATAGGGAAGGCAGCAGAGTATGGCCCAAATGATTGCGCCCCTGCCAGCCATGGTGGGAGGCCTGGATGAAGCTCCTGTCTCCTGGTTTTGGCCTGGCCCAGCCCTGGCTGTTGCAACTGTTTGAGAAGTGAACCAGCAGATGGAAGATTTCTCTCTGTCTCTCTCTCTCCGTTCTCAAATAATTTAATTTTAAAAAATATAAATAAATCATTGTTGCTTTCACATGGATTACTGGCGTTGGTGTGGTGGTGATGTAGATGGATACCCAGCCCTAAAAAGCCTGGAGCAGTTCAGAGAGGCAATGCTGTTTTAATTACAAGAGAATTGATTTTTAAAGACTGAGTCCTAGTGGATAAAGGAGGCTTTGTAGAATGTCTTAATAAATACGTTGTTTAATTCCTTGATGCCGTTAGTTGTAATATCTTCCCCAAATGCAATCAGCTATTAAACGCTTTAAACAGCTCTAAAGTGCCCTGGACTTCCCCAACTGAAGCTTAGATCAAGGTAACACTTTGTAGTTTTTACACCTGCATAGCCGCCTTCTTGTTAAAATCTGAAATCTTCATGTTGAGTAATTTTGACTCATTGGGGAAAAAAAAACAGCTTGCTCTCGCCTCGCGCTCTCCTCTCCCCCTCTCTCCCTCTGCTTCTCTCTCTGCTTATTTGCAAAGCTTTTCAGAATCTGTATCACAGAGCAAAGTGTAGGATGCTAAAAGCCTCAAGTTCGTGTTTCAACTATGTACCAATTTGCAAAACACCTCTTGAATGACTTCCTCCTGATGGTAGTGCTGCAAATTAACCCAAAAAAATCCCCAAAATCATAGTTTCAATGTTTTAAACTACAGATTGCACACTGTGCTCTGTGCAGCACCAGTCAGTACTTACGCAACGGATTCTAATTTGTTAGTCTCCTTGAAAATGTGTTGCCTACTTCCCCATCGGGTTTATGTGCCCTTCCTTAATAAAGACATGTCATCCAGAAAGAGCTACTCCCTGGAGGCGAGTCGCCAAGTCTTCAAACCCCTGAGGAGAGGAAGGAAGAGTGCAGGGCAGTGTGGAGCCGCTCGTGTGGCACACACCAAGAGTAGACGCCTGTGAATATTTGCAGCCGTGAGCTCCGTGGCGTGAGCTCCCATGGAAGCTCGCAGAACACAGTGGATGCTAAATGGTGACAGCAAGTGCGTGAACAAGGCCACTTCCACAGCATGAGCAAATACGAATTTTGGACACACACATACCTGTGATGCGTACCCAGCAGCAAAGGCCACACCATTGCAGTTATTCTTTGGGAACATTTCTCACTTGGCAAAAGCTCACATACAGAACATTAGAGAAAGAGATAACACTGGAAAATAAGGGGCCAGTGTGGTGGCGCAGTGGGTCAAGCCCATGCCCGAGACGCCAGCATCCCATACAGGTGCCAGTACGACTCTTGGCTCCTCCACTTCCTGTCCAGCTCCTTGCTAATGTGGTGGGGAAGGCAGTTAATGAGGGGCCAAATATCCAGGCCCCTGCTACCCACCTGGGAGACCAGGTGGAGTTCCTGGCTTCTGGCTTTGGCCTGGCCCAGCCCTGGCTATTGTTGGCATTTGAGGAGTGAAGTAATGGATAGAAGATCTCTCTCTCTCTCTCTCTTTCTCTCTCAACTCTCCACTTTTAAAATCAATAAATAGGCTGGTGCCATGGCTCACTAGGCTAATCCTCCGCCTGTGGCACTGGCACACCGGGTTCTAGTCCCGGTCGGGGCGCAGGATTCTGTCCCGGTTGCCCCTCTTCCAGGCCAGCTCTCTGCTGTGGCCAGGGAGTGCAGTGGAGGATGGCCCAAGTGCTTGGGCCCTGCACCCCATGGGAGACCAGGAGAAGCACCTGGCCCCTGGCTTTGGATCAGCACAGCGCCGGCCACAACGCGCCGGCTGTAGTGGCCACTTTGGGAGTGAACCAACGGAAAAAGGAAGACCTTTCTCTCTGCTTCTCTCTCTCACTGACTAACTCTGCCTGTCAAAAAAAATTTTTTTAAATAAAATCAATAAATAAACTTTTTAAAAAGAAAAATTAAAAAACTTTAAAAATGTTTAAAACATAAATGAATATGTTTTCTTTTCAATATCCAAGAAACCTTCAACCTCCAAATTTATACAGCTAAATTTCTTTTTCACTTTCTTTAGTTTTTTACAGATTTATTTATTCACTTGAAAGTCAGAGTTACACAGAGAGAGAAGGAGAGGCAGAGAGAGATAGAGAGAAAGAGAGAGAGAGAGAGAAGTCTTCCATCTGCTGGTTCACTCCTCAGTTGGCCACAATGGTTGGAGCTGCTCCGATCTGAAGCCAGGAGCCAGGAGCTTCCTCCGGGTCTCCCACTCAGGTTCAGGGGCCCAGGGACTTGGGCCATCTTCTACTGCTTTCCCAGGCCATAGCAGAGAGCAGGATCGAGAGTGGAGCAGCCGGGACTCGAACCCATTAGGGATGTTGGCATTGTAGGCAGTGGCCTTACCCACTGCAATCCAGCCCCACAGCTAACTCTTTAAGCTTAAGAAATGTTTAAATAATAAGAGCAATTTTGCTGTTCTCTTTGCCAGATCTTCGATTCTTTTGTTATCCATTGTGTGGCAGACATTACTTTGTATGAATTTGCTCTTTCCTATCGATTTCCCTCCTAACTCTTAATTGTGACTTTGTTTGTCTTTCACTTTCATCCCTGTTTAACCCATGAGAACACCCTAGAGTGTTCCCCTCTCACGCACCGCCTAGAGTGTGACCAAGTTTCTAAGGTATCCGTCTCCACGGCTGCCTTCAAGGTTGAAGAGGCTGTCTCTCTTCTGCTTGGTGACATGATTTGCAATGCTTTGGGTTTAATTAAGTGACAGAATCAATTGGCCACCGGGATCAGGAAATGTTTTGATCCAGATTATCCGAACGGAAATTTAACTTTGCTTTCCCAGTAAGCTGGAAGCCAGAATCTGTCACCATTAGATCTGACAACAGAAATTTACTCCGTACCCCCTGACGGAGCTTGTACGGAGCAACAGGTCAGGGTGGATGCGAGCAGAGGTTGTGGTGCCGTCACGAATCTGCACATCGCTGGCCAGCCCCATCCACGCACTCCGCTGTCATGCCAGCCAGGAGTGCAGTGCCGCCTGGGGAGGGAGGGACAAGCCCCCGCGCCTGCCAGATGTCGTTAGGAACTCCATCCATCCTAGGCGGGAGCGCGGGCTCCTTCAGACAGCAGATGCTGAGTGAATTACATCTTGAGTGGTGAGCTTCCCTGGCGTTTAATTACCTGGCTGAAAGAAACGTAGGTCCCTGTTCCTGAGGTTACTTCCTCCCATGCAAGTGAGAGGGATTTTGCAAATGTATGGAGTGTGAAAACACTGCAAGTTACGGTAATGTCTCTTTTTTGGGGGATTTTTCTTGTTTACTTTCCTCTAATGCTTCTAAGTCTGTGATGTCACACAGGTAAGTAAAATTTTAAGGTGAAATTCATCAGCTTAGGGAAGAGAAGCCTATTTTAAATGTTGGGTATTATGTTACAATCCTTGTCCACATTGTAGTAAAATACTGTAACATGGCTGCCACGACAGAAGGAAATTTTCTTAAAAAGAACATCATTATAATCATATTCTTAGAATCGTATCTGTGAATCACGTTGAATCAGCTCTCTTGGTATTAACATCACTTTAACATGAAAATTGACAATTATGTTGTATTAATTATCAGGCGTTTGCTGTGACCCTGAGACTATAATGTATTATAAAATCCTTTAAAAAATAAAAAACTCCTTGAAAAATAAAAAACCCAAAACAGAAACAGTCCCCCCAAAGAAATGTGCACATCCCAACTCCTACAACCTGTAAATTTTCTCATTTTGAAAAGTATTTTCAGTTGTGATTGAATTAAGGATGAAATTTTAAGGAGAAAAGTAAATCGGTTATTTTTTGAAAGGACAAATAACCCCATTACCATGACATGACCATGACCATGACCATTTACTCGGGTTTGTCAGAGTCACCCCAGTGACAATTAGCACACATCCCCCCACGTTCAGAATCACATCATGTAGGGGCCGGCACTGTGGCGTAGTGGGTAAAGCTGCAGCTGCATCCCATGTAGGTGCTGGTTCATGTCCTGGCTGCTCCACTTCTGACCCAGCTCCCTACCAACACCTGTGGAAAAGCAGTAGAAGATGGTCCGAGTCCTTGGGCCCCTGCGTCTACGTGGGAGACCTGGAAGAAGCTCCTGGCTTCGGATCGGCTCCGCCCCAGCCGTTGCAGACATTTGGGGGAGTAAACCAGCAGATGGAAGATCTCTTTTGTGTGTGTGTGTGTGTGTGTGTGCGCGTGCATAAGTGTAACTGTTCCTTTCAAATGAGTAAATTAATCTTACCAAAAATAAAGAATGACAGACATCATTTAACAAGGGATAGCTGTCTGTAATGCCAGTTCAAAATGGGGGGGGGGGTAAAATCATCTTCTGTCAATCAAAAATTCCTTCAGAATCATATCTGTGATGCAAAACTCGGGTATCTGTATGATTTCAAAAAGTAATTCAGGGTCTTAAAATCAAATTTTGGGGCTGGTGTGGCACAGCAGGTGAAGCCACTGCTTACAACGCATCCCATCTGGCCACTGGTTCAAGTCCCGACTGCTCCGCTCCAATCCAGCTTTCTGTGGCCTGGGGAGACAGCGGAAGATGCCCAAGTGCGTGGGGCCCTGAGCCAACATGGGAGACCTGGATGAGGCTCTTGGCTCCTGGCTTCAGATCAGCCCACCTCTGGCCATTGTGGCCATTTTGGGAGTGACCCAGCGGATGGAAGACCTCTTTGTCGCTCTCTCTCTGTCTTCCCCTTTCTCTCTCTGTAACTTCAAGTAAATAAAATAAATCTTTTTTAAAAAATATCAAATTTCTTCTTTCCCTGTAATTCTCAGTAATTTGCAGGTCTCTTGCAGGTCTCTCTAGCCTCTGAGGACTTTTCTGATGAACTTCCTACCCAACATCATAATATCCGACGCCCTGGTTACCTGAAAAATTGAGAAAAACCCATTTATCTATGGATCTGTTCTGCGAGTGCATGAATTCACTCTTTAAGCGACTGGAACATTCTTAGCGATGTTTTATTCTCACACCCTGAATGCCCATGAGCCTCGGAGGTAAACTACTGGGAAGATTCCGAGTCACCACACACCGTAGGAAAGGCTGGATAATATTTAGGGCTGTCTCACATTTTAATCAGAGACTAAGAAGGATTTCCTAAAACACGGGACGTCAGCCAATGGCTCCTGCATGTGCCTCAGGTCCTTATCAATTAGGACTTAATAAAATGAGGCTTCAGGTGTCTGTGCCTCGCGTTATGAATCCAGTCTGTGGTGAAACACAGGGATTTTCTAGGATCTGAGTTACTTCTGGTCTCCGTTTTCAAGTGAAGAGATGGTCAACTTCAACTGTCGTTAGGAGATTGTAGTTAGCAGGACACAGCAACTTAAACGGCGGAGGCTCAGATCGCTGTCAACCAAGCCAACACCAAACTCCAGAAAAGGAAAACCTGACAACCCCAGTTTCCGGACAGTTGTGTGGAACCCGGGGGCTCCCATGGCTGGAGGGAAGGCAACAGTGTCGCCACTTTGGAGGGCAGCTTGGCGGCTTCCTAGGAGGCTAAACGCACGTGCCTTAGCAACCACATCACAACAGCCTACACACACGTCTACACAGCAATCGTACTCCAGGTCAACAGAACGGGGAGGTGTCGACGAGGTCCTTCTGCGTCCCTGTCCTGGGTGGGATGTGAAAACAATCCGACTGTAGCACACATCAGAGACAGCCCACTGGAGGCAGTGTGGGAGCACGGTGCTGACCTACATCCTCTGTAAATGACTGGATGCTGTACAGCGAAGGGACAAGTGTCCGAGAGTGCTGCCCGTGACCTGAGGGTGGCGGATGGACCATTGTGAAATGTGACCCACTCTGTGTGGCTGCGTCTCTCCGTCAGCTCAGCGGGGTGGGAACAGCCCAGGATGATGGGACCTGTTTCTCGGGCGTCTTGGCGGATGCTTCTAGAAGACGTTAGCACTTGAAGCTCTGCTCTCGCCGAGATGGGCAGTTCACCAAGGGCACAGATGGAATAGAAAGGCAGGGAAGGAGTGTCTGTGCCCACTCTTCTTTAAGGCAAGGGATGCCCGCCTTCTCCGGCCTGGGATAGACAGCCCCAGGTTCTACCTGCCCTCTTTGGCTCCTGGATTTCCACATTTGCACTGAATTACACTTTCTCTCCCTGGCTCCATGGTTCTCCAGCGTGCAGGCAGCGTATCAGGGGATTTCTTGGCCTCGTTATAACCTATCGGTTCTATGTCTCTGGAGGGTCATGACAATAAACATTTATACTGGAATTTTACAATTAAGTAGGCGGGTGGTTGACGACGAAAACCAGGTTTCTTACTATTGTACTGGGAGGTTTAAAGTAAGAATGGGAGAATGGTCGCTGGGTAATAAATTGGAATGAATATTTCAGTATGAACTCATATTTACCTTACGGTAGACATAGATGGTTACATATAGATATCTTATATGTGCACTCAGTACACACATGTGATTTCTTGCTAAGTCAATTGGAAGGGCCTAGAATCAATGATGTCTCAGTAACAAGGGGTACCTGACACCCACATCTTGTTTTTAGCCCCAAAACAGAAACCAGAGCTCCTTGGAAAAATGCATTACCTCCAAACCTGGCCAGGACACACCACGATGAGCCTGGAGCATCTTGTAGTGTTAGAAGGTACAGCATGTTCCAAATTAGGAAAATAATTAAGCGCTGCAATGATTGTGAGATATCAGTCAGAGACAGGATCCCCTGAAAGATCTCCCAGAGGCCAACACCAGGGCAACCTGAGGAATAAATCAAACAGCAGGGGCCGGCGCCGTGGCTCACTTGGTTAATTCTCCACCTGAGGCAGCGGCAGCCCAAATGGGCGCCGGGTTCTAGTCCCGGTTGCTCCTCTTCCAGTCCAGCTCTCTGCTGTGGCCCGGGAGTGCAGTGGAGGATGGCCCAGGTGCTTGGGCCCTGCACCCCATGGGAGACCAGGAGGAAGCACCTGGCTCCTGGCTTCAGATCGGCGCAGCGCGCCAGCCATGGTGGCCATTTGGGGAGTGAACCAACAGAAGGAAGATCTTTCTCTCTCTCACTGTCTATAACTCTACCTGTCAAAAAAAAAAAAAAAAAAAAAAAAAGAAACAGTATTGGCTTGTAGCTCAAGTGTAAACATAAATACTGCTGAATCCTTATTGAATTAAATAAATTATTAAATAACATTTAAAATGGGAGGGGGAGATAGTTCAGAAGAACTACAAATGATTATGGAGACACTTTTCTCTCAAGCAGGTAGACCAACACGCCTTTACGTGTGCACAGTGCGTGGTCCTTTTTCTCCTAAGAGTATCTCAGACAGAGAGTGGAAAGACTGCGCTAGGATGCTGATACCTGTTCAGCGCCACTCCGGGTCAGTGTGGACGTCAACAGTGGGCGCTCCTGTTGCCACGCTGGGATGAGCCAACATTTCACTCCCACGGCCCCCTTCCTGCCAACCGCAGAAAAGGCATCAGAGATCCACACTGAGGAACACTCTACAAAACAGCTGACCAGTAGTCCTCAAAAGGTCAAGGTCATCCAAAACAAGGAGGGTCTGAGAAGCTGTCACAGTGCGAAGGAGCCTGCAGGGCCGTGAGACTGGCATGGCGTGGGTGTCTGAGTGGCACGCAGGAAGCGGAAGCAGACTTTAGGAGGCAGCTCTCTCAAGCCGGGACTGCAGTTAACAATGACGAGCCAGCGCTGGCCTGGTAATGGTGACAAATGTGCCATTCGGATGCGACATCTTAGTAGTTGAAGAAACAGTGTGCAGTCACGGGCAATCTCTCTGTTATTTTGCAGTGACTCTGTACAGTTATGAAACTTCTCTGAAAGTAAAAAGTGCACTAACATTGGATCTAGGGCCGGCGCCGCGGCTCACTAGGCTAATCCTCCGCCTTGCGGCACCAGCACACCGGATTCTGTCCCGGTTGCCCCTCTTCCAGGCCAGCTCTCTGCTGTGGGCAGGGAGTGCAGTGGAGGATGGCCCAAGTGCTTGGGCCCTGCACCCCATGGGAGACCAGGAGAAGCACCTGGCTCCTGCCATCAGATCAGCGTGGTGCGCGGGCCGCGGCGGCCATTGAGGGTGAACCAACAGCAAAGGAAGACCTTTCTCTCTGTCTCTCTCTGTCTCACTGTCCACTCTGCCTGTCAAAAAAAAAAAAATTGGATCTAGGTCCACACATGTAATGTAATGACTCATTACTAAACTTCCACCATGTGAAAGTTGACAAAAACCAAAAAGTCCATATTTTCTAAGCTATTGAACCGTAATAAAACAGAAAGAGAGCCTTTTACTTCAAAGTTATGGAATTGACATATCTTTCTGTCCAAGTTGTTGGCAGGAATCCCATACCTAAATATCTCAAAGTATACCGAGGATCTTTAAAACCGTGTTATAAATTTATTAAAAATTATGCCGATGGTTTTCTCATTTAACTCCCTGAACTGTGAACAGAAATAAAAAGCGACTCAAACGCAATCAATCTCCACAAGTACCTTTTATGAAATAAATATAGATGACAACAAGGTTTATGGATTCGAGGCATAAACACAGTGGCCGCACACTTTGATCAGAGTTAATTCCACTTTTTATAAGACAGCATTAACCGTCATTCATTAGTCAGAGTTTACGGTTTGTCACCTGAATTAACAGAACTCATTCAAGTGAGCTGAACTAAACTGAACTGCCATATTGAATGAAAACCCTAGCACGCTCATGTCCTTCTAATAACCCTTCTAGGCAGGCATATTCCACTGGAAGGAAACCAAGCAGCTGACAGATGAACACCCTCTCCTGCTCTCGGGGTAAACATTTCAATAGTCATCAACAATGGACAGGCAACGCTGCTGCACTAAAACTGTGATTTCACGTGTGTTTGAACATGTGACTCGGGTGGGCATTTGACCTACCGGCTAAGACGTAAGTTGGGACACCCAGAGCCGTCCCGGATCAGAGTGCCAGGCTCCAGGCCCAGCTTTCGGCTAACACACACCCTGGGAGGACACAGGGATGGCTTGGGTAACTGGGTCCCTGTCACCCACATGGGAAACCTGCATTGCGTCCTGGTTCCCAGCTTTGGTCCGGCACAGTCCCAGCCTCTGTGAGGTCTGAGGAGTGAACCAGTGACTACCGATCTGCATCTCTCTCTCTCTCTCCCTCCCCACCCCCACCCCTGCTACTGGGACAAATACATCAAATTAAATTACCAATGAAAAAGAAAAAGCAACTGTGATTCGAGCTGGAACTTTGGAAAGACAGAGTTGCTGTCGTTTTGTAACACACACACTCTCGTCCCTTCGTTCTCCCCTCAGGTCCTCCTTGCTGGGTGCCCCACCCCCAGGGCAGCTGGTGTGCTGGCTCCCAGCGGCAGTGGTCTCGCTGGGTTGACAGCCCTGTCCACCTGTCGCCAGGCTTTAGCCATCCTACAGAACCTTCAGGACGGAGAGCTCCCCGCTGGCCACAACCTGGGGCTGTCCAGCTGTGAAGTTGGCAGCCCGTCTATGGTACGGTGTCACTAACAGCATCTGCTTATGGGGCTCTTTCAAGAGATCCAGACTGAAACATTACAAGGAGTGAGTGAGCGGGGTCCCCATTCTGTGGGCTGATGGACCTGGCTGGGCAGGACGCCTGCTGAGACAGCTGCTCTCCAGGGAGGCCTGGCTGGAGCGCTCTCCGACCCTTGCTCCTCTCCCCGCCCTGTCTCACTCTGACCCTAGTCCCTTCCCTAGAGCCCTGCCTGCTTCCATTACCCACCGTGGAAACTTCTTTTTTGGTGTTGTAAGAATTCTTCTTCAGCCTGTGCCGCGGCTCAATAGGCGAATCCTCCGCCTTGTGGCGCCGGCACACCGGGTTCTAGTCCCGGTCGGGGCGCTGGATTCTGTCCCGGTTGCCCCTCTTCCAGGCCAGCTCTCTGCTGTGGCCAGGGAGTACAGTGGAGGATGGCCCTGCACCCCATGGGAGACCAGGAGAAGCACCTGGCTCCTGCCTTCGGATCAGCGTGATGCGCCGGCCGCGGCGGCCATTGGAGGGTGAACCAACGGCAAAGGAAGACCTTTCTCTCTGTCTCTCTCTCTCACTGTCCACTCTGCCTGCCAAAAAAAAAAAAAAAAATTCTTCTTCTGCTCCTCCTCCTCCTCCCTCCTCCCCTTTCCACTTCCTTCTTCCTCCTTCCTCTTCCTCTCTTTCTCCTTTTCTCTTTTTTGATTGGTTTGTTTGAAAGACTGAGAATGAGGGAGAGAGAGAGATCTTCCACCTGCTGGTTCACTCCCCCCCTGCATTCAGCAGCCAGGATGGGAGTGGACCAAAGCCAGGGGCCATGGACTCCATCCAGGTCTCCCACACGAGTGGCAGAGACCACATACTTGAGCCATTATCTGCACACTAGTGGGAAGCTGTATCAGAAGTGGAGTAGGTGGGCCTTGAATTGATGCTCCCACAGGGGACGTGGCCATTCCAGGCACCAGTTTAATCTGCTGCACTACCGTGTCTGCCCCCACGCCAGCTTTCTCGCCTCCCGTTGCTTGGTATCTTTTAGGAGAAAGAAGAAAAAGAAAGAAAAGGACTCGAGCACCGAGGATTTGCACGTTAGTGTCGTGATACCGTAGTCTTACTAAGCTCTGTTTTGCCAATGAGAAACTTGAATTCAGAAATGTGGCGATTTTTCTCCTCCATGGCATGGTAAATATAGACTATTTTTATCGCCTCTTTTTCCTGTTCAGGGATGTCACAATGAATGTTTTCTGTTTTGTTTTAATTTTTATTTATTTATTTGAGAGGCAGAGAGACAGCAAGAGTGGGACAAACAAATCTCCTACCCACTGGTTCACTCTCCGAATTCCCGCAATGATCAGGAATGGGGCAAACCAAAGGCAGGACACAGAACCTCAAGCCAAGTCTCTCGCATGAGTGACAGGGACACACGCACTTCAGAGACTGCTGCTGCCTCCCAGGGTCTGCATAAGCAGGAAGCTGGAGGCAGGGCTCCAAGCGAGGCACTCCCAGATGGCATGCAGGCAACCCAAGAGGCGTCTTCACTGCTGAGCCAAACGCCTGCCCCACCACCAAGCTTTGTGAGCACCTAGAACACACCAGGGACTGTTGCAGCCACTGAGAGAGGAAAACCAACAATGACCCCTGCTGCTCCCCACACGACATTCTGCTAAGCCAGACAGCGAAACCATCGCAAAACAAAACCCACAAAGACCCCCAACTCTGCATTTCTTTTTCATATTTAGGCAAACGCATGAGAAGGAGGCCTCTCACTTTCTGGCGTGCACCCTCGGGCAGGGATCCGACATTCAGAAGGGGAGACAGGGAGGGCCTGGCTCCTCCCAGTTTCTCCATTTGGCTCCTGGACTCCGTGTCAGTGTTCTGTATGAGACTAGGAGAGACACTCCTCCGTTTTCCAAGAGTTGGATCTTTGTGGCGGCAAATCAAATTCCTACCTGATCCTGACTTCGCAAGTCCCGTTCGCTTTTATAGAAGCTCTGTTTGTTCTATTGGAACATCGGTGTTTAAAAATGTTATTATTCCCACAATGGTTCTATTTATTTTGTCATTGAAAAAACACACATAAAAATGAGCTGATTTCCAGCTTCCAACTCCTACATTCTCAATGTGGCTGATGTCATTCTGACCCTCGACTGATGTGTACAGCTGCGTCCCAATGTACATTTCAATTCTCAAACCACGGATAACTTCCTCGAGTTATTGGCTGGGGAACCTGCCAGGAAGCCAGAGCGGGGAGAAGCTGCGGAGGGGAGCTCGTCCTGGGAGCGTGCCGGCGCCAGATGTTCCAATTACTCCGTTTGGGGACTTCGCTGACTTCGGTTACACAGCGCCTCCTCTATAAATCCTCACTGAGTCAGGTTTGGCAGAGACTGTGTTCCGCTTCTCCCCGAACACCTTCCTAAACCCTTAGCAGAGTTCACACCTAATAGAGGAGGAAGCAACGCTGTCACGGTCACATTAAATCTTAAGGAGTTTTTAGAAAGACATAGTTAGAGGATGGAGTCCCTGTCCACCGAGCGCTGAGGTATGTCAGTGCAGCGCCGTGTTCTGAGCTGTGGCAGGCCTTCCGCGGGCTCACCCGGCAGCCAGCTCTTCTGCAAATTAAATTTGATGGAAATGAGGACTCCTAATGATGTCCCCTATTTTAAAACTCTGGCCCTTTATCTCCAAATCACAGCCTCCCCAGTACTCATCATGACTGGATTTTATTAGAAACTTTGAGAAAAGCACGGCTCGCTCATTTTAATTGCCAGCACATTCATTTGAATTCACATACAGGCTATATCAACCCTTCCCATAATAAAATATGGGGCAATAATTCTGTCTTAAATTCTACCTTTTTGGTCAATTTTATCTGAACACTCTGGATGAAATGGGCCTTATTTTCGAATGTTTTCCAAATGCAGCACCCTTACTTTGGATTTCTGTTGGGTCTTAACACAATCACGTAGAGCTGCAGTCTGAGGTGTGCACGCAGGGGCTCACAGTAGGGACCTGATGTCTAGGTCCACAATCACCCAGAAATGTGCCCCCAAAACAGGTCTGCGAGAAAGCTCGGTTTCTTCAGGAAGCCGGTATTTGCTGGTTTGTTGCTGGAAGGCCGACAGCAAGCGTGGTGGGTGGCCTGCACGTAGAGGGATTGGAGACAACCCGCAGATGACGAGCGATGCACACGCCGCCTCTCCGTGCAGTGACCTGGGTCCTGGAGAAGGAAGGGCAGGGCTCTGGGGACGAATCACGATGCTGCCATGGTGGACCGCCAGGGGGGATTCAGAGAACACAACCTGGGCTCAAGCTGTTGCAGGTGGAAACACAGGGCCGTCTGATTGGAGGAGTGATGATGTCTTTGTCGAAGAAATTCAAAGTCTTGGTTTACACTGTAGAGCGCGGAGCAGGGCGAGGCGAAGGGCCTTGTCCCTCCATCCCCGTGTCTGCCAGGTGCCAGGACCAGAGCCGCGTGCTAAGGTGGGGAAACATCCGGGCTTTTAGGAGACGCCAGGAGACACTCGGGCAGGCAGAGGTGTGTGTGGCTGTAGCGCTGCTTTGAACACACCACCCAGCCCCACTGGACAGATTACATTACGGCTAGAAATGCAATTGACTGACCTATTTTATAAATATTTGCTGAGTGTCCTATGGCCGAACATGCAGCAAATAGTGTTTTTGTGGACTACAATACAGAAGGCAGAATTTATTCCTGTCTCTAAAGAGACTGCAGTCTAGTAGGAGTGTCAATAAATAGAGATAGGCCACTACAACTCAGTAAAATACGACAGAAGTATTGCCAGAGAGTACAAATAGAAAAATGAATAAAAAGGATTCCTGGAGGAGGTGAGATTTTCCTCTGGATGAAGTTACAACACACAGAGAATGAGAAATAACACAGGAGTCGCAGGCGAGAGCTTGAGCAAACAGAAGTCAGAGAACAGTCCCGCTAAGGAGCTTGGGGGTCCACTCCACCTTCTTCTTCCTTTTTAAAAGATTGATTTACATGGAAGTCAGAGTCACAGAGAGAGAAAGAGAGAGAGAGAGAGATGTTCCATCCATTGTCACTCTCCAGATGGCCACAACGGCCCGTTCTGGGCCAGGCTGAAGCCAGGAGCTAGGAGTTCCTTTAGGTCTCCCACGGGGGTGCGGGGGCCCAGGCACTTGGGCCATCCGCTGCTAGTTTCCCCAGGCATGTTAGCAGAGAGTGGTGGAGCAGCTGGGACACGAACCACCACCCATATGGGACGCCAGCGTTGCAGGTGAACCCGCTGACCCACAGCGCCAGCCTCAGTCCACTCCATCTTAACTAGATGTTGGACAGATTGGAAAATCAACAACTCTTCTTAGATACATCAGTGAAGGTGGAGAGAAAGACAGACGAATGAAGACAAGTCACCAACCGCTCCAGGGTTCAGCCCCTCTGCAGGAAGCCCCCGGCTGTGACAGATTCCACCTGAACCCATCTGGAGTGCCGGTGTTAATCAGTGTCCCCACTGGGGGCTTCACCAGTTTCCCACAGTGAATGTCAGAGAAAAGCCACCTCCTATTTGAAGGAACCGTTTTGAAACAAGGTATTCTGTTCTTAACCAGGACAGTAGACACAGCCCGGTACAGGTTCCTCTGAGCACACCTGACCTGGGGCATGGGAAATACCCAGCTCCACCCCCAAAAGCCCTGCCATGTGGGCCTAGGAAAGACCCAATTCCAGCCTCTGCTAGGAACACTGTCCCATGTGAATGGTGAGGGCAGAGGATGGAAGGCTGGGGTGGGGGCCCAGGAGGGTCTCCCTACGGACCCTCGGGGTCACTGATGCCCTGAGATGAGGGGTACTTCCTCCCTGCGCGCCCCACACCACCTCATTCCTAAAGACCCGCTCGCTGTAGTTCCTGGATCCAAGGCCTCCTGTCAAGCATCAAGAAAAGACAAAACCCTAAGGCAAAGTAAAAAGCGCAAGTACAACTTAAAGAGAGAAAGGGAGCGCGCAAACACCAGAACCGGTCTCAGATGTTGGCAGGGGTGTTAAAATGATCGCACCGTGAATTTCACACAACCGCGATGAATATCCTAAGGAGTCTCACGGAAAAGGTAGACTCCAGCACAAAGGGGCAAGGTTTGCTGTCAGAGGGAGATTCTCAGCAAAGAGTTAGACAAAATTACTCACAATCCAAAACACCGCTAAGAAAGGAAGACCACCTGTCCTGTCACGAGTTCAGTAGCAGACTGGAGATCGGAGGAAGGAATCTCTTGCGATTGGAGATACAACGAAAGACAGTTCCAAAAGTGAAGCTCAAAGAGGAAAACAAAAGCTTAGGCAGCATATTCAGAAACTGGAATCATCTGGGCTGCCGCTGGGGCGCAGCAGGTTAACGCCCCGGCCTGAAGCGCTGGCATCCCACATGGGCGTTGGTTCTAGTCCCGGCTGCTCCACTTCCAGTCCAGCTCTCTGCTGTGGCCTGGGAAAGCAGTGGAGGATGGCCCAGGTCCTTGGGCCCCTGCACCCACGTGGGAGACCTGGAAGAAGAACCTGGCTCCTGGCTTCAGATCAGCACAGCTCCGGCTGTTGCAGCCAATTGGGAAGTGAACCAGTGGATGGAGGACCTCTCTCTCTGTCTCTCTCTCTCTCTCTGTAACTCTCTTTCAAATAAATAAAATAAATCTTAAAAAAAAAAAAAAAGAAACTGGAATCATCACAAAAGGCGCAGCATCCACACATACCTGAAGATTAGCAGAGATGGGCCGGCGCCGCGGCTCACTAGGCTAATCCTCCGCCTGCGGCGCCGGCACACCAGGTTCTAGTCCTGGTCGGGGCGCCGGATTCTGTCCCGGTTGCTCCTCTTCTAGTCCAGCTCTCTGCTGTGGCCTGGGAAGGCAGTGGAGGATGGCCCAGGTGCTTGGGCCCTGTACCCACATGGGAGACCAGGAGGAAGCACCTGGCTCCTGGTTTCGGACCAGCGCGCCATGTTGGGGGTGAACCAATGGAGGGAAGACCTTTCTCTCTCTCTCTCTCTCTCTCTCTCTCTTTCTCACTAACTCTGCCTGTCAAAAAAAAAAAAAAAAGATTAGCAGAGATGGAGAAAGAGAGGAAAATCAGAAGAAAGATTCAAAGCAACAAGGACTGAGAATTTTATCAAATTCGTGGCAGGCACTAAAGCACAGATCCAGGAAACTGAGGAACACGGAGCAGGATGGCTGCAAAGAACAAGAACAAAAGCAAGCCAAACTCAAACCCAGAACCAAACCAAACCAAAACCCAAACCCAAACCCAAACCCAAACCAAAACCAAGCTACCTACATCTACACTTTGCACTAAAGTTGCAGACATCGGAGATAAAGAGGAATCTTGGCAGGGCCCGGGGCAGTGGGCTTCCTCAGCAGGAGAGGCCCGCAGAGCAGAGTGACACCCAGCTTCTCACACACCACGCCGAGGAAGGACAGCGGGGAAGGCACTGCAAGTGGGGGGGGGCACTCTCTCCAGTCCCGCGTTCTGAACCCTGCAAAAGCGAAGGGGAAGCCAGCCGCGGCTCACTAGGCTAATCCTCCGCCTGTGGTGCCGGCACACCGGGTTCTAGTCCCGGTCGGGGTGCCGGATTCTGTCCCGGTTGCCCCTCTTCCAGGCCAGCTCTCTGCTGTGGCCAGGGAAGGCAGTGGAGGATGGCTCAGGTGCTTGGGCCCTGCACCCCATGGGAGACCAGGAGAAGCACCTGGCTCCTGACATCGGATCAGCGCGATGCGTCGGCTGCAGCGGCTATTGGAGGGTGAACCAACAGCAAAAGGAAGACCTTTCTCTCTGTCTCTCTCTCTCACTGTCCACTCTGCCTATCAAATAAATAAATAAATAAATAAAAATATAGTTGTCATTAGTAACGCGTCCAGTATGTAAATTTGTTCAAAATAACAACGATATTGTATTCTGTTATACATACTCTCTCGCATGCTTACCTGTGCTTGTATAGAAGTGGAATCAATGATAGGATTGACCATGGAGGAGGAAGTTAGGACGACTTTGTTATTTAAAGTACTAGCTCTACACATGAGATGGTATTGTGCCACTTAAATGTGGACTTAGGGGCCTGTGCTGTGGCGTAGCGAGTAAAGCCGCCACTTGCAGTGCAGGCATCCCATTTGGTTCAAGTCCTGGCTGCTGAACTGCCCCACGTCTGATCCAGCTCTCTGCTGATGTGCCCAGGAAAGCAGTGGAGGATGGCCCAAGTCCTTGGGCATCTGCACCCATGTGGGAGACCCAGATGAAGCTCCTGGCTCCTGGCTCCTGACTTCGGTCTGGCCCGTTGCAGCCATGTGGGTAGTGAACTAGTGGATGGAGATACACACACTCTCTCTCCCCCTCTTCCTCTGCTTCTCCCGCTCTGTAACTCTGACTTTCAAATAAATAAATAAATCTTTAAAAAATATGGACTTGGATTGTTTGTAAATGTCTACTGCAAACTCTAAATCAACAACTCAAAAAACCTAAAAAAAAAAAAAAAAAACTCTGATATACTAAGAAAGGAGAACAAAATGTAATCACACAAAATGCTCAGCTAAAACCACCAAGACTGGAAGAGAAGTAGCCCAGAACAAGGTAAAGGGCAGATGGAAACAACACCGGAGTAGATGTTCATCCAACTGGGTCAGTATTGAGTCTGATCTGACTGTGCCAATGGAAAGGCAGAGCTGTCAGAACGGAGAGAAAAAGCAAGATTCAACTTTATCCTCCCTGCAAGAAAGCCACTCTAAATATGAAGGCAAATATAGATAACAAGTGCAGGGATGGAGAAGGATACACCACTCAAAGGAAGGAAGGAAGGAAGGAAGAAGGAAGAAGGAAGAAGGAAGAAGGAAGAAGGAAGAAGGAAGAAGGAAGAAGGAAGAAGGAAGAAGGAAGAAGGAAGAAGGAAGAAGGAAGAAGGAAGAAGGAAGAAGGAAGAAGGAAGGAAGGAAGGAAGGAAGAAAGAAAGAAAGAAAGAAAGAAAGAAAGAAAGAAAGAAAGAAAGAAAGAAAGAAATTGAAACAAGTGGGAGGGACCAGCACTGTGGCATAGTGGGGAGAACCACTGCCTGTGACACCAGCATCCCATATGGGCACTGGTTCATGTCCCGGCTGCTCCACTTCCAATCCAGCTCCCTGCTGATGGCCTGGGAAAAGATGGCCCAAATGCTTGGGCCCTGCACCCACGTGGGAGATCCTGATGAATTCCTGGCTTCAGCCAACCGGGGAGTGAACCAGCAGATGGAACATCTCTCTCTGTCTCTGTCTCTGTCTCTCTCTCTTGGACTCTTTCAAATAAATAAATAAATCTTAAAAAAACAGGCAGGACTGCTATATTAATTTCAGATGAAGAAGATGTCAGAGCAAGGAAAGTTATCAGGATAAAAGCAACATTACATAATGATCAAGTCAATCATCCAAAAACAAAATAATCTTTCATGTGTCTGTGCCGAGGAACAAAACATAAAAGTACACGGACAAAACTGACCAAGCTGCGGAGATAAACAGATGAACATTATTAGACTTGGAGGCTTCAACACCCTTGTATCAGAAACATATAAATCCAGTAGACAGAAAATCAGTAAGGACATAACTGACCTTCACAATAGCATTAATTAACCAGACATTCTGACATTCACCAATTACTTCAACCCACAATAGCACAATGCATGCACGCTTCTCAAGTTCATGTTGCAAACTGACCAAGCTACAGCACATTCTGTGCCATTAAAACACACCCTAACAATTTTTAAAAATTATACAATATCTATTCTCTGACAACAACAGAATTACACTAGAAAAAAATTACAAAGCAATGACTTAGAAATCCACAAATATCTGGAGAGTGAATAGCACACTTCTAAATAATACATGGATCAGAGAAGATATAAAAGGGAAAAAAAAATCTGGAACTAAATTAAAGTGAAAATACAACCAATCAAAATGTATGATACACAGTAAAAGTAGTGGTTACAGGGAAATCAATGGAATTACATGCCTGTGTTAGAAACAAACAAGTGAACCATCTGAGCTCACACCCAGGAAGTTAGAAAAAGAAGAACAAACTATTCAAAAGTAAGCAGAAGATAAGAAACAAAAATCAGAGCAAAAACCCAGGGAATTGAAGACAACAGACCAGTGGAAAAACATCAGCGCAACCACAAGCTGATTTGAGAAGCTCAATAGAAAGAATCATTCTCTCATCAGACTGGGAAAAAGAGGGTACAAATCGCTGACATCGGAAATAAGAGAGGGACATCTCTGAGGATCCCACTGACAGGCTCCTTTGGGGACAGCTCCGTGTTCCCAATTTAACTACCTGGGAGAAAGGAATCAACTCCTTGAAAAACACAGCTTGCCAAAACTCACATAAGAAGAAATGGGCACACTGAATAAGTCAGCAACTACTAAAGAAATCCAATGGGAAAACCAATGAAAGACATCAAAGAGGAAGCAACAGTAAAAAAAAAAAAAAAGTGAAGATAGTACATATTCATGGAAATGAAGACTCATATTGTCTAATTATTCCCAGCTGTATTTATAGAGCCAAAAACTCCAAATACCAACACATTGTTTCATATATATATACACACACACACACAAACACACACACACATATGTATATATCAACAAACTGATGCCAAGTTCATACGGAGAGACAAGAGATGCAAAGTAGGGGCCGGCGTGTGGCTCACTAGGTTAATCCTCCGCCTTGCGGCACCGGCATCCCATATGGCCCCCCTTCCAGTCCAGCCCTCTGCTGTGGCCCGGGAGTGCAGTGGAGGATGGCCCAGGTGCTTGGGCCCTGCACCCGCATGGGAGACCAGGAGGAAGCACCTGGCTCCTGGCTGCGGATCGGCATAGCTCCAGCCATTGCGGCCATTTGGGGAGTGAACCAACAGAAGGAAGACCTTTCTCACTGTCTGTAACTCTACTTGTCAAATAAATAAATAAATAAAAATCTTAAAAAAAAAAGAGAGAGAGATGCAAAGTAGCTAAACCCATACTGAAGAAGAACAAAGTCAAAGGGTTGATATCACTTGATTGGGGACTTCACAGAAAGCTACAGTAATCAAGCTAATGTGGTGCTGGTGAAAGAATAGACAGATTCGTGGAATAGAATGGGAGCCCCAAACTAGAGCCACACAAATGCCCGACTGATTTTAGACAAAGGAGTAAAGACTGTGCAATGGAACACAGCAAGACTCTAACAAGTGGAGCTGCAACAACTGGACATGAATGTGAAGAGAGAAGGGAGGGAGGGAGGGAGGGAGGAAAGAGGGAGGGAAGGAGGGAAGGAGGGAAGGAGGGAAGGAAGGAAGGAAGGAGGGAAGGAAGGAAGGAAGGAAAGAAAGAAAGAAAGAAAGAAAGAAAGAAAGAAAGAAAGAAAGAAAGAAAAGATCGCATCCAGACACAAACCTGATAATTTTCTTAAAAATCTGTTCAAAATGGATTCTACACATAAAACAGAAGTATAATACTCCTTGAAAATAAACTATAAGAAAATACATACATTTTTGGATATGGTAGTTACTTTTTAGACTGCCAAGGTACAATATAAGAAATAAATAATTTCTGTGTTGAACTTCATTAAAATTACAAACCTGTGTTCTGAGAAATAACCATCAGGAGAATACTACAAGCCACAGACTGAGAGAAAATAGTTTCCAAAGACATAGCTGACTGCTATCCAAAATAGGCAAAGAACTAACAAAACTCAAATAAAAGAAAACAATCTAATTTAAAAATGGGCAAAAGACATGAACAGCCACCCCAGGAAAGTATATAGATGGCAAATACGTCTGTAAAATGGGTTTAAGAAAGTGCCATTAGGGATTTCAAATTAAACATATCAATGAGATCGTGCTGCACTACTATCAGAATTCCTAAATCCCAAACACTGCCAACATCAAGTGCTGACCAAGAGAGAGAGCAACAGGGACTCTCATTCACTGCCAACAGGAATGGAAGAGGTAAACCACTTTGCAAGATAGCTTGGCAGTCTCTTCCTTACACAACTAAACATATGTTCACCATATGACACACGACTGTGCTCTTTCATGTTTACTGAGTTGAAAACTTTCCCCAGAAATACCTCCATGCAAGTGTTTATAGCAGCTTTAGTTGTCAAAACATGGAAGCAATGAAGATGCCCTATGGTAGGTAAAGGGATAAAATACCCGGGGTACACCCGGAGAATGAATAATCTGTCAGTGCTACAAAGTAATGAGCTACCTGGTCGGGAAAGGACACAAAGAGCTTTCAAAGCATTTTACTAAATGAAAGAAAGCAACCTGAAAGTACTACGCCCTGTGTGATGCCAATGAGACTGTCTAGAAAAGGCACAGCTTTGGGGGACAGAAAATAAAGGATCTGTGTTTGCCAGGCACGCAGGGCATAGCAGGATGAGCAGGTGAAGCATAGCACATTTTTTATTTCAATGGAATGGTTCTGTATGATACTATAAAAATGGCGGTGTGTTATTACACACTTGCAAAACCCAAAGAACGGATTCCCGATGGGGAACCACCATAGAGATGACGCACTGTGGGTGACTGACTACGAGGCATCAAGGCAGGTCTATCGGTTGCTGCAAATGCACCTCTGTGTTATGGGAACGTGGAGGACGAGGCAGGGAAGCTGTGCATGGGGTGTGTAGGAAACCTGTGCACCTTCTGCCCAGTTTAACTGTGAACCCAAAACTGCAGTAAAAAGCAAAGACTGTTACAAAATAAACTCAGAGAGCTTCCACGTAATGACCACTGTTTGAGTTTTGCCCTGGCACAGGACGGCTCACCAGAAAGAGAGAAAAATAAGTTTGGGCAGTTATAATTTAATCCAAACCGTGGCGGTTGCTGAATGTCAGTGAAAAGGGTTCTGAATTTTATTGTGCAAAGATGAAGACTCATTCCAGGGTCTGTTTTCTCTAAACTGACTACCGTCAGCAGAGGGAGTGAGAATGTGAGTCCAATGTTCAAGTCTAGTTCCTTTGCACGTTGCGGGAGTAGGCTGCAAACCTAGATGCGCTGACAATACTTGTGATGCACAAATCAATCAATAGTGAACTTGATAATCAGTACTTAGGTTAATTGGGTTTTCTGTGGTGTAACCACACTCTGGCTAGTCTGTTGTCTCCGCGTATCATTGGAGTTTTCAGCTTTGACTGCACTCATGCGTAAATGCAATAAAGACAAAGTGACCCTGAAATAATGTCCCTTATAGTCTTTTTTTTCCAATAATGGTTAGGTACACAAGTTTTCCAATAATAGGGCTAAAATGGCCTTAGAGTCATGGTCCTTGGGGGCTGGCATTGTGGCTTAGCGCCTGTGGGGCCAGTATCCCATATGGGTGCTGGTTTGAGTCCAGGTTGTTCCACCTTTGGTCTAGTTGCCTTCTAATGGTCTGGGAAAAATACCAGAGGATGGCACAAGTGCTTGGGCCCCTGCACCCACGTAGGAGACCTAAAAGAAGCTCCTGGCTTCGGACAGGCTCAGCTCTGGCCATTGCAGCTATTTGGAGAATGGACCAGTGGATGGAAGATCTCTGTATCCCTCTCTCTCTCTCTAACTCTGCCTTTCAAATAAAAAGATATTTTTCAAAGAAGATATCATGCTACTTATTCACATAATATTTGGGAACCATAGGAATTTTAGAAAACTGGCTTATTTTAAATGAATAAATACTGAATAGATGTTGATGACTTCACTGAACAATCAACTCTCCACTTTTTAGAATGAGTTGCTATTTAATCACTCATCTCTGCTATTTATTTAGAATGAGTTGCTATTTAATCACTCAATTAGGTCTCTGAAGCCTGGGACACAGGTAAGAAGCCCAAGTCGCACGGTTTGCTGAAAGAGCAGGACGCACACAGAAGGAGGAGGCAAGTGAACCAACCTAGAGAAGAGGGCAAGCGGGATGGCAAGACCACGGTCCCTGGGTCCGCTGGTACACAACGCGTCCTTTGTCTGTCTGCCTTGTCGGTCTGCCCAGCTAGTGGTGTGGCCACAGGGACCAGGGCGTAGGGTCAGCGAGGGGTTCAGCGACAGCCCTGCAGCTGGCACCCACTCCAGCAGAGAAGCACACCGTCAGGTAACCGGCAGAACAGCGCAGGTAGCGCAGAGGGGGCCAGGCTGGGGGTCACCATGGACTGGTGCGTATTTGGTGTCCTGGCACAACGTGGTGCTTTGCTGGCTCGTCTCCACCCCTCCTGCTGTTCTGGGCTCTCTCGCCAGGCCTAATGAGTCTCACAAGCTGCTGCCCGTCTCTGCTCAGTCTTCTCTCTCTGAATTTGTCTCTCCTGTCTTCTCTAGAATTGGATCATGTGAACCCAGGCAGTAGCAACGCGCTTTCAGACGGGGCTGTCAAGATGGATGAGGCAAAGGGAGAAACCCGTGGCTACTTCCTTTCATCGCCCCTGGCTTATCACAGGTGTTGTTGAGGGTTCCAGGAGCTTTTCTGGACCTCCCAGGTAGACCATTTTCTGCCATCTTTCCCTCTCTAGGAGTCCTGTAGCCAGAGGCGAGAGAGCAGGAGCAGCTCACGAGGTAGCAAATTATTTGGAAATTTTTGATGATAGACTTGCAAATCGGTTGCTCATGAATCTTTCAGCCAACTTTAATATGTGTCTTAACTCACGTGAGTAATAGAAACTAGCAACTCACGGGGTATTCACTTAATTTGCTTTTCCCATCAATTAGGGAGCAGCTGAGCTGTGGGCTGTGGAGCACTGCTTGGGCTGTGGTGTCCGCCGGCTAGCACTGGCAGGGGAGACGGAGGGCCTCCTCCTGTTTTTGACAAGGCCAGAACTGCACAACAGGGGCTTAGAAGGGAACACACATCAAGAAAGACTGAGACGCCAAACGTTAGGGTCAATTTATTGAAAGAGCACACGGAAAAGTCATCAAAATGAATGTACCAGTAATTTTAAAAGCTCATGCTAAGATGGAATTAAAAGATCAGTTTGTTCAGGTGCAAAAAATTCTTGAAATCCACATTCGGTTGTTTCATAACTCACATTTTCCACGTACTCTGAAGACCCCTCGAGGCACCAAATATTTTGCGCTAAAATAAACTTGCTTTCATTCCATTTTCCATGATATTTTTGAAGTTTGCACATACGTTTTGTGCAGGTTGTATTACAGATCTATATGGACATGATCAGACAGGTCCTACAAGGAGAAGGTAGCTCCGCACACACCAGGAAGAATCTACGCTTCTCTCCCCACTAGTGCGCGTGTGGAGATTTCTCAATTAGATGGGCTACACGTGGAGCACACAAAATAGAAACACAGTGCAGAGTGCCTAATGCCTGTGTCAACACCAGTGCTCCCCTCCTTTCCCATTTGAACCCTCTCCCTCCATCCCTCCCTCCACCCTCCCTTCCATCCTCCCTCCCCCTCCTCCCTCCCCTCCCTCTCTCCTTCCTCCCTTCTCCCTCCTCTTCCTTCCCCCCTCCCTCCCCTTCCCTCCCCCTCCCTCTCCCTGCCTCTCTCTCTCTCCATTCTTCTTTCCTCTCTCCTGTCTTCTTTTTCTTTTAGTTTTCTAATATTTTTTTTTTTTTTTTGACAGGCAGAGTGGACAGTGAGAGAGAGAGACAGAGAGAAAGGTCTTCCTTTGCTGTTGGTTCACCCTCCAATGGCCACCGCGGCCTGCACGCTGTAGCCGGCGCACCGCACTGATCTGATGGCAGGAGCCAGGTGCTTCTCCTGGTCTCCCATGGGGTGAAAGGCCCAAGCACTTGGGCCATCCTCCACTGCACTCCCGGGCCACAGCAGAGAGAGCTGGCCTGGAAGAGGGGCAACTGGGACAGAACCCGGCGCCCCAACCGGGACTAGAACCCGGTGTGCCGGCGCCGCAAGGCGGAGGATTAGCCTAGTGAGCCGTGGCGCCGGCCATCTAGTATATTTTATGTTTATCCAGAACTAAAGAATGAAAATAGTATTACTACCTGAAATCATGTTTTCTCCTTGAATTTCATTTTAAAAGCACTTAATAGTGTGTGTGTGTATATATATATATATATTCCTTTAATTTTTAGAAACTTAAGTATTAAAATTTGAATTTCCATATTTAAGAGTAGACTTTGGGGCAGCAATGAAGACGCTGCCTGCAGCACCCACATCCCATAATAGAAAGCTAGCTTTCAAGACCCGACTCTGCTGCTGATCCATCTTCCTGTTAAGGACCATCCTGGGAGGCAGCAGGTGACAGCTCACGTATGTAGGTCCCTGCCACCCATGTGGGGAATCCAGAGTTTCAGGTCCCTGAGTCGGCCTGGCCTAGCCCTGGTTGGTGCAGGCATTTAGGAATAAACCGTTGGATGGAAGATCTCTGTCTCTCTGCCTCTCAAATAGAGTGAAAACAAATACATACACATTTCTTTTTAAAAATATAAAAGTAGTTACATTTAAATGTATCACTGAATATCTAAAATATGTTTGAAGAGATATTTGTAGGTAATGATCACTAAAGATGTAGGAATCAAAAATAACTTACATGAGGCCGGTGCCGCGGCTCACTAGGCTAATCCTCCGCCTTACGGCGCCGGCACACCGGGTTCTAGTCCCAGTCGGGATGCCAGATTCTGTCCCAGTTGCCCCTCTTCCAGGCCAGCTCTCTGCTGTGGCCCAGGAGTGCAGTGGAGGATGGCCCAAGTGCTTGGGCCCTGCACCCCATGGGAGGCCAGGAGAAGCACCTGGCTCCTGCCTTTGGATCAGCGCAATGCACCAGCAGCGCACCAGCTGCGGCGGCCATTGGAGGGTGAACCAACGGCAAAGGAAGACCTTTCTCTCTGTCTCTCTCTCTCACTGTCCACTCTGCCTGTCAAATAAATAAATAAATAAATAACTTACATGAACCTAGAATCAACACATGAGCTCTGCCACAACTCCAGCTGGCCCCATGGGCCTCGTGTTTGGCTGGTAGGAAAGCCAAGGTCACTATTTCTCCCTCGGTTCTCATCTTTAAATGGTAGCATTCTACAGACAGAAGCAAGTCTGAAACTTCCCCTCCACCACTCGCTCACTCAGGACGCAGACCCACGCATGCACCTCCAGGGGACTGAATCCCTTCCTCAACCAGGGGCCTGGGGAGAGCTTTGCTTCCTAAAGAAGCATCACATTTATTGGAAAAGAGTTTTTGAAATTTCATCAGTTTGGGCCGGCGCCGCGGCTCAATAGGCTAATCCTCTGCCTTGCGGTGCCGGCACACCGGGTTCTAGTCCCGGTTGGGGTGCCGGATTCTGTCCCAGTTGCCCCTCTTCCAGGCCAGCTCTCTGCTGTGGCCAGGGAGTACAGTGGAGGATGGCCCAAGTGCTTGGGCCCTGCACCCCATGGGAGACCAGGAGAAGCACCTGGCTCCTGGCTTCGGATCAGCGCGGTGCGCCGGCCGCGGCGGCCATTGGGGGGTGAACCAACGGCAAAGGAAGACCTTTCTCTTTGTCTCTCTCTCACTGTCCACTCTGCCTGTCAAAAATAAATAAATAAAAAAAGAAATTTCATCAGTTTGTTTTCATTTTGTTTTTATTGGACCAGATGGGTTTTCCTTAAACAAAAGTAAGAGATCATATCTACTCCCAAAGAAACATCACACCTGTAAAATGTTGTATTTATTTGCATTTTACTGGCAAGGCAGAGACACAGAGACAGAGCATGACACGGAGCGCCCTTGTCTGCTGGTTCACTCCCTAAAGGGCTACAAAAGCCGGGAACACAGAACTCCACCCAGCTCTCCTACGTGGGTGGGGGGACACAACGTCTGCTGCCTGCTGGGGTCCACACTACCAGGACGCTGGGTCAGACACTAGGCAGCTGGGACGCGACCTCAGGTTCTCTGCCGCGGGGGGCAGGTGTCCATAGCAGCACCTTGACCACTTGAAAGGTCGTTTTGGTTGTGCTGTGAACACAGCCCTCTCGCAGTCTCCGTGGTCATGGTACAGGGCAGCCCCGCTCAGCTGCTGCTTCTGAACCAGCGACAACACAAGCTCCGCAGACTCCAGTTAGCGGCCGCTCAAATGATTCCCATTTCAGCTTCAGAAGCAGAGTGCTTCATTAAGTTATCAAAGGCAGTTTGCAATTAATTATATTGTCTGTTTCTCAATGGTATTCAGTTATTTGCCAAAGGGTAAATAAAGCCGGTTGGCTGGGGATGCACCAACCTGAAGATCAAAACGGAGAAACACCTTCCCCTGGGAGGGCAGTGGTCAGCATTCTCACTAATTACACTGAAGTCTGGTTGGAAATAAGGTCATGTCTGATCCTTCTGTCCATGCCAGGAGCACCTTAGGCCGCTGGATAGTCAATGAACATTGAAGAGATGGGAGAACAGAGGAGAAAAGGAGAGAAGGGGGGAACAGAGAGAGAAAAAAGGAAGACAGGAAGGGGAGAGGAAATCAAGAAGAATGAATGAAGACAGTGAATGAGAACTGATCACCGGCCGACCTTGGATATCTCCTGAACATGTAAGGAGCTTAGCAGAAAGGCTGGGCTGTGGACGGAGTCCTGGGTCCAGGTTATAAAGTGTGTCCACGTTAGCACATAACCCCTGCAAGTCACTTGACTGCAACTGAGCTCAGCTTCTTGCTGCATATTTTCACAGGTTTGGTGCAGCCTGAGACCCAACCTATTCACGGATTTTTATTGTCCTTTTCAGATCAACCAGCCTTCAGTACTTTCTCTTCCTGTTAACACATGAACACGGGCAGCAGAGCGTATACAAACTAGCTGCCACTGCTCTCCTCCCTCAGTGAGGAGCCCGGGCACCTGGCCCCGTAGCTGTGTGTCCTCTGTGAACTTGGGACTTGCTTTCACAGCAGGCTGTGCAGGCCGTGAAGAGGCAGCCAGGACCCATTGAGCCAGGCCTGGTAACACAGAAATGCCCGGTTGGCCACTCCCTTCCTGAAGCATAAATAACTGGTGGTTAAGTCATTTAGGTTTGGGGAGTTTTATTAATCAGCAGAAGCTAAGTGATATATTTTATTTTTTTAGAAGATTTATTTATTTATTGTAAAGGCAGAGTTACAGAAAGGCAGAAGAACACAGAGAGAGGGAGGGAGTCTTCCATCCACTTGGTTCACTCCCCAATTGGACGCAACAGCCGGAGCTGAGCTGATCCAAAGCCAGGAGCCAGGAGCTTCCTCCAGGTCTCCCATGCGGACACAGGGGCCTGAGGACTTGGGCCATCGTCCACTCGATCAGAAGTGGACGGAAGCCATCCTGTACTCTTTCTTCCCTTCATCTTCACAAGTCAGTCACAAGCCCTCGGCATTGTAATGAAGGTGTCTTCGATCCAGACTCCAAAACAAGATGATTCAGTCTGGAAATCTAACTGTGTGACTACTTGCCTTAAAAACCTTCTGTGATTTTCTTGTCATACGTAGAGGCCATGAAAATTCCTTAAATTAGTAAAGTAGTATGTAAAGCCCCTCTTTAAAAAAAAAAGCCTTATTTTATGTATTTGAATGGCAGAGTGATGGACAGTAAGAGAAACAACTTCCACCGCTGGTTCACTGGCAGGCCAGACCCAGCCGCCTGGAACTCCATCCAGGTCTCCCTAGATGTGGGTGCAGGGGCCCAGCACTTGGGCCATCTCCCTCTGCTTTCCCAGGTGCATCAGCAGGGAGCTGGCTCAGAAACAGAGCAGCTGGGGCTGTATGGCCACTGCAGCTGGCGTGCTGCGGTCGGCGCACTGCGCTGATCTGATGGCAGGAACCAGGTGCTTCTCCTGATCTCCCATGGGGTGCAAGGCCCAAGCACCTGGGCCATCCTCCACTGCACTCCCGGGCCACAGCAGAGAGCTGGCCTGGAAGAGGAGCAACCGGGACAGAATCCAGCGCCCCGGCCGGGACTAGAACCCGGTGTGCTGGTGCCGCAAGGTGGAGGATTAGCCTAGTGAGCCGCCGCGCCGGCCTCTCCCTCTCTCATACCAGGTGTAGATGAACCAACCCTAAACCTGAGCTGAGATGTTTTCTGCTTGTGAACTGAGCCCTTCTCTGGGTTTCCGAGTCTGACACAGAGCTCCTTGGTCTCTGACGCATTCGCTTCTTTTCTGCTTTTATCACAGAAAGCCAGTGAGTTCCGCACAAACTACCTCCACCACCCCTACTCCTCAGAAAAGGCGGGGGTCTTGCCCACAACAGGCATTGGATCAATATTTTTGAAGGCACACGTAATGAGTAAGCTTAGAGCAGCCCATCTGAAGTGTAAACATCTCAGTTTGTCCAGATAATGTTTTAATAAGTTTGAAACGTTTGCACTTAATTCTCTTAAACAAAACCTTATTTAAATTTTATGTAAATACAAATTATACCATTCGCAATTATTCTTGCAAGATGTATTGGGGGGGTGGATATCTGACTTCATAGTACATATAATTCCAAGGTATTTTAGTGTTTTGGAAAATTGTAGGCACAGACAGTCTGTTAATATTGGCACTGATTAATCGAAGTACAGTGTTTGGGTACCAGGCACAGTGTTTCAGCACACGCGGGTTTTATAACAAACAGGTGACCATTTCTTCTGCAGGCAAATGAGAACCTGCAAGATGCTGCGTCGCAGATGGGCATTCTACAACCCTCCAGGCATCTGGAGGAGCCAACTTCCTGCTGAATCCAGTAAACCATCATTGTAGTTTCATTCATTCAGCAAGTATTTATTAGGCACAAGGACATACCGTGTGCCAAACACCGTTCTCCTCCCTCCAAGCCGTTACTCTCCAACTCTCAGAACAGTCACCCTTCCAGACTCTGCGAAATAAGCCACCCGTGGTTTGTTTTTTTTTTTTCCCATAATTTCTTTATTCCTTCCATCTTTATCTTCTTCCTACCTTTATCCTTAGCTTTTTTTTTTTTTTTTTTTTTGACAGGCAGAGTGGACAGTGAGAGAGAGAGACAGAGAGAAAGGCCTTCCTTTGCCGTTGGTTCACCCTCCAATGGCCGCCGGGGCTGGCGCGCTGCGGCCGGCGCACCGCGCTGATCCGATGGCAGGAGCCAGGAGCCAGGTGCTTCTCCTGGTCTCCCATGGGGTGCAGGGCCCAAGCACCTGGGCCATCCTCCACTGCACTCCCTGGCCACAGCAGAGAGCTGGCCTGGAAGAGGGGCAACTGGGACAGAACCCGGCGCCCCAACCGGGACTAGAACCCGGTGTGCCGGCGCCGCTAGGCGGAGGATTAGCCTAGTGAGTCGCGGCGCCGGCCTATCCTTAGCTTTAATTCACTTTATAAAAGAATGCCCAGGCTTCCAGTTTGTGTCCAGGAATTCAAGATGTTCTGAGGTGTTTTTTAAAATCCTTACACTCTCCTTGACATACACTAGTTAACTTCATCCCATGATTTTCATGCATGTATTCTTTTTTAAGCTTTATTTATTTGAAAGTCAGAGTTACACAGAGAGAGGAGAGGCAGAGAGAGAGAGAGCTTCCATCTGCTGGTTCACTCCCCAGTTGGCCACAATAGTTGGAGCTGCACTGATCTGAAGCCAGAGCCAGGAGCTTCCTCTGGGTCTCCCATGTGGATGCAGGGGCCCAAGGGCTTGGGCCATCCTCTATTGTCTTCCCAGGCCACAGCAGAGAGCTGGATAGGAAGTGGAGCAGCCAGGAGTCGAACCAGCACACATATGGGATGCCGGCACCGCAGGTGGCAGCCTCACCCACTATGCCACAGCGCCGGCCCCTCATGCATGTGTTTTTAAGAAGGATAATTGTGGGGCTGGTGCTGTGGCTCATTTGGTTCATCCTCTGCCTGTGATGCCGGCATCCCATATGGATGCCGGGTTCTAGTCCCAGTTGCTCCTCTTCCAGGCCAGCTCTCTGCTGTGGCCCTGGAAGTGCAGTGGAGGATGGCCCAGGTGCTTGGGCTCCTGCACCCACATGGGAGACCAGGAAGAAGCTCCTGGCTCCTGACTTCGGATCAGCGCAGCACGCCAGCCATAACGGCCATTTTGGGGGTGAACCAACGGAAGGAAGACCTTTCTGTCTCTCTCTCTCACTGTCTGTAACTCTACCTGTCAAATAAATAAATAAAAAAAAAAGAAGGATAATTGCTTGGGAAGTTTGACTTCAGTAGCTGTAACTCGTATTCAGTCACACTTTTTAAGACCTTGTATTGGGAATTAAAATGTTTTTATTTTATTCTTATTCCCAGGCAAAATATGAATGTGTTCTAAAGCAGAAAGCAAAATCTTTGCGGCTGGCGTACGGTGGGTTAAGCTGCCGTTGTGGTGCCCGCATTCCATCTCAGAGTGCTAGTCTGAGTCTCAGCTACTCTGTTTCCAATCCAGCTCCCTGCTAATGTGCCTGGGAAAGCAGCAGAAGATGGTCCAAGTCCTCAGGCCCCTGCACCCATGTGGGAGACCTGGATGGAGTTCCAGGCTCCTGGCTTTGGCCTGGCTCAGACCCGGATGTTGCAGCCAATGGAGACCGAATCAGTGTATGGGAGATTCTCTCTCTCTCTCTCTGTCTCTCCCTTTCAAATAAATAATTTTTTAAAAAATATTTATATTTTATAAAAATTTGAAATTATCATGTTAAGGTATCAGTGACTATAGACAATATTTGCTTTTTTAATTTTTTTTTTCATTTGACAGATAGAGTTATACAGTGAGAGAGACAGAGAGAAAAGTCTTCCTTCCATTGGTTCACCCCCAAATGGCCGCTAAGGCCAGAGCTACGCCGATCTGAAGCCAGGAGCCAGGTGCTTCCTCCTGGTCTCCCATGTGGGTGCAGGGCCCAAGCACTTGGGCCATCCTCCACTGCCTTCCCAGGCCACAGCAGAGAGCTGGCCTGGAAGAGGAGCAACCAGGACTAGAACCCGGTGCTCATATGGGATACCAGCACCGCAGGCAGAGGATTAACCAAGTGAGCCACAGCACCGGCCCAATATTTGCTTTTTATAAATTACTCCATTTAATTTGGCCTCATATTCATGAGGAAATTTCCAACATTTCCATAAGCAAATCATATGCCCCTTTAAATTTTTTTTTTTTTTTTTTTTTTTTGACAGGCAGAGTGGACAGTGAGAGAGAGAGACAGAGAGAGAAAGGTCTTCCTTTTGCCGTTGGTTCACCCTCCAATGGCCGCCGCTGCAGCCGGCGCACCGCGCTGATCCTGGCAGGAGCCAGGAGCCAGGTGCTTTTCCTGGTCTCCCATGGGGTGCAGGGCCCAAGCACCTGGGCCATCCTCCACTGCACTCCCTGGCCATAGCAGAGAGCTGGCCTGGAAGAGGGGCAACCGGGACAGAATCCGGCGCCCCAACCGGGACTAGAACCCGGTGTGCCGGCGCCGCAAGGTGGTAAATTTTTATTTTAGAAAAAAATTAATAGGTTTTGAAAAGAAATATAACTCGAGAGTGATTTTTAAAGCAAAATAATGAGTCTGATTTAGTTAAGAGGTACTCAATACACATGTTGTAGTCAAGATAAAATTAATGCCACGAGCAGGTCTATTAAAGGCAGTGCTACCTGGCCCAGTGCGGAAAGACTGGGATTCTTGCCTTCACGGAAACGCGCACACGGACACAACCTGCAGCAGCCCTGGCGAAGCTCAAGTCAGTGGACTTCCCCGAGAACAGCAAAAGTGAAAGCTTGGTCACTTTAAGATCAGTAAAATAACAACACGAATTAATTATGAGAGTTGAATTTTTTCTGCAAAATGAATGATTTTGGCATTCCAATCAAGACCCAAGATGCCATTCCTGTGTTTCGTGTATGACTAGGGTTTCAGAAGCACAATATGAACACCAAGGCGGATACGTTTGAATATTTTTATACATCATAGAACAATGTGACAAACTCCTTTGACCTTTCACTGTGTAGCTTTAGTTTGAAGGTTTCCAGGGAAGAGAGCTCCATCCAACTGAATTATTCTCAACTTGCCATCACGATGACACTCAGCTCCTAATTAAGCTGGAGTCTGTTTCCCTAATTGTTCTGACTCCTCTCTCCCAACACCAGCTTGTTCCCAGGTCAGAGGAAGAACCCACTTCAGAAGCGCACTCGGCAGTGTGGGGCTACTCCCACCCTCGGAACACATCCTGACTCGGCCCTCCCACTCGGGAGACTTTCCTGGAAGCGGCTCGTAGGATCAGCTGGGATCCCAAGTTCCCACACTGGCCCGCTAAGAAGAACAGATTTATCAGCGTTTGGCTCAGGGACAAAGCGCTAACACAACAGATGGATTCAATATTAATCTTGACAAAGGAATTACTTAGGAGTATCAACAGTTCTCTGTAATGATTGATGATGGTGTAAATTCTTCTATGCTCTCCGCATTTTCCCTTTGTTGGGGGTAGTCTAAGTGGGTACATAGGGGCTGGTTGGGACAGAGTTGGGGGGAGTCTAAGTGGGTACATAGGGGCTGGTTGGGACAGAGTTGGGGGTAGTCTAAGTGGGTACATAGGGGCTGGTTAGCACAGAGTTGGGGGTAATCTAAGTGGGTACATAGGGTCTGGTTGGGACAGAGTTGGGGTAGTCTAAGTGGGTACATAGGGGTTGGTTAGCACAGAGTTGGAGGTAGTCTAAGTAGGTACATAGGGGCTGGTTAGCACAGAGTAGGGGGTAGTCTAAGTGGGTACATAGGGGCTGGTTAGCACAGAGTTGGGGGTAGTCTAAGTGGGTACATAGGGGCTGGTTAGCACAGAGTTGGGGATAGTCTAAGTGGGTACATAGGGGCTGGTTGGGACAGAGCTGGGGGTAGTCTAAGTGGGTACATAGGGGCTGGTTGGGACAGAGTAGGGGGTAGTCTAAGTGGGTACATAGGGGCTGGTTGGGACAGAGTAGGGGGTAGTCTAAGTGGGTACATAGGGGCTGGTTAGCACAGAGCTCCAGGGGATCCCAGTTGCCGTCCATGCTGTGACCAGCTGCAACCCAGCACTGGATAAGACAGTCACAGAAGGAGGAAGGAGCCCAAATGATTACCTGAGCATTCCAATCCTTACCGCCGTGTAGGGGTTCAGTGTTCTCCCAGTGAGACTCCCTCAGCACACACAAATGCACACATGCATGCACACATCACACAACTGCACACACACATACATGAACACACGCACAGACATGTGCACATACACTCTAACACACTTAAATGCATAACATAACACACATACGTATGCATGCAAACACCTATCCATTCGCATACACACGTGTAAACATACACACATAAACTTCTGTCAGTGTCTTGATTGTTCATATACGATGTTTTCATAAGTGGCTCACATTATGACCAGGAAAATACGGTCCACTGCTAAGTCATATAACACAGTGATTAAATGTTCCTTCCTGTATCTCCATAAACTTTTCCACGGTTACTACTTTACTCGTTCATTTACTCAGTTATCCTTAAACCTTAAATTATTTCATCCACCACTTTACAAAAGCTATGAAGTTTTAGTAGTCAAATATAGACACACACATGCTTGTATGGCGTGTATGCTCTCTGCATGTGTTTTACCTAGAGGACTATATGACCCACAATCTCTTGCTGCCTTGCAGGTTTCGACGTTCTCTCCAGCTGTTATTTTTTTTAATTGATTTATTTGAAAGGCAGAGTTACAGAGAGAGACGGAGATCTTGCATCCGCTGTTTCACTCCCTGGATGGCTACAACAGCCTGGCAGGACAAAGCCAGGAACTCTGTCTGGGTCCCCCACATGTGTGGCAGAGACCCAAGCACTTTGGCCATATTCCACTGCTTTCCCAGACACACTCGCAGGGAGCTCAGGGCCGCTGGGACCCACCAATGCTCATGTGGATGCTGACATCATAGGTAGGGGCTTAACCCACTGTGCAACACTGCCACTCCCTCTCTCTCTCTCTTTCTGATCTGTGACTAACAGAGAGAACTCTCCATGCACTGGTTCACTCCCCAAATACCTGTAGCAGCCAGAGCTGTGTCACGCAGAAGCCTGGCGCCGGGAACTGCACCCATGCCTCCCGTGTGGGTGTTCAGATTTTTCTTTGTTAGTTTTTTTTTTTTTTTTTTTTTTTTTTTGACAGGCAGAATGGATAGTGAGAGAGAGAGACAGAGAGAAAGGTCTTCCTTTGCCGTTGGTTCACCCTCCAATGGCCGCCGCGGCTGGCGCGCTGCGGCCGGCGCACCGCGCTGATCCGATGGCAGGAGCCAGGTGCTTTTCCTGGTCTCCCATGGGGTGCAGGGCCCAAGCACTTGGGCCATCCTCCACTGCACTCCCTGGCCACAGCAGAGGGCTGGCCTGGAAGAGGGGCAACCGGGACAGAATCCGGCGCCCCGACCGGGACTAGAACCCGGTGTGCCGGCGCCGCTAGGTGGAGGATTAGCCTAGTGAGCTGCGGTGCCGGCCTTTCTTTGTTAGTTTTAAATATTGTCCCTATGCCAATATCTCACCTTTTCTAAGAAAGGGTGCTGGGATACCCAAGTGCAGAATGAATCCAAACCCCTATCTCTCATTCCACAAAACACTAACACGGCTGCCCACGTCACACCTGTCGATGGCTCATGTTCCCACGACCAGCTCCTAGTGAACCTCTCTCCAGTTACTGCCCTGCTAGCTAATTTGGCTGTGGACACCCTGGCCTCCTTGGACTTCCGTAGGTGCCCGAAATCCTCTCACTCACCAGTGCTCTTTCTGCCCTGGCCAGCACCCTCATTTCCTTAGTCTTTATTTTCATAGCATCAACTCACCCCAATCTTTCACTGCCATTTGCCTCCACTTTGCACATCCAAATGGCTGCACTTTTTTTTTTTTATCATGGGCTTACCACAATCAGTACAGGGCTTAGTTCTTGTCCATCACTTCTGGAGTGGGAGCACTATAAAGGAAGCGTGCCCACTCCTGGGCTCACTAATGTCATCTACTTACCTGCATGGGCCCTGGTACAGAATGGCTTAACTGCTATTCACCGGAAAAGTCAACGAAGGGCACACCAACAATTGTCTCATATACTGGAGTTTAAAACAAGTCTTCCACGGAGATGGCTGTGACGGGTTATTTAAACGCATGTGATAGCTTACTGTAGTAAAGCCAGTTTAAACGTGAATTTAAGACATAAACGTGTTGCCTACATAAATGAAAGTCTGTTGAACTTATTTGCTCTATGGATTATGGAGACTGTCTCACACATACACAAAATGAAATTATATCTTTAGCAAGAGCAGTAGAAATTCTAAAGCGATTACTATCTTGATAGACATACTTTATTATATAAATAGTAATTAATACATGCCCATTTACTTTAAAATCGTTTGTCCTCCAACCCCTTCAGAACACTCACTACTCCTAATTAACTGCTGGAAGTCTTGACAAAATTGACATAATTAAACCCAACTGCCTTCTCACTTATAAAAATGTAAACGTCAGTCATTTAATGGAAACTTGTAGAATAATTATGGCTGCTCTATACCAAGTAAGTTCCCAATTCCTGGCTAAATTGGGTATTGTGAAAGGAAGTTGACTCCAGTAACCTGATTTTTTTCTAAATGCAAAGTGAAAAACAGGCTGAGAAGAATCTGTTCTTTATATCTTGCTTCAAAATTGTCAACAAAGACAGAGATAGGCCTAATTGCCTCATCACACTTGCTTGTGTTTTTACACCTGATCAGCCTCTGCAAACAAAAAAGTGGGTTTTATATACGTGGAGCTGGAACAATTGGAAACAGCCTGTCAGGAGCCTGCCAGCTCAGTTCCAGCATTTTGTGTTATTAAGTAGCTTTTCTCTGGCTACCCGTTTACGGTAAGATGTTCTAAGCCTGATGGTAACATCTTAATTACAACAGGGAGTCAAGTCACTTGTGCTTTCAACCCCTCTCCACAACACCTTCTGCGTGGTAACACTGGGAAGTAGCGAGGCTCAGTGAAATCAGGCTGCAGCTTCTCTACATACTTTTTTTTTTTTTTTTTTTTGACAGGCAGAATGGACAGTGAGAGAGAGAGACAGAGAGAAAGGTCTTCCTTTGCTGTTGGTTCACCCTCCAATGGCCGCCGGGGCTGGCGTGCTGCAGCCGGCGCACCGCGCTGATCCGATGGCAGGAGCCAGGAGCCAGGTACTTATCCTGGTCTCCCATGGGGTGCAGGGCCCAAGCACCTGGGCCATCCTCCACTGCACTCCCTGGCCACAGCAGAGAGCTGGCCTGGAAGAGGGGCAACCGGGACAGAATCCGGTGCCCCGACCGGGACTAGAACCCGGGGTGCCGGCACTGCAGGCGGAGGATTAGCCTAGTGAGCCATGGCGCCAGCCTCTCTACATACTTCAGTGGCTTCTAAAATGTGAGAGACACACAGCGCAGGTAACTACAGGTCAGAAAGCATTGCATAAAGTCTATACTACATAAATCTGTACACCGTGTTGCTGTTTCTATTAGTATACCACACAGGATTGTGTTCTTATATTTTTAATCTGTACCTTTAGCTTTATTTCTCCTGCTCAGTGTAAAAGAAAAATTTTAATCTTAAATTTTATATGAGAGACAGGTGATATAAAAAGATTTTTCCACCTAAGAAGAGTGTAGAAAAGACACTTGACTTTGTGACGAGACTCCACTTCACAGAGGAACTTTGACCCTGAAGCAGTTACTTTTGAAGTCTGGCTGTTGGCCGCTTAAGCAGCTGAAATGTGCAATAAAGGTGTACATAACTGTACCACACACACACTACACACACCGAGGATAAATTATCGGAGAAGAGGCAGAGGTGAGCTGAGAGGGGTTATTGGGATGTCTATATCCAGAGTCTTGATCACGTTAAGTATCAGTGCCTGGGAAGTCAACGTAGTCCAGTTTTAGTGTACACACAAGGACCTTTGCAGACAGGGGGAAAACTTAAATAAAATAGCATATAAAAGTCTACCTGAAAATAATCAACATTTTAAGCGTTACAATTCACAATGCAAGTCAAATAAGCATGGGATTTTGCAAATCTCATCCAATTTTCTTTGTGAGGAGAACAAACACATTTAAAATTGAAAATTCAAGTGAGCAGTATTGTTTTCTTTTCTTTTCTTTCTTTCTTTCTTTCTTTCTTTCTTTCTTTCTTTCTTTCTTTCTTTCTTTCTTTCTTTCTTTCTTTGACAGGCAGAGTGGACAGTTGAGAGAGAGAGAGAGAAAGGTCTTCCTTTTGCCGTTGGTTCACCCTCCAATGGCCGCCGCGGCTGGCACGCTGCGGCCGGTGCACCAAGCTGATCCGAAGGCAGGAGCCAGGAGCCAGGTGCTTCTCCTGGTCTCCCATGGGGTGCAGGGCCCAAGCACTTGGGCCATCCTCCACTGCACTCCCTGGCCACAGCAGAGAGTTGGCCTGGAAGAGGGGCAACCGGGACAGAATCCGGCACCCCGACTGGGACTAGAACCCGGTGTGCCGGCACCACAAGGCGGAGGATTAGCCTAGTGAGCCGCGGCGCCGGCCGTATTGTTTTCTAAAGCAAATTACTTGGATTCCATAGAACAATGATGCCACTACTAACTCTACTGCTATATACAGTTAATTATAGTTAAATAATATCCAATATCTTCAGGTATAAACCTCATGTTATTCAACCAGGAAGAAACAATACACTGAATTAATATTTGAATTTCATGTCATAGCCAATGTCACCATCAAGATAGTCTTCCCAGATGGGTGATTCCATTAATCCCAATAACTCTGCATTCAACAACCTGCCAATATTTAACTTCAGCATCATGGTGGTCTTAAAGTCTACACTGGTGTGCGCTCATTATGGGGTATGCCACTCTCGTGTTGAGCTGAGCTTGGTCCCTGCGTTTCAGCAAACCAAGAGAGTACCCAGGGAACGTTCCAGGGGTGGAGGGGGTGGAGGACTCCAGGAGGGAAATCTTGGCAAACAAAAGAGATCTCAATGGAAAAGTTTTCATGGCAACTTTCAAAAAGGAGGGCAGGTAGTCACTCATGGGAGAGGGGAAAGAGTTGAACTAGAAGCCCCAGGAAAATTGAATATTTAGCAAAGGCTTTGCTGAATTAGGAAGCAAACTGCTAGCGACCTCACTGTAAACAGCTGGGGGCTTTTATGAAAGGCAAATCGTCTTTTTGCCCAAGCCCTGTTGGCGGTGGACCCAGGAAACAGACAGCATCGTCCCAACACCTTCCAACATTGGGGCAGCAATATATTCACAGTCCCGGGAAACTGTTCATGTTCAGTTCTCAATGCACGTGTGGACAAAGGACAGAGAACTTGGCTGTGACTGCTGGAAGTAAAAACCGATATTCTCATGTTTCGTGGAGCCTGGACAAATTTAGGATGTCACAAAAAATATGGTGCTGATATCCTCAGCTTTCAAAAAGGCACTCAAAATTGCTTTCAGAATTTGGTCCCTCAAAATTAGAGCTTAAAAAGATGTTTTTTAAAGATTCAAAAGTATTATTTACAACTACAACTACAACCAACAGGGAAGCAAATATATTCAAAAATGAAAGAAAAGCACAAAACAACACTGGCACATGTTCCCCCCCAACACCTATTGCCCTATTCAATTATTATAATTAATAATATTCAATATCTTAATATTGAATTAATTATAATTAGTTATAATTAATAATATTCAATATCTTGAGATATAAACTCCATGTTGTTGAAGAAACAATAAACTCAACTGTTATCGGATTTTTATTTAACAGCCAAGATTGCCTTCAGGACTATCCTCCCAGATGGGTCGTTTCATTAATCCTAGAAGGTTGTACATTCAACATCCTGCAAATATTTAACTTCCAATATCACCCACATGCTTATAAGCATGATAGAAAGGGGACTTTGAATCTACCAAATCCATATCTTTCATATTGAGTGATGTTATTTTCAAAAATCGATAAAAGAAATAAGCTAGAATTATTTAAAATTAAGATTTTTAAAATGTACCAGTTTGAGGTGATGGATATGATGATGATTCTGTTAATTACCGCATTGTACTCCATGAATAGCTGAAATTATGTGTTAAATTCAACCTGGTCTGTTGCGTGCTTCCGGAGGCACTCCTGAGTGCGTGGGCCATCTTCTGCTGCTGTCCCAGGAGCCTCAGCAGGGACCCGGGTCTGAATCGGGGCCGCCGGGACTCCCACTGGCACCCACATGGGACACGAGCATCACAGCTGGTAGCTTAACGTGCTGAGCCACAATCCTGGGTCTGAAAAAACTAAATTTTTAAAAAACATACGTCCTTTGGCCCCTGCACACACATGGGAGACACAGATGAAACTCCTGGCTCCTGGCTTTGGTCTTGCCAGCCCTGACCGTTTGTGGCAATTTGGGGAGTGAAGCAACAGAGAGAGGATCTCTCTCTCTCTCTGCCTCTCCTTCTCTGTAACTCTTTTAAATAAATAAATAAATCTTTTAAAAACCCATATATATGATACAAAGTTATTTACAGATGCAATTCAATCCCTATCCCTATCAAAATATCCACAACATTTTTCCCAGAACTGGAAAAAAGAATCCTAAAATGCACATGGAAAAAAAAAAAAAGGATCTCAAATGGCGGAAGCGGTCATGAGCACAGACAAAGCTAGAGCGCCACAGTATCAGTTGTAAAGACAGAAAACAGAGCTGCTGCGACCAATCGTGGTTCTCTCTCCCCACCTCATTTTCACACACACACAGCCCAGACCCAATGACTAATGGAAGAAAACAGAAACTCCAGAGGTGAACTGGCACATCCACAGCCAAATGTTATTTAACAAAATTATCAAAAATATACACTGGAGAAATGACAGCCTCTTCAAGAAATGGTGCTGGGAAAAAAGGAGATCTACAGGCAGAAGACTGAAAAACACCTCTCCCTCTCAGACAAAAATCAACTCAAAATGCAAGAAATGAGACTACGGGACTACTAGGAGAAAACACGAGGGAAACACTTGAAGACATCAGGATAGAAACAACGTTAGAGAAAGACCCAAGAGTAAAAGGCAATACACAGACAATGGGGATGGTGTCAAACTAAGAAACCTCTCTACAACACAAGAAACCATCAATACAGTGAAGAGATAGATACAGGTAGGAGAAAATATTTGCAAATTATTTCTCTGATAATGATTAATATCCAGAATGTATAGAGAACTCAAAAAACTCAACAACAAAGAGGCAAACAATCCAGTTAAGAAATGGGCAAAAGATCGATCGACATTTCTCCAAAGAAGAATTACAACAAACACGTGTAAAATACTCCGCAGCAGCAACTTTTAGGAACACGGAAACCAAACCACAAGAAAGCCTTCTGTCATTTCAGTGAGAGTCGTTCTTATCAAAACACAAAAAATAAAGCAAAACAGACCAAATGCTGGTGAGGAGGTGGTGGCAATGAGAGTGACCATGGCCATCATGGAGAATATGCAGTGGTTCTTCACAAATTAAAAGCAGATCGACCAACCGATTCAACTAAGCCCCACTGCTGGGTAACTATCAAAGGAACTGAAATCAGCATACAAAAGAGATACCTGTACTCTCGTGTCCGCTGCAATGCTACTCATGATGGCCAAGTCACAGAATCAACTACATGTCCACCAGCAGATGAATGGACAAAAAACATGGCCTATCTACACCAGGGAATATTATTCAATCATAACAGGAATGAAATGCTGACATTTGCAGCCAAATGGATCATGCTAAGTGCAGTAAGTCAGACGCAGGAAAACAAATACAATCTACATTATCTGTCATGTGGAAATTAAAACTGAAGCTTAATAGTCTGAATTCACACTATGATTACTACAGGCTGGGAGGAGGCGGAGGGGCGGGAATACTGGGGGAAACGACTCTACTGCAACACAGCCAGGCAGAAGTAGCAGGTCCTCGTGTCCCACAGCCGCGTGCCTGCAGCTCACCTCCACGTATTCTGTTCTGGAGGAGAGCAGCTGGTAGACTCCAAACACGGGGGACAGATGACGCAGAATGATTTCGTGGCCTGACGGGGGGATGCTGTGTGTATATAGTGAAGTATTGCACTGTACCCCGTAACAGTGTATAGACACTATATGCAAATCAAGCATTTTAAATAAAAGGTACATATGCATGCAATTGAAAGCGATTGTTAAATGTGCAGAATTCCTCTGGATAGCGTTTCTAACATCCTCAGCCTGGCTTGCCCAGCTCGGTGACTGTCTCCTGTTTCTTTCTTCTTCTTCTTTTTTTTTTTTTTTTTTTTTTTTTTTTTTTTTTTTTTTTACAGGCAGAGTAGACAGTGAGAGAGAGAGACAGAGAGAAAGGTCTTCCTTTTTGCCGTTGATTCACCCTCCAATGGCCGCCGCGGCCGGCGCGCTGCGGCTGGTGCACCGCGCTGATCCGAAGCCAGGAGCCAGGTGCTTCTCCTGGTCTCCCATGGGGTGCAGGGCCCAAGCACTTGGGCCATCCTCCACTGCACTCCTTGGCCACAGCAGAGAGCTGGACTGGAAGAGGGGCAACCGGGACAGAATCCGGCGCCCCAACCGGGACTAGAACCCGGGGTGCCGGTGCCGCAAGGCAGAGGATTAGCCTAGTGAGCCGCGGTGCCGGCTGTCTCCTGTTTCTAACATCCTCAGCCTGGCTTGCCCAGCCCCAGGTCTGGCTCTCCGCGACCGTCTCCTGGGTGTTCATCTGGACCTGCACTGCTCTGCCGTCCTCCCAGTCTCACGTCTCTACGTCCCTGGAACTTACCCTCCCTCTCACCTCCCGCCTCTGAGACACTGCTGCGCTCCTCAGCCGTCTCAGCTGACTCCTGCTTGCTGGGACGCCTTCCTGACAGGCTCGGGCCTCTGCCGGGAGTGTTTCTGGTGGGCTCTGGTTTTCCCTCCCGGCATCTTTCCCTCGTTGCCCTCGAAGGTCACCCCATGATTCCAGCTTGAACAGATCGTTTGAAGGCAGAGAACGTCATCTGTTGCAGCAACAAACAGAACAGAGTCCAAGTCACAAAACAACAACAAAAACACAACAGATGCTCAAAAATTATGTTACCTTGCAGTATCAACAGTTACTTAAAATGTGGCAGTCCGGGGCCAGATGGCTAACATTCCAGCATTGGCAACATTTGTACAAAGAAAGTACTCCCCACTGTAAGAGTTCGCATGACTCTTTGCAATATAGACAGACGTAAAATCAGTGCCTGCCCAAGAATACATGCCCAATGTGTACTTCCTTTAAGAATGAACGAATGACATCACAGGATGGCATTGCGTTTCAGAGCTCAATTTCCCCTAGTAAGCACTCTTGGGTTCTTAGGAGTCATTGTGTAAAAAGGGGAACTTAGGGAGCCCTGCAAGCCTCCTTGTCCTTATCTGTGGAGTGCTTTGGAGCGCTGTAATCAGGATGAAACCGCATCCAGAGGGTACCGCACACAGCACATGTTACTGTCAGGATTTTGACAGTCAGGGTGAAAGCAAACGCGTATTTAGTGGTGGTGTAGGCTGGCTTCTGTAAGCCCTCATCCAACATCTGTCTTCTCCCAGGGTGCAGTTCTGTGTGGGATAGATACAGCCTCCCAAACTAGAGCTTTAGGCTGCTGGTTTTCGTCCCAGGCTCTATCACTAACCCCTCCGCCCCCTTTATTTTCTGGCTGTGTATCCTTTGGAACATGTTCCTTTTTCATGGTAGGACTCTCGGCCTCGAAGGTACGCTACTCTTTCCTTTTGCTCCTAAATTTCATGTGTGGGACACCTCGGCCCTTGGGCAATCTCTCGATACAGATGTCTCTATTGAAACACATGAATCGTGCAATTGTGCCTTTGAGAGCAAAGCAGCTGCTAACCGTATCTACGGAGGTTGAGAGCATTTCATAATTTTTTATAATAATTGCCAAGGTAGCATTTCACAAAACTTTTTCATATAGTATCCCAAATGGATAAAGTGATTAATCAGAGAACTTCAGCTTAATAGATTTAGCAAATATAGGTCTGAGCTGAGTGATTTTTTTCCCTGGTATCTTGAAATCCTAAAATATAAAGGACTATCTACAGTTTGAATAAAAAAAATTGCCTATATTCTTTGTCTCAAGTATTCTTCATTAAATTAAAAGTCATATTAGTGTTAAGATCAAGTTATAATTGACCTTTAACTTCATAGTTTATTTCTAGCTAATTTTAACAGTGATTACATGTGGGAATGGGTCAATTAACCCAAGGAAGCAAGAATTATTATGCATTAGAACCACTCTATTCAGAATTCAGCTTTTTAAATGTTGGCCTTCGTAATGAAATAATTCTACAATTTTTGTGCATTTAGATGACATCAGGAAAGGTGAGTTTTGGAAATGTCTTGGCTTTTCAAAAGTCAAAGTGTTAGGCTCCGCATTGTCAAGAAATGCAAAGGGAAGCGTGGTGGTATTTTGTTTGCCTCCACAGTGTATTAGGATTATTTAGGAAGTCGGAATGAGTCAGGGGTGAGGGGCAGCTACTGCATTCGGGACAGACTGCAACGATCAGGATTCTTCAGGCTGGAAATTATGCAGGCAGACATGAATGCAGGTCCTGAGTCCACAGAGGGTATGGGGAAGGTGAACGCTTGTTCGGCCAACACACAGGACGTTAGAAAGAAAACACTCTGGGAATTTAGTGCAAAATTCCACAGGGCAGTCCGCAACAGAAGTCCCTTTGTGTGCATTGCTCGCAAACTCTGGGGCCACTGCCCCGCGGATGGGGGCCTTTTTCTTCCTCACACAATGGTCTGGAGGCACTACACCGACCCTTTGTCCCCACTAGGGTGTCTTCCCTGTCCTGAGCCCTAGGGCTCTTTAACACAGTCATGGCCAGCTGTGCAGACTGCGGGGACAACTGTGGTTTAGTGTCGGGAGCCTGGGAGTGAAGAACAGGAGCGGAGGAGAAACACTGCTGCTGCCCTGGCTTTCTTTTCCAACTTATTTCTCCTTAGAGACTGGCTAAAGAAAGAAAGAAAGGTGTTTTCTGGTTAGCTTCGAACTTGACTCCTCAGTTCCAGTTTACATACAGGGCTCAGAAATGTACCTGGGAAGACAGTGGAAGATGGCCCAAGTGCTTGGGACCCTGCCACCCATGTGGGAGACCCAGATAAAGTGCTAAGGCTTTGGCTCAACCTTGGCCGTTGGACTATTTGGGGAGTGAACCAGCAGATGGAAGTTCATTCTCTCTCTCTCTCTAACTCTGCCTTTCAAATAATAAACAAATCTTTAAAAGATATATGAACTCCAAAAAACTAAGAACAATGGGAAGACAATGTTCTCCTTCCTTGAAGATAGCACAATGGTATCTGCAGTGTAGAAAAATCCCATCACCTACGATCAGAGCAGTTCCAAAGCTTGTTATAGTCCTGGAGCAAGAATCCCCTTAAGGTGGGAAGGGGCTAATACAAAGTCACAGACACAGGAAGGAATTGTTATCAAACAGAATTGCAAATGCTTGGCTCAGCGCCTAGTTCTGTTGGTTTTCCTGAGCCATCAAGTCATTCCCTAGTGTCCCTTTGCAAGATGGTGTTTCACATGGGAGAAAGCCCGGGAGCTCTGTGCTGAGTCCAGGCAAGGTGGAGGACAGCATCTCACCTTGATGCAGAGGTCAGAAGCAGCCTGGGGAGCAGGTGCCCTCGAAAAGAGGTGCGCATTTCACAGTCGTGCTCCCTGCAGGAGTAAGACAGGAAATTGGAAAGTGCCCTCACACCGTCCCAGGAGAAAGCTGAGCCTCAGGCTGAGGAGGACGTGGGTTACAGGGTGGCCACCTGAAAGGGACAGCGAGAAGATGAAGCATATGAAGAAGCAGTGGTACCCAAATTCTGGGCCACTGGAAGCCCCAGGTAACCTCGTATCAAATACGAAACAGAAAACACACCAGCAGTGGCACTCCTCTGTTTTAAGGGACCCTCTCTAAGGCCAAGGGAAACATACAAGGCTCTACTCTTCTTACTCAATGAACAGAAATCGAATAACAGACAAAAACTGCCCAGGACAAGAAGCAGTTTCCACTCCATTCCCATCACCATTTTCCATTTCTTTTTCTCTGAGGTCCACACGCTGTGAGTGATTTTTCAAAAGAAATTTTCTATTATATGAATACATTTCCAAGAAATTAGACATAGACATAACACCACAAAAATCACAGCATATGAAAAGAATGCTTTTTTTTTTTTCCAGGGGAAAAAGAACTGAATTGGAAGGATTCTCTTTGTCCTGCTCTTTCTCTCTGGCACTTCCAGGAGTTAATTCTGGGGTGGGGTGGGGCAGGGAGAGGACGAGGACTGGGAATTAAGGAAAGAGGAGATGAAGAAGCAAGGATCTGGCCAGCGCCGCAGCTCACTAGGCTAATCCTCCGCCTTGTGGCGCCGGCACACCGGGTTCTAGTCCTAGTCGGGGCGCCGGATTCTGTCCCGGTTGCCCCTCTTCCAGGCCAGCTCTCTGCTGTGGCCAGGGAGTGCAGTGGAGGATGGCCCAAGTGCTTGGGCCCTGCACCCCATGGGAGACCAGGAGAAGCACCTGGCTCCTGCCATCGGATCAGCGCGGTGCGCCGGCCATTGGAGGGTGAACCAACGGCAAAGGAAGACATTTCTCTTTCTCTCTGTCTCTCTCTCACTGTCCACTCTGCCTGTCAAAAGAAAAAAAAAAAAAAAAAAAGCAAGGATCTGAGAGGAGCTGTGCGCAGTGGGGCACACATCCCAGTCCACTCGCAAAGACAACAAGACAGAATCTGCAAAGAGCCAGGGAGTCACTGGCGGCTTAGCATCCATGCTGCCCTCAGGTTAGGGGTGGACTGTGTGCTCCCCAGAGAACACCGCAGGCCAGCCTGGTGTCGCCCATGTACACCATGACCTGACTCAGGAAAACCCACCTCCTCCTCCAGTGCAAGACCTGCGTTTGTGCCCTGCGGAACTCACAGAGGGCACGCACATTTATTTCACACTTCTCTCTCTGCCTCAGTCCTCATTCTCCTCTTTTACCCCTAAGAAACTAACATAAATAAATAAAAAATTACACACACACACACACACACACACATTTACAAAAGGTTCTTCCAGGGAGCTGTCCTAAGAAATTCTGAGTTGTTGTGTTGTGTTGTGTTTTGAATGTGATTGCTGACAATATCGTCACCTGCCCCTTCTCTGTTTGCTGGTGGATGCCTAAAGAAGTTCATGTACATAAATCTCAAGCTCTGTTTTGTCTAAAAGGCTGTTCCTGACAAGCAGGATGGAAGGACGTTGAAGTCTAGCCTTCATACCAGGAACATTGATTGCCACGACCAATTTTTCTTTAGTTCTTAGGTTAGCAACCAACCAGCACATTCTTGGAATGCCCTGGTTGTCTGGCACATGAAGAAAGAATGCCCTGATTCACTGTTTGAAATTTCTACCCCATGTTTGTTTAGGTGTCACACAGGCATGCATCTTAATTGCTCTGTATTTTAATTTGCTAAATGCTTCCTCAGGTGAGTACCCCTGCCTGGTTCTCAACCTGCATCTGCGGGCTCCGCTTTAAGAAGAAATGTGAATGCAGAGTTCTGCCGCGCTGTAACTTGATCATTTGTGGCGGAATCTACTGCCATTGCAGACAGGGGTGCTTCCAGGAGAACGGTTTTAGCATTTCTTCTGTTCCCATCCGCAGTCCAACAGCTTGTAGTCATCCATCAAGAGTCATGACTCCAGCACTCTAAAATTTGAACTTGGAGTCTAGCAACAATCTTTTTTTTCTCTTTTCAATACAAGAACGGGAGCTTGGTGTTACAGCCTTGCAGAGCCAAACCTGGAAGGTTGGCAGGCCTGGGATAGCCTTCATGTTATTACCGCGACAACAGGCTGCATGACGGCACAGCAGGAGAGACAGGTGCTCACATCACTCCATCACAACATGACCACATGACGTGTATTTCTCTACTGTGCCTGCGTTCTGGACAGCAAAGACGAGGGGCTGCAGTGGACACAAGGACAAAGTCAGCCTGCTTTACTGCTACTTGTTTCAGTTAAAGGCATCAAAGAAATAACGGGCAACACCTTCCTTCTGGCTATCAATGAACCAGCCCCATAGCAGCCTCGGGCTGTTGAGTCATCTGGCCCACATGGAACGACCCATCTCCCTAAACTGCAAGCACACTGGAGGCCTCTGTCTCTCTCTGTCTGTCTCTGTCTCTCTCTCTCTCTTTTTAAGATTTATTTATTTGAAAGTCAGAGTTACACAGAGAGAGGAGAGGCAGAGAGAGAGAGAGGGCGAGAGCGAGGTCTTCCATCCGCTGGTTCACTCCCCAGATGGTCACAATGGCCAGAACTGCACTGATCCGAAGTCAGGAGCCAGGAGCTTCTTCCAGGTCTCCCATGCAGGTATAGGGGCCCAAGGGATTGGGCCATCTTTAGCTGCTTTCCCAGGCCACAGCAGAGAGCTGGATCAAAAGTAGAGCAGCCAGGACTAGAACCAGCGCCCATATGGGATGCCAGTGCTTCAGGCCAGGGCATTAACCCGCTGTGCCACAGCGCCGGCCCCCACACACATGCATTTTTTTTTAAATAAGCTATAGTAGGTTGACCAGTAAAATACTTTGACTTGATAAATATAACAAATTACAATAAAATTTTGTGGGAGGAGGGGGCCAGCATTGTGGCATAGTGAGGTAAACCTCTGCCTGAAACACCAGCATCTCATATGGGCACCAGAAGTCCTGGATGTCTGCCATTGATCTAGCTCCCTGATAAACTGCCCAGCAGAGGATGGCCCAAATCCTTGGGCCCCTGCACCCATGTGGGAGACCCTGATGAAGCTCCTGGGTTCCACCCGACCCAGATCCAGCTGTTACAGCCATCTGGGGAGTGAAGCATCAGACGGAATTGACTTCTCTCTCTCTCTCTCTCTCTCTCTCTCCTCTGCCCTCTCCCCCTCTTCCTCTCTCTCTCTTTATTCTTGTCTGTAACTGCCTTTACAATAAACAAAATAAATCTTAAAAAAATTCCACAGGAGGAAAATGTTGGAAATACAAACTAAAGAACAAAGTAATGTTATAACATTTCTGACTGAAAAATTAGGGCTTCACGTTTTTTGAGAAAGCAATAGACTTTAGTTTTAAGAAAAATGATTTCATACATTCTTTTCACCAACAAGATATTCTGTTCCAAAGAATTACCTTGATGCATACATTGAATTAACACATAACTAATATGACTAATACGATTCTAGTCATTTTCCTTGGTAGACAATATAAACTGAACTTTACTGTTTTATTATTAATTAGGATTTGTCGTTGAATCTTTTTAAAAAGATTTTATTATTTATTTATATGAGAGTAGAGTTACAGTGAGAGGGAGCGACAGAGAGAAAGGTCTTCCTTCTGTTAGTTCACTCCCCCAAATGGCTGCAACGGCTGGAGCTACACCGAACTAAGGCCAGGAGCCAGGAGCTTCTTCCTCGTCTCCCATGTGGGTGCAGGAGCCCAAGAACTTGGGACATCTTCTACTGCTTTCCCAGGTCACAGCAGAGAGCTGGATTGGAAGAGGAGGAGCCGTGACTAGAACTGGTGCCCATATGGGATGCTGGCACTGCCATGGTGCCGGCCCTGTTGTTGAATGCTAACATGGCATTTTTAACTGTCACAATGAGGGATATTATGACTGCTGCAGGTACCAGGTATTTATCCAACAGTGCAAAGAGTAGCTCTCTACCACAAAGAAATACCTGGTCCCAAATTTCCATAGCACTGAGGCACTGAAACTCGGGTCTAAAGTGTATCACCCTGCAGAGCCTACCAAGCTAATACTGTGTTTCTCAGCCTTTCTTCCAGTTAGGGTCTGCTTGTGTCACTTGTTGCTGTGGTGGAGATGTGTCCTTTCCAACATGTGTGTGTTGTCATTGTGACACCTGCCCAAAGTGCTTAGGCCTCGAGGGTTAGGAGCCCTTGTAAGGGGCTTCACAGAGAGCCATCCCCCCTTTTCGCCCCTCCACCTCCTGCCACGTGAAGATGCGGAACCCCTCCCCCTGGAGGGCAGAGTCAGAACCCACTCCAGACACCAAACCCACAAGCCCCTTGATCCTGGACTTCCCAGCCTCCAGAACTGTGGGCAATACATTTTTCTTCCTTATTTTTAAAAAAATTATTTATTTTCTTTATTGGTCCAGAGACAGCTCCCATGCATTGGTTCACTCCGCAAATGCTCAGAACAGCTGGGGCTGGGCCAAGGCAAAGCTGGGAGCCTGAAATGTGATCTGGGTCTCTCCCGTGGTGGCAGACACCCAAGCACTTGACCCACCCCACTGCCTTCCCAGGGTCTCCATTAGCAATAAGCTGGAACTGAGGGAGGGCCCACGACTTTAACCCAGACAGCTTGAAATGGGATGTGAATGTCCATCCCAGCAGGCATCCATGGGTCCCTGCCATCCACGTGGGAGACCCAGATGGAGTTCCAGGTTCCGGGCTTCTGCCTGGCCCAGTCCCAGCTGCTGTGGGCATTTGGAGAATGATCCAGCAGATGGAAGATCTCTCTCTCCTCCCTATCTCTCCCCCTTTCAAATAAACATAAGTAAACACATAACTTTTAAAAAACACACATCAAATATCACAGTTTGTACGCATATTTTTAAAATGGGAGGGAAGAAGGTAAGAACAAAACACAAATGGAGTTCATGTAAAATCCAAAGGAAGCTAAGATTCATCTTCAAAGTTAGGTCAATAAAAGGGGATGTGACAAAGAGATGGGAGAGACACCAGGAAGAGGAACAAACCCAGCCGGGAGATGCCTCAGACACCTAAGGAGAGAGCAAACCGAAAAATATGATTTTAAAGAATCCCTAAAATTATCCCACTCTTTTTTTCATTATGGTGAAGTGTAAGGAAAACATTAATTTGGATGGAAAAGAATGGCTGAAATACACAGTGAGATAAGTTAAGCCCTGTGTAGCAAAATAGGAGAGAGGATACTTTTAAAGATACAGTAATTAGCTTTGCGCTGTGTATTTGCTATAACTTTAACAAGAGGTGTTTCAGTTGCTGCCATTCTCTAATAAACTACTATTATTGATTTTCAAAGAAAGCACATTATCTGCACAAAAACTTTCTGAAAGTCACAAACAAGCACGAAGAGCCCAGAGGCAAAAGATTTGTAAAATCTTTCAAAGACAGCTCGAGGCAAGAGTTTGAGTGCTGGGAACGGATCACCAGAAGGCTCCTGTCTGCCTAACAAATACCCAGCAGAACAAAATCAGCCCAGATAATGGAATCAACAACTTGCTGAGGCCTGCCACAGCTGTGACCTTGCCAGACACAAGCCACAGGTCTGCCTCCCACACAGCCTGCTCACGAGCAAACAGCCTGCCTGCTGGAAGAGCCAAGGCACTTGAATAATCAAATCCAGTGACAGCATAAATATTTCACCATGTCACTCTCAGGGCGCAAGCTGGTTTGTCTTCTAGAATAATTCAAGGAATGCACCATGGTTCTGTGCAGCAGGAAAGGTAATGCCCTGATACTCATTCAAAAGAAAAAGCAACGCTGCACCTGCTTTCGCTGAAAGATGCAGGTTGTTCAAGTCCAAGTGTTCACTGGAACCTTAGAAGGATCCCACCATGGAACAACACAAGATCCAGGTGCAGTCCCAGCTCCAAAATCAAACTTGCCTTCGCTTCATCTGGGATAACCTTTTTCTCCTGGAGATCATACTACCCCATGGAGCTGAAACAAAGCAAATATGGAAAGCGTTGAGGGGCCGGCGTCGCGGCTCACTTGGCTAATCCTCTGCCTGTGGCGCCGACACCCCGGGTTCTAGTCCTGGTAGAGGTGCCGGTTCTGTCCCAGTTGCTCCTCTTCCAGTCCAGCTCTCTGCTGTGGCCCAGGAGTGCAGTGGAGGATGGCCCAAGTGCTTGGGCCCTGCACCCCATGGGAGACCAGGAGGAAGTGCCTGGTTCCTGGCTTTGGATCAGCACAGCGCGCCAGCCGTAGCTGCTATTTGGGGGTGAACCAATGGAAGGAAGACCTTTCTCTGTCTCTCTCTCTCACTGTCTAACTCTGCCTGTCAAGGAAGGAAGGAAGGAAGGAAGGAAGGAAGGAAGGAGGGAAGGAAGGAAGGAAGGAAGGAAGGAAGGAAGGAAGGAAGGAAGGAAGGAAGGAAGGAAGAAAGAAAGAAAGAAAGAAAGAAAGAAAGAAAGAAAGAAAGAAAGAAAGAAAGAAAGAAAGAAAGAAAGAAAAGTGTTAAGGGTAATCCTACACCATCGTCCCTGTCTTTGTCTAGTTTGCTAGGAAAAGCACTGCGCAGACAGCGATGCAGGTAGGGGAGCTCTTCTCTTTCTCTCCCTTTCTCCCTCCCCCGCTCCACCACGCAGCACACACACCCACACGCTAACTGTCCTTTCCTAACTGCCGTAGTTAGCATTCCTTGCTCATGGCTACTAGACAAAATGGAATTGGGATGCATTTTTTTGCTACTCCAATGTCCTTTCTCTAGTACCAGAGATTCTTTTAAGATTGATTGATTGATTCACTTGAAAGGCAGAGTTGCAGACAGAGAGGAGAGAGAGAGAGAGAGAGAGAGAGAGAGAGAGAGAGAGAGAGAAATCTTCCATCCACTGATTCGTTCCCCAAATGGCTGCAATAGCCAGAGCTGGGCCAGGCCGAGCTCAGCAGCCATGACTTCATCCGGGTCTCCCAGCACTTGGGCTCAGGCACTCGGGGCCAGGCACTTGGGCCATCTGCTGCTCTTTCCAAGGCACAGTAGCTGGAGTTGGATTGGAAAGGGAGCAGCTGGAATTCAAACCAATGCTCATATGGGATGCCAACAACACAAGTGACAGCTTAACCCACTGCACCACCACCCTGGCCCCAGCACCACTGATTCTTGCGCATCTTTCCTCCTTGCCCTACTCAACTATGTCCATCTGACATTTCCTTGCTGCCGTGAAACCTCATTGTTTGGCTTCTCATTGTAATTTCAATTGTGTGTCACAATGAAAAGAAATCTGAAAAGTCTGTAATAAGTCAATACTGCATAATCAATTACTATTAACCCTGTGGGAACAATTGCATTTTAACTAGACAACTCTAGAGAGACAAAGCCCTAAGTAACAGGGCGACCACATGTAATTCTACTCTCTTCAATACAAAACTCGATCCCTCTGGTCCAATTACATCTCTAAGGCTGAATTTGAGGAGAGAATTTCTAATCACAGGATGATGGCTTGGAAGTACATCTGGCACCACTTGGAAATACAGAAACGCAGAGCAGGAAATAAATTATGAACAATTGGGTTACATTGTAATCCCCACACTTTTGCAAACACACTGTTGGTTTGGGAAGAGATCCTAGGTATTTGTTGACAAACGTGATGGTTTGAATGTTCATGTTCTTACACAAATCACGTTGGAACATAAACTGCCACGTGATGGTGTTGACAGGTAGGGTCGTTAGGATGTGAGTAGGTCACGAGGCTGCAAGGTACACTGGCCATGTCCTAGACTTTATGCCAACTTTTTATTTGTTGTCTCTTTTGACTTTTTACAACAGCTCTCAGATTCGCACCGTGGTTCTCACTGTGCAGCTAAGACCAAGGCTTGCAGGAAGAGTTTGCGGAAGTGGTCCAAAGTCACGCTGCTGGCAGGTGCAGAGCTGTGTGACTCCAAACCAGAGCTCTTCCCTGGGCTGCAGCACCTGCAGAGAGGGGCCCTGGGGCACAGAATGTGAAGTTGAGCTCTTGCTGTGGTGTAACCCATAGAAGAAGTATTTGAGGAAGCTCTGGTAGGAGGCAAAAGACTGGCCTTTCATCAGTCGATGCTTCTCGTGTCCACAGAGAAGAAATCGGTGGCTTCACTTGGGAAACGCTTCAGCCAACCCAGGAGCCCCGGTGGAGCCCGTCATGACCACGGCCAGGACAGCTGAGCGTGTGCACGTGTCTGAGAGGTCCCGTTTCCCTAATTTTAACCCTAAGACCTCCACCGCAGAAATCTTACTACGAGAACACACGGCTTACGTGAAGGCCTGTTTCTGGACTACGTGCATGGGCTTGTGTTCTTAGGCCCCAGTCAGAGGCCGGCTGTGCCCCGTGGTGTCTGGGTACCAGACTGGGAATGTGAAAATCTGGTCAGTTTCCTGGTTGTGAATGATCACCTGGAACAGGAAAACCACTTCCCATTCCCACTTGAAGCTGGGTGAGTATGACCACACACTACCTGAGAGAGGTTTTTTATGAGCCTAAGGAGTTATTTTGGAGAAAATGAAAAGATGATAACTGCACACTGAATGGAAAACAGTAAAACATGATGTAATTTTACCTAGCATAACAAATGTAGTGTTTTCCTAATCCTGAGGCAATTTTTCTAAGGATTGCGATTGATTTTAACAATTTAATTCTCTGCACTTTCCTTGCTCAGCTGATAGGCATGGATTAGAAATACCAGCATCGCGAAATAGAAATTCGTCAGTGACTTTCTTTTATAAAAACCCAGGCTAAACAACTTCGTTTTTTTTGTTGTTTTTTGTTGTTGTTGTTGTTGTTGTTGTTGTTTTTTTTTTTTTTTTTTTTTTTTTTTTTTTTGACAGGCAGAGTGGACAGTGAGAGAGAGAGACAGAGAGAGAAAGGTCTTCCTTTGCCGTTGGTTCACCCTCCAATGGCCGTCGCGGCTGGCGCACTGCGGCCAGTGCACCGCGCTGATCCGATGGCAGGAGCCAGGTGCTTCTCCTGGTGTCCCATGGGGTGCAGGGCCCAAGCACTTGGGCCATCCTCCACTGCACTCCCAGGCCACAGCAGAGAGCTGGCCTGGAAGAGGGGCAACCGGGACAGAATCCGGCACCCCGACCGGGACTAGAACCCAGTGTGCCGGCGCCGCAGGCAGAGGATTAGCCTAGTCTTAAAACTCTCACCTTCTTTTCAGGTTTTGCCAATTTCCAAAAATGAAAGGCAGTAAATACAATCTATAGAGTTCAGAGAACATTTTTGCAAACTGTATTCCTTTTAGGGTAAAGGTGCTCTGTTTTTAACAAGATGATGTGACCGACATTTGATGCCAAAGTCAGGTAAACAGTAGCCGCCGTGCAACTGCAAATCGGTTTCCTTCACTACGGCTGATGCCTCAGGTCTGGAGGGACCAGGGGAGACAGGCAACACACGACCCAAACAGTCCCTTTCCGTCCGCCCTTCCTGCTCTGTGATTACTTCCTGGGTTTATCTGATCTCTGCTTCCTGACGCCTATTTCTAAGCTTCGTCCTTATCAATGACGGGTGCAAACACTGTGAATGGGACAGGGGTTGCCACCAACTGTTGGCAGATTTGTCAGTCTGCCTCATTTAAACTTGGAATTAAAATTAGAAACACAATACTAGTGTTTCACTCGCGACTTACAGTTAAGTCACTGGAAATATGTTCTCAAGATAAGGCCGCCTAAATATTTATTTTACGTTGTTTTGCTGTTTCCTTTACAAGGAGCGGCCCTTGTGCTTAGTGGCTTGTTTTCCTGACGTGTACACACATGTGTGTGTCCTTATCCATTGGTTCACTTATTGTCCTGCTCTTTCTTCTGTGAGTAGACAGGACTACCTGTGACCTTGCCTTTCAGAATTAGGGAGGTACCTTTTTGTATTTTTATGTATTTTTAAAAAATATGTATTCATTTATTTGAAAGTTGGAGTTACTGTGAGGGGATGAGAGGGAGAGAGAGAGAGAAAGGAAGGGAGAGAGAGAGAGAGAGAGAGAGATCTTCCAACTGCTAGTTCACTCCCCCAAAAGGCTGCAATGGCTAGGACTAAGCCAGACAGAAGCCAGGAGCCAGGAGTTTCCTCTGGGTCTCCCACATGGGTGGCAGGGACCCAAGCACTTGGGCCACCTCTGCTGCCGTCCTAGGGAGCTAGACAGGAAGAGAATCCACCATCACTCACACGGGATGCGAGTGTCCAGGGAGGCAGCTTAACTGCTATGCCACAATGCCGGCCCAGGGAGATAAACTTTTTTAAACATCGCGTTGGTATACCTTCTTTGTTTCCTTGCCTTGATTGGGGCGATGGCAACACACAGAGACATTAGCTCTAGAACAGGACTTGGTCTGGTTTCTGGAGAGCCTGTTTCCAGAGAGAGGCCCGTGGGCTCCCTCTTTGGGTCACTGCCCTGGGGTATGTCAGTTTCGGCAAGGAATTCAAGCCTCTTGTTCAGCCAGACCGTCCCAGGAGTACACGGCTGGGCTAAAATCTACAGATGCAGGCCTCCCAGATGCACTAGAATGTCTGCTTCCCGCAGGACCTGCACAATAATAGATGTTACAGAGACGGCGAATTAACAAAATCCAGGCAACTGCGCCCAGAGAAAGCTGACTCTCTCCTGCGCAGCTCGCGGACTGTGCATTCCAGCCCTGCACAGTCAGGGACCCAGTAACGGGAGACGGTTCTCCCCGCGAGTTCTCATCCACAAAATCGCTCTGCGGTGCACATCCCTGGACCCACGCTCCGCCACAGCTAAACTGGGAAATGTTCCCACAAATAATAGCTTTGCAAGGACACACAGGGACAGCCTGCAAAACCTCAGGAATCTCGGGCAGGGGCTGACTGCCCCAGGCAGGAAGGGGACAGGCAGAGGCGAGCCCTGGGGAGGGGCTCTGGGCTTTGCCCAACTTGGCTGGGGCCTTTCTCCAATGGCCACAGGAGAAGTGTCCACTGGCCGTGAAATGGAGAGGAGACGTGGCTCAGCGAACTGCATTATGCTGGCTGCAGAGTCTGCCACAGGAAGAACCACTTGGTCATATTATCAACTGAACAATACGTCAGGGAAGTCACTTAGCTTTTCCAAAAACAAATAATTAATTTTGCTTATTTGAATGAGGGGAGAGAGAGAGAGAGAGAGAGAGAGAGAGACTTTCCACTTGCTGGTTCATTATGCAATTTCCTGTGACAGCTGGCGCTGAGCCAGGGAATCCAGGTCTGCCGTGTGGGGCACCTGCACACTGAGTTGTCCCCGTGTCTCACAGTGTGCATGTTAAAAGGAAGCTGGGGCCGGCGCCGCGGCTCACTAGGCTAATCCTCCGCCTTGCAGTGCCGGCACACCGGGTTCTAGTCCCGGTCGGGGCACCAGATTCTGTCCCGGTTGCCCCTCTTCCAGGCCAGCTCTCTGCTGTGGCCAGGGAGGGCAGTGGAGGATGGCCCAAGTGCTTGGGCCCTGCACCCGCATGGGAGACCAGGAGAAGCAGCTGGCTCCTGCCTTCGGATCAGCGTGGTGCGCCGGCCGCGGTGGCCATTGGAGGGTGAACCAACGGCAAAGGAAGACCTTTCTCTCTGTCTCTCTCTCTCTCACTGTCCACTCTGCCTGCCAAAAAAAAAAAAAAAAAAAGGGAGCTGGAACTGGCAGTTGAGCTGGACTCAAACCTCGGCATTCTACTATGGGACTCGGGGTCCCAGCTGCAAGGCCTACCCCGCTCAGAAGTGTTTAGATTTGTAAACTGAAACTACAACAATAACCACGAAGCTTTCCTGTAGCTGTATAATGTGTTATACTGCAAATTAGAATTCACAAGGCAATTAGTGATCAACAAATCAGTGGAATTATGATTACATAGCTACGAAAAACAAAATTTCTCCTAAATGTAGGCAGCATGAAGTTATGGGTTTTTGTAACTTAGTCTTTAGTTTTTTTTTTTTTTAAAGATTTTCTATTTATTTATTTGACAGGTAGAGTTACAGACAGTGAGAGAGAGAGACAGAGAGAGAGGTCTTCCTTCCGTTGGTTCACTCCCCAATTGGCTGCAACAGTCAGAGCTGCGCCAATCCGAAGGCAGGAGCCAGGAGCTTCTTCCTGGTCTCCCACGCGGGTTCAGGGGCCCAAGCACCTGGGCCATCCTCCACTGCCCTCCTGGGCCACAGCAGAGAGCTGGACTGGAAGAGGAGCAGCAGGGACTAGAACCCAGCGCCCATATGGGATGCCGGCATCGCAGGCGGAGGATTAACCTAGCGCGCCACCGTGCCAGCCCCTAGTCTTGAGTTTTTCTAATGTAAGCCACTTCCACCCTGGCCATAGTGTGAACATAGGGCAGAGAATTTCCTAGCTACCATCACACAAGGTTACTGATTGTACTTAACAACAAAAATCAAGCCACCATCAAAACAGAGGCAAATAAAGTAATTTTCAAATCATTTGAACAACATAGTGCTCATTTGTCTAATACAGATTTAAACCCAAATACTACAATTATAATCTAACTCCTACAATAAAGTTTAGGAGTGTGTGTGTGTGTGTGTGTGTATTGGTTTTGTTTATAAAACTGTACTTAGCAATCAAATGAAGAAAATTTTTATTTTAAAATTAAATTTCATGGGGCACTGTGGTACCACCTGCAGTGCAGGCATCCCATATGGGCACCGGTTCGAGTCCTGGCTGCTCCACTTCTGATCCAGCTCTCTGCTATGGCCTGGGAAAGCAGCAGAAGATGGCTCAAGTCCTTGGGACCCTGCACCTGTGTGGGAGACCTGGAAGAAGCTCCTGGCTCCTGGCTTCAGATCGGCACAGCTCCAGCCATTGCGGCCAATTGGGGAGTGAACCAGCCAATGGAAGACCTCTCTCTCTTTCTCTCTCTCTCTTTCTATCGTTCAAATAGATAAAAATAAATATTTTAAAAAAACAAATGAAATTTATGTTTTTAAGATTTATTTGAAAGTCAGAGTTACACCGAGAGAGGAGAGGCAGAGAGAGAAAGAGAGAGAGAGAGAGATCCTATCCCCTGGTTCATTCTCCAAATGCCAGCAACAGCCAGAGGCAGGTCAAGCCAAAGCCAGGCGCTCAGAACCCCTGCAGGCCTCCCATGTAGGTAGCAGGGCCCAAGCACTTGAGCCGTCATCTGCTGTCTCACGGATGCGTTAGCAGCAAGTTGGGTAGTCAGTCGAGTTCAGTTAACATACTCAGACATATTGTGGAGGACAGACAGTATGACGGGACAGGACACGGACAGCATGTGTTCCGATCACATCCCGGTCGTCCTTTCTTCCTCTTTGTCATTACCTGATTCAGGGAGCCGAGGGTCTTCTCTTCCATTTGCTTGGAAGACATACTACAGGCAGTTGTGAGCTGCAGTCTCCCCACTGAGCTACGCAGCACCAGGGACTGCTCCTTCCGTCTAACTCTGATACGGCGTCCGTTTCCCAACCCCCACCCCCACCCCTCCTACGCCCCTCCCTCAGCCTCGGGTCACTGCTATCCTGTGTTCAGACTGGGCTGTTTCTTCAGCTCCCGGATATGGTGGATATCACACACTATTTGTCTTTCTGTGTCTGAATTATTTCTCTTGATAGGATGCCCTCTACTACTGCAAATGATGGAATTTGTTCCTCTCTCTGACAGAATAAGTCATTGCACACACACACACGCAGTCCACATTTTTTATCCACCCCTCTGATGGAGGATGTACTCTTTTTTTTTTTTTTTTGACAGGCAGAGTGGACAGTGAGAGAGAGAGACAGAGAGAAAGGTCTTCCTTTGCCGTTGGTTCACCCTCCAATGGCCGACGCGGCCAGCGCACCGCGCTGATCCGATGGCAGGAGCCAGGTGCTTCTCCTGGTCTCCCATGGGGTGCAGGGCCCAAGCACTTGGGCCATCCTCCACTGCCCTCCCTGGCCACAGCAGAGAGCTGGCCTGGAAGAGGGGCAACCGGGACAGAATCCGGCGCCCCGACCGGGACTAGAACCCGGTGTGCCGGCGCCGCAAGGTGGAGGATTAGCCTATTGAGCCACGGCGCCAGCCGAGGATGTACTCTTGACTGCACACTGTGGGTTCATGGATAGTGCTGCAGTAAATATAGTGTTACAGGTAAGAGGTTTTATTCTTATGTCAGACAGTCCTTGGCTAATATCACATCACAGGAACTTCATAACAGTATGACCAAGAGGAATCTAGATGTCTCGGTTCCCATGAATCTTCTCCCCAGCCTGTCAGCATTGTCCAACCTTTTCCTAAAGTGTAGTTAGGAACAAGATAATAATGGCTAAGTTGAAATTCTGGAAACTATGGCATTGTTTCCATTGGGAAGGAAGGAACTCCACACAAGTATCTGACCTAAACCAGCTTTGAGACCACTGGAATCCTTGACGAAGAAAAACAGTCTTTAGCCAGTACTGTATGGTCTCACCATCAAATTATTTTATTATAAAGCAAGTTTAAAAACAGCTACCGGGGGTCAGCACTGGGGCGCAGTGGGTGAAGCAGCCAGTTCGAGTCCTGGCTCCTCTGTTTCAGGACAGGGCTCCCAGCTAATGCACCTGGGAAGACAGCACAGGATGCTCCTACGGGTGCCCCTGACACCCATGTGGGAATCTGAGATGGGGTTCCTGGCTGGCCCAGGCTTGGCCTAGCTCTGGCCATTATGGCCATCTGAGGAGTGAACCAGTAGATGGAAGATCCTCTCTCTTTCTGTGCCTGTGTGTGTGTGAGCTCTTTTGCATTTAAATAACAAAATGTTAAAACAAAATCTCCCAGCAAGAGATAAACACAATCAAGATAATACTTCAAGCCACAAAAAGATGTATTTCCTTAAAACCAACCTTGGGCTAATAGAGACACGAGGGATACTGTGGACAAAGTTGGTGACTCTTCAATTCATAATGATGAGTCAGTTTATATCACTGTATAAAATTTCTTCTCGCGCCGTAAGTATTCCCACTTGATGGAAGAGAAGTCATTAAACAGCATAATGGATATTTATGGTCGCAGGGAATAGCCAGCAGTCTACCAGGATTTCCTTGTAATTCTAGTTAACACAGACATCTGTGAGAAACACAGTCGCAAATCACTTGGAGCCCTGCCAGCCGGGTAAGTGGATTAGGAGCTGGGGTGCATTCCCAGACAACTGCTCTTTCTTGTGGGAAACGCAGTGAACAGCGTCCCTATTGTGTTCGGGCAGAGATGTCAGTGTCATTTCTCCCTCTGTGCTGGGCTTCTGACCCAAATGACAAGAAATGGGAGCGCAGTGCTTGCTGGAACCATGGTCCCGGAATATTTCATAGGAGACTCTGTGGCACAGGGCAGCCCACTCGAGAAGCAGGGTTGCAAACAGAAACAAATCTGTTTTTCTTGTTTCTTTCTTCTTCCTTGAAAAATCAAAACCTCGAGTGAGAAAGAACAGGGGGAGGGTGGGAAGACAGGAATCAGAATCCCAACAGGAAAGTGGCCACGCAGAACTGTGGTGGCCTGGAGAGAGGGTGTAGCCGGGAGCAGAGAGTCCCTGCACGGCTCATGGAGGGTGGTGTTCACAGGGGGCAAGGGGCCAGGGGAAGTGACTGGGTCACAGACCGGAAAACCGAGCAAATCCTAAATGCACTCAAGGTGATAGAAGACAAGTTCTGCACGCCAGGAGAAAGGAGTTAAATATGGAGAAGGGAAGAAGTGGGAGAACCGTTACAGTGTTGATTGGAAATTAGTGAACATATGGCTTTCAATTCATAACTCTTGCTAGGATGACAGAATGCAAATGCCGGCGGTGGGTGTGGACATACACACTGTCACTCTCAATTTGCTGTCTCAGTGTCATTGTCTACTAAAAAGAACCAAGAGCTCCTTAGAGAAATGCATGACTCTAGAGCAAGGCAAGGAGTGCAGGATGAGCCTGGAACAGCTTTTTCTGCCTGGGAATGAAGAGGTGCTGAAAGAAATCACGGGGCCTGTTGAGAGAAAATAGAAGCCAACTCCATGGCGTTTTGTTGGCTGAACCTGGGGTCATTTGAGCATTGCAATAAACAATAATAGGAACCGATGATCATCTACTGAATAAAATCAATGTCCATGAGTTCTTACATGAAATAGATGAAGAAATAATCAAACGAGTGCTGAAACTGGAAGATCAGCTTGACAGCTCCCACGGAATAACTGATTCTAGAGAGACGTTCCCTTGTCATTTTGTGTATCTGTCATTTTGTGTATCTCCCTCCTCCCCCTGGAAAAAAAAACCTTGTGCAGAGAAGGGGAGAAGTGTCATGGAGGACCGAGGAGGCAACACCTCATCCAGTAATTGAAACCAGCAGCACCTGGAACGGGACAAAGGGGAATGCCATGCCGCCTGCGTGCCTTGGGCCGACATCACACAGCTTCTATGATGCCCCTGGCAAAGGCACGGCTTGAGTCTACACACGAGAAAATGCCAGGAACCTACCGGGGAGGGGGCATACTACGAAGTCTGAGGTCAATAAGAAACCGAGGACACGTTCCACGCAGGAAGAGACAGAGCACACAGTGCAAGGTGCATCTGGGGCTCCTGAGGTGGGAGGTTGTGCAACTGTGGGTGACTGGGAAGTTCGAAGAAACTGGCCACAGGCTGTGACTGGATGGCAGCAGCGTGTTTCTGTCCTGATTCTGATGGCCGGGCTGTGACGACCTGAGAAAGTCGGAAGCGCTACCAGGGATAGACACGTGCAAGGCATCGGGCTATCGGAGAGCACAGATGTGCACGTGCTCAAAACTACACGAAATAAAAAAGGAACAGCAATAAAGGGAGACACTGAGAAGTCCCCCAAATATAATTGGAAATGTTTGCACCCCGTTCTAAATCACCTGTAGGTCAAAGGGGAAACCAAGCTAGGAAACAGCTCAAAGCACAGACATCAACATTCGGAGGACCCTGCTGAATCAGAGCTCAGAAAGAAAGATTTTTTTTTTATTTTTTGACAGGCAGAGTGGACAGTGAGAGAGAGACAGAGAGAAAGGTCTTCCTTTTGCTGTTGGTTCACCCTCCAATGGACGCTGTGGCCGGCGCACCACGCTGATCCAAAGGCGGGAGCCAGATGCTTCTCCTGGTCTCCCATGGGGTGCAGGGCCCAAGCACTTGGGCCATCCTCCACTGCACTCCCTGGCCACAGCAGAGGGCTGGCCTGGAAGAGGGGCAACCGGGACAGAATCCGGCGCCCCGACCGGGACTAGAACCTGGTGTGCTGGCGCCGCAAGGCGGAGGATTAGCCTAGTGAGCCGCGGCGCCAGCCAAGAAAGATTTGTAAGTGTTTTATTTCAGGAAACAAGATCTGAATTAAGTAGCTTGTGCTCCAACTTTAACAGCCTTGACAATAAAGAGGGAATTAAACCCCAAAAAAGAAGAATGGAGAAAATAATAAAGATGAGAACATAAATAATAAAATAGAAAACCAATAAATAATAAACATTTCAGGTCAAATGAACCTAAAAGCAGATACTTTGTAATGATTAACAAAACTGAAAAATCACTACCTATAGCGATCAAGAAAGAGCAGATAAGCTACCGATACCTTAAAGAAAAGTGTTATCACTCAAGATAATAGGGACATGAAAAATTGATAAATGAATAAGGCAGCATTATGGGTTATGTGATCCTAACAAATCTGACAGCTTAGAAGAAAGAGATATAATTCTTAAGAGAAACACAGTTTCTGAAAAATGACAAAGATGAGCTAGAAATCTAAACATCTCTGTAGCTAGTACAAATATTGATTTTGTTGTCAAATTCCTCCTGACAAGGTGGAACTCATGCCTGGGTAATTGCATAGATTAACTATCTCATATATTTATAAGGAATGAAAGTCAATATTACAGAAATATTTTTTCTGGAACTATAAGTAACATTAGAAAAGCTAACATATAAAAACTGCATTATATATTTAAAAATTATAAACAAATGTTCAAAAAAGATTTTTAATCATTTCATTTAGAAAACAGTATTTAAAATCTTCAAAATTCTCAAAACCTTAGCAGCTACTTAACAAAATGTCTGCAAGTCTTCTACAATATATTGCTGAAATAATTAAATGTAGATACCACGTTTATTCATTGAAGAATTTGATATTAAGATGCACATTATTTCTTAAAAGATTTATTCATTTCTGTGAAAGGAGGAGTGGCAGAGAGAAAGGAAAAGATGCAGAGAGAGAAATCTTCCACCTGCTGGTTCACTCCCCAGATCCCACGACAGCTGTGGTCAGGCCAGGCTGAAGCCGGGAATATGGAATTTCAACAAGGTCTCCCATGTGGGTGGCAGCGATCCCAGTACTGGTGCCTTCACCTGCTGCCTCCCAGGGCGCACGTTAGCAGGAAGCTGGACTGGAAGCTAAGATGACCTTGAACCAACACCCTGTGATACGGGACTTCAGCATGCCAGGTGGTCACTTAACCTGCTGTGCCACAACACCCCCCCATATGTGCATTACTGATTTATAAATTCAATGTTATATCAATCATATCAATCATAATCTGAGCAGTTTTATTTTCTGAAGAATTTGGAAGACTGGCCGAAAATACTTATAGAGAAATGTAAAAGATATTGAACAGACAAAACAATCTACAAAAATAATATTGGACATCTTACTACTCTTTTTTTAAGATTTACTTTATTTATTTGAAAGACAGAGTTACAGAGAGAGGTAGAGTGAGAACGAGAGAGAGAGAGAGGTCTTCCATCTGCTGGTTCACCCCTCAAATGACTGCAACAGCCAGAACTGAGCTGATCTGAAGCCAGGAGCTTCTTCTGGGTCTCTCTCAGGGGTGAAGGGGCCCAAAGCCTTGGACCATCTTCTACTGCTTTCCCAGGCCATAGCACAGAGATGGGTCAGAAGAGGAGCAGCCGGGACTCGAACCAGTATCCATATAGGATGTCGGGGCTTTAACCAGCTATGCCACAGCACCGCCCCACATCATTTCTTTTTAAAGACCTATTTATTTATTTGAAAGGCAGAGTTGCAGAGAGGGGGGCGGGTAAACCCTGGCATAACATACTGCCTCATCCTCATGGCTCCTCTGGCCCTGGCTGTATGTTCGCTGCAGGTGTAACCTCATGAATAACATGGACTTCTCATGCCGGCTTTTCATCACCTGCGGGGAGCAAGGGAGGAAGGAAGAAGCCTTATTTCAGCTGACAGTTTGGAGGTTCAGGGCCCACGACTGGGCGGCCCCGTGTGTCTGGTTTCTGGTGGAGGAGGGCAGTGGCAGAGCGATGTGTGGAAGAAGCAGCATGTGGGAGCCAGGAAGCAGAGGGACACAGGGAGCAGCCTTGGGTAAGCAGCCCTCTCGTGAGGTGAGAACCACTTCCTGAGGCCATGACCCCTGACCTAAGACCTCATGGGGTGACCACCTCCCAGATGCCATCATTAGATCAAATCTCTACCCTTCATCCATGAATAAACCTACATGCCTGCATGAGTCGGGGCAGCCGCACCCTAACTGGAACCTAGTGCCGACATGGACCAACAGAAGCCATGAAGCCATGAACCCCGACTTTCCAACATTTGATCTTCAGCAATCACTGGGGTACCGGGCACCTGATAAGCACTGGAGTGAACTGACTAATTGCCAATAAGCTTTGTTTTCATATGAATATCAGCAATCACTGTGTTTTAAACAGAGGTCTTGCCAGCCTTGTCATTGGCAAGAGAAAGAATGTTCAAAGGGATGACCGAGAGCAGTCGGCACGGGGTCAGGACGAGGTGCTGGGCCTTGAGATTGGCAGCACTGGCCCCTAATGTCCAGAAGAGCTGCAGTGAGTCAGGAAAGGCTCCCAACCATGGAGCGGGGGCCCAGTCAGGGCTGCCCTGAGCAGCCCTTCACCGCCCTGTGATGTCAAACTGCTTGCGGGCGTGGAAGGCATAGACCACCACACCTGTTCACATTGCTTTACCGTTGTGTCGGCGAGTGGTAGTCAGCTGTTCGGCAATGGGATGAGGAACTCCCAGAATTTCAGCAAAGTGGGGTTTCCTCTGGCAGTGACATTGCTCGGTCTTCTCACCACATTGCTGTGTTACAAGGGGTCATGCCCGTGAATGTACTTTCTAAATTATTTAAAGACGTGTCTTTGTAAATGAAGGCGTCTGTCAATATCTGTACGACTCACAACCAAACATTCTCCTAAATAGCTGTAGAATACAAGAAGGAGGAGAGCGGTGGCCCAGCTAAACTAGGATGTGTGTCTCTGACAATGGCCTGAGGGGATACTAGATGGGAAATATTGTAATTACCCTGCATGGGATCGCACTCACAGGCCTGCGATGTCCACTACTTCGTTTATCCCCATCATCTCTCCAACACACAAGACGGGCTGCATTCTGCTTCAGACACATCAGTAATTTAAATGATCACTTCTTTCCAGGGGACTTTATAAATCACAATCATGTGTCATTTGGGTGATTCATCTCTCTTCCTCCTCTATTTAAAAGTGAGGGAAAAAAGATAGATGATTTCAAAGGCTTTAGAGAAATGAAAAAATCCACTCACTTCAGCTCAGGGACCTGCATTGTGTGGCTCGTGGGCATGGCCGGTGATCCCACCTCCCCGTGGAGCTATTGTGGTCCACCTTGTCAATGGCAGTTTCCTCGCTTTAAAAGTGATGCCCTCTATGTGGTCCGTGGTCCAGAATGTGTGCCCAAGAACAATAGAGAGCCATGCATGGATTCTGTTTTATTCCATTGTGATCATCAGAAATTTCTAAAATTCAACTCCCCCCGTCAGAGTTGCATCATCCACAAGAGATATGCATTTGAAGCAGCTCTGTTTAAATCTCCCGTAGTCAGCTTTTTCTTAAATGCACATAACAAAACTCAATAGAGTTTCGCTATCATTTAGCTCACAAACAGTTAATTTGGAAACCCAATTCTCAAGGTTAAAAGATCAAGGTCGACTGTGAGTGAAACAAGCCAGCACTTCTCAATTCATATTGTCAGATATAAAATTATCCACGCTGGTTGTCACGCTGGTCATTTTCATCCAGTTTGAAAAATTCCCACCAGTGGTTTTTCAAAACGTGGTTTTCAGAGCAACATCTGGAAAGGTGTTGAGATTCGAGTCCTTGGGTCCCATCCTAAGACCCTCTAAACCAGACACCCTGAGTGCATTGTCGGGGGAGGGGGACCTACTAGTCTGTGCTGGACCAAGGAAACCGGGGAGATGCACGCTGACTGGGCTGACCTCTCCCTCAACCAGACACCAAGGTCTAAATCTCTGGGAACTGTGGCTATCCCTGTTTCGTCGTGTAGCTGAACCTGGATTTTCTGAGTGAGGCCAATGTGACCACAACAGCCCTTGGGTGTACAGAACCTTCTCTGGTTGGTGTAGAAAAGAGGCAGTGGAAGAGGAAGCAGACGGGCTGTAGCAACAGGAGGGCTAAGAACTTACAAGGAAGAGAGTGGTGGACGACCACTGTTGCTTCTGAAACGCAGGAGCTGCGTGCGAGGACGAGACAGAGAGGTGGCGCCTCCCCAGGGGACGGCCAGCAAAGTCCCAGAACCAAAGCCGAGTTGAATTCTGAGTGACCGCAGAGCTGGCTCCTTCCCAGGGGGGGCTCCAGGAAAGAGAGATCCTGCTGGAACCGGGGGTCCTGTCTGTGGAGACTCCAAGCAAGGCAGGAACCAGCTGTGCTGCCCTGGGCTGACTTCACCCTTGCACGGGATGAGATAATGAGTTTGTTGTACAGTGTTTGCTCCAAGCTGCTAAGTTTCTGGCAGTTGTTATGACAGCAATAGGAAACTAACACGAGGCGCGGGAGAGCCACTGCTACACGTAAACATTCGCATCCTTGATTCCAGTGATGCCATGCCATTGGACTCACATGGGGGAAACGGCTGCTAGGTTCCCATGCTTGTTCACCCACAAACGGGTGTGTGGGGATGATGAGTGGCTCTGGCTCCTGACTATAGCTTCCTGCTGATTCAGACCCTCCCCGGCAGTGGAGACGGCTCAGAGTGATCGGGTTAATGTGGAAGACCTGGATGAGCTCCCAGCTCCTGTTGCATGCAGACCATGGAGTGCAAACCCAGTGGATGTCAGCTCTCTCTGTCTCTCTACCTCTCAAAAGAAATCAATAATGTAAAAATAAACATTCCAATTTGTGCAAAGATCAACTATGCTATGCAAAATCAAGCAATTAACTTTAACAGGAGCTTTTAGAGGGTAATAGGAAAAACAATTCCTGTGCGATTGCATCTCTTAGAACCCCCTCACAGGCTTTGCCAAAGTCTTAGAGTGTTGCTACTGACACAGTCATAAGCACTGTGGTGCTACTGATGAAAACCCCGCCTCAAGTCCACATCATAGTCAGTGCTGAATTGGATTTCTATAGAATTACTTCAATCTCAATCCCAATAGACGCACACTGTTGAGCTATTGCACGTAAATTAATCAATGTTATGGATAAATTCTTATATCTTCTGGTGTCATTTTTTTTTAAAGGAGTTGACATCAGTTACTTCTGATTAATTTTAAATCAAACTGTGAGATTTGATCACGGCAGTGTTCTAATAATTATCAAAAGATCAGAGACAAAACAATACGCAATAAGGAAGCTTCAAAAGAATCATATTCTCATATATTTCCATAAAGTCCATGCTTTATAATGTAACTATCTAAATATAACATCTCAACGGCATTTAGTAATTTTTTCAACAATACATAGAAGCAAGATGCTTAGTCAATAGTATTAACAGCAGCGTTTCAGAAGAAAAAAACTAAGTGGGAAGATAAAAACTCACTGAGAAATGTTATCACATGAAAAGACTGGTACATTAGTCAAGAGCACAGCCAAGAATCGTGAGGGTGAGCAAGTGGCTCCCGTGAGATCAGAGGTGCACGGAACCCCTCTATTAGCACCAGGTTCTCAGGGCTGGGCCCGGATACCACAGAGACAGAGAGGCTATTTCAGGACCATAAGTTCTCAGCTGGCCACCATGTGAGTTCTCTCTCAAAAGGCAAAACTGTATTGAGGCCATTAGCTTCAGGACTATTTCCTTTCCAGGTACAGTGATGGAAAAGATAGGTTGAGTCTCTCAGCTCATATCATAAAGCTTCTTTAAAAACCATGGAAAACTGGAATTAAAAGTTAAGGTTAGTTTGGAACAAATATGTTTAAAAACATGTGTGTTTATGGGAAATGCGTATTAGGAAAAAGATTATACCTAAGTTTAAACAGTTTTTGCACCAAAATAAACTTATTTTCAGTTCCATTTGTCCATGAACTTTTTGGATCAACCTAATTAATTCAGGTATTTTTGTCCAAAATCCCTATTATTTTCTATTATGATGGTGTTTTGGGGCCTGAAGTGATTTGGATAGTTGTTTGTGTGCTTGAATGTTAATTATTCGATGAACAGCCCTTCAATGAGTGAGCATGACCTAGAACCCGTGAAGCCAGCGTGGCAGCCGTACAACACAACAGGTCCTTTTTTTTTTTTTTTTTTTTTTCACAGGCAGAGTGGACAGTGAAAGAGAGAGACAGAGAGAAAGGTCTTCCTTTGCCGTTGGTTCACCCTCCAATGGCCGCTGCGGCCGGCGCACCGCGCTGATCCGAAGCCAGGAGCCAGGTGCTTCTCCTGGTCTCCCATGGGGTGCAGGGCCCAAGCACTTGGGCCATCCTCCACTGAACTCCCTGGCCACAGCAGAGAGCTGGCCTGGAAGAGGGGCACCCGGGACAGAATCCGGCGCCCCGACCAGGACTAGAACCGGGTGTGCTGGCGCCGCAGGCAGAGGATTAGCCTATTGAGCCACGGTGCTGGCCACAAGTAATTCTGATAAAGGTGACAGTGAACGAGTCAAGTCGTGGATGAGTATACAGCTGATGCACCTACTCTCCGTGGTAGATGGGCAAAAGCGACCTGAAGAGTGGATTCCCATAAGTCCACAGTGTTGAACGCTGGTCTGTAAATCTAAGGAGGAGACACAGGGTCAAGGAAGGCAGAGAAGGAAAAGAAGTTCCATTTTGAGTTTCATACAAAGTTTCAAGGCCTGGCCACTCCATTTCTGATCCAACTCCCTGCTAATGCATGTGGAAAGGCAGTGAAAGATGACCCAACTACTTGGATTTACCTTGGCTGCATTCCTGGCTCCTGGCTCCAGGCTCCTGGCTCCTGGCTCCAGGCTCCTGGCTCCTGGCTCCTGGCCCAGCCCCAGGCATGGCAGCCATCTGGGAAGTGAACCAGCAGATGGAAGATCTCCTCCCACTCCCTCTGTATCTCTGCGTCTCAAATAAATAAATATATCCTTTTAAAGAAAAGATAAAAGTATATGTTCTCACAGTGAGGAGATGCTTCAAATTTGTGGCTGTAGAAAGAAATCCAATCCAGAAACAAAATCCCATACTTCCAACACGGAATCTGATGTTATACTAACCACATATCTTGGTGTGTCCCTGTACCTTCAGGAGAGGCCAAAAACCACAGGCAACTCTGACTGTCACAGATCTGTTGCTGTCACCTGTCCCACCTTAGGCATTTGTCTTTACCACCACAGCGCCCGGCTGGCACACTTAGCTTCGACTTCTTCTCGGGACACGTTTTGTGAACGTAATCCATAATAGAAAAAAAAAAAGTAGCATGTTCTAGTTGCTAATTGTACCAGTGCTCTCCGATTCTGCTTGTTGTTGGTAGGAGCAAACTGAGTTGACGGTGTGCAGGAACTTCCTATAGCATGTGCCTAGGAAGCTGAAAACGTGTCTGCGTTTCATTAGCCTCTGAACACGTGGATGCCTGTTGCATGTGTGCGGATATGTAGCTTTTTAAAAGAGAACAAGGCAGCCTTGACCGCACATCTGTCGGAGACATTAGCTACTTTATAAATTATGTGCTATTCAAAAGAGCGGATTGAATTATACGTCTCCGAAGACGACACAGCGCTCCTCTTGAAAACGAATGCCTTGCATCGGTGTTTACATTTATGAAATAAAAATAAATAAATAAATAAATAAATAAAGGAGGAGGACTGCGCTCATAGTCGCACATGCTTTTCCAAGGACCGTAGAGAAGACCTGGGGCAGTGGAGGCTCACGGAGCCTGCAGGAGAAAATCTCCACCGGCCGACGGCGGCCTGCCGCTTGGACTTCTGCCCTCCTGCACCTGCTGGTGCACCCACAGTGGGCAGCGCCAGGCTCTGGACAGGGACCAGGAGAACTCTTCTGAAGTCATCTTCGCACTGTTTTGTAGTTTCTGAGATTTTTACCTGAGTTCTGCACTGGAATTCCAGGAGTACAACACCTTTTGACTTCGGTGAGTTACGAAGTAGTGCCTTGCCCGGTAAGCTCAGACAGAGCTGACTGGCTGGGGACGAGAAATCCCTAATGAAAGACATGCGTGGTCAAGTTCCCAGCTTTTGCCTTGGGGAATGATTAACATGATTAGTCATATGTAAATAAAGTTCACTTCAAGAGGCAGTAAGACTTGCAGTGCCACAACACAGACACACTATTTACATATTCTTTATTTTATACCAAATAAGTTAGACAATAAGAACTTTTGGGGTACATTTACCAAATTACAAAATTAATATAAAATAAAAGGCTTTTGAAATGTGTGGCCCTGATTTCACACTTGACTAACATTAAACAAAAGCTTGTAAGACGTGGACGCCAAGTGTCCCACTCCCAGTTAAATGTGTGTGACCTTGGAAAGGCACCCGTGGCCCGTGACCCTCATCTACCTGACACAAGCAGGGTGTAATGATGCGGAGGATCAAATGATGATAAACCTGGAAACAACTTCAACAGTAAGCCCTGGTGGACACACACAGACCCTCACTTACAAGGAAGGAGAAAGGCACAACCAAGAGCAGCTCACTCTCTCAAGATAAAAGAAGCAAAAGGAAGTAGGGACAATTGATTCACAAATCCCACTATTCCAAATCCATCTCTGTCCATTCACATATCAACAGGTCTTTGTACTTGACCTTTGCCTTTATTTTAAAGAAATCCATTTAGTCCAGAAGCACTTTTAAATCATCATTTTTTCCCTGAGTAAGCAACTGGACAACTCAACTCTAAGAAGGCGGACGTTTCATTTGTTGACACGGGAAAGTTTTCAAGACCACAATGGCGTTTATCACAGTCAGAGTTTCCTCCGGTTGATGTACTGACAGCATAATGCAGCCAAGGATTTTGTTGATTTTTTTCTACCCGCAAATTTTCCCTTTTCAAACGTGATATGGATTAGGTTCTAGTTTACCTTTCGGTGTTTTCCTATGTAAAAAATGGGTGGTATAATCTACAGAGAGGCTGCTTGTGAGTTACAGCACTGTCAGAGAGAAATTGAAAATCTGCCTCTTTTTCACCCATTTAATGCAGCCATCCTTCTGCGAGTCTGATGGGAATTGGGGGTGGGGGAAGAGGGGATAAAAACAAGCAGGAATGTTTGGGAAAGTGTGCGGCACCTAGAAGACTTACGGAAAAGCAGACTGATGGTCCATTCTACCAGCTCACAGTTCAGCCTGGTGCAACTCTCTTCCCGAAAGCCTGCTTTGATTTCTCCAGACCTGTACCCACTTCTCCCTGGTAAGGATTACTCAACAGGATAAGCACTATGGTAGGAAGATAACCAGAAAACCTACACCATCAGAGATAAAACATAGCCATCTTCCACTTCATCCAGTTATATGAATACTGGTTTGCACCCACCTCTCAAAGTTGCTCAGAACTCATTATCTCCACCTGGATTCCTGCCCCTGTCCCTGCAAAGCAAAACAACAACAAAGAACCACTCCAAGGCCAAGAACACTCACATGGTCCAGATAACGGGCGTGCAGCTCACTTCACAGGTGCAGTCATGACGGCTTCAGATCATCTTCAACTGCAGTTCATCAATCAGAAAAAGGACACTGTTTCTGTTGATAATACGAGAGCCCTGTTTTACCAAGGTTCCTTCGTTTATTCATTTAACAACTGGGTATTGTTTGATGTTATGATCCAAGCAATGTTTTAAAAGCTGGAAATATATAATCCAGGAAAAACAACATGTTTACATTTGACACATTTCCATTTCAATAACACTTGTTTGATATTTCTTATGGGCCAGGCCCTGTACGTATATTGAGTTATTTACCTTTTATTCTGTAGAAAGGCCTAATTATATTTCAATTTAATTTTCTAAGTGAGACACAAAGAAGTGAAATAGTTTGCTCAACTTTCCACTCTGGTAAGGGTTGATTTAATTTTTGAGCTCACATAGTCTAGTTTTGGAGTCGATGGTTATAACCACTCTGTTCTGTTCTTTTGCTATTAGTATCACTCAAGTTCAAAGTTTTGCTTTGAACCCAAAGGGATGACTTTCTTCAATCTTCAATCCTGGTCTTCCAGGGATACAAACCTCTTCTCTAAGGACTAGGGGAGATAAGGGACTAGGAGGATAAGCAGCCATGTGTCCTGACTCTTAGACTCACTCCCAGTGGCACCAGCCCCACCAAGGCAGTGTGCCTGGGTGATGTGGACATTTCTCTTCCCATATGATCCACAGTTCCCTTCCAACCCTTTAGGCAGAAGAGACTTTAGACAACAAAACACTTGCAAGACCATTCATTGCCAGGAACCCAGAGGGCTCCAATCTTCACGGAGCAGCCTGGGCAACCTCTCCCTCTTTACAGACAGTGCACTGCCCTTAGTTCCCCAGAGATACTTTATTGTCTTACATAGCATCCCATCATTTTCTCATTGCAGAAGAACAACTAAAACTACAATGAGATGTCAGAAACAAGGTGGAGTAAGAGAAGCTTTCATCCCCTTCCAAAACAAAACAAAACAAAATGCCAGACATTAATGGCTATACAAGAGAAGCAGCAGCCTTGGGAGGGCTCAAGTTTTCCGTCAGGAAACTGTAGCACCATAATGGAGCAGTGAATGGGGAATAATCGTGCAGAAAAGAGGCCAGGGGAACAGGCGAGCTTGAGTCATCAGGAGAGAGCAGGCAACAAGGAGAGAGGATGGGCATCGCCGTGGTCCCCACTGGTCAGCTCTGCAGCGGATGCTGGCGGCTCTCACCACCGAGGCAGCCAACAGGCATCACCACCATGAGCACCACACACAGGGATATGTGGCTGCACACCTCTCCCTTCAAGAAGGAGACATGCACCTGGGACTGGCGTGCGGTGCAGTGGGTCAAGCGACTGCTTGCTATGCCAACATTCCATATCAGAGCATTGGTCTGAGTCCTAGCTACTCTGCTTCTGGTTCACCTTCCTATTAATGCTCTGGGAGTGTAACAGAAGATGGCCCAAGTACTTGGGTCCTGCCACCCATATGAGACCCAGACAGAGTTACTGGCCAGGCCCTGGTTTTCATGGCCATTGGCAGAGAGAACCAGAAGATGGAGGAAGATCCCTTTCCTTTCTCTCTCTCCCTCCCTCCTTGCCTCCCTCCCTCCCTCCCTCCCTCCCTCTTTCTCTTTTAAATAAATAAATAAATAAATCCAAAAGAAGGATTCCAAAATCATAAGAGAAAAGTTGTTCACATACAAGGGAACTTCTATCAAGCTATTAGCAAATTTCTCAGCAGAAACATAGTGGGTCAAAAGATAGTAAGGGGTTTTCAATGTGCTGTCGGAAAAAGAACACATTGCCAATCAAGAATACTACATCCAACAAAACTACAGAAATGGAGGCAAAATGAAACTTCTCCAGAACAAACAAAAGGCGGAAGAGTTCATATCTACAAGGTCTGCCTTACAAGAACATTCTAGTTTTTTTTTTTTTTTTTTTTTTTTGACAGGCAGAGTGGACAGTGAGAGAGAGAGACAGAGAGAAAGGTCTTCCTTTGCCATTGGTTCACCCTCCAATGGCTGCCGCGGCAGGCGCGCTGCAGCCGGCGCACCGCACTAATCTGATGGCAGGAGCCAGGAGCCAGGTGCTTTTCCTGGTCTCCCATAGGGTGCAGGGCCCAAGCACCTGGGCTATCCTCCACTGCACTCCCTGGCCACAGCAGAGGGCTGGCCTGGAAGAGGGGCAACCGGGACAGAATCCGGCGCCCCAACCGGGACTAGAACCCGGTGTGCCGGCGCCACAAGGCAGAGGATTAGCCTAGTGAGCCGCGGCGCCGGCTTACAAGAACATTCTGAAGTGGGTTCTTCAAGATGAAAGAAAGACACTGAAATGAAAATATGAAACTCACTGGTGAAAATAAGAATAGTGTAATAGTGTGTGAATCACTTATGTTTTTGGTATATACATTAAAATATAAACTATATGATATTAGCTAAAATAATTTGCTAAGGAATATACATATAAAAAGATAGGAATTGGGGCCAGTATTGTGGGGTAGTGGGTTAAGCTAACACTTGTGATACAGGTAATTCATCCTAGAGTGCCAGTTCAAGCTCTAGCTGCTCCACTTCTGATCCAACTTCCTGCAGATGCACTTGGACAGGCATAGATGACGGCCCAAGTGCTTGGGAGACCTGGCTCTCGGCTTGGGCCTGGCCCAGGCCTCCTGGCTGCTTTGGCCATTTTAGTAGTGAATCAGCAGCAGATGGAAATGTTTCACTCTCTCTTTCAGTCTCTCCCTCTCTTCCTAGTACTCTTTCGAGTAAATACATATTCAAGATCCACATCGTGGTATTACAAAGCGGAAGCAAGTGTTGAGGTGTGGTGGGTTAAGCTGCCACTTGGAATGCCCACATTCCATGTCAAAATGCCAATTCGAATCCCAGCTGCTCCACCTCCCATCCAGTTTCTTGCTAATGCATGCTGGGAGACAGCACATGATGGCTCAGGTGTTAGGGTTCCTGCCACCCACGTGCAAGATCTAGAGAGCAGTCCACGCTCTTGGCTTCGGCCTGGCCCAGCCCGGTGTGTTGAGAGCATTTAAGGAATGAACCAGCAAACAGAAAAATCTCTCTCTGTCCCTCTGTCACTTTGTCTTTCAGATAAACAAAACTAAGCAAATAAACATTTTAAAATATAGAACATGAGTGAGGAGGTAGAATAAAGTATAGAATTTTTGAGTGCAGTTAAAATGAAGTTGTCATCAGCTTAAGAGAGACTGTTACTACTGTAAGACATTCTGTGCAAGCCTCATGGTAAACACAAAGCAAACCTGTGGTAGCAACACAGAAGGAGAAGAAAGGAATCATGTAGGTCACTACATAAAATCCCCAAATCCCAAAGAAAGAGAAAGGAATCAAAGCAAATCAATACAGAAAATCACCAAGTCACAAAAAAAGGCAGCAAGAAAGTAACAAAGGGTGTCCACAACAGCCAGCAGGCGGTTCTTAAAATGGTGGTAATAAGTTCTTACGTATAGTGAATTATCTTGAGTATAAAAGGATTCTATTTTCTAAACAAAAAACTTAGTGCCTGAATGTATTTAAAAATTAAAAAAGGTAAGAGAAAACACAGACTGCCTGTTAGAAATTTACTTCAGCATATGTAGTTAACCAAATTTTACAAAAGCGTCAAGAATACAGAGTAATTAAATAAGGAAAACATGGTCTCTTTATTAAATGATGGAGGGAAAACTGTGTATCCTCATGCAAAAAATAAATTGGGTTCTTACCTTACATCATCATTCACAAAAGTCAACTCAGAATGGCTTTATTTAAATATAAGTTCTGAAATACCTAGAAGTCATAAAATACCTAGAATAAAACAAAGAGGAAAGCTCCCTGACATTTGAGACTAAAAGTATAAGAACAGAAGCAAAAATAAACAAGTAGAACTACATCAAACTAAAAGCTTTCTGTATAGCAAAGAAAACAACCAATGAAATGAAAGACAACACACAGAATGAGAGAAAATATTTGCAAATATGTGGGCTAATATGCAAAATATGTAATAAAATTAAATAGTTATAAAAAATTGATTAAAATGAGCAGATGACATGAATATACACAAGGAAAATATGGAATGATCAACAGATAAATGGAGAGGTGTTCACCATCGGTAAGCACATGGAAAAGCAATACAAACCTCAATGAGATAGTACCTCGTATCTGTTAGGACGGCTACTGCAAAAAATTCAAATAATGAGTGTTGGCAAAGATGTGAAGAAGACTGAACTCTTACACACTGTTGGAAAGAGTGTAAACTGATAGTTCTTCCAAAAACTAAAAACGGAAGAATTGCCATATGAGCTGGCAATCTCAGTTCTGGGTACAGATCCACAGAAAACAAGATTACTCTACAGAAGAGTTGTCTACATTCCTGTGTTCATTGTAGAATATTCATAATCGCCAAGATATGGAAACAGCCTATGTATCTGTTGATGATAAATTGATAAAAGGAATGTATGTGTTTCCATTACATGTTTTATATTTTCATGTATATACTACATGTGGAATATTATTCTGCTTTAGAAAAAGAAATTCTACCACTTGCAATAACGTGCACAAAACTTGAAGACGTTTTGCTAAGTAGAATAAGCCACACCCAGAATCACAACTAGTGCATCTCTTATAAAGAATCTAGAAAAGATCAACTCATGCGAACAGAAAATGAGGGTAGTTCCCAGAGGCCTTGTGCTTGGGTTAAGGGGGCAGGAGTGGGAAGATTGAAACAAGTGAAACTTTCAGTTCTAACATGAATACATCCGTGTTACCTGATATGTTCCATGATGACCAGAGCTAATCACAATGTATACAGACAATCTCCCGAAAGAATAGATCTTAAGTACATATTTTAATTATCTTGACTGTGGAAATCATTTTACATTGTATATAAAAACATGTTGTACACTTTGTATATGTAATTTTTCTAGGTTATACCTCAATAAAGAAAAAAATTGAATAGCTTTATAAAGTGTCATGCAACATAATGAAAAGGCATAGAGAGTTGATTACATCATCAAGACAAAGCTCATCTGAAAAGAAATAGTTGACCTTGAACTTGAAGGCTAAGTGAGAGTTTTCCATTTGGAGAAGCGGGGAGAGCAAGCCATATGGCAAAACAAGCATGGATCAATCACGGATAGAACGTCTTGCCAACAGTCTGGCAAAACCTTCTCCTCTCTACTTTGCCAGCATTGTGCACACGTTTCTACTATAGAGCCTATGAAATACATGTAATTACTGAGTTATGTTTCTGTTTTTCTCAGTACACTGTTAGATCTTAGAGGGAAGGACTGTGCCTTTATGCTTTGCCCAGGGCAATGTCAGGCACATAAGAAAGTGTTCAGCACTTGTGTTCAAGGATGGACAAATGGCTATTGCTAAAGACAGAGTTTGGAAGGAGATACAAGAGACCAGGGAGTAGAGTCAGGGTTCAATATGAAGAACTGAGCAGGTTTTGTAGTACGTCATGGCAAGAATTGGTGACTTCTCAGCCAGTGGCTCTCCAAGTGCTGTTTGTTGAGCCCTGGGCCTCCTTCACTCATTTTCAGGACATCCATGTGCTCAATAAACCCAAGACATTATTTTTACTAATTTAATTCTCTCCCAAGTACACAATGGAGTTCAGAAACTGCATGATGCACAATGCCATCATTGTTTTTATGGGAAATGATGTATATCGTTGTCTACTTTTTGTTTTGCACATGTCATGTAGTTTCTAATACAGTCAATGGAGAAACATGCAACCCACATTAACAAAACTTTCTTGATTTCTCAGTGATTTTCAGGCAAGATCATTAAGTCTGATGGGTCAGGGACGGCACTGCGGCATAGCGGGCTAAGCCTCCACCTGCGGCACCAGCGTGCCATATGGGCACCAGCTCATGTCCAGGCTGCTCCTCTTCTGATCCAGCTCTGTTTATGCCTGAGAAATCAGTGGAAGATGATTCAAGTGCTTGGGCCCCTGTACCCACACGGGAGACCAAGAAGAAGCTCTTGGCTCCTGGCTTTGGATCGGCCTAGCTGAGGCCCTTTGGGGAGTGAACCAGCGGATAGGAGACCTTCCTCTCTGTCTCTCTCTCTCTCTCTGTCTTATCTCTACCTCTCAAACAAATAAGTAAATAAATATAATCTTTAAAAAAGTCTGATGGGCTTAATAACTCCATAATTCGTATGTTCTTGTGTTGTGTTAATGTATTGTCATATTTTACTTGATTATAATGAGAATTCTTATATACCCACCTTCAATGCAATGTCAAAGTAGCATCCAAACCCAGAAACTCAAGTCAACAAACATTGAGCCAGTACTTATTAAATTTATTATTTATTAAATTTGGTCTATTCTGCCCTTAAAAAAAGAATAAAATTTCCCCTCCGGGTGTTGACTTTAGGTGAAGCAGATGAGTATCTATATTTAAACACATTATGTCAAACTATATACATTTTGTGATTAATGCGGATGCTTGCTGGTGATATAGTCAGCTTAAAACCCGCTGCCTACACTTTGAAATTTACAGGTCTTGCTATCTGTCCTGAATTAAAGTACTTTTGAAAAACAGTTTAGTTATTCCAAAGTGCTTTATGCCCTCTGGTGCCCACTTGAAACTTTGGTCTTTCTTTTAATAGATTTTTGACCACAAAAACTTTATATCTGTTTTACTTTGAATAAGCAGACTCTAATTTTGAGTGCTATAATATTTTGGCTAGACTTCTTAACCTGAAAACAATGGGGTGCTTGCATATGTAATATTCATTTTCTGAATTCATTTGCACCTCACTTGGATACTTTTAATTTTCCATTTTCCCTTAATATGTAAGTCAAAGGTGCCACTCAAATCAGTATCAAAAAGAGGGTAGAGAAGACATCCTGTTGTGCACATTTTTCAAATGGGTATGGAGCGTATTATCAACTTCCCATTTCACTTAAAGTACTGCTGCACACATAATATAACTCTAATGCTCTGATCAACCAATGCTTATTGAGGTATTGATTAAGGTCTGTTTCTTTTTTGTTATATTTTTTATAGATTTAGTAGAGATAGCACTGTTTATCAAATGCTCATATAGATGTTTGTTATACTTGATATTTCCTATTAAACCTTTCCAAGAACTGTACCAGTTTTATCCAAATATTTACACATAATTTACTTAAAAACATCTCCTAAAATTTCCAATCAAAACAAAACCAAACTAAAATATCAGTTTGGTCCTTCGACTTCTCATATCCACGTCATTGCCTGTGTGCATGTAGGAGCAAAATACAAAACAGTCGGGTGACTAAAAGTTCTTTCCGATAAGGCATTGAATTCATGATCACTGTTTGCTAAGACATGAAGTCTTTTCTCAGTACTGTGTGGTTTTCAATTGATCAAATGTTTATTACAGGATCGCAAGTAGTTTTCCATCTCATGAGTTGATAAGATCCCTGAGACACCAACTGATAACACTGTCTGTTACTACTACGGAGGTAAAAAGAGGAGTTAAAACAGAGTTTTTGACACCAGGTCCATAGCATGATATGGAAAAAGGATACAAGTCATCACCTTAGAATACTTCTAATAAAACACTTCACAAAAAGCAAGGCTCTCCATGGCTAAGTATTTGACGCCTTACACCATTTTTATCCCCCTAACAAATGCAAAGAGATTGGTCACTCAGAGTGGAGCTGGACAAAGGGAAGAGAGAAAGGGTTGAGTTCAGGGACTGGAATTCCCAGCCTGAGCCTCTCATCCAAGCTGTGACCATTTCTGCACCTGCCCTGAATGAAGCACTTGGCTCTCGTAGACTTCCCAGCAGCCACGGAGCTGAGACTGCTGAAAGCCAAAGCAAGACCCTCGCCCTGCAAACTGAGTAACCAGCGTGTCTGCCGCGAAATGGGGACAGTGGTTCCGAGGAAGTCGGACGTTGGGTAAGGTCCCGAGGAGCTGGAGAGAACAAGCCCAACACGGATGAATCTTCTCTGCCAGTAGAAGCAGCTGCTCCACCCCCATTTGGAAAAATGAACCCTGCTCTCTATAGGAAAATGGAGACCTTCCCAGCAGCCCTCTTCGTATCTACACCGATCAACAAACTCCAGTGCCAGCAGAGATCCCAAAATCAGGCACAAAGTATGACTCAGGAAAAAATGCCTTTCACTCCCAAAGAGCTACATGGTTTTTTTTTGTTTGTTTTTTTTTTGTTTTGTTTTGTTTTTTTTTCCAATTTACACAGATAGAAATCTAGGGAATAAGCATGGAAATGGGGATTAAAGGTGCAGGACCATGCGAAGACCATGCTGTTGGATCGGGCTGAATACATCGACAGGGGCCAAGTAGGCAGAGCTTCAGGATCCAGTGTTGCAACCCAGGGGAGTCAGAAAGGTTCTGCTGGTTTGTTTGATTGGCTGAAACACAGACCCAGAGCTGGCCTTTGGCTACTAAATCAAGGCACAACTCCAGAAGTGTCTCAGTGCTCTACAGCAAGGGACCCAACAGCTAGGGACAAGAACCTGTCGGAGTGGGTTTATCATTGGAGATCTGCTTACCTGCCCTGGAAGGCTACAGAGGATTTGCGTTTTCCTCAACTGAGAGAAATCTCTGACGGTAGCCCCAGCCTCCTTGATTGCTCTCACCTTCGATTAATAAGCCCTACAATAGGAGCTTATGCCACTGAACTGGGAGAGGGTCTTGGGGTGACAGGGAACACATGGTGGAACTCCTTAGGTGAAGGCCAGGTAGGTGTGGTCGCTGCAATGGACGACACAGTCCAGGCAGCAGTAAGACTAGTCCAGCTCAGGCCGGGAGTAGTGGCGTAAGTAGCCATGAAATGCCTCCAGCTCATCTCAGAGTGCCTGCTTCAAGACCCAGCTCCTGTGCTTGGGATCCAGGGTCCTGCCAATGCGCACTGTCAGAGGCAGTGGGTGATGACTCCGGTACTAGGGTCCCTGCTACCACATGGGAAATTCAGGTTGAGTTCTGGACTCCTGGCTTCAGCCTGGCCCAGTCCTGGCTGTTGCATGAATTTGGAGAGTGAGTCAGCAGATGAAAGATCTCTCTCTCTCTCTCTCGCCACCTCCTGCCTTTAAATAAAATAAAGCTACATAAAAATGTGGGAAGCATATGCTGGCAAGTAATTACCTATGGCATTGGCTAGTTTGCCTGGCATTTCTACAAGTGAAATAAAGGGAAATCTACTAAATTGTTACTTAATCTGTGCAAGCAGACTAATTCTAGAGCAATGGAACAAAAGCCTAACTTGACTTGTAACAAGAGAATCATAGTCTCTTAATAATTTTCCTGGTTTGAACCAGTTTATGGCCCAGATCCCCTTGAACGAAAGGGAGTTTGAGTCCCCGTGAAGGACCCCAATATTTGCTTCAAGTTTATTCTATAAATGTTTACCCCAGCCTTCCCCAAAGGGACTTACCAGTACACAGAGTCTTTGCCAAATTCCTGTACCCTAGGGGAAAGGAGATAATCAGACATTCAGGGAATACTGGACAAGACTTCAGACTGACACTAGTTCCAGAGACCCAATGGTACAACCGTTAGCAGAGGCTAATGGAGGCCAGGCATATCAAAGTCATCTTAGCACAAATTCATGTCCCAATCAGTCCACCAGGTTTCTGAACTCATTTTGGATAAATCCCACTTCAGCACGGTGTGTAGTGTAATTTTTTTATGCATTATTGGAGAAGACTTGCCAAGAGTTTGCTGAAGATTTTATCTTGGTGTTGATGACAGATGCTGGTCTGCAGTCTCTGGTAGCTCTGTCTGGTTTTGAATTTGGAGTAGGACTGGCCTGTAGAATGAGACAGGAAAGATTCCTCCTGCTTTTGTCTTCTTGAAGAGATTGTGGAAAAACTTTATAATTTCTTCTTTACACATTTGATAGAATTCATGGCCGGCGCCGCGGCTCACTAGGCTAATCCTCCGCCTTGCGGCGCCGGCACACCGGGTTCTAGTCCCGGTCGGGGCGTCGGATTCTGTCCCGGTTGCCCCTCTTCCAGGCCAGCTCGCTGCTGTGGCCCGGGAGTGCAGTGGAGGATGGCCCAGGTGCTTGGGCCCTGCACCCCATGGGAGACCAGGAGAAGCACCTGGCTCCTGCCATCAGATCAGCGCGGTGTGCAGGCCGCAGTACGCCAGCCACGGCGGCCATTGGAGGGTGAACCAACGGCAAAGGAAGACCTTTCTCTCTGTCTCTCTCTCTCTCACTGTCCACTCTGCCTGTCCAAAAAAAAAAAAAAAAAAAGAATTCACTACTGAACCCATTTATGCCAGGAGCGTTATATTTTGGACAGTTATTACATATTAATAGATATAAGCTTATTTGCTTTATCTAATTCTACTGACATTAGTTTCGAGATTGTGTTTTTCGCAGAATTTCTCAATTTCATCTAGATTATCAAATTTCTGGGCATAGAACTGTTCATAAAATTCCTTTATTATCTACTTAATGTCCATGGATCAGAAGTGACAGTTCTTCAATTCGTGATACTGACAATTTATGTTCTCTATTTTTTCTTATTTAGGCTATCTCGACATTTATTAACTTTATTGATCTTTCAAAGAACTAGATTTTGTTTTTGTTGACTTTTTTCTATTGATTTGTTTTTAGTTCTTTGAATTTATGCCCCAATTTTTATTATTTTTTCTCTTCTCTTTACTTTGGATTTAATCTGTTGTCTTTTTCCTAGTTATCTAAAGCTGACTACATATCTTATTTTCTAGTGTATATATTCACGCTGTAAACTTCCCTTTATATACTACTTTCCCTGCATCCCACACATTTTAATATGCCATTTTAAAGCTTTTACTATAGTTTGAATTTTTTTTTCCTTTCTCTTGAGACTTCATTGACTGGTGTGTTACTTGCAATCTTGTAAGTTACTTGTTACTTACAATCTTCAGGTGTTGGGGACTTTTCCTGGTACCTTGCTGTTACTGATTTCTTGTTGAAGTTCATGGCAAATGAGAGCAGACCACAGGACTTCTATTACTCTACACCTGCTAAGGTATGTTTTATGGTCAGCATGCAGTCTACCTGCTGAGTGTCCCAGGTGAGCTGAGAACCGCTTTCTGCTGTTACTGGACACAGTATAGTTAGATCCAGGTGACCCATGGAGCTGTGAAGTTCACCTAGGTCCTCAATGATGGTGTGTCGGCTCTATCTGTCCATTTCTCATGAAGGAGCATGGACGTCTCCAGTTACAGTAGTGGATTTGTCTTGTTTCTCAATGCCGTCTTCTTCCTTTCACTTCATGTGCTTTGTCACACAGATATTCAAGATTGTTGTATATCTTTGATAAATTACCTCTTTATTACTAGGTAAGAATAGAGACAAACACAGACAGACAAACTTCCCATTTACTGATTCACTACCCAAATGCCCACAACAGCCAGGGCTGAGCCATGCCGAAGCTGAACAAGACAGGATTTCAATCTGGGTCTCCCTAGGTAGCAGGGACCCAACTACTTGAGCCATCACCTGCTGCTTCCCAGGTTACACACAGCAGGCAGCTTGAATAAGAAGAGCCAGGACTCAAACCCAGTATAAGACGCAGGCAACCCAACTGTGAGCTTAACCAGCAGGCCAACTGCCCACCCTGATATTTCTTTAGATTATTGTTAGCATTGTACATCTCCCTCTATTCCATTGTTTTTAATCTGAACATTTCTTTATATTTAAAGTGGGTTTCTTGTACTATATATTTGACTCTTCCTTTTTGATCAACACTGAGAGTCTATCTTTTAATTGATAAATCTAGATCATTGAGTTGTAAAGTGATTATTGATATTCTTGAATTGATACTTAAGTGGGGGAGCAACTCGGACTAGACTAAGTTACTGGAATTAAGACTTATTCTATGCATCTGCTCTCCCACAATATGGCGCTGGGAGAGAAGTAAACAGCTTCTGCACAGCTGCCTCCAGTTTGACCAATAACCTGCAGGAGCTGATCCTGCTCCTGATTGGAGGAGAACAGCGTGCTTGGTGTGTGGGCAGCAGAGTTGGGATTGGTGGAAGAGGACTATAAAGGAGGAGAGAGACAACATGCACCAGGAACATCTAAGGGGAACATCCGAATAACATCTGAGCAGCCCCCGAGAGAGCCGGCTGGCGGTGTGCCGCTCCCCCGCGGAAGTGGGAAAGTGGCAGGGGGGCCCGCCCCTCCACGGAGGTGGAGGGACAGCAGCCAACCCGGGAAGGACCAGCAGCAAACCCGGGAAGAACCAGCAGACAAAAGAACAGCGCAGGGTCCTGTGTCGTTCCTCCACGAAGAGGGGGAGCGACACTTAAGTGTTACAGTTTTCTACTCATTGTCACTATTTCTATTCTCATCTTTCATACCTTTGCCTCCTTCTGTGGATGCACTTTTTTATTTTATTTTATCTCCTTTTTACTCTATCACTTCCTTTTTAAAATTTATTTTAATGGTTGACCTAGAATTTGAAATATTCATATAAAACTAACCTAAGTCTATTTTCAAAAATTACTGTACCACTTCACAGGTAGTGCCTTATAATAAAGTTCCTTATGATAAAGTAATCCTAAGCCCTCCCTCTCATCCATATATATAGATATATGCATATATATCACAGCTGTCATTCATTTCATTGATTTATGAGCCTTGATTAACAAATGTATTATTTTCTTTTTTTTAAAAAAGATTTATTTATTTATTGGACAGGCAGAGTTACAGAGGCAGAGGCAAGAGAGAGAGAGAGAGAGAGGTCTTGCATCTGCTGGTTCACTCCACAAATGGCTGCAACAGCCAGAGCTGGGCTGATCGGAAGCCAGGAGCCAGGAGCTTCTTCTGGATCTCCCACGTGGGTGCATGGCCCCAAGGACTTGGGCCATCCTCTATTGCTTTCCTAGGCACATTAGCAAAGAGTGGGATTGGAACTGGAGCAGCCAGAACTAGAACCTGTACCCATATGGGATACTGGCACTGCAGGTGGAGGATTAACCTACTGAGCTACAACGCTGACCCTAGAATTTCTTTTCTTTCTTTTTTTTTTTTTTTTGACAGGCAGAGTGGACAGTGAGAGAGAGAGAGACAGAGAGAAAGGTCTTCCTTTGCCGTTGGTTCACTCTCCAATGGCTGCCGCGGCCGGCGCACCGCGCTGATCCGATGGCAGGAGCCAGGAGCCAGGTGCTTTTTCCTGGTCTCCCATGGGGTGCAGGGCCCAAGCACCTGGGCCATCCTCCACTGCACTCCCGGGCCACAGCAGAGAGCTGGCCTGGAAGAGGGGCAACCGGGACAGAATCCAGCGCCCCAACCGGGACTAGAACCCGGTGTGCCAGCGCCGCTAGGCGGAGGATTAGCCTAGTGAGCTGCGGCGCCGGCTAGAATTTCTTTTAACACGTCCTGTAACATAGGTCTACTGACAAGAAATTTATCTTTTCTTTGAGAACATCTTTACTTCTCCAATGAGTTTTTAAAAACTGACATATAAGAATTTCTCATATTGATGGGTACCATGTGATGTTATGAAACATATACACTTTGTAGTGTTCAAATCAGGTTAAACATATCTACCTGCCCAAAAATGTCTCATTTCTTTTTGAGTGGTGAAAGCATTTGAAATCCTTTATTTTATTCTTTTGGAGGAAAATATATAGTCCATTATCATTATCACAGTCATCCTGTTGAGCAACAAAGCCTCAGCACCCCCATCTTACCTAACTCAGTACCCATGAACCAACTTTCCCCCATCCAGTCCTTTCCCCCGTTCCCTGCAGCCTCTGGTAACCACTCTTCAGCTTTCAACTTCTGAAATCAACTTTTTGAGATTACACATATGAGTCACACCATGTAGCATTTGTCTTTATGGGCCTGGCTTATTTCACTATTTACACTAGCCCATAAATGCAAACAACCCAAGTGTCCATCAGCTGATGAATAAGAAAATGTGGCATAGAATGCATTCAGCCATAAAAAGATGAACTCTCGCCAGTGGCAACAACATGAGTGCAGCTGGAGAACTCCTTCACTTTTGAAGAATAATTTCACAGGGTACAGAATTCTAGGCTGATAATTTTTTCTTGCAACACTTTACATAGTTTGACCCACTATCTTCTTGCTCTCATAGTTTATTGAGAGAAGTCTGATGTAACTCTGCCCTTTCTTTTCTATAGGTATCTGTTCATCTCTTTTGTCTTTCTTTACTGTTTTTTTTCTTTTTTCAACTTTTATTTAATAAATATAAATTTCCAAAGTACAACTTTTGAATTACAGCAGCTTCTGCCCCCCATAACCTCCCTCCCACCAGCAACCATCTCCCACTCCCTCTCCCGGCCCATTCTTCATCATGATTCATTTTCAAATATAAAGATAATTGAAAATGAATCTTTACTATTTGGAACACCATGTACCTAGGTACTGTTCTGTCCTGTAAGTGAGTTTTCCATGTCACTTTCACTCTGGAAGTCTCAATCACAACACTTACTGGACACTAGCTAGGAATTCCTCATCTTTTCCCCCACTTTGCTAAGGACTTTTTGGTCTGTGGTATTGCACCCACACAGCTAGAACACTCTGCTTGTCACCACGTGTCTTTATAAAGGGGATAGAATTGAGTCACCAGTGTGACTGCAGAAGCCTCTCTGGGGTGGGAACTGAGGTTGGTCTATTCCTGTGTTTTTTCCAGGACCAACCAAAAGCTCTGATTATTTTATTTAGTCAATGGAAGAACTGTGTCCCAAGTGGTCACATCTCATCTAATGATTCATTTTTTAACCAAGCAGCTTGAGCAATTGGAGAGCTTTCTCTCATACATATCTTAACTTAAATGAAGGAGAACCATTCATTGTATTATTCCTTTACAGAAATTTTCTGCTGTAGGATAAAGACAGGAGCTGTATGGCGAAACAGAAAATGAGGCTTTCAAAGAACAATTTGTGGTAAAGAAGGAAAACAAACAAATGGTTATAATAAGAAAATTCTTTCAGTAGATGAAAAGAGAGAGGAATAAATAGAATAGTTATGGAAGCAAAGGTTTAAGTACTGCCTATGAAAACAACTTATCAAATCACTAGAATTTAAGTCATTGAACTGTTTTGACTATAAAGATGATTCCTAGTATTTATCTCAGGCTGATACAGCAGACAGAGAAAATATGGTTGAATCTTAGTAACAAACTCAAAAATCTTTAAGAAATAGAAACCTTCAGAGTCACTGGAATATTCAAGGCCAATGTCTCTGCTAGTTTCTTAGTCCAGTTTTCTTTGCCCTACCTCTAATTACGACAGCTGAGTTTTACCTCATAATTTAATCTCTAAAACTGGTTTTTAGCACTAAATTAAATTATCTGGGTTGGTATTAAGAAAATAATCATCTATGTGGCCTAAAACTATTCTGAGTTCCAGAGTAGCCTACTTTTTGAAAAGTATTATTTATTTTTTATTTTATTTGGAAGGCAGAAAGGAGCAGAGAGAGAGAGAGAGAGCGCGCGCGCGTCTATCTGCTGGTTCAATCTCTAAATTCCCACAACAGCAAGGGTAGGGGCAGGCCAAAGTCAGGAGTCAGAAACTCAACCTGAGACTCCCACACAGGTACCAGGAACTCAAGTACTTGATCCATCACTACCCTCTCCCAGGTGTGCACTAGCAAGCAGCCGAATTGGGAGCAAAGCCAGCACTGTGACCCATCAGTCTGATACAAGAGTCAGGCATCCTAAGCCGCCACTTATGATTGCTGTGCCAAATGCCCATCCCCAGAATGGCGTCCTTTTTTTTTAATAGTTTATTCCTTTTCTTCTTCTTGTTTATTACATATTTATTTATTTATTTGAAAGGCAGAGAGAGAGAGAGAGATGTTTTCCATCTGCTGGTTCACTCCCCAAATGACCACAACAGCCGAGGTTGGGCCGATCAGCACCAGGAGCCAGGAGCTTTCTCCAGTTCTCCCACATGGGCACGGGGCCCACGGACCTGGGCCTTCCTCTGCTGATTTCCCAGGAGCATCAGCAGGGAGCTGGATCGGAAGTGGAGCAGCCGGGACTTGAACCGGCGTGCATATGAGATCCTGGCACTGCAGGCCAGGGCTTTACCCACTACGCAATAGTGGCAGCCCTGATCGGTCTCCTTTTAATGGAATATTCTCTGCATGTCATGTTTATTCATGAGCATCCACTACAATCAGCTAAAAACGTTACCAGCAATCTTCTCGTTACCTGTTATTATTTCTATATTAAACTAAGTAGAAATCCCAGAAATGTGAATACTTAGCGACCTCATTTATTCTGACTGTAATACCTTCATTTTTTCTGCCTGTGTAACGTATTTCCTTATAAGGGTACTTCCTTCATAAGGAAGAAAATTAACTCAATAGAGGGTTTACTATGGACAAAAATTTACATTTTTAAAATTATATCAGTACCAGGATAATTTCAATTTGTCATTGCCATCTCCATCGACTTTTCTAGGGTTTTTGGAAAATCGTGATTCTTTATGCTGTCTCCTCTGTGTCTGTTTCGGGATCTTCATTGCTCCTGATTTAAATCCCTGAAGGCAGATAATTTAGCACCAAAAAGGGTGTGGCTTTATTCTGATTCCTGCGTGTCTGCGTGCAGAGATCGGGGAAGTGTTCGCCTGTGAACTCCCAGAAGCACAACTGAGTTTCTCGTGTGGTCCTCCTGCCTTTGAGTTCCGGGTCAAGGAAAGCGGTCTCGCGTGACCTCCTCTGCAGGCGCTGCAACTGTTTACTAAAACATCTGGAAGGACTTGTTCCCTCCCTTCACGGAGATTTTCCACATTCATCCCATTCCTGATGGTTTTCCAATATGAACTTGATGAAGACTAAGAAAATCTATGAGTGAAAACAATCCTAGAAATGTGCTGTGAGGTTGAATCACGGTTTCTGTGCATTTCAGTGGGTACTATGCCTCTTATTTATTTATTTTTTTGACAGGCAGAGTTAGACATTGACAGAGAGACAGAGAGAAAGGTCTTCCTTCCGTTGGTTCACCCCCAAATGGCTGCTACGGCTGGTGCGCTGCACCGATCCAAAGCCAGGAGCCAGGTGCTTCTCCTGGTCTCCCATGGGGTGCAGGGCCCAAGCACTTGGGCCATCCTCCACTGCACTCCCTGGCCACAGCAGAGAGCTGGCCTGGAAGAGGGGCAACCGGACAGAATCTGACACCCCGACCAGGACTAGAACCCAGGGTGCCGGTGCTACAGGCGGAAGATTAGCCTAGTGAGCCGCAGCACCGGCCAAATGCTATGCCTCTTTCTAAAAATGTGCTTTTATTTGTCTAATTTCAAAGGCAGGTAAATACAGAACGTGGCAGGCAGAGATATTTCATCTACTGGTTCACTTCCCAGATTTCCACAACAGCCATGACTAGGCCAAACCAAAGCCAGGAGCCCAGAACTCAATCCCAGTCTCCCAACTGGGTACCAAGGACCCAAGACTCGAGCCATCATCTGTGACCTCCCAGGGCGCACAGTAGCAGGAAGCTGAAATTGGAAGCAGAGCCGAGACTCAGGCCTCTGCACACTGATAGGGGATGTGGGAATCCCAAATGAAATCTTAATCACTGTGCCAAAGGCCTGCCCCACAATACACCTGCTGATATTCGAATTTGGCCTAAAACTGACATTTAGCTATATATACTATTTCACACTTCCAGGTAAGAAATTCTCAACTCAGTGATGGTTCTCCAGGAAAGTAAACAGTTCAATAAAACTTCTTCTGTGTATGCCTTTCAGTACACACAAACTTTGTCTTCCGTGTGGATGCTTTTAATTCATCTGTTTCTATTTCAACAAGCTACATTTTCAAGAATTATCCCTTTTATCTGTTTCTCTGCTGAGACTGTTCATCAATAGGTCAACCTTCATGCTTTATCCATTCCTACACTTGCCACATTTTTTTTTTTTTGACAGGCAGAATAACAGTGAGAGAGAGAGACAGAGAGAAAGGTCTTCCTGCGCCGTTGGTTCACCCTCCAATGGCCGCCGTGGCCGGCGCACTGCGGCCGGCGCACCGCGCTGATCCGATGGCAGGAGCCAGGAGCCAAGTGCTTTTCCTGGTCTCCCATGGGGTGCAGGGCCCAAGGACTTGGGCCATCCTCCACTGCACTCCTGGGCCACAGCAGAGAGCTGGCCTGGAAGAGGAGCAACCGGGACAGAATCCGGCGCCCCGACCAGGACTAGAACTGGTGTGCTGGTGCCGCAAGGCGGAGGATTAGCCTAGTGAGCCGCGGTGCCGGCCACACTTGCCATATTTATTTTAAAACTGCTGTCATAATCCCAACGTACCAGCAATCCTTGGGTCTGCTTCTATTAGCTGTTTTCCTGTGTGAACACAATTCACATTTTCTTGCTTTCTGAGTGTCTTTCTTTTGTGTTCATGCATAATGAAAATAATAATATCTACAGTCCAAAAAGGGTAAACTTCTTTTTTGACCCAAAGCAAGGCAGGTGGTCATTAAGTTGAGACTGGGGTATGCTGTAGTTTCGTTCCTATTTCATTCTCTAGTCACATGTAGGACTTTGGGGACTCTCTTGAGTAGGCAAAGTGGTTGCGATACCTGCAAGTCTCCGGTGACTGCTCTGTTCTGCAGCCCATCCGTTGCTTTCCCAGTCCTAGTTTGTGGCTTGCTTTAGTTTCTCAGGTGTTGGAGGGCCTTTGTGAATTCTTGCATCTCCTCAGTTCTACTCTAGTTTGCTCTGCTCTGGCTGTTTCCTTGTCTCCGGCTTCCAGGGAACAACCACAGGGCATTTGCTCAAAGCCAAGGTTATCTTGGAGGGGTGGTAGATTTCTCTGGGCTGTGCGTTGCCCTCAACCACCATTGGTGGGCCGCCAGCTGACAGTGAGGGCGGCCCCACGTGACCCAGGTGTTACCTTCAGGTCTCCTGCCCTGCCTCTTGTGGACGAGTGGACCTTTTGGGCTCAGTGAAGGCCTACACGGAAGTCCTGGCAGCTGGGTGCGGACTAGCACAGCAACTGCAGCGCCTCAGGAGAGATGAGCTACGCCACCCAGCATATGCAACTGTTGGGTTTTTCAAATGTGGTCCTGATGCCCACATTCTCAAGCTCATGATGGGTCCATCCTCCTCCTTGTACTCTGCCAGGGATGGAGGCAGTTTTCTGACTCTTCCTTCTTTGGCTTTCTCTGGTTCCGGCATTGATTTTTTTTTTTTTTTTTGACAGGCAGAGTGGACAATGAGAGAGAGAGACAGAGAGAAAGGTCTTCCTTTGCCATTGGTTCACCCTCCAATGGCCGCCGCGGCCCGCGCACCTGATCCAAAGGCAGGAGCCAGGTGCTTCTCCTGGTCTCCCATGGGGTGCAGGGCCCAAGCACTTGGGCCATCCTCCACTGCACTCCCTGGCCACAGCAGGGAGCTGGCCTGGAAGAGGAGCAACCGGGACAGAATCCGGTGCCCCGACCAGGACTAGAACCTGGTGTGCTGGCGCCGCAAGGCGGAGGATTAGCCTAGTGAGCCGGGGCGCCGGCCATTCCGGCATTGAATTTACTTAGGTGTCTCTGCATGTGCAGCCCTCTGAGGTGGAAAGACATAATCTGTAGCTTACGTATTAGGGTTCCAGAAAGAGGCACAATTGATAGGATCTGCTCGTAGATAGAGGGGAGAGGAACGGTTAGGAGAATCGGCTCCAGTAGTTACGGCAACTAAGATGGGGCCCACTCATGTCCATGCCAGCTCTTCTCACTTGGTCCACTCGGGCTCACGTGCTAATCTCTCTTGCGCAGCCACTGTGCTAGATGAACCAGCGTAAACAATTTGTCAATGGCCGTTTCTGTGCAGTCACACAAGTGTGATTTCCAAGTCCAGGAAGGAGGGGCAGGCTTTACAGTGCAGGGGGTGAGGCTGCTGTCTGAGACGCTGGCATCCCACGCTTCTGAAGCAGCTTCCTGTTAGTACACCCCGGGAGGCAGCAGAGGAGGCTCAGGTTCCCAGACCTCTGCCCCCCTCGTGGGAGACCTGGATGGAGTTCCAGGCTCCTGGCTTCTATCTGGCCCAGCCCTGGTTACTGCGTTTAGGGCGTGAATCAGCAGACAGGAGATCTCTCTGACTCGTCCATATCTTTCTCCTTCTTTCCCTCTCTCTCTCTCTGCCCCTCTTTATGCTTCATTCTGTCTTTTGAGAAGATAAAATAAATAAACATTTTAAAAAATATAAACACTTGAAATAAGTTCTGTGCCTTTAAGTTCCGGTACAGGCAGTGACCTTCATTCTGGCCATGGATTCTTCAAACTCCTTATTCTGGACCCATCTTTTTTGGATCTTGACCACCATTACGGAGTTGTGGTTTAAAGTATTTTATTTTACAAATTTAGTTTTGGAGGCTCCTTTTAATCCCCTCAAACCAAAGAAATTGCCTGAATAAAAACTGTATTTGAAATCACTAAGGACAACTACATTTTACAATGTTTAATGAATAGGCTGGGGGATTAAGTCAAGAATGAAACAGGGCAGATTTGAGCTGTAAAAAGCAATACTTATAGATAGGAATTGTGGACCTTCATTTTTTTATTTTATTAATCAAAATAACCTCAATACAGTAGAGTCAAGGACTCTTGAGTTGTAGACAGCATAAACCCTTTACATTAAACAAATGGTAAGTTTACTGCAGAAAACTGAGTTTATGTCCATAATGAGCTAACAACACCCAGTGCTGGCTAGGTAGCGAGCAATTCAAATTAGAAATTTTCAATGAGTTTTTTTTTTTTTTTCTGCGTGTATATGATTCTGGAAGAAGAACTAAGAGCATTTGCGTGAAGCAAACTAATTAAGTGCTGCTATTATCTCGTTGAAGTGGAGAAACGCTCAGAAGAGCAAGAGAAGGATGGGCAATGCATGGCCAGGGAAGGGAGAGACCGCGGAGTGCTGGGCGTTCATCTACGCGGTGTGGCTGGGTGGGTGCGCTGGAGAGGGGTACAGTCCCTGAAGGTCTCATTATGCTCTCTATGCTGAGAGACAGAGCCCACTGCTCGTAATTATGCACTGTGTATTTGTCCTGTGTGTTTTGAAACTTGCTTTTGTTGAATTTAATTATGCCTGCGCAATGAAAAGTGTCATTTTATCTGCGTGATCGTATCAAGTGATCATCAGCCAAGAAATGCCAGCATTTTAAAAAAGGACTGAAGAGTTGGGTGTAAAATTAGAGTTTGCAGGAAAATTTGATCTTTTGAAGTCAGAGTGTGGCTAGCTTCCCCCCACTTCTACCCTCTGCTTCCCCCAGAAGACCCCCTTGAGTGATCCGTGTGTTTTGATCATTTGTTGTTGAGGGTTGGAAACGGCAGTGTGTGGCAATTCTGTGATCCTGTGTTAATGGGAGAGAAGAATTCTCTTGTAAATGCTATTGTCTGGTACACTGAAGCCCTCTTTGTTACTTACTAACTTCTGAATGAACTGTATTTTAAAAAGCAGTCGATGTCCCACAGAAACAAGGCAAAGGCAGTAGAAAACAATGGATTTTTCTAGAATCCCATGCCAGACAAGAGCAGATTAATGCTTGAATGGGATTTTTAGAGTGTCATCAATAATTCTCCCCACTTTGGGGTATTCCATCTTTGTAAGTCAGTGTCATGTTTTTCAAATAATAGAAGCAAGAAAACAATGAAAAGCCATGCAAACAAAACTGCACATAGCAGCCCTGCATCACTAAGCACAAACATCTTTATTCTTCGAGTAACGTGGAAGTGGCTACCCAGGGTGCAGCTCTTCTTCTCTTTCCAATAGACACGTATTCCCCGTTTAGGAGATTTCCACAGTCACTCAGCACAGTCCTTGACTCTTCCAACCTCCTGCCACCCACCAAAAACAAACAAACAAACAAAAACAGAGGCTGGCACTGTGGCGCAGTGGGTTAAGCCGCCACCTGCAGTGCTGGTGTCCCATATGGGTGCCCAGGTCAAGTCTGGCTGCTCCTCTTCCAATCCAGCCCCTGCTAATGTGCCTGGGAAAGCAGCAGAGGATGGGCCAAGTACTTGGGCACCTGCACCCATGTGGGAGACCAAAAAGGATGAAAGAAAGAAAGAAAGAAAGAAAGAAAGAAAGAAAGAAAGAAAGAAAGAAAGACAACTCAAAACAAATCCCCACCCTGTGTTTGTTCCAAGCCAAGATACTAGGAACAGACAACTTTGGGTTAGGTCTGCGTGTGGCTCCTCATGGTCTAGCAATGCTCACCTGAAACACCCAGTGACAGCCCCGGCTTAGCCAGCAGATGTCCACCAGGAAGAGCCAGAGAGAGCCACTCATGATTTCCTCGCCAGGGTCCTGACTTCTTGCTTAACTGATGTGGACCCCCAACCATCATGGGAAGTATTATTAGGCATCCTTTTCCTTCTTCTTACACTATTCTAAATGCTAAGAGATCAAGCAGTGCTAAACAAGGGTGTGCTATTAGCCATCTACTTCTTGTAGATGGGAACTCACGCTCTTAGTGATTTCAGCCATGCATGGTGTGTGTGTGTATCTGTGTGTGTGTGCACGTGTACCCGCATAACAGGTTGTAGTAGCTCAGGCAGGCAGAGAGTAGAAAACAAGTTGTTCCGTGCGGATCCCCCCACGTCCTTACTTTGAAACATAAGTGTGTGCATTGTCTTGCTTAGTGTTCCTTACATTTCAGCTTTTACGAGTATCAGTGCCATCTCAGAAGAGGGCATTCGTCTTTTGCGATTTCTCAATTCACTTGATGAGCTCCATCCGAGAGACACAGGTTCTAATAGCTAACCTACTCTTTATTTTTAGATGTATTTAAATCGGAGTTCAAAGGGAATGATGGAGAGACGGAGACAGATCTCCCACCTGCTGGTTCACTCCCCAAAGAGCTGCACCAGCCAGGGCTGGGAAAGGCTCAGGCCGGGAGTCAGAGTCGCTGTCTAGGTCTCCTCCATGATTGGCAGGGACTCTGTTGCGTGGGCCAGCATCTGCTGCACGTTAGCAGGAAGCCGGATTGGAAGCAGAGTAGCGGTGCTCAAGTCAGGCACTCCCATACAGGACAGTGCAGGCCATCAGCACCTTCTCCCTCTGCCACAATGCAGCCCAGCTGACTACTCCCGATTAGCGTGCTATAGCACGCTGTGAGTTCATGTATTTTCATGTGCCCGACTATACTATCATAATATGATTCCGTCGGGCGAGTAGTGCTTGGCATTGCAGATATTCTGAGTGGTGACCTTCATGAATTTCTTTTCCTGTTGCTCTTGATCTCCTCGGTGACAGTGCCCTCTTCTTGCTTCCTCTTCTCACACGTCCCAAACACCCATTTTAGTGTCTTTTTATAAAAAAGTATTTATTTATTTATTTGAGAGGGAGAGGGAGAGAGAGAGAGAGAGTCAGAATGAGCTCCCATCTGCTCATTCTTGCCTTAAATGCCCACAACAGTTGATGCTGGGCCAGGTCAAAGCCAGGAGCCAGGATCTCAATCCAGGTCTCCTCTGTGGGTGGCAGGGACCCCAGTACTTGACCCATCACCTGCTGCCTCCCGCGGTGGGCGTTAACAGGAAGCTAAACTGGAGGCAGAGGCACCGATGAGACTTGAACCAGGCACTCCGATATGGGATGTGGACAGCCCACGCGGCATCCAAATCTCTCAGCAACGGGCTCCCCACTGCACTGCCTCGGTAGTGTTTCGGTACCCGGGGAGTGTCTCCCAGACTTCTGGGTGCTGATGTGGCGCCCTCCGTCCTGCATTCCTGGCCCGCTGTTCAGTGCTGTTCACTCTCAGGGGCCGCCTGAAGCACCCTCTCTATTCATTCCTCCCAGCCCCTTCCGTAATGACATAAAATGATGACTCAAAAGAAGTGATTTCCACCCAAACCTCTCCGAGATGGAACCCACCTCTCAGATCCAGATCTCCCTTCCCCTGACTGCCGCAAAGTCTTCTCACGTGCAGTATGGCCTGCAAATTCCTCAGTGACTCAGTTTACCCAACTGACTTTCCTCTCTACCCTTTCATTCCGCACAACGACATCAACACCGAGAGCTTCAGATTCCGCTGCACAAACACTCCCGATGTTTTCAAAGTCCAGCTAACCTAGACGTTCATTGTTGACATGAACATCTCATCATGTGGTTTCCTTAAATTAAGAAACAAAAGTTTTAGTTGACAACCAGTGCTGGAAGGGTGAAATCCGAATCCCCGGCTGACCTCTCAGACAAATGCATCTCCCAAGTGAGCTCAAGTTGGAGGCCATGAAGAGCTGAGACAGTGACAACTGGCTCCAAGTGAAAGGACGAAGCCCCTGAGGGGAGAGGGGGCAGACACAGCCCCCGCTGCGGCTCCTCTCACTGGGAGCGGTGTCTCTGTGGTCCCTTCTCCAGTCTCTGCTCTTCTTACTTGATCTGTGGGGAGATGCTGAGACCAGGTCTCAGGAACCCTGAAACGACAATGGCTGGGTTACGAATCCCTGCTTTGCGTCCTGCGGTGCCTAATACTCCCATCAACCACTGGGAACCACCAGGGTGCCCCAGCCATGTGTCTCTGAAAAGCCTGTCATCAGGAATTAATGCAAATGTGTGTGGACACATCTGCTGCAAACTCACATCGTATTTTAGCTATGCTAACTAAAAACCTTCATTCCTTGACTCTAAGGGCAATTTTATGGAGTCAAAAAACTGAGGCTTCATAAATTATGAGAAAACCAAGGCTGGCCCTTCAGGCAAGAGAACTTTTAATATTTTTTGTTGTATAAGTCTTTGTATTTGTGTGTTCCCCCCAAAAAAGAAAATCACAATTATTGACATTATTAAATCTTATTTAAAGGATTTTAGTTAAATTATTAGATTTGTTTTCTACAATCCTGTTCTAATTCTTACTCTGAAATCAGAACACAAAATGTTAATTAAAAACAATGCTTCAGGTCGACTACCAAACAATAATCATCCAGTAATTTAATATTGTTAGTGCTACGGCCAAAAGCGTCTCTCAACCATTGACAATATCTCACCCGAAATGTGAAGAAAGCTGGGAACACAGAACATTTTCTAAAAGTCACAGCAACCTAGAAATAAAACAACTGCATCTGGAGATACTTGCCTCTTGTTTGGAACCCAGTAATTTCAGTTGATTCATGGCTGTTGTAAGTCTGTGGGCTAAGATGGGGGGGGGGGGGCAGGAAAGGTGGCTTAGTCATTAAAGAGGACGAATTCAATTATCCCAGGCATTTATAAGGAGAAACTGGCAATAAAAGGGAGCACGCGATACAGAGGACCAAGGTGCTGGGGTCAGGAGCCTGGAACTCCACCCGGATGTCTCCCACTTGCGCGGCAGGGGCCCCAGCACTTGGACCATTACTCACTGCTTCCCAGGCACAGCAGCAGAGACCTGAATTGGAAGCGCAGCAGCTGGGCTGCATCCAGTACTCACATGATAGGCTAAAACTGCAGGCAGAGGTTCAGCCTACCAGGCCACAGGGCTGGCCCCATGTTTTGTTCTCTTCTACCAGGATTATTTCAGCGCCCTGAGTGTGGTGGGGAGCCTCACTAGACTCTACAGCGAGGCATTCACTGTTATACCAAAGCTGCACAATAGGGGCCGCTGTTGTGGCATACCAGGTTGGCCAGTTGCCTTTGAGGCTGACATCCCACATGGGCGTCAGTTCGAATCCTGGATGGTCCACTTCTGATCCAGCTTCTTGCTAATACACCTGGGAAAGCAAAAAAAAAAAAAAAATGGCCCAAGTGCTTGGGCCCATCACCCACACAGGAGATCCAGATGAAGTCCCAGTTGATGTGGCTGTTTGGAGAGTGAACCAGCAGAACGATGAGATCTCTCTCTCTCTCTCTCTCTGACACTTCAGGTTGGACACGTCAACCACACTTAGTCTTCATCTTGCCCTGCTTGTGTCTTATTGCAGGTTTCTCCCGGTATACAACTGTATCCCCACACAGCACCCGATTTCCAGGAGGACAAGCACGGGTTCCATGCTCCCCGTGGACTTCATCATGCCGAGGTGTGAGTGGTATCGCACTTCACTTAGACACGTGAGAATTTCACCATAGCACTCACCAGTCTGCGCCCGCCCGGAATTCATTTCCATCTCCCTGCCAAGACTGATACAAGCCACTGATGTACTGCATATGGCAACTGGGCGTGCCTGTTTATGCACACAACAGAGAGTCCCATCTCTCACACTACGTCCTTACGCAGCCAGAGAGGAGCTGTTATTCTTTCAGTGAGATTAACTTGGAGAGCAGAGTCACTTCTCTTTAGTTCCCATGAGCCCCTCTGGGTCAAAACAGGAAACAGAGAGGTGTGAACACGTCCATCAGTTTGGAAAATCGAGCCCTGCCATGCCAGACTCTTGATTCTTCCCTTCTCCTGTTAGAAGAGTTCTCTTTGTGAGAGTTGACAATCTCAAACCTACTCCTGCAGGTGATCCCGGTGCAGGGTGACATGGTGCTGTCCCTAAGGCAAGCAGAATTGCCACCAGCGGAAGGGCTCTGGGGATGCAAGGGACAGAAGGAAAAGGCTGTAAGACGCGCAGCGTCCCCGGCTGCTCCCGTGCTGGGTGGGAACACTGGGTTCTTTGCCTACAGTTTTAGGATGGCGACATTTTTCCTTGCTCTTTTCCTGGGGATTTCCTAGTTTGATATTTTTGCCTGCATTACTTTTTTTGAGATACTTTGGCAGTGTCTCTTTTTCTAAAGATTTCTTTATTTATTCGAAAGTCAGAGTGACAGAGAGAGACACAGGGAGAGAACTTCCGTCCATTGGTTCATTCCCCAAATGGCTCTAACAGCCACGTCTTGGCCAGGCTGAAGCCATGAACCAGAAACTACACCCTGGCCTCTCACGTTAGTGTCAGGGACCCAAGTACTTGGGCCATCACCTGTTGCCTTCTTAGGTGCATTAGCGGGGAGCTGGATTAAAAACAGAATGGCTGGGACTCGAACCAGCACTCAGGTATGGAATGCCCTCATGGCAAGCAGTGGCTTAACCACTATGCCACGCTGCCAGCCCTCCACTGTATATTTTTTAATGTTTTAAATATTTCTAAAAACTTGCAGTATTTTTCTAAGACTAGTTCAGATTCACTTAAAAGAAAAATAAAATTTCTGTTGACTTGGAAATTGCCATTTCAATAATATTTTCTCTATATTAATTTCTACCTCAATTGCAACTCTTAATTATTTGAATTTGACATATGTGAAATTTTATATAAGTGATTTATCGATGCGAATGTTTTTGTTTTCAGAACAATGTACCACTGGGCATCTTGCCTTATTCTCAAGTGGAATAAAACAGCATTGCTAAATGAGCTTGTAGGAATAAGCAGGGCAGGACTTTCTCAATAATTGTAACAGTCTCCAGAAATGGTTTCTGTTTAAAAACAACCAGCAGATTGTGTCCCATGTGAACCGCAGTCTGATGGTGGAAAATACCCTGGAAGAACAACTTCCAGAAAGCTGCTAGAAGATGCCCTTGGTGGGCTGTGCCCACCCCTTGTTGCGGATGTCAAGCACTCTAGACAAGCAGAGGTCTCCGCCGTTCCCGGACCAGTCCTGCTCCTTCTCTCTCCCTCCTCTACCCCGTCCCTTCCCTAGCCCCCCGGTGCCAAGCGGGTGCAGCACCATGGCTGCAGCAGGAAGAACATCTGGGTGGAGGTCCCAGAGCGATTGTAGAGCTGGATCTGTGTCCCTGAGCCATTTAATGTTTGTTCACCCTCGTTAATTAGGGTACAGTCTACGAAGCCACATGTATTCATTTGCAACCTGGAGCAAGCACTGGGTATACGCCAACGGCCAACATGGTCCCTGGCCTCATCTACAGCACATCTGTACAGGGTGATTCGCTTCCTAAATAACTGCAAAAATAAGGCATGAGCACTCAGAGAGCTGTGATAATATCAAGGTGCTACCTCTTCCCTGGAGAGAAGATGCTTCATACCTAACTCCCAAAGCCAAGTTTAGAGTGAAACAGACAGGGATGGGGTAGGGAAGTAAAGATGCATTTTTTTTGGTGGAGAGAATGACATGTGCGGAAGCAGGTGACTTCTCAGGATTTACAGATCTTTCCACTTTTTTTTTTTTTTGACAGGCAGAGTGGACAGTGAGAGAGAGAGAGACAGAGAGAAAGGTCTTCCTTTGCCGTTGGTTCACCCTCCATTGGCCACCATGGCTGGCGCGCTGCAGCTGGCGCACCGCGCTGATCCGAAGCCAGGAGCCAGGTACTTATCCTGGTCTCCCATGGGGTGCAGGGCCCAAGCACTTGGGCCATCCTCCACTGCACTCCCGGGCCACAGCAGGGAGCTGGCCTGGAAGAGGGGCAACCGGGACAGAATCCAGCGCCCCTACTGGGACTAGCCCGGGGAGCCGCGACGCCAGCCAGATCTTTCCACTTCTAACTTCTGTTACGTCCTACAGATCAGCTCCAGCTCCATATTGCTTTTTTGTTCATTTTCTTCTCCAAAACATTAAAACCCCTAGGCCACATTGACTTTTCTAGAATCCATTGAAGTGTACAGCTGGGAGCATAAAATCTTAGCATTTGATTATGGCTTGTTTGGCCCTATCAGTCCATTGCACATTTATATAAACTGTATTCCTAGCTATGTGTAAGATTGGAATAGACAGGATGGTGCTGTGCACTGCTCTGGTGGACATCTTAACGCCTATCACAGTGCCAGGCACCCAGCACCCATAACAACACCCGTGTCTCCCTTTATCCTTACTGCCGCCTTCCTGTCACAGCGCCGAGGCCAAGGGTGGTCCATGGTTGACATGCTGACGAAAGGCACAGTAGTCGATGTCCTAGCGAACTTTTGGATCTTGTCATTCTGCACCCAGACTTTGGAAATGAAAATGGGCCTGAAGATCCACCAATGGCCCCGGCAGCGTTTCTGAAGGAACTGTGCCGTGAGATTCAAGCCTGTCTCACTGACAGCATCAACACCCTGAGTGCTCCAGGAAAGTCAGTCTAACACATCTCAGGCACGTTCTGCGAAAGTCGCCAAAACTCACGGTGTTTTTATCTATCTAGTACTCTCTGCTCAAGGTACTGAGAAATGCACAGTGACTGTCATGCCAATGTCATTTTGTGAGACGGAAAAACTAAATGAGGACGCAGAAATCAGGATCTAAGATGTAAATCACCTCTCTAGGGCTTAAATGAAAACCAGGTCCTGGCACTGTGGCACAGCTGGTTAAGTCACCATCTGTGATGCCAGCGTCCCACGTGGGCACCGGTTCTAGTCTCAGCTGCTCCACTTCTGGTTCAGCTCCCTGGCAATGAGCCTGGAAAAGCAGTGGAAGATGGTCCAAATGTCTGGGCCCCTGCCACCCCTGTCGGGGAGCCACGTGGAGCTCCAGGTTCCTGGCTTCAGCTTGACAAAGCCCTTGCTGTTCCAACCATTTGGAGAAATGAACCCATGGGTAGAAGATCTCGGTCTCTCTGTCTCTGTCTCTGTCTCTCTGTAACCCTGCCTTTCAAATAAATAAATACATCCTTCTAAAAAAGAAAAGGAAAACCAGTTGTCTGGCTGAGGAAAGAGATGCTAAAATCCATTGTGCCACATGAACTGTATTACTTCTCTCTTATTTGTGCTGGTGGTAACGGCCCACACTGATGGACCAGGGACAAAAAGGGTGGTGATTTAATCCTAGTGGCATTGCTCACTCTAAATCCGTGGGAAGTATTTTTCTGCACCTATACAGGATGAAGATACTGAATGCATATCGCAAGATCAAATCTGAAGTTCAGATGTAGCTCATTTTTACAACTCCTAATCACTGCTAAATCAATGCACATTAATTGAACCATATGGGAGGGACGTAGGTGAAATTCCCTGAGTCATTTTTAGCCTAAAGCATTATTTTTGTAGAGCGGTAATCATTCTCCCCAGTGAGTCCCTGTTTAGTCTACTTCCTATTGGGGTTTCACATATCAGATTTGCAAAAATAAGGCATGAAAGCTAACTTTCAAAACAATACAGGGGGTATGGTGCTTTACTTCATTGCTTTAAAAGTAGCAGTAATCTATAGGCTAGCTCTCCCTAGACGAGGGACAAAATTCTCTAAAAACCTTTTGGTTAAATGTAGCCAAGTTTACCCAAATTATGTTCTCTACTACTAAGAACACAAGAAGGGGAGACATAGTCTTCGAGAATTCAAATGACCAAAGAAGATTTAAGGAGTTTTTTTTTCACTGTAATGGAGCTTTTAAGAAATGTTTATCCATTTCTCCTCTCCCTGGCCACACACAGAGAGGGCTTGCACACTGTTTAGTGAAGAGGATGGATTTGTAATTTTTTTAGAGCAAAGTGGCCCTGTGAATTCTAAGCAGTCCCTGTGTAATTATGAAGAAAGAAGGGAGGGAGGAAAGAGGGAAGGAGGGAAGGGGGAAGGGGGGAAGGAGGGAAACAGTGGGGAGGGGTGAGGAAGGGAGAAGGAGGGAGGAGAAAGTCTTTCTGAGGAGTGAAAAGCTGTCAGAATCTACTTAACAGAACTATTTGTAAAGAATGCGTTCCGCTCACCTCTGGGACGCAGTGTTTCTGTTGCCTGCTGATGTCTTTGCTATCTAGAATCTGATGATCTTCCACAACTGGAAAAATCAAAATATTGAACAGTATCCTGTGCAGGTGGCAGATCTGAAATTATTTACTGTGACTAACGTAGTGTTCATCTGTGTAAGACTCCCCCCCCTTTAAACTTGCTCTGTCAGTAACGTTCAATCCAATAAGGCTTAGATCATATCAAATCAAACTTTGATTTGAACATAATAAAGGAGAATGCATGCTATGGCTTGGGTTCTCTCTCTCTCTCTCTCTCTCTCTCTGAGGGAGAACAGTTCTTTGGTTGAACAGCTAGACACTTTATGAGATGGCAGTTCATTGGATATATTATCCAGTAATAAGGATAAAACTATATCCTTAAGGTATAAGTTATTAAAATATATTGATGGAAAAGCTTTGTATTCAAAGAAGAAATAAGCATACATATTTTCATAAATAACCTAAAATATTATTTTATTAAAATGAATACTGTCTTGGGGATCTGCAGAGGAAAACACATCGCGTATCTTAAAACAGAGCCATTGTGTACTACAGATAGTCATTTTCTAAAATAACTTGAAGTGAAGCCAAACCTGAAAACAAGAGGTGGGTAGGCTGTGCTTGGGCAATGCCAAGAGCTGTTCTCAGGTGGCACTTGTATGCAGGACACACAGTCCCACAGTCCAGCAGCAGCTCCACACAGCCTTGACCAGACCCCTCTGAAGGCAGACACGAGACCCCCTCAGGTTCCAGCCTTGTGGTCCCTCATCCTCAGCTTCAGTCATCTTTGCCCTTCTCTTCTGATTGCTAATTAACCACATACCACTAAGTTAGTTAACTTACTTAGTTAACTTAGTTAACTTACTTAGTTAACTCACTAAGTAGAAGTGGTACTACCGGCCCAGCGAAATCCCCCAAAAGTTAACACCTTCACGACCAGTATTTTCCCAAAGGGTCTCATTTCGGGGGAATTTAGTCTTGAGTAGAGAGCAACTACCACCTGCATGTAGCCCCAGAGTGAAGGAAGCCCACCTTCCAATCCTGAAGAACACTGACCAACTGGGGAAGGCCAAGAGCACCTCCAACCAGTCAGGAACCTGGACACGCCCTGAACACCCACCCCTCTTTGACCTAGAAGAATCACTGCCTTTACTCCCTCAGACATCCTGGGAATTAAGTGGTAGCACTAGGCCCCACCTCTGTGCTTTACAATCAACACCTACTTTCTTTTTCTTTTTTAATTTTTATTTGACAGGTAGAGTTATAGATAGTGAGAGAGAGACAGAGAGAAAGGTCTTCCTTACATTGGTTCACTCCCCTAATGGCCACTACGGCTGGCGCTTCGCCGATCCAAAGCCAGGAGCCAGGTGCTTCCTCCCGGTCTCACATGTGGGTGCAGGGCCCAAGCACTTGGGCCATCCTCCACTGCACTCCTGGGCCACAGCAGAGAGCTGGACTGGAAGAGGAGCAACCGGGACTAGAACCCGGTGTGCCGGTGCCACAGGCGGAGGATTAGCCAAGTAAGCCACGGCGCCGGCCCAACACCTACTTTCTTCTATCATCCCCTGTGATTGGCTTGTGCACATCCTGTGAGCAGACCCAAGTTTGGGGCTGTAGCAACTCCTCCAACGAGCTTTGGGGGCTTGTAATAAAACATCACTCCTAATTGTCTTGCCCCAAAGCTAGATCCTGACTCCTACAACCACAGATCGGTTTCCCCTGTCTGAATTCTCAAAAATGGGATGAGGCAGAAGGTCCTCTTTGTGCTTGAGCTTTTAAAGACTAATTCTTTTACAAAAAACACTGGAGTACACGTAAAAAGCTGAATATTTCAACACCCATCCACAGTGTAAACTGATGAACTGGAGATGGCCCATTGGGGGTTCTGATCTTAGCATGAGAAAATAAGTTCAGATATAAGACAGAGGGTGGCAGGAAGCATACTAGTAGCCAAGTTTACAAAGAGTACACTTGACAGAACAGATGGGCATCTCAGGCAAGAACAGCCCCGTCTATATTGAGACTGGAGGGGTTTTTGTTTGTCTGTTTTAATATTTACTTTTATTTACTCGCAAGGCAGAGTTAGAGAGAAAGAGAGAGAGACAGAGAGAGAGAGGTCTTCCATCCACTGGTTCACGCCCCAAATGGACGCAATGGCTGGGACAGGGCTAGGCTGAAGCCAGGAGCCAGAAGCTGCACCTGGGTCTCCCACCTGTGACTTGAACTGGCATCGACACAGGACACTGGCATGGCAAGTGATGGCTTGTGCTGCTGCACCACAAAACCAGCTCCTCCTATCAACTATTTTTTGGACGTCCACATATGAGACAGAACATGTACATCTGTCTCTCCAAGTCTGGCTTATATTACTTAACATAAGCACCTATAGCGCCATTCATTTTGTTGCAAATGCCGTGATTTATTCTTTTTCATGGCCAAATAACATCCCATTGTATATATATGCCACGTTTTGTTTATCCATTCATCCATCAGTAGGCACCCAGGCTGCGTCTGTATCTTGGCTAATGCGAGTAGGGCTGTAATGAACATGGGAGTGCAGACATCTCTTTCAGCTGCTGGTTTCAATTCCTTGGGATAAATACCCAGGTCGGGAGAGCTGGCTCTTATGGTAGAGCTATCTTTCATTTTGTGAGGAATCTGTGGAGGGTCACCCCCAGGGCACTGGGCAGACTGGAAAAGTCCCCAACCTAAGGGCAGTGCAAGCTTTCAGCTCCACCCCAAAATACAAATCACCCAACTGGGAAACCTGTTGGATCATGGGAAAACTCACCCTAATGACATGCTACAGCTGCAAGTGTGCACCTCGGGGTGTCGTTCACGTTGCAACAGCACCCAGCCTCCAGCTGTCCTGCCCACTGCTCTTCAGTAGCGTGCTCAAGAAATCTAGGTCTGCTTACTCTGACTGCTTTAGGAATCCTCTCTCTCTCTCTCTCTCTCTCTCTCTGCAGCAGGACTGCACTGAATTATACCCCCAGCAACAGTGTATAGGAAGGGTTTCCTTTCTGCTACACCCTGGCCAGTATGCGCTGTTATTTTTACTCTGTTCATACTAGCCATTCTAGCTGGAGTGAGATGAGACCTCACTGGGGTTTTAATCTGCATTTCCCAGATTGCAAGTGGTTCTGAGCTTTTAAAAATGTATTTGTTGGCCATCTACATTTCTTCTTTGGAGAAATGTCTATTCTAATCCTTTGCCCATTTCTTTTTTTAAATGATTTTTTCATTTATATAAGGTGAAAAAATTTCATGTATTTCATACATACAAATTTAGAAGCATAAGTGAAACTTCTCACCCTACATCCCTCCTCCTCCTTCTTTATTCTTTCTTAGCGTTTACAATGACATACTTTATTTTATAATCATAAGCTTAACCCTCCACTAAGTAAATAATTCAACAAATAGAAGTAAAAAAAAAAAATACTCATCCTGAGGCCAGTGCTGTGGCTTAGCAGGTAAAGCCCCGCCTGCAGTGTCGGCATCCCATAAGGGCACTGGTTCAAGTCCCGGCTGCACCACTTCCGATCCAGCTCTCTGCTATGACCTGGGAAAACAGTAGAAGATGGCCTAAGTTCTTGGTCCCCGTACCCGTGTGGGAGACCCGGAAGAAGATCCTGACTCCAGGCTTCAGATCGGCGCAGCTCCAGCCGTTGCAGCCAATTGGGGAGTGAACCAGTGGATGGAAGACTTTCTCTCTCTCTCTCTCTCTCTCTCTCTCTCTGCCTTTCCTTCTCTCTCTGCTTAACTCTGACTTTCAAATTAATAAATTGATATTTAAAAAATCCATCCATTTGTATAATTTTTAGAGTTTCTTTTGTCACTGATATCTAATTTTTTATTCCACCGTTGTCTTAAGAGATACAAAATATGATTTTCATTTTTTTTGGTTGTTGAGTCTTGTTTTGTGGCCTTATACATGGTCTACTCTAGAGAATGCTACATATTTTGATGCAAAGAATGTTTAGTCTGTGGTCACTGGGTGTAATGTTCTACAAATATCTGCTAGGTCTCTTTATTGACTAGTGTAGTTTAACTCTGGCATGCCTTTGTTGATTTTTCTGTCTGGGTAATCTGTCCAATGCTGAAAGTGTGTATTCAAGTCCTCCCCTACATTACTGAATTCTAGCTTATCTCCCCCTTTCAAACTAATAATTTTCAAAATATTGTGTCATATAAAAATGACATGCGTATGTATTTTTATGATCATGTCTTACTGGTGAATTGATCTCTTGATCATTATACCTTCTTTCTTCTCAGAGCTTTTTGTCTGCTAGAAGCACAGCCACGCCTGCTCACTTTTGGCTTCTATTTGTATGGAGTATGTTTCTCCAACCTTTCACTTCCAATCTGTGTGTGCCTGTACTGGTGAAGTCAGTTTCCTGTAAGCAGGACATTGTTGTTGGGTCCGGTTTTGGGGGCTTGTAATTTTTAGCCATCTAGCCATTTTGTATCATTAATTGGGAAATTTAGTCCATTCACATTTAAAGTTATTATTTATAAGTGATGACTTTTGTCATTTTTAAGAAATAGTGTTTGTTTTGATTATTCTGTTCTTTCTCTAGTAAGTTTTGTACACATGTTTTCATTGTGGAAAATAATTACCTTTCTTTTTTCCTACTTGTAAGACTCCTCCAAGCATCTTTCGGGGGTGAATCCCTTCAGTTTTTGCTTGTCTTGGAATGCCCCATTGTCTTCTTCATTGAACAAAGGCGGGTTTCTGGGCACAGTGTTCTTGTTGGCAGGGACGTGTCTGCCTGTTGTTAGAAGATACCGTCCCATTCCCTCCCGTGTCGAGACATCTGCGGTTCCTGAGGTCCCCCTGACAGTGATGTGTTTTCTCCTGGAGATCTCAGAATTCTCTGGGTGCAGGGTCACTGGGGAGTCTGCCTAGCACGTGCCACAGTGAGCACGTCTTCCGGTCAAGCCTACTGGGGTCCTGCAGGCCTCCTCTGCTTGGGTAACCAGTGTCTTCCTGCAGATCAGGGGAAGTTCCAGGTATCATTTCACTGAACGTATTTCCTGTGTGATTGGTCCTCTCTCAAGGATGCCTACCGTTCTAGTACTTGTTTAATAGTGTCCCTAAGGTGCTGCAATCTGGCTTCATATCCCCCCCTCCTCTCCTCTCTCCTCTCCTCTCCCCTCCTCTCCTATCCCCTCTCTCCTCTCTCCCCCTCCTCTCCTCTCCTCTCCTCTTTCTCCTCTCTCCTCTCCCCTCCTCTCCTCTCTCCTCCCTCCTCTGTTCTCTCTCCTCTCCTCTCCCCTCCCCTCTCCCCTCTCCTCTCCCTGTCTCCTCTCCTCTATCCCCTCTCCTCTCCTCTCCTCTCTCCCTCCTCTCCTCTCCCCCCTCGTTTCCTCTCCCCCTCCTCTCCTCTCTCCCCTCCTCTCCCTCTCCTCTCCTCTCCTCTCCTCTCTCCCCCTCCTCTCCTCTCTCCTCTCCTCTCTCCTCTCCTCTCCTCTCCTCTCTTCTCCTCTCCTCTCCTCTCCTCTCTCCTCTCCTCTCCTCTCCTCTCCTCTCTTCTCCTCTCTCCTCTCCTCTCTCCTCTCCTCTCTCCTCTCCTCTCCTCTCCTCTCTCCCCCTCCTCTCCTCCCCTCTCCTCTCTCCTCTCCTCTCCTCTCCCCTCTCCCCCTCCTCTCCTCTCTCTCCTCTCCTCTCCTCTCCCCTCTCCTCTCCTCTCCTTTCTCCCCTCTCCTCTCCTTTCTCCTCTCTCCTCCCTCCTCTCCTCTCCTCTCTCCTTCCTCGTCTCTCTCTCTCCTCTCCTTTCCCCTCTCCCCTCCCCTCCACTCCCCTCCCCTCTCTTCTCTCCCTCTCTCTTCTCTCCTCCCTCCTCTGTCCTCTCCCCTCCCCTCCACTCCCCTCCCCTCTCCTCTCCCCTCTCCTCTTCTCTCTCTCTCTCTCTCTCTCTCTCTCGTTGAAATATTTCAGAAGGCCTTCCTTCATGTTCAGGCAGTCTTGCTTCTGCCTGACCTACTCAGTATTGAGGTTTTCAACAGTATTCTTCTATTTGACTTATTGATAGCTTCATTTACAAGATTTATGTCTGGTTCTTTTTCAAGATGTATTTCTCTTTGCTCTGTTCATAGTGTTATGCACTTTTTCATCCAACCATCTGTCAGTATTCTTCAATAGCTCTTGAAGTATCCTTGTAAGTACACTTCCGAATTCCTGATCAGACATTCCAACAATGTCCCGTTCTTGGGGATCTGTTGCAAGAGGGCTCTTGTGTTCCTTTGGAGATCTGGCCTTGTTTTTTTTTCCCCCATATCGCCTGTGACTGTATTCTGAGACTTGTGCATCTGGTGGGTCGGTTCTCTCTATCTCCTTGTGTAGGGGTCTGTGGTGGTCACCTACTTTCTCCTATAGATGTGAGTTGGCATCCAGGCTTGGTAGGCAGTATAGGCCAAGTTCCACTTGGCTGTGCTCTTCCGTGTCTTGGGCTATAATCACTGGCTGCAGGTGTGTCTAGGATCATGTGGGATGGAGACACTCTAGAGTCCCAAATCAGGGTACCGGGTGGCTGCCCTGGTAGTGGGAGTTAACACTAGGAGCAGGAGAGATGCCCCCACAGGCACTGCTATGGTGAGCTCTTGTGTCAAAGGGGCCCTCCTCACTGGTAGCACCTGTGGCAATGGGGGCTTGAGGTGCTCACCATCAGTTCCAGGAGGGAGAGGTGGGTGATCACAGCACCCACCGGCCTGCCATCATCATTCAACAGAACGTTTTCTTTTTGCCATTATCCGTGTTGCTATCATAGTTCACTGATTTTCATGGCCACATTGGGTTCCATATGAATGTACCATAATTTATTTATCCATGTCCCATTAACCGATGTTGGGTGGCTCCTGGTTTAGGGCTGCTGCTGACAGTGCTGCCGTGGCTGCTTCTGACCCATTTCTAAGAACACATTTCTCTCCAGCACATTCCTGGGGGCAGTAGCCGAGTCGCAGGGCGTGCAGAGTAGACCCACTCACTTGTTTCCCATATGTTCAGTCTCACCAGTAGCGGTGGGGTTCTAGTTACTCCTCCCCCATGAACCGACGCATGGTATGACTTAATTTTTCTTTATTTGCCATTCTGACAAGTTTGTAGGCATATGACTCTGAGTTTGCGTTTTTCTGGTGACTAATAAAGTTGAGTGTCTTTGTCTGTATGCTGGCTATTTGAATATCCTGTCTTGTGAGTTGTCTTCTCCAATCTTTGGCCGTATTTCCATTTGATTGCCTCTTTTCTATTGAATCCACATAATCAGGTTAAATCCACAAAATACCTTCTTATGTTCTCTGGCTTGGATTTTCATGACCCTAGTATTTCCTTTTAAGGACAATTTTTTTTAATCTAATATACTTCCATTTGTTGAATTTGTCCTATTACATTTAAATTTTTAAAATATCCTATTTAAGCACTATTAAACGATCCCAGGAAAGAAGTTATGCTTATTTAACTGTTAATTATATATCTCAAAATGTAAAATAAAATGTATTTAACTAATATATATATATATATATATATTAATGTATCCATTGTTCCAAGTGCAGGGTATGTGATTTTTAAAATGTTTTATTTTTATTTGTTGAAAGGAAGAGGGAGAGGGATGGGGAAGAGAGAGAAAAAGAGAGAGAGGGAGAGAGAGAATGAATGAGAATCTTCCATCCATAGGTTCAAGCCACAGATGACTGCAACAGCCAGAATTGACCCAGGCCAAAGCCAGGAGTCAGGAACTGCATCCGAGTTTCCCAAGTGGATGGCAGAAGGCCACGCACTGGAGCCACCACCTGGTGCCTCCCAGTGCATTAGCAGGAAGCTGGGTCAAAGCAGAGGACCAGAACACAAATCCAGGCACAGCTCCATGGGCTACGTGCTTCCTGGGTGGTGGCCTAACCCAGTGGGCCACCACACCTGCCTCATGGAAGATGTGGTCAGGACAACGTACATTCATAAAAGCTAAACTTGAATGGATCCTCTAGGACTTAACTTCCCAGGATGTTACAACGTTCAATTCAGTCATTTGAGTTTTTCCCCAAAGCATTCTGGGTGTAAGTGGTGCCAGAAGACGAGAACAAGGAATGGAACCTGCTCTCCTTCCACTGGGACCACGGCTGCACTCACACCTACAAGAGCCTGTGGAGAAGCCCTGGGCCCAGCCTCCTGTCCTCCGGGGGCGCTGCCACGCAGGAGTGAGCCCCCACCTCAACGCAGCAACCCTACAGCCCGCCTGTCGGTCTCCCTCTCACACACCAGAAAGGCCACAGCTCAGGCCTAGCTGCCCATGCCTCCACGACCGCTCTGAGATAAGGCTGCAACTGTTCCATCCACGGGCATTGAAACACTGGGTAAAGGGAGTGTGACCTTTCTTCTGCCTTGATAGCAATAAAGACGGTAACACAACACAACTTTTTACCTTTTTTTCTTAATAAGAGACTGTTTTAAAAAGTGTGAGAAAAAATCAAATTAGAAGATAAATTTATGCTGATGTAAAAAAAAATTTTAAATCCATGCAATTTTTGTCCATATCACCTTTTTATGAATTTATTTTTTATTTGATAAAGTTAGTGAGAGAGAGAGAGAGAGAGAAAGGTCTTCCTTCCGTTGGTTCACCCCCCAAATGGCCGCTACAGCCAGAGCTGCACTGATCCAAAGGCAGGAGCCAGGAGCTTCTTCCTGGTCTCCTAGGAGGGTGCAGACATCCAAGCACTTGGGCCATCCTCCACTGCACTCCACAGCAGAGAGCTGGACTGGAAGAGGAGCAACCGGGACTAGAACCGGTGCCCATATGGGATGCCGGCATTGCAGGTGGAGGATTAAACAAGTGAGCCAGGGTGCCAGCCCTATTTTGTTGTTTTAAAGATTTATTTATTTATCTGAAAGACAAAATTACAGAGAGAGAGAGAGAGAGAGAGAGAGAGAATCTTCTATCTGCTGGTCATTCCTCAAATGACTACAATGGCCAGGGCTGGGCCAGGCCAAAGCCAGGAATCTGGAACTCCATCTGGGTCTCCCACATGGGTGGCAGGGGCCCAGGTACTTAGGCCATCTTCTGTTGGATTCCCAAGTGCGTTTGCAGGAGCTGGATCAGAAGTGGAGCAACAAGGACTCGAACTGGTGGTCCTATGGGATACTGAGGGTTGCAGGCAGTGCCCTAACCCACTGCACCACAACACTGGCCCCCTTTTCGTGAGATTTAGTAGAACAGACATGAGAATTTAACAAATGTGCAAAGGCGGAAATCCATTCTTTGAAAAGGCAGCGACCAGGGTGGGAAGGCGGAAGCTGGGGTGTTGTGAGTTGTCCTTTTCCTTATCTCATTTGTTCCTTCCAATAAATATTGGATTTTGTTTCAATTATGGTGAACCCTCTATTTATCACTGAGGAAGAACTCAAAATAAATACGCAGCGTGCCTTGGCTTGTTCCTAAGCCATTGCCGGCCAGCGGCTAACACACGGCAGGTGTCACGCTCATTGGTGATCTGTTTGTGTTTAATGCGCCATTTTTCTTCTCTTTCTGCAGCTCCCAAGCCTGCACCCTTTCTTTCTCCTTCCCCGTCCCCCTCTGAGCAGACAGGGCTCCGTGCTGGGATCAGGGAGGTTATCTCCACCTGCCTCTGTGTTTTAAACAACTCGACATGAAATGCTGGGTTTAAGTATAGACACTCGCACCAACAACAAAACAGGTGAGGAAAATGTGGTGTGAATCATGGTTGTCTCCCCCAGTAATTCTCAGAAGTGGAGCAGTAGGTCAGTGTACCCCCATTCTTCCTTCCTATACCAATTGTAAGATGAAGTATCACAAGAATCCCAAAATAGTAACTGTAATGAATTAGAATAAACCAACCTGATTATCCACTTCCCTCAAACTTCCAAAGTAACAGAAAATGTAGCAAATCATATACCCAGATGGACCAAAAACAAATCAGCTAAATCCTCGTGTTAATGTCAGGACCAATCAGTAGCAGCGCAAAGCTGAACATGGTAGATTGCACTTAGTTTTTGCTGTTTAAACAATATGCTTCCTTTAAAAAAAAGCACTTTATAAATGTATTTTCCAAAAACTGTAGTTAAGTAGATATTGCCCGTCATAATCTGTAAAGACAATTAAGTAGAGACGCTGCCTGGGATGACGGCACGGCCTCTCAGAATGTTGGGTTCCAGTCCCAGCTCCGGGCTGCCTGCCTCTGAGACACTGGGAGGCAGTGGGTCCAGTACGTGGTCCCTGCCACCCACATCGGTGACCAAGGCTGAGTTTCCCACCCCCAGTCTTCACCCAGCCCAGCGTCAGCTGTTGTAGGCATTTGGGAACTGAACCAGGGGATGAGAGATCTCTCTCTCTTTTTAAAGTCTGTCTGTCTCTATTTCTCTCACTGCCTTTCAAATAAAATAAAAAACCTGAATTAAATATTGTTAGTGATGCTGGCGCCGCGGCTCAATAGGCTAATCCTCCGCCTAGCGGCGCCGGCACACTGGGTTCTAGTCCTGGTTGGGGCACTGGATTCTGTCCCGGTTGCCCCTCTTCCAGGCCAGCTCTCTGCTGTGGCCAGGGAGTGCAGTGCAGGATGGCCCAAGTGCTTGGGCCCTGCACCCCATGGGAGACCAGGAGAAGCACCTGGCTCCTGCCATCGGATCAGCGTGGTGCGCCGGCCGCAGCGGCCATTGGAGGGTGAACCAACGGCAACGGAAGACCTTTCTCTCTGTCTCTCTCTCTCACTGTCCACTCTGCCTGTCAAAAAAAAAAAAAATATTATTAGTGAACAAAAAACACGAGATTAAAGTACCAATATAAATAATTACCTTCTTCTATGATAAATGAAACGAAATACTTTCGCTTTTAAACTTCTCCCAATTCAAAATTAAAATGTTCAGTTCTTAGGTGATAGTGAAATGAATAACAAAAATCATAAACTCCAGAGTTGGGGCTTGGATAGTTTTTCCATAATTACCACCTGAATCTCCTTAAAAGTGGGAACTTCAAACAGTTCTTGGGAAATGGAGGCGAAAGGTGTTTATTTTGGGGCAAAACATTTTGCAATCCAGGCACAGTTTTCCCATAGTATGTATTTTTCCAAGAGCTTTTTGAAGGGTCTTCCTGTACCCTAGGGGGTGGTCACACCGGCCTTCCGCTGCTCTGAGAATTTTCTCTCCTTTCTGCAGAAAAGTTTACTCTGCTAGGACCAGTGATCCTTCTCTCTTTTCCTGGCACAATTTCTTATTCCTCAAGGCCAGGACTAATCTTGTCTTTGATTTATGGAGGAGGAAGCAGCCTTCTCTATGGATGGCCACGGCACTCAAGGCTTCTCTTGGGATGGTTCTCACCCTCCCGTTAGGCTCCTTTCCATGTGGTGTGGCTTCAAGGGCTGTGGGTGGCAACCACCCCTGGTGACACGTCACTAACCACCATGACTGCCCTTCTTCCACACACAATCTGCTTTGCTGTTTCTCATCTGCACAGGACCCCTTCTGTGGGTCCTGGGAGGAAGGAACTGAGAGCAGGGCTCTGCCTTCTCAGGCCTGGGTAGACTTGCCCGGCTGGCAGCTTTGCAACTGTCCCAGGGTGAATTTCTAAGATCTCGATCTTTCTCATCAGAGCTGCTATAAAATCAGGGGTCTTCAGAAAGTTCATGCAAAATGTGTTATTGAAAAAAAAAAACTGCATGGGTTTCAAAAGGTCTTTGCCCCCAAATAAACATCTTTTTTTTAAATTTTTTGACAGGCAGAGTGGACAGTGAGAGAGAGAGACAGAGAGAAAGGTCTTCCTTTTGCTGTTGGTTCACCCTCCAATGGCCGCTGCGGCCGGCGCACCACGCTGATCCGATGGCAGGAGCCAGGTGCTTCTCCTGGTCTCCCATGGGGTGCAGGGCCCAAGCACTTGGGCCATCCTGCACTGCACTCCCTGGCCACAGCAGAGAGCTGGCCTGGAAGAGGGGCAACCGGGACAGACTCCGGCGCCCCGACCGGGACTAGAACCCGATGTGCCGGCGCCGCAAGGCGGAGGATTAGCCTAGTGAGCCGCGGTGCCAGCCCAAATAAGCATCTTTTATTTCCATTTTTCCCATGGGGTTTTGGAAGTCTCCTAGTTTCCAGGTATATTCCTAAAAATGAGTTTATTCTCTGCTGACTCACTTCAAGCCTCGAAAGTGCCAGCTCTGTGGTTTAATTAATAACCATTTAGGGTGGGCATCTGGTACAGTGGTTACGACACCACTTGGGGGCCGGCGTGGTGGCACAGCAGGTTAAGCCATCCCATATCAGTGCCTGTTCACAACCAGCTGCTCTGCTGGCAATCCAGCTCCTGGCTAATGCACCCGGGGAAGCAGCCAAAGGTGGCCTGGGTGCTTGGACTCCTACCACCGATGTGGGAGACCCGGATGGAGTTCCAGGTTCCTATCTTCAGCTTGACCCAGTCCCAGCTTTTGTGGGCATGTGAGGAGTGAAGCAATAGATGGAAGATATCTTTCAAAGAAAAAAACATTAATAATGAATGTTGTTTTAATGGCTGCATAGTACCAAGGCAGTGCCACCATCTGAATTTTTGACCTCCCCCAATTCATGTGTTGAAAACCAATCATCAATATGGTGATTGTAGGAGACGGGGCCCTGAGCAGTCATTGAATAACGCAGGAAGATCTGCATGACAGGGATCAGCTCTCTTACGAAAGAGGCCCGAGAGCTGCCCTGGCTCCTTCCGCCATGTGAGGACGCAGTGAGCAGGGACAGCTATGAAGCAGAACTCAAGCCCTCAGCCCACACCAGGTCTGCCGCTCCTTGACCTTGACCTTGACCTTGCACTCTCCAGCCCCCAGCCCCGTGAGACAGACCAGGGTAGCAGTAACTATGTCCATAACTACCTATGAATTATTTATTTTCTTTATTTAGTTTCTTTATTTAAAATGCTTATTCATTCAGATGAAATAGGCAGGAGGCTTTAGAAAGTCTCAAATTTCTTATTTTTTCTTTAGTAGAGTATGGTTGATTAATCATTCCTGAACATTTAGCAATCTCATGGTAAGATAAATTCATGTCACAAAATAAAAGTAACAAGAAGAAAAATGGGAGTGTTCATGAATTTAGGTATTCCATACACATGGGCTAATTTTTTCAAGGAGTTGTTTCATCTTTTTTACTCACATTTCCCATGGAAGTGACAAAATCCTAACTTCGGGGGATATATGTGTTTGGATAAAAGAAAACACTCTTTGTCCGCACTCTTTCTCTAATCAAGAATCTGGTAGACTGGGCCAGCACCGTGCTGTAGCAGGTAAAGCTGCTGCCTGTAGTGATGGCATCCCATGTGGGCGCTGGTTCGAGTCCCAGCTGCTCCAATTCCGGTCCAGCACCAGGGTAATGCACCTGGGAAATCAGCAGCAGATGACCCAGGTCCTTGAACCCCTGCACCCCATGGGGGACCTGGAAGAAGCTCCTGCCTCCTGTCTTCAGCAGACATTTGGGGAGTGAACCAGCGATGGAAGATCTCTCTCTCTCTCTGCCTCTGCCTCTCCCTCTCTGTAACTCTTTCAAATAAATAAATAAATCTTTTTTAAAAAAGAATCTGGTAGAATGCATAAAATGTGAAAGAAGATGTAATGAAGATAAAAACGTGTACTAGACATAGATCACAATTTTCGAGAATAATACAGGAGTAAAAGTGAATGTTTCAAAAATCAAATACTTATGAGAGCTAGTCTCATAGATAGTGGCATACAGGATCCTGTTTAAAGAGAAAAACCGAAGAAAATCAGTCAGTGAGGAGTGTATGTTGGCAGCAGTAGGATTTAAAATATGCACAACTGACTACACAGGGAGCTGGAAAGCCGAGTTGTCACCTCTCACTATTTTTAAACACAAATTCATCTGGTAGAGGCCACAGAAGCTAGGAAAACACGAAGCCTTGTGCTAAGCTTCAAAATAGGAATAAACAGTGAACTTGTAAATTACTCTCTGACAAAGCAGGCACTCATACATTTTGAAAGAGTGGCGCACACATTAACAAGATATTTGTGAATCTTTTCAGAGCTGCACGAAAGGTGGGCGAGTCAAACAAACAAAGCAATGGAAACCTCAGCCCGTGGAAAAAAGACGGGCTCTCAGATACCGGGGCAGATGCTCACTTAACTGGGGGCTCCCGGACACCAGGGCAGGTGCTCACTTACCGGGGGGCTCCCGGACACCGGGGCAGGTGCTCACTTACCAGGGGGCTCCCGGACACCGGGGCAGGTGCTCACTTACCGGGGGGGGGGGCTCCCGGACACCGGGGCAGGTGCTCACTTACCGGGGGCTCTCGGACAGCGGGGCAGGTGCTCCCTTACCGGGGAATGGACACAGGAGCAAGAGGACATCGCGTCCCCCGGAGCTCGGAGCTTGCTCTGCTGCCCTCTGTGCTCCGGAGTGGAGTCAAGCCGCGTGCTTGGTGCCTGCCCTCCACTCTGCTTCCAGCCAGGGCACTGGGACCCGGGACTTGGCCTGGTTGGGACACCAGCAGCTTCCCACTGACACGTCAATGGATTTTTTTCAGTCTTTATCTGCCTTACGCTTCTTACAGCATTCTAAAAGTAGGTTTGTACTCAAGCATAGCACAACGTGTAGAATACTGCACAAGCCACAACACAGATCAAACGTTCTTTCCTCTCTCCTTCTCTCCCTCCCCCTCTATTTGCTCGTCTAACTCTCTCTGATATGGGACGTGAGCATCCCAAGTAGTGGCTTAGCCCACTGTGCCATGCCACCTGCCTCTGACACTCTTCGTTCTAAATATGTAACATCTACAGATTCCGGGGATCAGAACACCACAATTTGCTGGGTTGTCTTGGGTCCATTCTGTTTTTGCTCAATTTAAAAACAGTGTCCATGGGGCCGGCACTGTGGCACAGCATGTAAGGCCACAGCCTGTGACACTGGCATCCCATATGGGTGCCAGGTTCAAGTCCCGGCTGCTTCACTTCCAATCCAGCTCCCTACTAATGAGCCTGGGAAAGCTGCTGAAGATGGCCCAAGTGCTTGGGCCCCTGCACCCACATGGGAGACCTGGATAAAGTTCCTGGCTTTGGACCAGCCCAGCTCCGGTCATTGCGACCATTTGGAGAGTGACCCAGAGGATGGAAGATCTCTTTGTCTCTCCCTCTCTCTCTCTCTCTGTAACTCTGCCTTTCAAATAAATCTTTAAAAAAATTAGTGTCTGTGCCTTCTTGACTTTCATGTCCTGCCCCTACTTTGCCTGGTGATACTGAGTTCCAGATTGTGCTTAGACGTCACACTGACCAAGGAGTTCTGCTCCTTTCTGCCCTGGCCACACCCTACTGAAAACTTCTAAGAGGCCGGCGCTGTGGTTCACTAGGCTAATCCTCCGCCTGCAGCGCTGGTACCCCGGGTTCTAGTCCCGGTTGGGGCACCGGATTCTGTCCCGGTTGCTCATCTTCCAGTCCAGCTCTCTGCTGTGGCCTGGGAGTGCAGTGGAGGATGGCCCAGGTCCTTGGGCCCTGCACCCACATGGGAGACCAGGAGGAAGCACCTGGCTCCTGGCTTTGGATCGGTGCAGTGCGCTGGCCGTAGCGGCCATTTGGGGAGTGAACCAACGGAAGGAAGACCTTTCTCTCTGTCTCTCTCTCTCTCTGTAACTCTGCCTGTCAAAAAAAAAAAAAGACTTCTAAGAGACAAGCAAGGGTCTTCAAAAAGTTCACGGATGATGCACATTATAAATAAACTGTTCCTGGATTCCAAAATCTTCCCACACCAAAATCAATATCTTTTCCTTCCATATTCCATGACCTTTATGAGTTATTTACTTTTTATATTTAATATATATTTAATATAAATTTATTATATTTAAGATAAATATATTTAATATATTTAATGAGTTATTTACGCCCACGAGTGGTTATTTATTAGATGCTTGGGAGATGCCTAACGGATCAGAAAAGACTTCCTGGAAGAAGAGCTGACAGCTGGAATTCTCCACGCGAAGGGGAGGGAATCAGGTGAGGAGAAAGGAGTGCGACCCCATAAGACACGAGGGGAGTGAGGAGGCAGGCAGTTTGCGGGGAGAGAGCCCTTAGGTTTTGGTGCCGCTAGAGCTTTGTAAGGGAAGTGACCAATAACATGGCAGTGTGGTAAGATCCAGGATAGAGCGCGGAGAACAATTTCCTTTCGTGAACAGTTGGGACTGTGTCCTGTGATCACCGGTGCCGCTGAGCCTTCTGAAACGAGGCTCCATTTGAAATGAGAGCCGTATGCAGCTGTAGTGCAGTGGGATGAGACAGGTCATGATATGAAGGCCGTTTAGAACAGGGATGGAGAGGAGGTGAGCGATTAAAAGTATTTAGTAGACACAATCACTAAGACGTCACGGTGGTTTAGCTGCATTGGGGCCCTATGTTTCTATCTTCAGTGGTTGGTCGGCTCGGAGTGAGTAATTACAGCACCTGCTGGTATGAATATTTACCATGTAGTTAAACAGGGTCAAAGTCTAGACTGAAGATGCAGACCTGGAAGCTGCCCAGATTTATAACACACTGCTACTTTACTTTATTTGTTTTGTAGATAAAGGACATAGTGCAAAATCATTTTACAGAGAAAGAGTTGGTTAAGACAATGTGGATGGATACATTTTAGATTAGATCTCAGTTTTCCTTTAGCATTCTATTTCAGAATAGTCTTCAGTTTACAAAACAAAATTGAGGGATGCTAACACAAATCATTCCTATAGTTTTTAATAACTTTCTCCACCTCTGTAAACTGAAATTCCTTATTCTTCATGTTCTCAGCTTTTAACACAAATATAGAAGATGCCCAACACAGGTTAATAAATGAATTAACGGGGCTGGCGCTATGGTACAGCAGGTTAAAGCCCTGGCCTGAAGCGCCAGCATCCCATATGGGCACTGGTTCTAGTCCTGGCTGCTCCTCTTCCCATCCAGCTCTCTGGTACGGCCTGGGATAGCAGTGGAAGATGGCCCGGGTCCTTGGGCCCCTGCACCCACATGGGAGACCTGGAAGAAGCTCCTGGCTCCTGGCTTTGGATTGGAGTGGCTCCAGCTGCTGTGGCCATCTGGGGACTGAACCAACAGATGGAAGACCTCTCTCTCTGTCTCTACCTCCCTAACTCTTTCAAATAAATAAAATAAATCTTAAAAAAATAAATGAATTAACATATTGATTTGGATATTGATGCTTTATTATGTGAAATTATATCTACCTTCAGTAAAATGCTATGGTAATAAAACAAAACATTTTTGTTGAAAACCCCAAAATAGTCTATTCAACTTTCAGTAATCAACAGTGATACCATTGTTGGATTTAATAAAAAAGAACATTTTTTCATTATAAATCATAAAGGAAAATTACATTGTATAGATACTTTTTTTCTGGTGAAATCTCAGGAAATGGGAAATGAATGATTAATATAAATAATGTTACACAAACAAGAAATAGCACGCAAAAGAGGTGTCCAGTACTGAACGACTTTCTCCCGTATGCCATTTGAAGTTATTCTATAGCACACAGAAATTTTGAGTAAAGTTAAAATCCGTACTAGCAAGGGATGGAAAAAATGAATAGTTGGTTGCTTGGCTTTGATTTCTGTGATTCTAAGAATTTCTTGTTTTGTTTTCTGTGTTCTTAACACAAAGCATTTAATAAAATGGTCTGCCTACATCAAGCAACACCAAACAAAAACAGCCCTAGTCGGACCACAAGGATTTTTCTCTGAGGATTAAGTACAAATCAAAGATTCGTCTGAAATATTTATACCTTTTAATTCTAGCCACTCTTCATTGCCACAATCATTTTCTGTTAAGAGATAACACATTTCACACACACTAAAAGCAGACTTTGAAAAACATATGCATGGTATTAGATTTAACAATTAGCCACCCACGATCTTGTTGATTGGCTAGATTTTCACACTTCGCATGTGCAGAGGTCAAGGTTTAAAACGGAAGCAACGTGGTCTATGGCTGCACAGACAAACAAGAGTGGGAAAAACACAAAAGGGTGCTTGTCTCAAGCAATTAAGCCAAACAGAATCGATTTGGTTTGAAATGTTGTTTTCATTGCTAGAAGATGTTCAGCAGTAATGCTTTCCTGACTTTCCCCTCGCAGATAGCAAGTGAGGTAGAATGGAGCAGGCTACGAGACCTCTGCAAAGCTGCCCTGAGCTGCCCAGAAGGAGGGACAGTGCAGCAACAGCTGCTGGAACTGTGATGATCGTCCTGAGTATGATGGGAGAGCCTGCCTCGTGCAGCTTGGTCAACAGAGTATTTGTTCAGAAATGCAGAAGTATTACTAAGTATTGCTCCACGGAGCCAGTTCAGGGATAATTTTGAGAAGCAGCAGAGACACACCAGAACCCTAAGAATTGCGAATGACACAAAAAGGTGTAACACAGAAGTGGAAAGCACAGGAACCAGGCGGAGGAAACCCGCTGTAGTCTGAAAGAATCATCGTGTGTTATCTGTGAGACGGAACACGCCTGAAAACGTAGGAACACACAGAGAAAGAGCACCGAGTGCAACGTCTGCTGACAGTTGGCTGGTTCTCTTCAAATGAGAGTGGAAATAAAATCCCCAGCCACATAAGAGATGGTTGAATAAATGGAGTTTGAAACTTGGGACAGCAACAACATTTGATCACGATTGTGTCTCATGAGATGGGATCTGGTTGAGGGTCTCTGCTTCACTCTGGAAGCTAGAAGCTGCTTCTTCTAGCCTTGCTTCCCACCTTCTGAAGATTATAATCCATGTGTAAAAACTTAATTTCACTTGCAACCGTTTAATCAGACCCAAGCAGCCCAGCCTGGGTTCTCTCTCAATGGACTCATTCAAAGAGAGCAGATATTTTATTTTCTTGGATATTTTCAATATATTAGCACTTAATTTTATTTATTTTCAGTGCAAAGACTGAATATATCATTTCACCAAATACAGATATATTTAATTTGTGTAATTTTATTTTCTACAAGCTTTATCATGAAATTTTCTTAATATGAGTTGGCAAAACTCATCTGATATATTATTAAATTAATAAATGTTTTCATAAACGACAGAAGGCAAGAGTGAAAACATACTAAGATACAGAAATTCAAAGGAATGTTCTATAAAATATGCGTGAAGGAAAGTCAATATTAGCATTCAAGGAAGAGCTGATGATTCCATATGCTGGTGAATATAGAGAGTTGAAGCATGAAGAAATAAAACAATAATTTTTGTCTTTACATTCTGTTGACTTACCAATCCAATGGATTATTTTATTTAAAGGGTAAAATTTATTTATTTAAAGAGTCAAATTATATTTATTTGGCAGAGTAGGGAAGGAACTTGCTGCTCCACTCAAGGAGAAGATAGTTTAAAAAAGTAGAGAGAGTGGTCTCAGGGAAGAGTTAGGGAGAAAACTCAGAGGGATCTCTACACAACTTGGAGGGACAAGTGAACCTACAGGAGGGCGAGGACACACACAACTCAGGACGCCAGCAGCCGGGAGCCTCCACACCAGCGGTGCAGAGCACTGAACCCTGCAAAGCTCTCATTTATGAATGAAGGTGGAATAAAGACCTTCCATGACAAACAGAAGCTGAAAGAATTCGTCACCATCTGTCCAGCCCTGCAGAAGATGCTTAAGGATGTGCGGCATACAGAAACATGGTCATCATTACAAAAGAAGATAAAGGAAGAAAAACTCCCAGTAAAAGTACAAAGGAAATCCAAAGTAAAAAAATGGGAATATTTATGGAAAAATAGCAGGGCAACGTTGCTATTCATAAGCAGTCACTTTGGGGGCTGGTGCTGTGGCATAGCAGGTATAGCCACTGCCTGCAGTGCTGGCATCCCATATAGGCACCGGTTTAAGACCCAGCTGTTCCACTTCTGATCCTGCTGTGGCCTGGGTCAGCAGTAGAAGATGGCCCAAGTCCTTGGGCCCCTGCACCCACGTAGGAGACCTGGAAGACGCTCCTGGCTTCTGACTTTGGATCAGTGCAGCTCTGGCTGTTGCAGTCATCTGGGGAGTGAACCAGCGAATTGAAAGACATCTCTCTCTCTGCCTATCCTTCTCTCTCTGTGTAACTCTGACTTTCAAGTAAATAGTAAATAATCTTTAAAAAAAATAGTCACCTTGAATGAAAATGGCCTCAACTCTACAATTAAAAAAAAAACTGGCTGAATGGATTAAAAAACAAAATCCATCTACTTGATGCCTATAAGAAACACATCACAACAATAAGATGACACAGAGTGAAAGTGAAAGGATTGAAAAAGATATTCCATGCTCTAAGGAATCATAAAAGAGCTGATGTAGACATCTTAATATCAGACAAAATAAATTTTATTTATTTTATTTTTATTTTCATTTTTAAAGATTTATTTATTTATTTATTTGAAAGTCAGAGTTACACAGAGACAGAGAGGCAGAGAGAGAGAGAGTGAGCGAGAGAGAGGTCTTCCATCCACTGGTTCACTCCCCATTTGGCCACAATGGCCAGAGCTGCACCAAACCAAAGCCAGGAGCCAGGAGCTTCTTTCAGGTCTCCCAGGCAGGTGCAGGAGCCCAAATACTTGGGCTATCTTCTACTGCTTTCCCAGGCCATAGCAGAGAGCTGGATTGGAAATGGAGCAGCCGGGTCTTGAACCGGTTCCCATATGGGATGCCAGTGCTTTAGGCCAGTGCGTTTAACCCACTACGCCACAGCACTGGACCCAGACAAAATAGATATTAACACAAAAACTGTTAAAAGAGATACAGTAGGACATTATGTAATGATTGATGCATCAATTCAACAGAAAGATGTGACTATTATAAACGTATATGCACCTAATTACAGGGCACCTGGTTATTTAAAAGACATGTTAAGGTATCTAAAGGGAGACATAGACTCAAATACAATAGTAATGGGGGATTTCAATACCCCACTTTCAGCAATGGACAGATCAACCAGACAGAAAATTAGCAAGGAAACAGTAGAGTTGACACTATAGACCAAATGGACGTAACAGGTATCTAGAGAATTTTCACCCTACAGTTTCAGAATACACATTGTTTGCACCAGTGCATGGAACTCTCTCTAGGATTGGCCACACATGCTAGGCCATAAAACACCTCTCAGCAGACGAAAAAAACCAAAATCATACCGTGCATCTTCTTGGAGCACAAAGGAATGAAGCTGGAAATCAGCAACTCAGGAATCCCTAGAGCATATGCAGACACATGGAGACTGAACAACATGCTCCTGAATGAACAGTGGGTCACAGAATAATCCAAAAAAATTCTGGAAACACATGAAGATAACAACACAACATATCAAAAAAAATTATTGGATACAGCAAGAGCAGTATTAAGAGGAAAGCTTACAGCAATTGGTGATTATGTCAAGAAATTGGAAAGGTACCAAATAAATGAGCTATCAATGCATCTCAAGGATCCAGAAAAACTACAGCAAACCAAACCCAAAACCAGTAGGAAAAAAGAAACAATTAAAATTAGAGAAGAAATAAACAACATGGAATTAAAAGATCAGCAAAGTGAAGAGCTGGTTTTTTGGAAAAAAAAAATTGACACACCATTGGCCCAACTATCCCAAAAAGGAGAGAGAAGAGCCTAATCAATAAAATTAGGGTGAAAAAGGAAATATAACAACATTATAATCATCAGAAATTACTCCAAAGAGCTGTATGCCAACAAACTGGGAAACCTAGAAGAAATGGATAGATTCCTAGACACATACAACCTACCTAAATTGAGCCTTGAAGACACAGACAACCTAAACAGACCCATAACCACTACAGAAATTCAATCAGTAATAAAGACCCTCCCAAGAAGGAAAAGCCAAGGACCAGATGCCTTTAATGCTGAATTCTACCAGAAAATTAAAAAAGAACTAACTCCACTTCTTCTTAAGTTATTCAAAACAATTGAAGGAGAGGGAATCCTCCCAAATTCTTTCTATGAAGCTAGAATCTCCTTAATTACTAATCCCGGAAAAGATGCAACAGAGAACGAGAACTACAGACCAATTACCCTGATGAACACAGATGCAAAAATCGTCAACAAAATTCTAGCCAATCAAATCCGACAACACATCAGAAAGATCACTCATCTGGACCAAGTGGGATTTATCCCTGGTATGCAAGGATAGTTCAACATTCACAAGTCAATCAATGTGATACATCACATTAACAAATTGAAGAACAAAAACCATATGATTATCTCAATAGATGTACAGAAAGCATTTGATAAAACACAGCACCCTTTCATGAAGAAAACTCTAAGCCAACTGGGTGTAGAAGGAACATTCCTCAACACAATCAAGGCAATTTATGACAAACCCACAGCCAGCATCCAACTGAATGGGGAAAAGTTGGAAGCATTCCTGCTGAAGTCCAGGACAGACAAGGATGCTCACTTTTGCCATTACTATTCAATTTAGTCCTGGAAGTTTTAGCCAGAGCCATTAGACACAAAAAAGAAATCAAAGGGATTCAAATTGGAAATGAGGAGGTCAAACTATCCCTATTTGCAGATGACACATTCTATATATAAGGGATCCAAAAGACTCCACCAAGAGATTATTGAAACTCTTTATAGAAGAGTTTGGTTGAGTAGCAGGATATAAAATCAATACACAAAATTCAAGAGACTTTGTATACATAGACAGTGCCACAGCTGAAAAAGAACATGTAAGATTGATACCATTCACATTAGATACAAAAAAAAATCAAATACCTTGGAATAAATTTAACCAAATATGTCAAAGATCTCTATGATGAAAATTACAAAACATTAAAGAAATAGAAGAAGATACAAAAAATGGAAAAATTGTTCATGTTCATGAATTGGAAGAATTAATATCATCAAAATTTCATTCTTACAAAAGCAATTTACAGATTCAATGAGATACCAATCAAAATACCAAAGACATTCTCCTTAGATCTAAAAAAAAAGAAGCTGAAATTTATATGGAAACACAGGAGACCTTGATTATCTAAAGCAGTCTTATACAACAAAAACAAAGCCAGAGGCATCACAATACCAGATTTCAAGATGTAGTACAAGGCAAAAGAAACACTCAGGAAAGTGAAGAGGAAACTGACAGAACAGGAGAAATTCTTTGCAAACCATGCAACTGATAAGGGATTAATTACCCAAATATGAAGAGATCAAGAAACTCCACAATAACAAAACAAACAACCCAGTTAAGAAATGGGCCAAGGACTTTAATAGATGTTTTTCAAAAGAGGAAATCCAAATGGCCAACAGACACATGGAAAAATGCTCAGTATCACTAGCCTTCAGGGAAATGCAAATCAAAACCACAATGAGGTTTCACTTCACACCAGTTAGAATGGCTTTCAAACAGAAATCAACAAATGACAAACATTGGTGAGGATGTGGGGAAAAGGTACCCTAATCCACTACTGGTAGGAGTGTAAACTAATAAAATCACTATGGAAATCATCTTGGAGGTACCTCAGAAGTCTGAATATAGGCCTTCCATATGAACCAGCCATCCCACTCCTGGGAATTTACCCAAGGGAAATGGAATCAGCAAATAAAAGAGTTATCTGCACCCGCATGTCTATTACAGTTCAATTCACAATAGCTAAGACACGGAATCAACCTAAATGTCCATCAACTGCAGACTGGAAAAAGAAATTATGGATATGTACTCTATGGGATACAACATAGCGGTAAAAAAAAATGAAATCCAGTCATTTGCATCAAAATGGATGAATCTGGAAAACATCATAGTTAGTGAAATAATTCAATCCCAAAGGGACAAATACCATATGTTCTCCCTGATCTGTGATAACAGAGCACCTAAAAGGAAATGTGTAGAATTGAAATTGTCACCTTGAGAAGCAATGAGTTGAACAGCCCTTGTCTTGACTGTCAGGGAACAGTTTTTTGTTTTGTTTTGTGTGTGTGTGTTGTTGTTGTTGTTATTTTTATTCCTAATGGAGAATGGGACTGGGAACTGGAGAGGGAGGAAGAGGCTGGGTGAGAGTGGGGGTGTGAGGGCAGGTATGATAGGAAGAATCACTATATTCCTAAAGTTGTACTTAGAAAATTTGTACTCATTAAATAAATGGTTCCTTTGGGGAAAAAATAAAATAAATATAAAGGGTCAAATTTATCACTTTAATTATATGATTTACCAATATAAATAATAAAACAACATTATAGTATGAAATATAGGACATTTAAACTCAAGATTAAGGGCCACTGTTGTGGCACGATGGAGTAAAATGCTGGCATCCTATATAAGCATCTGTTCACATCCCAGATGCTCCACGTCAATCAAGTTCCCTGCTAATGTGCCTGAGAAAGCAAGGGAACAAGGCCCTAGTACGTGTGCCCCTGCACCCACATGGGAGGCCAGGATGGAGTTTCAGGCTCCCGGCTTGAGCCCAGTCCAGCTGGAGCCAGCCCCGACCCTGGCTGTTGTGGCAACTTGGGTGAATGAACTAGCAGGTGGAAGATCTCTCTCTCTCTCTCTCTATTTCTGTCTCCCTCCCTCCCGCTCTGTAACTCTGCCTTTCAAGTAAATAAATCAATTAAAAAAAAACCTCAAGGTTAGGGCTGGGTGTTTGGCACAGCAATTAAGACACCAATTATGCCTGCCTCCCATAATCGAGGTCTGGGTTTAAGTCGCAGCTCCACTCCACACTCTAGCTTTCTGCTAACGCACACCCTGAGAAGCATCAGGTGATGACGTAAGTGGGAGACCTGGACCGAATTCCTGGTTCCTGGGCATGTGAGGTCAACACATGGAGATTGTCTTTCTCTCTCTCTCTCTCTCTCTAATAAATAAATACAGAAAATCAATGTTAGAGACATTCAACTAAATTGACTTTCAATTCATTTTTCTTGAGAACTATACCATTACTATAAGGACTGTGGAATTTATAAAATCATTTTTTAGTATGAATACCTTTTTTTTTAACTTTTATTTAGTAAATATAAATTTCCAAAGTACAGTTTATGGATTACAATGGCTCCCCCCCCATAACTTCCCTCCCACTCACACCCCTCCCATCTCCCGCTCCCTCTCCCATTCCATTCACATCAAGATTCATTTTCAATTATCTTTATATACAGCAGATTGATTCAGTATATATTAAGTAAAGATTCCATCAGTTTGCACCCACACAGAAACACAAAGTGTAAAATACTGTTTGAGTACTAGTTATAGTATTACTTCACATTGGACAACACATTAAGGACAGATCCCACATGAGAAGTAAGTACATAGCGACTCCTGTTGTTGACTTAACAATTTGACAGTCTTGTTTATGGCATCAGTAATCTCCCTAGGCTCTAGTCATGAGTTTCCAAAGCTATGGAAACCTTTTGAGTTTGCCGACTTCGATCTTATTCTGACAGGGTCATAGTCAAAGTGGAAGTTCTCTCCTCCCTTCAGAGAAAGGTACCTCCTTCTTTGATGGCCCCATTCTTTCCACTGGGATCTCACTCACAGAGATCTTTCATTTAGGTCCTTTTTTTCCCAGAGTGTCTTGGCTTTCCATGCCTAAAATACTCTCATGGGCTCTTCAGCCATATCTGAATGCCTTAAGGGCTGATTCTGAGGCCAGAGTGCTGTGTAGAACAACTGCCATTCTATGAGTCTGCTGTGTATCTGGCTTCCCATGTTGGATCATTCTCTCCCTTTTATATTCTATCAGTTAGTATTAGCAGACACTAGTCTTGTTTGTGTGATCCCTTTGACTCTTAGACCTTATAAAATCATTTTTGTAATCCTAGTTTACAAATTTTTAGAAAATTACTTCAAAATTAAAGTTTTGTAAACCAAAAATAGTAATTTTCAACTTGGTCACTTTCTAAATTACTATTCAGCTCTGAATGACAACATGTTTTTTCAAAAGTCAAAATCCACCTCCAAAGTGTCAAGATTTGTTGCATGTAAAGTTGTCTCAAATACTTCTTGATGAATCCTGAAAACATCACTCAAAGAACTATTTCTTTTTTATTCTTTTGGTTTGTGACAAAGTCATAATTTATTAGTCTCATTTTATAATTTTTAAATGTGCCAGAATCAAAGAACTATCTCTAGAAAATTTTGTGCAAAAGAAATGTTAATTTGATTAAAAAATGCTTTTTCAATGTAGTAACATTGAAGAACATAATGTTAATTCAACTGTATCTGATGTTAGTGTTCCTTTTCATAAATTTAATAGTACATAGGTTTGCACAGAATATGGTAGTATGTACTAATATTTTAGTGAAAAGTAAATTAGAAATTCTAATCTACAATCTTTGATATTTACTTATTTAATTATTTGGAAAGGCAGAAAGAGAGATCTTCCATCCACTGTTTCCCTCCCCCCTGAACCATTACCCGCTGCCTCCCAGGGTGTGCATTAGGGAGAAGCTGCATCAGAAGCAGAGCCAATGGGGCCAGCGCTGTGGCATAGTGGGTGAAGCCAACGATTGCAGTGCCCACATCCCATGTAGGTGCTGGTTCAAGTCCTGGCTGCTCCACTTCCTGTCTGGCTCTCTGCTGTGACCTGGGAAGGCAGTGGAGGATGGCCCAGGTCCTTGGGCCCCTGTACCTGCATGGGAGACCTGGAAGAAGCTCATGGCTCCTGGCTTCGGATCGGTGCAGCTCCGGCAGTTGTGGCCAATTAGGGAGTGAAGCAGTGGATGGAAGACCTCTCTCTCTCTCTCTGCCTCTCCTTCTCTCTCTATGTAACTCTGACTTTCAAATAAATAAATAAATCTTAAAAAAAAGAATCAGAGCCAAGACTTGAACCCAGGGACTTGGATATGGGATGTGGGCATCCTAGCCTGCACACTAACTGTTGTACCAAATGATTGCCTTAGTTTTTTACCATTTAAAATCATAGCATTGAATACATTTTTTATTTTGGTAAAATACACATGAACTTTACCATCATAACAATTTTAAGTACATATTTCAACTGTTTTCACAACATGCATAATGTAAGCAACCATCATCGCCATTCAGCCACAGCGTTCTTTCCATGCTGCAAGACTGAGTATCTACACCCATTAAGGAACAACCTCCCAAATTCTCTCCTGGAATCCACCCTTCTGCTTTGTGTCTCTAGTATGCAGACTACTCCAGGTATTTCATAGAAGTAGGATCTTTTTTTTTTAAATTTTTTATTTATTTATTTATTTTGACAGGCAGAGTGGACAGTGAGAGAGAGAGACAGAGAGAAAGGTCTTCCTTTGCTGTTGGTTCACCCTCCAATGGCTGCTGCGGCCGGCGCACCACGCTGATCCGATGGCAGGAGCCAGGTACTTATCCTGGTCTCCCATGGGGTGCAGGGTCCAAGCACTTGGGCCATCCTGCACTGTACTCCCTGGCCACAGCAGAGAGCTGGCCTGGAAGAGGGGCAACCGGGACAGAATCTGGCTCCCTGAGTGGGACTAGAACCTGGTGTGCCGGCGCCGCAGGCGGAGGACTAGCCTAGTGAGCCACGGCGCCAGCCAGAAGTAGGATCTTACAGCCAGTATCTTTTTGTGAGTGCATATTTCACTTAGCAGAGTGCCCTCAGGTTTCATCTGTGTTGTAGCATATGTCCGATTTTTTTTCTTTTTAAAGACTGAATAATGTTCCAATACATGTGTCTACCACATTTTGCTTATCAATGGTTGCCTCTGCATTTGAGCTACTGTGAATAGTCCTGCTATGAACATGGCTAACAAACATCTCTTCAAGACCCTACTTTCCAGTTCTTTCTACCCAGAAGAGCGATTGCTGGCTCTTTTGGTAACTTCACCTTTTTCTGGAATCACCGTGATGTGTTCACAGTCCTACAACATTGTATCTTCCCACTAGCAGAGTACATTGTGCTCCAATTTCTCCACTGCAACAGCACTTGTCATTTTTTGTTTGCTCTTTTTAATGGTGGCTGTCCTAACAGATGTGAGGTGATTCCTCATGGTAGCTTTGATTTGCATTTCCTTTATGATTAGTGGTGTTGAGCATGTTTGTATGTATTGGTCTTTGGGATCTCATTTTTGGAAAAATATATCTTCAAGTCCCTTGTTGTCGTTACTGAATTTTTGGAGTTCCCCATATAGGCTGGATAGTAAGTCTTATCAGATATGCAATTTCTAAATGTATTCTTCCATTTTCTGGGTTGGGTTACCTTTTATACCATTGTAGTATCCTTTAGTGTATAAATTTTTAAAGTTTTCACTAAGTTTAATTTGTATATATTTTTCTTTTGTTGCCTGGGCCTTTGATGTCATAGCCAAGAAATCATTGCCAAATCTGATGTTGTAAAGCGTAAATCATATATTTTTGAATTTGTACAAAGTATCAGCATGATTTTACTTACTGAATTCACTGAAGGTAGTTTATTATTTAACCAGACTGACTGAATCTAGTTTCTGGATTGACTTAAAACATCTCCAGAATTTTTCAATAGCGCTTTCCCATTCAAAATGGCCTAGGTTTAGCTACATTTTAGTTGCTTATTGTTTTATTCTCTCTCTTCTAGGGCCACCATAAAAATATATTACTGCCCACCCAGCATGAATATGTGAATGCTGGTATAGCCAAAGAATTATCTAAACCAAGTAAGACAGGTAAAGAAAACAAGTAACTCCTGTGGATGAGAGTTAATCCCACAGGCAGTAGGCAAAAGTAAAAATATACATGTGTGCAAAGGATTTCAGGAGGCAAGTTCTTCACAGGACCCCAGCTTCAAGGAAATGCCTCTAGAATTAAAGAAACAGTAATAACTGAAGTGTAAAACGCAGTGGATGACTTACACTGCTCTATGCATTAGATGTGGTTACACAGAGAATTTGCAACTGGAAAGACAGAAGGGTGCCAGGGATTGCTGGCTTTATAGTTGATTTTGCCTTTAGTACCCCAGTGAACATTTGTTGTATGAATTAAAAATGTGTTCAAAGTATATGCTTTGCTTATACATTATAAAATGTGCAAAAAATTAATAACCCTCATTAATTATTAAGTTTATTACCTTATAGTTGTTTATATAGAAATATTTAATATATTTTAATTCTTTTTTCTGTTTTCTCTTTATTCTTTTGTACTAAATTGTTTTTTATTTCCTTGCTTTTTTTCTGAAGAATTTTATGAAAGAAACATTTTGCTTGCTATTCTTTTTGAGCAAACAACTTTTAGTTTGATAATCCCAACTTGTTGAAATTATTTTGTTCAATTTCATTGACTTCAGCATTTGTATTTGTTTGTCTTGAATGCTTGTTTTTTGTATGCTTTGTTCCAAGTAAAATATTATGCCTTGAGCTTCTACTGTCCTGCAAAGAACAGCTATTTAAATGAATCTTAATAATAAAAGGAAGCCAGAAAAGACACACACTGAAAGAAAAACAACTAATAGGACAGGATTGAACCATAACACAGCTTTTTGATGCTATCGGATAAAGAAGTTAAATAATTTTTTATTAATGTTGGAGCTGTTCCTAGAAAAGACAAAATGCAAGATGATATTTATGAAGAGAGATGGAAACTCAATGACAGCATTAATGGGAAATTATAATTGAGATACAGAAATAAAGAATGTCTTCTATAGGCTCAGTAGTAGACTCAAAAGGACCCAGGGCAAAATAAAATCAGTGAAGTTGAAGATGTGTAAAGTATAAAAATTACATAAATTGAGTTATAAATATATCCACAAGCTATATAAATTAACAGACAAGGAAAGCATGTTTATAATAAAAAAGTATAATGTTAATAAAAGTAGAAGATTAGTAAGACAATATTAAACAGTATAACATGTATTAGTTGGTAGTGTGGAAAGAGCAAAAAGAGAGAATGGAACATAGAAAATATTTCAAGGACTAATGGCTAGGAATTTTTCCAAAATTAATGACACACAAAAGGTTATACTTTGAATAAACTCGAAAGAACCCACAGGCAAGGTAACTATGCGCACGCACACACACCCCTAGGGACATCATACTCAAATTGCAGCAAACAAAATCAAAAGACAAATCTTTGAGACAGTCTGAAAATAACACATATTTACAACATAAAAATGAGTATAAGAATTTCCAAACATGGGGGATGAAGGGTGTATTATCATACACATAGTATACATGATAATAGAAGCTGTCCATGTAGCTATGTACCACGGGATATAACATCCACACTACTTTTATACTCTCTAAATTAACTTCCACAAGTAAGAGAAAACGTGTGATATGTGTCTTTCAGGGTCTGGCTTATTTCACTCAGCATAATGACCTCCAATTCCATCCATTTTGTTGCAAGTGTCAGGATTTCATTCTTTTCTATGTTTGCGTAATATTCGTGTATTTATACCACATCTTCTTTACCCAACCTTCATTTGATGGGCATCTAGATTGATTCCACATTTTTGATTTCAAAAAAAAAAATAGTATATATGTCCCAGAATGTACATTAGTAGGAAAAAAGGACAGAAGATTTTCAGTGGAAGAAAGACAGCCTTTTGAAAAAATCACTCTGGAAATACTGAATCTACTTAGATTAAAAAAAAAAAAAACTATCCTGACCTAAATATCATATCTTATACAAAAATTTCTGAATATGAAACATAAAATTAAAAAAATTAGGAAAAGACAGGAGAAAATCTGGTATACAGAGCTAGACAAAGACTTCTTTTTTAGTTATAAGGTCTTTTAGTTTGAAAATTTAACAACTTTTTAATATTTTGCCACATTCTCTTCATGGGTAGACACTCGACACATACACAAATATATTACTTATTCTTAAAAACAGAGATATTAATACACAAAGTGAGGGATTCATGACAATGATCATAATATTGAGAAGGAAGGGTATATTGTGAGTTACGTGATATTATTCAATGAAGCAATATTTATATACCAAATAGTATAACGTCCACATGATTGTTTTACTCTCACTATATATTAACTTCAACAACTAAAAGAAAGCATGTGATATCTTCAGATAGAGACTTCTTAAACATGACAGCCAGAACATAATGTAAAATGAGGAAAACTGACAAACAGAACTTTAAATCAAATTAAAACTCTTTTGCTTTGAAAAATAACCAATGAGAAAGATGGATAATTAGCTACAGAATGGGACACTGTGCTCATACAACAAGGATCTGACAAATGGCCAACATTAGAATACTAGAACTCCTGAAACTTAAGAATTAAAGAAAAAAAAAAAGCCACTCAATCCAATTCGAATGTGGGTAAAAGGATATGAAGAGAGATTTCACCAAAAAAGACATGCATATGTAAATGAGCTTATGAGAAGTTTATTAGCCTTTAAATTAATGAAAATAAAATCCACAAGGAGATACCATATACATCCATATAAATGACTACAATGACATAAAGAAACGAGCACTCACACGTTTCTGGTGGGAATGCAAAATGGCGCAGCCACTTGAGAAAAACAATCCCATATGTCTTAAAAGCAAAACAAACAAAAAAGAAAAACAACCCACGTGACCACCATGTGACCCAGCAAATGTACTCTAGGCATTGCTATCGGGAAATTTGATTAAGCTCTACAGCACCCCGGACGGTGCTGCTTAGAGACCCAGCTGCTCCTCTTCCCACCCAGCTCCCTGCTGATGCCCCTGGGAAAGCAGTAGAAGATGGCCCAAGTGCTTGGGCCCCTGCACCCGCCTGGGAGATCCAGAAGAAGCTCCTGGCTCCTGGCTTCTACCTGGCCCAGCACTGGCCATTGTGGCCATTTGGGGAGTGAACCAGCAGATGAAAGATCTGTGAGTGTGTATGTCTTCATGTCTGTGTAATTCTGACTTTCAAATCCATAAATAAATCTTTTAAAAAATATTGTGCATGTGGATATCCAGTTTGTCCAGTTTCTTTATTCTATAACATTATTATACAATGAATGTTGTCTCATCACTATAGATTTAAACTAGAATTAAGAATACAGAAAGGTGTGTGGCGTACCTAAACTATACACTTTATATTACCCATGATTCCAATAGGCTATCTGAAAAAAAAATTTACCAAATTTTGCCCCTCCATTACTATATGTTTTTTGATGCCTTGGTCAGCAATCAGTTGGCTGTAGATGTATGGATTTATGTCCTTTATTCTTTTCCGCTGGTCTATGTGCCTATTTTTGTCCTAGTCCACACTGTTTTGATTACTATAGCTCTGTTGTATGTCTTGAAATCTGGTGTTGTGATGCTTCCAGATTTGTTCTTTTTGTTCAATATTTCTTTGGCTCTTGGGTGTATTTGGGCTTTCATGGGAATTTTGAGATTTTTTTTTTCTAGTTCTGCAGAGAACGTCATTTGTATTTTGATGGAGACTGCATTGAATCTGTAAATCTCTTTGGATAACATGGACATTTTATAATATTAATTCTTCTAGTGTATGAACAAAAAGAGATTAAGATCTATATTCACACAAAAAAACATGTACAGTTGACCAGGCAGGGCACTGGCACAGTGGTTAAGACACTGGTTAGGAGACTGCCTGGGTTCAAGTCCTGGCTCCACTCTTGATCCAAGCTTCCTGCTCATTCAGACATGGCGCGGCTATGGTCCCAGCTGGAGTAACCTGCTTCCTGCCACACACACGGGAGACCTGGATTGAGCTCCTGGCTCCCGATTTCAGTCTGGCCCAGTGTATTCAGAAGCTAGTGAATAGGAACTCTCTCTGCATGTGTGTTGGGGGCGGGGGGAGTGCGATTCCCTCTCTCTCTCTCCCCCTCTCTCTCTCTCAAATAAATATTTTTTAAAAAAATTTTACAAAAGACTTTGTACACAAATAATATGTTCAAAGTTTCATGCACAATATCCTAAACCTGAAAAGAACTCAAGTGGCTTCAAAAGTGAAAGTTTAAACCAACCGTGGTAGCAGAATATCATGGAATGTTATTCCACAACAAAAAGGAATGTTCCCTTACTGTATCGAACAGCCTGGACAAATCTCCAGTGAAAATGTCCACAGCGTGGTTCCCTTCGTATTACACTTTTCACACGACAAAGTTATAGCCATGGGTCACAGATTACAGAGGTTAGAGGTCAGAGGTTACAGGGGTGGTGGGGACAGACAGGAAGTCTGCCTGGACGCCAGTGTACAGGAGCGCTAAGATGGGTCCTCGGGGAGAAGGGAGGGCTTCCCCTCCCGACTGCGTCAGCACCGCCATCCTGGGCGTGACACCACTGGGAGTTGTGACATGTGGGGGAGGGTTACGTGTGATGCTGTGCTGCTCCCCACAACTGCATGGGGAGCTATAATGACACCAAAATAAAAGTCAAATTACAAAAATGAGGCGGAAATGTGGATTTTTCCTTTAAAATCAAACACAAGAGGCTCCATTTGCCTGCAGATCCACACTGTAAAAAATACAACAGGAAGTTCTTCAGAAGAAAATTTTTAACAGCTAGAACATTAGATAGAAGCAAAAAAAAAAGAATAAACTTGCAGGTAAAAATGAAATTGATTTTTTCTTTATTCTATAACATTATTACACAATGAATGTTGTCTCATCACTATAGATTTAAACTAGAATTCAGAATACAGAAAGACGTGTGGCGTACCTAAACTATACACTTTATATTATCCATGATTCCAATAGGCTATCTGAAAAAAAAATTTTTTTTCTGAATGACATTGAAAATACGTGTCAAAAATTGTGAGATGTAGCCAAAGCAGAGTTCAGAAAGAGATGGGTGGTCTGATATGGTTTTATTATGCAATATAAAATGCCTTCTAGGAGTAGGGAAAATTTCTACTTAAATCAACTAGTGACAGAGGAGCCAGTTAAAGCCAAAACAAGCAGAAGAAAGAATGTATATAGAAGTCAATAAGCTTAGAAACAGAGAAACAAAATAAAAGCTTAATGAAATCAAAAGGTAGTACTTTCACAGGGGGAGGGATATTAAAATTGATAAAGTTCTAACCAAGCAAATTGGGAAAAAATAAAAGAAGACAAAAATGAGATTGATCATACCACAAAACATCTGAAGTAAACCCATGCTCATAATTCAACAAGTTGGGTGAAAACCAACAATATCCTTGAACGTTACACATTACTAAAAATCTTGTAAGAAGAAATACTCAAACACATTGAGGCTGCATCCAGTAAAATGAGTGACTGGAGATACAAACATCCCAGTCAAGACAGCCACAGCCCCAGTTGATTCCACTGAGGAACTCTACAAATGCCACCTTGCGTGGTGAACTCACTAATTCAGGAAACGTCTCTCGAATCTGGGAACAAGGCCGTGAAACCCACAGACCCGTGTCCCTGGCCCAGTGGTGCCTTCCCGCCTTGAGGTGCGGGGCCACTGACAGACGGGATGCAACGGGTAGTGGCGAATGTCAAGGAGGAAAAGGAAGGGGGTCGCAGGGACAGCAAGGAAGGCTTTGCGAGTCCCGGGAGCTAGCTGGGGAGAGCCCAGAAGAGGCAGCATTGCAGTGCAGACGTGACGGACAGGAACCAGGGTTCTGGCGCTCAGGTCAGCATCAGGTCCACGCCACATGATAGGAAGAAGATTGCAAACAGAGACGTGATGGAGGGCCAGATACCGCGGAGGATCCAACTGACTTTCTTCCTTTATTATTTTGTATTTGAAAAGCAGAGAAATGGTGAGAGCTTCCATCTGTGAGTTCATATCCCAAAATGTCGACACTCGAGGCCAAAACCAGGAACCTGGAACTCAACCCAGCTCTGCCCCAGGGGTGCCAAGGACCCAGATACTGGAGTCCTTACCTGCGGCCTCCCAGGGTGTGCATCAGCAGGAAGCTGGGATTGGGAGAGGCCTGTCCTCAGGACGGGACAGAGCACCACAGGTGTGTTTAACACAGGAAGGTAGCGCCGCGGCTCACTAGGCTAATCCTCTGCCTGCAGCACCAGCACACCGGGTTCTAGTCCCGGTCGGGGCACCGGATTCTGTCCCGGTTGCTCCTCTTCCAGTCCAGCTCTCTGCTGTGGCCAGGGAGTGCAGTGGAGGATGGCCCAGGTGCTTGGGCCCTGCACCCCATGGGAGACCAGGAAAAGCACCTGGCTCCTGCCTTTGGATCAGCGTGGTGCGCCGGCCGTGGCAGCCATTGGAGGGTGAACCAATGGCTAAGGAAGACCTTCCTCTCTGTCTCACTGTCCACTCTGCATGTAAAAAAAATATTAAATTAAAAAAAAAAAAAAAACACAGGAAGGCATCAAGGCGGGACGCGCTAGGGACTGGACCCCCGTGGCAGCCATGGAAATGCTGTACCTGGTAACATTCTCAAATTTTTCAGGGTCAAGTCAACGCCACTTGACAATGAGTTAGAACTGACATGTGAATGAGGCTGTTTAATGGAATTCTGGTCGTCAGCTAGCATACTCTGTTTGCTCTAAGACAGCTTAAGGCATTTCTTGCTATGAAACTCTTGCCCTTTTGACTTTTAATAAAGTATGCATTGCAGTCTTCAAGGTGGATGTCTCCTTGAACTGACACGGTAATATTTACTGCCTGAGCCCCCTTGGTGTCTCCCCATACACGAGTGGGAGAGACTGAACAGAGTGATGTGTCAGAGGATACACGTTGTTTGGTTACAGTGGCTTCATCTGTCGGTTGCATTTCTTACCGACTGGCCCCGCCCAGTGCTCCTGTTTGATGCGTCACTGTGATGAGCTGCGAGGTCGCTGAGATGAGCTGCGAGGTCACTGAGATGGGGGTGTCTGTGTCTCAGCTGTCTCATGTGAGGGGCACACACTTGCAAGGATCCGCTAATCCTCCTTTCCCAAATTATCCAATCAATGAACTAAACTAGAGAATAGAATGCTCCCCTGACTTCCCTGACGTGTTTAAAAGTGGATGAAGGGTGGGCATCTTGAGCAGTGGTTAAGGGGACGTCTGCATTCCGCTTGAGAGTGCCTGGGTTCAAGTCCTGGCCCCACTTCTGAGTCCTAGATTGAGTTCCTGGCTCCTGGATTCATCCTGGCTCAGCCTTGGCTGTTGCTGGCACTTCTGGGAGGGCACCTGTGGGTGGAAGATACCTATCTATCATTTACTCCTCTCTCTCTCTCTCTCTCTCTCTCTTCCTGTCTCTCTCTGTACCTTTCACATTAAATAAATAATCAAATATTTTCTAAAAAAGTGTATGAGGATGGACCCAGCCTCCTATGGGCAAAGTGGCATTTATGTAAAGAGGGAATTCATAAAACACAGATCAGCACTATTGGCGGGAACACTGGGCTCCTCTGATTGCAAGCTTTTCTCTTGCAAGATTGGGTAACTGGCGGAGTCAGCCAGCTCACTGTGGAGCCAGGCAGTCTGCCTCCAGCTCTGGTGATTTCCAGCACCAGGAAGAACAAGCAAATGAAAGGGTATTTTCTGGAGCCAGAAGTCAGAAGAGGAACCCAGATCCTTTTTTTCCATCTTAAAAAACAAAATCAATGTTCTACCACGTTCTGGCTTCGGCCATAGGACTCTGTTACGCCATGAACTTGGACAGTCTTATATAACACATTAGCATCGTGAAGCACGAGGTCCTTAAAACAGACGAGCTACGGCTGCTACAATAACGCATGTCTCTCTGATCATCAGTCTTCATTAAAAATTTAACAAAGTCAAACAGCGAGGTTGAATTTCTCTCCTCTTTCTGGGCACACAAGAGACTAACATTCAAACAGATCTTGTCTTGGAAGCACATCTTCACAACTTAATTTTACAGAATTCTTAATAAAAATGTGGGTGGGCCCTAGCCTCGTTTTTTACTGTTTCTAGCTGAAATTCTCTATGAGATTTCCAAAAGTCTGTTCTTGAACTCTGAAATCTGAACAATTTCACAAGGATTATGTGGGGGAAGTTCACAAAACACACAAACTGATGTGCATTTCCTCTCATTTTGCATGTGCTTCCTTCAGCTAAATCAATACTCTAAAAATATCCAGTGCGAATGTCAGGAAAATTCAGGAAGCCGTGCCCTCTGCCTGTGCTCCATCCCTTCTCTGTGTCTGATGAGCTGAAAAATCCTGCCTCCGTTCAAACCATTTCATCAGGGTAAAATTTGATTGAAAAAAGCAGACTGAAGAGAAACATTTTTTTAATCTGCAAATATGAGATTCGACCTGTTTCAATGCATGGCCAGCTCCTTGGACTGCTCCTAACCCAGGGCATCTCCACCTGGGCGGTAGACGAGGGTTTTACTGATAGATAATTTCTCAAGGATCGCACTGCACTAGAGGGACTTTTAGAGCCTCATTATTGCAGCGAATAAACAACACAGGCAGTGATGTGTCAAAACACGCATGGCAATTACTAGCAATGTACTGCATTTACTAGTTTGAACGGGTCCAATTTGCACGTCCTGTTGAGAATATCTGCTTCCATAAGAGTTGCTTTGCAGTCACAGAATCCCAGGACCACAGTGCACCTGTGAAGATGGGACTGCCCTGGTCTCAGGTATAAATGTATGTAGATGTGCATAATAAAAACATTCACCCGAATGCATCGGTAGGAATCGCAGCGATAAGATCTCTCAGAAACAAGGTTCTATTTGGAGAGATTGGCATGGGATATGCAGCTGAATTACAGGAGCTGGCATCCAGGCACAAGGCTGTGGGTCCAATGAGTGGATCAGACCACAGGCATCTTCCAGTCTGTGGCAGCTGTGTCTTCGCCACTTAGAAAACCGAGCCCAGCTCACTGAAGAGTCTGTTTCCTAAATCAACAGGTCTAGGGGTTCCATCCGAGCTTGTGTATTCGTTCTCTTACTCAGAAGCATTTGCTGAGATTTTCTCAAGAATCAAACCAAATATATTTACTGCAGACAAGTCGATTACAGCCTTCTGGTGGGAGAGGGAGAGAGAAAGAGAGAGGAGCCAGGGGATTGTTCCATGCTGAGCCAAGAGACTGAAGCCATGCCTTAACACACACAGGGCAAATTCAAATCCTGGAAAATATCACTACTATTATATTTTCATTAGTGGTAATGAGCTAATAGGGGAAAATGAGTAATTTCAACCCAATCAGTTAATGAATACACCAAGCTATTTTTTAAAAGGAAACTAGGAAAATCAACTTTCCACTTTTTAAGAAAATATATACTGTATAGTCATTTCTTCATGTTTTTATGGTTCAATTCAACTTTAAACTGTCTAAAATATCCTTAAATAAAATGTGAAAGACTGCCTTAAATATATAATTTTACATTGAGATTTTTTGGGTCTTAAAGAGAGATGATTAAATAAATGGTATAAAGTGATGACAGTAATAACATTTATCTCATGCAGATCAGTGGGCAAATGCCCTTATACATTTTCTCAGTTTCTTCTTGTAATGACTCCATGTGTAGACTTTGCTTTCCAAATCACATGCATGAGGAACGGGAGCTCAGAGGATTATCCACTTGGTTAGGGCTAGGACAAGAACTCAACTCCACTTGACTTCCAGGCATGTTGGGGATCACAGCCCCATAGTGTTGTTCATAGCTGCATAGCCATCAATCTGGAAAAATACTGACTCCACACAACATGCTTACGTCTCTTGGTGGCCTAGAGTTCCAGAAATCAGAGCCCGCAGGGACCTCAGGGCTCAGCTAACCTGGCCCCTCCCAGTGGCGAGACACATACACATTCGTACTCAAGCTGGAAATTTGGAGCTACTCCCCCGTGTGCCCTCCCACCAATATTTTCTAGTCTGTTTCTTATTTCATCTTCTTCATAGCTGCTGCTCTCATGGGTGACACTGTGATCATCTCCGACTTGAACTCCTCCAATTATCCGCCATCTCCATCCCTGTGCTCACAGCCCCCGACCCCGCTACTCCCAGCATGCATAGCGTGGGGACCACCATCAGCATCATGGGAACTTACAAGATGGGGGACTCCCGGCTTCACTCCTGATGTGCTAAGCTGGAAACTACAACAGCCCATGTGCTTTTTAAAAAACTTATTTACTTGAAAGGCAGAATGACAGACAAAGAGAGGGAGAGACACAGAGAAAGGTCTTCTATCGCTGGTTCATTCCCCAGATAGGAGCTATGGCCAAAGCTGGACTGATCCGAAGACAGGAGCTTCTTCCACATCTCCCAGGCAGGGTGCAAGGGCCCAAGCACTTGGGCCATCTTCTACTGCTTTTCCAGGCCATAGCAGAGAGCTGGATCAGAAGAGGAGCAGCCAGGACACAAACTGGCACCCATATGGGATGCTAGTGCCATAGGCAGAGGCTTAGCCCACTCTGCCACAGTACTGGCCATGAGTAGACTAATTTGTAAGACACCTTTCAGCATTTTGGCTGGAGTGAGGGTGGGGTTGAGAGTGACGTGTGTGCAACCCCTGGATTCACTGACCCTGGCTGAGAGTCCATCCCTGTGAGGCCCAGCAGGTCTGTAGGGCCACAGGAAGCATCCAAGCCAGGAGACGGAGGCTATTAACCTTTCATTTGAACTGCCAAGCCTTCCTTTCGTGGTCTCATCTTTCATTGTTGGCACACATCTTTCCTAGGGAGAAGCTAGCCAGACTGTATGTAGCTCTGATCTTAGTAAATTACAATTCATGACACAAGATTCTTCATGGCTGGCGCCGCGGCTCACTAGGCTAATCCTCCGCCTTGCAGCGCTGGCACACCAGGTTCTAGTCCCGGTCAGGGCACTGGATTCTGTCCCGGTTGTCCCTCTTCCAGGCCAGCTCTCTGCTGTGGCCGGGAGTGCAGTGGAGGATGGCCCAAGTGCTTGGGCCCTGCACCCCATGGGAGATCAGGAGAAGCACCTGGCTCCTGCCATCGGATCAGCGCGGTGCACAGGCCGCAACGCGCCAGCTGTGGAGGCCATTGGAGGGTGAACCAACGGCAAAGGAAGACCTTTCTCTCTGTCTCTCTCTCTCACTGTCCACTCTGCCTGTCAAAAAAAAAAAAAAAGAAAAGAAATTCTTCATGTGTTTCTATGGTGTCACCACCACCATCAAGACGTGGGGCTCACTCTCAACGGGCATGCACACCTGCGTCCCCCAGCACCCGACGTTCCCTGGCCTCCCTCCATCCGCAAAGAGGGCAAAGCATTCTGTGGTTCTCACTGCACCCCTCTGGTTTCTCTGGAAGCTCTCACTGCTTTTGGCCAAAGGTCCACACTCACTCACTTTCTTCCCATCTAATTCCTCTGCTGTTTCTCCTCCCGTGCACTCAAGCCCTTCTGCTAATCTGTCTCTGCCTTCCCAAGGTCTGTGTAGGTGAGAACGCAGTTGGATCGTCCTGCCTTCCTGCCCTCATCTCTCCCTTCCTCGCACTGAGCTTCCGTTTCAAGCGCTTTAGCCCAGACCCCATCCACCTCCTCCTCTCCAGCACTTCTGTGCATTGCTTCCCCTCCCGCTTCTCACTCCCCAAAGGCGGCTTTTGGTTCTTGCAGGATGTCTCCTCCTCTGCCTCCCCCACCCAGGCCTGACCTTTGTCCTGTTCCTGTGTTTCCTCTGCCAACGGCTCTGTACAGAGAGCTTTCTCTTACCCTAGTGTCCTTTCTCACAGAAGCCCAAAGACAAAGTGACCAAAGCCCATCTCCAATCATGAATGTACATACAAGGGAACTTAAAAAAAAGTGCATGGAAAAATGCATGTTATGGAAAAAAATGCAAGGATTTCAAATTATTCTTGCCAGAAAATATATATTTTAATTCCATTTTTTCAAGAACTTTTTTTAAGTTTGATTTTTGGTTTTTACTAATTTGAAAGGCAAAGAGACAGAAATCCATCTGCTGGTTTTATTCTCTGAATGCCCCGAACAGGTGGATCTAGGGCAAATTAAGCCAGGAGCCAGGAACTCGATCAGAGTGGCCCACATGGCTAATCAGGACCAAGCTGCTGGAGATTCCACCTGCTGTTTTCCAGGTATGCACTGGCTGTAAGCTGGAATGAGCCACAGAGCCAAGACTCAGAGCAGGCACTCCAACATGAGGTGAGGTATCCCAAATGGCATTTTAGCTGCTAAGCCAAATGCCCACTTCTCTGCAAACTTTTTGAGGTGCCCCTGCGATTGGTTGGTTGGTCTAGACCTTGAACCCTGTAAAAACACAATCCCTTTGTTTTGTTCTTCATTCTATATGGCCATGTACCAGACTGGTTCATTTTTTTTTTTTTTTTTGGACAGGCAGAGTGGACAGAGAGAGAGAGACAGAGAGAAAGGTCTTCCTTTGCCGTTGGTTCACCCTCCAATGGCCGCCACGGCCGGCGCGCTGCGGCCGGCGCACCGCGCTGATCCAATGGCAGGAGCCAGGAGCCAGGTGCTTCTCCTGGTCTCCCATGGGGTGCAGGGCCCAAGCACCTGGGCCATCCTCCACTGCACTCCCTGGCCACAGCAGAGGGCTGGCCTGGAAGAGGGGCAACCGGGACAGAATCCGGCGCCCCGACCGGGACTAGAACCCGCTGTGCCGGCGCCGCAAGGCGGAGGATTAGCCTAGTGAGCTGCGGCGCCGGCTCAGACTGGTTCATTTTTCAATGAAAGATCCCATCCATCTCCTTCACTTGACAGATGGCAAACCCGAGGTGTGGAGAGGCTGGGTTGGCTCTCCAAAGGCCACAATTTGGGGGAGCATGCTTCTCATGAGGTCTCGCCTGCATACGTGGACTCAGCAGCCTCAGAGGTAGCCCTGCTCCTTGAAAATGACTTGGGAGGCACAAACCCTGACCACACAACTCAAATCGCCACCGCGTGGCAGTCATGGGCCCTGAACTCCGCGGGCTGTCAAGGGCAGCATTGTGAAGACAGCTGTTTTTCATTGATGGAGCCCTGAAACTCTAAGATCAATAAACCAAAAAAAAAAAAAAAAAAAGGAACACGTTGCACCAACTCCGGAATCTACTGCAGCAACATCGGGGGAAGGAAAAGCAACACTGGGAAACCACAATCCGACTCACCGCCCGCCCATCTGATTCCTCCTGCTGTGGTGGGCAGCTGCTCTCGGGCTTGTTGGCCCACTTCTGAGCAAGTCAAGAGATCCAGTGTCACCCCTGTCAGCCTCAACTGGCCTTCCTGGCTGACGGGTGTGGGTGTGGTGCAGGATCGTGCCTTGCCTCCCCTGTGCAAGACACACAGAGTCAACGCAGCAGGAAACTGGTATTGAAGGGAACATTCTTTCTGCAGAAAGAAAAATAAAATGTTCTTCAAATGCCAAACCATGGAACACACTTCCTCTTGTGGTCGAACTAAGAAACTTTATTTGTTCTAATAGCACAGATCATGTGGGTTCAACACAAGTCTGCCTCTCCTAAAACGGCCAACGGCAAAGAAAATCCAACAGAACAGGAGCAGCCTTGGCCTTAGCCATTGCAATGCCAATACTAAGCAGAATTCCCGAAGGACAATATCCCCATAGAAGGAATATTTGTGACTTATGATTTGAGGGCCTGCATAGAAGAGCCACGGCAGCAACTGGACAGCTGCACTGTTCCCCTCCCCGAGCCTGGGCATCCAGTCCTCCCCTGTCTGGGGCCATGATTGTTTGGCATGGGATTGGGGTCCCACCTGGTGTTCTACAGGCACAACGTTTAAGCGAGCACAGCTATGAGAGGTCACACATTGCCGTCGCAAGCAGCCAAGCTGGAGATGACACTGACCGCATAGGATGTCCAAATGCTATTCATCTGCTGTCACTGAAGAGGCTCTCGTCAACGGAGGTAGGCGCCGATCTTTCCCTAAACCCAAAGCACATGTGCTAGGTATGTCCTCCTAGGCCCTGACCGTGTCTGCTTGCATAATGGGGGTCGGCCATTAACAAATGGAACACAGTGCAGGGATGCATCTGCTCTGAGCAGGCCACATAGGGAGGGCTAATTGTGGGGCTAATAGAACGATAAACTTTGCCAACCTCAGCAGCTGCAGGCAGTAGTGCAGCAAAAATCATCCACATGTGCAAATAATTTAGGGGGTGCCTCAACTTAGGCACCTTGAAGGGCTGCTCACAGAGTGCATAATTGCACGGATGGTATAAATATAGCCTTTTAATTACAGCCCACAAAACCGCCTCTTCCTGCTGCACATCGTGGTTGGACGGTACGTGGGAATTAAAACCAGATTAGGGAGACCGACTGCAGCCAACCATGCTGCACTCCTGATAAAGCCTAATGAGGGTTCATTTGACTTTCCTGTTCACCAAGTGCTACTGAGCGGCGAGTGTTCCACACGTGTGTGCATGCCTGTGCGGGCGTGTGAGAGTTAGGCTAACACAAGAGAGGAGGGGAGGACATCACGGGAAAAATCCAAGGAGCGCACATCTCCGGCTTTCAGCTCCAAACACGGCACCGTCAGTAGAACTACCTGTGGCTGAGCATCTGCGCTGGCCCGTGCAAGACTGGTTTTCATGAAACGTAACGAAGGACAGGCAATAAGGACTGGGTACGGATTTGTTTCTGTGAATGATGAAAGCCAAGAAGTAAATCGCAAACAGCTTTCTTTGGTACTTTCCTGGCCCCTGGCATCAGGATGGGAAAGAGCAGGGATGCCATGGAGACGGCCCTCCTCACTGCTGCCTGTCACATTCAGTGGCTTCCCTAACCAGGACAGCGAGAGGGCCTGGGTGCACACGCTGTTGGCGAACATTTGCTCCAGGCAGTGAGTGGTGGTGTTTCTCCCAGCGAAGAGAAAACACGGTGCTGCCACAAGCATGGGGCATGGGTCAGGAGACCAAGCGCAAATTTACAATATAACTTCCAATTCTTTTGGCTGATGGTGTGATTTGAGAAGAAAATTGGTCACTTTGCTTCAGGGCAGACGACAGACGTTTGGAACAGAGGCCAGGGCTTCAGTGTGGCTGGTAAAGCTACCACCTGCCGTGCCGGCGTACCATATGGGTGCAGGTTCAAGTCCTGGCTGCTCCACTTCCGATCCAGCTCTCTGCTATGCCCTGGGACAGCAGTAGAAGATGACCCAAGTCCTTGGGCCCCTGCACCCACATAGGAGACCTGGATGAAGCTCCTGGCTGCTGGCCTCAGATCAGCACAGCTCCGGCCGTTGAGGCTAGTTGGGGTGTGAACCAGTGGGTGGAAGACTTTCTCTCTCTCTCTCTCTCTCTCTCTCTCTCTCTCTCTCTGCCTCTCCTTCTCTCTGTGTAACTCTTTCAAATAAATAAATAAACCTGAAAAAAAGACAATTCGACCATTTTACAAAGTGCCTTATTGGGACATTTTGGAAAGCAATTACCCTAAATTTACACATTCAGGTTTGCCACAGCCAAAGCCTACCCTTTTTCACTATTCGGTAAACACGTAATATATTCGTGTTTCTGACTAAAGCCAGGATTTCAATTGTGGCTTCATTCCTTACGCCTCTGGTTTTGGTTTAAATATTACACTGGCTTCTGGATATCTGAAGTCATTTCTGAACTTCCACACTCAAGTGCATCTGTAGCATTCTTCCCCACACACGTGTAAATTAACTCATTTATTGGCATCATCGATGCATTTCTTTAGTGGATATTTAGTTTCATTGCTTTTCAAGTGCTAGGCATTGTTCTGGGAGCTGGGTGACCCAAAACACGACAAAATACAATTTCTGTTTTGTTATCTTTATATTCTGCAGAAGGGTATGTACAAATGTCATATATGAATATATACATGTGTAATATACATGTTTAAGCACACACATGCACATACATACACATATGAAATTGCAGATTTGCGGCTACCAACAGGCCTCTTTGAAATTTTACAAACAGATACTCGTTTTCCAGGCCAGCATTTGGTGCCGATAAAGCTGCTGTTTCAGATGCCCACGCCAGAGCCCTGGTGCAGTCCCGCTCTGCTCCTGGTTCCGGCTTCCTGCTGGTGCTCACCCTGAGAGGCGGCACTGCCGTCAGCCTGTTTCCTCGTTAACTTTACCATGAACTTTACCCCTCGGCCTGGCAGAGCTACCAGAAACGGGAGAAGGCACACACTGTTACAGGGCGCTCGACGAATAGTGGATGTGAGTTTGTGAATATGTGTCTATCATTATTTTCCTCTTTTTGTCTTTTTATGAGTATTATTTCCCCACCTGTATATATTATATAATTGGATACACAGACACACTTAACAAACATCTGTGAGAGGAATTAAAAGTGAATAAATTAGATAAACATATTCAGGTAATAAAACCTATTCTTTTGAAATTAGATCTTATTTGTGAGATTTAACGAACTTGGAAACATTCGTGCTATGCCCAAATTTTTTACAAAAATGACTACAAGTATTCTAGGTATTCATCTATTTAGGCCTTTTGCATGAATAGTAGCTAAGAATCACATTTTCAGAATGTATTTCTCAACTTCTGTAACAGTACAAGAAACCATAAATAGTTTAAAAATCTGCAACCTGTCAAAGTATAAAAAGACAAATCGAAGTTAGAAGCTAAAAATCATTTTCACTAAATGACTCAGGACACATTGTATCAGTAAAATGAGTTTCTCTTCCTCAAATGAAAAGGACAAGGCAATTCTAGTAACTTTTCTGTAGACTATGGCAGGGCACTTACACTAGACTTCAAAGAAGACCAGACCTAACCTGACCCCAGTCACGACTCCATCAGGGCCACGGCTCTCTCTTACCTTAACTGTCACTCGTCATCTAAGTCAAACAGTTTACAGAGAGAGAACATAAATTCTAACCCCGAGCCAGGCGTGCCATCAACGAGTTTGGAAGTTTACATTCTGTCGGGCTGAGGTCACTGTTTGCTGCCACCAGTGATCAATGACTCCCCCAGGGTCATCAGCCCTCGCTGGTTGCCTGGTTTTAACAGGTTTACTTACAGATCTTGGAAAATGATTTTCTATTGAAATTCAAACAATTTCAAAAAGGAGTCGAAATGTAAACTGCCATACAAACGGTTGGTATTTTAGACGCAGTGACGGGTGAAACAAAGGAGACAGGATTGCGCCTGTAATAAGCAAACCCACCACTTTCAGCCAGAACGTTCGTATCACAGAGCTGATCTCTCATCACAACAGCCCCGGCCCCCCAGCAATGTCACTACATGTTCTACTGATTTCCAAAGTCTGCTTTTATTCCCTCTATTAATACACAGAGATCCGCGGTACTGTGTGAATATGTTACTGAAATGTGAAAAAGTGGTAGGTTTTCCAGAGTTCCAGTGGGTACTGTCAGGAACCCACTTATCTCTGATTGACTCCGGTTCTTGACAATGCCAAAAGAAGGATGCAGTTTACCCGAAGGATCGACAGTTAGGGCAACCTGACAGACGCTTTTCTTTTTTTTAATCTCTCAACAGGGTGATTCCAGCCGCACAACTGCCATTTCATGGTGCACCAGTCACCAGGGTGCTCCCGCAGATGGTGGAGTTTAGTGCCACACCAGTATTTCAAAGACCGAGAGAACATGTGAAAATGACATTTTACATTAAATCCCAAATTTTAGAAGACCTTCAAATGTTTCAACCCAAAATTATCAGAGATAAAGATCAATTGCCAGGGCTGGCGCTGTGGCATAGCAGGTAAAGCCACCACCTTCAGTGTTGGCATCCCATATGGGCACCGGTTCGAGTCTTGGCTGCTTCACTTCCAATCCAGCTCTCTGCTGAGGCCTGGGAAAGCAGTAGAAGATGGCCCAAGTGCTTGGGCCCCTGCACCTACATGGGAGACCTGGAATAAGCTCCTGGCTCCTGGCTTCGGATCGGCACAGCTCCAGCTGTTGTGGCCATTTGCGGAGTGAACTAGTGGATGGAAGACTTCTCTCTCGCTCTCTCGCTCTTGCTCTCTCTCTCTCTGCCTCTCCTCTCTCTCTGAGTAACTCTGACTCAAATAAATAAATGCATCTTTTTTAAAAAAGAAATTCAGGTAAGCAATGAAAAAAATTTACGAAAAGATCAATTGCCTAAAATGCCCAATGATATATGATAGGATAAATAAAATAGTTGAGATGCCTATTAGATACTAATCTCTTGTCGAAAACTTTCCCATACTGATTATATCTTTCTTGTAAGCTACTAACTGGAACAGCTACTCCCAGGGAATTTTCTTACCATTTTATAAAGGGGAAATGAAAATAAAATTTACAATTACAAGATGGGTGTGAACTCCTGTGAAACTGACGTCCCTTAGCCGAGGACAACACCTTGACCTTTGCTGCACTCCTAATCGGTCACCAGAGCCGCGACCCGGGAGGATCATGCCCGCCTGTGGCCCTAACGAGCAGTGCTGCCCTTTGCTTTCAAACAGCAGTCACTGTCGTTGTCACAGACAGTGCACGACGCTGGGTGGCTTAGTTTGCTGTGCCCAGGCCGGAGTGTCAACACGTTTCCCTCTACGTCCAGGCAGCCGGCTGGCAAGCATGCACTGTGGGTTACGATGGCCACAACGGAGGGTGGGAGGGGTCGGCAAATTCCCCGAGCAGCAACAGGAACACCACGCAGACAGCACACCTTGATTGTAAGAGGAGAGCAGCGTCCATCTCCGGCCCAGAGGGGCCAGCCACGGCCATCTTAGACCCTGGGTTTATACCAAGCGGGGTTGGAAAGCTCTGAAAATGTCATTCAGCCCCAAACACTGAGTGAGTGGGAAGTGCTGAACGTTCAAACAAAATGATTTTTGCATCAACTTTTAAATTCTATTTATAATTAAGAGATTTGGAAATAGAGTGCATCTTTGCATTATTCATGATGCCTGAGACCCTCAGGAAATACTGCATGGACGAATTATGATCTTTGAATTATGAAAACAAAATGCAGTGACTGCATTTTTAAACATATATGTTCAAGTGATGCTTGTCTCTCTGTGTATCTACTTTCTGATACTTTAGGTTAACTTCAGTAATTTACCTTGATCAACATCACAGTGTCAATTACCATCACTGTCTTTTTACAAGCACACAATGATATCACTTGCAAAAACAGAAAAAAAATCACCTTACTGAAAAATATTCCTGATACAACTAAACGTTATAGCTGGATATTATGAAAGTAAAAATATTTGCTAAAGAATGGAAAGATTGGCAAGAACATCCTGTTGGGGCATGCTGCAAATGAAAAATGAATTTTAAGGAGTATTTTGAGCAACAGCAACATCACTAATGCCTCTTGATGACTCATTTAAAAGAAAAGAAAATGCAGTATGTGGGCTCCACTGCATTTGTTGCACACCAAGTTAGTTTCCATGCAGAGCTCTTCCTTCTCACTTAGGGGGGTCAATGATATGGTTGCAAAAACCAGAGTTTCCAAAGGGTGACACAGATGCCAGTCACACACGCAATGTATGAAGGGGGCGGGGTTGTCATAGAAACCAGGGGGCCTGCCGGTCTCCTGATTCCAGGTACACTTGCCAGCACCATGGCCAGCCAAGGGCGAGCCATCTGCAAGGGTCTGCGATGCTGGCGGCCTGAGCAGCTGACATCCCAGGGTGTACCTTGCTGCAGCCCCACATATACACAAATGGTGGACTGACTGGGCCTGCACCTCACTGGCTGTGTTGCAGCAGCATTTGGGGAGGGGTATGTGGAGCGCAGTGGAGCTGGTTCCGCAGTGAGGGCTGTCCTTAGAATAGCACGATCCACAGGCCGGCCCAGGCAAATGGTCCTGAGCCACAGCGCGTCATTCCCCACTGCTTCTTCTGTGTACTGAGTCCATCAGTCTCACGTATTTTGATATAGCAATGAGAAACCCAACTAATTAAGAGGCTTCAAAACTCCTCTCAACAAAGGCTACAACAACTAGACAAAAATGTCAGCAAGAATGTAATAATATTTGGGGCCACGCTGTGGCATAGCGGTAAAGCTGCTGCCTGCAGTGCCAGCATCCCATATGGGCACCAGTTCGAGTCCCAGCTGCTCCACTTCTGACCCAGCTCTCTGCTGTGGCCTGGGAAAGCAGTAGAAGATGGCCCAAGTCCTTGGGCCCCTGCACCTACATGGGAGACGTGGAGGAGGCTCCTGGCTCCTGGCTTCAGATAGGCACAGCTCCGGCCGTTGTGGCCAATTGGGGAGTGAACCACCGGATGGAAGACTCCTCTCTCTCTCTCTCTCTCTCTCTCTCTCTCTCCAATTGGGGAGTGAACCACCGGATGGAAGACTCCTCTCTCTCTCTCTCTCTCTCTCTCTCTCTCTCTCTCTGCCTCTCCTTCTCTCTCTGTGTAACTCTTTCAAATAAATAAATAAACCTTTTAAAAAAGAATATAGTAAAATTCAACAATACCATCAACAAACTGGATCTAATAGTTGTTGAACACACCAGGTAATAATAGCAGTGTTCCTGGAACATATACCAAGAAAGATCATGTTCTGCGCCAGGAAAAAAAAAAAACAACTCCAGTAAGTTTAAAGTAATTGAAATTACACAGCCTGTGTTGCACGACCACATCCATTCTCAGAGCTGTGATGGTCTCCATGTTGCATTGACCTGGACACAGAGCATCCAGTTGCATGAAGCAGACGTGGAGCAGAAGCGGAAAGAGCTGGAATGAGCCATCACACTCACTGTTGTCACTGGAAGCCTCAGCACCCTCCGGCCAGAGACTGACAGATCAGCAACCAGACAGTCAATGAAAATATATTGGACCTGAGTAGTGGCATGAATTAACTGATCTGGTTGACGATTTTACAGAACTCAATCCCACCACCATAGCATCCACAATCTTCCAAGACCCCATGGGGACTTCTCCAGAGAGACCACATTTGGGGACAAAAAAAAATACACCTTAACAACCTTACATGGACAGAAATCATGCGAAGTTCACTTATAAATCAGTAATAGGTAGTTGGGTAGTCCTCATAAGTGAAGATTAAGCAACACACTTCTAACTAACCTACCAGTGAAAGACTTTTCAAGTTAACCTCTTAAAAAAATTGAAAATGGAAATTTATGGGATACAGAAAAAGAATTATTGAGAGGAAAATTCATAGCATTAAGTGTGAATATTTTAAAAATAAAATCTAAAATGAATAATATAAGATTACACCCTTCGGAGACTAGAGAAAGAAGAGCATATAAAAATAGGGATGTAATTAATAAAAATTAGAGAAAAATCCATAAAATTGAAAGCCAGAAAACTATCAATAAATGCAATATGACCAGAGTCATGTTCTTTGAAGTGATCCATAAAATCAGTAAGTCTCTAACACAGCTAACCAAGAAAATTAAAAGAGCAGAACAAAGCAGCAGATGTTGGTAATCATACACTGTTTGAATTTTACCCTCATATCAATGGAAAAAGTTGGGAAAGGAAAGGACCCCTTGACTGACCCATCAGGGACCCCTCCCCCGTTAAAAACAGAATTGCAGATTCTGCACCAGACCTCTGACCATTGTGAGGCAGCTGAAATCAGCTAATTCCGTGGGAAATCACTCAACTCGTGGCAGTAGTGAGGTGAGCTAAGATCCATCGACAGTATAAGCTCCTACACAGTTGGGAAGAGTTTCTTACTTGAAGGGGAGAGTTCAGAGGAGAGGTTGGTGGCATAGCCATGAAGGAGATCTAAGCCCAGGGAGGAGTAAAGAATCCTCAGAGCTGCACCTGCACACGTATTCCACAGAGGCCCATCTGTCTGGGGCATGATTGAGGAGTATGTGCTTAAACACAACTTGCTGTAGAGAAAGTTGAATAAATGAGTCAATCTTGATGGGTCGGAACTGAAAGAGACGTTTCAGGGCCCTTGATGTTGGGCTGTAATTGAAGGGCAAGGAGTAGGATGCGATACCCAGATTAACAGGGCAAAAGTAAGGGGGTAGGACTCAAAGGAAAGGAAGTAGGAACATAGGTTGGAGGGAGGAACTATCCTGTCCTACTTATGGAGCACCCAGGGGGTACTCTGCAGTGTGAACATCCTCTGGTTGGTGAGATGACTGCCACAATTCATGGGTACTGGAGAGCAATCCACTTCATCAAGTCTGCAGGTTAAATTATTTTTTCTGGCCGGTGCTGTGGCTCACTTGGCTAATCCTCCACTTGCGGCGCCGGCACCCCGGGTTCTAGTCCCAGTCGGGGTGCTGGATTCTGTCCCGGTTGCTCTTCTTCCAGGCCAGCTCTCTGCTGTGGCCCAGGAGTGCAGTGGAGGATGGCCCAGGTCCTTGGGCCCTGCACCCGTGTGGGAGACCAGGAGAAGTACCTGGCTCCTGGCTTCAGATCGGCATGGTACGCCAGCCGTAGCAGCCATTTGGGGAGTGAACCAATAGAAAAGGAAGACCTTTCTCTCTGTCTCTCTCTCTCATTGTCTAACTCTGCCTCTCAAAAAAAAATTACTTTTTCTGAGTGGCTAGATTTATGAATCTGCATCTTTCACTTGTCCCTGAATCAATTTTGTTACTTAACATGCAGTACCATTTCTTTATCTCCATCAGAATTTGGCCTGTCATAGATTTTTAATCCATAGGGAAGGAAGAGATTTTAAACAGTCTTAAGACAGAGGCTAAAATGAGATCATTAATGGTAATTATGTTTAAGAGCCACAGAGAATCAATATTTGTATAATTCTGGATGCTAGTGTAATCAATTCATTTTCACCTAGAGAATTTCACGTTCATTTGAGTTTTCTGGTGGCTTTTTGCATGTGGAAGAGATACTTAAAAATATGTGTAAATGGACTGACCAGTTGACTTGATGATTTTCAACCTCATCTCTGTTTCTCTTTGCCTCTCCTCCACCGGTTTCTCAAGGCCTGTCTTTAATTAGTTCTCTTGCACTCTAAGTTGTAATCTACTAACCGTTCCTAAATCTAAAACTTCAGAAAACGAATGTACCTTGTTGTGATACACTTATTCTCAGTTTCTCTTCTTTAAATACAATCACTTTCAATTTACCATGTATTTCAATGAATTTGCTACACAATGAGAATTTCCTGGGATTTCTCTCATAACGTCACAGAGTTTGGGAATGTTGGACTTTTAAGCTAGGCATCTCAACTTCAGGAAATGCCAAAAATAAAATGGACTTAGGGATCTGCACTCATTTTTTAGAGAATAACAGAATTCAAAGCCTCATACCCAAAGGTAAATGGGAATTGTGTGTCTGATGGGCATCTTCGTACTTCTGAATGAAGAAAGAGAAGGGTGGATTGATTATAGTTCTCTTTTAGGAAATGAAGCAATGGGAATCAGTGAGATTCAGGCATGTGTAGAAATAGCAATAGAGGAAATAAAAGCAATATATTTGCATTTTCTACCATGGACTTGGAATCTAAGGCAGGTAGGAAAGATGATTTGCAAAAGCAGGTTATAGCAACTGCACAATGGCTGGCTTTTGATAAAGCATAACTTATTGTCTGTTTTATATCAAAATGAATTTCCTCTGGAAAAAATAAGTATCCTCTTGCTTTCTAGAGTGCAATATTTAAGAGACACATTTTAATTTTAACTTCCCCTCGGTGACAGTGACCTCTTCTGCCCTCTCCATTTTATAAATTATTGACAAAGCGTCAGGAAGATTCCAATTGTGCACCAGCTAATTGGCCCCTCTGGTCACTTCTCAACAGCCCTGAAAAGTCCATTGGTTTTAGATAAAGGCTTTCCTGGAGGTGCAGGCTAAAACATTCTCAGAGTCTGAGCAAGTCTGTGCTTTCTCTGCTTTTTAAATGCAACATTTCGAGACCAAGGCTTTGCAAAGAATTATGAGGTTGGGATATGTGCTTGCTAAGGAAAAAATGAGAATTGGAATTGGCATATGGAATTAAATTTGAAATATGTGTTTGAAAGCAAAAATACACTTGAGCTAATTTAAAATTGGGGAAAAATGATTGCTGCTTTGCACAAAGTTAATATGACGACAGATGTAAAGGTAGGAATATCTGAGTAAAATCCTGCCGTACTCAGGCAATATCTTAAAATGTATTTTTAAACCTTGCATTGGTCTCCAATATTGGCTTTCAAGTGCATTATTTCTGTCTGTGCAATAATAAAACAGCTTTTTGATGTGAAGTGATGGGGTGTAGGATGGAAACGCTGACAGCTTACATTTGAAAGACCAGTAGAGTACTTCCAGTCTCTTCTTGGAATGTTAGTTGGGTTGAGAATTGCTATGTCAAAGCCAACGCTCTCGGACTGACTTCTACATTCTCCGGTTACACTGTGACCTCTGAGATGTGGTCACAGCAGCCTATCTCCACAGCTGTGAAGACAGCGCTTCCTATAGGATAGAGTTGAATCCTAGTAGGCAGATGTTTCCGTCTACACAGTCTACCATTCTGCTCATAGCCTACTGCCCCCAGCAGTCCTTGAAGAAGAACACAAACACACTTTCACATTAAGCACAGTTTCTTCTTTATTTTCTATGTATAAAATAGTCACCCCAGTCTATGATCAAACAGAAAAGCAACTGTTTTGCAGCTTCTCACTTCTATACAGTGCTTACCCTCAATAGTCGCTGTTACTCAATCATGGTCTTAGGTAGGGGTGTGTGTGCGTGTGTGTGTGTGTGTGTGTGTGCTAAGGTGAGCAGAACAGATGCAGCAATTTTTACCCTGCTGCTTACCCCTGCAAATTTTCTTTTTAAGAATATCATGCAGTTGCTTATAAGATCTCAGAAGCTGTTATCAAATGCTTTCCCAAGATCTTTCAGCTTATCTCTGTATGATATGTTGTAGAATATCTCTCTTTTTCCTATGTTTATCTTCTTTAAACTTCATTTAAAAAAATCAATTTTTCTTGGTGGCCACCTGTGAAGTATCTGTTAACTGATAGGTAATCTCTGCAAATGGAAAGGAACACAAAGGGGAGATGTGAGAAGAAAAGGAAACTGGAGACGGGGACTGAAGACCGAGAGGAAGCACATCAATCCAAAGTTTAATAACTAAATCTCCGTGCAGGGCCAGACACGTCTTAAAAGCCTAGTTTTTCTCAGACTTTATTTTTTCAGGCAGGAGATTTTCAAAATAATCCTTTTCAGAGAAGAGAAAAATAAAGAGTTACGTTTTTTGGGTTTGGCGATCCCAATTCAAGTGAATTTCTTACTAAATTTTACTTTTGGAGGCTCTAAGTGAGAATGCAAACACATCCAAAATTAAGTGTGAAATGCGTATTGCACACAATCACACAGGGAATCATCCACGTGAGGGCTGAAGATCAATGCACTTGAGAAACAAAGGTGACGTTCAACCCCAGCCCAGACTTCAGACGGTCAGCATCATGCAGAACTATCTTGTGCACCTGGGGCACAGTCACCACAGTATCTTTTTAAAAAAAGATTTATTTATTTATTTTATTTGAAAGGCAGAGTAACACGAAAAGGGAGAGAGAGAGGTCTTCCATCTACTGGTTCACTCCCCAAGTGCCCACAACAGCCGGGGCTAGGGCAGGCTGGAGCTAGGAGCCAGGAACCCCATGTGGGTCTCCTGTGAGGATGGCAGAAACCCAACTGCTTGGGTTATCCCCCATTGCCTCCTAGGTGTATTTGCAGGACACTGGATCAGGAGTATGGAATAGCTGAGCCCCCAACCGGCACTCTGATGGGGGATGTGGCTTAGCCCACTGCACCACAACACCCAGCTGGCCATCATAGTTTTTCCCAAGTTTCTTGCTGCACCGTGCAATGTCACACGCATCATCCAGTCAATTACTCTGATTACCACACCTGTGCCACATGCACTCAGGACACCTGAAGAACACTTGTCTCGGCCACGCCTCTTCAGTTGTGGAACCGCAGTTCCTGAGAGCAAATACGCGCTCCTTCTCTCCTCCGACAGCTGAAACTCTGCAAGGTTATGATGAAGAGTAGCTTCATCCTCCTGGATTTTTCAAAGAAATGGACTCTTCAGTGTTTTCTTTGTTCACTAAAGGGGAATATTTGTTTTGCAACTGATTTGGCCTAGGTCACCCATCTCCAGTGTAAAATCAGGTGATGTGGGAAGTTTGTTTTCCTCTGTTCTGATAGCCAGGGTGTAGTGGACTAGCCTCTGCCTGCCATGCTGGTATCCCATGTGGGCACCAGTTCACGTCCCGCCTGCTCCACTTCCGATCCAGCTCTCTGCTGTGGCCTGGGAAAACAGTAGAAGACGGCCCAAGTGCTTGGGCCCCTGCACCCACGTGGGAGACTTAGAAGAAGCTCCTGGCTCCTGGCTTCAGATCAGATCTCCAGCCATTGTGGCCCTTTGGGAAGTGAACCAGTGAATGGAAGTCCTTTCTCTCTGTCCCTCCCTCTCTCTGTAACTCTACTTCTCAAGTAAATAAATAAGAATCTTTAAATAATAAAGTTGGATGTGCTTACAGCAAAATACCACTGCTTCCCTGTACTCTAGAAGTGGTGAGAGCACAGAAATTTAGGTTGAATTGGACAAATAAATGTGATATAGAAACACGTAATTCTTTCGCCTCCCCCATCAAGTACCTTTAGATAAAGTGGAAGTAGCAGAAGCAGTTTTAACCAATCCTGCTTCTTTGTGCAACATTTACACCAGAGTAATGGTTCTAATACCACACTACAACAACAAGAACTCAGAAACCTCAAACTGAGAAAGTCATGATAAAGCTGAAATAAGGTAATAAATATAATATTTTACTAAAATACTTTTATTGAAAAATTAAATTTTTAAAAGACTATGGCCTTAAAATAATCCTCAAAATAAATAAAATGTTAGTATAAATTAGAGACTTGCAATATGAGGCTATTTTAGAATGTTCATAGAAAATGAAATTAGGCCGGTGCCGCGGCTCACTAGGCTAATCCTCCGCCTAGCGGCGCCGGCACACCGGGTTCTAGTCCTGGTCGGGGCACCAGATTCTGTCCCGGTTGCCCCTCTTCCAGGCCAGCCCTCTGCTGTGGCCAGGGAGTGCAGTGGAGGATGGCCCAGGTGCTTGGACCCTGCACCCCATGGGAGACCAGGAAAAGCACCTGGCTCCTGGCTCCTGCCATCGGATCAGTGCGGTGCGCCGGCCGCAGCGGCCATTGGAGGGTGAACCAACGGCAAAGGAAGACCTTTCTCTCTGTCTCTCTCTCTCACTGTCCACTCTGCCTGTCAAAAAATAAAAAAAATAAAAAAATAAAAAAAGAAAGAAAATGAAATTAAAAGATACATTTATTTTGGTGCAAAAAATTTTGAGATCCATGTATGATTTTTTTCATTATTCACATTTTCCATTAACTTCTGGAATTTTCCTCTTATAAAATGGGGATAGAAATTACAGGAAATGGAACTTGAACATTCATTTATTTGGGGCTTTATTTCTTCTTTCAATTATGCACAAATGCACAAGCCCTTATAATGATTATTTTTTGCTTGGTGGGACACATGAAATCTCAGTTCATCACATCCATGTGACTAATGTTCAGTCACATGACCACAATTATGTATGAGGAAGATGACCTTTGTGCCTCTGAAGAAAACAGAAATAGCAAATAATTAGCCAGGCCCTCACCTAATATAATGGAAAAAATAACCATGGGTTTCCAAGTAACCTAAAATCAACCCAGAAACATAAGTCCTATATCCTAAATGAGAGATTGGCAAAATTTTTCAGTGAAGGAAGGGATATGAACTATTTGGGATTTGTAGGGTATATAGTCTCAGTCACAACAGCTAGCTCAGACAAACAGCCCCAACACAGCCATCAGCAGCACCTGCAGTAATGGGTGTGGCTCTGTTCCCACAAAAATTTACTTAAGGGGGGGGGGTCAGGTCTGTATTATGGTGCAGCAGGTTAAATCGCCACCTGTGATGCCAGCAACCCATCCTAGAGCACTGGTTTCAGTCTCAGCTACTCCACATCTAACGCAGCTCCCTGCTTATGTGCCCGGGAAGGCAACAGAAGATGGTCTAAGTGTTTAGGTTCCCGGCACACATGTGGGAGACTTGGATGGAGTTCTAGGCTCCTTGCTTTGGCCTGGTCCAGACCTGGCTGTTGTTGGGGAGTGAACCTGTGGATGGAAACCTCCTCTCTCTCTCTCTCTCTCTCTCTCTCTCTCTCTCAGACCTGGCTGTTATTGGGGAGTGAACCTGTGGATGGGAAGAATCTCCCTCCCTCCCTCCCTCCCTCCCTCCCTCCCTCTCTCTCTCTTTCTCCATTTCAAATAAATAAATCAACCTAAGGGGAAAAAAAAAAACCTGATTTAAAAAAAATAAAGAGGTGGTGAGCCCAGGATAGTTTCACAACCTTTACTCTTAATGAAAAACGACTGCTCAGAGTGATTGATAAGCATGTTAATTAATTACTGAAAAGGGGAGTCCAACTGTGAATTAATCACAAAAGATAAATACGTAGAAAGAACAATCAAGAAAAGAAATTAGCTAAATGTCTGAAATGTGAGGTAAACATCATTTGTAGGAGAATAACTCTCTAATAATTCTAATGAGATTTTTAAAAAGATACAGTTTTACTAGTGGCAATAGAGAAGATCAATATAATTACAAAGAAATGGGTAATGACAACCTTACATCATTTGGGGGTAGAACAGGTTGCACCGAATGAAGGCCGACGTGAAGCGTGGATGATAGATGTCAGTAATGTGGCACAGCTTAGGTTTAACAATAAGTGAAAGTCAGGATGGTGATGGATGATGTGCATATAAATAACTGACAAGCTCACCAAGGTGTGTGTCTCGAGATGAAACTGATGGATAACACAGATCATAAGATCTTGATGTCTAAGACAACATTTCATTTTATTCTGGTAAAATCATTAAGATCATAGGAATATAAAGTTGCAAAATAATAAATAAAATAGTAAAAAAATAACAAAGACGCATGAAAAAGCATTCAGGAAACTAGCCATCATGGAAATGCAAATCAAAGCCACAATGAGGTACCACCTCACCCCAGTTAGAGTGGCTCTCACCCAAACACAACAAACGCTGCGGAGGGTACGGGGGACAGTAACCCTAATTCACTCTCGGTGGGAACGGAAGACAGCATGGAGAATCCTCATAAATCTGAAAATAGGTCTACCACAGGATCGCGCCACCCCACTCCTGGGAATTTACCCAGATGAGATGAAATCAGCAGAGGAAAGAGTTATCTGTACCCCCTTGTGCATTGCAGCTCAATTCACAATAGCTAAGACATGGAATCAACCCAGATGCCTGTCGACTGATTCCCAGATAAAGAGCCTGTCGTGTATTTACACTGTGGAATACTACTCAGCCATTAAAAAGAATGAAAACCTGTCTTTTGTGACTGGAAACGACCATGCATAGTGAAATAAGCCAATCCCAAAAGACAAATATATGTTTCCTCTGATAGTTAATTCAGAATATAAAAAGTGTATAGGAATTAAAGGGACATTTTGTGATATGATTGTTATTTTTAACTCTTGTTTATAATCCTGTGGAACTGTGGTCTTCCCACTTTTTACTTGTTGAATATTGTGGTTAGCAATGAATTAAGCCTGTGACTATACAGTGGATTGAAATTGTGTCTTTGCAAAAATTAAATTAAAAAAAAGGAAGGACAGAGGGGCAACAGGAGGGACAGAGTAATGGAAGGAAGTATGGCTATCTTCTTAGAACTGTACCTATGAAATTTATTCTCTTCATATTAATAAAAATAAAAGAATACCTAGGCACTAACAAAAAGATAACACATTTAAATAGATGATACTTATAAACGTACTCATAAGTGTATATTAAATATTTGCATCAGTTTTGTAATTGTGTTTTATGAGCTGCATGCTTTTCAGATGTTAAATCATTTACGAGAACATATTATGTTATAATTATGACTTTGGGCAGAGACACAGACACACAGAGAGAACTCTCATTCACTGGTTCACTCCCCAAATGCTTACAAACCCTAGGACTGAGCTGGGTTGATGCGGGGAGCCAGGAGCTCAACCCAGGTCTCCCAGGAGGGTGGCAGGCACCCAGGTGCCCGAGCCATCACTGCTGATCCCCAGGGTCTGCACGGCTGGGAAGCTGCAATCAGGAATAGGAGCCTGGGATCCGGTCCAGGGACATGGGCCTCTCAAGTGCTAGGTAAACACTTAGAATTGTGACTTTTAATTAACATTTTAGATGTGCTTGATTTTGCTATTGGTAAATGTGTAAATGTTAATGCATTTTAACCTTTTAAATCCATATAGATGTGAATTTTTGGTGATATGCAAATACCTAGAGTGGCTGATGTTTCATGTTGGAAATGTGATAATTGATTGGTGAATCAATAAAACTGAATACAAAGTTCAAACGGCTCTCTGTATTATTTTTACCAAAGCCTATTAGCAAACTAAGTAAGCTATTCACAAACCCAAATTTAAAAACTCAAAACCTTAAAAATCATATCATGAAATAATATACACTGTTCTAAAAGACATTTCTAAGAAAACAACTATCAAATCTTCTAAATTTCAACATCAACAGTTAATGTTTTTAGAACACCACGCTGTTCTAAGCGAGGGCCCCTCGGTCTGTAGCTGAACTTGATTACACTGAGAACAGTTCACCTCTGCTCCGGCGTTTTCACGATTTATATTTAAACACTGTGGACGCTGGATGGTAATTTAGCCACATGGTTGCTACTAAATCAACAACTGCTGCTTGTTGCAGATCCAGAGGGATGGAGAGTAACTTCAGAAAGATTTCATGACTTTCATTTATAAAATTGAAGCTGGGTTTGAGACGACAATAAAAAATATTATCCATGGGGCAAAATACCTGCTACTCTCATATCAGCTGCTGTTGGAATTATAGAGTAGACTTATTATTTGATTCTCTATAGCACATTTCTTATCATGAACTAATGTCTAGACAGAGAGGATACCTTAGGTTTCATAGAAACGATTGTGCTTTGGTTTTATAAGATACCGCAGTGTGTATCAACATACTGGAGGTACTCTGATCATCCCATTCAAAAAAATTTTAAAATACAGAGAGCGAAGGTAACAAAAAGAGTTAAAAAGGCAGGCATTTGGTACAGTGTTTAAGATACTACTTGGTTCACTCATATCCCATATCGAATTGCCTGGGTTCAAGTCCCAGCTCTGTTCTCGACTCCGGCTTCCTGCTGATGCGCACCCTGGGAGGCAGGTGACGGCTCAAGTACCTGGGTCCCTGTTACCCACATGGGAAACCCAGATTGAGTTCTGAGTTCCAGGTATTGCAGGCATGTTAGGGATGAACCAGCAGATGGAAGATCTCTTTCTCCTTTTCCAACAAAATGAAAATAAATTTTAAAACTTTTTAGATGACAAAGAGCTAAAGAATCTAATCTTTGTTCAATTCCACACCAGTGCATGGACGGCACACATGATCTTGTTTCCAAACAACACTTTCAGATCTCCTGGGCTGAGAGGAATAGCTGCTGGCCCCTGGAGTGCATTGTGGTGGGGATGATGTCACCCTTTCCCGTGACAGTGAGAGACTGCCTGGAAACAGCGGCGGAGGCGAAGCAACGTTGTCTCCCTTGACAATCCACAAGAGCAAACCACCTCCAGGTCATCAGATGAGGAGGTCACTGCATTCTCTCAGCGCGACTTCACTAGAACTTTTGTGAGAGGCCCGGGATGTCGTTAAAACAGACACCTGGGCCGGCGCCGCGGCTCAACAGGCTAATCCTCCGCCTTGCCGTTCTAGCCCCGGTCAGGGCGCCGGATTCTGTCCCGGTTGCCCCTCTTCCAGGCCAGCTCTCTGCTGTGGCCCGGGAGTGCAGTGGAGGATGGCCCAAGTGCTTGGGCCCTGCACCCCACAGGAGACCAAGGGAAGCACCTGGCTCCTGCCTTCAGATCAGCGCGGTGCGCCGGCTGCAGCGGCCATTGGAGGGTGAACCAACGGCAAAGGAAGACCTTTCTCTCTGTCTCTCTCTCTCACTGTCCACTCTGCCTGTCAAAAAAAAAAAAAAAGACACCTGGTTTCCTGTGGTCACAATAAACAAACACGGTCTCCTGGCATCAGAGACTGCATCCTCACTCACACCTGTTTCTGCGTCCTGTCTGCCGGAGTGTGGAAACCACACGACAAGGCTTGGGGCTGGGTCCCCTCTGGCTGTCAGTATTTTCGGAAGCTGCCGAAGGCTTTCCTTATAGTGTTTGCTTCAAGACACCGACCCGGATGGAAAAGCTGCACTTCCAGGCTTAACACCAACATGGAGAAAACCCCAGTAAAGGAAGTGAGAAGCTTCCCATCAGCATCTGCTAGAGAGAAGAACATTTCAAAGAACGACGCAAGTACATCACGCTGGGCACCCCTTAGCACCTGGTATCATTTCACAGATGAGTACGGTTTAGAGCCTGCGCGGTGGGAACCTCTAGTTAGAAGCACGGAGCATCTGCAGGCGGAACGCCGACAGGCGGAGCCCACAGGATGTGGACAACTGTAACCATAACTTAGAAAAACCACTGAGGGGAAGGCAAAGATTTGATGAGACACAGATGTCACTCACATGCGCCTATGTGCACAGTCTCACAGCTGCCCACTGTGAGAATCTGAAGATCATCTTCCAGTTCTTTGTGAATTAACAGTTCTGACAGTCCCTCAGTCAACAGCTTGAGACAACAGCCTCACACAGAAGCGAGAGCTGAGACACTTCTCCTTGCTCATGTTCACCGACAGCACCATGTTTGCAAAAGGTAAAACCGAAATGTTGGAGTCGGTCACCATCAAGGACAGAAAGCAGGGATTCTGCCCTTGCACATGTGGGAGGGGTCTGCACCTGGTCAGTGAGCTCCATCAGAGGGGGCGGGAAGCCAAGGGCAGCTTCCTGACGCAGCGCTCCTCCCCTTCCCGGTGCTCTCGGGGTCCTGGTGCAGGAAGGCGGGAGGGCATGGGTGTGTGGCCCACGCAGCTGCGTCGGACCCCATGCTCAAACGGCCCGGGCATTTGGCCTGGCCGGGCACTGCTGGTGCTGCCCTGAAATGCTCAACAGTTTGGGAGCCAAGGGCGCTGCGTGTCTATTGGTCACTGGGCTCCAGCAGTGCATAGCTGATCTTCCCAGTGCAGTTCAGAGAACTGCGGATGCTACGGAAGTCTCCGTTCACTCTGCAGGTGAACCACGGAGGACTGCAGTATGTGCAGAAAGCAATGGGAGGCAGCCGTACAACACGCAGAGGAGTGGGTGTTTATCAGAGCAGTGAAGACAGACGGTAAGACGCCCGTGTTGCACACCGGGCGCCTGGATTCGTGCCAGGCTCCAGCTCCTGACCACAGTGTTCCGTTACTGCAGATCTTGAGAGGCAGCAGGAAATGCATCCCATTGCTGGGTCTCTGACACCCAAACAAGAAACCTGGACTGTGTTGCAGGATCCCAGTTTTGCCCCAACTTAACCCCAGCCAATATGGGTATTTGGGGAGTGAACCAGGAGATGAGTTCTCTCTCTGAATAATGGTAAAAACATTAAACACACACACACACACACACACACACACAGGTACTTAAAAAGTTCGCGGAAAATGCATGTAATGAAAAATTAATGCATAGGTTTCAACAATTTTGCACCCAAATAACCTATTCTTTTCATTTAATTTCCATGTTTGTTTGTTTGAAAGGCAGAGATACAGAGAAAGAGAGGGAGAGACAGAGAGATCTTCCATCTGCTTTTCTACTCCCAAAATGGTCATAACCACCAGGGGTGGGCCAGGCCAAAGCCAGAAACCAAGAGTTTCACATGGCTCTCCCACATGGGTGCAGGGGCCCGAGCACTTGGGCATCTTCCACTGCTGTCCCAGGAGCATGAGCAGGGAGCTGGATCAGAAGTGGAGCAGCTGGACATGAACCAGAGACCACACAGGATGCCAGCGTCACAGGCAGTAGCTTAACCAGCCCCTCCGTGTGGTTTTTGAAGGACTCTGTGTGTGTGTGTGTGTGTGTGTGTGTTTTCAATCCTTGAAACATTGAGAAACCAAGAGAATGGTAAAGAAATGTAACTCCTGCTACAAACCTGATGTCTCCAAATACTTCTCTTGCTTGAAATCTTTTGATGCGAGTTTTTCACTCGGGCTAATGAAGCAGTTGGTAGAAGATGAGCAAACGTTACTCCCAAGAACAGCTAGGAAAGCAGAATAAAGTGAAATAAGCACATTTTTGGAAGCATCAGATAATGACAGTCCAGCACGATTTGAGAGCTGAGAAAAAATGAGAAATAAATTCATGTTCAATATGGTTTTTTTCTTTTTTAAACTTTAGAGACATTTGACATTTTTTTTTTTTTTTTGCAAAGGGCAAGTAGCGAAACGTCGTAGAATTGCTTCTAAGAGGAGCAGCATCTACTCAAGATTCATCGATCCATTTCGAAGAAAAAGAAACAGATGGCAAGATTGTCAAAAAGTGAGTTTGTGAGGTTGAGATACTAGAGAGAAGGAAAGCAGAGCGGACTCTGGTTTTAAGTCCTGGGCGGAGTGGCTCCGTGTGCCAAGCAGACAGGCAGTGAAAGGCAGCCGCCCCACAGCAATGAGGTGAGGAGGAAAAGGAGGATGGACTTCAACACCCGAGCTCCAAGTTCAGACGGTGTCAGAGGCGCAGTGCACCTGCCATGAACTGGAGCCAGAGTGTGTGAGCTCAGCCGCTAGCCGGGGGATGGTCGCCTGTTCCCCCTGCAGAATCACCCACCGCAAGATGAAGCAGGCTTTGTGGATGGAGAAGACGTTATTCAGAGGTGCTAGCATTTCTTTCCAGAATCTGGTTAAAAATGAAATGGATACAAGTGACCCCAGTACTGATTCAGATATGGACATCGGGTAGAGACTTTAAAGGACACCACAGGGGCAGGTGTTGTGGTGCTGTAGCTTAAGTGGCTGTGGGGTACTCCCACATCTTATATCAGAATACCTGTGATCAAGTTCTACCTCCTCCACTATAGATTCAGCTTTCTGCTAATGCACTGGCAAGGCAGTGGGTGACGACTTAAGTCCTTGGGTTCCTGCCTCCCACGTCAGAGACCCAGATGGAGCTCCTGGGTCCTAGAGTCAGCCTGGCCCAGCCTGTGATACTGTGGGTGTTGGGGAGTGAACCAATAGCTAAAAATCTCCCTCTCTCTCTTTCTAGAATTCAAAAGAAACACATTTTTAAAAATAAAAAACAATAAATATGTTTACCTTAAAAGATAGTACTACATATCAGAAGATTCAATATTATGAAAACATCATGTAATAGTCTGTCCGTGGTGATGAAGAATTGGATTCTCTTATCAAGGCTACCATAGCTGGGGGTGGTGTGATCCCTCACATCCACAAATCTCTGATTGGAAAGAAGGGACAACAGAAAACTGCTTAGAGGGTTGTTTCGCCCAGCCCTCGTTCTCCCCATCATTGTACTGTAACGGGGACAGAGGAAATCATGGGGATATGTGGAATTTTTAAAACATTTAAATGGAAAGCATAGACAATTACTGTAGACATGATAAAAGAAACATTTGTACGTTCTCAGACTTGGAAGTTTGATAAAAGTACCTTTTCATGTGGTAACAGTTGTGTTGATTGGCAAGGTTTCTCCGTGTTTTATACAAAAATGGAACTGATAAACCATTTTTTAAAAAACAAACAAACAAAAAAAATAGTCTGTGAATTTAGGACAATTTCAAACAAGGCTATGGGATATTTCTTTGTGGAAACTAAGAATCTAAATCTGAATTAAAAGAAATGCAACAGGTCATGTAGAGCCATGGGGAATCTTCGGATTCTGATGATGTCTTATTTCTTGATGTTGGTATGTGACCCTTTACATGGGGGTGATCAATTTTTGAGATTCTGCAAAAGAATGGGCACATATTTTGATAAAATACATTTATACATATACACAGATTATAGAAAAGTTTATGGAATATAGGATTAAAGAATCAATGTATTTTGGTGCAAAAATTGTTGAAATCTATTCAGAGTTCTTCATAGTATGCATTTTCCGTGAACTTTTTTGAATACTCTTTGTACAATATACTTCAGTAGAAGAGGTTTTTAGGGAGTCTGATACAAATTTTTCATAGGATCATTCTTTCTCACCAATTCTTAAAACAGAATGGGTAGGGTGAAGACATGTACAGTAACAATGTCCATTCAGGAGGAGAACCGTGGAATATTTTGCATTTTAAGTGAAGCAAGTGTATTCTAAGGAGCGTCCCCAGGGCTCCTCCGCGGTGTCAAGGCCGTGCGTGGCTGGGTGGAGGGCGTCTGGTGAGTCCCTGCGGTGCAAAACTTGGCTCCTTCACCATCGTTTTTTTCAGTGATTCCGTTACAGAGTGTCTTGTGAGGTTTTTAAAGCAGGAAGTAACTTGGGTGTTGCTGAAGTGAGCCCTATATACTTCCTCTCCTTTTCCTCTCTTATTTTTCTTTTCTCGCCTTACTTGTACACATAGCAAATACTCCCATTCTCCTGGGGTTTTTTTGTTTGCTTTTTGAAGATGTACTTATTTACTAGAAAGGCAGAGTTACAGAGAGAGTGGGAGAGTGGGGATGGGGAGGGAGAAAGCAGGGGAGAGAGGTGGGGGAGAGAGGGAGAAAAAGATCTTCCATCTACTGATTCACTCCCCAAATGGCTGCAACAGCCAAGCCTGAAGTCAGGAGCCAGGGAATGGGTGCAGGGGCCCAAGCACTTGGGCCATCTTTCATTGCTTTCCCAAGTGCATTAGCAGGTGCCCATACAGGATGCTGGCACTGTAGACAGTGGCTTAACCTGCTGCATCACAGCGCCAACCCCCCATCTTCTGTTATTTAGAGAACCTTTCTTTTTGTCCTGTGCCTCCTGTCCATACCAGCTCCTGGAACATCAGTGTCTAAACCAAACTGTCATCATGGCCTGCTCCAAACAAATTCAAGTCTCAAGCTAGGGAGAGTTACCTTGCCAGCAACTCAAATCATAACATTTTTTATTTCTTTTTCATGAAAGTCACATCAGCCTTGAGTTAGTTTCCAGGCTCAAATGTCATTATTTTACAAGTCTCTACTTTATGTGAGTGCAACACTCTTAAGATATAGCTGATGCCTAAGAGATAAGAATTCAAATAACTTTCAAAAACAAACAAGCAAGCAAAAATCTCAAAGTATTGGGACAGCCTCAGTGTTTCTCCCTGTCTTCAGGGCTGACAGATCAGAGCCGACATGTACTGTGACATGAACTGTGGATCCGCCAGCTACTGTCCCCGGGGTGGAAGCAGGTACCATGCTGCTCACCCACAGTCTCCTGTGAGGTGCCCAGTCCAGCACTCGGAACCTGGGCAGCCCACATGCTGGACACGCAGGGACATTGCTCTGGAAGTCTTGGGCACCTGGATTTTTTTCTTGTACCCCCAGTAGCAGGGGGTCTTTAGGCACTTGCTCTCTTCCCCTCATTTGTCTCACTTGCAACAGCACAAGAATGTCATAATAGAATAAGTATGGGCAGTGAAACAGATGATGGAAGAACCGGGTTCACAACATGCACTCAATGAACGCCCCCTGGCACCTCCACCTCCACTGCCATCCCAAGCTCACTGACATCACAACTAGGGATATAGAACAGGTCTTTGCACCCCTGAAGGTGACAGCTCTGCCATCAAAACCTAACATCAAAGGCTGTAGAAAACAGAACCCCATAGTGGAGTTTCCCACTGGTAACTTTACTTCTACATATATATTTATCTCAACAAGTGTCAGGGAGTGGAGATATGGGCAGGTAGAACACCTTGGCCCTGACCCTTCAAAGGGGACAGAATAAGCCCCTCCTGCGTGGGAAACTAGCAATTCAGACCCCTTCTAGCTTTTCATCAGTAGATGGGGTTGGTTCAAGATCCACGATGAAGGGAGAGACATCGATCCTATGGTGGAAAATGCCATCCCAGCAATGTCAGGAGCAGGGTGTGGCCAAGGCTCTGTATTCTCCGTCAGAAGAAGGTGAGAACCCCTACCCCCCAGAGGTGTTTATATACCAAGGTAAGAGCACACACGCTGTAAAAGCTGTTCCGAGCCGGCGCCGTGGCTCACTAGGCTAATCCTCCGCCTGCGGCGCCGGCACACCGGGTTCTAGTCCCGGTCGGGGCGCCAGATTCTGTCCCGGTTGCCCCTCTTCCAGGCCAGCTCTCTGCTGTGGCCCGGGAGTGCAGTGGAGGATGGCCCAAGTGCTTGGGCCCTGCACCCCATGGGAGACCAGGAGAAGCACCTGGCTCCTGCCATTGGATCAGCATGGTGCACCGGCCGCGGCGGCCATTTGAGGGTGAACCAATGGCAAAGGAAGACCTTTCTCTCTGTCTCTCTCTCTCACTGTCCACTCTGCCTGTCAAAAAAAAAAAAAAAAAAAAAAAAAAAAAAAAGCTGTTCCGTGGCCCAAATAATTTTAAAGACCACATAAAAGGATGACCATCCATGAAAACAAGCAACAGATGTCAAATGATGGGAAAATTTGAAGTTGTAAATGCAAACTCGGAAGACTAAGGTGTTGGCCTGGACAAAAATAGAGCTTTTTGAGATAAGAAAAGGAAGTAAGGAAACCAAAAAATCATAGACAGAAGTCCATACTGAGGACATGAAGAAAAGGTGATGAAAGGTGAGAAATCAGAAGTAAATATGTTCCCTTGGAGAAAACCTCCACTTACTGTGATGGTAAAGGACAAGTAGGTGAAAATGTTGGAATCTAGGAATTAGAAAAACAGAATTTAAAATTTTGAGAATACCATCACCAATTCAACTAGGATAGGCATATATACCTTTAAAAATCTATACAACATAAAAACTCAATAAAACATACAGTATTATAAGAAAAAATAAAGATGAGGAATAAAAATAAGAAATTATAAAATAAGAAAATGTCAGGCCGATTTTTTTTTATTTATGACATAAATAAGCACAAATTTATCTATCACCTATTTATTTGAAAGGCAGAGCAACTAAGACAGAAATCTTCCCTCCTCTGGTTCAGTCACAAGTGCCCACAACAACCAGGATTGTGACAGGCAAAGCCAGGAGCCCAGCTCCACCCAGGCCTCCCATGTGGGTGGCAGGGACCCAAATACATGAGCCCTCATCTGCTGCCTCCTAGGGTGTGCATTAGCAGGAAACTGGTCAGCAGCAGAGGAGCCAGGACTCAAGCCAGACTCCATACGTCATGTGGGCATCCCCAGCAGGCGCCTAACCCACTGGACCACACAGTCCACCCCAACACAAATACTCTTAATCACTACAGAGGAAAAGATCAGCAGGTTAAGCTTCACAAAGCATGTCTTTTTTTTTTTTTTTTTTTTTTTTACAGGCAAAGTGGACAGTGAGAGAGAGAGAGAGAGAAAGGTCTTCCTTTGCCGTTGGTTCACCCTCTAAGGGCCGCCGCGCCGTTGCACTGTGGCCGGCGCACTGCGCTGATCTGAAGCCAGGAGCCAGGTGCTTCTCCTGGTCTCCCATGGGGTGCAGGGCCCAAGCACTTGGGCCATCCTCCACTGCACTCCCTGGCCACAGCAGAGAGCTGGCCTGGAAGGGGGCAACCGGGACAGAATCCGGCGCCCCGACCGGGACTACAACCTGGTGTGCCAGCGCCGCAAGGTGGAGGATTAGCCTAGTGAGCGGCGGCGCCGTCCACAAAGCATGTCTTTACAAATTAAGCAAAAAACTGAAATGACAGAAGATTTACAATAACAGAGAGTGTAAAAATCTTAAAAGCTATTTGAAGAAAAATTGCTGGAGATGGCATTGCTGCATAACAGGTAAAATCGCTGCGTAAAACACAAAAATAAATAAATTAAATCTTTTTAAAAAATCAACTCACAATGGGTCAGGAATCTAAACCTGAGACCTGAAACCATCAAATTCCTAGAGGAAAACACAGGAGAAACAGTGCAACGCATTGGCCTAGGCAAAGACTTCTTAGAAAAGACCCCAGATGCACAGGCAGTAAAGGTAAAAACAGACAGGGATGCCCACTCTTGTCGCTGCTTTTCAATGTAGTACTGGAGGTTTTATCCAGAGCCATTAGGAAAGGAAAAGAAAGGAATACAAATTAGGAAGGAAGAATCAAACTATCCTTCTTTGCAGATGATATGATTCTTTATTTAGGGGATCCAAAAAAACTCCACTAAGAGACTATTGGAACTCAAGAAGAGTTTGGCAAAGCAGCAGGATATAAAATCAATGCGCAAAAATCAACAGCCTTTGTATACACAGACAATGACACAGCTGAGAAAGAACTTCTAAAATCAATCCCATTCACAATAGCTACAAAACAATCAAATACCTTGGAATAAACCTAACCAAGGATGTCAAAGATCTCTATGATGAGAATTGCAAAACTGTAAAGAAAGAAATAGAAGAGGATACCAAAAAAAAAATCTTCCATGTTCATGGATTGGAAGAATCAACATCATCAAAATGTCCATTCTCCCAAAAGCAATTTATAGATTCAATGTGATAACAACCAACATACAAAAGACATTCTTCTCAGATCTGGAAAAAATGATGCTGAAATTCATATGGAGACACAGGAGTCCTCGAATAGCTAAAGCAATCTTGTACAACAAAAACAAAGCCGGAGGCATCACAATACCAGATTTCAGGACATACTACAGGGCAGTTGTAATCAAAACAGCATGGTACTGGTACAGAAACAGATGGATAGACCAATGGAACAGAATTGAAACACCAGAAATCAATCCAAACATTTACAGCCAACATATATTTGATCAAGGATCCAAAACCAATTCCTGGAGTAAGGACAGTCTATTCAATAAATGGTGCTGGGAAAACTGGATTTCCACGTGCAGAAGCATGAAGCAAGACCCCTACCTTACACCTTACACAAAAATCCACTCAACGTGGATTAAAGACCTAAATCTACGTCCTGACACCATTAAGTTATTAGAGAACATTGGAGAAACCCTTCAAGATATTGGCACAGGCAAAGAATTTCTGGAAAAGACCCGGGAGGCACAGACAGTCAAAGCCAAAATCAACTATTGGGATTGCATCAAATTGAGAAGTTTCTGTACTGCAAAAGAAACAGTCAGGAGAGTGAAGAGACAACCAACAGAATGGGAAAAAATATTTGCAAACTATGCAACAGATAAAGGGTTAATAACCAGAATCTACAAAGAGATCAAGAAACTCCACAAAAACAAAACCAACAACCCACTTAAGAGATGGGCCAAGGACTTCAATAGACATTTTTCAAAAGAGGAAATCCAAATGGCCAACAGGCACATGAAAAAATGTTCAAGGTCACTAGCAATCAGGGAAATGCAAATCAAAAGCACAATGAGGTTTCACCTCACCCCGGTTAGAATGGCTCACATACAGAAATCTACCAACAACAGATGCTGGCGAGGATGTGGGGAAAAAGGGACACTAACCCACTGTTGGTGGGAATGCAAACTGGTCAAGCCACTATGGAAATCAGTTTGGAGATTCCTCAGAAACCTGAATATAACCCTACCATTCGACCCAGCCATCCCACTCCTTGGAATTTACCCAAAGGAGTTTAAATTGATAAACAAAAAAGCGGTCTGCACCCTAATGTTTATTGCAGCACAATTCACAATAGCCAAGACCTGGAACCAACCTAAATGCCCATCAACGGTAGACTGGATAAAGACATTATGGGATATGTATTCTTTAGAGTACTATACCGCAGTAAGAAACAACGAAATCCAGTCATTTGCAACAAAATGGAGGAATCTGGAACACATCATGCTGAGTGAAGTAAGCCAGTCCCAAAGGGACAAATACCATATGTTCTCCCTGATCGGTGACAACTGACTCAACACCAAAAAGGAAACCTCCTGAAGTGAAATGGACACTATGAGAAATGGTGACTTGATCAGCATAGCCCTGACTGCTAATGGACAACTTAATACATTATCCCTCATAGTATTTTTTTTTGTCTGTTCTACTTAATATGACTGGTTTAATTCTGTAATTATCACACAGTTATTCTTAAGTGTTGAAAATTAACTGAAATGTGATCCCTGTTAAACATAAAAGTGGGAATAAGAGAGGGAAGAGATGTATAATTTGGGGCATGCTCGGGCTGACTTGCCCCAATTGGTAGAGTTGGAAACATACCAGGGGATTCCAATTCAATCCCATCAAGGTGGCATGTGCCAATGCCATCTCACTACTCCAAGTGATCAATTTCAGTTCACAATTGATCATAATGAAAGGACTAAGAGTCAAAGGGAGCACATAAACAAGTCTAGTATCTGCTAACACTAACCGATAGAATAAATAAAGGGGAGAGTGATCCAACATGGGAAGTGAGATACTCAGCAGACTCATAGAATGGCGGATGTCCTAAATAGCACTCTGGCCTCAGAATCAGCCCTAAAGGCACTCGGATCTGGCTGAAAAGCCCATGAGAGTATTTCAGGAATGGAAAGCCAAGACACTCTGGCAAAAAGATCTCTGTGAGTGAGATCCCAGTGGAAAGAACAGGTCTTCAAAGAGGGAGGTGCCTTTCTCTGAAGGGAGGAGAGAACCTCCACTTTGACTATGACCGTGTCTAAACAAGATAAGAGTCGGAGAACTCAAGGGGCTTCCATAGCCTTGGAAACTCATGACTGGTGCATAGGGAGATTACTGATGCCATAAACAGGAGTGTCAATTGGTAAAGTCAACAACAGGAGTCACTGTGCACTTACTCCTCATGTAGGATCTCTGTCCTTAATGTGCTGTACACTGAGGCTTAATGCTATAACGAGTACTCAAACAGTATATTTCACTTTGTGTTTCTATGGGGGTGCAAACGATTGAAATCTTTACTTAATGTACACTAAACTGATCTTCTGTAAAAAAAAAAAAAAAAAAAAAAAGAAATTATCAATTCCCAACTTGACTCTCACTGGGATTAAACATGACAATAGGTCTGATCTGATTTCATCATCATTTAAAAAAAATCATCTATTATTTTTCACTTTATGTTTCTGTGTGGGAGCAAACTGTTGAAATCCTTACTTAAGGTATACTAAGCTGATCTTCTGTATATTAAGATAATCGAAAATGAATCTTGATGTGAATGGAAGGGGAGAGGGAGTGGGAAAGGGGAGGGTTGTGGGTGGGAGGGACGGTATGAGGGGGGAACCCATTTTAACCCATGAGTCGTACTTTGGAAATTTATATTCATTAAATAAAAGATAAAAAAAATAAATAAATAAAATGGATAAAAAAAAAAGTGTCAAAGGGATCACATATATAAGACCAGTGTCCGCTAATACTAACTGATAGAATTAAAAGGGGAGAATGAACCAACATGGGGAGCAGGATACACAGTAGACTCAGAATGGCAAATGCCCTAAACAGCACTCTGGCCTCAGAATCAGCCCTTAAAGCATTTGAATATGGCTAAAAGCTCATGAGAATTTCTCAGGTATGGAAAGCCAAGACACTGTGGCAAAAATGACCTAAATGGAAGATCTCTGTGAGTGAGATCCCAATGGAAAGAACAGGCCATCAAAGAAAGAGGTACCTTTCTCTGAAGGGAGGAGAGAACTTCCACTTTGACTACAGCCTTGTCTAAATAATGTTGGAGTCTGTAGACTCAAAAGGCTTCCATAGCCTTGGCAGCTCACGACAAGGGCCTTGGGTGATCACTGACATCATAAATAAGAGTGTCAATTGTTAAATCAAGAACAGGAGTCACTGTGCACTTACTCCCCTTGTAGGATCTCTGTCCTTAATGTGTTGTACTATGAGAATTAACAGTAAAAATAGTCTTCAAACAGTAGTTTTTATTTTGTGTGTCTGTGTGGGTACAAACTGCTGAAACCTTTATTTAGTATATACTAAGTTGATCTTCTGTATATAAAGATAATTAAAAATGAATCTTAATGAAGAATAGGATGGGAGTGATAGTAGGAGATGGGATGGTTTGCAGGTGGGAGGGTGGTTATGGGCAGGGGGAACTGTTATAATCCAAAAGTTGTAGTTTCGACAATTATATTTATTAAATAAAAGTTTTCTAAAAAAGGTAAAAAAAAAGTAAATTGATGGTATATCCTTGTGAATATTAAAATAAAAATAAGGAAGGAAGGAGGTGGGAAGTTGGGAGCTAGGGAGGAAGATAGGGTGGGAAGTATTATTACGCTCTTAAAACTGCACATATGAAATGCATGAAATTTGTTCTTTATATAGACAAATTAAAAAGTCATTCATTAGAGGAAAGCAAAAAAGTCACACAACAACAAATAATAGAGTGAGCAGGAGGCAAAAATAAAGGCATTTTAGCCTCCAAAAATCCCAGAAGTTCCTTTCCCTTTCAACTTCGCTAAGAGTTTACTTCTTAGAAAACTCGGGAAAATATGGTGTTGAACCAAGGAATAAGGCTTGCAACTTAGGGAAAGTAGACCTAACCCCTCAGAGTGAAGGGAAGTTCCCACCCCACAGCCGCAGGACAGGGCGAGGTGGGAACAACTCTGTGGACAGAAGATCCTGAGAACAGAGGGAGCTGAAGGATTACACAAGGGAAAGTTTTTTGTAGAAATGAAACAAAAATGTCAAACATCTTAGAAACATTAGGACAAGCAAAGCTGGGCAAGGAAGGAGAATGACTGACATTCACCACCTCAGGGCGCAGCCCAGGTCTGATTCTGGTTCCTGACGACAGCTCCCACCACGATCCTGAACATCGCGTTCTCTTTCTGGTCACCTAAGGTAACGCATAGAGTGGAGGTGTCAGAACAGTGGTCGGTGGGGCCCGTGGGTGTGAGATCTTGTGCCTTGCTCATTAAGGCATTATATCTTTTAAAATTTTTAGTTATTTATTTGATAGGCAGAGATAAGAAAGAGACACGGACAGAGTTCCCATCTGCTGGTTCCCTCCCAAGCTGCCCTCCATCCACAGCCAGGGCTGGGCCAGGCCATGCCAGGAGCAGGTACTCAATCTAAATCTCCCATATGGGTGGGGGGAACTCCAGTACTTAAACAGTCACCTGCTGCTTCTCAGGTGGGTTATCAGGAAGTAGGAGCCAAGCAAAGCTGAGATACAGACCCAGGCGCTCCTACACGGGATGCAGGCATCTTAGCCACCAGGCCAAGCTCCCGCCCAGCACCGTTCTTCATGCCGGCCCTATGCAATGTGGAGAGCTAAGGAAGGCGGTCTTCCAATTCTGGTGCATTGATTCTCCTGTGAACTAGGCTTTTACTAGTTATGTAAACCTGACTGAGTTACGTGAGCCTCAGCTCCTCTCTTAGACAAATGAGAATAGCACCTTTCAAAACTGTGGAAAGGATTAAGGAAAGCAGTGTTAGTAATTGAATACATAAATGAGCATTGCGATATTATCCCCACTAGCTACCCCTTTCAGTTCTTGGAACCTGGTAAGCATCACTGGGAATCTGAAAGGAGACACATCAATGACTGTAGCCTGAAAGGGGGACGTACAGAGAAGACTGGATGCAGAGAGAAGCCACTGCACCCCCCTCACAAAGTACTGGATGGAAAAGGTATACTTGCCTGTATGCTACTTCCAAGTACGAAGCAGCCACTTCCGGATTCGGAGGAAAGGTTGGATTGGTGGTTTTGTGAGGCGATCTACACTCTGTCGCTCCCAGAAAGGCATATACACAGTGACCAAATCAAAAAACATTTTTGGGTGCCGGTGCTGTAGCATAGTAGGCTAAGCCTCCACCTGCAGCGTTGGCATCCCATACGGGCACCGGTTTGTGTTCCAGCTGCTCCTCTTCCTATCCAGCTCTCCGCTATGGCCTGGGAGAGCAGCAGAAGATGGTCCAAGTGCTTGGGCCCCAGCACCCATGGGGGAGACCGGAAGAAGTTCCTGGCTCCTGGCTTCCAACTGGCTGAGCTCCGGCTGTTGCGGCCATTTTGGGAGTGAACTAGCAGCTGGAAGAACTTCCTGTCCTTCACTCTCTGTGTCTGTAACTCTGCCTCTCAAATAAATACGTATTTTCTTTAAAAAAAAAAAAAAGTTTGGAGGGGCGGCATTTGGTGCAGTGGTTAAGACACCACTTGGGATGCCGGCATTCCCAGTTCGAGTCGCAGCTCCATTTCTGATTCCAGCTTCCTGCTAATGAGCCTGAGAGTCAGCTGGGATGACCCAACTAATTAGGTCTCTGCCGCCCATGTGGGAGACCTGGATTGAGTTGCTGGCTCCTTGCTTTGGTCTGGCCCAGCTCCGTCTGCCTGCCTGTCGCAGGTGTTTGGGGGAGTGAAGCAGCAGATGTAATACATTTTCTCTCATTCTCACTCACAATCTCTCGCTCTCTGGCTTTCAAAAAGTGTTTTGCAATCTTGATAGTATACTATGAAGAAAACTAGAGGCATCAGCTTGCACATGGACGGGGTGACGTACTGCAGAGTGAGGGTGTTCCAGGGGCTTTCCAAAGGAAATCTGCCACTGAGCCGCAGTAAGCGAGATGCCGCAGTTCTGTTACGAAATCCAAGCAGCGAAGCTTCATTTAGCTCTGACCATGTTCTGGCACGGCCCTGAGCCTTCTCACGCAATCACTCATTAAACCTCACAGCGCTACAGCAAGAGAGGCGCTATCGTTTCTCCATTGGCGGGAGAACAGGTGGCCCAGCGCTGCTGCAGGGTTGCGGGCTGCTCCTCTAAGTGACGGACACTTTGCTGCTGTTGTCAGATCTCTCACTGCGAAGTCCTTGCCCTGCCCTGACATCACCCCTGACATTTAATTACCATCGACTTTAAACTCAAATGCTTGCCACGTTCTGTATTTGGTGGGTCTCCCCTTTCAATTATCTTGACACATTTTTTCCTTGCACTAGACCTGTCGTCGGCTAATGACCGTCTGCGTTTTGTGTGGGTTTCAGTACATCTTCAGGGCTGTTGGGCGAGCAGTACAAATCTGTGCCACTGCTCGTGTCTAAAGAAAAGAATAACCTATTTATAAGCACTTTGCTCACCTGACAGAAAGCCACGCCGGTGGTATTGGAAACCTGAGGTGTGCTGAGGGGGCACAGAGAGCAACAGCCTGGTTTTGTTTAACTGGAGGAGTTAAGCACCCAGGTCAAGTCTTCCTTCTGCACGGGCTCGGCAACAGGGACCCTTGGGACTGCCCTGAGTGACAGCTACCGGGACAGGTCTGGCAGAAGGGCCTGCAGAGCTGGGGACAGCAGGCTGGAGAAACCTCCCCTCGCCGGGGGCAACTGCTCCAGCCTCCGCCTCACCACCAGCCCCGACGGGGAATCGCCCACACGCTGCGTGCCGGGGACCCTGAAGCGTACAGACTTCTCAGGGTCCCAGCTGCCAGCAGCAAAGGAACAGAGAGGGTGTCCAGCTCACAGAAGCCATTGAAATGAGGAATTCGCCAGTTGGGTTTTAAGCTGCTTTTCCACTCATTTAACAGAAAGATTTACTATCATTATAATTTACACTTTTGTTAAATTTTGAATAAATTTCATAGGCAATTCTCTTCATATTTTATTGATGAGCAAATTGTAATAAACAAATGCTGTATTTTGGCAAACAGGTCTCTGACAGATAAAAACATCTACAATTATATTTTTTTTTATCTTTTATTTAATGAATATAAATTTCCAAAGTACGACTCATGGGTTACAATGGCTTCCCCCCCCATACCGTCCCTCCCACCCACAACCCTCCCCTTTCCCACTCCCTCTCCCCTTCCATTCACATCAAGATTCATTTTCGATTATCTTAATATACAGAAGATCAGCTTAGTATACCTTAAGTAAGTATTTCAACAGTTTGCTCCCACACAGAAACATAAAGTGAAAAATAATAGATGATTTTTTTTAAATGATGATGAAATCAGATCTGACCTATTGTCATGTTTAATCCCAGTGAGAGTCAAGTTGGGAATTGATAATTTCTTTTTTTTTTTTTTTTTTTTTTACAGAAAATCAGTTTAGTGTACATTAAGTAAAGATTTCAGTCGTTTGCACCCCCATAGAAACACAAAGTGAAATATACTGTTTGAGTACTCGTTATAGCATTAAGCCTCAGTGTACAGCACATTAAGGACAGAGATCCTACATGAGGAGTAAGTGCACAGTGACTCCTGTTGTTGACTTTACCAATTGACACTCCTGTCTATGGCATCAGTAATCTCCCTATGCTCCAGTCATGAGTTTCCAAGGCTATGGAAGCCCCTTGAGTTCTCCGACTCTTATCTTGTTTAGACAAGGTCATAGTCAAAGTGGAGGTTCTCTCCTCCCTTCAGAGAAAGGTACCTCCTTCTTTGAAGACCTGTTCTTTCCACTGAGATCTCACTCACAGAGATCTTTTGCCAGAGTGTCTTGGCTTTCCATGCCTGAAATACTCTCATGGGCTTTTCAGCCAGATCCGAGTGCCTTTAGGGCTGATTCTGAGGCCAGAGTGCTATTTAGGACATCCGCCATTCTATGAGTCTGCTGAGTATCTCACTTCCCATGTTGGATCACTCTCCCCTTTATTTATTCTATCGGTTGGTGTTAGCAGATACTAGACTTGTTTATGTGCTCCCTTTGACTCTTAGTCCTTTCATTATGATCAATTGTGAACTGAAATTGATCACTTGGAGTAGTGAGATGGCATTGGCACATGCCACCTTGATGGGATTGAATTGGAATCCCCTGGTATGTTTCCAACTCTACCAATTGGGGCAAGTCAGCCCGAGCATGCCCCAAATTATACATCTCTTCCCTCTCTTATTCCCACTTTTATGTTTAACAGGGATCACATTTCAGTTAATTTTCAACACTTAAGAATAACTGTGTGATAATTACAGAATTAAACCAGTCATATTAAGTAGAACAGACAAAAAAAAAATACTATGAGGGATAATGTATTAAGTTGTCCATTAGCAGTCAGGGCTATGCTGATCAAGTCACCATTTCTCATAGTGTCCATTTCACTTCAGGAGGTTTCCTTTTTGGTGTTGAGTCAGTTGTCACCGATCAGGGAGAACATATGGTATTTGTCCCTTTGGGACTGGCTTACTTCACTCAGCATGATGTGTTCCAGATTCCTCCATTTTGTTGCAAATGACTGGATTTCATTGTTTCTTACTGCGGTATAGTACTCTAAAGAATACATATCCCATAATTTCTTTATCCAGTCTACCGTTGATGGGCATTTAGGTTGGTTCCAGGTCTTAGCTATTGTGAATTGTGCTGCAATAAACATTAGGGTGCAGACCGCTTTTTTGTTTATCAATTTAAACTCCTTTGGGTAAATTCCAAGGAGTGGGATGGCTGGGTCGAATGGTAGGGTTATATTCAGGTTTCTGAGGAATCTCCAAACTGATTTCCATAGTGGCTTGACCAGTTTGCATTCCCACCAACAGTGGGTTAGTGTCCCTTTTTCCCCACATCCTCGCCAGCATCTGTTGTTGGTAGATTTCTGCATGTGAGCCATTCTAACCGGGGTGAGGTGAAACCTCATTATGGTTTTGATTTGCATTTCCCTGATTGCTAGTGACCTTGAACATTTTTTCATGTGCCTGTTGGCCATTTGGATTTCCTCTTTTGAAAAATGTCTATTGAAGTCCTTGGCCCATCTCTTAAGTGGGTTGTTGGTTTTGTTTTTGTGGAGTTTCTTGATCTCTTTGTAGATTCTGGTTATTAACCCTTTATCTGTTGCATAGTTTGCAAATATTTTTTCCCATTCTGTCGGTTGTCTCTTCACTCTCCTGACTGTTTCTTTTGCAGTACAGAAACTTCTCAATTTGATGCAATCCCAATAGTTGATTTTGGCTTTGACTGTCTGTGCCTCCCGGGTCTTTTCCAGAAATTCTTTGCCTGTGCCAATATCTTGAAGGGTTTCTCCAATGTTCTCTAATAACTTAATGGTGTCAGGACGTAGATTTAGGTCTTTAATCCACGTTGAGTGGATTTTTGTGTAAGGTGTAAGGTAGGGGTCTTGCTTCATGCTTCTGCACGTGGAAATCCAGTTTTCCCAGCACCATTTATTGAATAGACTGTCCTTGCTCCAGGAATTAGTTTTAGATCCTTGATCAAATATAAGTTGGCTGTACATGTTTGGATTGATTTCTGGTGTTTCAATTCTGTTCCATTGGTCTATCCATCTGTTTCTGTACCAGTACCATGCTGTTTTGATTACAACTGCCCTGTAGTATGTCCTGAAGTCTGGTATTGTGATGCCTCCGGCTTTGTTTTTGTTGTACAAGATTGCTTTAGCTATTCGAGGTCTCTTGTGCCTCCATATGAATTTCAGCATCATTTTTTCCAGATCTGCGAAGAATGTCTTTGGTATCTTGATTGGGATTGCATTGAATCTATAAATTGCTTTTGGGAGAATGGACATTTTGATGATGTTGATTCTTCCAATCCATGAGCATGGAAGATTTTTCCATTTTTTGGTATCCTCTTCTATTTCTTTCTTTAAGGTTTTGTAATTTTCATCATAGAGATCTTTAACGTCCTTGGTTAAGTTTATTCCAAGGTATTTGATTGTTTTTGTAGCTATTGTGAATGGGATTGATCTTAGCAGCTCTTTCTCAGTCATGGCATTGCTTGTGTATACAAAGGCTGTTGATTTTTGTGCATTGATTTTATATCCTGCCACTTTGCCAAACTCCTCTATGAGTTCCAATAGTCTCTTAGTAGAGTTCTTTGGATCCTCTAAGTACAGAATCATATCGTCTGCAAAGAGGGATAGTTTGACTTCTTCCTTCTTGATTTGTATTCCTTTGATTTCTTTTTCTTGTCTGATGGCTCTGGCTAAAACTTCCAGAACTATGTTAAATAGCAGTGGTGAGAGTGGGCATCCCTGCCTGGTGCCAGATTTCAGTGGAAATGCTTCCAACTTTTCCCCATTCAATAGGATGCTGGCTGTGGGTTTTTTATAAATTGCTTTGATTATATTGAGGAATGTTCCTTCTATACCCAATTTGCTTAGAGTTTTCATCATGAAAGGGTGTTGAATTTTATCAAATGCTTTCTCTGCATCAATTGAGATAACCATATGGTTTTTCTTCTGCAGTCTGTTAATGTGGTGAATCACATTGATTGATTTGCGAATGTTGAACCATCCCTGCATACCAGGGATGAATCCCACTTGGTCTGGGTGGATGATTTTCCTGATGTGTTGTTGTATTCTATTGGCCAGAATTTTATTGAGGATTTTTGCGTCTATGTTCATCAGGGATATTGGTCTGTAATTTTCTTTCAGTGCTGCATCTTTCTCTGGCTTAGGGATTAAGGTGATGCTGGCTTCATAGAAAGAATTTGGGAGGATTCCCTCTTTTTCGATTGTTCTGAATAGTTTGAGAAGAAATGGGATTAGTTCTTCTTTAAATGTCTGGTAGAATTCAGCAGTGAATCCATCTGGTCCTGGGCTTTTCTTTGTTGGGAGGGCCTTTATTACTGTTTCAATTTCTGTTTCAGTTATGGGTCTATTTAGGTTTTCGATGTCTTCATGGTTCAATTTTGGTAGATTGCATGTGTCCAGGAATCTATCCATTTCTGATAGGTTTTCCTGTTTGCTGGCATACAGGTCCTTGTAGTAATTTCTGATGATTCTTTTTATTTCTGTGGTGTCTGTTGTTACGTTTCCTTTTTCATCTCTGATTTTATTGATTTGGGTCTTTTCTCTTCTTTTTTTAGTTAGTTGGGCCAATGGGGTGTCAATTTTGTTTATTTTTTCAAAAAACCAGCTTCTCGCTTGGCTGATTTTTTGTAATGTTTTTTTGGATTCAATCCTGTTAATTTCTTCTCTGGTTTTAATTATTTCTCTTCTCCTACTAGATTTGGGTTTGGTTTGCTGCAGTTTTTCTAGGTCCTTGAGGTGCGCTGAAAGCTCATTTATTTGGTACCTTTCCAATTTCTTGGTATAGGCACCTATTGCTATAAATTTGCCTCTCAATACTGCTTTTGCTGTATCCCATAAGTTTTGATATGTTGTGTTGTTGTCTTCATTTACTTCCAGAAAGTTTTTGATTTCTCTTTTGATTTCTTGAATGACCCAGTGTTCATTCGGGAGCATGTTGTTCAGTCTCCATGTGTTTGCATACTTTCTGGGGTTTCCTGAGTTGCTAATTTCCAGCTTCATCCCGCTGTGGTCTGAGAAGCTGCATGGTATGATTCTAATTCTTTTAAATTTGCTGAGACTTGCTTTATGGCCTAGTATGTGGTCAATCCTAGAGAAGGTTCCATGCGCTGCTGAGAAGAATGTGAAGTCTGTAGATGTAGGGTTGAAAGTTCTGTAGATATCTGTTAGATCCATTTGGGCAATAGTGTCAATTAAATCTGCTGTTTCCTTGTTGATCTTCTGTCCAGATGATCTGTCTATTTCTGAGAGTGGAGTATTGAAGTCCCCCAGTACTATTGTATTGGAATCTAAATCTCCCTTTAAGTCCCTTAACATAGCTTTTAAATAGACCGGTGCCCTGTAATTAGGTGCATATACATTTATAATAGTTACATCTTCCTGTTGAATTGAACCCTTAATCATTATATAGTGTCCCTCTTTGTCTCTCTTAACAGTTTTTGTATTAAAGTTTATTTTGTCTGATATTAATATGGCTACACCTGCTTTTTTTTGGTTTCTGTTGGCATGGAATATCTTTTTCCAACTTTTCACTTTCAGTCTGCATGCCTCTTTGTTAGAGAGATGTGTTTCTTGTAGGCAACAAATAGTTGGGTTGTGTTCTGTGAGCCAGTCAGCTAAACGGTGTCTTTTAACTGAAGAATTCAGACCATTAATGTTCAATGTGACTATTGATACGTAGTGACTTTGCCCTGCCATTTTCCCGGAAATATTTTCTAGTATATGCTTTGAGCTTCCCATGCTCTTTTACTGGTAGGTGTTCTTCCTTTCCCTTCTTTCATATTGATGGCTGTGTTTCTGTGTTTCTGAGTGTAGCACATCTTTAAGTATCTTTTGCAGGGCCGGACGAGTGGCCACAAAGTCTTTCAATTTCTGTTTGCTATGAAAGGTCTTTATTTCACCTTCATTCACAAATGAGAGCTTGGCAGGATATAATATTCTGGGCTGGCAATTTTTCTCTCTTAGCACCTGTGCTATGTCTCGCCATTCCCTCCTAGCTTGTAGGGTTTCTGATGAGAAGTCAGCTGTGAGTCTGATTGGAGATCCTCTGAGAGTAATCTGACGTTTCTCTCTTGCACATTTTAGGATCTTTTCTTTATGTTTCACTGTGGTAAGTTTAATTACCACGTGTCGTGGTGAGGATCTCTTTTGGTCATGTTTATTGGGGGTTCTATGAGCTTCCTGTACTAGGATATCTCTGTCCTTCTCCAAACCTGGAAAGTTCTCTGCTAGTATCTCACTAAAAAGGCCTTCCAATCCTTTCTCTCTCTCCATGCCTTCAGGAACTCCTAGAACTCGAATGTTGGTTTTTTTAATAGTATCCTGTAGATTCCCAACAATATTTTTTAGGTTTCTAATTTCCTCTTCTTTTCTTTGGTTTGACTGTATGTTTTCCTGTGCTCTATCTTCTAAGTCTGATATTCTCTCTTCTGCTTCACCCATTCTGTTTTTAAGGCTTTCTAATGTGTTTGTCATTTGATCTATTGAGCTCTTCATTTCATTTTGATTTCTCTTGACTATTACACTTTCCTGTTCTACTAGTTTCTGAGTTTCATTTTGACTCTTCCTTAAAATTTCGTTTTCACGAGAGAGATTTTCAATCTTGTCCATTAAGGATTTCTGTAGTTCAAGGATTTGCTTTTGAAAACTTCTAAATGTTCTTATCATAAATTTTTTGAAATCCGTATCTTGCATTTCTTCTATCTCATCATCTTCTATACTCTTGGCTTGGGGTGTTTTGCTTATTTGGAGGCATCATAGTGTCATCGTTGATCTTGCTCCCTCTATTTCTGTGTTTGTTACTCGGCATAGTTAATTCTTCTTGCGTCACTGTGCGTTTTTTTTTTTCTTTTCTTTTTTTTTTTTTATACTGTGTCCGTGTTAAGTGGACTGCCTGCTGTTGGAGGAGCCTTGGAGGCTTGAGATGGGTGCGGCCTGAGAGCTCTGCCTGGTTCTTCCAGGTTAAGGGTGTGCAAAGGTGACACCCTCAGGTTATGCGTGGTAAATCTCTCTCTTTTTATTTATTTATTTATTTTATTTATTCAGGGGGTAAGTAACACAGCAGGGCACGGCTGTGCAGAATTGATGGTATTTAGCTTCCAGTTTTTGGCTCCTCTGGACTCCCACTGGGTTGCCTAGGCTACTGAATTGTAGTGACTCAGTTCCTTAGCTCTCCCCCATTGATATGTAAATCCAGAGAGCAGGCCTGCTCTTTGTCTCTTGCTAATTCTTCTAGCCTTGCAGCCTTGTAACCTTTGCAAGGTTAGGGGGAAGAGAAACCCCGAAGCTTTTTTTTTTTCCTTCTTTCCGGTAGTGAGTTTGCTGCACTTTCCGGCCCCCCTCTAGATTCAGACCCCCGTTTCCCCACCAATGTCTCGGGTTATTGAGCTCACCTCCCCTTCCAACGCCGATGTGTGGAGCCCTGAGCGTCCCAAGTCTCCCCGCTGTTGTCTGTGTGGCATGCACTCCCCTTGGAGCACTGGGGCTTCTGCGGCTCGGTCCCACGACTTGGCTTCCGCGCGGTGGGCGACCTTGTTCTCCCAGTAGGTCCTCCGATACACGATTCCCGTGCAATTTTTTCCTGGTTCTTTTTTCTGCGGCTACCGTAACTCCCCTTTTATTAAACTAAATTTTCCCGGACTATCGGTGCGCGCCCTCACTATTCCGCCATCTTGGCTCCGCCCCTACAATTATATTTTAATTTTTTTTTGACAGGCAGAGTTAGACAGAGAGAGAGAGACAGAGAGAAAGGTCTTCCTTCCATTGGTTCAGCCCCCAAATGGCTGCTACAGCCGGTGCTGCGCCAATCTGAAGCCAGGAGCCAGGTGCTTCTCCTGGTCTCCCATGCGGGTGCAGGGGCCCAAGCACTTGGGCCATCCTCCACTGCCCTCCCAGGCCACAGCAGAGAGCTGGACTGGAAGAGGAGCAACCGAGCAACCGCGACTAGAATCCAGCACCCATTTGGGACGCCAGCACCGCAGGCAGAGGGTTAACCTAGTAAGCCATGGTGCCAGCCCCAACAACCTCTTTTTTATGTGTTTATTTTTCCAAACATAATTTAAGGGGTGAATAACACTAAATCTTACAGACTTGCTGTAGTTAACAAGTTACTTTAAGAAGCATTTAGATTATTGCCAACTATTAGTTACTATTCTAACTAGCTATTGTTATAATACTATTATTGTTAGCAATTATTGTCTGACTTATAATTAGGTTTTAGAATAGACATCCCATTGTGCATTTGACCTGATTTAATTTTTGCAAGGACAATTATGTTGGGAACACAGAATGTACTTGGTTCTAACTCAACTCTGGCCTTTCCCGTTACAGCTGGTCATCACTTTCAGGTAGAAGGAGGAGGGCCCTCTTGATGCACTGGTGTTTTATCCAATCAGAAGTGAGACGTAGCTGTGACAGGTACAGGGCAGGTCTTACGTATCAATACCAAAGCCAAAGCGGCCCAAAACATTTTTTTCCAGTCACGTATGCTCTCCTCGAGTCTCTGCTAGCCTAAAGTATTTGGGAGGGGGGAGGAGAGGGAATAGAAGAGAAGAGGGGAAAAATGAGATTTCAGAATTAGAATGAGTTATTTGGGAATAGTGTTGTAGTACAACAGATTAATCCATTGCCTGCAATACCAGCTTCCCATATGGGTGCCAGTTCAAGTCCCAGCTGCTCCACTTCCAATACAGCTCTCTGCTAGTGCATCTGGGAAATCAGTGGAAAATGGCCCATGTTTTTGGTCCCCTGCACCCACATGGGAGGCCCAGAAGAAGCTCCAGGCTCCTGGCTTCAGCCTGGTCCAGCACTGGTTGTAGCTATTCAGGGAGTGAACCAGCAAATGGAAGATCTCTCTCTCTCTCTTGCTCTCGCTCTCTCTCGCTCAAACTCTCTCTCTCTCTCTCTGTCCCTCTTTTTCTCTAACTTTGACTTTCAAATAAATAAACAAATCCTTAGAATGAGTTATCTGACACAAACTCAAGTCCAACAAGGTACAACAGGCAAGAAAGATAAACCCCTTTGCTATACAGTCCAGTTAGAGTTGCCTCGTGCCCCTTGACCTAAGGAAGTGCGTATTTCTGTATTTTTCTATTTCCAGTCGTATATTCTGGAAACACGTGGCTTGCCAACATGTAACCTGTCGAAGAGAAGTTCATCCTTCATTCATTTCAAGCTTCTGATTGAATTCTGGGCGTTTAGGCTACTCCTCGCCCAGTCTGGGTCAGCTGTGACCCTGACCCAGTGCTTGCCCCTTTCTGACACAACGCCGTGGTGGTGAACTGGTCGCCACCATTGCCTGTTGTTTTTGCTTCTCTGGGATCCCCAAACTGTCCGTGTACTTTGAACTCATTTCTTTCTATTTTAAACTATTCATGACTTCCTCTTGCCAGTCAGTCCCTGGTCTTGCCTTCAATGCGTGCATGGCCTCTCACAGTGAGCTGGCCAAAGCCCATCTCTGGATACATATCTGTACTTATATTGGCCCCATCTTGGTCAAGCTACTGATTCTATGTTTCTCCTATTTCTCCAAGGGTGTGCTCCCTGAAACTCAATTCTTTGTAGCACTTAAGAAAGAGAGAGAGAAAGGGTGGGGGGGAGAGGAGGGGAGAGGAAGGGAGAGGAGAGAGAGGAGGGGAGAGGAGGGGAGAGGAGGGGAGGGGAGGGGAGGGGAGAGGTGGGGAGGGGAGGGGAGGCGAGGGGAGAGGAGAGGAGGGGAGAGAAGAGGGAAACAAAAAAAGGAAAGAACAGAATAGAACTGGTTCAGATTCCACAATTTTAAGTTCAAAATGTGGATTGAAAAGTAGAGCTCTTCCATGACTGTTAAAATCTTTTACCTCTTTCAGATAAAGACTGAGCTTGCCAAGAATCAAATGAGAATACTGACCATGTTGACTGCTGGATACCAAGTTAGTCAAACATATAGCTTCACCTAATTGTGTGGAGTTTTTGTCACAACTGGGCAAATAATTAGCATAAGGAATTTTGGGGGAGGGTTAAAGAGGACTATTTAAACACCCTGGGTGCTTCATTGAGGTTGTCTTACCAGCTGAAACTACTAGCCCTACTGCTGGGTGCACCTGCTGTGCTGAAGGTTCTGTAGTGATGCTGCCTTAGGAATCAGCATACCAGGGAAAGCTAGGTTTGTCCCAGATCACTCCTACAATTTCTCACTATCATGGGATCCATAGCTACTGAAACTTCTGCACAAATCTTGGAATACCAAATATACCACATTGTTGCCCCAAAACAAGCACAAGATCTTGATAATTTACACTGTCTAAACACCTGAAGACTGTGGGAGAATGGGTATGATGAATGATATGAATGATAGACCAAAAACAGAAGAAAGCGTTGATAGGATCCAGGCATAAGAGATTCCATGTCCATCATGCAACTTAGGCTTGTGAGTGACTCTCACTATTAGCATGGCTGGTTAACTGAAATTTGAACAAATCAGTGGCTTTCTATAAATGAAACTGAGGTGCTCAAATTTCCCTAGTGTAATATATAGAAGGAACCTAAATATTGGAAAGACAGGCACTTAAAAATTAATTTATTATATCTGATGTCTTCATTCACATGTTATTTGTTCATTCTGGCAATGTGACTTGAAAATATATTTTTTATTAAAATCATAAGAAGCAAATTGTATGGAAATGGTCCAGTATCTTTCCCAAGTGCATAAATGGCTGTTTTCTGAGGGTACTAATGAGAAAACTGGCCTTTGAGAAATCAGTAGCTGTGGATGGGTATATGTCAGAGACGAACATACTGGTATGGTTAACACAAGAGGCTTGATGGCCAGCAACACAATAAAAATTGTCTCATTAACACAAAGAATCATTGAGGCTTGATTGATGGTTTGGTCCCGTGTCAGCCATAATCTAACCAGGAAAACCGATATCATTTGGGATATTTGTACTTCATATTTATAATAAAAACATTTTAATGCCAGGAATTGGTTATATAATGGGTAGAATTTCTGAGACTCTAAATGGATGAGAACCAAGCATTGAATACTTAACCAAAGTCTGCCACTAAACAGATTTAAGGGGAATCTTCCCCATTCAGGATTTCTTCACAAATGGACAAGTTTTCTTCAGAAACTGGCAGAGTTCCCACCCTGACACTAACACATGTGGGAAATAAAGCCACTGTGGACAGGATTCAGGGACATGCCCTGGCACTCCCCTTAAGTCACTCCATTGTGTCAAAAGCAATACTACTGCATTAGTACCTACAGCATGCTAAGACAGATGTGTCCCAGGTCAGAGCCAAATAAATCTAACTTCTTCATCATCAATAGCCATAGAATCTCCAAAGAGTTAAAGAGAACGGTGCTACCATCAACTATGGAAAAAACATATGGTGATTTTTTTCCCATGTAAGATTCCAATCCAACTAATATGAACAAGGATTAGATATTATAACATGATATAGCAGGCTCAATAAAATGGAGTTTTTAAATACAGATGTAGACTCTATGCTGTAGTAAATGCATTTATCCCTTGGTTCTTTCCATACATTCATGCAAATTATTTTCCTTTATCTCAAGTAGATGGAGAATATTTGAAGTCATTTGCTTTCACTGGACAGAATATCTTCACTACTGAGATATTTTCACTATCCAGCATTGAGACTAAATCTCTCCTTGACTGTGTCACAATATTGTTCCCAGAAACCCTTGTGTCATCTCTCTGGCCCAAAGGACACAACTTACAACTCTGGCTGTGCTGCACGGATGACGTCAGACTGAGAAGCCCAGCAGAAAGTAGCAGCTCTCTTCGATGTCTTGGAAAGACACATGGTATAAGAAGGTCTTTCCACCTTAAAGAAGTCAAAGAATCGCATGGGCTTTGGGGACAAACTGCCTCCAAAGGACGAGAGGTATGCTGGGAGAAGCAGTGCTGTTCTGTGTGTCCTCTGAATGTTAGATGCCACAGAGAACACCTTTGGGGTTGTGACCTAATTCACATACAGGTGTCAGACATGAGTGGGACCCAAGGCAACAGAAATTTTGAACAACGGAAGTCTGCAGCACAGGTGGACCTGTGGTTTTGTTTAGGGGATCCAATGCTTCAGGAATCAGTGGTGGACAGACTTTCTGCACAGAGCCAGTGGCAGGTCCCTAGAGCAGAAATACACGAAATTCACTGCATTTTGGAGTAACAGCTCTTAAGCAGAAATTATTCTCTTTTTGAGAAAAGGTTTTTGACAGTCGGGGGTACTGATGAGAAGGAATGCCTGATCACAGATGAGGCTGACCCACCATGATCTGAGCACGATCTAATCACACTGGGTATAAAGCACCACATGGAAACTGTGCACCTGCGGCTTTGCCTGCTCTGGTCCCCAGGCACAATTTAATGAGCCGGTGACTCACATTCTCCACATGCCTCCTCCCGACACACTCTCACCAATCTTTCCACAGATTTCAGGGACTAACAGATTTGTCCACGACTACACGGCTGAAGAGGAAAAGCGTCTGGATCTTAGACGTAAATTTCCATAGTGCTCTATCTCTATGCAAGGGTGACCATTTTGAAAAGATGAGAATGCCTGCAAGTATTTAAAATATTATTTACCATTTTCTAGGGAAAAAAATACCACTACCAGTCCACATAGAGGATCTTACGACCAGGCATGATATAATCAGAGATTTGGAAAACTATGAGCAGAATATTATTGACAAACATCTGTGAAGAGCTATGGGGAGAAAGTGCGAGAGCCTCCAATAACTGCACAGGTGCCCACTCACAGCCAGCATGCCATAAAAAAATGTGGTAAGTCATAAGAATTCAGTCCCACATAAGTGTCCACCATGAGATCAACTGTTTATCTCATGGTTGTCATTTATCTGAATGAAGTCACTTGGCATTTGTAGAGATTGAAATGCTATTTTAAAGTGCATTGTCTAGGCCGGCGCCGCGGCTCACTAGGCTAATCCTCCGCCTAGCGGCGCCGGCACACCGGGTTCTAGTCCCGGTCGGGGCGCCGGATTCTGTCCCGGTTGCCCCTCTTCCAGGCCAGCCCTCTGCTGTGGCCCGGGAGTGCAGTGGAGGATGGCCCAGGTGCTTGGGCCCTGCACCCCATGGGAGACCAGGAAAAGCACCTGGCTCCTGGCTCCTGCCATCGGATCAGCGCGGTGCGCCGGCCGCAGCGTGCCGGCCGCGGCGGCCATTGGAGGGTGAACCAACGGCAAAAGGAAGACCTTTCTCTCTGTCTCTCTCTCTCACTGTCCACTCTGCCTGTCAAAAAAAAAAATAAATAAATAAATAAATAAATAAATAAAGTGCATTGTCTTGTGACTAACATTATCTACCATCTTATCTTAATGTCCTCTCCTCTTGTTTTGAGTCAAACTATATTATCAAAAAAAGATACATTGGAAATCCTAGTCTGATTCCCACAAATAGGACTTTATTGAGCACTAAACTCGTTGCAGGTATAATTAAGGTATAAGTCATAGGAGGTCATACTGGGTTAGGATGGGTCATCACTCAACATGTCTGGTATCCTTACAAGAAGAGGAGAAGAGACACAGACACACAAGGGAGGAGGACATGGGAGGATGGAGGCAGAGACGGCAGCCATGCATCTGCACACCACTGAACCCGAGAATTGGCAAGAGGTCAGACAGGGTCCCTCCCCTGGAGCCTTCAGACGACACGGTGCCGCCAATGCCTGCCCTCAGTCTTCTCACACCCTGCGCTAAGGATACATTTCTCTTATTGAAGTCATCCAGTGTGAGGTCGTTCATCACACCGTCCCCTGGATAGCTGCACCTGCCAACTCTTCCTTGGGGAACTCTCCCAATCATTCTTTAACCCCCTTCCCTGAATGGACCTACAGATCAGTATCTTTCATGGTTTCTCTACGTGTAGACCCAAGGCTGCCTGCACTTACTAAGAATGCAGAGTCCTGCCTCTCACATCCTCAACCCTACTGAATCAGAATCTACGGGCTCCACAATCTACGTCTCGCAATCGTTGAGTGCTCTGCGTGTACTTACTCCTCACCACCTCCCAAGGGGGTCACTGTTACGGTTTTCCTTTTACAAACAGCCACTGGGCCCTAAAAGATTGAGAAATATGCCCAAGGTCACATGGCCAGAGAGCGCAGAATCCGGGATTCAATCCAAAACCCAGACTTCCTGGCTCCAGAGACCGCACGTTCAGCACCAGGCCATACCCCGTGAGTCTCATCACAGTCTCCACATTCCTGAACACTGAGCCATGCAAGTCCAGTGGTGTGGGATCTTTTCCACTCGAAGCAAACACGGTCCTGTGCCACCTGTCAACATGCCGGGGATGGGCGGACGCATGAGTATGTAGAACCCATGGCCTGGGTGCGTCACAGGTTATACCAGCTAGGCTTTGCACCCGCACTCGGGGACGTTCACACAGCGACAACATCACCTCCCGAAGCGTTGCTCAGGACACATCCCTGCGTTAAGAGACTGAAAGAAAAAGATCGTACGTCGCCTCTGCTCAGTGCTGTCTCCACGTTGTCTGACGCCCCCACTTTGAACTCCTGTGCTCTCTTCTCCCCCACTTTGAAATCTCGGCCCCACTGCAGTCTAGTTTTGACAGCTCCCTCCTTTTCAGAGCGGTGCTACGGAAGTGACCAGTGAATTCTCTAGCACACACTGAGACCTGTTACGCGAGGTTCCTAATTGGCTTTGCTAAACATGCTGCATGTCTTCCCCTAGTAGATCTTCTCCCTTGACCTCCTTCAGCTCACTTGGTGCTGCCCTATAGTTTCTTTTTTTTTTTTTTTTTTTTTTTTTTGACAGGCAGAGTGGACAGTGAGAGAGAGACAGAGAGAAAGGTCTTCCTTTGCCGTTGGTTCACCCTCCAATGGCCGCTGCGGCCGGCGCACCGCGCTGATCCAATGGCAGGAGCCAGGTGCTTCTCCTGGTCTCCCGTGGGGTGCAGGGCCCAAGCACCTGGGCCATCCTCCACTGCACTCCCGGGCCACAGCAGAGAGCTGGCCTGGAAGAGGGGCAACCGGGACAGAATCCGGCGCCCTGACCGGGACTAGAACCCGGTGTGCTGGCACCGCAAGGCGGAGGATTAGCCTAGTGAGCCACGGTGCCGGCCCCCTATGCTTTCTTTAAAAACGTCCTTGCTGGAGTCTACATCTCCAGTCCACCAGCCTGGGATTCAGGAGGTCTTTCTTAGTATTCTGCACCAGCACGTCCCAAATAGAGAGTAGTTTTCCAGCAATGCGTTCGTGACATGTCATTTTATGATCGGTTTGGGAAAGTTCTGTATAGCGCATCCACGTCAATGTGTATGCAAAAGGCCCAAGACATGTTGCAGCAAGGCAAAACTGTTTCCTTTGTTTAACCAAATGTTTCCTAAAGTTTCTGACCATGACAACCTGTGTTTGGTGAGAGTGTGTAGGTGCTTATGCGTGTGTGATCTGCAGTGCTTTGAGATGCTGTGTCTACACACATTTCCTGGGCTTTTTTTTTTTTTTAATCCATTCCTACATTTCTTATGACCTTTGGTTTTCTCTATATATGCATATATAAAAAATAGAAATATCCTTTATTCCACATATATATTATATATTTATAATGTTTATTTATATATAATATATAAATGTTATATATGAAATACACATAAATACATATAATATATAAATATAAATATATATTTTTTACTCCAAATTTCTCCTGTGGGTTCCAGACCCATGTAACTCTTTTAATTGTGTATTCACCACCTCCATTTCAAATCTGACATACTCATGAACAAGCTTTGCATCTTGGCAAATCAACCTATTTCTTTTAAGGCTTTTCCCATCTGAGCCAGTGATGAGGCTATCAAGCCAGTCGCCCAGCAAGCCGAGAATATTTCTTGGCCCCTTCTTCTGAATGAATAAGTAGAGCTGTTTCCACCTTGAATTATTTTTGTAATCTGTCACTTCTCTGTATCACTGCCAACTTTTTAATTCAATCACTCACCACATCATGCCTGGTCTACTGGAAGAATTCTGACTGATCTTTCAGTCCCTTTTTCCCAAATGGTCCCCAAAGACATCTATCCAGAATGAAGACGATTTGTATTAGAATGCTTGCAAAAGTCGCTTGCTGTGTCCTGTGATCTGAGGTGAACAAGTCCCTGAAATTGAGAGACTCTCTAACAACCTACGATTTTCCTCTTTGAAACCCAAATCACAGCCACATAGAACTGGTTCCTTCCTCCAAAGACACACACTCCTTCATACAACTCTGTCTTACTCATCTACTCCATCTCCTTGGACCACTCGTTACTTATTCTTTGTAAATTTGCATTCCTTCTGCAAGTTCCAATTAAGATTTTCATCTCTATGAAACAGTTCGTTACAATCATTTTTTTTCTCTTTTTTTTTAATTTATTTGACAGGTAGAGTTATAGACAGTGAGAGACAGAGAGACAGAGAGAAAGGTCTTCCTTCTATTGGTTCACTCCCCAAATGGCCGCTACAGTCAGCACTGCGCCAATCCGAAGCCAGGAGCCAGGTACCCGCCCACCCCGGTCTCCCATGCGGGTGCAGGGCCCAAGCACCTGGGCCATCCTCCACTGCCTCCCGGGCCACAACAGAGAGCTGGACTGGAAGGGGAGCAACCAGGACTAGGACCCGGCGCCCATATGGGATGCCGGCACCGCAGGTGGAGGATTAACCAAGTGAGCCACTGCGCCGGCTCCTTTTCTCTCTTCTTTAAACTCCTACAGTACCGTATCTTTTCATCTATTATAGTACTTACAACACACAACTGTAATCATCACGGGGAAATGGAGCATACATATTATAAAAGCAAACATATCATAAAGGAATTTATACACTAAGTGAACACAAACCTTCAGCGTTGCAAGTAGGTGGTTACAATCCTTCTGAAAGTGGCTAATCCTTCTTTGAGAGACACACAAAGAGAAGTTAAGTTTATTAGTAGTAATAATTAGCAATAATTAGTAGTAATAATAAGTAGTAATAATTATGAGAAAGTAATAGTTGCTGGAATTTAAAGAAAGTTGCTTTTCATATGTTTCCATTATTAATATATTTGGATTATTCTATCCAACTCAAACCCTGATTTCAGAGCTCTCATATCGTAAATTTCATAAAGTCGCTCCTCTTCCAGGCCAGCTCTCTGCTGTGGCCAGGGAAGGCAGTGGAGGATGGCCCAAGTGCTTGGGCCCTGCACCCCATGGGAGACCAGGAGAAGCACCTGGCTCCTGGCTTCGGATCAGCGTGGTGCACCGGCTGCAGCGGCCATTGGAGGGTGAACCAACGGAAAAGGAAGACCTTTCTCTCTGTCTCTCTCTCACTGTACACTCTGCCTGTCAAAAAAATTTTTAAAAATTATTTTTCATTTCTGTGTTGAAAAATCAATATGGAAAGAAATTATATAACATTCACAATTTTGAAATATTATTTATTAAATGAAACGAAAATTAGATGCCATAGTTTAATTTTTTTATTATTGCTAAATCCATCTTTTCCTTTCCCATTTCTGATTTAGATGCGGCTCACTGCTCGTGTTAATCATAACACAACACAGCATAAAAGTTGGTGCCACCCATCTACTAGATTCCTTTATAAAAAGTCATAAATCTCAGACATGAACAAATATACTAGCTTTACCTTATCACCCTGGCCTTCCATTGAAAGGTAAAAATCCCTTTTTCTCCACTTCCAAAAAAACATAGAGTGACAGATTTATGTTTGCTATGTCTTTAATAAAGAAGAAAATAATTAGCTGATGATTTGGAAGTTAGAGTCAGTTTCCTTAAGGATTAAGCCACTTGTTGAAACCTGAGTGGGTGGCATGGCAACTCTTTAGCAGGCCTGGCGCCTACTCCTTGGTCTAGAACGAGTTCTTCCACCCGCTTCTGTAGTTTTGCTCCAGCAGGTGTTGATGGTTTGCGGTTGATTGGAAACACAATGAGCTATGAACGCTCCACTCCCCTGTTGGATATAGAATCTGCTATTGGAATCACCACTACACTGAAAGTTGACTACCGCTTAAAACATTCAGTAAGAAAACATCCCAGCTGCTTTGGGTGCAAAGATCTCCCAATGATGGCAAACAAAGAAGCTGGCTTAAATGAAGTGTTAATTCCTCCATCTGCTATAAGAACCTCAGGTACAACCTCGGCCAGGTCAGGTCTGGAGACTGCATTCAGGTGTCTTCTTTGGCTGGTCTGTGTGCAATGGGCTTTCAAATGACAGAGTAGATTTCCAGAATGTTCCATCGTTACCCAATGATATACATGTGGATACTTCCAGAAGGTCTTGGAAATATAAAATTAAAAGAGAAATGTATTTTGAATAGAAAAATTTGAAATTTATGCACAGGAGGGTGTCTTCCAAAAGGTCACAAATATGTATTGTGAGAAAACAGTACACGTATACAAAAAATGTTCACACCAAAATAAGTTTTAATTTTCATTGAGATGCCCATGTGTGTGTTTCCAATTATATATGAGTGTGCATATACACATAAGTGCATTTGTGCAAGTATACATACACATGCAAAAATACTCATGAGTTTGTTTTACTATTTTTGATATTTATCTCACTCAACAATAACGTTAACTTGTTTTTTGCTAATTATAAACATCACTACCCATATAAGAACACATTAAGAGTTCTCAAGTAAATAGAACTGGAATTGGATTGAGGTTGTAAAACTTCAGATTATAATTTCCTGAAGTTTTCATAATAGTTTATTTTTATTCGAAAGACTGAGTTACAGACAGAAAGGGAGAGACAGAGTGAGAGAGGTCTTCCATCTGCTGGTTCACTCCCCAAAAGGCTGCAACAGCCAGGGCTGTTAACTGTCTTCAACTCACATTTATTCACAATTCCAAAGCTCTGAAATGCCAGTCATGTACAGTCTGTAATTTACACTAGGATCACACCATGCATATCCAGTTCACCTCTGAAGATGGGATTTACATGCGGGACAGAGACTGGAGCTAGAAGTGTACCACAATGTCCTTTCAAATTTGGGATGCCATGATTCTATTCTGGAAATGATTCAATAGTGTCATTTCATTCAACTTCATAAAGACACAAGGTACAGAAATGTACTTATTTTATATTTTTTTGGACAGGCATAGTTACACAGTGAGAGAGAGAGACAGAAAGAAAGGTCTTCCTTTGCCGTTGGGTCACCCTCCAATGGCCGCCGTGGCCGGCGCACCGCGCTGATCCGATGGCAGGAGCCAGGTGCTTCTCCTGGTCTCCCATGGGGTGCAGGGCCCAAGCACTTGGGCCATCCTCCACTGCACTCCCGGGCCACAGCAGAGAGCTGGCCTGGAAGAGGGGCAACCGGGACAGAATCCGGCGCCCCGACCGGGACTAGAACCCGGTGTGCTGGCGCCGCAGGCAGAGGATTAGCCTAGTGAGCCGCGGCGCCGGCCTTATTTTATATTCTGAAAGTAGCCTGGGGATTTCAAGCCTCAACTGAAGATGGACTCATGTGTGATGACCGAGTGTGTGTCTGAAGCAGAACAATGACGTCTGACCTAGGTGGCCGCAACCGTTTTCTTTTGGTGACACAGCTGATATGGGTTTGTCTGGCCTCTTTCAGGCAGCTCAACAACATATGCTAGCCCAATGGATACTGTTTAAAATATGATTTCATAATCTTACTCTTTCTTCAGATGCGGTTGTCTAATTTTTGAAGGCTTTTTAGCTACATTTTCTCAAATGAACGCTACAAAAATCATGTGAGGTAATCATAGGTGAGGTTAGTATCCTTACTTGACAATGAAATTGAACACAATCCAAGATTTGTTACTTTTTTTTTTTTAGCTTGGGTTACCAATCTTTGATTTGGTATGCTTCCTTGCATAATTTAGGAAAGAATTTATTTATGGTATTAAACATATAAAATAATGAATTTATTTTTCTCTCTGCTTGCAAACAAAACCAGTGTGAATTGTGTATACTATACACAGTTGTTTTGGCTGGTCAAGTGTATGTCACTGAGGAGAACTGAGAACCCAGTGACTGCCAGGTTTGTCTCCTTCACATTAATGAACCATCACGCGCAGAAGCAGTGCTTTTAATTTCTGATTATGGACGAAGAGAAATACAAAGGCTCAGCAATGCTTTTTCGGCAGAGTAATAAAATGTCCAGCCAATATATCGTCAGGACTTATAGTTTATGGCATCTATGTAAATGAAGCTTTCTGAACAGATAAACCTCAGGGGAACAGGGAGTTCACTGCGTTTATATAGGGCACCGCGGCACTATTGCAAGAATTAAAGACAAACCGTGAAATATTTTCACAGCGGCCACATTATAGTGCTTTGGGAGGTAAAATAGAGAATGTGGAATCTTTTTTACATGTTACTAACTCAAGCTACATTCTAGATGTTCTTGTTGTAACTGTTGCATATTTGTCAACCTGTATTTTATTATGCGTTAATAACATTTCCAAAATAATATACACGGTTAGTTCAAAATCTTCATAAAATATGAAATTAAAAGGTAGATTTATTTTGATGCAAAAAAAAGAAACTTATGCATCAGAGTGGTCTTCAAAAGTTTCATAGAGATGCGCACTGTGGAAAAATGACGCATTGATTTAAAGTGTACTGAAATGTTTGTCCATCTTCATTCCAATTTCTCACAAATTTTCTAAAGTTTGCTTATATCTTTATTTTTTGAACAGTGAATGAAATTTCTGCCTCTTAAATACAAAGTTCGTGAGCCACTTAACAATTATTCAAACAAATCTGAAATGAGAATTATCAAACACAGCCTCACATTTGAGTTTCTTACTCGTGTGTTGAATGTGTCTTGTCACGGTGACCTTACCCTTACCATCTATGGTTTAACTAAATAAGCCGATAAAATTTCATCTCAGTGCAGAATTTCCTTTGCCTGACACAGAGTTTTGTTCTGCTGTGTCACCTGCCTTGGTCGCTATTGTGTGCGTGTCCACAAAAGGTGCCCTGTAACTCAAGTACAAGCAGAAAGCTCGCCCATTGTTAAGAATCAAATCGGTTCACTTGTGATTGGGGTAAAGGTGGCCCCAGCTTCCTGATAACTGCTCCTTGCCAAAAAATTGCTAGGTTGCTCTTTTCTTCTGAAAGCTTCACTGTGTTTCAAGACCATTCAGAGCGCAGAGCAGTGACAACTTGGGCACCACAGCTCTCCGGCATGGATTAACAGGCCAGATGTACTTAGCAAAATCAATCTTTGCTTTCATGCACAATGCCGTTTTCATTGGTGTGGACTTCTTCTGCAGGCTGGAAGTATTGGATTACTGCACAGCCCTTTATTGTAATTGGCAAGGTATTAATTTGATTTTTTTAACTCCTGAATTCTGTCATTCCCAATACTAGTTTCCTAACAAATATCAATGGAAAAAATGAAGCTTGAACACCAAAGTTGTAGAAATCCTACCATTCGGGAATATTATAGTCATTTACTTTTGGTGTTCATTGAACCACGTCTGGCTTTTGGTAAGATAATCAAAGCAGCTCTTTTTTTTTTTTTTTTTTTTTTTTTTTTGACAAGAATAGAGTGCAAAATTCAAAGCCAGTTGCCAGTGTGGATGTGTTTACAGCAAGCATGCCTCTAGAGAGATACCATTTTACAGCATAAATTAGGAAGTTAAAAATACTTTCAACACACAAAGTATAAAATCCAATGAACAGGAATATATTAAGTGAGGTAGATGATAATGTCCCCGACCAAAACTTTGAATCTAATATGAAACTGGCCATTTTATGTTTAACTAGGTTTAACTTTTTCTGTAATCTACTGGGGAAAAGACACATTTTCAACAGCCAAAGTTAACAAATTTGAAGGCGGGGGGGGGGGACACCCACTATCATCAATAATTACATATTGAGAAGCATGTTTACAGAGTTCCCAGTTCCACTCTTGAAAGTGAACCTTAGCTCCCTGACTCAGATCTGGACAGCAGAATTACTGAATAGACTCACTGGCAACATCACCACATCTCAAGGGAGAGTCAAGACAGGCTCGACACAGACATCTGTAGCCGAAGGTGGGCGGGGTTACAGTTTCCAACCTTGCACATACAGATTCAGGAAAAACAATTCTTGGCAAACAAACAGCAAAAGGAAAACACACATACTCAGAGTTGCAAGCCTTCAACGTGTTAACTTTGTGTATTTTACAAATATGAATATTTTTATGAGACATTTGTTAATTTAGATTTGTTGTGAGCTCGTTGAATGTTAGCCAAACAACTTGCTTAGCTGTTGATGACAATATCAGTTTCACAAAAATCAGATCAAGAAAGCTTAAAAAAAAAAGTACACACACCATCTGTGAGTCAAATAAGAGCTATACTTAGTAATAATTATTTGAGTTGTGTCACATTGGCCCACAAATGTACATGTGCTTTCAGTTTGTACAAAGAATTAGACTAATGTTTTTATTGGGGAACATGGAAAATAAAAAATGTATGTTGATTATGTTGATAAAATTATAATAAATATTAACAATTAGCTCACATTGTATGTCACACAATTCCTTGGACAAAATGGGCAGAATTTCAGCTGAAGTTTTATAACTAGGCCCCGTCATTCTCACAGAAATTAAACAATCTGAGAGTAACTGGAGAAGAGTAAATTTATACAAGTTCAAAACTTGGCTCCTTTTTCTTTCTCTCTTAGTGATATTTGAGTGTCATTTCATTTAGATTTTGTTAACAGATCCTGAAACAAAACTAAAGTTTCAAGAAGTCAGCAATTTTACTTGTCTGGGTTACACGTTGTTCTCATCAACTATTACTTAGGCTATTTCAAAACCCACTTTTGTTTTGAGGAGGGAAAACATCAAATAGAAAGAAGATTTACTTGAGAAGAGTGTCTTTATGTCATTTCTAAAGGATATTTTGGTTTTCCTGTGTAAGACACGTATGCATGTTCTCTCTACAACACTGTGTGTGTGTGTGTGTGTACACCTTTTTACACAGACCATGGGGTGAAATGCTGTAGCTCTAAACAGAATGACGCTGGACCCCCTCTCTGGCTCTGTTCCATGCATGAGGGAGCCTGGAGAGAACACGGAGGGCAACCCCGTCCCCCCCTCACGACCCCAGGATGAGGACTACAGTCTTAAATCAAGACTGGTATTTGTTAGAGCTTCATTTTCTTTCAGTAACACCTTCCCATTTCAAACAGTCGGATATACACAATTTCAGTCCTATTTCTCTGAGACCTGAGAGGCTTGTGCTTCAGTTCTGTGGAAACCTTGCATTTCTGCTCCATGATTCTACCTACAAGGAGGCAGCTGCACAGCCTGGGCAGCCAAGGGCTCCTGCAAAGTCCTGTTGAGGCAGCTGAGAAGCCAGGCCCGGTGGCACTCATCAGGGCCCACTTCCTCCTGCCTGGGGTGAGAACTGTCGCGCTCACGGGACCAGAGGATGGCCCGGCGTTGTCTCAGGGCCCTGCGATGCTGCTGTGCTCAGCGCTAAGGCCACAGGGCCCATGGTGCTGAGGAGGGGAGTGGGTGCCTCTCGGGCCTCCTGGAGGCCCAGTGGTTGAAGGTGCTCCCATGGACCTCCTGCTCGTGGGGAGCAGAGTGGAATCCCTAGAGTCTGGTATAACAATGCTGAGCCAGAAAACCAGAAAGCATGGGAGATTTCTTCATTAAGATATAGGATGGTCCATTCCATCTTTCACTTGAATATATAGACACAAGTGTATTTATGTATTTAAAATACTTTATGAATACAGTTATATAAACATGCATTTTATAGAATTGTGTATATTTTTATTTGGGTGACACACAGAGAGACAGAAAGGAAGAGATAAGAGAGACAGAGTGAGCTACCATTCACTCCTTCACTCATCAAATGGCCACAACAACCAGGGGTCCAAAGCCAGGATCCGGGATCCCTATCTGTGTCCCCCACACGGGCGGCAGGGACCCAAGGACTTGAGCCGTCACTGCTGCCTCCCAGGGTGTACAAGGAGGGAGCTGGGAGAGTGGAGCCAGAACAAGAACAGGGATGTGGGATTTTTTAAAGTTAGTTATGGCAGGTAAGTGGCAGGTGATGAGGAACAAGAAGCAGACAGAGACAACGTAATATGTTTTAAATGTAATTTTTTTTATCATTTTCGACTTACTTGAGAAGCAGAAAGAGGGACTTAAACAGAGACACGCAGAAAGAGCTGCCATTGGCTGGTTTACTCCCCACATGCCTGAGCCAGTAATGAAGCCATGAGCCAGGAACTCAACCCCAGTCTCCCAGGTGGACGGCAGAAATCCGAGTACTTGAGCCATGTACGGCTGCTTTCCAGGGTCTGTGTTAGCAGGAAGCTGGAATCAGGAGCTGGAGCTGGCAACTGAGCCCACACACTCCATACAGAGCAGGCATCTTGACCACTCAGCTAAATGCCTGTCCCTAAATAGAATTTTTAAGCAATTATTTGTACAGAGCGAAAGAGGACTTGAATGGAAAAAACAAAATTTTCAATTAATGTTAGAAATTCTCAATGAAATTATAAAATCTATCTAATGTATTAAACTTGCTAGAAGCGAGTCTGTGTCACAACACTGGGTAAGTTTTAGAGTGCAGGATAATTGGACAACAAATTAAGAGCACTGATCTCACAGGCAGAATTCTGGGGTGTTGAGATCCTAGCCTTCCCAGACTCCTTTCCTATTAACCTGGAAGATGCCCATCTCGCAGCTTCCCAGGTATTTTCATAGTTGTAGAAAGGGGCGATGATACTTGCTCAGAAAACACAGTGTACTTCCCAAGGTTACTGTGAAGGTCAAATTAAAAATACATGGAAAGCCATCTTACAAGTTCCAAGTAAGTGTAAGACACACGTGTTGTACAGACGAGGGAATTACAACCCTAACAAATATGTACCTCATTAAACACAGGTCTTATTAGGAGCCCTGACAGTTAAAAACCACAATCTTCCTGCTGTTATCTCTGTCATTCTCCATTCACACAACTTCGGCAAGTGCTCTATCCAGTGCAGGACAGGGACCAAGACACAGGGTTTCAATTGCTGGCGCAGCAGAAATGCTCCCTGAGAAAACCCACCGATGTGAAAGGTCCTGTGCCTCGAATGTCTGCTTTCAGACATCAATGTAATTATAAGGGGTTGGTTCCTAAAGATGACGTTTCTGTGTTTTGGGATATTCCAACAACAACAGCAAACATCACTGAACGACGGTCAGGTGGCCTTCACTTTCTTCAGGCTTCCAGGACAACTCATTTCTTTTTTTTTTTTTTTTTTGACAGGCAGAGTGGATAGTGAGAGAGAGAGACAGAGAGAAAGGTCTTCCTTTGCCGCTGCAGCCGGCGCACCGCACTGATCCAATGGCAGGAGCCAGGATCCAGGTGCTTTTCCTGGTCTCCCATGGGGTGCAGGGCCCAAGCACCTGGGCCATCCTCCACTGCACTCCCTGGCCATAGCAGAGAGCTGGCCTGGAAGAGGGGCAACCGGGACAGAATCCGGCGCCCCGACCGGGACTAGAACCCGGTGTGCCGGCGCCGCAAGGTGGAGGATTAGCCTATTGAGCCACAGCGCCGGCCTAACTCATTTCTTTAATTTAAAAACCTGGGGCAGGTGCTTGGTGCAGAGATGAAGCCTCCTCCTGGGTGCCCACATCCTGTATCTGAGTGTGTGGCTTCAAGTCCTGGCTCTGCTCCCGGTTTCAGCTTCCTGCTATGCAGATCCAGGCTCACGTACTTGCACCCCTGCCACTCATCTGGGAGATCCAGATGCAGTTCCTGCCTGCTGGCCTTGGTCTGGTCCAACCCTGGCCTTCATGGGCGTTTGGAGACCGAAGCAGCAGACGCAAGATTTCTCTCTCTCTCCCCTCCAACACCTTGTCATTCAAATACACAAATAGAAAAAGAATATTTTAATCTTGCTTCCTCTATTCCACATACCTTGTGGCTCTCTGGCCTCTCCTCATGCTCCCACCCGCGTCCTCGCTGCTGCAGAAGGCGTGAATTTTCTCTATGTCAGTTTATCCTGGCAGGGAGAGAGGGTCAGCTTCCCTCCCCCCAGCCAGGACTCCTAGCATCATTAATTCAATGCTGCTAATGTGGGGAGAATCACATCACACCAAGAGCCACGGACTACATACCCACACATACTCATGTCTCTATACACACGCAGATTCTGCCACAATGGACTCGAACTTGCTCCCCTATTCCCATGGGAAGAACTCTCTTGTGAGCTGGTGTTGGCTTAATCAATGCCCCTTAGTTCAGGGGGCAGCGCCACAGCTCATCCTTTGATTTCCCTTGTAATGAAAGATCAAATCGGATAGAGACAAGTTTGAAAACAGGGCTGCTTGGTCCAGGCTAGAGTATTACTACTGAGAACTTAGCCCTTCTTAAAAAAAATGCCTCTTAAGGGTGTTTTTCTTTTAAGATTTTAAAAATTTATTTGAAAGGCAGAGTTAGAGAGAGGAGGAGGAAAAGGAGAGAGAGAGAGAGAGAGAGAGAGAGAGAGAGAGAGAGAGAGATCTTCCACCTGCTGGTTCACTCCCCAAATATCTGCAACTGCTGGGGCTGGGCCAGGCTGAAGCCAGGAGCCAGGAGCTTCCTGTGGGTCTCCCATGTGGGTGCAGGGGCCCAAGCACTTGGGCCATCTTCCACTGCTTTCCCAGGTGCATTAGCAGGGAGCTGGATCAGAAATGGTGCAGCCAGGTCTCCAACAGGTGCCCATATGGTATGCTGGCACTGCAGGCAGAGACTTAACCCCCTGTGCCACAACGCCAGCCCCTCAAAGGTGTTTTTCTAAACAACAGAACCTTCTACCAAAGATATCTTTTTAAAATATTTTCTAAGATGTAACTTTAAAAAAAAAACTTATTTCAGAAGAGTTTTTCATTTATAAAACAAAAATTGTGGGGGCCAGTGTTGTGGCAGGTATATCAGATAAAGCCTTTGCCTGGGACACTGGCACCGCGTATGGGCGCCAGTTCAAGTCCCAGCTGCTACACTTCTTGTCCAGCCCCATGCTGCTGCACCTGGGAAAGTAGCGGAGGATGGCCCCTGCACCCACATGGGGGACCTGGAAGAAGCTCCTCGCTCCTGGCTTCAGACCAGACCAACTCTGGCCGGTGCAGCCATTTGGGGAGCAAACCAGCAGAGAGAAGATCTCTCTTCTCTCTATGTAACTCATTCAAACAAAGAAGTAACTGTTTTTTAAAATTTTTATGAAATAGTACAAAGTTTTCAAATAACCCATATCCAGCTTCTCCTATAATAAACATCTTACATTAATAAATTTGTCACAATCTATAAGCTACCCCAATTAGTTTTCCTATTATTAACATCTCATATTAGTGTACTACATGTCAAATTAATGAACCACACCCAGCTTCCACATCTATTTCTTATCCCACTCCTCATTCCCACCCCTCCCAGCCTAGAGTAATCAACATTTTGTGGTTTTTTAGCTTCATCCTGTGAAAAGAACATGTGGTGGCTGTCTTCCTCTATCTGACTTCTTTCACTTAACACGGTATCCTCTAGTTCCATTCATTTTGCTGCAAATGGCAGGATTTCATTCTTTTTATGGCCGAATAATATCCCACTGTGTTTCTATATGTCACATTTTCTTTATCCATTCATTTCACGATGGACGCCTGGGTTGAATCCGTATCTCAGCTCTTGGGAACGTGTGGCAGTAGGCACAGTGGAGTAGGTACCTCTTCCATGAAAAGCTTTCCTGTCTTTTGGAAAGAACTTTATCAAATTTTAGAAAACTCTTTACATCAAGCGAAATCTTTAAAGTCAATCAAAGTATAACTTTATGAAAAACAGGAAAATTGTACATGAATCAGAAACATATAAATATTTTAGCATATGCATTTGCTTATTGGGATTGCTCTGTCAATGGGCCACACTTTCATTTCTAACAGCCAACACTGAACCCCTACCTAAGGGGAAAGAATGCTCATTTTAAATAATTTACCATAGTTTTAGTTAGCCGATCTTTTAAAAATTTTCAGACTTACAATTAGAGACAATAATTTAACATGCCCTTGTCTGTGTTTTCAATGTCTATCATCTCTAGTGATTTTCCCTATGGTCTCTGATTATTGATTACAAACTTGCACTTCTATTAGCTCTTGTGTGTTGATGTGTAGATCAGGCAGGAGAACTGCACACACATTTACACATTTTCTTGGTAACTTACTCCATTGTTAAATCGGTCTTTCTGAAATTTGACCTAAACAATCCATCATGTGGTTAAAAAAAAAAAAAAAGCCCCATTGTTCAGGGTGTCCGTATTTTAATAAAAAGAACTATTTATCTTGTATATGCATAAAGTACATATTTGTGTATGTACCATGCCTTTTAAAAATTATTCTTAGATACAGCCTCTAGGGATATTTTAAGCTGTAATTGGAAGAATTCAGATGAAAGGAAATTTTTCTTTTGACTATGGCTTGCTGTGTGTGTGTGTGTGTGTGCTTTCAGAGGTAGAAGTTAAGGGGAATGCCTATAATTGTTTCTTTCTCTCAATTTAATCTCTCACTTTCTATATTGAATAACGTTTTCTTGGATTTTATGTTAATTAAATATTTTTGGATTTCATATTAATTTACTTTTCTTTTCATCATAAAAATCACAGAATCTCAAAGCCAGAAAGAACTTTAGAAAGTATAGCATAATGATTAATAGATAGAGCGCTATAATTAGCTTCAATCCTTTTTCTCACTCTCTAGTTCTATGATCTTAGGCAAGTTACATAAATTATCTGTGTTCAGTTTTCTCGTTTGTAAAATGGGTGAAATAGCCGCGCTGTGGCACAGTGGGTAGAGCTACCGCTTGCTGCCCCTGCAGTGGCCTGGGTAAAGCAGTGGAAGGTGCCGCAAGCATTCGGGCCCCTGCCACAGCATGTGAGACCCAGGCGAAGCTCCTGAGGCCGGCTCCCTGCTCCAGCCTCACTCAGTCCCCCGCTGTTGCAGCCTCCTGGGGAATAAACCAACAGAGGGAAGAGCCCTCTCTCGCTCTCTCTCTCTCTCTCATTCTGACATCCAAAATAAGCATTTTTAAAATGGGAGAAATAACGATATCTTTGGGATAAATTAATACGTGTCACAAGCATGAAGCAATGTCTAGGACACAGTACTTTCTCTCTTTCTCCCCAGCTCTCATTCTTCCTCTCCCTCTCCTTCGCTTTCTCTAGCATGCCTGTGAGGGGTTCTTAAGGGCTCCCAGAAAACACATATTATGAAAACACTGTGCATGGATGTCAAGCTTGTGGGCAGCAAAGTAAGTCTTTTCACTCCATGTTCCATGAATTCTTGAAGCACTATCGTGTGTGTGTGTGTGTGTGCGTGTGTGTGTGTATGTGTGTAAAATATGTTAGGTAAAGAGCCCATCTATCTTCATGTATAAAAGTAATTCACATTCTATTGTAGACCACTATTAGGATCATTTATATAGATACATATAATTCACAGAATTTGTAAATCACTTTCCATATATCTCCATACTCCGGCCTAAGAGGAATGCTGGGACAGGTAGACATATAACATACATTCCTCATGACAGTAGCATAATTATTCTTTAAGTGACTATACTTGGAATATTGTGGCTGTATCACTTAATCCCAGACTTCTTCATGAAGCCACTCTGTATCTTAACAGTAACTAATAGCGATGCTATTTTAACAACTCAATATGACATGAATATTTGGATAAAAATCAAGAAAATGACATTTCCAGCACAATGGCTGATCAGAGACACTGGATGCACTCCTTCCCAACACCGCAGGGTCGACACTGATAATGCCAACGTGCTGTACGCTTTTCTACTAAAAAAACCTAGAAGATAAGAGTTGGGAATTCTCACTGTAAAGAAACATTAAATGCTTGAAAGGATAAATATATTTCTCCTGAAGGGACATTACACAACGTATGCACATTTCAATGCATCGCATACTACCCCATGAATATGTACAATAGCACGTATTCAATTTTTAAAAGTAACCTTTAAGAAACAGAATAAACAAAAGCCATTCAGCTGGGTCATGCAGGAGGAGCACTCGAGCGTCGTGCAGGTGAAACCCAGGAGACGTGGCGCACGGAGACTCCGCCTGGTCTGGAAGGAAGGCAACAAAGTGCCGTTCGCGGCTGCTGCTGCTCCAGTCGGGACCGGTGTGAGCCTGAGAGCATCCTCCGAGGACAGGGAAGAGCTGAATGGGGGCGCCCGGCAGCCCCCTGGCGTATGCACAGCTGAGGATTCTGCTGCGGGGACTACTGCAGTCCTCGTGGGCCCTGAGCCCAGCGCTGAGAGCTGTTGGGAAGCGCGTGTCACCGCAGTGCTCCAGAGAGGGGGCCCAGTGCATGCTGTCCTCCCCAACTCAGGCCACTCGCACACACCCTGTCCCTACCACCGTGAAGCACACACCTCACCAGGCTACGTCCGCTCCACCTCCACGGTAACTACGGAGCCCACGACCTGCCACATCCACTCCACCTCCATGGTAACTACGGAGCCCATGGCCTGCTACGTCCACTCCACCTCCACAGTAACTACGGAGCCCACGACCTGCTACGTCCACTCCACCTCCACGGTAACTACGGAGCCCATGGCCTGCCACATCCACTCCACCTCCACGGTAACTACGGAGCCCACGGCCTGCCACATCCACTCCACCTCCACGGTAACTACGGAGCCCACGGCCTGCCACATCCACTCCACCTCCACGGTAACTACGGAGCCCACGGCCTGCCACATCCACTCCACCTCCACGGTAACTACGGAGCCCACGGCCTGCCACATCCACTCCACCTCCACGGTAACTACGGAGCCCACGACCTGCTACATGCACTCCACCTCCACGGTAACTACGGAGCCTACTACCTGCTACATGCACTCCACCTCCACGGTAACTACGGAGCCCACTACCTGCTACGGCCACTCCACCTCCACAGTAACTACGGAGCCCACGACCTGCTTCATTAACTCCACCTCCACGGTGACTACGGAGCCCACAGCCTGCTTCATTAACTCCACCTCCACGGTAACTACGGAGGCTACGACCTACTCACTGCATGACACAGACACTTGGCTCTGCTGCTTTAAGAGGGCCACCGCACCACCTGGCGAGCCCACCCACACAGAGCCCACCACACCACCTGGCGAGCCCACCCACACAGACTGACAGCTGTGAGCTGTGCTGCGTTGGTACTCCGTCTCAAGTGCTAGAGGAGCTGTACTGCACCTGCCCAAGGTGCTGGAGTGGCCCCGCCCATGTGTAGCTCACAAACCCTGACTAGGGCCCCGTAATCCATGTGTTGCCTCACACTTGCTTGCTGGACACGTGGCCTGTGGAGACTAACAGGTGCACTGCTGCCACCATGCCAGCTTATGGCATTGCACCTGCCTGGGCCCACTGGCCTGGCCCAGTGGACTGTCCCCAGCATTACACAGCCTCAGAGTTGGATGGGCTCTCCATCCTTGCGGCCACTCATACCCAAAGCCTTCAATTATAGCTAAAGCGGCTATGACTAAAGAAGCTAAAGAGACTACAGTATGGCACCCAAATAGAACTAAAGCCACCACAGCATTCCAAACTGTTGCCCCAAGACACATCCTCAGCAAAGTCCCTTCCTGCAGGAGCCACTCCAGAAAACTGGCAGGGACAATGGATATGCCGAGTGGGCAAATATCAATGTAGGGGAGTAAGAAGGGTATGAAAGAGCCAGATGACATGACGCCCTCCAGAGGAACACAGACTCTCCCCAGCAACAGAACCAAGGAACAGTAATTGGCAAAATGCCTGAAGAATTCAAAAAGATAAATTAAAGAAACTCAATGAGATACAAGCAAATCCAGGCATACAATTCTGCAAAATTAGGAAGCAATTTATCATACAAATGAAAAAGATTCAAAGAGAAAATGGCAAACATCTTAAAAATGAAAAAAAAAATCAGTAGATCAATTAAAAAGTACTTGAGGAGCAGTGATTAGCTTAACAATTAAGACACCAGTTGGGATGTTGACGTCTCACATCAGAATGCCTGGGTTTGGGGGCTGGGGCTGTGGCGTGGTACCCTAAGCCTCTGCCTGCAGTGCTGGCATCCTGTATGGGTACAGGTTCGAGTCCTGGCTATTCCTGGCCTGGGAAAGAAGTAGAAAATGGTCCAAGTGCTTGGCCCAAGATCCTGGCTCCTGGCTTCAGATCAGCCCAGCTCCGGTCATTGCAGCCATTTAGGAAGTGAACCAGTGGATGGGAAGACCTCTCTCTCTGTCTCTCCCTCTCACTGTAACTCTGCCTCTCAAATAAATTTTAAAAATCTGAGAAAAAAAAAAAAAACAGAATACCGGGTTTGAGTCCTGGATCCACTCCAAATTCCAACTTCTTGCTGAATTTGGATCAACAATAGCTGGAAGGCAGCACACGGTAGTTCAAGTAGCTAGGCCCTGCCATCCACGTGGGATACTTGGACTAACTTCAGCCTGGCTGTCAGGTGCATTTGGGGAGTGAACCAGATGAGAACATGTGCTCACACACACACTCACCCTCTCTCTCTCTTCCTCTAAAATAAACAAATAATTTCAAAAATAAACTAGAGACACTCAACAATAAATTAAATCAAGGCGAAGAAAGAATTTCTAAACTGAAAAACAGATCTTTTAAAATAACCCGAACTTAATAGAAAGAAAAAAAAAACATGCAAAGGATGACGAAAACCTTCAAGACTTATGGGATTCCACTTAACAGAAAATACTCAAATTACAGGTGTTCCTAAGGAGAAGAAAAGGAAAAAGGCATAGAAAGCCCCATTCATTGAAATAGTAGATAAAAGCTTTTCTAATCTTGGAAAACAGACAGACACAGGGATTCAAGGGTACAAAGACCCCAAATATATTCAACCAGCAAAGATCCTCTCCCTGCATCTGAGAGTCAAACCATCAAAAGTCCAAGTCAAAGACACAACCCTAAAATCAGCAGGAAAAAAAGATTATGTTGGCTCACTTGGTTAATCCTCCTCCTGTGGTGCTGGCATCCCATATGGGTGCCAGGTTCTAGTCCCAGTTGCTCTTCTTCCAGGCCAGCTCTCTGCTGTGGCCCGGGAGTGCAGTGGAGGATGGCCCAAGTGCTTGGGCCCTGCACCCCACGGGAGACCAGGAGGAAGCTCCTGGCTCCTGGCTCCTGGCTTCAGACCAGCACAGCACCGGCCGTGGTGGCCATTTGGGGAGTGAACCAACGGAAGGAAGACCTTTCTCTCTGTCTCTCTCTCTCACTGTCTATAACTCTACTTATCAAATAAAAAAAAAAGAAAAAAAAAGATTATGTCACATAGAGAGGAATCACTCCCATTAGATTAACAGCAGATTTCTAAGCAGAAGCCTTACAGTTCTGAGGGAAGGGATGAAGATCTTCAACGTTCTTAAGGAAAAGAAAAATCTCTAAGAGCATTATACCCAGCAAAGCTATCCTTCAGAAGCCAAAAAAGAAAGTTTCTCTAAGATGGGCAAAACTGAGGAAATTCACAGCCACCAGACCAGCCTTCCAAATTATGCTTCAGGGAGTCCTGTGTGCAGAACACAAAATGTAACTAACATGCAGTGAAAATAAAAATATCACTAGAATAGCAGACACACAAAAGATAACAATACAGAAAATCACCAAACCACACAGGTAACCAAAAGAGGATGAACTAAAAAGGGCATTTGAAAACAACAGAAGAAAATGTTTTACAAGTGACTAAGAGATAATCTTTACATATCCATAATCACCTTGAATATAAATACATTAAACCTCCCCATGAAAATAGCATGTAGACTGGCTGAATGGATACAAAACAATATAGAATGATATACTACCTACAAAAAACTCATTTCCTTGGTAAAAATATATACATACTGGAAACAAAGGGATGGAGGAAAAAGATACTCTATGAAAATGAAAACTAAAATCGAGTATGAGTAGCTTTACTTAGAGAAGAATAATTCGAAAAATGATGAAAATGTGTGTTATCTTTTATTTCCATTATGATGAGCTTTTTTGCATTTTATTTGCTTATTTAAGAAATGCAGAGTTAACACAGAGAGAGGGAGAAACACAGAGAGATGTCCCATCTGCCTGGTTACTCCACAAATGGGTGCAGTAGCTGCGGCTAAGCCAGATGGAAACCAGGAGCCTAGAACTCTACCCAGGTCCCCAGTGGCAGTGGCAGGGGCCCAAACACCTAGGCCATCTGCTGCTGCTTTCCCAGGCACATCACTGGGGAGCTGAGTCCAAAAAGCAGCAGCCAGATTGAACTGGCACTCACATGAGATGCCAGCGTTGCAAGTAGCACTTAACCTGCTGCACCACAACGCTAGGCCCTGTCATGAGCTTTATCACGTACCTCCTGAAATATGCAAGACAGTAAAAAAGAGAAGTGAGGCCAGCACCGTGGCATAGCAGGTAAAGCTGCCGCCTGCGGCTCCGGCATCCCACACGGGCACTGGTTCCCAAGTCCCAGCTGCTCCACTTCCAATCCAGCTCCCTGCTAATGTGCCTGGGAAAGCAGCAGAAGATGGCCCCAGTACTTGGGCACCTGTATCCACATGGGAGACCTGGAAGAAGCTCCCGTCTCCTGGCTTCAGCCTGGCCCAGCACTAGCTGTTGTGACATTTGGGGAATAAACCAACAGATGGAAGACCAATATCTATCTCTCTCTCTCTCTCTCTCTCTCTCTCTCTCTCCATCCCTCCCTTCCTCTTCCTCTTTCTCTCTGTAACTCCTTTAAATAAATCTTTTGTATACATTTTTTTTAACAGGCAGAGTTAGACAGTGAGAGAGAGACAGAGAGAAAGGTCTTCCTTCCATTGGTTCACCCTCCAAAGGGCCACTACGGCTGGTGCGCTGCGCCGATCTGAAGCCAGGAGCCAGGTGCTTCTCCTGGTCTCCCATGCGGGTGCAGGGCCCAAGCATCCAGGTCATCCTGCACTGCACTTCCCTCCTGGGCCACAGCAGAGAGCTGGACTGGAAGAGGAGCAATCGGGACTAGAACCTGACGCACATATGGGATGCCAGCGCCACAGGCGGAGGATTAACTAAGTGAGCCATGACACCGGCCCCCTTTTGTATACATTTTTGAAGACTTTATTTATTCATTTGAGAGGTGGAGTTACAGAGAGATGAAAAGACAGAGAAAAAGGTCTCCCATCTGTTGGTTCACTCCCCAAATTGCTGCAACAGCTGGAGTTGGGCTGATCCAAAGCCAGGAGCTTCTTCCAAGTCTTCCACACAGGTGCAGGGGCCCAAGGACTTGGGCCATCTTCCACCACTTTCCTAGGCCATAGCAAGGAGCTGGATCAGAAGGGGAGCAGCTGGGACTTGAACAGGTGCCTACATGAGATGCCAGAGCCACAGCAGAGGCTTAACCTACTATGCCACAGTGCTGCCCCTAAAAAAATAAATCTTTAGAAAGAGCTATTTGACATGACTTCAACTCTGATAGAGAACAACAAGCAAGAATGAAAAATAGTAGAAAAATTTATTTAGAAGATGGAAAATATGGATAAAGAATAATGGAATAAATAAATAAGCTACCATATTTAATTCTAACTCAATCAGTTATATTAAATATAAATGCAACGATATTCCAATTGAAATGGTTCTCAGATTACAGTCAAAAAATTCTAAGAGACTCACAAAATAAGGACACACATTGAAAACTTAAATGATAAGAAATATCATGTAAACCATAAGAAAACTGGTATGATATAGAAGGGATGTCTAGTCAAAACCATGAGATATACCCACCCACTAATTTCTAAAATTATCAATGTGTACATAGGCAGACGCTGGTGCATCAGTTAAGACATTCCATGTCACATGCCTGGGTCCGAGTCCTGTTCTGCTGGATCCCAGATGCCTGCTAACGTGCACTTTGGGAAACAGCAGGTGGTGGCTCAAGTATTGGGGTAACCACCACCAATATGGGAGACCTGGATTGATTTCCGGGTCTCATCTTTGGTCTGGCCTTGTTTTGATTGTTGTGGAGCATTTGGGGAGTGAACTAGAAGGTGTAAGATTCTCTCTCTCTGTCTCTGTGTGTGTGTATGTGAAAGTACACACCTTTCAAATAAACAATTTAAACATTTTTAAGAAAGATGTGCAAGGCCGGTGCCGCGGCTCACTAGGCTAATCCTCTGCCTGCGGTGCTGGTACCCCAGGTTCTAGTCCCGGTCGTGGTGCCAGATTCTGTCCCTGTTGCTCATCTTCCAGGCCAGCTCTCTGCTGTGGCCCGGGAGTGCAGTGGAGGATGGCCCACGTGCTTGGGCCCTGCACCCCATGGGAGACCAGGAGAAGCACCTGGCTCCTGCCTTCGGCTCAGCGTGGTACGCCGGCTGCAGCGGCCATTGGAGGGTGAACCAACGGCAAAGGAAACCTTTCTCTCTGTCTCTCTCTCTCTCACTGTCCACTCTGCCTGTCAAAGAAAGAAAGAAAGAAAGAAAGAAAGAAAGAAGTGCAAAACCACATGATACCAAGAAAATGATCAAGTAAAACATTCATAGATTCCTCTTTGGAAGTACAAAATGATAAATCTGATTCCAAAACTGCTTGCAAGATGCTAATGTAATTAAACATGTTCTTATCTATAATCAAACATAGATCTCTAAATCCCTACAATTATGCTCCAAGGTGCCTAAGAACAATCAGTCCCCTCCCATGTGGTAGGCAATTAATAGCAGCTTAGTCATAATAGGCTAGTAGTGGGAAACGTTTGCCTGTATGTGCATCAACAGGAGATGACAAATTGCAAAGTACTTATACAATGAGCTATTACACAGCAATATAAAAGAGGCAAGTATTGTTACACAAACCAACAGAAATGAATCTTGATGCAGTATGTTGAAAGAAACCAGTCATGGGGTAGTAAAAATAAAAACAGGCAAAACTAATGTATGCTGGGAGACATGATAATCTTAGCATTGTGGGGTCGGTGGGTATTGTAGACAGGGTAGCAGAAGCACAGCGTTTTCCGGAGGGCATTAGAAATGTTACAGAAGCACATCACTCACACACCCAAGTAAAAATTAGTCAAGCCACTTCATACAATGCATATATTTTACTATATGTGAATTATACCTTCAATAAAAAACAAAATAAATATGTTCTAGAAAACAAGTTAAGGTGAAATAACTTGTCCGCAACAATCTGACGTATCGTCCGTGCTTACTATCTCTTCATCATCAACCTCCCAGAAACCATCTCCAAACCACAGAATTCTACCACCTACTTTACTCCTTTATCCCTCTTTGAAGGGTTGCTGATTACCTTCTGTGCTCCCTCTGAAATGTTCTCATTGTATCATATCTTTTTCTTAGGGAAATAATTTCCTAGTTAAGGCTCTTAGACTATTTTTAAAAAGTACTTCCAAGTTCACCTAATGGCTTTTACTTCTTCTTTCTTATTTCCTCCATACTATTTGAATTGACTTTTCTAAAGCATAAATAGCTAATAGTGTCACCTGACAATCAAAAGCCTTTCAGGTCTCCTCCTAGTCTAGAAGTAAAATTCTAAGCTTGGCATAAAGCAGATACACACAGTATTCCACACTCTTCCCCGAACCCCAGCTCTCCCCTCATATTCATAAATTTGCATTCAAATACTCTGTGAGCCTTTACAAGATAATGTAGAAATAGAACAATTCAGTATCACAGGGCTGAGGTGCCTATGGCAGATGAATTATGCAAAGAAAATTAAAAATGTTTTTAAGAAGTTAATTATAAGGATAAAAATATTAATCCCACTTACTTTATGAGGGAAATTCCACACATGGTCTCTTCTTTTTTTTTAATTTATTTTATATTCAGGGTTAGAGAGAAAGGGGAATAGACAGAGAGAGAGAGAGAGAGAGAGAGGAGAGATAGATGACCCCTCTTCTGCTCATCTCTAAGACTACTTCTCTAAGACTGTGTACAAAGAATGAAGAAAACCTTCAAAACTTATGGGACAGCAAAATGGGGGAAAACAACACAAACTAGCTGGCAAGGTGGTTGTGACAATCAGGTAAGTTCCTACATAAAAAGCTGTCAGACAGTTAATGACTGGCATATGGAGCGTGTTATTACTACTCTTAATCCAAAAAGAATCTATTAACAACTGTACAGGGTCCTGTGTAAGAGTCAACACCTAAAAGGGAGAGAGGGAGAGTGTCGGCACACGTCCTCAACAATAGGGATCCACGGTCTTGTCTGTCCCAAATTAAAGACCTCACCTGATTTTGAAAGAAACGGAATTAATCAAGATATGCTTACCCAAAGAGGCAACTGCTGGAGCCAGAACCTGGTAGGAACACTTAGATGGTAATTATAATGAGTTGTTGGAGGTTGCACAGCAGGCCAGCTCGAAAGAGAAATTGCTGAGGGAGACAGTCCTAAGAGAGCTCCCAACCTTCATAGAGTTTATTCCCAGAAGCCCTCCCAGATTAACATGGGGAGAGCCAAGTAGAAAGTTCTCATGGCTATGACAGAGGTAGTATCCACTTGTACATTTCACAGGTCATTCCCCACGCAAGACGTTCCATAGCCCCTCCATGCTTGGGGGATGAGAAGAGGAGGAATTAAGAAATACTTGCAAAGGTCAGAGCCCTGGGACACAACCATGTGTACAGGGACTGAATTTTAATCACAAAACTGTGATTGCTTCCTAAGCCTTGTGCCAAACGCAAATACAGTTGGCTATCATAGCAAAAGAGCAGTCACATAAATACAATGGACTGCAACTCGCAGAGCTGCCCGATTCCGACGCTAAGGATGGGTTAGTAAGGAAACCCCGTGACAACAGTGGGGACGAAAACAAGAGGATCTGGATCTGAATTTGAAGGAAACTGAAGAATTTGAAGTCTCTAGCAGCTATAGTCACAGGAGAGTAAACACTGGAACCCAACACCTAGTGAGGTGAACATAAAAACTCATGCTGGGCCGGCGCCGCGGCTCACTAGGCTAATCCCCCGCCTAGCGGTGCCGGCACACCGGGTTCTAGTCCCAGTTGGGGCGCCGGATTCTGTCCCGGTTGCCCCTCTTCCAGGCCAGCTCTCTGCTGTGGCCAGGGAGTGCAGTGGAGGATGGCCCAGGTGCTTGGGCCCTGCGCCCCATGGGAGACCAGGAAAAGCACCTGGCTCCTGGCTCCTGCCATCGGATCAGCGCAGTGCGCTGGCCGCGGCGGCCATTGGAGGGTGAACCAACGGCAAAGGAAGACCTTTCTCTCTGTCTCTCTCTCTCACTGTCCACTCTGCCTGCCAAAAAAAAAAAAAAAAAAAAAACTCATGCTAAAGACCTCTTCTCCTCTGGTCCTGTCAGCTGTCATATCATGTCTGAGCTGAAACAGCTAAATTACAGGACATAATTAAAAGGAAAAGAAAAATGATATGCAGATTCAAAGCAAGCATCAGAATCATAGCTATGACATGACTTTGGGATTATCAAAGAATGTCAAGTACCTATTCTGTAAAGTATTCTTTATGCACGTACATACCTATGTATGTATGTATTTGAAAGGTTCACTTGCCAAATGGCCACAGCAGCCAAGGCTGAGCTGGGCCAAAGCTAGGAGTCAGGCACTCCATCAAGGTTTCCATGTGGTTGGCCGGCACTCAAGCAGTTGAGCCGTCACCTGCTGCCTCCCAAGTACACGCGTTGGAGGCATCGGAAGAACAGACGAGACTCCATTGCAAGCACCCAGATATGGATAAATACGCCCGTGTCTAAGCTGCAGTTTAACCTGCTAAACCACAACATCCACCCTGGAATAACTATTATTGATGTCTTAATGAGTCTTATGGAAAAAGCAGACAATATACAAGAATATATGAATAATGTAAGCAGAGACACGGAAATGCTAAAACTTTTGAAGTGCCAGAGAATGAAAACACTGCAGCAGTCCTTCTTTCCAATTCTACATGTATACAGACTGGAATTATTATGGCAAAAACAACGAAGAGCTAAAAATCAGAACCTTGAGGCCGGCGCCGCGGCTCACTAGGCTAATCCTCCACCTAGCGGCGCCAGCACACCGGGTTCTAGTCCCGGTCGGGGTGCCAGATTCTGTCCTGGTTGCCCCTCTTCCAGGCCAGCTCTCTGCTGTGGCCAGGGAGTGCAGTGGAGGATGGCCCAAGTGCTTGGGCCCTGCACCCCATGGGAGACCAGGAGAAGCACCTGGCTCCTGCCTTCAGATCAGCGTGGTGCGCCGGCCGCAGCGGCCATTGGAGGGTGAACCAACGGCAAAGGAAGACCTTTCTCTCTGTCTCTCTCTCTCACTGTCCACTCTGCCTGTCAAAAAAAAAAAAAAAGAAAAAGAAAAAGGAAAAAAAATCAGAACCTTGTTTGAGTCCAACAGAGAATTGGAATCAGGATCACCTTGAAAACTGGAGGTACAGGCAGACCCAGAGAGTCACAGAATACCCAGAGCATACATACCTAGGTATCTCTCTGGAGCCATCATCAGCTCCTTTGACTCAGTATATCTTGCCCACTCCCCGTACAAAATTACAATGCATACTAAACCAAAAATAGAGTGAAGAAATACCAGCAAGCATCAGAAAAGGACTCAGAGAGAGTAGAAATATTGGAATTATCAGGCTCTGAATGTAATATAACCATGATTAATGTGTTAGAACTCCAATGGGAAACATAGACAACATGGAAGAACAGAGACAATGTGAGCAAATAGATTGAAGTTCCAAGGTCAAAAAGATATGCCAGAAATCAATAACAGTTTAATGGACATCAAGAATTCCTTTGATGGGATCATCAGTAGATTGGAAATGGGCAAAGAAAGAGTCACTGTGCTTAAAGATACATCAACGGAAACTTCCAAAGACAAAAACAGGGGAGGGAGGGAACAGTATGTCCAAGAACTAGGAGTGGGAGGGAATTACAGACCATGTAGCATATGCTTACTGGAAACACCAGAAGGAGAAGAATGAGAGAAAGGACTAGCAGACATGTTTATAGCAACAATGTCTGAGAATTTCCCAAGATTAGCATCAGAAACAAAATTACAGAGCAATGGAGCTCACAGATACCTAACATGAAAAATGTAAAACACATGCGCACATGTACAAGTACATATATCACATTCACATTCACAATGTCGAAAACAGAACACTAAGAAAAATTTAAATAAGCCAAAGGGGAAAAGTTCCTTAGCTATAGAGGAGCAACAGTAACAATATCAGACTTCTCTTTAGAAATTATGCAAGCAAGGAGCCAGCACTGGCATCCCATATGGGCATTGGTTCAAGTCCCAGCTGCTCCACTTCCAATCCAGCTCTCTGCTGTGGCCTGGGAAAGCAGTGGAAGATGGCCCAAGTCCTTGGGCCCCTGCACCCACATGGCAGACCTGGCTCCAGGCTTCAGATCAGCCCAGCTCCAACCACTGTGGCCATTTGGGGAGTGAACCAGAGGATGGAAGACCTCTCTCTCAATCTCCCTCTGCCTCTCTGTAATTCTTTCAAATAAATAATAAATAAATCTTCTAAAAAAATAAATTACGCAAGCAAGAGGAGAATGGAGGTGAATATTTAGTATTGAAAGAAGAAAATCCCGCCAATCTAGAATTATCCATTGAATAGATTTTTTCAGAGAGGAATTGAGTTTTTCTTTAGTAGCCTGCCTTCCAAGAAATGTTAATACAAGTTCTTTAGAACAAGAACTATAATATAAATCAAAACACTAAGTCTACCCAAAGGAAATAATGCTAGAGAAGGAATAAGTGAACTTAAAATAAAAGCATTTCTTTTCCTTTATCTTAATTGATCTAACAGATTATACTTCGTTAAGAATAATAATGGCAACAATGTTTTTGGTAATTACAGCACATAGATGAGAGAGAGAGAGAGAGACAAAATGATGTAAGTAACTGGAGGTATGAGTTGGGACTATTTTAGTATAAAATACTTGCACTACCAATGAAGTGGTATAGTGTCATTTGGAAGTAGACCTTGATTAGTTTTATCTGTATATCTCCAACACTAGGAAAATCACTAAAAGAGCCCCCAAAACTGATATAACAAAGGAGAGAAAATTAAAGCATATATTATGATGAATTAAAACTACAGAACATACAAATAAAGCAAAACAGTGAACAGGGCAGGTTAACAAAACATTAGATATTAATTCATTATCTGTAATTATTTGAAACATCAATGGCTTAAAAAAAAAAAAAAAAAAAAGGACAGCACCTGCAAGAGTAGATCGACTCAGTAGATCAGTGTATGTTATCTGCAATAAATTCACTTCAAACATAAATACAAAGTAAAGGAAAAAATACAGATAGACCAAGGTACCACCAACAACAAAGGGCAGCGCAGCTGCATTAATTTCAGTTAAGGTGAGCTTCCACCAAGGAAACAGCAGGGATAAAGAGGGGCATCGTACAAGGGAAACGGAAGTGACCCTCCAAGAAGACATGACAACTCTGAATGCAACACAGTAGCAAACACGAGGCAGACTAACACCACTGCAAAGGGAAAGGAAACAATCCACTACTCTAGCTGAAGACTATGACACACCTCGAATTTCTGTTCCCACAGACAGAAAATCAGCAGCATAGTTGTAACGAACAGCACCAACGATCAAGTGAGTTTAAGCGAGGTTGACAGACTCCTTCACCCAAGGACAGCAGGATAACATTCTCTCAAGTTCAGATGGATATTCACAAAGGTAAAGCACATTCTGTGGCTAACACGTTTAAAAGAATAGAAAAAAAAATGCACTATATGTCCTTAGGCTGCAATGGGATTAAAACAGAATTAACTTTTTTTTTTTTTTTGACAGGCAGAGTGGACAGTGAGAGAGAGACAGAGAGAAAGGTCTTCCTTTTCCATTGGTTCACCCCCCAAGTGGCCGCTACGGCCAGCGCTGCACTGATCCGAAGGCAGGAGCCAGGTGCTTCTCCTGGTCTCCCATGGGGTGCAGGGCCCAAGCACTTGGGCCATCCTCCACTGCACTCCCTGGCCACAGCAGAGAGCTGGCTGGAAGAGGGGCAACCGGGACAGAATCCGGCGCCCTGACCAGGACTAGAACCCGGTGTGCCGGCGCCGCAGGCAGAGGATTAGCTTAGTGAGCCACAGCGCTGGCCTAAAGCAGAATTAATTTTAAAAAGTCAGAGAATTCCAAAAGATGTGGAATATAAAAAAACACAACATTGGGTAATGACACAGGTCACGAACAAATATAAAGAGAAATTTCAAAATATTTTGACCCAACTTATAGTAAATGAAACTTATTAATATTTGTGAGATTCAGTGAAATCAGTGTTTAGAAGGAAATATGCTTATCGGGATGCATACAGTAGAAGAAATAGCCAAGCTCAGTCATCTGAGATTCTGTCTAAGAAACTAGGAAAAGAAGAGCCACGGGAATACCGCTACGTTCTTAGACTTGTATCTACAAATCATACTGAATTAATTAAAATCAAATGAAGAAAGGTGTGAGAAAGACACATAAAAAATATCCAAAGTAATTAGAAGAATGGAAACAAAAGTTAAAACATCAATCAGTGTAACTAAAAAAGAAATCAATAGCGGGCTGGCGCCGTGACTCACTTGGTTAATCCTCTGCCTGTGGCACCGGCATCCTATTTGGGCACCGGTTCTAGTCCCGGTTGCTCCTCTTCCAGTCCAGCTCTCTGCTGTGGCCTGGGGTAGCAGTGGAGGATGGCCCAAGTGCTTGGGCCCTGCACCTGCATGGGAAATCTGGAAGAGGTACCCGGCTCCTGGCTCCTGGCTCCTGGCTCCTGGCTTCGGATCGGCATAGCTCTGGCCGTTGCGGCCATTTGGGGAGTGAACCAGCGGATGGAAAACCTTTCTCTCTGTCTCTGTCTCTCACTGTCTGTAATTCTACCTGTCAAATAAATAAATAAAAAATCTTTTAAAAATCAATAAAGAAAATCACAAATCCTAAAGCTGGTTCTTTTTACAGATCAATGAAATTATAAGCTGTTTTCTTGGCTAACAAAGAAAAAAAAATAAGAGAGCACACAGATTACTATATTAATACCAGACAAGAGTGAAGGATCAACTCTACAGATCTCATAGACTTTAAAAGGAGAACAAAGCACTACAATGAACAATTCTATGCCCATGATTTTGATAATCCAGTGAAATAGAACTGGTCTTTGAAAGACAAAATCTGCTGAGATTCACATAAGAATAAACAGACAATCTGAATAGGCCTATGTCTATAAATAAGATTGAACCAATTGATTCCAAAGAAGAAAGCCTCAGGCACAGAGGGGCTCACTGGCAAATGACACCAATCCTTAATGAAATAATTATACAAATTCTCTGCAATCTCTCAGAAAGAGAGTAACAGAGGGAATATTTCCTAATTAGTTCTATGAGAGCAGCATTATCCTAATGCCAAAACCAGTCAGACATTACAAAAAGAGCTGAAGCTACAGACCAATGTCACTCACGAACATCAGTGCCGAAATTCTCAGATTATTAGAAAATTGAGGCCGGCGCCGCGGCTCACTAGGCTAATCCTCCGCCTTGCGGTGCCGGCACCCCGGGTTCTAGTCCTGGTCGGGGCGCCGGATTCTGTCCCGGTTGCCCCTCTTCCAGTCCAGCTCTCTGCTGTGGCCCGGGAGTACAGTGGAGGATGGCCCAAGTGCTTGGGCCCTTCACCCCATGGGAGACCAGGAGAAGCACCTGGCTCCTGCCATCGGATCAGCGCGGTGTGCTGGCCGCAGCGCGCAGACCGCGGTGGCCATTGGAGGGTGAACCAACGGCAACAGGAAGACCTTTCTCTCTGTCTCTCTCTCTCTCTCACTGTCCACTCTGCCTGTTCAAAAGAAAAAAGAGAATTGAACACCAAAAGAGATGAGAAAAAAGTAGACATCACACCATATCTTACTCAAGGTGTGTAAGACTAGCTCAAGATTTGAAAATTGATTAACTTATATGAGGAAAACCATTACAAATCCAATGAAAGAAATCAAATAACTAATTAAATGGAGACACGGACCATGTTCATGAACAGGAAGTCTCAATTTTGTTAAAAATGTCAGTTCTTCCCAGATTGATCTATCTATTCAATTCAATCACCATTAAAATCCCAGCCAGTTATTTTGCAAACATTGACACATGGATTCTAAAGTTTATAAGGGGAGACAAGTGACCTAGAAGAGTCCACTCAATATTGTCAAAGGCCGACAGTATTTGACCCCAACTCTTACTATAAAGCTACAGTAAGCAAAACGGTGTGGTACTGCAAAGGAGTGGACAAACGCGTTGTAGGAATGGAATAGGGAGCCCGGATAGGGACACTCACAAATATGGTCAGGTGACAGCCAGGATGGAGCTACAGTCAGTCCATGCAGAAAAATATTTTCAACAAATTTTTTTCTACCAATTTTGTTTTAACAACTGGACATCCACATGTAAAAAACCAAATCAAAACAAACAAAAAGAATCTATCCATAGACTTTACCTCTTCCATATATTTGATTACACACATAAATTTAAAATACCAAATTATAGGACTCTTAGAAGATAAAATAGGAGAAAATCTAGATGAAATTGGAATTACTGATGCCTTTTGCTATGATTCATGAAGAACAGAATTAATAGGCTACGCTTTATTAAAATTAAAACTTCTGCTCTGAGAAAGACACAGGTAAGAGAACGTGAGGGCATGTCAAATATTAGGATAAAATGTTGGCAAAAGATATATCTGATAAATGACTTTTCTCTAAACATATAAAGAATTCTCAAAAATTACCAACAAATCTTAAAATAATGAAAGTACCTGAATATTTAAGTCACAAAGAAAATACAAAGATAGTAAATACATACACTAATAAATATTCAATACCACATGATTTTAGGGAAAGAAAAAAAAACATGGAAGTCTATATCCATTGAAATTATCTTTGAAGAGTGAAAGAGAAGTAAAAACTTTTTCACTAAAACCAACGCAGGGAAAGAACTATTAAAAGACATGTCTAGAGGCCGGCACTGTGGCACAGCAGGTTAAAGCCCCGGTCTGCAACACCAGCATTCCACATGGGCACCAGTGTGAGTCCCGGCTGCTCCACTTCCGATCCAGATCCCTGCTCATGCACCTGGGAACGCAGTGGAGGATGGTCTAGGTCTTTGGGCCCCTGCACCCATGTGGGAGACCCAGAGGAAGCTCCTGGCTCCTGGCTTCGGATCAGCCCAGCTTCAGATGTGGGCATCTGGGGAGTGAACCAGCAGGTGGAAGTCCTCTCTCTCTCTCTCTCTCTCTCTCTGTCTGTCTCTCTCTCTCTCTCTCTGTGCAACACTTTCAAATAAATAAAATAAATCGTAACAAATTACTCTATAAGGAGAGGGAAAATTTAAAAGCAGGATAATAGAGAGTTTGAAAAACATTTGTTTTCCTTATTCTTCTTTATCTGAAAGATAACTGTTTAAACTGAAAGTAACAACATTCTGGGTAACTATGGAATGTGGGTGAGTAAAATGAATGACAGCAATGCCATTGGGTTAAGGCTACATCTATAAAACACGTCACTGGACTGAGCCCTGTTGGCAAGCATAACACAAGGGTATCCGTGTATCTAAATATAGAAAAGGTTCAGTAAAAGATAGGGCATAAAAGATGACAGCTGGTCCCCCAGCACAGGGCACGCACTATGGAAGGAGCTTGTGGGACTGTAAGTTGCTCTGGGTGACCCAGGACATAACTAACTCTACTCTCCTGCAGACTTTATAAACACAGCTGTATCAAAATATTTCTTCATATCCTTACTATGCAATTTTTCCATTTTTAATCATTTTTTACTTTAGTTTTTACTTTTCAAACCTCTTTTGTTAAAAACTAAGACACGAGGACCAGTGCTGGGGTGTAGAAGGTGAAGCCTCGGCCTGCAGTGCCACATCTCACATGGGCGCCCATTCGAGTCCCAGCAGCTCCACTTCTGATCCAGCTCCCTGCTACTGCAAGTGGAAAAGCAGTGCAAGATGCCCTAAGTGCTTGCATCGCTGCAGCCACGTGGGAGACTTGGAAGAGACTCCCGGCTCCTGGCTTCAGCCTGGCCCAGCCCTGACTATTGTGGCCATGTGGGGAGTGAACCAGCTGATGGAATCTCTCTCTCTCTCTCTCTCTCTGCCTTTCAAATAAAGCAATCATTAAAAAAAAAAAACTAAGACACAAATACACACTTCGCACCAGGCTTATGTGGGTCAGGACCACCACATAAAATCCCCACATCTCCACCCACTGGGAGGGTTCAGGGGCAAAACCTCACATGGCGCTGTCATCTCCTGTGATCACAATGACTTCCCTGGGGTACCTCATAAAGCACCTGCCAGACACTGTATTACAGGTAACGTGTAAAAAGGACACAGAATGTGTGCATTCTAAAGTAGTGATAACATGTACAGTAGGGTAAATGCAGGAGCCAGGAACACGGGTGTTAATCAGCATTGTCAAATAATGTGTACTGTACATCACTGGACATGTTCCACTTTCATATGACTGGCTGTGCAGGCTAGTTCATAGCAGCATCACCACAAAACGTGAGTACTGAATTGCACAGTGAGATTATGATCCCTATGACACCACTGTGTGATAGGAATCTTCTAGCTCTATTATAATCTTAGGGGACCACAATAGAAACCATGTTCCATCTTCTAACTAAAATGTTGCTATGCAGCATTTGACTATATTCTGTTGTAAGGTACCTGCACTACAAGTGAAGTAGTAGGCTTTTTTTTTTTTTTTTTGACAGGCAGAGTTAGACAGTGAGAGAGAGAGAGACAGAGAGAAAAGTCTTCCCTCCATTGGTTCACTCCCCAATGGCCACTATGGCCGGTGCGCTGCACCAATCTGAAGCCAGGAGCCAGGTGCTTCCTCCTGGTCTCCCATGCGGGTACAGGGCCCAAGGACCTGGGCCATCCTCCACTGCACTCCCGGGCCACAGCAGAGAGCTGGTCTGGAAGAGGGGCAACCAGGACAGAATCCGGCGCCCTGACCGGGACTAGAACCCGGGGTGCTGGTGCTGCAGGCGGAGGATTAGCCTAGTGAGCCGCGGTGCCAGCCTGAAGTAGTAATTTTATTTAAAGGTAGGCTTAGATTATTTGAAAGTGTCTATAACCAATTCCAGAGAGACCATTACAAATTTTCTAAAGAATGTATGAGAAGCCATGAGAGGCTAAGAGCAGAGATGAAACAGAACTGTGTAAGATGCTCAACTCAAATCAGAGGCAGGAAACATAAAGAACCACAGTGAATTTTTAAAAGTTACAAACACATCAACTATCAGCCCAAATACTTAACTAATCCCATTAAATGTACACAGTCTAAATTTACCAAAAGAGACTCACGGTCAATAAAGACAGAATAACTACTTACATAGTATCTGCTAGAAAGCTGTTGGAAGTATAAAGACGCCTGCAGACTGAAAATAGAGAAGAAAAATAAATACACAATATAACGACACAAAGTACATGAAAGGGGAGTAGCTGCACTGATTAACAACAAGAGAAGTAGCAACAGATCAACAGTGGCATCGCATCGTAATAACCTGGCGCCTTTTCTAAGAAGACAAAACCATCTTACACCTATGCACCTAATAACAGAACAGCAAAATATGTTGGGCAAAAGCTGGTAATACTACTAGGAGAAATGGACAAATCTAGTAGTAGAGGTGGAGATTTCAACACCCTCTTGTGTGTAACTGATAGGTCATCAAGGCAAAATATCAATAAAAAATGTAATTGAACAGCACAGTAATTAAATTGATCTAATTGCCTTCTGTATATTAAGAAAATCGAAAATGAATCTTGATGTGAATGGAAGGGGAGAGGGAGTGGGAAAGGGGAGGGTTGCAGGTGGGAGGGACGGTATGGGGGGGAAGCCATTGTAATCCATAAGCTGTACTTTGGAAATTTATATTCATTAAATAAAAGTTTTTAAAAAAATTGATCTAATTGCTATTTTGTAGCATACTACCTCCAACAAGAAGACAATGCAGACACATTCTTGTTAACTTGTAAGAGTCCTTCACCAAAATACATTGGATGATTGTCCATAAATACCTTAAAATAGTTAACAGAATAAAAAACATCTAATGTATGCCCGCACTCCACAACAAAATTAAAGCACAAATAAATACTGCAAAGAACTGTAAAATCCACAGGCACTTGAGGATTTGATAACACATTTCTAAAAATACATGGGTCCAAAGAGAAAACTAAAGAGCAAAGTACTTTGAATGAAATGAAAATTGAATTACAACTGAAAATCTGTGGGACGTAGTGTAATTAGTACGTGAAGGTAAGTCCCCATAAAAAGCATTTATTTGAAAAAGAGAAAAGATACAGAATCAATAACTTAGATTCAGCTTAAGGTATCCGAAGAGGAAAATAAATTCAAACTAAGCAACAGAAGAAAGAAATAATAAAAAAGTAGGAAAAATATCAACAACATTGAAAACAAGAAAACAAAAGAGAAAAATGACTGAAACCAAAAACTGATTTTTTTGAGTCATAAATTGTTAATACTCTAATTAACAAATCCAAAAAAGAGAGATGGCACAATAAACATCAGAAAGAGGAGTTGTGTCCATTGATTCTGTGGGCATAAAAAATAAATATACATTTTGAAAAACTCTACACCCACAGATTTGATAACCTAGACAACAGGGCTCAATTCCTTAAAAGACACAAAACAGGAGAGACAGGTAACTTACACAGTCATACCTACAAAAAGAGTTGAATCAATAATAAATAGCCTCTCAGAAATGGTACCCAGGCCCAGATGGGTTCAGGCGTAAATTCTACAAAGCACTTAAAAATAAATTACACAAATTTTCCAGTCTCCTCAAGAAAGTAGAAGCAGAGGGAATACTTCCTAGCTCATTCTGTGAAGTTAAATAGCAAAACCCAAGAGAGACATTTCAAGAAGTGAAAACCACAGATTAATAGCTCTCATAAACACAGATCCAATGATCCTCCTCAAAACGCTAGCAAATTGAATCCAACTGTGTGTGCGTGTGTGTGTGTGTGTACACATACATATAAATACACTACCAAGTGGATTATTCCAGGTATACCAGGCTCATTTCATATTAGAAAATCAATCCCTACAATCCATCAAATCAGCAAGCTAAGATAGAAAAATCATGTTTTTTTTTTCAATTGATACAGACAAAAGCATTTGGCAAAATGTACTCATGATTTTATCAAGTAGGAACGGGGTGACTTTTCTTACTATTGAGCATCTATACTGACATCACGCTCAATAATGAAAACAATGCATTTTCCTTAGAGACGGAAAGGAATTTCCTTCTCCTAGAATTTCCTTCTCACCATCTGCAATACAGTAGCAATAATTTAGAAGACACATTGACAGTATCTTACAAAACTAGTAAATCACATGATATGGTAAATCTGTGGTTAAGTATTTATCTACCATGTTTCAAAAATTTATGTCCATGCCACAATATGCATGTAATTTTTACATTAATTTATTCATAATTGCCAGAAATTGGAAATAAAGATGTCCTAAAATAGAGGGGTGGCTATTAATAAAAACTGGGTACCTTCATCCAAGGGAATGCTTTTAACTATAAAGGTAAGTGATTTTGTGTAGAGGGTCAGTAAGGGAGTTTAATTGGGTCAGTGAAGCCACTGTATCTATAATACAGTGATGTAATTGTGTATGACATGTAATTGTGATGACATGATACCATGCATTTGTCAAAAACCAATGAAGCTCACTGCGTAGAGTGAAACTTGATGAAATTTTTAAAATAACAACAAAAGATATTTAGGTGGTCTGAAAATCCTGGGGTGGGATGCAGAAGGAGGCAATCTCGGTGTTCTACAGATTTATAAAGTAACTTCATCAAAGGGAGTGAGGGGTAGGAATGCGTTGAGCCAAGCGCCTTTGAGAAGAGTGGAGATGGTAAGACGGAGAGCAGAAAACCGCGTGCTCTAGTGAGTTCTTTCCCACAGGACAACGGGGCATAGTTCTGATCCTGATAGACAATGAGTACATTGGAACTGAGCAATTAAGCACTCACATGACAAAGACAGGAACCAGATTTCTCACTGTCGGAGTGGGAGGTTACACATAAGCAAGAAGAAGCCAGAACTAACCATGTGGTAACAGAATTGAGATGGAGTTATCAGTGTGAATGCATTAACACTTAATAAACTGAGGATACACTTAGAAATAACAGTTGTGCTGTTATGTGTTTATGTAGTTTAGTAAAGACAGAGTATTTCCTGGTTCTCTAGAACCAATGATAGCTCCATGAAAATGAGACGGACAACGCCAAAATCATGGTATCTAACACTCCAGTCCAAGGAGCCAGGGCTCCTTGGAGAAATGACTGATTCTAAAAACAGAAGCAGAGCAGGAAATAGACCTGGTTAGTGAGCAACACAACAGACCCTGCACTGAAACCTGGACCACTCCGAGCAGCAGAGTAAGTGAAGCAGTCTTGGATCACAACCGAAATAAATATCTGGGAGTCAAGATTGACATGCACGTATTTTATAAGCAATTAATGAGGGAGGCAGGGAAAAATCTCTCAAGCAGAATTCCCAGCATGCTTATAGATGCCTGGCCTGGAAGAAGTGAAGATAACTTGCCTCTGTTTAAGTGCTGACACCGTGCCTGCCTTCCCAAGAACACGGTGTGGAAAAGGAGCAAAAAGACAACTTTTCATGGAGAGGCCAGGCAGACACTCTTACTCCCGGGTGGGGGTCAACCTCAGTAGACCTAAGGTATGTGCCATGAGGCTGTCGTTGGTGTGATGAGAATACAACTCCACCTCTGTAGCCTCTCCGCCCTCCCCCGAGAATACAAACCTCAGGTACATCACAGAGGAAAATAAACCCAACACATTCCAACACAACGTCATTTTACAAAACGCCTGGCCACATGTCTCTGAAGTTTCAAGGTCATCGTAAACAAGGGAAGTCTGAGGAACTGTCACATCGAGAGGAGCCCGCAGAGCCTTGAGGATGGACCGCAGTGTGGAACTGCTGCAAATACAGCTTTGTCAAAATTTGTTTTATACCTTTGCCCAACCAACAGTTAAGAATGATATACTACTATAGTTTTAATGATCTGTGATTACTTTAAAATGTATGGTTTACGACACTTGCCTATATTTCCACTGAACAAGGATCTTTTTACTTGTTGAACTTTTTATTTAGTGGAACATTAAGTCTTTGACTACAATGTAAATTAAAATATTTTATTTCAAAAGCAGAGAGAGAGAGAGAGAGGGAGAAGGGAAATATTGTTATATTCTTTGAATTATATATATGAAGTACATTGAATCTGTTCTGTTTGTATTTTTCACATTAATCTGAAATTAATTTTTCATATTAACATGAAAAAATAAAAAATTTTAATAAATAAACAAATGCAATGTGGTGACTGGATGGGATCCTGTAACAGAAAAATGGCATTCTATACAAACTGAGGTAACCTGAAGAAAGTGTGGTCTTTGGTGGATTACCGTGTGTTGACACCAGTTAAAGTAACAAATCCAACCATACTAATTACAGAGGAAACTGGGCAAGAGATAACATTTTCACAGCATTTTGTAAATTGAAAACTTTCCTTTAAATGGAAAATGACCCTAAGATGTGAAACCATGAAAGAACCCCAGGAATTATCATTCTGAGAAACACATTTTAAGAATCTCTGATGGTTTCTATTAACTTACTTGCAGATGAAAACACACAAATATATTTGTATAAGCTGCCTAAGCCATACAAGGAACTGAGAGAGCCAGATGCTAGAACCTCCAACTCCCGACCCCATCCTCATGCTCTCGACTGCGCTACTCTCTTTTGGCTGGAAAACAATGTCAGATGATGTATAGTGAAAAAAGTAGAAATAAGAACAGATAAATTCTAGAAAAGAGCAGAAAGTAAGGGACTTACAGTTAACAAAATATGAATAATGTATCAGATGGGACAGTGGCTCTCCATTCTGCTAAACATATCAGTAGAACTTTATACTTATTACATTGACCAAGTCCAATATCCCCTAAATGTCTCAGCCTTTATAATGTCTAAATTTAAAATATCCATTTGTTTATACTACAATCACTTCTTCTGTATAAGTATATAAAACGCAGAGCAGTATTTTTGTCTTTAAAATTCTCTTGGATGTATATATGATCTTACAAAGTCTAGCTTCACATTTCTCTCAAAGTTTGTAAATCTCTGTTGAATCGCACAACTTGTAACTGTGTCATGCTCCTGTTCTTCTTTTATTGGAGCCATTAATAAAACACCACTTTCTACAGCAGCCTCCTTAGAATAATGATACGAGAGACAATGACCTTTTCCAAAGAAATATAGAGCCAACGAGAAATTTCTACAGCCTCAACACAAATTGTGTGAAAAAAAAAAGTCTATATATTCATGCTACTAAATTCTTAACAATAGTGAGGGAAAAAAACCTAAAATTGTTTACCAATTTACTTTATTTGTTTGAAAGAGAGAGAGAAACTCCCACCTACCCTCAATGGCCAAGGCTCGGTCTGGTCTCCCCCACGGGTGGCAGGAACCTGGCTACTTAAGCCGTCACAGCTGTCTCCCGGGACGTACATTACAAAGCTGGGATTGGAGTAGAGTGGAGCTGGGACTCCACTATGAATGCAGGCATCCCAGGCCACGTCTCAATGGGACTGCCCAAAGCTACCTCAAAGGCTCCATTTCAAGTCCGTAGTTTAGAATATCAATGACAGCATCATGTTCTTCAGCACAATTTATGGGCCATGCACACTTTGATTCCTTTTGCCTATTTTACGACAACCTTGCAAGATAACTGAACCCTCTTCAGTACTGCATGTGAGATTTCAATATACAGAAAATAAATGTAATCTATCCACGGTCACATGGCTGATATCAAAGCCTTGGAATCCACATCTGTCTGATTACAAAGCAACTGCTCTTTCTGTCACATTGCATTGCTCTACAAAAAGAGAGTTAATTACTTTAACTTCCATTGTTCAGGCTTCTGAAGAACCTTCATGTGATGTACACGGCTTTATTTAACCTGGCCAAACAATTTAGAGATCAAGGGACGACATCAATTGGAATTAGAGGTGGTGATGCTGTTTATGCGCCCTCCACTGCTGCAGTAGCGGACGCGTTTGCACACAAGAAGAGGCAACTGGCTCTTTTCCTTGAGGCTGAACTTGACCTTGGACAGCCGGGAAGCGTGTTGATTGCAGCCAGAAGGAAGCTCGCATGAGGTTTTAAGCAAAGGCATGTACGTCAGTTGTGGAAGAGACAACATCTTAATCTGCGGAGATATTGCAACTTGGGGTTGTTCATCACGCACCATCGAAAGCACCACTCGAGCCTGGAGGGACGCTTTCTGAATAGATTCGCATGAAAGGCGCTGCATTCCAAATGGCGACACTTATCCAGAGGAAAAAAGTACTCCTGTGGTTGTTTGAGTTGTGGTTTTCTAGCACTTGTTTTTTTACCAAACACCAATTTTACTTGGAAGTTGGAAATAGGAAAAAAAAAATATTTAGATTTCCTGCACACTTAATCCACTGTATCCTTCTGTTTACTATGTGGTCTTGTCTTGGGTTCATCACAGCAATAATAGAGGGCAAAACCCCGAGGCCAAAAGGACTTCTCGAAAGATGATAGATGTTTCCAAGAAAAGAAAATCATCAGTTTAATTAGCTGAAACTAAACGATGTTAGTTTTGAGGCTTTTTAAAGCAGCAAGAAGTGGTCAGGAACTGGATCAAGTCAACTTGTTTATATCTAATCAACTCTGAAATGCACGGTGCTGGTCTTGGAAAAGCCCTGTTAGGTTCCTGCAGAAGACTGATGTTAGGGGCTTTCAAATTTTTTAAGGAAACCACTCTAGTCATCAGGCAGACAGAAAACACCGTCTACAGAACAGGCTGACACAGCTCCTCCTCCCTCAGCCTGTAAGTATTTCTGAATTCTAGACTCTCTGGGCCTCTTACTCCTTCCTCCCCTACCCTCTAATAGGATGAGTTTTCTCCGAGAAGGGCTTAAATCCAATGTCAGTGATTCTGAGCTTGTAGGATAGGTCCAGCTAAATGTTAACCATGGCACAGTGTCCACAAAAGACTATTAAGTTTTGAAATAAAATTATGCTCAAGAAAGGTGGAGGTTAGGGCACCTCGTGGCCACAAGGCAGAGGCTTGGTTGCTTCCATGCATCCGAAGTAGGAGGTTGTACAGAACCCTGACACAGGCTGGCGCCGCGGCTCACTAGGCTAATCCTCTGCCTGCAGCGCTGGCACACCGGGTTCTAGTCCTGGTCAGGGCACCGGATTCTGTCCCGGTTGTTCCTCTTCCAGGCTAGCTCTCTGCTGTGGCCTGGGAGTGCAGTGGAGGATGGCCCAAGTGCTTGGGCCCTGCACCCCACGGGAGACCAGGAGAAGCACCTGGCTCCTGGCTCTTGCCATCAGATCAGCGCGGTGCGCCGGCCGTGGCGGCCGTTGGAGGGTGAACCAACGGCAAAGGAAGACCTTTCTCTCTGTCTCTCTCTCTCACTGTCCACTCGGCCTGTCAAAAAAAAAAAAAAACCCTGGCACTGTGACTTTGCATAGAGGATGCCTCAAGACAGGATGACCTGGACCCACAGGAGCCACTCTGAACAAATGAAGATTTCCCACTGAGCTGGAGGAGAAAAGAAGAGTGGGGTCCACGAAGCCAAAAACAGGCCAGAAAGCTGCAGGGCCATCCACGAAGGTGAACAAGATGCAACCGTGTGTGAGAGCCGGTTGTTTCTTCCGTGCTAGCAACAAGGCATGGACCTTGACCGGGAGCAGGGGGTTAGAGCTGAATCGGACCTATGGGGACCCCACACTTCACAAGTCTGAAAGACTCACTGTTGTTCCCTGCGATGTCTGCAAACACAGTCCAAGGGCCAAGAAAAAATATGCAAAAAGTACTGATTCAAATTGTTTTCCTAATATTATCTAATAAAGAATATTAGATTATACTCTGACATGTGCCAAAACACAAGCCCCTGTGAAATGTGCTAATTAGGAATAAACTTCATAAACATATATATAACATTATGTAGTTTATGGGTTTGTCATTAATAATTAAACATAAAAAAACTACATGCAGTGACATCTATACTGTGTGGGAAGGAAGCTACCACATTTGTTATACTTGAAACAATTGGAGATTTCAAATTCTGAGACTCAATTTGAAAGGCTTAATTTCTGCTCATGTTACTATTTGTTTGCTGTGTCCTATGACTCTCTTGGGACATTGATAGTGCTAGAAAAAATGTAATAAAGTAATCAATGTTCTGAAATGCATGCCTTTTAAATATCTTTTATTTTCATTTTTCTCCAAAGTAAAAGATTAACATTGTGAATCAAAGGCTCATTGAAAGAGTGGACTCTAATGAAATCAACAAAAACTCTAAATTCCTAGTGGAATCAGACACTGAGATATTAAGATAAGGGACAAGGATTGACTACTTGCGTGTTAGGTCAAAGGGTACAGCCTACGACAGAGTAAATGAGTTTGGTGAAAACTGTAATGACCTTAATAGTCTAAGTCAAACAGTCCCGAAGAGTGAATTGTGCATAGTTACATGGAAGGAAGCCTGAAGGAGCTGGAAGGAGAAGTCTTGTATGGCCACCGGTAAGCACAATGCAGGACTGGACAGGTCAGTATTTCATGCTGATGTGTTTCCACTTAAAGCACGCAAATAAGAAAAAATGCATTATATATAGGAGGAACCAGGCCTGGATGATGGTGGAATAATCATCGTGTCATGTCAGAAAGCTAGAGTGTTCTACAGTTCTCTGTAACGTCAGCAAAAAATTTTAATACATATCTAAAAATGATGTTTCACCAACAAATCATTATATAAACACTGAAAGCTACCACCTAAGTGCAAACGGCACAGAATGTGTGTGGTACTAAATAATTCCTATCTGTTCACATGAGTGTAGTAATCTCTGCATGTTATTCTTCCTAAAACTCAGAATTAAGTTTCCAAAAATGTTTCCAAAACACATCCATGATATTTACATATATATAATGTAATATATATGTATTGCATCTGTTAACATTGTGAGTTATAAGGCTTCTCAGTTTTTTTTTTTAAATTCACACAGATTATAAAATTTGTAAAAACATATCATATTCTCCCTTGAACATCTTTCCTGGATTTTTATGCGAATGGAGCCATTTCACAATTCATGCTCAGAATAGAGAAAAGCCACAGGGAAGGAGAACACAGCTCTGAGAGTGGGCCAGAGAATGCTGGAGACAGTGAAAGAACACATCCATGGCACTGGGTGAGCTTTCTTGGAGAATTTCAAGAATGACTTCTAGGAGCTTGCCCAAGATTTCAGGGATGCCAGTAGATGCTCTATAATAATAGCTGCTACAATGCTTCATTCTGATAGAGTACTTTTTTTGTTAAAACTCTGCTAAATTCGCAGCAAGCTGAAGGGCACTGCAGGACCGGACCTCCCCTGGAATGACGTTTTTCCCTAAGACTGAGGAATGGGAACAGATATCCAATGCCACCTGCAAAAGAAAGCTCAATCTTCATACTCCCAAGGATCCCTTTTCACTCAGAGGGCTTATCTGTGAAGCACAATGTTCCGTTTCAGTGGAATATTTCACACATAGGCTCAATAGGTCGCCCACTCATATTTTATGTTAATTACCATGCTTACAATGTACAATCATTTCCTTTATTGATAAATAGTCCTTGTAAAGGAAATCAAAGTCTGACAAAGTTTGAATTGCAACGCATGTTTAGTAGAGCGGTGACATCAGTTACTCATTATACTCCTGTTAACCCTTCAGTTGCAAGCTCTCTCCTGAGCAGCCATGCATAACCACTGCTCCCTGATGTTCCAACGCCAGCTAACGTTGAGACATCTAAAGAGAGCCCTCTTTTGGTTTAAGCTCTTGGGTCCACATTGTGTTTCTGTCACAGGAGTGATGGTAAGAGGGACTAATTAAAAGTCCAATGAATGTGCCAGGGTTAAAATCACAGGCTCTGCTCATTAACAGTCGTTTACCTAAGGATATTTCCAAAGAATTCCTTCAATGTCTGAAAAGAACAAAAAGCGAAGGGGGAGGGGGGTATGTTGAGAGAGCCACTTATAAATATTTTATATCAGAAGTATGATTTTATTTAAATTCACTGATGCTGGCAACAGAAGAATCCAACTTAGTGAGCAGACACTCAATTTTTTTCACATGTGTGCACGCATGTATGCATATATGTATGAGTGTATTTTAACTGGGGAGTGTCCTGCCTATACCTAACGAGTAGAAAAAAGAAATAGAAAGAAAAAAATCAGCACCATTTTGTTAATTGTCTTTTTCCTGCTGTTTCCATGGTAATACTGGCTGTCAGACCACTCTGCAGAGTGACAGTCCAACAATTCACACACTACACCCTTTCAAGCACAATGAATGGCCGTGAAAGAGGCCGAACAGGCACCATTCAGGAAACATGTGATAGCTACTCAATGCACTACCTTTCATCCACATTTTCCAAATTGCAGTTAATTTAATTCTAAACAAATGGCTAAGGGGTACAAATGAGGATTAGAAGGAAAAGAACATCTTGAGGTCTAATGGGGATGGTTTGTGTGAAGAACAATGCGGCACTTTCTTCTGTTGCCAAGAAGCCTGGCTGCAAAGCCCGCTCGGCCTCCTCGTCCGAGGCCTGGGTTTAGACTCCACCGTGGAAACCACGGTAGAACATTTCTTGGCAAAATAGAGTTTATGTAGATTTGGGCTTCCATTTGGAAACACATTGGATACAGTGTGAAATTATCTTTCTATGAAACAGCACATAACATCGGACTTTCTACTGCCGTGGGAAAGCTCCATATTTATGTAAAGCTGCATTTTCCTCATTTCCTAACTAAGCCTTCAGAGCTCAGGTGAGTGAAAGCAGAGAGAAAGCCTCCGATCTGGACGTACAAGGATTTACCTTTCACAGTCTAAACTTGCATGTGATGTCCACGTTTAAACATCAGCAAAGTAGGCCACGGTCACGGGAAAAAAAAAAAAAAAAAAAAACAAAAAAAAAAAAAGTAGAGCAAGAACGAAATGTGGGTTCTTGCAAACTATTTCACATGACTTTGTTGGAAGAATCAAGATTGCCATCAGCCATGTTTGTGTAATTTGTTAAAAGATTCGCCTCAGGAAACTTGTGACAAATCATCTTAGATGTGGCATCTATGAATTACTACTTCTATTTTTAAAAAATACTTTACGGTAGCCTTGTTTATTCCATGGGGGGGGGGGGGTTTATATGTTACAATTTCATGAACAATTTGGCCAAAGGCACACTAGTCAGATATCAACCTTTAAGTTTAATTTTTAATATCACCAATTTACCTCTAAGAATTTCTGTACTTCCTCTGTTACATTTAACTACCCACGAGGTCTTTCTCATTCACATCTCCTGGTCCAGAGAAAAGTAAGCCACACAAACTTGCTAATAACTCTGTGTCTCCATCACAACGTGGTCCTACATGGAAGATGAGCACAAACACAAACATCTTCGTCAGTGAATTCCTCTATGACGACAGCCCAGTGAGTGAGTGGAGAGCCATCACACAGACGCACGGAGAGACTCCGCAAGTTTTGACAGGATGCCGGTTTCAGGAACATACACTTTCTTTTAGTTCTGATTTATCAGCTATCAAATCATCTGTAAAGAAATGACACTTGTAAAGACTTTGGGTTCTGGATGGATCGGTCCTAAGACTTGAGCCTGAATGGCTGCAAGTGTCTTTGTAAGTAAACCCTAACAATGCAGATGTCTGCCAAGGCCCTCACAAGCATCCCTTCTGCATGCATCTCTTCTACTTCTTTTTTTGACTGTTTAGCAGCCTTCGTGTCAATGGTCCGTACTTTCTTTTTACCATCAACACTTGCTGACATGTGTAGGACAAAAAGGCCATTTTCCTCGCGTATAGGAGGTAGTATCAGATGTTTCTTTGTGAAAAAGCTATGTTTGACACAGAGACTCAGGTGGGGATCTGCTGCCATTATTTCTGGAAGTTTTGATCTGTGAGATGACATCTTGATGGCTTTCTTGTGAGGAGGGTAGAAATTGATACTCTGAGTGACTTCCGTGGAGCCTGCTATTATCATTGCAAGGCTAAGGCTCAAGAACACGGAGCACTGGGCAGAGGCAAAGGACGTCCCACTGTCAGCAGGCTGGCGATACACTGAGCTCCATTTATGGACCCCACCGGGCCCACGGCTTTGTTTACTTGTTTTCAAGCCCGCATCTCATGGAATTAAAACCTACCATGGGGATTTCCACAGCTGAGACAAACTTGCACAAAAACCCTGAATTCAGTTACTGCCAAGCCCACTCCTGTGTACTTGTTGCATATCTTAGAGGACAGGAACAGTCATTGTGCTGTTAGTAATATTCCTGAAACTCCACGAAATGCAGTCAGCCCCTCTTTTCGGCAATATCCTAAAAAAAAAAAATAGGGGTAGTCTACAGGGGAAGAAATGCAAGTAGAAGAAAGGTCTTGGGGCCAGCGTTGTAGCATAGCAGATAAGCCACCGTCTGCAACACCAGAATCCCAGCAGCTCGCTGCTAATGGCCTGGGAAAGCAGCAGAAGATGGTCCAAGTAGCTGGGCCCCTGCCACACATGTGGCTCCTGGATTTGGCCTGACTCAGCCCTGGCCATTGCAGACATCTGGGGAGAGAACTAGTGGATGGAAGGTATCTCTCTTTCTCTCTCTCTCCCTTTTTGTAACTCTGATTTTCAAATGAAATAAATAAATCTTAAAAGAGAGAGAAAGAGAGAAAATAGGTCTTAACAAGTCTTACAGTGCTTGAAAAAGGCTCACCATAAACGGTTAGTGTGAGAAGACAGCAGATTCTAGATAAAGGTGCTCCCATAGGTTTAGACACGTCTGTCCGTGTGCACTTCCACTTGATAGTGGTGCTGCCGTAACTATGGTCACATCTATCCATGTGCCTTAGAATTAAGTTCTTAGGGCACTTCCTATTATGAAAGGGACATTTTTCGTGCTGGATTTCAAAACATAAAACTTAATTATGACATTGTTTTCAGTTTAAAAAAAAAAAGAGAAAAAGAATGCTAAGCACCAGGAATAATTCTAACAGACTTATCGTGCACCCCCTTCTGGAATGCAGTAGTTCAATTTCTCTCCAATGAAGAAGTTGCCGAATTCTTCTACAGCAGATAACCAGTATCTGAGGCTTCCTGGAGATCTACAAACAGCAGGGAGACACAGAGGAGACCCTTGACCAGAATGCAACACATACCAGGATGTACCCTAGTGCATTGTTTCTGAGGAAAGGGTTGAGATTTTGTCCAAATCTCAAAAGGTGACTTTACTCACAAAGCTGACCTTCACTGGTTTGCAATATATCCAGGACATTGGTGGTAAAACCACCGTGTGTTCCTTAGGATTTCTTTAGCCTTCATTTCCCAACGAGACTGAAAACCCTGCCACCAAAAACTTAACAAGCTTTCTCTCAAATCCAGTGGGTTCCTTAAAAGCAAAGCATATGGTGCTTGTCTCTATGTATCTGACAGCAAAGAGTGTCCTTGACCTCATCCTCTCACTTGGTCCAAATAAGGAGAAAAGTTACTAAACCCAGAAGCTTTGGTGAGTTGATGATAATTTACAAATGATTTCAATGTTTTGTATTAACACCACTGAGACCACACAAAAGTGACACTTGGAACGAATGTCTGATGTCTTTATTTACTATGGGGAACAGATGTCAATCTTTGATTTTTACAATGTCCGTGTTCTCAGGCATGGATCTTCGGTTCTATTTGAATTCTGAGACTAATAAAGAACAGCTGAACACCTTCATCTTTAGAAAAGATGGATTGCAAAAAGGAATGAATCACATGGCCTTGTTATTATGGGCTTATTAGCTCTCTATAATGGCAAAATATGGGTCCCTCAGACCACCATACAAGCCCCAGCAAACTCTGGCCTATCAGCAGATGTTTAACTGTAAATTTAACTTGTCATCTTTAAAGCCACTATTTAATTGTCCCTTTCATCTAGTCAACAAATAGCTCTTTTTTTTTTTTTCAGAAATACAGTCGATGTTATTCTTGTTCTTTCTATGAACAGGGTGTTGCTAACCTTATTTTGTTTTAGTGGGAGATATCAATTAAAAGTCATCTTTGCAGCCATGTAACTGTGTTAAAACAATTAGGACAATCAACGTGTCCATGGTTTTCTTCTATCTGGACAGCCAATGATGGCATCAACAAAGACACAAAAGGCAAACCATGAAACTCCAAATTAGACCTCTTGTTGGGAAGACAGTTTTTGAATTTTTCTATATAAAATGAAGTCTCTAAGTTGGCCTTCAAATTCACCTCAATAATATTGTCTCTCCTGTATCAATCATCTACTAGTTATTCCCTAGTTATTTAGGTTTCTATTTCCCATGCCACTTCTTGTACTTTTCAGCAATTCAGATATTCTGTCATTTTTAGAAGATAGAACCAAAAAAAGCTACTGGATTTTCTTCCTTGTTATAATGAGGAAGGGAAATTTGAAAAGTAGTCTAAATGGAGAGTTTATCATTAATAATCTCACTTTACTAAAGGCTTTATTTCTTTAAATACATAGAACACACACACGTGATGAGTTAGCCATTCCCTTACCATGCTCTCAAGGGCTTTGTAAATACAATTCAAACAATCTCTGTATCAATCTCTTGAGCTGGATGCTAGGATAACCCACTTTTTCTAAGTTAAAAAAAAAAGTCTACAAGTTTGAAGTAGATCACAAAACTCATAAATCGTCAAGATAGGATTTTTTTTTTTGGCAGGCAGAGTTAGACACAGAGAGAGAGAGAGAGAGAGAGAGAGAGATACAGAGAGAAAGGTCTTCCTTCCGTTGGTTCACCCCCCAAATGGCTGCTACGGCTGGCGCACTGCACCAATCCGAAGCCAGGAGCCAGGGGCTTCCTCCTGGTCTCCCATGCGGGTGCAGGGCCCAAGCACTTGGGCCATCCTCTACTGCACTCCTGGCTACAGCAGAGAGCTGGACTGGAAGAGGAGCAACCGGGACAGAATCTGGCGCCCCAACCGGGACTAGAACCTGGGGTGCCAGCGCCACAGGCAGAGGATTAGCCTAGTGAGCTGCAGTGCTGGCCAAAAGATAGAATTTTAAAAATGATTTTTTGTTTTTTACTAACATGAAAAGAACTGAACACTCACTACATACATAGGGCACATGCTGATTGAATTAGGGCAGCTTGCATTCCCCTCTCATTCGCCTTTCTTTATGTCTGGAGCCCCTCAAGCTTCTGTCTTCTGGTTCTTTACACGAAGAGAATAGACTACTTGGAGGATGGTGACCTGCACGTGCTGTGAACATCAAAACCTATTCCTTCTGTTGACACAAACTCTCCACCCTACCCCTACCCCAGTGAACCCAGTCTCTAGAAATACCTGTTCTACATTCTGTGGGGAGCAATCCGGACTAGACTGAGTGTGGGGAGCAATCCGGACTAGACTGAGTTGCTCGAATTAGGACTTATTCTATGCATCTGCTCTCCCACAATATGGCGCTGGGAGAGAAGTAAACAGCTTCCGCACAGCTGCCTCCAGTTCAACCAATTAACTGTAGGACTTGCTCCTGATTGGAGAGCAGCGTACTCAGCCGAGTTGGGATTGGCGGAGGAGGACTATAAAGGAGGAGAGAGACGGCATGCACCAGGAACATCTATGGGGAACATCTGAGGGAACCCGTGCAGCCCCCCAGAGAGCCGGCCGGCGGTGTGCCGCTCCCCTGCGGAAGTGGGGAATGCGGCCAGGGGGAACTGCCCTTCCACGGAGGTGGAAGGGATAGTAGCCAACCCGGGAAGAACCAGCAGCAAACCCGGGGAGGGCCGAGCAGACGAAAGAACAGCGCAGGGTCCTGTGTTGCTCCTCCACGAAGAGGGGGAGCGACATAATGGTGCCGTGACTCGGATAGGAAACCTAGGACGGATAGCAAACTTAGGAGGGAAGAAACGGGAAGAAACGGGAAGAATTGGGAAAATATCGGAGAGAGAGACTAGCAAACAGCCTAGGGAAAAGCCGGACGAAAAAGGAGCCGGAAGAAGCTATTGAAAGCCTAGGCATAGACTCGGATTCGGACTACGGGGGGAAGCTGGGAGAAATCTCTAAGGTCGAAAGCGAAAGTAAAAGCTAGAACAAACAGATTCGGACGCGGACTGTGGGGAGAGGCCAGGAGAAATGAGGGAGGAATATTGTTGGAAGAAAGCTTGGGGAAACATACCGGGTAGAGAAAAATGCTAGGGAAATTGAAGCCGCGGGGGGCAGGCCGAGGCGGAAACGAAAGCCACTTTGGGGTTCTCAAGTTAGCCCGGGAATAGGGGGCGAGAAGTTGAAACCAGAAGCTGAGACGTAAGCCAGATTGGGATCCGTCTGATTAGCCCGGGGAGCAAAGGACGGGAAGCCAAATCGTGGGGTGGAGACGTACGCTGGGTTGAATTCGCCAGGCTAGCCCGGGGAACTTAGATTGAATCCTAGTGGCGGAGACGCAAGCTACGCTGTGTTACTCGCGGAAGCCGCCGCGTGCAGAGAGAGCACGGGGCGTGAATAGATAGGGAACGCTGGCGTAGGCCGTGGTTCAGACGCGAAAGGGTTAAGCGTGGAGACCGCGGAGCGCGCGAAGCCGAGCCGCGCAAAGCCGGGAAGCTGCGCAGATGAGAGAGGCGCGCGGGCTGAAGCGGCGCAGAGCCGGGAACCCGCCGGCGGGGCGAGGTGCCGGAAAGCCGCGGGGATAAGAGAAACAGAAGTTTGGAAGTGAAGTAAAAGAGAAATGGGAATGCTGGAAGATAGAAGTGAAATGGGAGAAATAGAAATGCCCGGAGATAGAGAAATAGAGAAAAATAAGGCCTCCCCTCAACATGCCAATTAGAAGGCTTGGATTCGGTCTGCCCGATTAGTGAGGCGGTGAGCACCTGGGCGGCTAGCCGCAGGTCACCGAAGACAGGCACGAATTAACATCAGTAAAGCTTCCCCACAATGCAACAATTAGGAGGCTTGGATTCGGTCTGCCTGATTTAAGGCGGTAAGCGCCAGCAAAGCTCGACCAGAGTATGAGCTGCAGGTCACCGAAGATAGGCACGAACCAACACTAATAAGTCTCCCCCACAATAAGGCAATGAGAAGGCTTGGATTCGGTTTGCCTGATAGGTCTTGTAAGTCCCCTGCGGGCAGAGCAGGGCATGCGCTGCGGGGCACCGAACACAGGCACGCATCAGCGCCTAAAAACCTCCTCACAACATGGCGAAGAGAGGACCCGGATTCGGTTTTCCTGATTGATAGGACTTGTAAGAGCCTGTGGCGACTCTAGCAAGTAGAGTAGAGTGTGTGCCGCGGGACACCGAAGACAGGCGCGTATCAACGCCAAAAATAAAAAGAAAGGGGGATCTGTGGGGAGCAAACCGGACTAGACTGAGTTGCTCGAATTAGGACTTATTCTATGCATCTGCTCTCCCACAATATGGCGCTGGGAGAGAAGTAAACAGCTTCCGCACAGCTGCCTCCAGTTCAACCAATTAACTGTAGGACTTGCTCCTGATTGGAGAGCAGCGTACTCAGCCGAGTTGGGATTGGCGGAGGAGGACTATAAAGGAGGAGAGAGACGGCATGCACCAGGAACATCTATGGGGAACATCTGAGGGAACCCGTGCAGCCCCCCAGAGAGCCGGCCGGCGGTGTGCCGCTCCCCTGCGGAAGTGGGGAATGCGGCCAGGGGGAACTGCCCTTCCACGGAGGTGGAAGGGATAGTAGCCAACCCGGGAAGAACCAGCAGCAAACCCGGGGAGGGCCGAGCAGACGAAAGAACAGCGCAGGGTCCTGTGTTGCTCCTCCACGAAGAGGGGGAGCGACAACATTCCTACCAGCTTTATGCTTAACTTCCATATTTAGGAGAGAACACACCACATTTTCCTGTCTGTGTTTGGCATGGTTCATTTAACATAATGATGTCCAGTTCCATCCCTATTGCGACAAATGACAAGATTTCACTCTTGTTTATGACTGAATAATATTCCCCTGTGTATATGTACCACACTCTCTTTATCCATTCACCCATCAGTGGACAATTAGGTGGACCTCATATGTTGTAAACAATGCCACAATAAGCAAAAACAGTGTAGGCAGCTCTTTGGTATGTTTCTTGTATTTCCTTTGTATATATATTCCTGGAAGTGCAATAGCTGGGTCATATCGTGGGTGCATTTTTAGTCTTTTGAGGAATTTCCACATTGTGCTCTGTAAGACTGAACTAATTTCCATTTAACCAGCAGTGCATAGGAATTCTCTTCCCCACATCCTCACCAATAGTTTTCTTTTTTTGTCTTTTTAACAAAACAATCTTAATTGGCATAGATGGTATCCCTATGTGGTTTTTATTTATTTATTGACAGGCAGAGTTAGACAGTGAGAGAGAGAGACAGAGAGAAAGGTCTTCCTTCCGTTGGTTCACCCCACAAATGGCCACTACGGCTGGTGCTGCGCTGCTCCGAAGCCAGGAGCCAGGTGCTTTTCCTGGTCTCCCATGGGGTGCAGGGCCCAAGCACTTGGGCCATCCTCCACTGCACTCCCGGGCCACAGCAGAGAGCTGGACTGGAACAGGAGCAATCAGGATTAGAACCTGGCGCCCATATGGGATGCTGGCGCGACTTTGCACTTCCCAGATAGGTAATGATATATATATATATATATATATATATATATACACACACACACACATATTTGTTGAACATTTTTAAGAAATGTCTATCTGGGGGCCAGCACTGTGGTGTAGTGGACTAACCCTGCAGCACTGGCATCCCATATGGGCTCAGATCCAAGTCCTAGCTGCACTACTTCCAATCCAGCTCCCTGCTAGTATGCCTGGGAAAGCAGCGGAAGATGGCCAAGTCTTTGGGTCCCTGCACCCATGTGGGAGATTTGGAAGCAGCTCTTGGATCCTGACTTCAGCCTGGCCCAGTGCCACCTGTCGTGGCCATTTGGGGAGTGAACCAGCAGGTGGAAGACCTCTTCCTCCGTGTCTCCTTCTCACTAACTCTGCCTTTCAAATAAATAAATCATTTTAAAAAAGAGTGCAAAAAGAAATGTCTAGATTATCTGTCCATGACCCATTTTTGCTGCAATGTGCATTGTTCAGCCTCCATGTATTTGTATAACTTCTAAAGTTTCTTTTGTTGTAGATTTCTAGCTTTATTCTACTATCGTAATAAAAGATACGACTGAGATTTTTTACTTTATTAAGACTAATTTTGTGTCTTAATAGATGATTTATTCTATAGAAAGTTTCATGTCCTGATGAAAACCATGTGTCTTCAGTAACTGTTGGACGAAATGCTCTGTGATTGTCAGTTCCATTTGGCCTACAATACAATTTAACTCCGATTTCTTTTCTGTTGATGTTTTTGTCATAATGATCTGTCCTTTTAAGCGGGACATTAGAATCCCCCAATATAACTGTATCAGAATATACTTCATCCTTTAAATCTAATATTTGTTTCATAAAATTGGGACCATATATGTCTATGATAATTTCTTTTGTTGACTGATCCCTTGAACATTATCTGGTGACCTCCTTTGTCTCATTTAAAAAATCATCTATTATTTTTCACTTTATGTTTCTGTGTGGGAGCAAACTGTTGAAATCTTTACTTAATGTATGCTAAACTGATCTTCTGTATATAAAGAGAATCGAAAATGAATCTTGATGTGAATGGAAGGGGAGAGGGAGTGGGAAAGGGGAGGGTTGCGGGTGGGAGGGACGTTATGAGGGGGAAGCCATTGTAATCCATAAGCTGTATTTTGGAAATTTATATTCATTAAATAAAAGTTAAAAAAAAGTTTATTTAAGTATGAAATATCCAAGTATAAAATGTTCAAGAAGTTAATATGAAAATGTATTACCAAAAAATGTATGTCTCAAAATAATTTTTGCCAAAGGAAGCACATATTTAAATTCCATTTTTCCGTGAACTTTTTTAAGAATCTTGTCCAGCCAGTAGTATACTCTGCTCACTTTTAGGTTCTATTTTCTGGGTTAGATTTTTCCCCCATTTCACTTTCAGCGTCTGTATTTACTCGTCAAGTAAATATCTTATAAGCTGTATGCTGTTGGATCTTGTTTTCATTCAGTCAGTCTATATTTTTAAATTGGGGAATGCAATCCACTTAGAGTCAAGGTTTTTGTTAGTGAAAAGACTTAATCCTGTCATGTTAATTTTTTTCTGTTGTTTTGAGTATCCTCTGTTGTATTTTTCTTCTTTGTTTCTCATCTCTTTTTTTGGTGATTTACTGTATTGATAAAGCTGGATTCTTTGCTATCTTTTGTGTGGCTGCTTTTCTAGTGGATTTTATACTTTTGCGTGTTTTCATTATGGTTGTTATCTTTCTTTGCTTCAGATGTAGGACTCGCTTTTGCACCTTTTTAAAATTTTTTTCTTTTCTTTTTTTTTTTTTTTTCACTTGAAAGGCAGAGAAACAGAGAGACAGAGAACTTCCCTGTGCTAAGTCATTTCCCAAATGCCCACAGCAACCAGGGATGGACCAGGTTGAAGCCAGAAACCTGGAAGTCAATCCAGGCCTCCCCCGTGGGAGTATTTGAGCTATCACCTGAAACATCCCAGGAGCATTGACTGGAAAGTGGATCAGAAGGGAAGTAGTTAGGACTGAAGCCCACTCCAATGTGGGATTCAAGCAACCCAAGTGGTGATTAACTACAGCAGCACACACCTGCCCAGCGCTTGGCATCTTTTAGTAAGACCATCCACGTGACGCATTTCCTGTTTGCTTGTCTAGCAACGTCCTTACCTCTCCTTCATGTCTCCAGTATAGCTTTGCTGGGCATACTATTCTTGATTGGCAGGGTTTTATCCTTCCAGAATGTGGAATATGTCACTCAATTTCTTCCTAAGATTTCTGCTGAGAAATCTGCTGTGACTCTAACAGTCCTATTCCTGCGACTCTCTCTCAGTTTTAATCTTTTTTCAAGTACTTTTGACATTTGGTGTAATATGCTACGGGAGGATCTTTTCTGGTCATGTCTATTTATGGCCCTATGGGCCTTCTTTACTTAGATGTCCATATTTTTCCCAAGATTGGAGAAGTTTCTAGCTATCATTTCACTGAACGGATTTTCTGAGACTTTCTCCTTTCTTGGCCTTTGGGGACCACCAAAGTTCCAATATCTGTTTGTCTCCCAATGTCCCAAAATTTTCAGATACTTTCCTCATGATTTTCTATTTTTTTCTGGTTGAAATCTCTCAAAAGATCTGGTTTGAAAGTTGATATTGTTTCTGCGGCTTGATATATAGGCTCTTGAATGTTTTTATTGAAATTTCACTTTCCAGATATGTGATTCTTTTCCATGAGTGCTATATTTTGCTGATTTTCTCATTCATACATTGAATTACTTCCCTAACTTTGTTGAATAATCTGTTTGTATTCTCTCCTATTTCAGTGACTTTCCTTATGATCATTCCTTCGAATTCTTTATCAGGCATTTTGTCAATGTCCTTTTGGGGGTATCTTCTGCTAAAGAATTTCTTTGGGGACATCATGCTACCCTGTTTTTCAGATATCCTGTGTTCCTACATTGAGATCTGCACATCTGAGGGATCAGTTGTATCTTCAGCTTTATAAGGTAGCTCCCATGGTAAAAGGCTTTCTCTTAATGACGTGTCTTCGTTTGTCAGTTTGTTGGTTACATTGGCTTTGGGCATGTCATATAACCTCCTTATTGCTTCTCTGGCTGTAGGCAGTGGCTCCGAGTGTGGTGCAGGCTGCAGGGGGATTCTGACTCCGGGAACCATATGGGGAAATATGGGGGGGGGGACTTCACTGGATCCGGCAGGTGAGGTGCACACAGAAAGAGAAGGAGGGTACCCCTGATACGGCCTCTCTAGCAAGGGAAGTGGTGGTAGCAGAAACGCGGCATTTGGTGGATGTTTCCTCAATAGTGGTGGCATCTAGTGGCACAGCGCATGACAATCAGGCCAAAAAAGGCATGGACCATAGAGAGGTCATGGAGCGGAAGTGGAATGCAGCCCCCCCCCCCCGAGTCCATCAGTGGCCTGGGTAAACTGCAGGCTGATTGCGGCACTGTTGGCATGGGCACGTATTGTGAGATGCACACGTGCGGGCCCACCAATCATGGGGGATTGATGGCAGGCTGGCCCCCTGGCTCCTCCTCCAACCTGATGCCACACTGCACCAACCTGGGACTAGGAGGGGGACAAATCCTGTCTCAGAAACAAAGCTGTGGAGCAAACTCCAAGTAGCTCTCCTAACAGGGTTTCAGGTTGTGACAACTCTGGACCTCTTCTGTTGCTAGGGTTTGGCATGTCAGCGGTGATGGGTTCCAGTGAGACTCTCCCATTCACCTTTCTCCTGGAATGGGGAATAATCCCAAATGGGGGGCAGAGGTCATGGTTGCCAACTCTCAATGCTGCTGTCCCGGGCCTTCTCTCTGTCTTACAGGGTACCTTTCTCTCCATGCAGGGTCCCAGCGCCACTTCACTTGAAATGTAGCTATTGCCTTTCTCTTCTGGCTCATCTGTGAGGGTAGGCGAGGGCTGGGAGTCTCTAATCAGTCACCTCTCAGAGCTAGCCCTTGAAATCAGGCAGCACAGCCCCAAAGGTCAGGGCTGGCAACCCAACTGTTCTATTTCCCATTTAATTTCTTTCTGTCTTAACATTTGTTTTGCACTAAATTGATATTTCCATCAGTTTTATTCATATTTCCATTTGTGTCTTTTTCATCATTTAATATCAACATCCGTTTGTTCTTGTTTTATGTATAGCTCATAAAGATGAGCATGTTGCTGCATTTTTAAAGCAAATTTGACAGTCTATGTATCTTAAGTGGCACAGTCAGTCATTAACAGTTATGGTGATTACCTATATATGCAGATCTTTATTATTCAGCTTTAGTATATATCTTACTCCTCTTTGCTTTATTCTCCTTTCACTTCTCTTGAGTTTATATATATATATATATATATATATATACACACACACACACACACATATATATATGTATATTTGTGGGCATCCCAAGTGGTAGCCTAACCAGCTGTACCACAACTCCCGCTCCCTATTCAATTTTTTATTAAGTGTGAATCTTCCCACCTTCTGTCTCAAACTTTGATTATGTATACATTTTGACCTTTTAGGCTCTACTTCCTAACCCGTAACATTACGAACAATGTTCCCCTAACTTGCTTTAAAGAACTTTAACAACATACACAACACATGAGGAGCTTTGAATGCTCATAGCAATGTGCAACTGTAAGAGGCTATTTGAAAGTAATGTCTAAGAGGAATGATACATTTTCACAGGATTCGTAATTAGTTAGCCAGGTGATACAGGTAAGTTCTACAACAGGAACTTGATTATAAATAGTGAAAATAATCAATTAGAATGATAATGTTCATAGTTACAGTAATTGAGTGGTTCCCCATTCTGAGCACTCCCCCAAGATAATCTAATCCTAAATCTGATGTATCTAAGGATCATTTTCTTTGCATTTTTGGTGCTTTGGATGTAATATATTTTTTGAACTTCTGGATTCCTGTTTGTAATTTATTTTACAAAATTCTCTGAAATTAACTTTTAAATATTTTTATTCCATTCTTTTCCTCTTTGTCCCTTTTTTCTTTTAGTTCTACTAAAGCTCTTTCTACTGTGGCTTATGCACCTCTGATTTTTTGTCCCTTTCAGACTTTCTAAATCTCAAACTATTTTTTTCTGATCTATCCTAAAGTTTGCTACTTTTATCTGTGTACAGCTTTCTATTAAATACATCCACAGGGCTATTAGGTTCAATTATTGCATTTTAAAGTCCCAAACTGCTGGGGCTGGCACTGTGGCGTAGCCAGTAAAGCTACTGCCTGTGGTGCTGGCATCCCATATGGGCATCAGTTCAAGTCCTGGCTGCTCCACTTTCATTCCAGCTCTCTGCTATGGCTTGTGAAAGCAGTAGAAGATGGCCCAAGTCCTTGGGCCCCTGCACCCATGTGGGAGACCTGGAAGAAGCTCCTGGCTCCTGGCTTCAGACCAGCTCATCCCTGGCCATTGCGGCTCTTTGGGGAGTGAACCAGTGGATGGAAGAGCTTTGTCTCTCTCTCTCTCTCTCTCTCTCTCTCTCTCCGCCTCTGCCTCTGTGTAACTCTGCCTTTCAAATAAATAAATAGATATTTTTTAAAAATCCCAAACTGCACATCTGATTCTTTTAGTTATACTTTCTAATTTTCTACATTTCCTTATCATTTAATAACTTCAACCTATTAACTACAGTTACTTTAAAAGTCTCTTACAATGATCTAAAACAAATTCCCTGAGGGATATTTTTTGTTTCTACGGTTAATTTTTTGTCTTGGTTTCCAGTGATATGAAGCTGTGTCTTGATATGGCTGGAGAATAGATTGCTGGACACTGTGTGTGGAAACCCTGCAGCTACAGATCTCAACAGCGGTATTTCTTCCACGGAGGGTTTCCTGGCCCTTCTGCTCAGTGGGTCAGGTGAGGGTGGACCACCTGGGTGCTAATCAGATCTCATCCCTTGTAGGGCCCCAGGGTTTTTAAGTGTTTGCACACAGTCCCTTGCAGGATCTTAGCTAAAAGCCAGGGGTGTTCAATGCTACCTTCTTCTCCAAACTCCAGTTTTTATCCTCCTGGACCCATAGCATGTTTCAAAGTTCTGCATGGCATGCAACCGTTCAGCAGCCTCAGAAAAAAAATTAAAATAAATCTCAAGGGGAAGGCAATACAGCAAGCTAGCCTCACACCTCACTGAACCCCGAAACTTTGTACCAGATCCCACCAAGTGCTCACTTGGTAGCTTTGTGATACTCTCTCCTTCCCTCTCCCCTCTTCACACACACACCACACCACACACCACACACACACACACACACACTTCCACCTGTATCTCTGTGTTCTGAATTCCTATACTTAATTGAATGCCTGACAGTACCTGGCATGGAGGAGATAATATCTTGTGAAGAGAGCGCCTGAAACATGATAACTGCTTTCAGAATACATCTCTCTCTCTCTCTCTCTCTCTCTCTTCTCTCCCCCTCTCTCTCTCTTCACAATGTATTCATTGGCTGCTCCATTCCAGTCCCTTATGTATATAATCAAGCTAGTTAATGAAAAATCTCTCAGAAATTACATTTTTAAATGAGGAAAAGGGGTATGGAGATGTGAAGCAACTTGTCAAAATTTTCATACGGATTGAAAAGCTCATTTATGTGCAATGGAACATTACTGCATCGACTTTGTTATCGGGATTCTTCTAGCCTTTCTTACTTCCCTTTTTCACTTCTCTCCCACAGTCCCATCTTACCTTGCCTTTCTTTTTATCCCCTGCTTTGGGAAATCTAAGGTGAAGATGTGATCAGAACACAGGACCAAGACTGCAAGCCGTCAGCGTGAGCCCAGGTGGGACCAGCACCAACAACAGTGGATGTCAGGAGACCCAGAGCACAGAGAACCCAGAGGGCTGCATGTAGCAATGGGTGTCACTCAGCCAACGCGGGCTCCAGGAAGGTCCGGGGAGACCTGGTACTCTGCTCCCTAGTTTCCCACACTCCCAGGGGGGCCACAGATCTACACCTTGTCACCATCTTCCTCCCCTTTCCCTTACTTTAGATGCCATTGGCTTGGGACTACACCAGCCTTCTTTTTTTTTTTTTTTTTTTTTACAGGCGGAGTGAGAGAGAGAGACAGAGAGAAAGGTCTTCCTTTGCCGTTGGGTCACCCTCCAATGGCCGCTGCGGCCGGCGCACTGCGCTGATCCGAAGGCAGGAGCCAGGTGCTTCTCCTGGTCTCCCATGGGGTGCAGGGCCCAAGCACTTGGGCCATCCTCCACTGCACTCCTGGGCCACAGCAGAGAGCTGGCCTGGAAGAGGGGCGACTGGGACAGAATCCGGCGCCCCGACCGGGACTAGAACCTGGTGTGCCGGCGCCGCAAGGTGGAGGATTAGCCTATTGAGCCGCGGTGCCAGCCTACACCAGCCTTCTAAACATCTCCCCAGCACATTCTCTAAACTGCAACCACATTGCAGTTTCAACTGCAGGCAAACACAGATGATGGCCCGTGCAGGCCAAAGCCTTGGGTGTCTCTGGGAGTGGCTCTTGGCAGGGAATTGGGCTTCAGCTCCTTCTCACCCGGTAGCCTTTCTGCACGCTCTGAGCATCTCTTCAAAGCACAGTGTCCTTTTTCATAACCTTTATTTATTTTACTTATTTGACAGGTAGAGACTGAGACTGAGAGGTCTCCCATATGGTGGTTCACGGCCAGCTTTCCACCAGCCCAGCTTGGACCAGGCTGAAGCTAGGAATGAGGAACTCAGTCCAGCTCTCCCATGTCGGCAGCAGGGACCCAGGTATCTGAGCCATCACTTGCTGCCCCCCAGGCGGCTGGAATCAAAAGCAAAGGCGATACTAAAACTTGGCACTCGGATATGAGATGCAGGCAGACCGAGCAGTCATTTTTAAGATTTATTTATTTATTTGAGAGGTGGAGAGAGAGAGAGAGAGGCAAAGACATAGAGAAAGATCTTCTATTTGTTGATTCAATTCCCAAATGGCTGCAACAGCCGGAGCTGGGCTGATCCAAAGCCAGGAGCTAGGAGCCGACTCTAGTTTCCCACGTGGGTGCAGGGGCCCGAGGACTTGGGGCATCTTTTACTGATTTCCCAGGCCATAGCAGAGAGCTGGATCAGAAGTGGAGCAGTCAGGACTCACTCGACCAGCGCCCATACGGAATGCCTGCACTGCAGTCTGGGGCTTTAACCCACTGGGCCACAGTGCCGACTCCCTGAGCAACGTGTTAACCACTGAACCAAACACCGGCCACCACCAAGTCTTATTTCTGATTTCCATTTTTTCAAATATCATTTTCTCATCCAAGAACTAGAAAGTCTTTTCAATTTCCGTTTCACCATGGGTAACTCATTCCATTTTTAATGTCAGCTTAGTTGGGAACCCTCAGCATTTCTCGAATAACCAAAGGCAGAATCGGATGATTGCTTGACACACTGCATGGATTCCTGCACAAAACACATTACCAACTGAGTGGCCATTCTGTCCCTCACGGGCATCCTTAGTCACTGCTGTACCTCACAATTAGCCATGTAGAACATCCTCACGAAGTGTTACGTAATAAATGACAAAATAAATAAGAGATCAGAAAATAAAAGGTACAGTAAAATACTCATAGTGTAACCTAATGTATATGCAAGAAAAACTAGCTAAACACAAACATGAATACATACACTCATGTAAGAAAAGTAATTCAAACACTCCGTATCGCACCATTTATGATGGATATTATATATTATATTATAATATATATTATAAAATGCATTCATAAGCAACCTGTACCATTCAAACAATCACGTGAAACAGATGGTAACTCCTGCTCCCACTGCATCACATCTAGGTAGAATTTTATAGCACCTAGAATTTCAGGCACTTTTTGGAGCTGCACTGCACTATTGGGATTGGAGTCTTAATCTGACTTCATAAATTATACTCTACAACACTGCAGTAAGCTCCTGTCATGTTGCTAACCCTTGAGTAGGTGCATCAGCAGAAAAAAAAATCTTACAATTGCTTTTGAATTGCTCACCAATCTCTCCTGCTTTAGTGTGATTTTTAAAATTATTTATTTATTTATTTGAAAGGTTACAGAGAGGGAGAGACATGGTACAGGGAGGGAGGGGATAGATATCTTTCTTCTACTTGTTCAATCCCCAAATGGACACAATGGCTGGGGCTAGGCCAATCCAAAGCCAGGATCCCAAATTCCATCCAGGTCTTCCACATGGGTTCAGGAATCCAAGTACTTTGGCCATTTTATTCCACTTCCCCGGGAGCACTAAGAGGGAGCTGGAAGGGAAGCGGAGTAGCCAGTGCTTGAACCAATGCCCACGTGGGATGCCCGTGTCACAGGCAGCAGCTTAACCCACCTTGCTTGCGTGTTTATGTATGAAGTTCAGAACCCTATACTTCAAAAGGCCCTGAAAATGTTCAAGGGGAAATCAGTCACTATTTGGCTGGGTGTCTCTGTGTCTCTCCCAATATCATCACAAGGTACACACATCTCTTAGATGAGAACATCAGGTTCCTCCCTTGGCCGCTGTCTGTGTGGTTCCCAAAATGTCCAAAAACAAGTCCAGTCCTTCCCCAGTGCTCTTTCATATCTGTGAAGCTTGACATTTTGTTACTTCCAAATCTGCTCTCTTCATTGCTGTTTAATCTTTTTACTGCTACTTAAACATTCTTTGGGGTGAGCATTTGGCACAGAGGTAAGATGCCACTAGGGATGTCCACATCTTTTATCAGAATGGCTGGAACCTCTGGATTCCAACTTCCTACCAGGGCAGTCCCTGGGAGGCAGCAGCCTGAGGACTTGGGTCCCTGCCATCCATGCGGGAGACCTGGAAGGAGCTGCCAGCTCCTGACTTTGGCTTAATGTGAACATCAAGGCAATGAACCCGTGGATGGAAGATTTTCTCTCACTGATTCGCTTGCTCTCCTTCCCTCCTATCTCTATGTCTGACTCTATCCCTCTCTCAACTCTAACATTCAAATGACACAGATAAATGAACACATTTTTTGAAACCTGTAATCTAGATCAGATTAACCGGTTTGTGGGGTTGGCTTTTTGGAAGAACACACATGCGAATACATCTCCACAATAAAGTCGTCTTCTTGGATTTCTGCCTGTTGTTCTCACTAAGCTAAATATTTTACGCATTCCCAACAATACAATAACTACATGTGTGAATATTTGTAAGGAAGTAGCATATGCAATTTTGAAATAGATCATTAATTTGATGACAAAGTAATGTGCTTCCCCTCATGTCGTAATGCACTGTGCTCTGTTTTTTAAAGTTTGAAAAACGTGAGAGGCAATTGGAACCACTTACCATTCATCTTGCTGCAAAAACTGGTGGAGTTTTTCCCCATTTCTGTTAATCAGGAAAAATGCAATGCTTCTCTGGCTGAGTTGCCACAGAAGTTCAGAAACTGAGCTGAAGATGGCCGTGTCCTTGGCAGGGACACAGTGCCACCATGTGGCACAACACAGGACAAGGTGGTCCCCAGAGGTTGGCTGATGCCTCCCCAGAGCACAACCTGAACCAAGTGCAATCAAGCTCTCTTTCCAAGTCACCCCTCATCCCCCCGACTGTCCCAAGTTCACCTGAGAAGTCCTCACTGAAAGTGTGGACTAACAGTCAAGAGGAAACCTCCCATCAGGCACATGCAGAGTGAACTACATTACATTCTAGGGTAAATGTGTTATACTCTAAATAAAGGACAAATTTACTTGTTGCTTGCTGTACTCACATTTCTCTAACTTAGAACAAAGCTGGTGAACTCCAAGGTGCTTAGCAAATGAACAGTTGCATCCTTATTTATTCGTTCTTATACACACCTTCTTCCAGTAAAGAGACTCCCAGCCTCTCCCTCCCCCTACAGTTCTCCCTCTCGCTCCCTTTCTCTTACACAGATATTCATGAGGACTGTTATGTTTCATGCTTAGGTTTTCAGGAAAAATCAAAACTCAATGGAAATCCAAATGTGCTTCTTCTGAATTAATTCTTAAAAGCCTATCTGGGAGAATAGGATTAAGATGGTGGATAGGGAGGGAGGGAGCCTGCTGCTCTAGTCTAGGAGAAGAGAGTTTGAAAAGGTGGAGAGAGTGCAGTGACAGGAGAGAGTTAGGGAGAAAACAGCAGAGGAAACTCTCCACAACCTGGAGGGACACAGTGGATCTAGGTGGAGGGCGAGGACTGATCAGCCGAGAGCCTCTACACCAGCGTTGCAGAGTGAGGTGAGACCAGACTGCAGCAGCCCATGCCACTGGAGAAAAAGCTGCAGGAAGAGCCTGGAGGGAATCCGGCTTGGAGCCCCATGGGGGAGAGTGTACCTGCCAATCTAGAGGAGAACAAAGAGGGGGGGCACGTTTGCTCTCTCTCCACTCACCCAGCAACTGCATCCTGTAACAAGCTGATAGAGAACAGGTGCCATTTTGCACATACATAACAGCTGCGCACCAGCCAGCATCAGCACCCAACAACCGGCCAAGTGGGACTCCTAAGTCTGGTGGGGAGAACAAACAAGGGGCTGGGTGCTGGTGACTGTGGGAGGTTTGTGTGCCAGGACTGTGCACCTTCTGAGGCTGCGTGGCAGGGCTCAGGGTGTGGCTGGGACTCTGCGCAGTCTCTGTGGGAGGCTCCACATGACCCCTGGTTCCCTGGCGAGGGACACTGCTGGGGAATCTGAGCTTACACTGAGCACTGCACAGAGCCTTTGTGTGGTCCCTGGGGCAGAGCGGATGGAGAATACACCCACTGAGGTAGAGGAGCTCAGATGAGTCCACGCCAACAGACAGGAACAAAACTCCCCTCTCATAAAAAAAGGAGATGTACCATGCAAACCCGAGTGTGTCACCTCAGAAACGCTCTTCATCCTGGATCACTGAACAGAGCTCCTTGGACACCCACCACAAGTCTCTAGGTATTCGCGGACAGCAGACGCTCCACTAATCCACACAGACATAGCCCAAGGACAGAAGCTGCTAGGGTGAAAAAACAAAGAAGAAACCTACAAGCATCTCCACAAATGCTGAATAACAGGCGCATGATTTCAAGAAACAAGAATAAGGAACACAACACGACACCCGCAAAAGAACACAAAACTTCAATATTAGATTGTGCAGATGATGAGACTGAAGAAACGGCAGAAATGGAATTCAAAAAATTGATCACTGGATTACTTAGAAGTAATCAGAAGTGGCCGGCGCCGCGGCTCACTAGGCTAATCCTCCACCTGTAGCGCCGGCACACCGGGTTCTAGTCCTGGCCGGGGCGCCGGATTCTGTCCCGGTTGCCCCTCTTCCAGGCCAGCTCTCTGCTGTGGCCAGGGAGTGCAGTGGAGGATGGCCCAGGTGCTTGGGCCCTGCACCCCATGGGAGACCAGGAGAAGCACCCGGCTCCTGGCTCCTGCCATCGGATCAGCGCGGTGCGCCGGCCATTGGAGGGTGAACCAACGGCAAAGGAAGACCTTTCTCTCTCTCTCTCTCTCTCTCTCACTATCCACTCTGCCTGTCAAAAAAAAAAAAAAAAAGTAATCAGAAGCAAATGCAAGAACTAATGAATCCGTACATGACATGAAAGATTTCTCCCACAAGATCGAGATCTTAAAGAGAAATCAAAATGAAATCTTGGAAATGAAGAATTCAATAGAACAAATAAAAAAATGCAGTGGGAAACCTTAACAATAGAAGTGGTGAAGGAAAGAAAGAATATCCACTTAGAAGACAAAGCACAGAAAATTATACGGTCAGACCAAACAGAATAAGAAGAAATTAGAAAACTAAAAAACACTGTTGGGAATCTGCAAGACACTATCGAATGACCCAACATAGAAGTTCTAGGCATTCCTGAAGGCGTGGAAAAATAGAAAGGATTAGAAGGCCTTTTCAGTGAAATAGTAACAGAAAATTTCCCTAATTTGGAGAAAGAAAGGGGCATCAAAGTACAAGAGGCACAGAGAACTCCTAATAGACATAACCAGAAAAGATCTTCACCACAAAGATTGCAATCAAACTCTCTACAGTAACACAAAGATTCTAAAATGTGCATGAGAGAAAGGCCAGATTACTTTCAGAGAATCTATAATTAGACTCACAGCTGACTTCTCATCAGAAGCCCTATAGGCTAAGAGAGAATGGCAAAATATACTGCAAGTCTTAAGAGAAAAGAGCAGTCAGCCTAGAACACTATTCCCTGCAAAGCTCTCACTTACGAATGAAGGCGAAATAAAGAACTTCTCAAGCAGAAAGAATTTGTCCCTCCCGTCCAGCCCTACAGAAGACGCTTAAGGATGTGCTGCACACAGAAACACAGAAACACGGTCATCACTACAGAAGAAGGTAAAAGAGGAAAAGCTCCCAGTAAAAGCACAAATGAAATCCAAAGTAAAAAAATAGGAATATTTATGGAAAAATGAGAGGGCAAAGTCATTACTTATCAACAGTCACCTTGAATGTAAATTATCTCAGAACTCCAGACTTGCTAAATAGATTAAAAAACAAAACCCATCTATTTGCTGCCTACAATAAGCACATCTCACAAAGATGTATGCAGACTGAAAGTGAAAGAATGGAAAAAGATATTCCATGCTAACAGAAACCAAAAACGAGCTGCTGTAGCCATCCTATTATCAGATAAAATAGACTTTAACACAAAAACTGTTAAAAGAGTCAAAGACGGGCACCATATAATGATTAAGGGATTAATTCAACAAGAAGATGTGACTATTATAAACACATATGCACCTAATTACAGGGCACCTGGCTATTTAAAAGAAATCTGAATATAGACCTAGCATATGACCCAGCCATTCCACTCGTAGGAATTTATCCAAGGGAAATGAAATTAGCAAATAAAATAGTTACCTGCACGCCCCATGTTTGCTGCAGCTCAGTTCACATTAGCTAAGACATGAAATCAACCTAAATGCCCATCATCTGAAGACTGAATAAAGATATTATTGGATATGTACACTATAGAATATTACACAGTGGTAAAAAAAATGAAATCCAGTCATTTGCAACAAAATGGATGAATCTGAAAAACATCATACTTAATGAAAAAAGCCAGTCCCAAAGGGACAAATGCCAAAGGTTCTTCCTGATCTGTGATAACTAACAGAGCACCTAAAAGGAAATATTGTAGAAGTAACGTTGACACTTTGAAAAGCAAAAACTTGAACAACCCTTGTCTTGACTGTCGAGAAACAGTTTTATTTTCCTCTTCATACTATTTGTTGAACTCTTAACAATAGAGTTAATCATATGTTTATAAAGTCAATTGAAAACAGATCTCAGTAAAAAATAAAAGTGAGAATAAGAGAGGGAGGAAGAAGTTTTTGACTGTAAAGCTATATAGTTCTGCATACTTTCCTATGGATGTCCTAGTAGGAGTGCTTGAAAGAACAAGAGGCATGTGACTCAGACAGTTCAGATGAATAGTAGGTATATTATATGTCTACAAAGTTTTATAGGCCTTGCACAAAGCAAAGGGGGTTGGATTCATTCTGCTATCTGAGAGCAGTACTTACGGGGGTGATGTATTTTGTGAAATCGACATTTTACACATGGGAATGACCTGCGTGACACATCAGTTGTCTGCCTCCTCCAATGCATGCTGTAATTAAGCAATAAGTAGATGCCTTGAATGCTGGCCCCAAAGGACTCTGGGGTCATCCGGCTCATTTGGACAGGGTTCTATGATCGAATAACAAGGCCTGTCTTCAGCACAGAGGTAAGTTATGTGGCCTGCATGTCAGGTGTCGCTCTTTCTGGTTCAGAGAATGACTCGCTAGAAATGTGCTTCAAGGGGGAAAATACAGGAGTAGATCAGCTCAGTTCAGTTTCTGCCACGCAAAGGGGTGGCCACGTTGTCTAAAGTTTCAAATCTTTATTGTTTTCTTCTCTCAACATAGCACAGTGATCTCGAGTCTACATTGCTGTGGACATTTAAGGTGTGGAATAATATGTCTAAAGCTCTAACACAGAGGTGCTTGCACATGATGACTCAGTATGTCCTAATCAGTGATAAGAATCACACGTCTTGTTCTGATTATGCATTTAAGATGCTGTTTCTAAAAACAAATTTTGACTTTTCTTTCTTGTAGGACCCCAAAAGCGGTGTCCTCTTGTGACGACCCCAGAAACACAGACTCCAGACCAGACGATGCAATAGAGCAGGAGGTAATTTTATTTCATTTGCGCAAATGGGCCCCCTACTGCTGCAAGCAGCAAGCAAGTGAGAGGAGCCCCGAGCAGCTATCTCACACAGCTTTTAAAGGGCAAAACCACAAAATTAACATATTATAAGCTGGCGTAAGTTCATTGGATAATTTTCAGTAGCGGGCCTTGTATGGCAGTCTAAAAGTGGTAATGTCGGTGGAAAAGTACTAGGTCAAAGGGATACATTAGGGGAGGGGGTCTCTAGGAGAGAGGAATAGGTTGCTACGTGCCTTGCAGCTTTCTTTGTTAACCTTGAGCAAGCGTAGGGAAGGGGCTTATCTACAAGGCAGGTGTTCTGTGTATCTCTGGTTAGTAGCTGACTGCTTTCTCTGTGAACCGGTTTACTCCCCATTTCCCAAGGCCGTCTCTGGAACGGTTTGTCTCAGGAGCCCCATTTTTTTATGGTGGCTCTTGGCTCCTTTCATTCTCACTAGCATGATCTTTGGATATGCTCATAGCTAATGGGAATAAGCAGACACTGAAGGAGAAAATAAAGTTGAGATAGTCTAAAGACAGCAAGATAGAACATTAAACACTTAGGAGTCACCACTGGGGAAAAGTGTTAGGAGAATGGTCACTATTATAAAATGCTGATGAGGAAGGAGAAGGGGACCGCTGGGACTGTGAGGGCCGGAAGGACTCTGACAGTCTCTGGGAACGCAGCTTCCATAGTGGGAGGTTTTCCATGGATAACGAGCTGGCACAATGAAACTGCATCCTAGGCCCCCTCCCAAAGGATGTTCTACTGCACAGGTATTTAAATAAATGACTTTTGGAGAACAAGACATAAAGTCTATGATTAAACTAATTGATTTCCAATGCCCCACAAGGCTCAGATAAATTCCTCCAGTTTTTGGAAAAATGGAAAATAGACACAACAATATGTAGTGATGTATCTTTTTGACTCGATTGGGAAAATCCATTTTCTATAACAAGTAACAAAGCACTACTGGAGATGTGTAGATATGTATTTCTGTTTTTTCCTCATCGTTAGTGGCACCTAGGAACTAGGGTGGGGAGAGACTCCACTGAGCCTTCTCATGTGGCTGTGTGAAGAAGGACCAATGTGCTTTGAGAACTGGGGCCAGGCGCCGGCGATCTGGATGTGGGAGGAACCTCAGGAGAAGGGTAAGTTCAAAGGACTTGGCACGTGGACACAGCATCTTGTAGGTTAGGTTGGTTAACACGGGGTTGACCTGGAGAAAAAAAGAAACCAGGGATTCACCGTTCCACAGTTCTTTGATATGCTGTTTAGTTTCCTAACTCATTTTCGCCAACTTTTCCCAATGCTTAATTTGGCATAGTAAAAAGAGATAAATGGAGAATATTTTCAAGGAGATAAATGTAAACTAGTAAATGCTTTACTATTTGACATTTATTTTCATGTTTGCAAGAGATTTTAGCTAATTCCTTGCTATTTTGCTTCACTTTGCATACTGAGAATGTCATTATAAAATATAAACAGAGTGATTAAAATACTGGGTCAAAAGTAATTATTTCCACTACTAAAATACTAGTAATAATTGTCTAATTTACTGTCATGTGCCAGGCATACTTGGAATCTTACATATATTGTACTTCAAGATGTATCCACTTATTCCTTAAAAATCTCTGAGGCAGATAACAGACAAGGAAATTGAAGTAGTAGGGTGGGAGGTACAGTCACTCTATCATCAAGACTCCTAAGTGGTGGTGCTGAGACTCATCCCGCTTCTGCTCAGTTGTAAAACACAACTACTAACCCTACTCTACAAGAGTATCTTAGAAAGTCTGTGGGAAAATGGAACTACAAGAATTTGTGAATTAGTGCAATTACAAGCAAGATCACAGAGATTTAATAGTGGAAACTGAGGGCCTAAATCTCAAATTTAAAAGAAATTTAGCAGGTCATGTGAAGCCAAGGCAGTTCTTAGAGTATGATGAGGTTCTATTTTTGGTCTTAGCTATGATGCTTCACATGGGTGTGATTCATTTATGAGAATTAACCTAAAAATACATTTATTCATTTGCAATATCTATCTATCTATCTATCTATCTATGTGTGCTTATAGAAATAGGAAACAAACAATATGGGAGTACGTCAGAGTCATGGGCAATGCAATCAGAAGATAAATTTTATTTTGGTGTAAAAAATTTGAAATCCATGCATTTTCAGGATCCTAAAAAAGTTCATGAAAAATGTATATTATGGGAAAACTATGAATTCTTTTAAAAGTTCATGGAAACTATTTGTATGCATGAATTTCAAAAAATTTTGCACCAAAATAAAATTTGATTCCATTATCTGTACATTTGTTGATGGACCCTTATACAATGTTGCTGGGTATGGTATTCTTCATTCACAGACAGAATTCAGTAGAAGTTAACATCTTTGCTAAACTTCAAGCCAAATCTTAGAATGGGGACTTTCTACCATGTAGACTAATTTCTTCTTTATGTCTATATGTATGAGAGTTCCTGAAATGTCTTGGTATAAAATTATACTTATTAAAAGAAGGTTGTAACTTTGCAATGAATATGAGTGTTTAAGGTGATCTATTTGAAAAATCTGAAATTTGAGTTTAAGCATACACTCTCACGGTCAATAAGAAAAACGTATCTGATTCATAATTCAGTGTACTCTAAATACTAGGTGATGCTCCAGAGGCTAAGAGTGGGATGCAACGGTCCAGATGCACAGTCAGCAAAGGGACAAGAGGCCCTAGGAGCCAAGGAAACGCTGGAGAGAAGAGGAACTGCAGGCATTACGCAGACTTTCTCTTGGCATTGGCGATGTTTTCTAGCAGGGTCTATCAGAGCCCCCTGTTCCAGGTCCCTGAAAACATCTCACGCCGTGGTCTAGCTTTACGCCACAAGAGACAGCCCTGTGAGCAGAAGACCAGCTTCTTAGCTGAGTCCTCCCAGTCCTCACGTCTGGGTTGCTTCACAATGCAATGTTTGCCCTCCCGTTTTTCTCTCACCTATGGAACAGCTCCCTGAGTGAAGTGATCTCAGTTGAAACACGCAAAGTGTTATCCACTTTCTTTCATGGGTTTCAACTGATACTAAGACACGTTCACAGATGTTCTGTTTATATAATAAAATAATTAAAGGGAAGTTATTGAAAAAGCATCACAGGACACTGTATTTGGGATATTCTATGGAGAATCTGCAAAGTTACTCTTTTTCTGCTTAGGTGTGTACTTGGTTGACAGGACGTCAACTGGCTGCGGAAAGTGAATGAATTTGTCCACATTTAGAGCTGCTGGTCCTGTGTTCCTGTATAAATATAGTGACACCTATCCAGCCAGCCATGTCACTTGAGTCTGACTCCAGGGGTTAATTCTGGTCCCTGTGCGTGATACATATCCAAAACAACCTTAGTGAAGGTGGGTAGACAGCTGTTTGGAACAAGTCACCTTGAAGTATACGTTTTTTTCTTATTGACCGTGAGAGCGCTTGGTTAAACTCAAATTTCAGATTTTTCAAATAGATCACCTTAAACACTCATATTCATTGCAAAGTTATAACCTTCTTTTAATAAGTATAATTTTATACCAAGACTTTTCAGGAACTCTCATACATAGTATAGCTAAGGAGTCTGCAAGCCAAACTCCCAGATCTGGACTAAAGCTGGCATTCAAGAGAGTAATTTAATTGTTTAATTTTTATTTATTTTCATTTTATTGGAAAGGAAGAAAGACAGAGACCTAAAAATGGACAGACAGAGATCTTCCATCCACGATGAAGCCAGAACCCCAGAGCCCAATCCAAGTCTCCTATGTGGGTGAAAGGGATTCAACTGCTTGAACCATCACCGTTGCCTCCCAGGAAACTGGATTGGAAGTGGCGGAGCCGAGACTTGAACCAGACACTGACACAATACGCACGTGTCTCAAGCAACAACTTAACCACTATGCCAAAACAGTAAGATAATTTTAGAAGAAATTAAATTATCTCCATAAATCAAGCATTGTGAAATTGTGTATTTTACACACTCAAAAACATTGAAAGGTTTCTGACCCTTCTAACTAGCCCCGTTATAGGTCTTGGAGGAAGTGGGCAGAAGTAAATATACTAAAAGGATGGAGAAGAGCAGAAAAAATTTCACTTGCATTTAACAAGTGCATACAGAACACTTCATTTTAGATTATTAACTCCTGGAATTCATCCTGAAAAGAGGTTCCCTAAAGACAACCTTCATTGTTATGAAGACCAGGGTGAAGCGAAGGATACTGACGAGGATCAATTCCAGCATCCTTGAAGCTTCCTGTTACTGATGATAATGATGTAACATTTCAATGGATACACAGAAGTAGCTTGAAATCTAAGACAAGACAATCCTGGAGAAATTACAGATGCCAGAGAAGAACAGATGAATGAAATGGATGCACTCCAATTCTGTTTCCCCACAGCATACATTCACTTTACGTCAACATATTCATTATTCTGTCTTGAATCTGAGTATTTTGAATTTTCCTTCAAAAATTACTTAATGCCAAATTGTGGTGAATAAGGAGACTCTGGGTCACAGGACATGTTGAAGGGGGGAAAGTGTGTTCCGTTATTGCAGGTCATCTCCTCTTGCCAAGGAAAACGATATCCCGTTTACATGTTTCTGCCTGAAAGCTCTCTTTCTGTGATGCCAGTGAATAATTATTTTCTTTTACAAAACAGTAAGTTCAAGGAAAATTGAACATTGATTTATAGCATTTAGATAAGTATTTACTAGAATTACATGAGCAAGAATTTTGCCTTCCAACCAATGCAGAATTTGGGGTGGAGACAGATCTGTTATAATTTCTTTGAAAATACAGAGTCCTTAAGTTTTGTGGAAATGTTGTTCTTGAAACCCTTTTTTAGACACCGTAAAGAGCTAGTACCCGTTCCCTTAAAGGACTTCCCACAACAAACCTCTTAAGTTCAGTGCTGTTTTGTTGTCTTCCATACAACCTCACAAAACTAAAACAGTCTATGAGTTAGGCTTAAATGCGTAAGCATCCCCATGCCTAAGAATCATAACCAACTATCTCTAATCCTGAATAAATGAAATAAAACTTGCAAAATCAATACCCACTCAATAACACTGAACTTTACATGCCAACAGATACACAACCTGGAGTTTTAGTAACAATGTCTGGTTTTCTCTTTGTAAATAACTTTCTAGCATTTGAACTAAATCTAACAGAGCCTTTGGTTTTGGAAATGTCTGTGTGGATTAATACTACGTCATTAGTTGTAATAAGTTCTGAATTTTTTAAAATTGTTTCCATTTTATTGGAAATGCAGAGAGAGAGAGAGAGAGAGAGAGAGAGAGAGAGAAAGCTTTCATCCACAGGTTCACTTACCAAACGCCCACAAAAGGCAGGGCTGGACCATGTTGGAACTAGGATCCTGGAGCCCAATTTGGGTCTCATCAGTGGGTGGCCAGGACCCAACTGCTTCAGCCAGAGCGCACATCAGCAGGAAGCTCAATCAAGCCGCACAGCAAGTACTTGAACCCCAGCACTCCCACACGGGATGTGGCCTTCCCAAGATGTGTCTCAACCATGGCGCCAAGAGCCTGCCCCCGCTGTAGTAAGTTTTCAAATACTGACTAGTTGTTGGCAAGGTATTATCCATAACAAACGTTCCAACAAGTCAGGAAAGAAGGCTTTCAATTTTGAATTCATCAACAGGGACCGTTACAATATTTTTGTCATGAATAATCAGTATTTTCTTTGCTTGAAGCAGAATACAGACTGTGGGGAAACAGTAGGTGATTCTTCACTTGATGATTATCTGGTATAAAGCATTTCTCTTGAGAAAAGAGAACACTTTCCATTCTGTCTTCATTCACTGGATTTCTAACATGCTTTCTGAATTGCTATTTTAGCAAGGTCATTTAGTAGGGAAGGGATTCTAATCATTAAATATGGAATATTAATATCCTATTAATTTGGCTGGCGCCACAGCTCACTAGGCTAATCCTCCACCTGCGGTGCTGGCACACCGGGTTCTAGTCCCAGTCGGGGCGCCGGATTCTGTCCCGGTTGCCCCTCTTCCAGGCCAGCTCTCTGCTGTGGCCCGGGAGTGCAGTGGAGGATGGCCCAGGTGCTTGGGCCCTGCACCCCATGGGAGACCAGGAGAAGTACCTGGCTCCTGGCTTCGGATCAGCGTGGTGCACCAGCCACAGCTGCCATTGGAGGGTGAACCAACGGCAAAGGAAGACCTTTCTCTCTGTCTCTCTCTCTCACTGTCCACTCTGCCTGTCAAAAAATAAATAAATAAATAAATAAATAAAATAAAAATAAAAAAGTGAGTGGGGCTGCCGTTGTGGCACATCAGGGTGAGCTCCTGCGTGTGACGCCGCGTCCCCCATGAGCGCCAGCACAACTCCTGGCTGCTCCACTTGTGAGTCAGCTGCCTGCTCATGAGCCTAGGAAGGCAATGGAAAATGACGCAAGCGCTTGGGTCCCTGACACCCACATGGGAGTCCCAGAGGGAGTTCCTGGCTGCTGGGTTCAGTCCGGTCTGGCCTCGGCTGTTGCTGCCACTTGGGGAGCGTACCAGTGATGAAAGACCTCTTTCCCCACTCTTTGTAACTCTGCCTTTCAGATGAACGGATAAATCCTTTTTTAAAAAAAATAGTTTGCAATCTCCTCTGCTTAACTTTTTTTACAAACTACATCTCAGTTTTTACATGACAATTAAATAATATTTGATTATCTAAATATACCTAAAGGAGCCTGCTATGCTTTTAAATGCTATTAAATAAGATTCAAAGACTCTGTGGTTTTAAAGCAGAACAAAAGTGTTAGCCATTCTCAGACCATGCTTTGCATGACTAATTGAAGAAATGTTTTCTGAGGAAAGACGATAGGCAAATAAGAGCTTTTCCATCTCTGTGTGTGCAGCTTTCACTGGGGTGGATTGAAACTGAGTGAGCATTTTGGTTTCTTGTCCTTCCACTGACCCCAATTTTCAGAGGTTTAGAGATTGGCTTTGGTGCTGAAAGTTGGCACCAAGACTGAAAACCCAAGACCAAGTCGTCATTTTCAGTTTATTTTTAAGTTCATTGGCAGGAAGTTACAGCCTTCCCTTTCTTGCCGCAGATTATCACGGCAGGGGTGTCAGGACGCAGCGTCCCTCAGGTGGCGTACCAGGAACACTGGCAAGCGCGTGTGCTGAGACGGTGATGGATGGAGGCGTGAAAGCCGGAATTCAGACAAATAATCAGGGAAGGAACGCCCGCGTTTCGGTGTGAGCTACTCTTCTGCTTCATTGAACTTTCTGGCCAAAGACGTAAAAATGCCCATAAATCATTTGCCATTTTATTATATTTCTCTGTGGACATTTTAAAATAAAGAGAAAAGTTGAACTGTTAACCATTTGTGTATTCCGGTGGAGAAAGTAACACGGCTATTTCTCCTGATTCGCTCCTTTCTTTCTTCCTTTTTTTTACTGGCATTGCTGGTCCTCTTTCCATCACCCCTACAATCACTGTTTATTTGAAGGAAGTCTAATTTTCATTTTCACAGAGTTCATGGTTCAGATTCACTTATCATCTGGCTTTCACTGCTTTCTTCAAGCTCATTTGATTCATACTTTACATTTCTTAACGTTAACCTTCCTTCTTAAGTCTCAAGTTACATCACTAAGCATGAGCACAACTTTGAGGGTTAACATGCTTTTGCATATGGTGCCCTATATTTACGAAGGCCCCTATTCCAGTCCTGAATTATATCGGAAATAAAATATTAGCCCAGAAATAGCTCTCCTTCCCAAAAACTTTACTCTGACAAAGAAACAGAAGTAAAAACAAAAGCTAGAGAGAAAACCACAGCGAAGGAGGGAGCCTGGTGGGCCTGTTTATTCAGGGAGTGTCACATTAGCATGTTCAGACAGCCAGGCCTGGACAAAGTGCTTCACACACAGTCACAGAAATCAAGAAGATACTGTGCGTGTATTTGAAAAAGCAATAAACACACCTTTAAAACTGAATGAGCAGCCGGCACCGTGGCTCACTAGGCTAATCCTCCGCCTTGCGGCACCGGCACACCAGGTTCTAGTCCCGGTCGGGGCGCCGGATTCTGTCCCGGTTGCCCCTCTTCCAGGCCAGCTCTCTGCTGTGGCCCGGGAGTGCAGTGGAGGATGGCCCAAGTGCTTGGACCCTGCACCCCATGGGAGAGCAGGAGAAGCACCTGGCTCCTGCCATCAGATCAGCGCAGTGCGCCGGCCACGGCGGCCATTGGAGGGTGAACCAACAGTTAAGGAAGACCTTTCTCTCTGTCTCTCTCTCACTGTCCACTCTGCCTGTCAAAAAATTAAAAAAAAAAAAAAAAACTGAATGAGCAAGTTGTGGGACTCAGGAACCTTACACTTGCAAGTAATCAGGAAGCAGACGGACTGTGCCATTTTGTCTTACAAGAAATCACAGAAGGACCAAAAAAAAGGAGCCTGGGAATGAACAAGAGCTACTGAAGGGTGAAGAGGAGGGAAGAGGAAGGCATGAGGAGGGGCACAGAGGAGTGTCCTGGTAAGCACATTAAGCATCCACTTCATATTTGATATAAAGCCCTTTTATGCCGCATGTTGTTTAATATTTTTTTAACCTCAAAGGCACTATTATATCCATATTACCAACAAAGTAACTGAGGTTTGGGGAATCCAGGTAACTTTGCCAAAGTCACACAGTTAGCAAGGGGTGGCACAGAAACGTAAACGTGCACACCAATTTCAGAACCCACATCTGGCCGGCGCCGCGGCTCACTAGGCTAATCCTCCGCCTTGCAGAGCCGGCACACCGGGTTCTGGTCCCGGATTCTGTCCCGGTTGCCCCTCTTCCAGGCCAGCTCTCTGCTGTGGCCAGGGAGTGCAGTGGAGGATGGCCCAGGTGCTTGGGCCCTGCACCCCATGGGAGACCAGGAAAAGCACCTGGCTCCTGCCATCGGATCAGTGCGGTGCGCCGGCCGTGGCGGCCATTGGAGGGTGAACCAACGGCAAAAGGAAGACCTTTCTCTGTCTCTCTCCCTCACTGTCCACTCTGCCTGTCAAAAAAAAAAAAAAGAACCCACATCCATGGGCAGTGTCTCGAGTGGGTGCTGTGATGACGCCACCGTGGAAAGTGGACGCTGAACTTGACAGAAGGAGGCCTGGCTAAGTTAGCACAGTTTCTGCAGCAAGGGGGAAGGCAGCACAGACTACAATAGGGTGGGGTGAGGGATAAGTATTCCACAATCATAATGGTTATAATGGACCGCAGTAATGTCTGGTTCCCAAAATACTGCCACTTTCTGTCATTGAAATATTCTCTTAAAAAAAAAAAAAAGCTGAACAATGATAAATGAAGAGTAAAACCCAGGCGCCTCAACAGGATAATTTCTCCTAGTTGGCTTTTTTTCACTGAAATTCATTTATTGTCTACAAGAAATGACATCATTGTCACGATGACATACGATTGGTTCAACCAGGATAATCTAGTGGGTGGCAGTGGTCATCTCTCAGTGGACAATGTATCTTCCCATCTAATTATCGTTGGCTTTGAGTGGCCCAAAGTACACCCTTTCTTGTATTGCCTGTGTTCCACTACATTTTTATGTCAACTGTGTTTGCAGAATCCCCAGTATTTAGGCCAAGTGTGCCAATTCACATATTTCCTTATCGCAAACAGAACACGTCTCCTAGTGCATATGTATGAGAAGTCTGGAAAAACAAAACATTCAAAATACATTATCATTTCTAAACTATCACAGTGTTGACACTGATAATCAATTAAAAGGCAGCTTAGCACAAAATCTGTTAAACCTTGAAGATCTAGGTGAAAATGAAGAAGAAAATACCTAGTGAGATTCATAAAAAATGGATCTATTTATCGAACATGCAGACATGGAGACGGTGTCAGAGCTGACTGAATGTACTGCATGCACGTGTGAGATCCTCTCACTCCCTCCTCATACTTTCTGAATACGAAAATTAATTCCATTTGAACACGTTGCCTCATCAACCAACTCCGTAGTCAGGTACAGTGATAAAGCTTTTCAGTTTAAAAACAGCTTTTTAAACTTAAAACCCATGCAAAACGTAGCATAAAATTATTGGTTTGAGTGCTTTAGATCTTGGTAAAGGTTAGAATCTGATTTAAGCAAGGTTAATTGGAGGCAGGTGACTGGCTTCAAACACCTGAATTGGAGGCAGGTGACTGGCTTCAAACACCTGTATCCCATAATGGAGTGCCCGAGTTCTACCCCCAGCCCTTCCTTTCAGGAAAATAAGAGACTAAAGAAGAGAAAAAACACACATTCCCTTCCCATGCCTTGCTGGAGATCCTTTCTTCTGCCAAAGGCCATTTGGATATTTATCACATCATTTGCAGGCCATACAATGTTGGCAGAGCCAGACCAAATGATTATGCAGCCTTCTACCGTCCCTGGGCTGGACTTTCCTCACCCACATGATTCAAATGTTTTGTCTATGGCTCCATCAAAATTCCCTGAAAGTGTCTTTGGCTTTCAGCTGTGTGTACCCTGCGTGTAGACTCTTATCTGTGTGGACTTTTCATTTATTTGGTGTTTGTTTTTGTTTTAGTTTTTGAAAATCCTGTGAGTGAAAAAAAAATTTAAAAAGATAGTAAATGTTTCAAATCCTCCTTTGATATTTAATTGACAGTTATGTTTGACAGGCATGCAAGATATATATATTTTCCTGTTTTGAAAAGTATCATGGAACCAAAATACTTATAGCATACAAAAGGAGGTGAAATATGGTTGAAAAAAAAACACAAGTTTTCCATTTATCTGCTTCCTTTCATTTCAGGTAAGACATGAGGTCATCTCCATAGATTTCTATATTCCATTTGTAAAGAACCACATGTCCTATGGAATAAAATATTTGCTATTTTGTCACATAATATTTATCTGCATTTTCTATATATCCAAAAGGAATCTCAAATGTCATTCATCTGACATGTTTTTCCACATATGACGTATAGGGAGGCTCAAAAGAAACAGACGAACCTAAGCTTTTGTTCTGAGCTGTTGTGTGCAGGGTCATTAAGGAAGTCCTTTCTTAGATGAAGTGAGGCATAGTGGGTCCCGGGCCAGTCAACCTCTGTGCAGATGTTGGGAGGTAAGCATTGATGGAAAATTCTGGGCTTTCTCATAGTTTCAAGCTATTTATCACAGGATCTTCCATATGCTTCGAGTGTGAAAAAAAAAAAGTTCCAGCTTTGCCCATCAGAAACTTTGATTTGGCTTTTCTGTCCCTTTATCAGGCGACCTTCATTATGGCTTTATTTTGGGGATGGGGAGAGGGTAGGATTTTTTGTTTTTGTTTTAACATTCCCCCCTTTCTGGCATCAGTATACTCCAGGGTCATCCTCATTTTCTGTCCCATTTCCGAAATCAGGCATTGTCTTGGTCTATTTGGGCTGGAACGCTAACAGACCACAGACGTGGAGGGTTAAACAGACATTCACTTCTCAAAGTTCTGAGATGGCAAGACCAAGATTCGGGTGTCGGAAGGTCTGGTCTGGAGGGAGCTTCCCAGTTTGTTTCCTCACATAGTAAAGAATGGAAAGAGAGAGGCAAGCTCTTCTGCATCTTATCATGTTTCCTTTTTTTTTTTTTTTTTTTTTTGACAGGCAGAGTGGACAGTGAGAGAGAGAGAGACAGAGAGAAAGGTCTTCCTTTGCCGTTGGTTCACCCTCCAATGGCCGCCGCGGCTGGCGCACTGCAGCCTGTGCACCGCGCTGATCCGATGGCAGGAGCCAGGAGCCAAGTGCTTTTCCTGGTCTCCCATGGGGTGCAGGACCCAAGCACCTGGGCCATCCTCCACTGCACTCCCTGGCCACAGCAGAGGGCTGGCCTGGAAGAGGGGCAACCGGGACAGAATCCGGCGCCCCGACCGGGACTAGAACCCGGTGTGCCGGCGCCGCAAGGCGGAGGATTAGCCTAGTGAGCCGCGGCGCCGGCCATCATGTTTCCTTTTTAAAAGATTTATTTATTGGGGCCAGCGCTGTGGCTCACTTGGTTAATCCTCTGCCTGTGGCGCTGGCATCCCATATGGGCACCGGGTTCTAGTCCCGGTTGCTCCTCTTCCAGTCCAGCTCCCTGCTGTGGCCCATGAGTGCAGTAGAGGATGGCCCAAGTGCTTTGGCTCCTGCATCCGCATGGGAGACCAGGAGAAGTACCTGGCTCTTGGCTTCGGATCGGCGCAGTACCAGCCATAGAGGCCATTTGCGGAGTGAACCAACAAAAGGAAGACCTTTCTCTCTGTCTCTCTCTCTCACTGTCTATAACTCTACCTGTCAAATAAAATAAATAAATAAATAAACAATAAATGATGTGCTTAATATCACAAATTCTAAGAAAATTTTGTGTTACAACAAATTAGAAAACCTAATTCAAGTCAGAGCAAATGGAAGGATTTATTATGTTGCATAACAGTGTTCCAGGTTTGGTAAGACTTTCTCCAAAGGTCAAGATGTAATCAGAAGCCGGCACTGTGGCATAGTGGGTAAAGCTACTGCCTGCGGTATCGGCATCCCATGTGAGTGCCGGTTTGGGTCACAGCTGCTCCACTTCTGGTACAGCTCGCTGCTGTGGCTTGGGAAGGCAGTAGAAGATGACCTAATTCCTTGGGCTCCTGCACCCACGTGGGGGACCTGGAGGAAGCTCCTGGCTCCTGGCTTTAGATCAGCGCAGCTCCAGCCATTGTGGCCAACTGGGGAGAGAACCAGTGGATGGAAGACTTCTTTCTCTCTGCCTCTCCTTCTCTCTATATATAATTCTGATTTCAAAATAAATATATAAATCTTTAAAAACGTCATTATGTATTTGTCTGTAGTTCTAGCATTTGTCCAATCTGTTAACCACGAATCATTCTAGCCTTCTCCCCTGCAGTCTTTCACTCAACATGGAGACATCAGACACCCGGCTCCCACCATCAACCTGCTGTTTATTTAACTGGTCAACTGCAGCATACAACATCAGAATTCTTCACCTGTACTGCAACCAGAACCAGCTTTACCACCTGAAGTACAGCTTTTATGTGCAGTTCTTCATGCCTTGAGTGTCTAGAACACTCATTTTCACAGGTACTTCACTGTTTCATGTATTTCTAACAATTCAATTGTTTGTTATATTCTACATTCCCTCCTGGATGCCAGTGAGCTTCCAACTAATTTTCTTACTTTACATACACCACAGTTAATATCTGTGTCATGAGGTTTTGAAAAATGCGTAATGTCACGCATGGCACATTATAGTGTCATGTAATAACACATGTAATACCTCCATCAAACATGCACTATGCTTCACCTATGTAACACTCCCTCCCTGGTCTAAAAACCTTTCAAATTAAGTCTTTCCCTCGTGAAGGAGAAAACCCATCACCCTTTATCTTGGCATACTCGGGCTTCATTTGGGTTATCCTAAATCTTTTCAGACACTGCTTTAGAGTCAACCAAAGATTGCATTCCGTAGAATTCACTCTTTGTATTTCTTAGAATAACTCATCTGGATAATCAGTCTGCCCTACATCCTTCTCCCTTTACCTAAAATGTCCTCCCAATCATAAAATCCTGTTCCTCAAAAATCACACCAAATATTACTACTGTCAAAAGCAGCCTCCTGGGGGCAGGTGCTGTGGCGTAGTAGGTGAAGCCTCTGCCTGTGGCGCTGGCTACCCATACCAGCGCTGCTTTTGAGACCTGGCTGCCCTACTTCCAAACCAGCTTCCTGCTAGAAAGGGAAAAGCAGTGGAGGATAGTCCAAGTACTAGGGCCCCTGTGCTCATGTGGGAGACCCAGAAGATGCTCCTGGCTCCTGGCTTCAGATAGGCCCAGCTTCAGCCATTGTGGCCATTTCAGGAGTGAACCAGCAGATGGAGGACCTCTGTCTCTCTCTCTCTCTCTCTCTCTCTCTAACTCTGCCTCTCAAATAAATCTTTTTTTTTTTTTTAAGGCAACCTCCTAGTCAAAGTAAACAGGCTAGGTAAAATATCTTTTTATTATTTAAAATATCTATTTATTTATTTAAAAGCGTTACCTGGGGGTGGGGCTAGGGGTGGGGACAGTGGAGGGGGGCTCTTCCATCCACTAGTTCACTGTCCAAATGGTTCCAAAAGCCAGGGCTGGCCAGGTTGAATCTAGCAGCCTGGAATTCCATCTGGGTCTCCCACGTGGGTGGCAGGGCCCAAGTACTTAGTCCATCTTCTACTGCTTTCCCAGACACCTTAGCAGGGAGCTGGACTGGAAATGGAGCAGCCAGGACTTGAACCAGTGCTGCTATCCGATATGGTGTCGCAGGCAGGGGCTTAACCCGCTGCACCACAATGCCAACCCCAAAAATACCTTACCTACTGCATTTTATTTCTATCATTTTACTTTTCCCTGTAAGATGCTTTATTTATGTCGTGCCCCTCACCAAAATTCACTCACCTTAAAGCTACCTGTAACTCACATATCTGTCTCCAGGGCCTATCATATCATGTGACACGGAACATTTACATACTCAATAACTGAGCCGAACAGACGAAAGTAGGAGCACATGAGTGAGTAAAGGAAGGAAGGAAGGAGTGAACCACACATGTTCCTTCCTGATTTCAACACCTCAAAGTTGAACTGTTTGGACATCGAGACCGGTCTTAGACTAAACTGCTAATTTTCACCTTCCAAGGTCGTTCAAAAGGACCTAGAGTCTCATGACTGGGGGACCCCAAGGCCTGGGGATGGCGGCCTTAGAACTGAAACTTGACATAAACTACTCCCTTGTCATTGCTGCCTACTGTCCTTCCTCTACTGAGCCAACAATGTAGAAGAAAACGTGCTAACTATCCCCATATGATTGTTTGACTTCATGAGGATGCAGTTGTAGGCACAGTTCTCCAAGACGGATTCCCTGGGAGATGCAGAATCTGAGAAGCACTGCTGGGCTAACGCAACCCTCACCCCACGGGAATACCGTCTGTCTTCACTTCACACTCTACACAGCAATCTGGTACAACTATGGGGTATAAACATGCCCACGGAATATCACCACTGAGATTCCGTGTTCCACAGGCTTCAAAACAAGGCTCTCAAAGCAAGGCAAGTCCTTGAATACATCAGAAGACCTCTTATCCATGTCGCTTACAATCACTGTTCTCTTAATATCCAGTGTCAAGTTCAAGGGCTTTGCTACTGAACGTTCTGTTTTCAAATGAAAGATATCAAATGCAGCTCAGCAAAGAGTTCAGATTTATTTTCTAGCTCCTCCAAAGAGAGAAACCAATCCTGTCAAATTAAGTCAGGTATTTCTGTGGAGCGGAGCTGACACGTGCCTAGGAAGCAGGCTGAGAATTCTGATTGATCTTCCCTGTGCCAAGCTCATCAATGAGCCAGAGAAGAAAACCGTGGATGGGAGGGGCATTGTCATGCTAATAGTAAAAAGAACAAGTAATTCCCTTAAAAATCAATTATTTCATTTAGAAATACACAAAACTTTCCCCGACTAACTCTAACCATTAACCTTCACACATCAGTCCCAACCAAACATTTACAGTTGCAGTAAACATTAATTTTTTTTTTTTTTGCTTTTCTTCCTCTAACATAAAGACCAGTTTGTGATACAAACTATTTTTTTTTGACAGGCAGAGTGGACAGTGAGAGAGAGAGAGACAGAGAGAAAGGTCTTCCTTTTGCCGTTGGTTCACCCTCCAATGGCCGGCGCACCGCGCTGATCCGAAGCCAGGAGCCAGGTGCTTCTCCTGGTCTCCCATGGGGTGCAGGGCCCAAGCACTTGGGCCATCCTCCACTGCACTCCCGGGCCACAGCAGAGAGCTGGCCTGGAAGAGGGGCAACCGGGACAGAATCCGGCGCCCCGACCGGGACTAGAACCTGGGGTGCCGGCGCCGCAAGGTGGAGAATTAGCCTATTGAGCCACGGCGCCGGCCGTGATACAAACTATTAAACTGTTATCCCTCTGATCATAAACTGAACTTTTGGATAAAGAGTGTGCTCTTTGGAGTTAATTCTAGAATCTAGTGATCTGCAAGAGCTCCCAATATATAATAAAGTAAATAATTATTGTCTGTCCACACATTAGCTCTTGGTAGCAGAAGTACGTGAGGAATTCACACATTATTAGTCATGGTGGGCTGTAATGTAACAAACCCAACTTCAGTGTTAGTTATTTCCAAAGAAAACACAATCTGCAGGGACCAGATCTTTAAAAATTTATATGTGTGTGTGTATGTGTGTGTGAGTGTGTGTATAAAATTTAGTGGTAGTGCTGTGGCACAGTGGGTTAAGCCACCATCTAAAGCGCCAGCATTCACCATGGGCACTGGTTCAAGTCCCAGCTGCTCCACTTCTGATCTAGCTCCCTGCTAATGTGCCTGGGAAAGCAGCAAAGGATGGCCTAAGTCCTTGGGCTCCTACACCCACATAGGAGACTCAGATGAGGCTCCTGGCTCCTGGCTTTGGAATGGCCCATCCCTGGCCATTGTAGCCATTTGGGGAATGAACCAGCAGATGGGAGATCAATCTCTCTCTGTGTCTCCTTCTCTCTGTAATTCTGCCTCTTAAATAAATTTATTTTTTAAGATTTATTTATTTGAAAGGCAGAGAGAGAGAGAGAGAGAGATCTTCCACCCACTACTTCACTCCCCAAATGGTGGCAACAGCAGGGGCTAGGCCCTGCCAAAGCCAGGAGCCTGGAATTCCATCCAGGTCTCCCACGTGGATGCAGGGGCCTAAGAACACGGGCCATCACTGCTGACTTCCCAGGCTCAGTGAGCCGGGAGCTGGATCAGAAGTGGAGCAGCCACGAATCAAACCATTGCCCATATGGGATGCTGGCATTGCAGGTGATGGCTTAACTTTCTGCACCCAACACTGGCCCGAAAGATCCTGTATTTGATTAGAATCAAGCACACTGAATTACCTATGATAGAAGCCCTTGGCATTGACTTTGGTAATAATTACATATTCCCAACAGTAGACTTCGCAGAGCTAGAATCTAAATACTTTTATTTTATACTTATCTCTTCCATTCTCAATCAACAACAAAACAAAAAAGGAAATATCTAGCCACGATCTATGAGTTTACTTTGTATAAGGCTCAACAAGTATGATGTGGTAGAGAGTAATTCTTCAATATTCTTTTTTGCACTAAAGAATTTTAGTTCAAGACTAAAAAAGATTTAAAAATTAATTCAGTAAGACAAAATATTAACAGAGGCTCAGATTTTGAAAAGTTGGGGGATACTGAATTACAGCAACTATAATAATTTTAATTAACAGGACCAGTGCTGTGGTGCAGTGGGTTAAAGCCCTGGCCTGCAGTGCTGGCATCCCATATGGGCACTGGTTCAAGTCTTGGCAGCTCCTCTACCAACCCAGCTCTCTGTTATGGCCTGGGAAAGCAGTAGAAGATGGCCCAAGTGGTTGGGCCCTTGTACTGCATGGGAGACCTGGAAGAAGCTCCTGGCTCCTGGCTCCTGGCTCCTGGCTTCAGATCAGCTCAACTCTGGCCATTGTGGTCATCTGAGGAGTAAATCAGTGGAAGGAAGACCTTTCTCTCTCTCTGGCTCTACCTCTCTCTATAACTCTTTCAAATAAATAAAAATAAATCTTTTGTTTGTTTGTTTGTTTTTAACTTTTATTTAATGAATATAAATTTCCAAAGTACAGCTTATGGATTACAATGGCTTCCCCCCCATAACTTCCCTCCCACCCGCAACCCTCCCCTTTCCCACTCCCTCTCCCCTTCCATTCACATCAAGATTCATTTTCATTTCTCTTTATATACAGAAGATCAGTTTAGCATACATTAAGTAAAGATTTCAACAGTTTGCTCCCACACAGAAACATAAAGTGAAAAATACTATTTGAGTACTAGTTATAGCATTAAATCTCAATAATTTTATTTAATATGTTTTATTTATTTGAAAGGCAAAGCAAGAAGGAGAGAAAAACAGAGACAGAGAAAGATCTTCCATCCCCTGGTTTAAGCTCCAAATAGCCACAACATGGAGCTGGTCCAGGCAGAAGCTAGGAGTTAGGCACTCCACCCTGGTCTTCCACGTGGGCAGCAGAGAACAATGTGCATGGGCCACCATCCACTGCCTTACCAGGTGCATTAGCAGGAAGCTGGATGGGAAGCCGAGTAGCTGGGACTTGCACTGGTGCTCTAACATAGGATGCAGTGTGTCCCGAGTGGTGACGTAACCCTCTGCCCCAATCACAACAATGTTATCGGGAAGAGGTAAATATCTTCATCATTCTTGAACTGCCAGTGTCCTTGATCTTCTGGTTATAAAGAATGAAGTCACGTTTTTATTGTCCTCCACTGATTCAGGCCTAACACTCAGACTGTAATCATTTCAGTGGAAAGAACTATAAAAATGGGCCGGTGCCACGGCTCAATGGGCTAATCCTCCGCCTAGCGGCGCCGGCACACAGGGTTCTAGTCCCGGTCGGGGCGCCGGATTCTGTCCCGGTTGCCCCTCTTCCAGGCCAGCTCTCTGCTGTGGCCAGGGAGTGCAGTGGAGGATGGCCCAAGTGCTTGGGCCCTGCACCCCATGGGAGACCAGGAGAAGCACCTGGCTCCTGCCTTCAGATCAGCGCGGTGTGCCGGCGGCAGCGCGCTGGCCATTGGAGGGTGAACCAATGGAAAAGGAAGACCTTTCCATCTGTCCCTCTCTCTCTCACTGTCCACTCTGCCTGTTAAAAAAAAAAAAAACTATAAAAATGGCTGTTAAAATTTCTCATTAAAGAAGTCAAATAGACTTACTGATTAAGTGACCTTTGTTCCTTTAAGAGTTGCATTAATTTTTTCGTTCCCTTTTAACACATATGTGAAAGACAGGATTCCTGCAGTTGCTCTAACACAAACGCTGTTTCCACTCTGTCTCAACAGCTTTGCTCTTTTTCTTGGAACAAACGGAGCCTCAAAAGCAGTGAAGCATTTCCTTCTCTGTGTTATTCTTGCAGACTCATTTGCTCCAGACGCACTGCCAGTTTGAAAGCTCCTGTGCGCTAAGCACTGCCAAGCTTGAAAATACAATAAACCTTCTGTAATGTTCTGGAAACCAGAGTCACCGAGCTCGGGGAGTCCAACATGTTTTATACGTTTAAGTCAGGCGCTGCAGTCCTCCTAACCTCAGGAGATACTCACTACCACGGCCTGACGCCAACCAACCACAAAGCTGTTTTCCGCTAGCAATGAACGGTCTCCCAAGTCTATCAATGCAAAATGAGTCTGTAGCATGGAAGGTGGAGGCTGAGCTCACGGAATAGTGAGAGTACCTGAGCGTGCATCACAGGTGACTTGAGGATGGAAGAAAACACCAGGCTGTGTCCAGAAATCACAAACTCCAGAGCTTTAGCTAAAAAAAAGGGGGAAGGGGGTGAGAGGCATTGTGGCACGGTGGGTTAAGCCACAGCCTGTGACGCTGCCACCCTACACAATGACCTTGCTAAAATAGCGCTAGTTCCAGTCCCTGCTGCTCCCATCCTTCTCCTTGCTAATGCACCTGGAAAAGCAACGGAAGGTGTCCCAAGTGTATGGGTCCCTGCCACCCACCTGGGAGACCCAGATGGAGTTCCAGTCTTCTGGATTCAATGTGGTCCAGCCCTATTGCAGCCATTTGGGAAGTGAACCAGAGAATCAAGATCTCTCTCTAATTCTGCCTCTCAATTAAAAATAAATTTTTTTAAAGAACATATTTGGGCCGGCGCCGCGGCTCACTAGGCTAATCCTCCGCCTTGCAGCGCCGGCACACCGGGTTCTAGTCCTGGTCGGGGCACCGGATTCTGTCCCGGTTGCCCCTCTTCCAGGCCAGCTCTCTGCTGTGGCCTGGGAGTGCAGTGGAGGATGGCCCAAGTGCTTGGGCCCTGCACCCCATGGGAGACCAGGAGAAGCACCTGGCTGCTGCCATCGGATCAGCGCGATGCGCCAGCCGCGGTGGCCATTGGAGGGTGAACCAATGGCAAAGGAAGACCTTTCTCTCTGTCTCTCTCTCTCTCATTGTCCACTCTGCCTGTAAAAAAAAAAAAAAAAAAAAAAAAAAAAAAAAAAAAAAACCATATTTGAACATCCACCTATAGCAGACAACCATTTTTTTCAGGGACATACTTGTTTTTATGTGCTTATTTTCACAAAAAATAGTCCTCGTGATAAAACGCTCTAGTTTGGATAGAGGAAAGTAATGAGCAGAGAAATCTTTGTTCTTCTTTATTAGAAGCATCTAGCATCGATTATCAATGTCCTTGCTCTTCTAATCTACACTCACTTTGTTATGGCTGTCAAAAAATTCCATGCAGTGGTCCAGCAAGACTCGGGTCTCCGGCCTTAGAGAGGAAACATTTGTGCCTGTGGCTGAGGGCAAAGGTGAAACCTACGGAAGCAGAAGGTCTCGTGCGCTGAGGACCCAGGAATCGGGCTGGCTCTGGGGCCGCCACCGTGGCGTGGCAGCAGTGCTAAAAAACCACAAGCTCTCAGAACGCCATTCTGGGGAAAGCAGCAGTAAGCACTTTTAGCGTCCTTGATGCCACAGAGTCTGGGAAATGCGCGTCTCTTACGGAAAGATCATCCCCCTACTCTTTCCTGCAGAATGTCAAGCAGGCCTCAGAAAGCTAAAAAAATAATATTAGTAAAACATGTACATTGTCCCAACAGCATGCCGAACATACTTTACGAGCCTGATAATGCCTCCGAGAAGCAATTTCTTGGCTGCACTGACCTCTGCCTGCCTCAGTTTCCTGTTCTGTAGAAAAGGTGTAAATCGCACCCCCAGGGCTTAGCTCCTGTTCTCACTTGCAAAGCAGCCCCCCGGGCCTGTTTTCCAAGTCCTCCCTCCTTTCTGGACACCCAAGGTTTGAGTCAGCTCTGGACACGGACGTGCTGTGCAGCCAGAGGCCCACGTCACCGCTGACTCCGAGGCCGCTGACAGCGCGATGGAGCTGTAAGGGCCGATCGGGAGGGTATCTTTTCTCCCTGCCCCCACCACACCCCTGCCTCCCTTCTCCCCTTCCTCCCACGGCTCGGCCCCTGCAACGTGAGACAAATAGTTGCACTGTGTCTGCTCGCAGCATGAGGCGACGGAGGCCGAGTGGTGCCTGCCAACCCCAGATTGATGGTGTGTGCAAACCCAGGGCCAGAGCTGCCGGCAGCCAAGTGCTCCCCCGTGGGGACCCCACATAATGCAATTTCCAGATTGCCGGGCCTCCCCCCAGCCACACACTTCTCTGCTTTGCCACGCTCCTTTCATGAGAACAAGGTCGTGGTGGGTGGACAGAGGTGCAGGCCTGTGTGGCATGTGTGTCTGCTTCCTTATTTATGGCGTTCATCAGCGTGTTGAACACATGTGACTTTCAGAAGCAGCCAGGGAGGGCAAGGCCATCCGACTACCTTTTTCCACCAGGCCTTCTCACTCGCTTCGGGGTGCGTGGTTAAAACGGGATGAGGGACAAGTGTCTTGCAAGCCGACCTGAGCACAGCAAAACCCCACTGATGATGTCTCCCCCACTGTCAAGCACACTGCCAGGAGCAATTAGGACTCCCACTCCAGACTACGGCCTGCGCGCATAACTGCTGCTGTCTGGAAACCCAACACCCCGGCTGCTGCTTTGGAGTGGGGGTAGAGGGGCTCTAGAGGGCTCTGCAGCTGGGAGCTGACGTCCCTGCAGGCCACAGGGGGCCTGCGCCACGTCCATGGGCACTCACCTACAGTGCCACCTTTCCTAGCATTGCCTGGCTTGGACTGTCTAAGCTAAGGCTGAAGCAGGCTCAAAGAAGGCCAAGCAGAGCACAAGTGGGTGAGTGATGGGGGCTCTGAAGAGGGGATGGCACTGGCGCTCTCAGATGCCTGGAAGGCAGCTTAACCCGGAACCCAAGCACATCAGAGGACAAAAGCCACGTGTCAGCAAACAACCCCCAGAAACCAGGGCTCAAGTGGCTGACTCAGCGAGCTTGTCTTCTTTCCTCTTCTGAGATACTATTAAAGGGACAAGAAATTAATCAAAAGCTGTAAGCAGGCATTTGGAGCCGCAGTTTGGACATAATTTCGGATGCCTGCATCCCACGTCGAAACTCCCGGGTTCAAGTCTGGAGGAGGGCCTTGCTACAGATTCCAGCTCTCGCTAATGTGTCCCTGGGAGGGGCGGATGATGGGTTAGGTACTGCGGTCCCTGCCATCTGCATGGGAGACCTAAACTGAGTTCCTGGCTCCCAGCATTGGCCTGGCCCATCCCTGGCTGGCGTGGATATTTTGGGGATGACAAGTGGATGGAAACTTGTTTGCCCTCTCTCTCCCCCCTCTCTCTTCCCTCTCTCCTCTCTTTGCCCCCCTTCTCTCTTTGCTCCCCCTCTCTCTTCCTTCACCCCCTCCCCTCCCTCTCCCTTCTCCCCCTCTCTTCCCTCCCCCTCTCTCTCCCTTCTCCCCCTCTCTTCCCTCCCCCTTCCCTCCCCCTCTCTCTTCCTTCACCCCCTCCCCTCCCTCTCCCTTCTCCCCCTCTCTTCCCTCCCCCTTCTCTTTCTTCTCCCCTCTTCCTCCCTCCCCCTTAAAACGATGTAATGCCATAAGGGGTCAGGCACTGTGGTGTGGCATGTTGAGCCACCTGCAATGCCAGTGTCCCACATCCAGTGCCAGTTCTAGTCCCTGCTACCCTGCTTCAAATCCACCTTCCGGCTACTGTGCCTGGAAGGCAACAGATGATGACCTAAGTGCTTGGGCCCCTGCATCCATATGGGAGACCCTGATGGAGTGCTAGACTCCTGGTTCTAGCCTGGCACTTGCAGCCATCTGGGGAGTGAACCAGAGGATAGAAGACTGATATTTATCTTCTCTCTCTCCCTACCCCCACCACCTCGAAAAAAGAAATTATAAGCCCATAACAGCACGCAAGATGAGAAAAAAGGGATCTGTGGAGAAGATGGGATGTAGATGGAAGGATAGAGATGGCGAGACCACATCTAAGACGCAAAGTCTACAGCAGGAGAGGCAAGACCACCTGCTCAGTGAGACTCCCAGGGCATGATGGGAGGAGGAACTCAGAGGGCTGATCTCTACAGAAACTAGGGTTTAACATGGCGTGTGAAAGCCCAAAGTTCTGGGGCTGGTGTTATGGCATGGCGGGTAAAGCTGCCACCTGGGATACCAGTTTGAGTCCCAGCTGCTCCACTTCTGATCCTGCTCCTTGCTAATGGCATGGGAAAAGCAGCGGAAGACGTCCCAAGTGCTTGGGCCTCTACCACGCTCTCAGATGCATGGAAGGCAGGTTAACCAGAAAAACGAAAGCCATGTGTCAGCAAACTCCCCAAAACCACGGCTCAAGGTGTCTGACTCAGCATGCCTGCCTTCTTACCTCTCCTGACACACTATTAAAGTGACAATAAATGAATCAAAAGCTATAAGCTGGCGCAGGCATTTGGAGCTGCAATTTGGACATGACTTAGGATGCCTGGATCCCACATCGAAACTCCCGGGTTTGGGCCAGTGCTGTGGCACATTGGGTTAACGCCCTGGCCTGGAGCGCCGGTATCCCATATGGGCGCCAGTTCAAGATCCGGCTGCTCCACTTCAATCCAGCTCTCTGCTGTGGCCTGGGAAGGCAGTAGAAGATGGCCCAAGTCCTTGGACCCCTGCACCCACGTGGGAAACCTAGAAGAAGCTCCTGGCTCCTGGCTTCGGATCAGCGCAACTCTGGCCATTGCAGCCAACTGGGGAGTGAACCGCCTCTCCTCTCTCAGTTAACTCTGACTTTCAAATAAATAAATAAATCTAAAAAAAAAAAAAAGAAAGAAAGAAAGAAACTCACAGGTTCAAGTCTGAAGGACTCTGTTACCACGATCTGTTATGTGGGAGACCCAGATGGAGTCCCTGGCTCCTGCCTTCAGTCTGGCCCAGCCCCAGCTATTGCTGCCTTTAGGGGAGTGAACCATGCGGGAGCAGGGGTCCCAGGACTTGGGCCATCCTCTACTGCTTTCCCAGGCCACAGCAAAGAGCTGGATGGGAAGTGGAGCAGCCGGGTCTCGAACCGGTGCCCATATTGGGTGCCAGCACTTCAGGCCAGGGTGTTAACCCGCTGCGCTACAGCGCCGGCCCCCATCAGTTTTTTTTTTTTTTTTTTTATCCTTTGACAGGCAGAGTGGACAGTGAGAAAGAGAGACAGAGAGAAAGGTCTTCCTTTGCCGCTGGTTCACCCTCCAACGGCCGCCGTGGCCGGCGCACCGCGCTGATCCGATGGCAGGAGCCAGGAGCCAGGTGCTTTTCCTGGTCTCCCATGGGGTGCAGGGCCCAAGCACCTGGGCCATCCTCCACTGCACTCCCTGGCCACAGCAGAGGGCTGGCCTGGAAGAGGGGCAACCGGGACAGAATCCGGCGCCCCGACCGGGACTAGAACCCGGTGTGCCGGCGCCGCTAGGCGGAGGATTAGCCTAGTGAGCCGCGGCGCCGGCCCCCCATCAGTTTTAACTTGCAAGCTTCTTCTACAAGGAAAGCACTGCATTTGTATTCCAGCAAAACAACAGTGGAAACCAAGAAAGCAAAAAGGATGTTGGATACAAGAAATGCTACCCAAGAGTTGTCCAATTACAAAAAAAAAAAATTCTTAGCTGTGTAGGAGGCTTACAAATTAATATTTTAAAATTCCAACTGGAAGCTTCCAAGAAAACTGTTTTCCACACAAGAGAGGCATCTAATACAAAGAAAGGTTGTGCTTGGTGAGAACTTAGAGACATTAAAAACAAATGTCACATAGATGCTATATATCAATAAAAGGAAGCAATAAAAATCCCATTAAAGATAAAACTATGTTCAACAAAGATATGATCTAGTTGTAAAACAAATCAGAATGTAGCTTATTAGAAACAATTAACAGAAAAGAATAAAAGAGGCCGGCGCCGTGGCTCACTAGGCTAATCCTCTGCCTGCGGCGCCAGCACACCGGGTTCTAGTCCCGGTTGGGGCGCCGGATTCTGTCCCGGTTGCCCCTCTTCCAGGCCAGCTCTCTGCTGTGGCCAGGGAGTGCAGTGGAGGATGGCCCAAGTGCTTGGGCCCTGCACCCCATGGGAGACCAGGAGAAGCACCTGGCTCCTACCATCAGATCAGCGCAATGGGCCAGCCACAGCGCGCTGGCCATTGGAGGGTGAACCAACGGCAAAGGAAGACCTTTCTCTCTGTCTCTCTCTCTCTCTCACTGTCCACTCTGCCTGTTAAAAATAAAAAATTTTTAAAAATTAAAAAAAGAATAAAAGATAAAATAGCTTTCTCTGAAAATAGAAACATCAGTTTTTATATATGAAACAAATGACTTGTAATAGCAGAACTGAAGAGAATTAAAAAGAATTAGTTCATTTCTTGGCTCCTTGGTGAACAACATTCTCCTGTCCTTGTTACATAACTATATAAACACTGCTCATCAGCTCTCAACTTTCTTAAATCTTTTTTAAAGATGAAGAACTTAATTTTAGTTAGCAAAGTATGACAGAATGTTGGAAGCATAAGTTGAACAGTTTTTGAGAGAGCACTCGTAGTTAATATTCTCTTTTTATTCATTATTGTTTTTGACAGGCAGTTAGACAGTGAGAGAGAGAGACAGAGAGAAAGGTCTTCCTTCCGTTGGTTCACACCCCAAATGGCCACCATGGCCAGTGCTGCACCGATCCGAAACCAGGAGCTAGGTGCTTCTCCTGGTCTCCCATGTGGGTGCAGGGCCCAAGCACTTGGGCCATCCTCCACTGCACTCCCGGGCCACAGCAGAGAGCTGGCCTGGAAGAGGGGCAACCGGGACAGAATCCGGCGCCCCGACCGGGACTAGAACCCGGGGTGCTGGTGCCACAGGCAGAGGATTAGCCAAGTGAACCATGGCGCCGGCCAATATTCTCACTTTAAAAGACAGCAAGTCAAAGGATATGATAGCATGTCCGTGGATACAATTTAAATGTGTAGGTAATCACAAAATCACACATTAAATGAAATAAAATTAGTGGTCAAGATGTAGGAGTAGAAATACAGGAGAAATTTGGAGTCTAAGTAAACAAAATTATTTTTGATTAGAACAGGGGTATATGAGCATCAGTGAACACAGATTTTTTATAATTTGAAGATAATCACAAAAGCTGATTATTATAGAAATATTTTAGAGTAATTACTTCTAAAAATATGTTCTTTAATTAAGAGGGTGAGAGAAAATATTGTTTTTTCAGACCTTTCACACAATTTCATTTTAGAACTATATACTATAAATTCTTTTTTAAAAAATAAATGTAAGCTGAACTGCAGGGTTTATAGGTATGATTAAAAATCCAATTTGAACATGACCAAGTTCACTGGCTTTATTCCCCATCTCCCACTCTTCCAACGCATAGCAGCACTCACATATAGACCATTCAAGCAAAGAATGATATAAATTGGAATATTGAGCCAAAAAATCACATGCAAACTTCTTCAGTTTCTTAATTTTACTTTTTCTTGTGCCAACTTCACAGCTGTCAACGAGTTGACTATTCCAACACCTGCGTTCATATGATCAGTTTCTTTCACTTTTTAATGACTCCAAGGAAAGTAGCAGAGTTTTTAATCAGGATTCATTTCAATATTTTGGCCATCTTGTTAAGAAAAAAAAGAAAACTACAGAATCAGTTCCTTTTCTATCTCAGTTTCCTTGACCTTAAGCCATTTTGTCTCCTGAATAATGTAGTAATGCTTGCTTTTTGAGGAAATCCAAGCCACTACTGGAATGAAGTTCAAATGCCTTATTGATAGTGTCTCACATCACATGTTATTAAGAAGGAAAAAGTATTAAATATACAATAGACTTTGTATTGAAATGGATAGTTTATATCTTTATTATCTGCTTTAGTAAAAAATCCTAGAGCATTTAGATTTGTCTTGAAAGTTTTCTTTTTATGCCTTTTTGCCAAGTTAAATTTATATTTCTGGAAAGTTTTAATTCTAAAGCATCATTCATTTTCAAATGTATTTTTGACACATGTTCCCCTTTGGAAAAATTTAAAGAAAGGAAAAAATTAGCACATACTGCATTGGATATTTCGTTACTTATTATAACTGATCATTTTCAAAATTTTAACACTTTTATCCAATAGCAAAGCCTGGTTTTATCTGGTATATAATTTTTAGTTGCTTTATCACTTTTAAAAATTAGTAGTATATGGATCATGCTAAGAACTCTCATTTGCTTTCCTGTAAATTATTTAATTTTAAAATGTCCTAATCTTGTAGATTATAGGAATTTAATTTTTAAGAAGATTGTAATGTATCACAATTTTGTTTCTTCAGCAAATGACTTATTAATGGGAAATATATAGATTGTGAACCTGCAGTTGTTTCCCTGCCTCAAGTTTTATAATCCTCATTTTTATTCCTTAAGGTTTTTTTTTAATAAAACCAAGAGATTCTCCACTTTTTTATTGGAAACATTGTATTTCATTTTATAAGCCCTTGGTGGGAAGGGAATCTTCTATAGCAATTTTCAAAAAAAAAATTACCTGGCATTAAATGGAAACAAAGACGGCCTGATGTAAATACGTGGGGAAGCATGAGAGGCAGGCTCAGTGGTTCAGTGTATGTTTCCTGTTGGGCTGGCAGTCAATGCCTGCCCTCTCTTTTCTGGACCATAGTAAAAATCTTCCCAACAGCTTTCCTGCTGCCAGTTTTGTTCCACACATGACCCACCCACCTCACGTGCTATTGCCAGGTCAACTCTCTGCTGCACTAAGACAGTTCTATCTCTGTTGAGTACTTCACTCCCAGTGTCAATGGGATCAACTGCGATTTCCAAAGATAGGATAGGATTAAGTGTTATAGGGACCATATAAATAAGAAAAAAGGTCTTGTACTAACAATAGAATTAAAAAGGAGAGAATGTTCTAACATGGGAAGCAGTCCACACAGTAGACTCATAGAATGACAACTCTAAATAGCACTCTGACCTCAGTATCAGCCCTTAGGGCATTCTGGTCTGGCTGTAAAGCCCATGAGAACATTTCAGGCATGGAAAGCTAAAACACTGAGGCAAATTGTGGCAAATTTTTATATTTTGTATGTGTGTGTATGCAAATCGTTGAAATCTGCACTTAGTATAGAGTTGGTATTCTGTGTACAAAGTTAATTGAAAATGAATCTTAAGAGATAATGGGATTGGGAATGGCAAAAGGAGGAGGAGGTGGGGTAGGAGTGGGGATGGGGGGCAGGTGTGGGGTGAAGAATCTCTATATTCCTAAAGTTGTACTTTTGAAAGTTGTACTCATTATGGCTCCAAGAGCTTTTAGAAGACACAGAGGTTTGTTCATCTGGGGGCCACCAAGTAAACAGCCTGGATCAGGAACCGCTCAGGGGAAAGTTTGATTGACGTGTGAGAGCTGGAGGAGCCAGGGCAGGGGGCAGCTCCCTAAAGAAACTGACTCCCTGAGAAGCAGTCGGCCAGGGCTTCATAGCCAGAGTCAGGGGAGGGCCCAGGCTGCACAAGCGCGGCAGAGGGGCCTTTCTTGCTTGCAACTTACACCTTTATACACTGCATGGTTGAATTCTGGCGCAGGCTGCTCTCTTGCAGCTTTTTTGTTTTTGTTTTTGTTTTTTTTTTTTTTTTGACAGGCAGAGTGGACAGTGAGAGAGAGAGAGAGAGACAGAAAGGTCTTCCTTTGCCACTGGTTCACCCTCCAATGGCCGGCGCACCGCGCTGATCTGAAGGCAGGAGCCAGGTGCTTCTCCTGGTCTCCCATGGGGTGCAGGGCCCAAGCACCTGGGCCATCCTCCACTGCACTCCCTGGCCACAGCAGAGAGCTGGCCTGGAAGAGGGGCAACCAGGACAGACTGGATCCCCGACCGGGACTAGAACCCGGGGTGCCGGCGCCGCTAGGCGGAGGATTAGCCTAGTGAGCCGCGGCGCCGCCTCTTGCAGCTTTTCTTGGATGAGTGGTGGTCTGGCCCCCTCCGAGTACAATGCATGAGAAGCTGTACAGCAACACGCTCTGAAAGACAAGCTCTGAGGAGCAAACTGTGTCACACCTTCTGCCAGGCTCCTGTGCCCCTCTCGCCTAAATCCCACACTCCCACTTACATGACCATCAAAAGTCAAGTCCTACGCAGAGCTCCCCTTATTCTCCTGTTTCTCCCTAAGGGCTCACACCCACATCTACAATACAGACGACTGGTGAGTCCACAGCTACACGCTGGGCTCGGACCCTAAGCCTTGGGTCCTCTGAACCAAACTGCCCACCTGGCACGTATCCATGAATGTCTCAAAAGAACCTCAATCCCAATTTGTCCACAATCAAATCATAAACTTCCTCTCCATCTACTTCGTAAATGTTTCACCTGCTATCTCATTTTATACAGCAAGTCAGGTTTTTGTATTTCTCCCCTTTCATTCCCTACACCCTTTACTATGGGCAATGAATATATAAAAAAATGTAATCCAGGTTCTTGCCTCCTGCAAGAGGAGAGACTGGTATCATGTGCAAATAGGAACAGAGTTGCTTGGCAGTAAAGAAATAGACACATTCACACCCCACACTAAGAAATACCCAATGGCCAAAGTGTTGCCCATAGACCAGAGAGAAAAGAAAATGTGAAATGGTACCTATAAGTTGAGAGCAGGAGAGTGGAAGGAGTGCCCGAGCTCCACGGGGGAGAGTGCTCACGGAACGGTAGGTTTGCGAGCTTTCGCGATGGAAAGACAGCAAAAACAGAGCTGCAGCTTTGAGCAAGGTCCATGGCAGAACGAGCTCTCCCCCGCCTTCCACCTCTTTTTATAAGGAAGGGGGTGGTACCCAATTGAATATTCAAACTGGATGGGATGTTAGCATGTGCCCTGGTTCTGGATGTGACAGGTGCATCCTGGGAAGGTGGGCGTAGCCAACTGACAGTTAAAGAGAAAGCATCATTATGCACGGATACAAGATTTCTCCCTCATGTAAACAAACTCCCTATTTATCCCACATCACCTTCCTCAATAACGAAAAGACTTAAAAACCATGCTTAATTATCTATCCACGAATTTCCAATCTGCAGGTGTCAGGCCATTCATAGGTTTTAGTATCTACTATATAGGTCCTAACTTTGAAACATAGCAGAAGTTGCATGCCTAGCAATGAGAATGAGATAGCACTGAAATATGGAAAAGAGTCCAGCATGAACTCAACTCAACTTCAATTTCGGTGTACTTTTTTTAATGCCACTTACTTTCTTGAGAGGCAGAGAGACAGAGGCAGAGGGATACACAGAACTCTCGTCCACTGGTTTCCTCCCCAAATGCCTGCAATGGCCCGTCCGAAGTCAGCAGCCCAGAGCTCCATGTGGGTCTCTCAGCTGGCAGCAGAGACAAGAACCTGTGCCATCGACAATACACATTCCCAGGAAGCTGGATTTAGGAGCAGACCTAGAAATGAAACCCAGGCACTGTGACAAGTGACGCAGGTATCCTAGAATCCTAATGGGTGTGCTAACCACTGGGCTAAGTGCCCGCCACAGTAACTGGGTATTCTAAAGGGATACTGAAGGAACGCAGCGTGGATAAGAAATGAGTGGAGCTCAGCAGAACCAGGGAAGTCAGGGGTTGGTCCATGTGAAGTCCATCAGAATTGTTCATCAGCCAACCACAGGGGCTGGGAGACAGCAGCCCAGTTTTCAGGTGTTGGCTGGAGCAGGTGGCAAGTCATTTTGGCAACCTGAGTCTATCTGGCGAGCATTTTGTCAAAGATTTATTTGATCCGTGTGAATTGGAAACATTTCAATCAATTCCATTATTTCTGGAATTTTAGGAAGCTTTAATTTCTGCAAGTGCTAATTTCTGTGTAAGCCATTTAGAATAGAACTCTTTAAGAAACTTGATAAGTTAATTTGGTAATTCTATCCAGGCATTATCATATGTCATACTGGAAATAGTGTATCATGGGAAATACCACATATACACAAACATACAGATCTACGACGGGACCTCAGGAAGTTCAAAGAAATACACATTATGAAAAAACTATGTCCAGATTTCTAGTTTCTTGAAGCACAATAAACTTGTCTCTTTGATTCCATTTTCCCATGGACATTTTGAAGTATCTCATATCACATAAATACAGGCAGACGCGTACCAACGGAGATCATGATTTTCATCTTTAAGATTTTTGATGTGGACATTTGCCACAGTTAAGACCCCACCACTTGTGATGCTCACATAATGCATCAGAGTGCCTGGTTCAAATCTCCACTCCTCCACTTCCAACCCAGCTTCCTGCTCATGTACACCCTGGGAGGTCGCAGGTGACAGCTCAAATACCTGGGCCCCTGCCCGCCACATGGGAGATCCAGAAGGAGCTCTGAGCTCCTGGCTTTGACGTGGCCCAGCCCTGGCTGTTGCAGGGATTTGCAGAGTGAATCATCAGTTGAAAGATCTCTCTTTTTCTATCTTTATTTCCAAATAAAACTGGATCTTAGAGTTACCTACTCAATGCAAGCACTGATGATTTTTGATCAATATTGGTGGAGACTTCCGTTTGTTTCCAAGGAAGCTTTGTGCCATTTAAATGGCTGTTTTGGGGGACCCCTGAGCCCCTTGTGGAGCCCCCTGTGAGCTCCTGGTGGAACAGGGGGCCTGAAGTTGTCCCAGTGACTCTGTGGAGCTGAGGAGCTGCAGCAGAGAGAGACGTGTCTGGCAGGGTCCACAAGACACGGAAGAGGCAGGTGCTTGACGTGGGGCCGTGATGAAGGATGCAAAGGAGCCCCCCGGGAAGATCACACAGGGTGAGAGGTGGACAGAGAAGCACAGGGGAGGGAGCGGTCTGGAAGCAGCCAGTCTGGGGAGCCCTTCGGTTTTCCAAAGAAGTCACTGAAGTTCCCGATTCCCCTGTGAGATGCTGGCCACCCACCCAAGAAGCGGACAGAGCAGGACCTCAGCCAGGTGTTCTCGGCGTGAGTTCCAGAAGGGGTTTGTGTAGACTGAGACACTCCCAAGGGAAGAGCAGGATCATAAAGAGGGAAAAAAGACCTCACAAAGAGCCTGGATTTCTTTTTCCATCCTCATGATCAGAGAATAAATTCCACGCAGAACACGGAGCCCAAGGGACATCTTCCAGCCCAGACGGTGCCTCTGAAAACCAAAGCAGGACTGTGGCTCAGTGTCAGAAGCTCTGCTGAGGACGGAGAGAACCAACACCTGCCCTCGGCGAGCTTCGGCAGTCATTCATCCAGGGCACGGCACCGGCAGAACCGCTCCTTCACCAAAGGAACCGGCCGACTGCAAGTGACACCAACTACGGTAGACGCCCGCAGCTCTGCTCAGTGTGTCTGAGGGTCTGACGGAGCGACCCACTCCACTTTCTATTCATGAAAATGAGCATAGGAAAGTAAAATGGAAAGGAATCGGGGTGCATTATACTCGTAACATATTTTGAGTCATCAAGCCTTTATTTTCACTGTAGGTTCGCTTGTGCCTGTGCGGTTGCCTCTGTGCCCAGGCAGCACATGCTAGGTTCAGATGTAAAGGTTATTTCTTATTCTAGACCATCAGCAACAAAGTTTTCCTTCTCATCTACTTCCCACGCCAGCATGCACTACCATCCTCCTCCAAGTTCCCCATAGATCTCCCAAGGACCAGCACTAGAACCTGAACCTCATATAATCTTGTCGCTTCCCCATTCGCGGAAGAACGACACTAGACCCTGCGCTGTTCTTTTGTCTGCTCGGCCCTTCCCGAGTTTGCTGCTGGTCCTTCCCGGGTTGGCTGCCGACCCCTCCACCTCCGTGGAAGGGCGGCTCCCCCTGCCACTTTCCCCGCTTCCGCAGAGGAGCGGAGGAGCGGAGGAGCGGAGGAGCGGCACACCGCCGGCCGGCTCTCTCGGGGCTGCTCAGGTGTTCCCTCAGATGTTCCTGGTGCATGTTGTCTCTCTCCTCCTTTATAGTCCTCTTCCACCAATCCCAACTCTGCTACCCACACGCCGAGCACGCTGCTCTCCTCCAATCAGGAGCAGGATCAGCTCCTGCAGCTCATCAGTCAAATTGGCGAGAGGCAGCTGCGTAGAAGTTTACTCCTCCCCAGCACCATATTGTGGGAGAGCAGATGCACAGAATAAGTCTTAATTCCAGTAACTTAGTCTAGTCTCAGTTGCTCCCCACATAATTTCAGCACCGTGCCTGGGGCATATGATCCACTCAGATGATATGAATGAATGACTAATTCATACCCTACTGGTCTCCTCCACCACTGCAACTTAGTTGCATCCAACTTTCCTTCATGCTGTAAATGCTTGTGCCATATGTTGTTCAATCCACACCTATCCCTGATTTCTTTTAAAACTTTATGATTGCTTTTATTTTTATTTTTCAACAGACACAAAAGTGGGCATACTCATAGGGCATTATGCAATGTATTTTGACATGTATACATGGTGTAATATTCAATTGGGATAAATATATTTATCCTTTCAAGCATTTAACATTTCTTCATAGTGAAAGCTGTCGCTCCCCCTCTTTGTGGAGGAACGACACTAAACCCTGCCTAGGCTTCATATCCGAGTCACGGCACCATTATGTCGCTCCCCCTCTTCGTGGAAGAACGACACAGGACCCTGCGCTGTTCTTTTGTCTGCTCGGCCCTCCCCGGGTTTGCTGCTGGTTCTTCCCGGGTTGGCTACTGTCCCTTCCACCTCCGTAGAAGGGCGGTTCCCCCTGCTGCTTTCCCCACTTCCGCGGGGGAGAGGCACACCACCGGCCAGCTCTCTCGGGGGCTGCACAGGTGTTCCCCTTAGATGTTCCCGTTAGATGTTCCTCGTGCATGTTGTCTCTCCTCCTTTATAGTCCTTTTCCACCAATCCCAACTCTGCTACCCACACGCCGAGCACACTGCTCTCCTCCAATCAGGAGCAGGTCCTACAGTTTATTGGTTGAACTGGAGGCAGCTGCATAGAAGCTGTTTCTCCCTTCTCAGCGCCATATTGTGGGAGAGCAGATGCATAGAATAAGTCTTAATTCCAGTAACTTAGTCTAGTCCGGGTTGCTCCCCACAGATCCCCCTTTCTTTTTATTTTTTGGCGTTGATACGCGCCTGTCTTTGGTGTCCCGCGGCACACACTCTGCTCTGCTTGCTAGAGTTGCCCACAGGTGCTTACAAGTTCTATCAATCAGGCAAACTGAATCCGGGTCCTCTCTTCGCCATGTTGTGAGGAGGTTTTTAGGCGCTGATGCGTGCCTGAGTTCGGTGCCCTGCAGCACATGCTCTGCTCTGCTAGAACTGCCTGCAGGTGCTTACAAGCCCTATCAGGCAAACCGAATCCAAGCCTTCTCATTGCCGTATTGTGGGGAGACTTATGTTGATAATGTGCCTGTCTTCGGTGACCTGCAGCTGCCCACAGGTGCTTACAAGCCCTACCAATCAGGCAAACCGAATCCAAGCCTTCTCATTGCCGTATTGTGGGGAGACTTATTGATGTTAATTCGTGCCTGTCTTCGGTGACCTGCGGCGCATAAGCTGCTAGCCGCCCGCAGGTGCTCACCACCTCCCTAATCAGGCAGACCGAATCCAAGCTCTCTCATTGCCATGTTGTGGGGAGGCCTTATTTTTCTCTATTTCTCTATCTCCGGGCATTCCTATTTCTCCCATTTTACTTCTATCTTCCAGCATTCCTATTTCTCTCATTTTACTTCTATACTTCTGTTTCTCTTATCTTCGCGGCTTCCCGGCGCCCGCCCCGAGGCTGCTTCTCGGTGCCTCACCGCCCTGCGGCGGCTTCCCGGCTCTGCGCCGCTTCCCGGCGCCCACCCTACGGCGGCTTCCCGGCTCTGCACGGCTCAGCTTCGCGCGCTCCGCGGTCTCCACGCCCCTTCACGCCCGCACCACGGCCTCCGCGCCAGCCCCACGTTCCCTATCTATTTACGCCCCGTGCTCTCTCTGCACGCGGCGGCTTCCGCGAGTCACACAGCGTAGCTTACGTTTCCGCCACCACCGGTATTCAGTCCAAGTTCCCCGGACTAACCTGGCGAATTCCAACCTGGTGGCCCACGTCTCTGCCTCTGGTTCCAGATCTTCGCCTCTTGCTCCCCGGGCTGACTTGAAGAATTCCAAGCTGGCTTACGTCTCCGCCTCGGCCTGCACTCGCGGCTTCATCCTCCCTAACATTTTTCTCTACCCGGTATGTTTCCCTAAGTTTTCTTCCAACAATATTCCTCCCTCATTTCTCCTGGCCTCTCCCCACAGTCCGTATCCAAGTCTGTTTCTTCTAGGTTTCACTTTCACTTTCAACCTGCAGTCCGTATCTGAGTCTAAGTTTCTTCTTGCTTTCACGTTAAATCCTAACTTCTTTCCCACAGTCCGTATCCGAGTCTATGCCTAGGCTTTCGATAGCTTCTTCCGGCACCTTTTCTGTCCGGCTTTTCCCTAGGCTCTTTGCTAGTCTCTCTCTCCGGTATTTTCCCATTTCTTCCCTCCTAGGTTTCCTATCCGAGTCACGGCACCATTATGTCGCTCCCCCTCTTCGTGGAAGAACGACACAGGACCCTGCGCTGTTCTTTTGTCTGCTCGGCCCTCCCCGGGTTTGCTGCTGGTTCTTCCCAGGTTGGCTACCGACCCTTCCACCTCCGTGGAAGGGTGGTTCCCCCTGCTGCTTTCCCCACTTCCGCGGGGGAGAGGCACACCACCAGCCAGCTCTCTCGGGGGCTGCACAGGTGTTCCCCTTAGATGTTCCCTGGTGCATGTTGTCTCTCTCCTCCTTTATAGTCCTCTTCCACCAATCCCAACTCTGCTACCCACACGCCGAGTACGCTGCTCTCCTCCAATCAGGAGCAAGTCCTACAGTTTATTGGTTGAACTGGAGGCAGCTGCGTAGAAGCTATTTCTCCCTTCTCAGCGCCATATTGTGGGAGAGCAGATGCATAGAATAAGTCTTAATTCCAGTAACTTAGTCTAGTCCGGGTTGCTCCCCACAAAAGCATTGAACATCCTATCTTCTAGGTTTTTTAAATGGAGAAATATACAACACGTTGACATTATCTACACTCACCCTGCTGTGCAATGGAACCCCACAAGTTCTTACCCCCATCTAGCTATAACCTGGTACCTGTCGACCACCTTTTCCCTCACTCTCCCTCCCCATTTCCCTCCTGTGCCTCTGGGGACCACCGTTGTATTTTTAATTTCTATGAGATCACATATTTTATTTTCTTGAATTTAATTTTATCTACTTGAAAGGTGTATGTGGGAAGAGGGAGAGGAAGAGGGAGAAGGAGAGGGAGAGGGAGAGGGAGAGTGGGGGAGAGTGAGGGAGGGAGGGAGAGAGAGAGCGAGCGAGAGAGCGCGCTTCTATCTTCTCACTCTCCCAATGCCCACAACAGCCAGGGCTAGGCCAGGCTGAACCAAAAGCACAGAATTCTATCTGAGTCTCCCACAAGGGTGGCAGGAGCCCAAGCACTTGAGCCATCTCTGCTGCGTTAGCAGGAAGATGGAGTGGAAGCAGAAGTGCCGGGACTCAGACAGACACTCTGACATGGGAGGCCACAAGGAGGCTTAACCCACTGCACCAAGTGCCCGCCCCCCAGATCACCCAGTATTCAACTCCACAAATGAGTGACATCGTGTGTATTTGGCTTTCTGTACTTGGCTTATTTCCCTTAACATAATGACCTCCAGCTCATCATTTTGTTGTAAAGGACATTTCATCCTGTTTATGACTGAGCAATACTCCATTGTGCCTATGCACCACATATTCTTTATCCATTCGCTGGTGGGTGGACACTTGAGCTATTTCTTCGTTATAGCGCTGCAGTAAACTTAGAGGAGTGCAGACATCTCTTCGGCATTCGAATTTCATGTCCCTTGGACACATGCCCAGCAGTAGGGTTGCTGGGACATATGGCAGTCCCGCTTGTACTGTTCTGAGGAAGCCCCATCGGGTGTTCTACAGTGGCCATGCTAATCCATATTCCCATCCACAGTGTGGAGGGCGCCCTCGTCTCCACCTCCTCACCAGCATTTGCCGTCTTTTGTCTTTTTTGATATAAGCCAATCTTACTGGAGTGCGGTGATACCTTATTACAGTTGTGATTTGCATTCCCTGATGATCAGTGGTGGTGAGAACTTTTTCATATATCGGTTGGCCATTTGTTTGTCTTCCTTTGAGAAAGGTCTGTTTACATCTATAGCCCAATTTTTAGTGGGAATACTCCTGATTTCCTTGCGATTGTTTGAGCTTCTTGCATATTCTGGACGTTAGCCCCTTACCAAATGTACAGCTTATAAATGTTTTCTCCCATTTGTGTTGATTGTCTGTTAACTTTGTTCACTGTTCTATGAAAAGTTTATTTAGTTTGATAAAATCCCATTTGTCTGTTTTTTTATTTCCTGTGCCTTTGGGGTCTCATCTAGGAAAACCTTGTTCATTCTAATTTCCTGAAGTATTCTCTGTATGTTTTCTTCTAAGAGTTTCAAAATTTTTGGTCTCATATTTATGTCTTTAATCCATTTTCAGTTTTTTTGTATACGGAAAGAGACGGCAGCCTAGTTTCAGTCTTCTGTGTGTATATCCAATTTCCCCAGCACCGTTTATTAAGAAGATTGTCTTTTTCCAACCCATGTTCTTAGCACCTTTGTCAAGGACCAAAAAAAGACCTTGTAAAGTATATGCAAGGGTGGACTCCTAGGGCCTCTATTCCATTCCATTGGTTTATGGATCTGGTTTTACGCTAACACCATGCTGTTTTAAGCAGTATAGCTTTGTAATATATTTAAATGTCAGGCCGTTCAATGCCCCCTGATTTTTTGTTTTTACTAAAGAATTTTTTGTCTACTCAAGTCTTTTGTGGTTCCACACAAATTTTAGTGTGTTTTTTTCAGGTTCTGTGAACACTGTCATTGAGATTTGACAGGGGTTTCATTGCGTCTGTATATGGCTTTGGGTAGCACTCACTTTTTAATGACACAGCTTCCTCCAGTGTGAAGTGGTCCCTTCAGTATTTCTCATAACACAGGTCTGATGGTGATGAATCCTCAGATTTTGCTCGTGTGGGAAAGTCCATTTCTCCATCATATCCAAGGACAGCTGTGCTGGACACAGTGTGTTGGCTTGGTAATTTTTTTCCTTTGGTACTTTAAAAGTCTCATCCCACTCCCTCCAGGCCTAGACCACTTCTGCTGAGAACTCAGATAAATCGCAACCCTTCCATGTGGCTCCTGCCTCTTTTCTCTTGCAGGTTTGAGAATTCTCTCTACCTGTCACCTTAGAGAGGCTGAGTGTAATCTGCCTTGGAGTAGACTTGCTTATGTTGACTCTGGCGACTCTGGTGTGGGACATGTTCTGTCATTTCTCTGAATAGGCGTTCTTCCCCTGTGGCATTCGCAACTCAAATATTTGCTCTTTTCATGCGTCCCATATTTCCCATTAGCTTTCTTCATTCTTTTACTTTCTTTTTTCGACTCCAACTGTGTTTTTTCAAATAATCGGCCTTCCAGTTCCCTGATTCTTTCTTCTGCTTGGTCTGTCCTGCTACTGAAACCTCTTCTGTGTTTTTAATTTCACGTAGTATATATTTCAGTCGAAGGGTGTCTGCTTGGTTTTATTTACTTCCACCTCTACCAAATCTCTCTGCTAGAAAACTGAATTTTCTCTGTGTTCTCATGAGTTCTGTTGACTTTCTTTAAAACAGCTATTCTGAAATCTTCATCAGGACATTTGGAAATTTTAATTCATAGATGGTTAGTGTCTGGCACCTTATTTTGCTCCTTAGGTGAAGTCATGGTTCCTGGAAGTCCTTGAGGCTTATGGGAGAATGAGGTCATCTGCATATTGAAGAATTAATTACAGTAATCTGTCTTCACTGTGGCTCTCCCACCAGAACTTCTAAGCTGTGTTTACTTTCTCTGTGGATACTTCTGCTATTTCAGCACCAGATAACTCCCTAAGCCACACTTTTGTTTCAGGCCCACCATTGATGTTTTCACTGCTCCACTCTCATGGTACTCCCCAGATTCAAATTCGGCCCTAATCTGTAGTTGATCGTTGCTCAGTATGAACCGGGGACGTGTCTTAAAGGGGGTAGTCTGTCGGTACAGGGCTCTACCTTGGCCTGTTCTTGGCATCTTCTGCTGCTTTTTCCAGGCCATTATCAGGGAGATGGGTCAGAAGTGGAACAACTGCCGGCGCCGCGGCTCACTAGGCTAATCCTCCGCCTAGCGGCGCCGGCACACCGGGTTCTAGTCCCGGTTGGGGCGCCGGATTCTATCCCGGTTGCCCCTCTTCTAGGCCAGCTCTCTGCTGTGGCCAGGGAGTGCAGTGGAGGATGGCCCAGGTGCTTGGGCCCTGCACCCCATGGGAGACCAGGAGAAGCACCTGGCTCCTGGCTCCTGCCATCGGATCAGCGCGGTGCGCCGGCCGCAGCGCGCCGGCCGCGGCGGCCATTGGAGGGTGAACCAACGGCAAAAGGAAGACCTTTCTCTCTGTCTCTATCTCTCACTGTCCACTCTGCCTGTCAAAAAAAAAAAAAAAAAAAAAAAGAAGTGGAACAACCAAGACAAGAACCAGCACCAGCACCCGTATGGGATACCAGCATAGCAGGTGACAGCTCTACCCGCTGTGCCACAACCCTAGCCCCTCCATGCTGGATTGCATCAGCCTGGCACTGGGTCCCAAAACAGTCCTGAGCTTCCTTTGGTGTCTGCCCTAGGTTGTAGCAGGGGGACATAGGCAGCCCCCCAGTTACTCCTACAGAAGCCCTTCATGGGTCAGACCTGGGTATCACAGTGGTCACCAACCCTGTGAAATCTTGGGGGTGCACATCAGACCCACAAGAGGTTTGTGGTGACACATTCCAAAACAAGTCTGGCTCACCAGGGTGCAGGTCTCTGCCTGATACGGGGGCAAAGCCAGAGACGACCTCCACAGGTTCTTCCCTAAGGAGCGAACCTGATAGGATCTGCCCAAACTGGGCTTTACCAGCCCGGCATGGAGTCCCAAGGTTTAGTCCCGTGGCCCCTTGTTGTCTCCCCTAGGTTGGAGGAGAGTGAAGAAGGCAGACCTGTGGCTCGCAGACTGGCTCCAGGTTGGTCAACCCTAAGTCCTTCTGCCACAAGGTTGTCTAAGCCCTACTAAGCCCTCCGGAGGCTGGCAGTGACACGGGCCAAAATGAGTGAGACCCAGAAGAGGGCAGGCCTCTGCCTGGCGCCGAGCAGGTCTATTGGCTCGGTCTGTGAGCACCAGCCGGGGGAGAGGCCTTGGGGCTTGGCCAGGCGCTGTGTCTCAGCACGGAGGCCCAGTTGGGAGGTGTGCTGCTAAGCTCCCTCTCCCTGCACAGCTGGAGTTTCCCTTTCTGCCAGCTGTTGGGGAGGTGTGCCTCTGAAAGTTCCAAATATTAACTCCCTGGGGGAGGGCCTGGGGCCGGGAGGGGACATCCAGCCTGAACGAAGTTTTTCACAATGGACCTGACAACGGGTGTCAGTGCACTTCCTCTCCCTGCAAGTGGCCATTTTCACGATATAACAAGAGGAGGCACCGTGGTCTCCGGCTGGCATCGGGAGCCGCTGTGAGGGTGCCTTGGTCTGTGCACAGCTGTTCGCACGGACGTCTCTGCAGAGTGGTGGTCACCTCTGCTTCCTACTCAGCCACCATGTTGGTTCTGGGCCAGGTTTTCCCTACTTTTTTTTTTTTTTTTTTTTTTTGACAGGCAGAGTGGACAGTGAGAGAGAGTGACAGAGAGAAAGGTCTTCCTTTGCCGTTGGTTCACCCTCCAATGGCCGCCACGGCCGGTGCACCGTGGCCAGCACACGGTGCTGATCCGATGGCAGGAGCCAGGTGCTTCTCCTGGTCTCCCATGGGGTACAGGGCCCAAGCACTCAGGCCATCCTCCACTGCACTCCTTGGCCACAGCAGAGAGCTGGTCTGGATGAGGGGCAACCGGGACAGAATCCAGCGCCCCAACTGGGACTAGAACCCGGTGTGCCGGCGCCGCTAGGCGGAGGATTAGCCTAGTGAGCCACGGCGCCGGCTCCCTACTTCTAATAGCCAGGTCCAGGGGAGATCTGGGGCAGTGTAGGCTAAAGTTCCACCCGGGGCACCAGCATCCCATACAGGCTCCAGTTCACGTTCTGGTGCTCCTTTTCTGATCCAACTCTCTGCTATGGCCTGGGAAAGCAGTAGAAGATGGCCCAAGTGCTTGGGCCCCTGCACGCACATGGGAGACCCAGAAGAAGCTCCTGGCTCCTGGCTACCTACTGGACTAGCTCCAGCATTTGTGGCCATTCGGGGAGTGAACCAGCAGATAGAAGACCTTTCTCTCTGTCTCTCCCTCTCTCTATCTATAACTCTACCTCTCAAATATTAAATAAAAAATCTAAAAAGAAACAAACAAAAAAAATGCTAGGTCTCCCTCTTTTTGGACTGAATTCATGAGACTAAAGACTTTGTTGCCACCATATCGGTGAGTCACACAGACAAAAAAAAATCCTTCATACATACAGCTTTTGAGTGTGTGAATGAATGAATAAACATATAGATAATACATGGGTGCTGCAAAATTGGTATCATTGAAAAAAGTCAAAACTATTTCATTGACAATACAATTAAGCAACTAGCACTTTGAAAAATTAGTCTATTTTGTTTGAATTAAACCACCTTGTTTCAAAATGATTTTTTTGTGTTTTGCTGTGTCTATACTTAAAATTAAAAACGCATGCTTTTTTGGAAAAACAAGCTGATTGACTAAATAACTCAGTGGAAAATCTTATGCATGCACAAATCACTTGCTCATATGATTTTATAATGGTTTTATGCCAAATTCTTGTTTTTTTTTACATTCTAAATACAGTGAAATATGCATTTTATTCAACAATGTTTAATTCTCCATTAAAATATTTTAATATTTCCATTTTACCTAAGCCTCTGCACTTTTTCCTTTCCCCACAGTAAAAACCATTCCATTAACCCTCGATTTTAATAATTTTTAATGGTAACACTGGGAAGTATAATAGGAACTTTGGAAACATGATTTTCTAGCCATTGTGGTTCCATGACATTCAAGAAGGAATAACCTGTTCCAAACAATCCTGTTTTTAGTATCACGTGAAAGCAACTTTCCTGGACCCCAGTGAGTAAGGATTCGAAGTTCGGTGTCACTTACACTCCACCCATATGAGATTTTGAACTGAACTCAGATCTTCCCATAGCAAAATTTGCTTCTTCTGCTGTTTTAAAAATTCGCAAGGAGAAGCCGTCTTCTTAGGGAGAAGTGAAAGGAGTCTGTGCCAACTCACGTGGCTGCTAACATTGCCCGAGGGAGAACCTTGCAGATCACATGAACTTTAGTTCAACCTGGAGTTCTAGCGGGGGGCAGGGGTCCCCTATAAGCCTGGGAAGCAAGAGCACATGGCCTGATTCCCAGCCCCCCACAAGGGCTCCCGGAGAATGGCAGGGAGGAAGCACCATCTTTTTTTTTTTTTAATTTTTTTTTATTTGACAGGTAGAGTTATAGAGAGTGAGAGAGAGACAGAGAGAAAGGTCTTCCTTCCGTTGGTTCACTCCCCAAATAGCCACAATGGCCGGAGCTACGCAGACCCGAAGCCAGGAGCCAGGTGCCTCCTCCTGGTCTCCCATGCGGGTGCAGGAGCCCAAGCACTTGGGCCATCCTCCACTGCCCTCCCAGGCCACAGCAGAGAGCTGGACTGGAAGAGGAGCAACCAGGACTAGAACCCGGAGCCCATATGGGATGCCAGCGCCGCAGGCGGAGGATTAGCCCAGTGAGCCACGGCGCCAGCCCTGGAAGCACCATCTTGAAAGGCATGTACAGGCTGCCATGGCTTGCACACACGTGTCTAGAGGAGTTCACCTGAGGGATAAATCGATGGGCTCCACTGACTCTGAGTCTGGCCTGGAGGGTAGGCAGGGGACAGGGCACCCACCTAAGCCTGTGAGGTACTCCCCTCCCCTCTATTTCACTGGCATCTGTACCCAAACTGCCAAGGTGGAGCTCCAACAGGCAGCCGGCTCTGGGAACACCTCAGCCCTCTCTGCGGGTAGAGCAGTCCCGCGGGGCTGATACTGGATCCCCTCTCCCTGTGACTGTGGGAACCCCGTGTGCTACGACTGAAAACAACACCTGCTGCTGCAAGAAACACACTTCACCAACAACACTTCAGTCTACACACAGAGACTGGAAGTGAGAGGATGGAAAAGATATCCCAAGCTAACGGAAACCAAAACAGACCTGGTGTAGCCATCATGATATCAGACAAAACAGAATTTAACACAGAAACTGTTAAAGGAGACAAAGCAGGGCAATATGGAATGACTCAGGGAGCAATTCAACAGGAAGATGTGACTGGAGTGAATGTATACAAACCCAATGCCAAGGTGCCTGGCTGTTTAAAACCCATGTTGAAAGATCTAAAGGCAGTCTTAGGCTCCAGTACAATAGTAATAGGGGATTTGACATCCCACTATCATCAGTGGACATATCAACTGGATAAAAAAATCAACAAAAAACAGAGCTAATCTACCCTATGAACTAAATGGATCTAATTGATAGATACAGAACATTTCATCCCAGATTCAGAACACACATTATTTTCATTAGTGCATGGAACTTTCACTAGGATAGACCATATGCTAGGCCATAATGCAAGTCTCAGCAAATTCAAAAAGTTAAAAATCATACCATGTATCTTTTCTGACCAAAATGGATTGAAACTAGAAATTAACAACTCAAGAAACTCCAGAAAATATGCAAACACATGGAGACTGAATAACATGTTCCTGAAAGAATAGTGGGTCATAGAAGAAATCAAGAGAAATCAAAAACATCCTGGAAACAAAATATGATGACAACACAACATATCAAAACCAATGGATGACAACAAAAGCAGTGCTAAGAGGGAAGTTCATGACATTAAATTGGAAAGCATCCACTATATGAACATAATGCATTTCAAGGAACTAGAAAAACATGAACAAGCCAAACCCAAAATTAGTAGGATGAAAGAAATAAAATTAGAGAAAAAAAATTAAAAAAAGTGAGACAAAAAAAAAGATTGAAAAAATTAGTGAGACAGAGTTGTCTTAAAAAAAATAATAAACAAAATCGATACCATTGGCAAAACTATCCAAGGTGGGGGGGCAATCCAAATTAATACAATAAGAGATGAAAAAAGAAATGTTACAACAGGTACCACAGAAATGAGAGGAGTCATCCTGATTTACTAAAAATAGCTATATGCCATCAAACTGGAAAAATCTAGAAGAAATGGATGGATTCCTGGATACACACAATCAACCAAAATTGAGTCATGAAAACCTAGAAACCTAAACAGACCAATACCCAAGACAAAGATTGAATATTGATCCTCCTAACAAAGAAAAGTCCTGTTCTGGATGGCTTCACTGCTCAATTCTACCAAACCTTTAAAGAAGAACTAATTTTTCTCAAACTATTCAAAACAATTGAAGGAGAAGGAATCCTCCCAACTCCTTCAATGAGACAGACAAAACCAAAACTCAAAAACCAGAAAAAGACACAACAAAGAAAGAGAACTAAAGACCCATATCACTGATGAACATCCATGCAAAAATCCTCAACAAGATACTAGCTAATCAAATCCAACAATATATCAGAAAGATCATTCACTCGGAACAAGAGGGATTTATCCCTGGTATGAAGGAATGGTTCAATATTCACAAATCAATAAATGTGATATACATTCCTTAAATTGAAGAATTAAAAACCATAAGATTTTCTCAATAGATGCAGAGAAAGCATTTGATAAAAATACAACATCACTTCATGATAAAAATCTTAAGCAAATTGGATATGAAAGGAACATTCCCCGACAAAATCAAGGCAATTTATGACAAGCCTACAGCCAATGCCATATTGAATTGGGAAAATTTGGAAGCATTTTCACTAAGATCTGGAACCAGACAGGGATGCCCACTCTCACCATTGCTTTTTAATAAAGTCCTGGAAGTTTTAGCCAGAGACATTAGGTAAGAAAAAGAAATCAAAGGGATACAAATTGGAATGAAGGAAGTCAAATCATCCCTGCTTGCAGATGATATGATCTTATACGTAGGGAAACCAACCAAGAGACTATTGGAACTCATAAGAGAGTTTTGTAAAATTTCAGGATATGAAATCAACACACACAGAATCAATGCCATGGCTGAGAAAGAACTTGTAAGATCAGTACCATTCACAATAGTTACAAAGAAAATTAAATATTTTGGAATAAATTGAATCAAGGAGGTACAGTTTGTACAACAAAAATTACAAAACATTAAATAAATAAAATATATACAAAAAAAGAAGAATCTTCCACGTTTGTGGATTGGAAAAATTAATATCATCAAAATGTTCTTACTACCCAAAGCAGCTTATAGATTCAATGAGATCCCAATTACAATACTGATGATATCCTTCTCAGATCTAGAAAAAAAAAAAAAAACATGCTAAAATTCAAATGGAAACACAAGAGACTCCAAATAGCTAAAGCAATCGTAAGCAACAAAAAGCCAGAAGCATCATAACACCAGACTTCAAGACATACTGCAGGGAAGTTATAATCAAAACAGTCTGGTACTGGCACAAAAATAGACATGCAGTCCAATGGAACAGAATACAAATCTCAAAAAGCAATCCATGCATCTCCAACCAACTAATCTTTGACAAAGGAGCTAAAATAAACATCAAGAAAGGAAAGGACAGTCTCTAACAAATTGTGCTGTGAAAATTGGATACCCGTGTGTAGAACTATGAAATAAGACTTCTACTTTACACCATATTCAAAAAATCAATTCAAAATTTTTGACCTATACCATCAAATTACCAGTGGAAAACATTGAGGAAACTCCTAGACACTGGAATAGGCAAAGACTTCTTGGAGCAGACCCCTGAAGCATAGGCAATAAAAGCAAAAATAGACAATTGGGATTACATCAAACTAAGGAGGTTCTGCACAGCAAAGGAAACACTTGACAGAGTGGAAGAGGCAACTGACAGAATGGGAGAACATACTTACAGTCTGTGAAACTGATAAAGTATTACTATCCAGAGTCTATAAAGAGTTCACGAAATTCAACAACAACAAAATAAATAATCCAGTTAAGAAATGAGCAAAGGACACAAACAGGCATTTTTCAATGAATGAAATTCTAATAGCCAACAGACACATGAAAAAATGCCTAAGTCATCAGGTAAATGCAAAAAAAAAACAAACAAACAAAAAAAAAAAACCACCACCATGTACATTCACCTCACCCTGGTTGGAATGGCTATCATCCAAACATTAAAAAATAATAAATGCTGGTGAGGATGTGGGGGAAAGCTACCATAATTCACTGTTGGTTTGAATGTAATTTTTAGTACATTATGGAAGACAGTATGGAGATACCTTAGAAATTTGTGGTCTACCATATGACCCAGCCATCCCACCCCTGGGAATCTACCCAAACAAAATGAAATCAGCATATGAAAGTGATCAGAGCCGCATGTTTACTGAAGCTCAGTTCACAATAGCTAAGATACGCAATCAATTCAGATGTCTATCAACTGATGACTGGATTAAAAAAATATGTTATAAACACAATGAAACACTACTCAGCCATAAAAAAAGAATGAAGTCCTTCTTGTTCGCAATAAAATGGATGCAACTGGAAACCATTATGCTTAGTGAAATAAGGCAGTCCCCAAAATACAAATATGTTTTCCTGATCTATGTTAACAGTGGAAGTGAACGTGAATCCAGGAAATTCTCATTCTCACGAAAAGCAAAAACTGTCTGAAGAACTCTTAGTTAAGATGCCTCAATGCAGCAGTGTATCCAATGTGAATATTCCCATCTTCCTGCTCAATCATGCTCTGTTTATGTGTCTTCCCTCTTTCATTCCCCTTTTCAACTTCCCAAGTGCCTTCAGTTTTATTATTTGGTTTGCTTTTTAAAAAATAAAATTGTTATCACCACACTCCTGTTTAAATGTAGTGACTTTCCAAAGCTCCCGTGACGGTGTCCAAGTCCCTCTATGATATGTAAAATTTCTGACACTATGGCCCCGATTTTTATTCCAAGTTCTCCTCTCACATGTTCTCTTCAACCTAAACCCTGTTCATCTCCCAAGCCCAGCCCTAACTCAGCTCCTGCCCATGCTGAAGGTGAGCAACCATGTCTTCCCACGCATGGGCCACATCCCCTGACCCTTCCAGGTCAGTAAGCACAGCCCCCCTACCCAGTGTCTTCTGAGCGTCCCAGGAGCAAGACTAAGAGGCCTGCCTTCCCCTTCCCCACTGCGCTCTGTCAGCAACTTATTCCTAGAACTGTCACTACATCCCATGCAATGTACTGGCCTGGATGCCATCGGAGTGCTATAGTATCGTGTATTTCCTTCTGCTGCAAATCTACGGAGTTTACCTCATTTGTTTTACACCTAACACAGTCGTTTCTTGTCTCACAGTAAGCAACAAACCCTTGGTGATTCTCATCATACAAGAAAGCAAGAAGAAAAGGACCCAGGCTTCAGAATTACATAGGAATAAATCCTATCTCTTGCCACTTTGCATAAATGACTTCCACCCTCTCTTTTATTGATAGCCTTGGCCTTGAATGCATGCGCGGGTAATACGTGTCTTACATCTTGGAGTGAGTTATAGCAAATTCACCTTCTACCTGTTTGTTTGTGCTCCATTGAATCATCACAATTGAGGACACTGGTATGGAGAAGGAAAAGATGTTCTCCTATACGACAAATAAATAGGAGATAATGGGGTTTGTTAACTGCAATTAGTTAAAAACCAAAGTAGATATTACTGCTTGCAATACTAATGAGACTAACAATTTCTGTTCCTAGTACTCACTTATACATTAAACACATTATTACTACTTTATTTTCCTATCTTATCCCTTTAAGAGAATTGTGCTACTTCAAAATAATCCATCAGTACCATTTTGTATTAAAAGACCATAAAATTACTTTTAATGAAAACAAATTTTCTATTGTAGCGGCAATTGCAAAATAGTTTTTCACTCACAACAGGGTGTGTAGCACAAGTCTTTCATATAGCCTGTGTCACTAAGAAGATAAAAATACAGATTACAAAATCACTAGAAAACAGGCAGCCAAACAAAAGTGCTTATCTTCTTCTCTTTGTCCAACGTGGCTGGTATCTGTGTTGCAGAAGCTCTATAACAAGTTGCAAATGATGTGTGAAATGAGTCAGCACAGAAGTGGAGACTATAAAGTCACTAGGCAAATGCCGTGCTGTTGTGTTAATTGCTATAGGATGCAGCCCTTATATGGCAAAAGATGGACAAATTTCAACGACTTAGACTCCACTGCCACGCTGAACACTCTTAGCTTAGCTTTTTTGCTTTCTGCCTTTCTGATAGAATGATAGGGGTAAACTTGAGAGAAAGTTGATTCCTTCCTGCACACACACACACACACACACACAGTTAATCGGTAACATTGTTTATTATATGCCTTATTGCCTGTTTAGCATAGGCTTTGCTTGAAGTAACTCGGTGTGTCATCCAACTGTCCTTCTGAGATAGAGATTATTACTATCCCCAACTTGAAAGATGAGAAGATTAAGGCTCAGTAAAGCTGAATGCTGGGACCAGCATAAGCTGGTGAGTGGGGCACGCCTTTGGGGCTCCAGTGATGCGGCTGCTGCATAGGATGCATGCGTCACCTATCAGAGTGCTTCAGTCCTGGCCCCCTTCCTGATTCCAGCTCCCCGCTAAGGCACAGCCCAGGAGGCAGCAGGTGATCACTCAAGTAGCTGGGTCCCTGTCACCCATGTGGGAGACCTGGGTGAGTTCCAGACGCCTGCCTTTGGCCTGGCCCAGCCCCTGCTGTTGTGAGCATTTGGGGAGTGAACCAGCAGCTGGAAAGTCTCAGTCTCTCTCTCGCTTTCTCTCTCGCTTTCTCTCTCTTTTTCTCTCTCTTTCTCTCTCTCTCTCTCTCTCTCTCTCTCTCTCGCTTTCTCTCTCTCTCTTTCTCTCTTTCTCTCTCTCTCTTGCTTTCTCTCTCTCTCTTTCTCTCCCTTCCTCTCTCTCTCTCTCTCTCTCTCTCTCTCCACTCACCTTTCTAATAGATACAAACAAAAAATCTAGTAAGTTGAAAAGTCAGAGTTCATACCTGGAGACTAACCCCTTTCCATTGCGTGGGTGGGTGGGTGCAGTGGGTACAGACAAATCACCGGCTGTTAGTAGCCGCAAACCAGAAGCACAACACCGTGATGGAACTCTGCTTGACCCACATAGATACAGCACAGGGGAACTGGAGCGCACAGCACTGCTTGTATGTAGTCCTAGGCCCCTCAGAAGCTGCAGTACTCCCTCCAAATGCAGCTTGCACGCCCTACATTACTGTGGAAGTTTTTCTTCCTGTGTCTGTATTTTAAGTTAGATTATCCTGAATGATGCTCAGATTTGCTGACACTCATACCTAACCTAAGAGACAGAAAGAGCTTCTTTTGCCTTGTGTGCCCCTCCCTCTGCCCCCTTTCGCAGCCCTGTGGTCACAGGACCAGGGCTCAGTGCACTTCCTTGCTGGCTTCCTGAACAGTGCCCATCCTCATGGCCTCATTCGGACCATTTCCTGTCCCTGCCCTCCCCCCCACAACCCCTGCCTCCCCCCCGTACACTCTCCTGCTAAGCATTTGAGAGCTAATACATGCTTGGTGATCTCACATATTTTATTGAGTAAAACCAAATCTTTGGAAACTCATTTCTTGACCAAATCCCATAGTAAATGGGTGGGAGAGCCAAGCTGGAATTAGGGCCAAGATAAACCCAGAGCCCATTTGCTGCCCATAATCTCAATGGAAATCACCCCCTGGGGGGGACAGTTTATTTAAACGACAGGAATATTTATAGATCACATTTAGTTTTCCCATTAAAAATGAAAAAGACCCTTTGTCCAATGGGGAACAAGTGACCATTCTTTCCAATTAGATTTATCCTTTTTATGGCATAGGATAATATGCATTATACAATTGTCATTGCTTTTTAGCCACATACATGTCCGTAGCTGGGAAAATTCTGTATTTACCAACCCAAAGTCAGTTTCCTGAACTTTTATTTCCCATCTTGTACAGTGAGTTTATAAAGAAGCCTCTTATTTTTGGGAAAAGAAAGGAATTCAAGACAGAATCCTTCCTCCGACGCTAGAGAAAACAAATGTAGGCAAAGTGCTAGAAAGTGCTTCCTGAAGCGGGGGTCTCCGGGCAGTGATGGGTGGAAGCCACGTCCGCCGCACACCTGCTGTGGCTCGGGCACCCCACTTCATGGGGACACAAAACTCTAGACACGCAGTGCTTGTCTGTCTCCTACCACAGTGTTTCCCTTGCTCCTGTAAATAGAATCACCTTTCTTGTGATGCTAAACAAGGAAAAAAAACAGACAGCCTGCAGCAGTCTTGGGACATATTATCCCACATATGTCACCAGGTACCCAAACAGCAAATTCCTGAGCTGTGTTGGCTCTGGGCAGAGGGGCCTGCCTCCCACATGCCTCACGGAGAAGCTTCACTTCTCTTCTCTAGGAAGGAAAACTTTCCTTAACTCATGAACTTGAATTTGAGACTTGGGCAGCTCAGCCTGGAGAAAGAGATCACACCAATACCATAGTTGTCTCTACTATGCTAATTAGATGACTGGACTCATACTAAGCTGTTAATGATCAACAACGACTTAACATCTGATGTGGAGCCAACGCTGTGGTACAGTGAGTTAAGCTACCATTTGCTATGCCAGCATCTCATACCAGAGTGCCAGTTCAAGCCCTGGCTACTCCACTTCCTATCTACCTTCTTGCTAATACACCTGTGAAGGCAGTGGATGATGGCATAACTAGTTAGGCCTCTCCGACCTATGGCCCAGATGGACCTCCTGGCTTCTGGCTTCAGTCTGACCCCACCTTGGCTATTATGGCCATTTGGGGAGTGAATCAGCAGATGAATAAGAGCGAATCACACACTCTCTCTCTCCCCCCATCTCACTCTCTTTCTGCCTTTCAAATAAATAAACAGATCTTTTTCTAAAAAAAAAAGCATTGATATTTTTCATATAATGTTTACATGTATATAGAAACTTTTCAGCCTGAGCTCAAAAGAAGGGACAATGTAGAGTCTGTACAGAAGACTTGGCTTAAAGTCACTTTATCTTTTTCAACTTTACTTACATCTAATGAGAGTAAAATTTGGGATATTATGGTGTCAAGAGCAGCATAAACACACTTTTTAAAAATAGTAATCAACCCTTTTTAAACACCCATATGTTCAATCCTCTGTATACAGCTGACCCAGATATTCAAATGTGTGGACTAAAGGTGGCAGTGGGACTGATGTAATTGTAGCAACAGTAAGTGTTCAGCTTTATAACCTTTATAACATGATGCCGAGGGGATCCAAGATGGTGAACAGGGTACAGCTACGCTAACTTCAGCTGCCCTGGCTTATGAAAAGAACAAGGGAGGAACAATTTCCAGAGGTCTGACTGGTGGAAATTCTCAGTGAAGAATCGGCGAAGCACTTCTGTGGGATAAGGGAAGACACGGACAGTGCTGCAGCTGGCTGCGCGGTGCATCAGTTGCCATCTTACCAAGTCAAGGCAGGAAAAAATCGCTGCGCGGCCCACTGCTCGCAGCTTTAGCAGAGAGGGAATCCTAGTCGCCCACTGAGTTTCACTTGAGCCTGGGAGCCGACTGGTGTCAGCAACTGCCAGGCTTGGAGAAGGGAGGCGGCACTGCCTCCCTCCTCTCCCCAACCAACACAGCCAAAAGTCATGCAGCAGGCCTTTGTCCCGCTCCTAGCACAGTCAGAACCCGAGTTGGGGCTACTTGTGGGGCCAAGCATGGGTTCTCTAAATCCTGCCATTTTGGGAGAAGAGTCTATTGCAGTCCTCCTCCCTGGATTCACGCTCACCAGAGTAGAATCTGTAAACCTTGTAGGCACCATGGAGGATTGGAACAGGGTTCAGGTCACACCTCCCAGACCCAAGACTGCAGCTGTTGGTGGTATAAGTTGCAGCACCAACTGGACTCTCCTGGCAGGACCTGAGGAACAGCTCATTAGCATCACACATTCCTAGAGTCACAGAAACTGGTGCCACAAGCCCCAGCATCACTCAGGCTTGGCAGTAGGACAAGGGGACAGCCACCTCCGTCTTCCTCGGCACCAAGAGCAAGGCTCTGGCTTTCACAGTCCCCATGGAGGCTGACACCAACCTCTCTGTGCAGCAAAGGTACACAGGCAAGGAAACCGTTATTCATCTCAAAGCCATACTACTACCCCTACAACTTCAGCAGAGTAGACCACTGTGTCACTTACACACACCACTGACCCTGACTTCGACAAAAGAAATCACTCAGAAACTACACTCCTGGGGCTCACTTAGAACCAAAACCAAAGCAACCAGCCGAGCGACACCCTGCATTCCAGCTAAACCATAATGCTTTCCAGTAAAACCTACTCCATAAGTAGAAAGGTATGATTGCACCATACACGCAGACATCAACGTAGGGACACGGGAGACATGAAGGAGCAACGTAGCATGGCGCCTGCAGAAGAACACAATAATCCTCCAGAATTATATCCTGAACTGAAGAAAATCTATGAAATGCCAGCTATAGAATTCAAAATAATGCTTATAAGGAAACTCAATGACATACAAGAGAATCCAGATAGATTAAAGAAACGAGGAAATCAACAAGTGACATGAATGAAAATAGTACTAAGGAGATAGAAATCATAGAAATTTTGGAGATGAAATCTTCAATCAATAGGAAATATAGATTGAGAGGTCCATCAGCATCATACCGAGCTGGAGGAAACAATTTCTGACCTTAAGGACAAGCAAATAACCCAATCAGACAAAAATGAAGAGAAAAGAATTTAAAAAGAATGAAGAAAGTCTATGTGAAATATCTGGTACCATTAAATGACCGAATATTTGCATCATAGATATTCCTGAAGAAGAAAAGGAAAAGGTGTTGAGAACCTGTGAAATGAATAATAGATGAGAATTTTCCAGGTCTTTAAAGAGACATGGAGATCCAGATTCAAGAAGCTCAAGGGACCCCAACCAGACTCAACCAAAAAAGTTCTTCTCCAAGGAATCCTGTAGTCAAACTGTCAAAAATTAAGGACAGGGGGAGAATCCAAAACACAGTAAGAAAAAAGTGTCAAGTTACATATAAAGGATTACCAATTAGATTAACATCAGACTTCTCAGCAGAACTCCTACAGTCCAAAAGACAGTGGGAGGATACATTAAAAGTGTTAAGAGAAAAAAGCTTCCAACCAAGAACATAATGTCCAGCAAAGATTTATTTTACAAATGGAATTTGAGAAAATTCACCACTATCAGAGCAGCCTGATAAGAAATTATGCAAGGGGTCCTGCTTTAGAAATAAAACATCATGAAAACACACGACACCACCAAATTCACTAACAGTGCCAGTATAAACAGTGCCCAATCAACAAAATGACAAGTGTTAGTTCTTATCTATCAACACTAACCCTGAATGTAAGCAGATTAAATTCTCCAGCTCTCCAGCCAAAATACCTACGCCAGCTGAATGGATTAAAAAACCAAGATCCCACTATATTTGCTGACATAAACTTGCCACACAAAGTTACACACAGACTGAAAATGGAGGGCTGCAAAAAGAAATGACAGGCAAATAGAAACCAAAAATGAGCAGGAGTAGCTATCCTGAAATCAGAAAAATACTTTAAATCACAAACTGTAAAAACAGTCAGTGAAGGACACGCTATTTTGATAAAGGGTGTAATTCAACAAGAAGATAATAATCATAAATATGTATGCATTTAACACAGGACCACCTAGAAATATACAAAAATACTATCAGGCCTAAAGAGAGAGAGGGACTCTAGTACAATAATAGTGGGTGACTTCAATATTCCACTTCATCAATGCTCAGAGCATCCAAACAGAAAATCAAAAGCAATACAATGGAGTTAAAACAAACTATTGAGCAAATGGACCTAACTGACATTTATAGGACATTTCACTGAACATTACAGAAGATGCATTCTTGTCATTAGCACATGGGACATTTTCTAGGATAGATCATATGTTATATAACAAGTAAAATCTCAGTAAATTTACAAAGATTGAAATCATACCATGTGTCTTCATAGAGCATAAATGAATAAGGCTAGAAATCAACAAGAAGAACAACAGAACACTCATAAATACTTGGAAATTAATGCTACTGAATTATCAATGGTTCACTGATATACATTGATAGAACATGAAAAGAAAATCAAAAACTTTCTTGAAATAAATGAAAATGAAAACACAACATGTGAAAATCTACGGGATTCAGCAAAAGCAGTATTAAGTGGCAAGTTTATAGCATTAAGTGCTTACATTAAAAAAGGCAAATGTCTTAAAGACCTAGTGATATATCTCAAAGACTTAGAAAAACAAGACCAAATGAAATCCAAAATCAGCAGGAGGCAAGAAATTAAAAGAAGCAGAACATAAAAAATAAAATTGAAACTAAAAAATTACAAAAGATCAACAAAACAAAAAGTTGCATTTTTTGAGAAGATAAACAAAATAAACGTCTAGCCAGATTAACAAAGAAAAAACTCAAATAAATAAAATTAGAGATGAAAAAAAAGGAGACATTACAACTGATACCACTGAAATACAAAAGATCCTAAGAAACTATTATGAAAAACTACATGCTAATATACTGGAAAACCTTAAAGAAATGGAAAAATTCCTGGATTTATATAACCTACCAAGATTAAGTCAAGACTATATAAACAATCTAAACAGAGCCATATAAAAAATTAAAAATAAATTAGATAAAAAATAAAAAATAAACATACCCATAACAAGAGGGCATAACATACCATGCTCCCCAGAAAAAAACCCTGGTTGAGGGCTTAGCACACTGAGACCCCCACCACCCACATACAACCTGACTGCTAACAGGCAACAGGGGCCCCAAGCACATTTCCACCACCCCCACTTCCTGTTGAGGGCCCTTGTAAGTGTCAGCTAGATAAACCGCTTCCAGATGTGACCCTGACCCGTAAGATCACCTGGAAGGCTATGTGGGCTACTTGACCTTCAAGTTGATTGGAGAAGTACAGGGGTACCAGTATCGACTTTATCCTGTAGAGTTAGGGTTGCTACCCTGAGCTAGCTATTCCCCTTTGCCTGCCCTATAAAAGCTTGTGCCTAACTGCTAATAAACAGACATGTTCACCCTTTGCAAATCAATAAACGTCATAAATCATATCAACAGAATGAAGAACAAAAATCACATGGTCATCTCAACAAAGGCAGAGCAAGTATTTGAGAAGATCCAGCATCCCTTACTGATTAAAAAAAAAAAAGCATCCACAAATTAGGTAAAGAAAGAATATACCTCAAAATTACCTATAGCAAACCTACAGCCAGTGTCATACTAAATGGTGAAAATCTGAGAGCGTTTCCCCTCTGATCTGGAACAAGACAAAGATGTGTACTTTCACCACTCTTATTCTATATATTACTGAAGTTTTAGCTAGAGCAATTAGGGAGAATAAAGTAATAAAGGGCATCGACTGGAAAATAAGGTGTCAAATTATCCATGTCTACAGATAACATGATGCTGTACATTGAAAAACCTAAACACTACACCAAAAAACTGTTAGAACAGATAAACCAATTCAATAAAGTTGCAGGTTACAAAGTCAACATTAAAAAAAAAAAACAGTTTTCTTAGACCCTGATGATGAACTCATTAAAAGAAAAATCAAGAAAGAAATCCCATTCACAACAGTCACAAAAAATCAAACATTTAGGAATAAATTTAACCAAAGAAATGAAATATCTCTACAATGAAAATTATCAAACATTGATGAAAGAAATTCACAAAGATGCAAAAAAAAAAAAAAGGAAAGACATTCATTGCTCATGGTGTGTGGAGAATCGGTAACATTAAAATGTCTATACTATCTAAAACAATCTACAGATTCGATGCAATTCCTATTAAACTACCAATGACATTCTTTACAGAACTAGAAAAAAACAATCTTAAAATTCATAAGGGATCACAAAGACCTGGAATAACCAAGGCTCTCCTGAGCAAAAAGGAAAGAAAAAGAAAAACAAACTGAAGACATCAAAATGCCCAACTTCAAAGCATACTACAAAGCATAGTAATTAAAACAGCCTGGTACTGGCATAAAAACAGACACATTGATCAATGAAACAGAACAGAGAGCCCAGAAAGTAATGAACATACATATAGTCAACTGATTTTTTGACAAAAGTGCTCAGACTTCAACAAATGGTGCTTGCAAAACTGGATGTAAATATATACAGAAGAATGAAATTAGATCCACATCTCTTACCACATACAAAAATCACCTCAAAACGGATCAAAGGCCTAAATTTAAGACCTGTTGGATGAAAACGTGGGGAACTCTAAGACACTGGAGTAGGGGACGACTTCTTGGACAAGACCCCAAAGCACAGGCAAGAAAAGCAATGCTAAAAAAAATGGGATGATGTCAAACTCAGAAGTTTGTGCACAGCAAAAGAAATGGTCAGTAGAGTGAAGATACATCCAGCAGAATGGGAAAGAATATCTGTGAGCGACCTATCTGACAAGAGTAATATCCAGGATATATCAGCAACTGTAAAAACTCAACAACAACAAAACAGACAATCCAGTTGAAAAATGGACCAAGGACCTCAACAGACAGTTCTCAAAAGAAGAAATACAGCCGGGCCGTGGTTCACTAGGCTAATCCTCCGCCTTGCAGCGCCGGCACACTGGGTTCTAGTCCCGGTCTGGGCACCGGATTCTGTCCCGGTTGCCCCTCTTCCAGGCCAGCTCTCTGCTGTGGCCAGGGAGTGCAGTGGAGGATGGCCCAAGCCCTTGGGCCCTGCACCCCATGGGAGACCAGGAGAAGCACCTGGCTCCTGCCATCGGATCAGCGCGGTGCGCCGGCCGCAGCACGCCAGCCATGGCAGCCATTGGAGTGTGAACCACGGCAAAGGAAGACCTTTCTCTCTCTGTCTCTCTCTCTCACTGTCCACTCTGCCTGTCAAAAACCCTACATAAAAGATCTCCGCGAGTGAGATCCCAGTGAAAAGAACAGGTCATCAAAGAAGGAGGTACCTTTCTCTGAAGGGAGGAGAGAACTTCCACTTTGACTACAACCTTGTCTAAATATGATCAGAGTTGGTGAACTCAAAAGGCTTCCATAGCCTTGGCAACTCATGACAAGAGCCTAGGGTGATTACTGATGCCATAAACAAGAGTGTCAATTTGTTAAGTCGACAACAGGAGTCACTGTGCACTTACTCCTCATGTAGGATCTGTCCTTAATGTGCTGTACATTGAGATTAAATGCTATAACTAGTACTCAAACAGTATTTTTCACTTTGTGTTTCTATGTGGGTGCAAACTGTTGAAATCTTTACTTAATATATGCTAAACTGATCTTCTATATATAAAGAGAATTGAAAATGAATCTTGATGTGAATGGAAGGGGGGAGGGAGAGGGAAAGGGGAGGGTTGCGGGTGGGAGGGAAGTTATGGGGTGGGGGGAAGCCATTGTAATCCATAAGCTGTACTTTGGAAATTTATATTCATTAAATAAAAGTTTTTAAAAAATCTAAAAAAAAAGAAGAAGAAGAAATACAAATATAAATACAAGAAAAAACTGCTCAACATCACAAGTCATCAGGGAAATGCAAATCAAAACCACAATGAAATATCACCCTACGCCTGTCAGAATAGCTTACATCCAAAACACAGAGAGTAAAAACATATTAGCAAGGATGTAGACAAAGGAGACACTTATACACTGTTTGTGGGAATGTCAATTGTATAGCCACTATGGAAAACAGTGTGGAGATTTCCTAAAAAACTAGAACTAGACTTGCCATATGATCCAGCAATCTCAATACTGTGTATAAACCTGAAAGACTTGAACAGAGTGCATCAAAAAGATACCCGCACCACCACGTTTCTAGAGCACTGTTCACAATAGCCAAAATTTGCAATCAATCAAGATGTCCATCATCAGATGAATGGACAAAGAAAATGTGGTATCTACACACAATGAAATATTATTCAGCTATAAAAAAGAATGAAATTCTACCATTTGCATCAAAATTGATGTAACTGCAGGACATCACATTGAGTGAAATGAGCTGGTCGCAGAAAGACAAATACCACCACATATTCACTCTTATACAGGGGAGCTAAATTTTTTTTAAAAGAGGAAAATCTAAACAAACAAACAAACAAACAAAAAAAGAAATGTGGGTATCAGCATTGCTGCAAAGACAGTTTTGTAAGACCTTGTTTTATATCTTTGTAAACCAATGGTTAAGAAGGTTATACTACTAAAGTTTTAATGACCTGTGAGTACTTTAAAATTTACTGAATATGAGTGAAATGGTCATTTTCCCATTCAACTGTTGTTTATAGCCCTTGCCTATGTGGCTGCTAAACTGAGGTCTTTTGCTTTCTACTTGGTAAACTTATTTGGTGAAGCACTGGGCCTTTTTACTGTAAATTGAAAGAGGAGAGGGAAGGAGGGTGGGAAGGAGAGGAAGATCATTATATTCTTAAAATTATATCTATGAACTATATTGAGTCCTTTAAAACTAATCAAAATAAAAAATAAATTTAAAAATAACATGATGTATTTTTAATGTCAAGGGTCTTCTTTTTTGTGAACTTTTATTTATGCACTGCCCTGGTTCACTCCCTAAATGCTTGCAGCAGTCAGAGCTGGGCCAAGCCAAATCAGGAGCCCAGAACTCCACCCAGATCCTCCACGTGAGCAGCAGGGACGCCTGTGCTGAAGTCACTGTCTGCTGCCTTCCAGGGTGTTCATTAGCAGGACCTGGATCAGAAGCGGAAGAACCAGGACTCGAGCCGAGCGATCTGATACGGCATGCAGGCATCCCAAGTGATGACGTAAGCCCCTGTGCCAAACTGCCAGCCAAGGCTCTTCAACGATACAGTGTTTCACATAGCTTCATACACATTGTGTGTGTGTGTGTGTGTGTGTGTGTGTGTCATGGGCAGAGAAAGACCCTTGACATGATACTACCAGCCGATAATAGTTATATTACATTATCATTTTAATGTGCTTTTATTCACAATTCATTTAAAGTAATGCATTCAGGAGCGGGTATTTGGTACAGCAGTTAAAATGCCAATTGAGGCTGGCGCCATGGCTCAATAGGCTAATCCTCCGCCTGCAGCGCCAGCACCCCGGGTTCTAGTCCTGGTCGGGGCGCCAGATTCTGTCCCAGTTGCTCCTCTTCCAGGCCAGCTCTCTGCTGTGGCCCGGGAGTGTACTGGAGGATGGCCCAAGTGCTTGGGCCCTGCACCCCATGGGAGACCAGGAGAAGCACCTGGCTCCTGCCATCGGATCAGCGTGGTGAGCCGGCCGCGGCGGCCATTGGAGGGTGAACCAATGGAAAAGGAAGACCTTTCTCTCTGTCTGTCTCTCTCACTGTCCACTCTGCCTGTCAAAAAAAATATTTTAAATAAGATAATATATTCAAAAATATTTCAAACATGTCCCCGAATATAAGGATCAATAAGCAATGACATAAAAACACCTTTTTAATGTTCTTTTTCGTGACTTCAAATTTTACACAAGTGGTACATTATAAGGTGAGAAATAGGGATATTATGTTATAAATATCTTAAAATGTGACCTCAGCACTGATGTTCTTCTGTTTCAGTTGGAAAGAAATATGAAACAATGGGAAAATGAATTCAGCATTATAGAAGCACACAGAACATTAGAAAGATGTGCTAAGTATAGAGGTGCCCATCACTAGAAAACAGTGATCTCTCCCTCACTGGCACCAGTTAGTAAGTGAGGTATTTGTTAAAGATGTGTGAGAAATCACTACGCAGGATGAAGAGGAAGGACATCTCGGGCATTTAGAGCAAACCATGCTGCAAGCTTTGACTTGGGAAGCAGTATACACAAATTGAATACAACGGTAGAGTTCTGAATGATTGAACTGTCAAATACCTGAGGTGCTGTGGGAACAAATGAACTTGAACAGGTCAAGAAGGGTCTATTTCCTCTCCTTTGGTTATGATTATTGAAATAAGGTAGATTTTATTTCCAATGCTTTTAAGCACTGTTGTAAACGATCGATCATTCTGGTGACTTGTCAAAGCCAGAAATGAAACTGGAAATGGGACAGGAAGGGGGCTTCCACCATCTTAGGATACAGTTTCAAATTTTTGCTCTGCTGCAGAAAACAATGTATAGAAAAAGAAAAGCATTCTAAAGATGTTGAGGAAGTGAACTTGAAATTCTGCTTGCAAGTGTGTTTCTTAGAAGATAGAGAAGTTTGTGGAGTCATTTTCCAAAAGGAGAAAGCCCAGAGTTGAGAAGAAAGTGAACACTGGGTACAGCAGTGGTAACACAGTTAAGCTTGGATGTCTTGTACTTAAGACAGCTGTAGGGCACTTGGTGGACATTTAGGATACATGGGTGTGAGCTGGCGGCACAGCTCAATAGGCTAATCCTCTGCCTGCGGCACCGGCACCCTGAGTTCTAGTCCTGGTCAGGGCGCCGGATTCTGTCCCGGTTGCCCCTCTTCCAGGCCAGCTCTCTGCTGTGGCCAGGGAAGGCAGTGCAGGATGGCCCAAGTGCTTGGGCCCTGCACCCCATGGGAGACCAGGAGAAGCACCTGGCTCCTGGTGCCGGCCGCAGCGGCCATTGAGGGGTGAACCAACAGAAAAGGAAGACCTTTCTCTCTGTCTCTCTCTCACACTGTCCACTCTGGCTGTCAAAAAATTAAATAACTAAATTAATTAATTAAAAAAATTTTAAAAAGGATACATGGGTCTGGCATTTACGGGGCATGTCTTAAGTCTAGAACCTGAGGTCTGAAAATCATTAGCAACATTTAAGATAGACCTTTGTAGGCCGGCACCGTGGCTCAACAGGCTAATCCTCCACCTAGCAGCGCCGGCACCGTGAGTTCTAGTCCCGGTTGGGGCGCCAGATTCTGTCCCAGTTGCCCCTCTTCCAGGCCAGCTCTCTGCTGTGGCCAGGGAGTGCAGTGGAGGATGGCCCAGGTCCTTGGGCCCTGCACCCCATGGGAGACCAGGAAAAGTACCTGGCTCCTGCCATCGGATCAGCGCAGTACGCCAGCAGCAGCGCGCCAGCCTTGGCAGCCATTGGAGGGTGAACCAACGGCAAAGGAAGACCTTTCTCTCTGTCTGTCTCTCTCACTGTCCACTCTGCCTGTCAAAAATTAAAAAAAAAAAAAAAAGATAGACCTTTGTGCCACTTTTAATTCATCCTAAAGAGATGACCATCAATTGAACAGCCCCGCTCTGAAACTCCCTGAAACATTTTGGTTATGTTTGATTTTGGAAAAGCTTTCTTGAATTTTTATAATTTTTATCTATAAAACATTTGTTTATTTTAATGTCTCTTAAAAGGCAGAGAGACAGAGACAGATGGAGATCTCTCTGCTGATTCCCTCCCCGAAATGGCTGCAGCAGCCAGGGCGAGACTAGACCACAACCAGCAGCACAGAACTCAGTCCAGGTTTCCCACTAGATGGCCGAGACTCAATGCTCCCCAAGGCATGCATTACCAGGAATCCAGGATAGAAGCAGGGCCAGGACTTGAAACTGGAACCTCCACTACGAGATGCAGATGTCCCAAGCAGCAGCTTAACTGCAGGGCCAGATACCTGCCCCCATCTGTTCTTCCGGTTTACGTTTTCTTCCTCAGTCTCCTATTACACACACATTAGACTTTCTTTGCCTATCTTTCATATTAGGGTACTTTTAAATTAGAAGATGTTCATTTTGATGCAAAAATTATTTTGAAGTACACACATAATTTTTTGTACTACGCATTCTCCATGAACTTTTTGAAGATCTCTACATACATGATTTAAGTTTTTGCACCAAAATAAACATATTTTAATTTCATTTCCATGAACTTTTTTAAGTACTCTTATATCTATAACTTTATCAATTCCTTTATTTTGATTGTTAAACATTTTCCCTCTTTCCAATATGTCACAGGAGTTATCTGCCATATTAATTATTCTTGCTGGGTCACTATTCATTTTTTCTTACATTTCTAGTACTTTTCTTAAAGTACATTTTCACATCTCCTTTTCCTTCAATCAGATGAGTCTTTTGGATTTTAATTTTTAATTACTTTTAACATTTTCTTGATTTCTTTAAGACCTCTTTAAAATATTAAGTTACAATTTTCACCGTATTTTTAAATATGCTTTTTCAGATTTGTCTATAGAGATCATTTTGGTCCTTGTTTGCTTTTCTTATAGAACAACTCCATATGGAACTTAACTGAGCTATTTTTCTGTGGACCAAATGAATTCTCCTGTACTTTTGGAAAGCAGACATGGGCCCAGAGAGCATTTCTACCTTTATGTTTCTAATGCTCCCTCTCTCCTTCTCTTAATTACTTTTCCATTAGAAAAGTGTTAAAAATTCGACAGTGCTTTGTGAAGTTTGACTCCCACTTTTGTCTGACGCTTCTCCTTCCTCTGCCATACCTGCTCAGTTTACATTAGATTCTTCTGGACAGATTCCACTCAGTGCACAGCTCTGCCTTGGAAGGAAGATGGTGTCAGAAGGTCTCCAACATGCGTGCTGCCCTCATCGCATCGTGTGGAACTCGGTACTACCAAAGCTCCTCCACTCTGGGCTGTAGCTGCAGACTGGCCTGCTGTACTTTCCAGTGACCACTACGGGCAGTCTGAGAGCCACTGGAAGTCCGTCTTCTTTCCTGCTTCCCCTCACACTGATGATGATACCAGATGTCTGTGGTTGTGGGCTGCATGGAATTCTGGGCTCAGGAGAGTGCTTTGTGTCCTGTTTTTCAGTAGATGTTATTTGTAGGTTTTTTTATTCTGTCTTTGCTGCTGCACTGTTACTGTCTACATCTCCCCTCAATCCTTCATTTAAAACATTTCCTCTCCTCACTTGGGACTGTTCAGAAGTTAGATTTATGCATCCCACCAAAGCTATTTACCAGTCTAGGAAGAGTGGTTTTAAAGTATCATTACTCTTTTATTTGTAGGCAATAATTAAGACTTGACATCATTCCCACAAGGGGAAACACAGTATTTTAAAAAGAAATATTTCATACAATTTTGGAGTGCACTTACGTTTAAACAGGCCATTTATTCATATAATCCAATAAAAAACATTTCAAGAATAATGACAGAGAAACAAAGTGGGGGCCTTATTTTTTGTATTCATATGGCCTTCCTTATAGTATCTCAACATTTCAAAATAAATCGAGTTAAATGTCCAAAGATTACGCATAATAGCCAGGAAGTAAAAATCAGTGATACTGCCAAAGTCATCGCCACTTATGTGCCCTACATAGAATCTTGGCATTGGTTTTCATGGCTGCAACCTAATTACACTTTCAAAACAGCCATATCATTAATAAATGGTTCCTTAATAAAATACAGTATTTTTAAGTTGAGTTCAGTTAACCAGAAAAAGTCTCAGCTCTCATCAACTCCCCACTGCCCTTCTCCCACTAATTCTACTCTTAGCCTAAAGTGAGGATTAGAGAAAAGTCCAAAATGGCTCCGGATGGCAACAGATATTTGCTTTTTATGAGGTTAATGCATTTTCCAACAAAAACAAAGAATTTTCCAACAGTTGAGTGGCAAAACACAGGACTTCTTTATATTCAGGATTTGGGGCCTGTGTTCCTTTTAGATCTCGGTGAAATTAATATTGCCTGACAGATTTAAGACTTGGGTGCTGATTAAGCGAGACACATCTTGGGAATAACAATGGGTTGTTCTTTATGGACTGTGGTAACTTTTCCTCTGGCATTTGGCACAGCCCCTTGAATGAGGAGTGACTGGGAGTGGAATATTTAATCTCCTTGAAGAAAGTAGAATATTTTATTCATCTTCCAATACTCGTACCTAACAAAAAGCCTGGCTCAGAACAGAAGCTGAAAATGTTCATTACATTAAGGACTGAATAAATGACCGAATAAACAACGCTACAGAATGACCTTCAGCAAGGAAACTGTATTCTCTTTGTTTACCCAGACACTGAACATAGCCGTGGGCAGTCTGCTATCTGAGACGCAATACCTGGTCAATGCGAGGCCAGTGGCCCTTCTTTGAAGCAGGGTGAATATTGTGGTTAAAATGAGTCAAAGATCTCCATAAGGCTCTGTGCCACCAATGAAACAGAAAACAATGATGTGGGAAGTACTTTTTCCCTGAGCACTTGCTGTTCTCAGAGTCCATTTTAGAACATGATTAATGACTAATTGTGCTGATGAACTCTTGAAGTACAGAATTTTACATTCTGTTTATTTCCTGCTTATGACACATTTTTCTTTGGAATGCCACATTTCTTCTTGGTTAATGATATGCAGGACAGAGCACACTGAGTTTCTGGTTTTTTCTTTTCTTCTTCTTTTTTTTTTTTTTTTTTTTTTTGATTTACACCATTGTGAAATTAGTCAAGAAAAATGTAATATTTAAGGAAATGTGCTTTGGCTCACTTGGTTAATCCTCTGCCTGTGGCACTGGTACCCTGTGTTCTAGTCCCAGTCGGAGCACCGGATTCTGTCCCGGTTGCCCCTCTTCCAGGCCAGCTCTCTGCTGTGGCCCGGGAGTGCAGTGGAGGATGGCCCAAGTGCTTGGGTCCTGCACCCCATGGGAGACCAGGAGAAGCACCTGGCTCCTGCCTTCGGATAGGAGCAGTGGTGGCCGTAGCGGCCATTAGGGGAGTGAACCAACGGAAAGAAGACCTTTCTCCCTTCTCTCACTGTCTATAACTCTCTCTCTGTCTCTCTGTCTCTCTCTCTCACTGTCTAACTGTGCCTGGCAAAAAATTTTTAAAAAAATTTAAAAAATTATTATTCAAGGAAAATGTCTTCAAGAAAGAATAGTAACACAATGTTTTGGTTTAATTCAGGCCTTACTCTGAGAATGACAGGGAAATATTTCCCTTCCATTACAGACTCTGCAAAGCCAAATAATCTAGATATGCTGGCTACATAAATTCATTACATTCACTAGATATCAAAAATCTAATTTTTCAAAGGTTCAAATACTTCACAAAATCTGTCAAATAGGCACAAAACATTGTAAAGGACCTTCTTATTTTTTGTTTACTTATTGTAGCTATAAATACTATTACCGAATGTTTTGAAAAACAAATAAGAAATGTAGACAACAAAATTAGAGTACTTTCTTTGCTAGTAGTAAATGTACTAGCCTTACGTATAATGTTTACATTCCTGTGGATAGTAATTTTAACATATGGTTCTGATGGAAAATGCATCATTTATTCATAATTAAGCATTATGAAGAAAAAAGAATGACACCCATGACAACGGTTATAACCAAACAGATTATTAAACATATTTTAGGAATATAACTCATATAATTTCACAGCAACTTTGATTTTAAAAGGCTTTGTTTTTGTACACTTACTGTTCTTCTAAACTCTTACCATATATATATATATACACACACATATATATACATATATATATATATATTCAACCATGTCAGAAATTTAAAACAGAAAAAAAAAGTCACCAAAAATCCTTTGGAACACGTTAAGACTAAAATATATTAAAGAATGTGACCTCTCAGTGTGGAGGTAAGCTATCACATCTCATGAACAATGTCACTATGGATATTTTGCCTTTTATATGTTATTACTTAGATACTTGTGTTTAAAAGGCTAAAACCTACAACTATAAGAAAGGTACCCAAAGTATTTACACCCATATAATTTATACATTCTGTACATAGATTTCAATATGATATCGAATATTTCTTAAGTTGGCAATGTGTTTTGCACTCTCTTAAAAATAAATACTTATTTATTTTCATTTTATCTGAAAGACAGACAGACAAAGATTTCCCATCTCCTGGTCCACTACCCACTGCCTATACTGATTCCCAGTCTAAGCTGAAGCCAGGAGACTGGAACTCAGTCTGGGTCTCCTACATGCGTGGCAGGGACCCAAGTACTTGAGAATCAGCTGCTGCCCCTGGGGTCTGCATGAGCAGGAAGCTGGAGTCTCTGACTTAAACCCAGGTCCTCTGCTAAGGGATGTTAGTATCCCAAGTGGCATCGTAACTTCTGCACCAAATCCACAAAACAAATCAGGAACTTTAAAAAAAAAGTTTTTGTTTTTTTACTTGAAAGTCAGAGTTACACAGAGAGAGAAGGAGAGGCAGAGAGAGAGAGAGAGAGAGAGAGAGAGAGGTCTTCTGTCCACTCGCTCACTCCTCAACTTGCTGCAACGGCCAGAACTGCGTGGATCCAAAGCCAGGAGCCAGGAGCTTCTTCTGGGTCTCCCACACGGGTACAGGGGCCCAAGGACTTGGGCCATCTTCCTCTGCTTTCCCAGGCCACAGCAGAGAGCCAAAAGGGAAGAGGAGCAGCCAGGCCTGGAACCGACGCCCATATGGGATGCCTTCACTGCAGGTGGGGCTTTACCCAATTGCCACAGTCCCGGCCCCCCAGGAACTTTTAACTTGAGAATATTCACCTATGCAAAGCTACTAGTTGCAGTGAAAGACTATGAATTTTTTCCACAACCAGCAACTGTGGTAACTGCTGTGGGTAGCTATTTTCCTCCCAACTTCTGTGTTTTTTCTTAATCTATTGCATGTCTGCTTATCAAATATCTTGCTATAGGTTTACATATAAACAGAAAAGCATTGCAAAATCAAGTATCTTCAAAAATTTCCTAAGAGAATTGATCCTGTACATGGGGTCAAGGATGATACTTCCACTGTATACAAGTTTCAAGTCATAGGTTTGTTTACATAAATGTGAGTGATACTTGTATTTGTTGGTCTGCATAGTCTGCTGGTCCTTACGAAAAAATGTTTGTTTCTTTTGAAACAGCTTCTATGTAGATCATTTTTAGGCATTTAGAAACACTACATGCGAGCTGAGGAGTCGAGGACGTGCGAAGCAGGCAGGGGCAGCACATTCGCAAAGCTGCAGGGATGGGCAGTGACAGGCAGCAGCTCCCGAAGCCAAGGCCAGGATCTCACGGGCAAGAACAGGAAAGGCCACAGCTATGCTCTGGAGCCTACATTTCACCTCCAAAACAAGGGAAACAGTAGCAGAATTTACAGCAGGGCAGTGACGTGTCCGCCTCTAATCACTGAGGGAAAGTACTGCTAGCCTCCCAGAGAACAGTCATGCAGAAGCAGAGAGTGAACGATGCATTTTGAGAGTGGGTGTTCTGGGGCAGTGGTCAAGGTGCTCCCTGAGATGCATGCAGCCCCTAGCAAAGTGCCAGGGTTCGAGTTCTGGCTTCACTTCCGATGATTCCAGCTTCCTGCCCGTTGCATGCTGGAGGGAGCAGGTGGTGCCACCCATACGGGAGACACCGATTGAGGCTCCAGCTCCCCAGTGTTCAGCCTGGCCCAGCCTTGGCTGTTGCAGCCACTTAAGGGTGAACCAGCAGATAGAAGATTCCCCCACCCCCCATCTCTCGTCCTTCAAATAAATAAAAATAAATAAATGATTTTTAAATGCATTTTGACACAAAAAGTGCCGCCCATGTACAATCTAAAGCAGTGATTAAGAGAATATATTTTTACCACAAGTAACAGCAATTAACTGGAATGAATTCATACTCTAACGTTTCCTTAAGGTAGTTATTATGTGCCTAACTTTAAAGGGTCTGTGTCATGTAATTAGAGTACAATATTTTGCTTGACACCAAGACCTGGTCACTTGCCTTGAAGTCAGTGATAGGTGTGAAGTGGACTATGTTTTCTTCGGATTTGGTCTGGGGGAACATCAGATCACTGTGTTCAAAGTGGGCATTAGAAAAATGTCGCTTGCTCATAGAATCCTTTTTCATCTCTCATATATTTGTGATCTCAACCTGGTGGCATGCTTTGGACGTGAGACATTTTCATTAAATATCTGTTACATTGAATTTGCAATACACACGTCCAAGTTGTTTTTACTGCAATAAAGGTTTTCCTCGTAAGCAAGTTTTTTCTCTGTTCCCCATAGGATAAGACAAAATGGAAACCAACACATTTTCAGATGATTAACATACCTTGGTGTGCAAACTTCTCTGCCACCACCAAATACTCTAAACACAATGAGAAACAAAAATATATGAAAAACAATTAAATATGGAAATTTCTAGTTAAATAGAACCATATATATATATGTATGTATATATGCATCAGTACATTATAATGATACCTTCTAGGATTCTGTTTCCTATTAAAAGATAAATCCATAAGTAAATTGTAATTCTGCTCCAAACATACTATTGATAAGGAGAATATTTTTAATTAAGTGACATAGGACAGGTAAAAATATGACTCATATCCTCTTGGCTAAACATGAACAGGATTACACAGAGACAAGGAGACTGGAAATAAGCAGGAGAGATGTAAAACGGGTCTCCTGTTGAGCTAAGGGAATCTATGTAGGTGGTGGGTGGGGGCAAAGAAAAATCTGCATAAAAAAGAGAGTTCAGTTGACCCTTCCAGATCTTGATAGAACACAGCACTCTGATTTCTCCTCTCAACCTGGAGCATTTATAGAAGGGGAGAGGTCCCAGCACCTGGGCATTCGCCAGCTCAGACTCTGTGTGTGATGTACCCTGCACACCCACTGCACAGACGCCCCGAGTTCTTGTCTCAGCCTGGCTCTGACTGCAGGTGGCCAGGTGGCCACCTCCACACAAGCGCTTCAATCTAAAAATCCTAAAGTGCGTAACAGGAAGCAAAACTAAGGAACAAGCAGGTATTGTGTGTGGCACCTGACGTTAAGCCATAATTGGAACACCCACATCCATATCTGAGCACCAGGTCTAGTCCTGGCTCCTCCACGTCTAACCCAGCTGCCTGTTAATGGGCCTGGAAAACAACAGATGATGGCCCCAAGTGCTTGAGCCCCTGCTACCCAAATGGGAAACCAGAATGGAGTTCCTGACTCCGGGCTTTGCCTCCGCTGTTGGGCAGTGAACCAGCAGATGGAAGATCTCTCTCAATCTCCCCCTCCCTGTCATTCTTTCAAATAAAATAAATAAATCCTAGAATTCAATCAATCAATAACACTAAGTAAAACCAGTGAATGAGAGGAGAATTCTTTTTCACTATATGCAATTAACCACACATTCTGAAAGTTACTTTAAAATACCTATTACATATGCACAGAAATAGGAGGTACCAAAAAAATAAGAAAGGAATTTTGGTCAATTTATAAACAAACACTGAAGGATATTGAAATAATAGTCTCTAATCAATCAGTCAGCATACACATATATACTTGAAATCACTTATTATACAAAAATATTAATTTAAAAATATTACAGCTTCCATTCATATTAAATAAAAATAATTAAATACAAATTCTTCACACATACTTTTTTTAAAGATTTATTTATTTTTTTAAAGTCAGCGTTACCAGAGAGAGGAGAGATAGAGAGACAGAGAGGTCTTCCATCCGATGGTTCACTCCCCAACTGGCCGCAACGAAGCTGTGCTGATCTGAAGCCAGGAGCCAGGAGCTTTTTCTGAGTCTCCCACTCAGGTGCAGGGGCCCAAGGACTTGGGCCATCTTCTACTGCTTTCCCAGGACATAGCAGAGAGCTGGATCAGAAGTGGAGCAGCCGGGACTAGAATTGGCGCCCATATGGGATGCTGGCGCTTCAGGCCAGGGCGTTAACCCGCTGTACCACAGCACCCGCCCCCACACATACATCTTTTTTTTGGACAGGCAGAGTGGACAGTGAGAGAGAGAGAGACAGAGAGAAAGGTCTTCCTTTGCCGTTGGTTCACCCTCCAATGGCTGCTGCGGCCAGCGCACCGCACTGATCCGAAGCCAGGAGCCAGGTGCTTCTCCTGGTCTCCCATGCGGGTGCAGGGCCCAAGGACCTGGGCCATCCTCCACTGCCTTCCCAGGCCACAGCAGAGAGCTGGACTGGAAGAGGAGCAACTGGGACAGAATCTGGTGCCCCGACGGGGATTAGAACCCGGGATGCTGGCGGAGGATTAGCCTATTGAGCCACAGCACCAGTCCACACATACATCTTTAAACTTATGACAGTCCCTAAGAAAAGATCTGTAATTGTCAGTTTTGCATATCTGGAAATATAAACATCTAGGCTTGTTGATAGTGTTAACCATTTCATTATAATATACATTCAATAAACTTAGTTATACGTAAATATTCTTATATTGTATGAAATAATACAAAAGTGTCCTTTTCACTTATAGCACAACTAATATTCTCAAACCTTTCACAAGTGTATCTATAATCACCATTCCTTTTTTTTAAAGATTTATTTATTTATTTGAAATGTAGAATTACAGATAGAGAGGGAGAGAGAGACAGAGAGATCTTCTATCCACAGTTCACTCCCCACATGGCGGCAATACCAGGAGCCAGGAGCCAGGAGCTTCTTCTGGGTCTCCCACATGGGTGCAGGGACCCAAGCACTTGGGCCATCCTCTGCTGCTTTCCCAGGCCATCAGCAGGGAGCTGGATCAGAAGAGGAGCAGCTAAAACTTGAGCCAGAATCCACATAGGATGCTGGCATTGCAGGTGGTGGCTTACTCCACCAAGCCACAATACCAGCCCCAAGTGTCAACATACTTGTTGGTTTGAAGGCAATTCTGTCACATAATCATTGTATCACCTTTAATTGTATCATCATTGTTTGGCACACAGCACTTTTCTATCAGCATATAATCTCTTTCCAAAATATTGTTCGCTCAATCACAAGCATCACCCCCAAACATCAGAAATTGCTTTTCCAGTATCAGGTTCTCTATCTGCGACATGGATATACCCCAACAGAGAAGTACCTGTGTTCTTTCTATGTGAACACCATTAGCTTTTCCTGATCTTTTGTTACAGTATTTTTATGATTCATCAGATGACCTAAATAATTACTTAGAAATGTCTCTCTGACTTAATTTAAAAGACGAAGACTTTATAAACAAGCCAGCAAAGTGGTAAATCTCTACACCAAATGCACTACCAAAAACTACCCAGATGCCACCTAAAATACAGACAGCCCACTTTTGGACATGGAAGTCCCTGAGGGTAAAAAATGATTGAAAAGTAAGCTACAACCACAAAGAAGATGGACACAAATTATAATTAATGCTGCCCCATGAGTAAAATTCAGCATCGTGAGCTTCCAGGATGGGAGACTGACAGAGACTGGGGCAAAAGGAAAACCAGACCATGTGCACATGCAACGTGGGGCAGGCAGGACTGGAGAATCCCGCATGGAGCTGGGTCCTTGAAGCACTCATACCCCCGGGAAGCCTGCGTGAGAGGGATGCCCCCGCTGCTCAAGGAAGTGTAATGAGATCTAGTTCTTCCTGGTGTAACTGAAAGCAGTCATGACGATTAGTGCTGTTACTACAATGACTGCTACTATACCTGTAATAAGGCTACCATCACTGTGAGATCGCTCTGTGCTCTGCTATGGATCTAACACCCCAGGACCACCACAATACCACTGTCCTATAATGAGCCTCTGAGCCCAAGTACGAAGCACATGGGGAAATAAACCAAACGAACGAGTCAGTAGAGACTGAAACGATAGACATAGTCCCTCTGCTCATGACTTCTGGGAGAAAATGTTTCGGAAATAAAAATACTTCTGAAAAAGTAGCAGAGACAATAAGCTACAAAACTAGGCAGTTTTAAAGATTACACAGTAGTATAAACTGAAAAGCAGAGTTCTGAATAAGGTAGAATTCAGATGTAATAATCATAATATTTTTAAAAATCTAAATGGATGAACTGAATAGCAGATTAGACGTGGGGCGAGAGCTACAAAAGATAAATCTGAAGATGTTCCCTGAAACCAGGTAAAGTGCACTAAACAGAAAACAGGGTGAATATTTAGAGGCTTATGAGACAGAACAGAACATCTAATAGAAGTCCAACTGGAGCTTCAGAATAAGAGAATTAGGAAGAGACGTTATGAAAGACAAAAATCTTTAAACGTAAGACGCTCGCACCGGCAGCACTAACAACAAGGAATGAAGATGTGGACATTTTGGAGGAAACTACAGAACATCAAAGACAAAGAAATCCCAGGAATATTCAGAGAGAAATGTTAGCTCAATGAAAGGAATTCCAAGGAAAATACTACATATGGGGGACTTCATGAAGCTCATGGAAAATGGAATTTAAAGAGAACTTTAAAAAAATCTGAAATCCATGTGTAGTGTTTTTACAGCATGCATTTCCATGAACTTTTTGAAGAATCCTGATATTTCTTAATAATGAAAGCAAGACTATAAGGGAATGATTGCTTCAAAGAGATGAGATAAAAGAAGTAAATATTAACTCACACTTAAGTGCCCAGCAAAAACATTTCCCAAGAATGAGCTTCTCACACAAATAAATGTTAATCACCACTGATTTTAAGAACACGCATCAGGAAGGAGTAAAATACACCAGGAAGGACCCAGTACGACAGCTTTGAGATGCAAGAGCACATGATCAATTTTTAAAAGGAGAAAATCAACACAAACCAGCACTGTTTGAAATGACAGTGCTAGGTTTTAACTAACAGGATTAAAGGAATAAATAAGAGAGCTAAAAAATCAGACACACAGAGCATGTGCGTCACTGGGTTAATGAGAGCTCAGTGCAGCCAGGTGCTCACGACCATCGCAGTGGAGGGTAACCGAGCTACTGGCTTCATGAGGTATGCACTATAGGATGGAAGGGGAAATGTAAAATACTAACATTATTAAAATAACTCATCTTAGCTAAACTTCCCAATTTTATATTACATAATTTCCAAAATCTAGATATTTATTTGTTATTACAAACTTTATTTAGAATAACTGCTAACTTGCTACCTAGAAGATAAAAGAATTGACTTACAACTAATCATGCAAACAAAAAGAAGAAATTAAGGAAATGTAGAAAACAAAGAAAGCAAAAAGTAAAATAATGGAAATACAAAAAAAATTTCCCCAAATATACAAATAATCACTGGATTAAATTCACAGCACTTATTTACAAAAGACATGAAACATAAAAGCACAATATAAATAATGGAAAATAAAATATTGTCAAATATAGGGATAAGAGGCTTAAAATAGACAAATTTAAATTCAGTAAATTCTAACAAAGAGAAATTTGACTTTCTTATATTAATATTTGTCAAAAATACACCTGAAGTAAAAGGCTGATGGTAGGGATAGATAGTAGACTACACAATGCTACGTTTTCAGTTGAGGCAGTAAATAAATTTTTGAAATTACTTAACTTCAGAATACTTAAATTAATAATTCGAGATAACTAAAAGGAGTAATTGGCAAATCTACCAACATACAGGGAAAAGTCACCTCATGCCTCTCTGATGGTCAAAGTAGAGGATATTTTAAAAATCTGATTAAAAGCAGATTAATTAAAATCTATAAATCCCTGTACCCTATAATGACAAAACACACATGTTTCTCTAGAATTCAACATCACTGAAATTGATCGCACTCTAGGCCATCTAACTACAATTTCCAAAAAATCAGTATGACACAGTGTCATTCTCTGCTATACTATGATGGTGGTGTGTTTAAGATAAAAATAAATTACCTAGAAATTAACTGTATATCAGTATAGTTTTCACCCTAAGGACAAATCAGAACAAGAAATTTAAAAATAATAATTAGAAATCATTATAATAAAATGTTATATATTAAGTATTTAGGATATAGCTAAAAGTACATTTATAGTAATTCATGTCCATATCACAACAATTAAAAAATATTTGACTAAATTAAAAAAAACTGGCATAATCAACTCAGGGAACATTAACCAACACAGCTAATAATATAAAATAAGTTAAGTGGAAAGACAAGTTGCAATATGAATATGGACACAGCATAAACCTTGTGACAAACATTTTTAAAGACAGAGCAAGACAAAAAGAAAAACCAACTATATGAAATAATTCGATAACCATATATGCAGGTTTTTTTTTTTTTTTTAAGATGAGGATACGTTTACATTTCATTTGCCTGTCTACCAGTTGTCTGGGCAGCTCTGCTAATGTGATCTGTACTCCACGGGTAAGGGATGAGCTGGCGCGTGTACCTGCCGCTGTTCTCCAATGCCAACCCAAGCTAAGAGGGCTTACCTGTCCTCCACCTCTCTGTCCCATTTCTCTAGCAGGCCAGACGCTACACGTTTCCATGACAGTGGCAGACTCCCAAGCGTGTGGCAGAAATGTGCAAATGTGTTTTCAAATTTCTATTTGCAATCTCTTGGCCAAACCTATCGTCCTGTTGCCAAACCAAGTCACATGTCCAAGGTACAGGGAAAAATGAAAAACTGGACTCTTTAATGGAATGAATCTGCCTCCGATATTATGGAACACATTTGGCTATTTGGTTTGAAAACTCAAATAAAATGGACAACCTCCTAGAATAATATAAATGATGGATGAAAGCAGTCAAGCAAAAATGGAAAGTTTAAATAATTCTAAAATCACTAGAGAAATTGAATTAGGAGTTAAAAATCCTCCCAAGAAAACACCAGAGTGTTTAAACATTTTTTTAAGATTCTAGCAGAATTCCACATGCATACAAAAATACTCAAATACCTGAAAACTACAGAATATTCCCTGATTTTCTTCAACTGAGTATAATTTTGGTATCAAGACTGGCTAAGTTTCTTTCTAGAAAATAAAATCATGGTTAATGTCAGGAAATGAAAGCAGGTTCAGAAATTATAAGGGAAGTATCAGCAAACCGGCTCCTCATGGGCAGCTGCCTAACACCAGGCACATCTCAGGGGCCTGCTTCTGCCTGGAGTTTGCCTGGTCCACTTGGAGTCTGCCCCTCCAGCCCAGGTCTGGGGTGGGAGCAGGAAAGGGACAGGTGCACTAGTGTGGGCCAGAAGCATACAAACACGTCGGGGAGGCCGTGTGGAAAAGCCTTCCATCTGAGCTTGAGAGGAGGAGGACAGGGAGCCAGGGGCTCCCAACAGCTGTTCAGAGCACAGCTCAGCACTCTTGTGACCCAAAAACGATCGCACCGAGACAAGGACAGAAGGGGAAAGGAGAAAAGCAGCGCTCAGACGAGGAGCAGGCAACAGGACGATGAGCACAATAGGCGGACGAAGAGATCACACGACGGAGAATGGAGCCAAGGGCAGCAGGCCGCTGAAGGCGCCCGGGAGACTGGAACTGCCTGCCAGGTCGCCTCTGCCAGCCTCTTTAGCCAAACAAGGAGAGAGAAGACGCTGTCTCAAGAAGGGATGGGCTGTCACAGAGGAAGAGCCCCAAGTGTTTTCTTCTCACTTTTATGGGAAATTGTGTTCAATTAGGAGGCGTCACGCTGATTAACCATCCAAGCTACTCACGAAGTGTGTGGAAATGGGGCCTGGATCACTAGTTCATCTGGTGCAAAAAAAATTTTGAAAACCAGGCATATTTTTCTCATAGCATACACTTCCCATGAACTTTTTGGAGGCCTCTTTATTATGAAAGAAAATCTCAGGAACTATGAGAAGCATTGCATGGAAGAACCAGAAGAAAACTTCAAGCTAATATACCCTAATGCCATGACTTAAAGGAGGTGACTAGCACAAAAAGACTGAGGAAAATGTTTAACTTTTACTTGAACAAATAATTCCATATTTTAATTTCTTAGGATTGCCTGTCTTCGGGTACATTTATGGAGGTAAAGTCATTCTGTAGATTGTCTTAGGTCAAGTCCTAGTGTGAGGACCCAATTGATGGATTCTACAGAGCAAATTAGGGGTAAACAAAAAAACTCATGGTGCCCCCAAAACCACCATACCTGCTCCCAGCAGTCCTGTGAGAGTACAGAAGCTGGCCAACGGGGAATTAACAGCAGCGACTTGGCGGTTATGAGAGGGCAAGCACAGGAAGGTCCTGCGTGCTCAAGCAATAAGCTTACTTATCTTGGTATCTGAGAAGTACCGTGCAGGCTCATGGGCCTGCTGCCTGACTCCCTCAGGTCCCCGAGTCCATGAGCCCTGTGATGCCACTGACGAGAGCAGGCTCCGTGGGGGACGTGTGCCCGCCACGAATACCTCGGTGGAAAGTGTTGCTTCCACGTCCCATCAGATGCACCTTGCCAGAATCCAAGTCTCGCGCTACTGTTCTTTCTCAGGGTCCAGGGTCTGCACGCATGACAGCACTGTGCCCCCGGCATGCAAGCCAGCCTTAGCGTCTTCTCAACAAGTCCCACTGGCAGCCGTGAGCCAGCTCCGGCTTTCCTAGCACTGCTAGCAACTCCTGGGTATTAAACAGCTTTACTCAATGAAAAAGATGACTGTGGAGACAGAAATGCCATGTTGGATCTAAAACAGAGGCCAAGAGAAAGAAACCATCTTATTTATTTTCAGGACCACTATTAAGTCCTAAGGGAAGGGTAAAGCCACACTTTATAACAATAAAATTTAAAGACTGTCGTATGATACTAAATTCTAGACAGAGAGGGAAGTAGCTACCTGCTTTTATTTAATGTTCCATACAATAAGTATTAAAGTTTAAATGCTATGTGGTATGTTAGTTTATTTTTTAATGTCAAAAATTTCCACTTACAAAGTTTTTTTAAGGTTTATTTATTTATTGGAAGAGCAGAACAACAGAAGGAGAGATAAAGAAAGAGACAGAGAGAGATTTTTCATCCACTGGTTCACTGGTTCACTGGCCACAATTTACCAGGCTGGGCCAGGCTGAAGCCAGGAGCCTGGAACTCCATCTGAGTCTCCCACGTGGGTGGCAGGGGACCACGTATTGAGACCACCATCTGCTGCTTCCTTAGGCCCATCAGCAAAGAGCTGCATCAGACACAGAGCACGTGGACACAACCAACACTCCTGTATGAGATGCAAGCCGCACAAGCAATGGCTCTGTGCTTCTGAGCCACGACGTGGGCCCCCACGTTAAGTTTTTAATACAGTAGTAATGGTGAGAAATCACTAGTAATATAACCCTCAGATTGTTTGTGAAAGGGCACATTCACTGTGTAAGTGTGTCTGTGTGTGTCTAAGACAATTCACTGACGAGACCTCGACGCTGTCTCGAAAGCAGATGGTGAACGCTGTCTCTGCTGTTCTCCCGGGAACCCTAGGGCAGGAGCTGGAGTGATGGTCACGGGGGAGGAGAGGTCCCCAACTTGCAGCCTCAGGTAATTATGGGATGGTAAGCATGATACAGACCTAAACTTCCTCATCTGTGAAACAAGGAATGAACTTGAATTAGAGATACGTTCGTTATTTTCTCCAGTGTTAAGTGCTTGCAGCTCTCTTTCTGCAGACATCAATAATCACCTGATACAAAAGCACAAGGACCGCTTGCCGCACACTCCTACACTGTGATGACTTTTAGCGACTGTCTAGATGCCAAAAATGCAGTTTACAGGGAGCACACACAAGCGGACGACTTCTTACGGGCGACACTTACGATGGTTCCACACTACTGTGTTGCTTTGGAAAATAGGGGGAAATCCATCACCTCCATTTTTTAGGCCTTTGGCATGGAAATAATCTCACTTGTGCCACAACTTAGACTTGATTAAGGACTAACAAACAGTTCATCTGAACAACTCTAAGGTTCCCAAATCAGTGAATTAATAAGGTGTATATACTAAATATAAGGGATTTTTGTTTCCTCAATCGGTGGGTTTAAGTAATTTTAATTTTCCAGATGTGCTAAGCGTTGGATCACCTCAGGGAAGAGCTCGAACAAAACAGACATTGTAGAACTTGGTCTTTATTGCTAAAAATGGAAAGTCTGAAGACTGGAAATTTGACCTGATATTGGCCTCAAATGGAAACAAGTTCAAACCAGAGCAGGGGCATGGAAGATGTCCATGATGTCATCAGCTACACTTCCAAGGGCTGTTGTGAAATAAGGAAAATCACCTCCCGCTCCAGGCTCTGTGCCTGCAAATACAGAGTCCAAGAGGAGGCCCAGTTCTCCCTTTAGGAATTCTCTTTGATTTCTCCCTGAAACTGATGCTGAAGACATTTTCCAAAAAGACACCAGTGAATCTTACCAGGTGATGGGGGGGGGGGGGGGGGTTACAGATAAGAGACAGCAGAAGCAATGTCTAAAGCCATTGCCACCTACTCCTTCTGTGACACCAGTGATGACAAAGCTTCAAAACATTCATGAGAAAATACAGTTGAGAGACAAGTTTATTAGGGTGCAAAATAATTTGCAACAAACAGTTTATTCATAATATGCAGTTCACATGTACTTTTTGAATGTCCTCCCTATTTGCTCTCTCTGTGTCTTCATTTCCACATTGATAAAAATAGAAGGGTTTTTGTTGTTGTTGTTGTTAGAGGTTTTGCAGAAGCAGCTTCTGCCACAGGCAAGACTTTCCAAACCTTGTCTGCGCCTCTTGGTCCTGTTCCACCACTGTTGCTACAAGGACACACAGGCTGCTTCCATCCCCAGTGCAGGCACTAGTGTATCCAGTGTTAGCTTAGTGGCCTGCATTCGCAAACAATGCACCTCAGCACTTGCAGATTCTTGCATTCCAGGCTAGCTGACCTATTGGGGGATCAACAGATAGCACAGATTAATTCTGTGAGATGTCAGAGCCCTCCTGGGGCCCAGGAGGCAGGGTAGGGATTTGAAAGAGAGCTAAGTCCACACGCAACAGAGCTGGTGGGCTTGTCAGTCAGAATGTAGAGAGCAAAGACAGAGGGAAGCAAAACTCTGTTTTGGAGCTGGGGGTTGAGATATATACAGGTGAAGCACAGGAAATCCAAGTGAACAGTGTTTCTCTCTTTTTCTATCCCTCTCCCGCCCCCATAGGTGGTAAAATGAGAAGCTAACTAGAAATGGTCTGAAATTTCTTTTTTAAAAATCATTTATTTATTTATTATAATGAAAGGCAGCATTAGAAAGAGAGAAGGAGTGAGACAGAGGGAAAGATCTTTCAACCGCTGATAGTCTGAAATTTATTAATGTCATCATCGCCTTGACTACAGATAATTTTGGGATATAAGAAATTTCAAGTTTGTCTGATTTTCTTGTTTACAAATCTGGCAGGTGCTGCCTTCAATTTGCTTCAGGGTCTGGTGTGAGTGTTGGAGGGGAAAAGAAAAAAATGAAGGGAAGGACTTGGTTTTCTAAATTTCCTTTGCAGTTAAAATGTGTTATTTTAAGTAAATTGCTCCCCAGAAGGAGCTCCTGGCTCCTGGCTTTGGATATGTCCACACTGTCTTCCACAGTGGCTTAACCAGTTCACACTCCAACAGTGGATGAAGGTATCCTTCTCCCCACATCCTCACCAGCACTTGCTGTTGGTTGATTTCTGTATGAAAGCCATTCTAACTGGGTGAGGTGAAACCTCACTGTGGTTTTGATTTGCATTTCCCTGATAACTGGTGATCCTGAGGATTTTTTTCAAGTGCCTGTTGGCCATTTGGATTTCCTCTCTTGAAATTTGCCTGTTCAAGTCCGTGGCCCATTTCTTAACTGGATTGTCTGTTTTGTTGTTGTTGAATTTCTTGAGCTCTTTATAGATTCTGGAAATGAATCTTTGATCAGTTGCACAGTTTGCCAGTATTTTCTCCCATTCTGTTGGTGGCCTCTTCACTTTGCTCGTTGTTCTTTGGCAGTGCAGAAGCCCCAGTGTGACGTAGTCCCATTTGTTAGTTTTGGCTTGGATTGCCTGTGCTTCTGGGGTCTTTCCCACGAAATCTTTCCCTATGCCAACGTCTTGCTGAGTGTCCCCACTGTTCTCTAGTAATTTCATGGTATCACATTGTAGAGTTGGGTCTCTGATCCATTTCAAGTGGATTTTGTGTAAGGTGTGAGGTAGGGGTCTTGTTTCATCCTTCTGCATGCAGAGATCCAGTTTTCCAGCACCATTTGTTGAAGAGACATTCTTGGCTCCACGGGTTGATTTCTTGCTCCTTTGTCAAAGACCGGTTGGTTGTTGATGCATCGATTCTGGAGTTTCTACTCCATCCTATTGGTCTACATGTCTGTTTTTGTGCCAATACTAGGCTGTTTTGATTATAACTGCCCTGTAGTACGTCTTGAGATCTGGCATTGTGATGCCTCCAGCTTTGTTTTTGTTGTTTAAGATAGCTTTAGCTATTCAGTGTCTCTTGTGCTCCCACATGAATTTTAGCATTTTTTTCCAGATCTGAGAAGAATGTTGTTGGTATTTTGATTGGGATCACACTGAATATATAAATTGCTTTCAGTAGTATGGGCATTCGATGATGTTCATTCTTCCAATCCATGAACATGAAATATTTTTCTACTTTTTAAAGTCTTCTTCTATTTCTTTCTTTAATGTTTTGCAATTCTCATTGTAGAGCTATTTGATGTACATGTTTAAATTTATTCCAAAGTATTTAAATATTTGTAGCTATTGTGAATGGGATTGGTCATAGGAGTTCTTTCTCAGCTATGGCATTTTCTGTGTATACAAAGGTTATTGATTTTTGTGTGTTGGCTTTCTATTTTGCTACCTTACCAAACTCTTTTATGAGTTCTAATAGTCTCTTCATGAAGTATTTTGAGTCCCTTATATATAGAATCATGTCATCAGCAAATTGGGATAGTTTGACTTCCTCCTTCCCAATTTGTATACTTTTTATTTCTCTTTATTGCCTGATGGCTCTAGCTAAAATTTCCAGGACTATATTAAAAGGCAATAGTGAGAGTGGGCATCCTTGTCTAGTCTGGATCTTAATGAGAATGCCTTTAATTTTCCCACATTCAGTAAGATGCTGGCTGCTGCTTTGTCATAAATTGCAGTGATTATGTTGAGGAATGTTCCTTCTATACCCAATTTGCTTAGAGTTTTCATCATGAATGGTGTTGTATTTTATCAAATGCTTTCTCTATGTCTATTGAGATACTGGTTTTTGTTCTTTAGCTTGTTAATGTGATGTATCACACTGACTGATTTGCGGATGTTGAACCATCCCAGCACACCAGGGATAATCCCACTCAGTCTAGGTGAATGATATTTCTGATGCGTTGCTAGATTTGACTGGCTATTATTTTGTCAAGGATGTTTGCGCTTATGTTCATCAGGGAAATTGGTCTACAATTCTCCTTCTCTGTTGTTTATTTTTCTTGTTTAGGAATTAAGGTAATGCTGACTTACATGGAAGGAGTTTGGGAGGATACCCTCCCTTCTAAATGTTTTGAATAGCTTGAGAAGTATTGGAGTTAGTTCTTCTTTAAATGTCTGGTAGAATTCAGCAGTGAAGCCATTCTTTGTTGGGGGATCTTTACTACTGATTCAATCTCTGTCTGGGTTATTGGTCTGTTTAGGTGTTTTATGTCTTCATGATTCAATTTTGGTAGATTGTATGTGTCCAGGAATATATCCATTTCTTCTAGGTTTCCCAATTTGTTGGCATACAGCTGTTTGTAGTAATTCCTGGTGATACTTTTTATTTCTGTGGTGTCTGTTGCTACATTCCTTTTTCATCTCTGATTTTACTGATTTGGGTCTTATACCTCTTTATTTTTTTGTTAGTTGGGCCAATGGTATGTCAATTTTATTTATTTTTTCAAAAAACCAGCTCTTCATTTCATTTATCTTTTGTATTTTTTGTTTCAATTCTGTTTATTTCTTCTCTAATTTTAATTATTTTGTTCTTCCTACTAATTTGGGGTTTGATTTGTTGTTTTCTTCCCCTAGGTCCATGAGATGCATTGACAGCTCTTTATTTAGTCACTTTCTAGTTTCTTGATATAGGCACCAATTGCTATAAACTTCCCTCTTCACACTGCTTTTCCTGTATCCCATAAGTTTTGATATGATGTACTTCTCTCTTCATTTGTTTCAGTAATTTTTTTATTTCTCATTTATTTCTTCTATGACACCCTGTTCATTGAGGAGCACGTTGCTCAGTCTCAATGTGTTTGCATCTGTTCTAGATTCCTGAGTTGTTGATTTCAAGCTTCAGTCCATTGTGATCACAGAAGGCACATGGTATAATTTTGTTTTCTGAGTTTCCTGAGACTTGCTTTATGGTTTAGCATATGGTCTATCCTAGAAAAGGTTCCATGCACTGCTGAGAAGACTGTGTATTCTGCAACTTGGGGTAAAAAGTGTAGGTATCAGTTAGGTCCATTTGGTCCATAGTGTTGATTAGTGCTGTTGTTTTCGTTGATTTCCTGTCTGGCTGATTTATCCAGTGATGAAAGTGGGGTGTTGAAGTCCCCCATTTTATTGTATTGGAGTCTATGTCTCCATTTAGGTCTGTTAACAGCTCCTTTAAATAGCCAGGTCCCCTGTAATTAGGTGTGTATTCATCCATTACAATCACATCTTCCTGTTGTATTGATCCCTGAATCACTGCACTTCTCTCTCTAACAGTTTTTGTGTTAAAGTCTATTTTGTCTGATACTAGGACGGCCACATCTCTCCTATTTTGGTTTCTGTTAGCACAGAATATCTTTTTCCATCCATTCACTTTGTCCATGTGTACCTCTGTTGGTGAAGTGTGTTTCTTATAGGCAGCAAAAAGATGAGTCTTGTTTTTAATCCATTCTGCCAATCTGTATCTTCTAACTGGCGAGTTGAGGCCATTTACATTCAAGGTGACTATTGGTTAGCAGCTGCTCCAGCTCTTGTGTGTTCGCCCAGCAACTACTGGGACATTGTCCACCCAGTCAGCAGCGGCAAACACAGTAGTTTAAGAGCAGTGGGCAGGGACAGTCTCCTGCAATGGGTGGGGAGAGGAGCCATGCCCTCTGCAGTACACTCCTACATGCCCAACACAACTGTGAAGCCAGCAGGGCTGTTGCCAGTATTGCATGTGCCTGTGACCCAGAGATTTCACCAGAGAGAAAAACCCACAAAATTGCAGAGTTTCCTGGAATCTTGTAAACTGTCTGTAGAATTCCCTAACTTTACATTCAAAGGGACTAAGACAAGTGCTCTACGCACTGTGTGCAGGTTCATGAAGCTGAAGCTCATGACCCAACTGGAGCCGACCTCTCTCTTCACCCAGCGTAGTCGCTAACAGGACACAAGCTGCACAGGGCCTGGCCTCCTGCGTCTCTGACTTCCTGGATGACACATGGCCCCTGCTGGAGCTACTGCAGCACACAGGCCTCCCCGCTGCTCCCCAAACACCAGGACACCCCTTGCTGCTCCCTCTCCATAGAATTCCTTTTTCCAGTCACCTGCACAGTTGACACCTACATTTTCTTCAAGCTTTTGCTCAGTGGCCACTGGCTTGGCAAGATGAACTCTTACCACCTGGTTTCTAGTTTACCTCCTCAGAAAAGAGCACACTTGTCTCCCTTACCAGCTTCTGACGTGTCCTTATCCACAGCACTCAGCACCTTCGAGCATACCATACATCTTCTTCCTTTATTCCCCCTCTCACTTAGCATGAGCTCCTTGGGGCCCGGGGCTTTTGTCTGCTTCTTTTCTCATGTAGCCCAAGACATAAAACAGCATGCAGCACCTGATAACAACTTTGTGGGAATGTGCTGAATGGATGAACCAGTGACTTTCAATTGAGGTTTACTTCATGTTTTGTGCAACTTCAAATAATAAAACTGTATCTTTTAAAGGCATTTCATTTGGGCCGGCGACGTGGCTCAATAGGCTAATCCTCTGCCTTGCGGCGCTGGCACACCGGGTTCTAGTCCAGGTTGGGACGCCGGATTCTGTCCCAGTTGACCCTCTTCCAGGCCAGCTCTCTGCTGTGGCCAGGGAGTACAGTGGAGGCTGGCCCAGGTCCTTGGGCCCTGCACCCCATGGGAGACCAGGAGAAGCACCTGGCTCCTGCCTTCGGATCAGCGCAGTGTGCAGGCCGCAGCGCGCCTGCGGCAGTGGCCATTGTAGGGTGAACCAACGGCAGAAGGAAGACCTTTCTCTCTGTCTCTCTCTCTCACTGTCCACTCTGCCTGTCAAAAAAAGGCATTTCCTTTGATAGTACTTGTTTTTTTTTATTAGAAAGGCAGAGTTGCAGTGGGAGAGAGAGGCAGTTAGGTCTTCCATCTGCTGGTCCACTCCCCAAATGGTCTCAATGGCCGGAGCTGGGCCAAGCTGAAGTCAGGAGCCAGGAGTTTCTTTGGGTCTCCCACATGGGTGCAGGGGCACAAGCACTTGGGCCATCCTCTGCTGCTTTCCCAGGTGCATGAGCAGGGAGCTGGATCAGAAATGGAGCAGTAAGTCCTCAAACCAGTGCCCATATGGAATGCCAGTGTTGCTTTACTCCCTACACCACAAGGCTGGTCCCTGACAGCATTTCTCATATTAGCATTTAACAACTATTTAAAAATGACCTCAGCAAACAAGAACAATCGAGCAGGGGAAATAAAGTAGATGTAGTAAACATAAAGTTAGCCCTCCCTCAAAAAAAATAGGCAAGTTCATTGTTGACCTTAGCAAGAACAGCCTAGAAGTCAAGGAACAGTAGATTGATGTACAAATTTAATTCAAGGCCACAGTTTTTGAACTGTGGTCTACTATGTCAAAGCTGGTCGTAATAATACTAAGCCATTTTTGTTCACTCTTATTCTCTCCCAAATGTACAGCTGAGTTTCCTGGAGACTGATAGTGTTATCACAATAGAGAGAATGCAGAAGCAGATGGGAGGATCTAGCTGATTCCTGTTCATCTAGACACTGAATTGAGTCCAAAATTATAAAATAAGACTGTTCTTCTCACTGTATTTTTCTTTTACTTTGTAGATGAGGCTAATTTTCATTATAATGCTATTGGTAGCATCGTAATAGCATTGCATGTATTAATGTATCTGATAGCATTATCATTTGTAAATAAACCGAGGAAGGACTATTTTAAATAGTTACCAATCTTAATTTCTAAGATGATAACTGTTAAGACATAAAACCCTTCTAAACAAAAGCTCTTTGATGAGGGAGGTGCCTTTCTCTGAAGGGAGGAGAGAACCTCCACTTTGACTATGACCGTGTTTAAACAAGATAAGAGTCGGAGAACTCAAGGGGCTTCCATAGCCTTGGAAACTCATGACTGGTGCATAGGGAGATTACTGATGCCATAAACAGGAGTGTCAATTTGTAAAGTCAACAACAGGAGTCACTGTGCACTTACTCCTCATGTAGGATCTCTGTCCTTAATGTGCTGTACACTGAGGCTTAATGCTATAACGAGTACTCAAACAGTATATTTCACTTTGTGTTTCTATGGGGGTGCAAACGATTGAAATCTTTACTTAATGTACACTAAACTGATCTTCTGTAAAAAAAAAAAAAAAGAAAGAAATTATCAATTCCCAACTTGACTCTCACTGGGATTAAACATGACAATAGGTCTGATCTGATTTCATCATCATTTAAAAAAAATCATCTATTAGTTTTCACTTTATGTTTCTGTGTGGGAGCAAACTGTTGAAATCCTTACTTAAGGTATACTAAGCTGATCTTCTGTATATTAAGATAATCGAAAATGAATCTTGATGTGAATGGAAGGGGAGAGGGAGTGGGAAAGGGGAGGGTTGTGGGTGGGAGGGACGGTATGGGGGGGAAGCCATTGTAACCCATGAGTCGTACTTTGGAAATTTATATTCATTAAATAAAAGATAAAAAAAAAGAAATATCATATATGAGCAACTTGAAAAAAAAAAAAGCTCTTTGATGTCCTTTAATAATTTTTAAGGGTGCAAAAGCGTCCTAGGACTCACCTTAGTGGAATGCTGATCTATAATAATACAGAGCTGCGTCTGCAAAGTCTGACACCCACAATGCTGAGAGGTTCTGACCAGACACCACAATGGTCAGAGTGCAGGTGGAAAGACATGCATTTCAGACCCCTTCACTTGAAGAGCAGGTGGCCAGGCAGCCAATAAGTGAGAAAGATCAAGAGTGGGTAGAATGTGGACTCTGAGATCAGACAGCCTGGGTTTCAATTTTGTTTCCATCTGGATGAGAGTAGATAAAATACTTAGGAATAAAGTGTAACAACAAAAAAAAAAGAAAGTGTAACATAAGAAGGTAAGTACAAGAAGAGTGGCCATCAAGTGATTTGTAAAAGAAGAACCAATGAAACACCCAGAAAACCAGAAGAATGTGGCGTCATGCATTCTGGGAAATCAGAGTGATTGCAAAAGAATGTCTATAATTAACAGTACCAAGAGATCAACCAAGGGGAGGACCAAAAATGGACCACAGGTAAGTATTAGCGACCTCCTTAAAGTGTGTTTGGCTAGAGCGGTGAGGACAAAGGCCCAGGTGGAGCAGGTACAGGTGACAGCGGAAGATGATGAACTGAAGGCAGACTTCATACACTTCTTTTGCAGAAGTTTTAACCATAAATAGGAGATAGCAAGAGCTTATCACAGGATCTTAAAAAAAAACGACTTTATTAAATGTGGAAATGAGGAAAGAAAAGGTGATAATGGATAGTGAAAAACACTACAGTGACAGATCTGAAGTCACAATGAAGACTGTCAGAATGGTTATGGTGCAACAAATTTTCTAAACGAAAAGATGAGAGTCTGAGGCTCTCTTGATATGTGCAATCAGGGTTTCAGAGCCGAGGCAGTCATTAGTGATGAACAGGAAGAACAGATGTGCATCACGGCCTGTGAGCCTGAGTCGCAGGAAAAGCCCCCCGAGGATAAGGCATTCAAAGATGTGCGGGGCCAGGGGACACAGCGACTCCTCCAGCTGGACACAGGGTTGTCAGGTCTCAGTGGGGGAGGAGGGGCTGGCGGGCCGCACTGACAAGCAGCTTGAGAGAAGGAACTAACACCTGGTGGCAGAACTTCAAAGGAGCTGATGCTGCTGCGGCCAGCAGAACAATCTAGAAGTAATAAACAGAAGCAGGGACTCCACAAGCAGACTGAACCCTGAGGGTACCCACAGATAAGAGCTTTGATTTCAGATGGCAGCAGGAGAAGGAGTGCTTGCTAAGTTCAAGTTGGAGCAACCTGAAGGGACTATTGGAGGTGCGGTTGGGGACACATTAGAATTTACTTTTACCAAACCAAGAAGGCTGAGGATTGGAGACGAAGGGCTGCAGGCCAGGGTAGAACACAGGAAACTGGGGGAGTGAGTCTGTAGATGAAGGTTTACAACAGTCAAGTCACTGGATGACGACAAGAATGGTAACCTGTGAGGCATAATGGATTTGAGGTTAGCTCTTCGAGTTGGAAAGAACTGTGGTTACCTGGAGAGAAGCTGGCCCACAGAGCATGTGGGGGTTGAGTGCGTGGGGCAGGCTGTCTAAACAGCCCCAGGACGTGTGAGGTGAACACACCAAGGGGCCAGTCTTGCTGCCTGACAGGTTTACAGCCCCTGCAGGGTGACAGACTCCGGAGAGCTGATCTGTGACAACACTCGGGCTTCCGCGTTTTGGGTTTGAACCATTTACAGTAATGTTGGTGTCTCACCTCGTGGATTTCGGAAAGACATTGGGTTTATTTGGGTTTCAAACTAAAATCTGGGCTACATTTATTATCCTTGCTCCACTGACATAAAGGGTCCTGCTAAACTGCTCTAAGAAATTGTGTTTCTATATTTAGAGTGAGTTTCCAATCAGAGAACCCAAACCTTAGAACAACTCAAAATGTCTATGCTAAATCCTTCATCTCTTAGCTTGCAAGCATGACACTGTAGGAGGGGTTTTCCAAAGGTATGTAGAAATTGCATATTATGGAAAAAACTATGAATGTATCTCAAAAAATTTTACATCAAAATAAATACACCTTTAATTCCTCTTCCCACAAACGTTTTGAAATGCCCTTGTATCTGTGGATGGGAGGCAATGTCTTTTCCTCTGTTTCTCTCAGGAATGCTTTTTGTTTTATTTAATTTTTTTTTTGGACAGGCAAAGTTAGACAGTGAGAGAGAGAGACAGAGAGAAAGGTTTTCCTTTTCCATTTGTCCACCCCCCAAATGGCCTCTACGGCCGGCACTGCGCCGATCCGAAGCCAGGAGCCAGGTGCTTCCTCCTGGTCTCCCATGGGGTGCAGGGCCCAAGCACCTGGACCATCCTCCACTTCACTCCCAGGCCACAGCAGAGAGCTGGACTGGAAGAGGGGCAACCAGGACAGAATCTGGCGCCCAGACCGGGACTACAACTCCGGGTGCTTGCGCCACAGGCAGAGGATTAGCAAAGTGAGCCGTGGCGCTGGCCAGGAATGCTTTTTTCATGAGTCCCTTTTCCTTGTATCCTGCCGGACACTTCCCAGAGGAATCTGAGCTTCTCTGGGCAAAAAGAGTAGGGGGGATTCACACCCCATTTTCTGAGGCAAGCTCTGGAGTTGGGGAGACAAGAAGCCTTGATCCAGACACTGCAGATTAAGATCAGCTATGCCACTCGACGTGTGTGTTGGTGACAACAGGAAATCAGCAGTTAATTCTAGAGACCATGTTGAGTTCTGGGAGCTCACGGTGTTGGTAGCCATTACAAGTTAAGCAATGGCCCCTGGAAAATGAGAGTCTGTCTTTAAGAGGTTTAATCATCCTTCTATCTGCACCACAGGGGACTTGCTTGGCACATCTAACAAACTAAGCTGCATTTACAAACCAACAAGGCCTACCCAGTTTTCTCTACCTGCCCAGGCCGCCAGGCCCCCAGTAAGTGCCTAGAGATGGAATGAAACGGACGGCAGGAAACGCACTTGGCCTTTGCCGTTGAAAAACATTTGTGAAGCCATTGCTGGGCAGAGCCCTCACTTTCCTTGGTTCTTTGACAAGGAAAGCAAACAGAATAGCCCTCAAGGAAACTGAAACACACTTTGTAAAAAGAACTCAGTAGGGTAGAATGGCCACCTGAAAACTCGCTTATTTTTAAATCTCATTTTCTGTTGGAAAGCAAGTGCTGGGGTAATCTTCTTTCCACACTTGTTCCTTCTCTGCCTCCAAACCAAGAAAACAAGAAAATGCCGGGAGAAGACAGAGCTGCCATCTACGAAAACTGAGCCTGGTGAGCTGCCAGGGCATCCGGCTTCGTCCACTCTCTCAAAGCCTCACCAGTCACCTCGTGCGTCCCACCTTGTGTTGTTGCACGTCTCAGGGCCACGTCCAGGAAGTCACAGCCCCCGCCTGTCCTGCTCGGTTTGCTGGGCTCAGCAATTTGTGACACTGAGACCCACTGCTGCGCCAGCCAATGGGAAGTGACGGGCTCACTTCCTCACCAAGACACGAACGAGAATCAAAACACATGTTAAAGCGTGAGCTAGATGTAAGGAAACAGCTTCTTTTCCATGTTTATTTATTTGAAAGGCAGAGAGACAGAAAGGGGTCTGATCTTCTATCAGTTATTTTCACTTCCAAAAAATGCTCACAAGTAGTCTAGGCTGCACCAGGCCAAACCCAGAAGTCTGGAACTCAATTCAGGTTTCCCTTGAGGGTGGCAGGGATCCAAATATTTGAGCCATCACCTGCTGCCTCCCAGAGTGTTCATTAGCAGGAAGCTGGAATCAGAAGCAGAGCTGGGATTTGAACCCAGGGACACTGACGTAGGATGCACGCATCCCAGTGGTATCTACCCCACTGTACCAAACACCTTCTTCTCAGGTTATGTTTTATGGTGATGTTAGTAGTTTGAAGTGTATCAGCTGCCAGGCATGATAATGAGAATTCTTTCATACAATGTTTTTTATGTTGTAGGCATTGGGGTAGGATTTGCTTTTACTTTTTTATTAATATTTCATGAAGTTAAAGGATCATCTAAAATCTTTAAACAATATTAAGAATTAATACTACGGCCGGCGCCACGGCTCACTAGGCTAATCCTCTGCCTGCGGTGCCAGCACCCCGGGTTCTAGTCCCGGTTGGGGTGCCGGATTCTGTTCCGGTTGCCCCTCTTCCAGGTCAGCTCTCTGCTGTGGCCAGGGAGTGCAGTGGAGGATGGCCCAACTCCTTGGGCCCTGCACTTGCATGGGAGACCAGGAGAAGCACCTGGCTCCTGGCTTTGGATCAGTGCGGTGTGCCGGTTGCAGCACACCAGCCGAAGCAGCCATTGGAGGGTGAACCAACGGCAAAGGAAGTCCTTTCTCTCTGTCTCTCTCTCTCACTGTCCACTCTGCCTGTCAAAAAAAAAAAAAAAAAAAAAAGAACTAATACTAAATACTACAAGAATAATTTTAAAACTGTAACTTTTCCAAGTTCCCATAGCAGAAGAGTTGAAGATTAAGAAAGAAAAAGCAAAGATTCAGTAGGAGTCAATTTAACACCAGGAATGGATTACAAAGTGAAATGCAGAGTTTGAAACACGATATTTAGATTCCCTAGCTGAGTCCATCATTTGCATATTGGTATAATGTAACTAGCAGGCCTGCACCGCGGCTCACTAGGCTAATCCTCCGCCTTGTGGCGCCAGCACACCGGGTTCTAGTCCCAGTCAGGGTGCCGGATTCTGTCCCGGTTGCCCCTCTTCCAGGCCAGCTCTCTGCTGTGGCCCAGGAGTGCAGTGGAGGATGGCCCAAGTGCTTGGGGCCTGCACCCCATGGGAGACCAGGATAAGTGCCTGGCTCCTGCCATCAGACCAGCGCGGTGCGCCGGCCACAGCAACCATTGGAGGGTGAACCAACAGCAAAGGAAGACCTTTCTCTCTGTCTCTCTCACTGTCCACTCTGCCTGTCAAATAAATAAATAAATAATGTAACTAGCAATAATAACCTATACTTAGTATTTTTTTTTATTTCAAAGGCAGAGCTAGAGAGAGAGAGAGAGAGAGAGAATCTTCCAAGCACTGGTTCACTCCCCAAATGCCTACAAAAGGCAGAGGTGGGTCAGGCTAAAGCCAGGAGCCAGAGCTTCATCCGAGTCTCCCATATGGGTGGCAGGAACCCCAAGTACCCAAGCCATCACCGGCTGTTTCCCCAGATACATCAGTAGGAATGTGGATCAGAAGTAGAGGAGCAGGGACTTAAACCCAGGCACGCTGACATGGGATGCTGGTGTCACCGTCAGTCTTACCTGCTGCACCGAACACCCACCTGTTAAACTTGCCTTGTGCTTCAATTTTCCATGAACTTTTGCTGTCAGCCCCTGCTCTTTTCCACTGCCTCCTCTTCTAAAGAGCTGTGGATCTGGGCAGCCCCTCAACTCTGAATGCCAGTTGTGAGGGTCAACACCTCACAGGGCTACAGCAGTGGTTTTGCTCCGTGGCCAGACCCACACGGGTGCAACTCTGCTGTCTGCACTTGCCCGGCTGTCTTCAGGAGGCTGGTAAAGACTGCGTGAGGCTGTTGGTTCTGAAGCTGGGGCTCTCACCCACTCCTTAGCTCCCACTTTCTTAACTAATTTGTCAGCCCGATTGCTGAAGGTTCACTAACATAGGGTGACCTTCACAAAAGTTGTTACAAAATGGATTACTAAGTGCTACACTGAAGTAGCTATTATACAGACAGGCCATGTTTGCAGGATGCTTGCTCTCTGAGAGTTTAAGATCTGCAGCTTTATTTTTGGTCCTAATGAGTTTGCTTCCCTTCCTGCTGAGTTAAGCCAGGCACCTGGTCTGGCACAGATGACATCCTAACCGGACCATGCTTTTGGCAACCACTGAAATGCTAAGTCCTGGGCTCCATGCCAGACCCGTGGAAGGAGAATCACTAAATCTGGAACCAAAACACGTGAGTTTTAACACATCTCCCCAAAAGAGTCTGCTACTCACTGAAACCTGAAAATACTAACATGATGGCAGTCTCTGAGATTATTTTTGCAATGTTTTAGCATTATGATAGTGTAAATGACATACATTAAAATTCACCCAGGTTAAGGGGACACTATGAGTTCTGGGGATTCTGTAGGATTGGATCGCTACGCAACCATCAAGGTATGGACATTTCCTAATGCTCAAAATTTCTTCATACGCACCAGCATCCTGCCCCTGCCTGAACCCTAGCCTCAACCACTGATTTTCTCTCACTGTAATTTTGCACTTCCTAGCAGCGAAGTGAAATTACATAGTGTGCAGCCTTCCTGGGTGGCTCCTCTCACTGAGTGTAAAGATTTTACAGATCCACCCAGGATGTATAAACATCTCACTCTTTGGTGTTACCAAGCAGAATTCTAGTCTAGATGTACTACAATTTCATCACCTGCCACACAGTTCATGGGTACCTGGGTTGTGGCCAGTTTGGCAGTGGCAGGGATGGGGAGATGGTAGACGATGGTTATCAGTAAAGCTGTCGCAAATGCCCCCTATGAAGATTTGTGTGATTCTGTTTCCAGATTCTTGGGTGAATATCTAGGGTGTGACTGTGACTTATGTGGTTAACTTTGCAAGTCACCTCCATGCTGATTCCCCAAGCGGCTTTACCATCCCACATTTCATCAAGTGTCTACCCAAAGCTTTTTCTGTATTTATCGCATCATTTGTCTTCTCATTTTCAAGTTCTAAATATCCTTTTTATATTTGGATACAAAACCGTGGTCAAATGTTCCATGCATATTTTTCTGCCAGTGTCTAGCTTGATGTAGCTCATTTTTGTAACTGTGTGTTTCACAGAGCCAACTGTTTTTATTTTAATGAAGTTTATCTTTACATTGTTTTCTTTTTTGTGGGTTGACTGAAGAACTTGCTGACTAACCAAAGCCACAAGGGTTTCTGGTAGGACTGAGATCGCTTTGGCTACTCCGTGTGGACCTACAATCACTTCTTTATTTTATTTATTTATTTTTTTTTGACAGGCAGAGTGGACAGTGAGAGAGAGAGACAGAGAGAAAGGTCTTCCTTTGCCGTTGGTTCACCCTCCAATGGCTGCCGCAGCCGGCGCACCGCGCTGATCCGATGGCAGGAGCCAGGTGCTTCTCCTGGTCTCCCATGGGGTGCAGGGCCCAAGCACCTGGGCCATCCTCCACTGCACTCCCGGGCCACAGCAGAGAGCTGGCCTGGAAGAGGGGCAACCGGGACAGAATCCGGCGCCCCGACTGGGACTAGAACCCGGTGTGCCGGCGCCGCAGGTGGAGGATTAGCCTAGTGAGCCGCAGCGCCGGCCCCCTACAATCAGTTCTGATTTACTATGAGGATGTGGTGAGAGGTTAGAGGCACTGTCCCTTTTATGAAAACGGATATCCAGTACTTTGAGCAGCATTTCTTTAAAAATATTACTTCCCAGTTTAACTATCATGGCACTTTCTCAAAAACCAATTGTTCAGATAATGATGAGTCTATTCCTGGACGGGTTATAACACTTATCCCCTTCCATGGGGCTATGTATTTATCTGTGTGTCCATGGACGCTAATTATTATTGAAGCTTTACAGTGAGTTCTCTGTTCACATGGTATTAATCCCCCAACCATGCTCATCAACTTCAAATCGCCTTGGTTGCTCTTTAGTTTTCCATTATAGAACTTTTTTCTATTTCACAGGCAGAAGTGGGCAGTGGGGGAGGGGGGTTTGGAATTCCCATCTATAGAAAGGGACGGAGGGAGCAAGAGAGACATAGGACAGAGAGAGAGAAAGAGAGGGAGAGGGAAAGAGAGGGAGAGAGGAAGAGAGGGAGAGAGAAAGAGAGGGAGAGAGAAAGAGAGGGAGAGAGGGAGAGAGAAAGAAATCCCATCTGCTACTACACTCCCCAAATGCTTGCAACCAGGAGGTCCACCACTCCCAGACACACACACACACACACACACACACACACACACACATTTTTCACAGAGGGTAAAAACAGTCTGACTCTTCCCGCAGCTCTGGCCTGTGCTACTGCCCACACTGCCTCCAGCCCAGCCAATGCCTGTCACTCCTTTTCCATCCCTCTTGTCTATACATAACGAAATTCAGATGGCATCTCCCCTACACACACACACACACACACACACACACAACATGCGCACCCATACTCCTTCCAAAACTAATGTTCACACCAGGGTCCAGAAAAGCCTGATTCTCCCCCTTGACTGCCTTATTATGAGGTTTCCACAGTGAGTTTACATGAGCCAAGAGACCTTGATTCTAAAAACATCTGTGCCATTCCTCAGCTATGTGGGAGTCAGAGTTATGGATCCCACAGACGCCTAAGAGTTCCTTTCAAATAGGGAGGAGTGGGGTTTAGTGGACGGGAGGATGGGAGTTTGTGGCTTGCTAGGTGTTAAGGTGGCCTGTTGCACAGCAGTGCTTATGTTACGTGGTTGATGATACTGTACTGGACACTTGGAATTTGTTGGGAGTGTGAATTTTATGTTATGTGTGTGGTTTTTTTTTTTTTTTTTGCAAAAATAAACATGTAAATAACCAGGAAGAAGCCTTAAGTAATCTCTGAGTCTTTTCAGATGTAACAGCCGGTGGATCTACAAGGAGTCAGTTTCACAGCGTCCTCCCATCTTCCCATTGCTACATCCGTGTGGACTGACAGCTCCTGAGCCAGCCTCCGTGCCGAGGGAGAAGGCTTCCTCCATCAGAAGTGCTGACGGGGAACGGAGCGGCCTCACGCACTGGGGTGCATCCCAGGCTGCAATTCCAAGCGATTTCCTTGGAAATTCTTATTGACAACCCGTTACTTATAGAGAAGTAAGTCTGGTTAATTACCACTGAGGGCTGAGTCCTGGCTGCCGAGCGTGGCTCGGTCTGTCACACAGGAATACGTGCATCATTTAAGAGGACAGGAGGACTGAGAGACTATTCAACAGTAGCCAGCACAGGAAGAAGGAAACTGAAATACTGGGACATGCGCAAACCCAGAAAAATCCATCTCTGCAAGTTATCCCATTAGCATATAACAAAATCTGCTTTCATGATTAATGTATGCCTGGAACATAGATGAGGTCACCCCCTTCTCCCCAGAAGTGTGCTGAGTGCCACCACACAGGTCTCACATCGAGTGGCTTTCGCCGTCTCGCTCGCTCGCAGGAGGGGGGCACTGCTCCCACCAGACCGGGCCCAGGGGCTCTGCGGACTCGAGTGCTCCTGCAGGCTGCAGCTCCTTCCCCCCTGCTGGGAGGCAGCGCGCCATGCAGCCCACAGGCCGCCACACGGAAAGCGGGGAAAGCAATACCGCTTGGCAGCGAGACTGGTGCACTGGCTGCCAAATCTTATGAATTCATGTCAGCGAAGACTGGCATTTTTTGAAATTCCCCCAAACAAACGGAAAGGAAAAACCTCGTTGCCTTTGAGTGCAGAACCTCCTCGGCCCAGACGACAGCTAGTTCTCTTCCAGAATCGGCCCCGGGGGTCTGACGTCTTCCAGCTGAGCCCCTAGCCGCACACCCCTCCCTGTCCTGTCTCCTGCTAGCCCCCGAGCACCAATGACTCACTTCTGCTTTCTTCAGACAGCTGCTTCCCAAGCACTGCTGGTCGCACCCAGAGACACTTGGTCATGACTGTATCCATGCACGTGTTCTAGAGCCATCATGGGAACAGCGCATCTGGCAAAATGCAGGACTGGCTTAGAAAGTCTCACTGTGCACAAACACTGTCTACCCCAGGATGGCCTCATAAGGGCACTTTGTATGTTTCTGTCCCTGCTGTTGAGGATATCGGAGATGGGGCCAGCCCTGTAGTACAGCAGGCAAACTATTTCTGAAGAACACCAGAATCCCATACTCTGATCAAGTTCCCTGCTAATGGCCTGGGAGGGCAACAGAAGATGGTCCAAGTGCTTGGGCCCCTGTCACCTATGCGGGAGAGCCAGATGAAGGTCCTGGCTCCTGGCTTCGACCTGGCCTGGCCCCAGCTGTTGTGGCCGTCTAGGGAGTAAACCAGCAGATGGAAGACCTCTCCTCTGTCCACCCGTCTATCTCTAACTCTTTCAAATTCATAAAGAAATTTTTCAAATAAAATAAAATAAAGAGATCAGAAGTAGGCTTCAACCAGAAACATCAGCCAGTGTGGCATACACAGCATGCAAGGGCATATGCGCTAACTTTTTACAGACTGGGTAATTAGAGCTCAACTGTTTCACCCAAACAGGAAAGGAAAAGGACGTAAGTTTTTTTTTTTATCAAATGTTACCCTTTTTTAAAAGTGTTTTTCATGACTTTTTAATTTTGGAACCTAATCTTGGGCTGAAAGACAATGAATGAGAGAGGTTTGGGATTTCTGTGCAGAGATTCAGCATCAAGGCATTGTTAGATATAGCAAAGGGTGGTATGATTCCTAAAGACTACATTTAGGGCCGGCGCTGCAGCTCACTAGGCTAATCCTCCGCCTTGCGGCGCCGGCACCCCAGGTTCTAGTCCCGGTCGGGGCGCTGGATTCTGTCCCGGTTGCCCCTCTTCCAGGCCAGCTCTCTGCTGTGGCCAGGGAGTGCAGTGGAGGATGGCCCAAGTGCTTGGGCCCTGCACCCCATGGGAGACCAGGAGAAGCACCTGGCTCCTGCCTTCGGATCAGTGCGGTGCACCAGCCGCGGCGGCCACTGGAGGGTGAACCAACGGCAAAGGAAGACCTTTCTCTCTCTCTCTCTCTCCCTGTCCACTCTGCCTGTCAAAAAAAAAAAAAAAAAAAGACTGCATTTAAGGCCTTGATACCAGTGTTTACAGTCAACAGTGCATGAGAAGAACATATTCTGTAAAGTCCTCCTTTGAATGGTGGTAATAAAACGAGGCGGTCAACAGGAAAAGCAACACCCAGGAAACCCATCATGGGAAGAAGGGCGTAAGTTTCGTCTGGAAGGAAAAGTAGAATTGAAATAAGCTCAGGGCCGGTGCTGTGGCGCAGCGGGTTAAAGTCCTGGCCTGAAGCACCAGCATCACATCTGGGCGCCGGTTCTAGTCCCAGCTGCTCCACTTCTGATCCAGCTCTCTGCTATGGCCTGGGAAAGCAGTAGAAGATGGCCCAAGCCCTTGGGCTCCTGCACCCACGTGGGAGACCCAGAAGTAGCTCCTGGCTCCTGGCTTCAGATCGGCACAGCTCCTACTGTTGCAGCCATCTGGAGAGCGAACCAGCAGATGGAAGACTTTTCTCTCTGTCTCTACTTCTCTCTGTAATTCTGTCTTTCAAATAAATAAAATAAATCTTAAAAAAAAAAGAAAGAAAAAAGCTCAACACAAGAGAGACCAGTTCAGATGAAGAGTTTAAGATCTTATTCTATATAAATGGTTCCCTTTCTTATACATCTCAGTCTAGTCCTACATAAAAATATCAAACTAGCTTTACATTGTAATGAGCAATTATGTAGCTGAACATGTGTTCAGAGCTCCCCAGATCTACATAACCTGTTAGCTACTACTGATCACAATGCATGCACAGAGAGGCACACGTGATGGGCGGGGTGCAATGATTGGAGGTGTCCCTCAAAGGTCATGTATGAGAAACTGCATCCCAAAGCAACAGAGTGGAACGGAGGGACCTTAAACTAGGAATTAGGTAATGAGCGCTCCGCTCGGGTGAACGGGCTCATGTTGCTGTGGTGGGGGAGTGCGTCCATTACTGCTAGAGTGGTTTTACAAGAGGAGCGTGCTCAGTCCTCCCACCATGCAATGCCTTCCACCACGCTATGACACAGCGAGAAAGTCCTCACCAGATGTGGCCTTTTGAACTTGGACTCTCCAAACTGCAGAACCATGAGTCAAATACATTTCCTTTTATTGTAAGTTACCAAGTCTGTGGTATTCTGTAACTGCAACACAGGCAGACTCAAATGGGCGAAAAATGGCATCAACTATGTTAGTGCCTCTCTAATTCACATACTTCCTAGACATAATGTAGCAATCTCTGCATTTAGTTTTAAAATACTGATTCTTGGGGTGGGCTTTTGGCACAGCAGTAGAGTCACTCCTCCGAAGGCCTGCATCCTACATCAGAGTGCCTTGGTTCAAGTCCTGGCTCTGCTTCCAACTCCAGTTTCCTGCTAATGCAAACCCTGGAAGGCAACAGGGATGGTTCAAGTACTTGGGTCCCTGTCACCCATGTGGGAGACTCAGATTGAGTTCCAGGCTCCTGGATTCAGCTCCAGCCCAGCCCTAGCTGTTGTGGGCATCTGGAGAGTGACCAGCAGATAGAAGCTCCCTATCTACCATCTTTCCTTTAAGATTTATTTTCTTTATTTGAAACGCAGAGTGACAGAGAGGAAGCAATGGAGAGGTAAAGAGATCCTCCCTCCACTGGTTTATTACCCAGAGAGCCACATCGGCCAGGACTGGGCCACGCCAAAGCCAGGAGCCGGGAACTCCATCCTGCTCTCCCATGAGAACAGCAGGGGTCCGAGCACTTGAGCCATCTTCCACTGGCTTCCCAGGCATCTTAGCAGAGAGATGGACAGAAAGTGGAGCAGCAAGGGCACAGCCAGCGACATAGGCAGCAGCTTAACCCACTACACTACAACACTGGCTTCTATCATCATCCGCCCATCTATCCACCTTTCACATAAATAAAAGAAAAAAACTAAAGAAAAGATTTATAAAAAGATATTGCTTCGGGCCGGCACCTTGGCTCACTTGGTTAATCCTCCACCTGTCGCACCGGGGGCAATTGCTCCTCTTCCAGTCCAGCTCTCTGCTGTGGCCAGGGAGTGCAGTGGAGGATGGCCCAAGTGCTTGGGCCCTGCACCCCATGGGACACCAGGAGGAAGCACCTGGCTCCTGCCTTCGGATCAGCGCAGCATGCCGGCCATGGCGGCCATTTGGGGGGTGAACCAACGGAAGGAAGACCTTTCTCTCTGTCTCTCTCTCTCACTGTCTAACTCTGCCTGTCAAATAAAAAAAAAAAAAGATATTGCTTCTCTAAGGCTTATGCCACCCCACTGTTGTATTTTGTAGACTTCCTTGCTGTTTTTCTCTGTTAGGTTTGGGAACATAAGAAGTTGCCTGTGAGCTTAGTTTGTTCAGCTCATAATTCTGCAGGGCAGCAGTCTGGGATGTGCTCAGGGAATGTTCTGGCATCAGCCCGAATCACGCTTGCTCTTGGGGTGCCTGAGGGACGACCACACTGGGATGATCTCACAGGGACAGCGTCGTTCTGCTCCCCGGGATCTCGTAACACCCAGCAGACTAAGCTGAACTGAGTCACGTGGCGGCTGGGACAGATTAGCAGAGAGCAAGTGGAAGCATTCAAGACTGTGGAAGCCTGAGCTCCATTCCGGCACTCCGTCAGTGCCACAGCCCTGCACTTGGCATTCTCTACACATCCACTTACCGGTAAGACCAACACCAGCTCAAGGCAGAAGACAGGGATCCCTTCCTGGTGGAAAGATCCGCAGAACTATCATTGCCAAAGACATGGACTCAGAGACAGAGGAAGGGTCCAAGTCGTGATCTCTCATTTCCTGTTTCCTTCTGCCGAGTGGCTGAGGGATTTTCCTTGGATTCGTGGTTCCCACCATTTCGTCATGATCGTCTGTTATCACGGCTGACTTCAGGACCTCCAGGCGGCATTCTGGCTGCTCAGGTTCTCAATCTCTCAGCACCACAGACCTTCACCTCTAGCATGCTGGTCATCTGCTGTCTGGCCGCACTGGAGCTGGTCTACATGAGGGCACAGCACCCTACATTGTGACATTACCTAGATCCCTTTGGCTCTCACCATGGCCTGAGGCTTGAACATCACTCTTACTGGTACTGCAAGTACTTTGACTCTTCTCCCTATGTATGACTGCCCTCCTGTTCATTTCCTATATTGTTTAGATTCTACGATAACCCAGGTTAGTCATTCTATTGGCTATATCCTTAATTTTTTTTTTCAGAAATAAACCTCAGGGAACAGGTGTTTGGCACAGAAGTTAAGGTAATGCTTAGGATGCCTGCGACTCATATTGGAATTTGAGTCCTGGCTCTACTCCTGATTCCAGCTTCCTGCTGATGCACACCCTGGGGGGTTAAGGGTGATGGTTCAAGTACTTGGGTCCCTGCCACCTACTTGGGAAACAGGGCTGAGTTCCTGGCCCCGGCCTTAGGCTGAGCTTAGCCATGACTGTTGCAGGCATTTGGGGAATGTACTAGTGGACAGGATATCTCTCTGTGTCTCTTTCTGTCTCACAGATTTAAAACAAACGTTCTGATTAAACAAATCTCAATAATGCTAAAGTTCCATTCTTATTTGGTGCAGCACAGTGACTGTACCCACACGTACCACTGGGCCTGCAGAAATGCCCCTCCCAGAACAGCTCCCGCACAGAGGTAGACACGGCCTGCTTCACAGCCCCATTTGGTGACCCCTGCCCCAGTGGCTGTCGGTTCTCTGGAAGATACAGCGTCCTCACATGTGTTCCTTGTTTACCGTGGTATTTCAGCACAGGCCAGGACATTAGCAAAGCAAAGGAAGGCTAAGTCTATTTACACACGGACAGAGAAAAGAAACCTTTTTCCTACAAGCTCTTGGCAAATACACTTGAAACTGCACTAGGAAAATGTGATAGTTTCCACTCCACCCTTCCCAGCCTCTTACCAGCCTGGTCTCTCCTCGCCCACCTGGAGAGAGCTTAGAAGAGCACACTAAATCCACGGATATTCCCTGTGCCAACCGTCATCTTCAACTTCTCAGAAACAGAGCAACACATACGAACAACCAGTTAAATAAATAAGCAAACAAACACTGCCAATGAGTCTAAAGTCATTGAGTCCAAGTGGTAAGCTGTAGCATCTGTTTCGCAGGGGACAGAACGAGCAGAGCGCCGTCACTCGGAGTTCAATGTGTGGACACCCTCAGACCAGTAAAACAGAGACAAGAACCTCTTTGTGCAAGACATCTCTCATTCTCTCCCTCCCTGACGTTCACTCCAACAAGCAGTTTATGTTACTGTAAACTTAAATATACTCTGTCCTTTTCCCTCGATTTTCACAATTTTATTACAATATTACAATGAACAATGCAAGCACTCACAATAGAGGCAGACCCTTAGAAGACGGTTGCTCATGGCTCACATAACCCATTAATTTTATTTGTAAAGATTTATTTATTTATGTGAAAGGCAGAGTTACAGAGATAGAGGTAGAGCTAGAGGTAGAGGTAGAGGAAGAGAGAGAGAGAGAGAGAGAGAGAGAGAGATCTAAATGGCCTAAATGGCTACAACGGCTGAAGCTGGGCTGATACTGTCTTTTTCTGGGTCTCCCACATGGGTGCAGGGGCCCAAGGACCTGGGCCATCTCCCACTGCTTTCCCAGGCCATAGCAGAGAGCTGGATTGGAAGTGGAGCAGCTGAGACTTGAACCAGTGCCCATACGGGATGCCAAGCCATCAGGCGGCAGCTTTACCCACTACGCCACAGCGTTGGCCCTGAATCCATGAATTTTATGCTTAGATTTGAAAAGTCTTGCAGCGTTTACTTCCACATTCTCTTAGCACAAGGGCAGAACGAATGGAATCATGCATTATGTCTTAAAACAGACTCGTTTGCTTCTACTCTACTGCCCTCATTAACAACTGAATATCTACATGACACAGTTTAAAACAAACTAGTCAACAAAATCAAATAAAACAAAGAAAGATTTTTCTCTCACTTTACTGCCACTATCGTTTTGCTACCTGCTGCTTTTAACTTAGACCTTCTTGCTCAACCTTGGAAACAGAGAGGTGTCAAAAGAAGATGATCACTAACAAATACTGCTGTCATCATAGTTTGATGAGATTTATCTAGGGGACAGTGTAAACGGAAGAGAATGCCCTTTTAAGAATAACTACAGGCCGGCGCCGCGGCTCACTAGGCTAATCCTCCGCCTTGCGGCGCCGGCACACCGGGTTCTAGTCCCGGTTGGGGCGCCGGATTCTGTCCCAGCTGCCCATCTTCCAGGCCAGCTCTCTGCTGTGGCCCAGGAGTACAGTGGAGGATGGCCCAGGTGCTTGGGTCCTGCACCCCATGGGAGACCAGGAGAAGCACCTGGCTCCTGCCTTCAGATCAGCGCAGTGCGCCGGCTGCGGTGCGCCGGCCGCAGCGCACCAGCCGCGGCGGCCACTGGAGGGTGAACCAACAGCAAAGGAAGACCTTTCTGTCTCTCTGTCTCTCTCTCACTGTCCACTCTGCCTGTCAAAAAAAAAAAAAAAAAAAAAAAAAAGAATAACTACAACAGGGGCAGGCATTTAGCACAGGGATGAAGATGCCGCATGCGGTGCCCGATCCCATACTGGAATGCCTGGGTTCCAGCCCTGCTCCTGCGCCTGTAGTTCCAGCTTCTTACTAAGGTGACCCTTAGAGGCAGGAGGTGATGGTTCAAGTACTTGGATCCCTGCCACCCACATGGGAGAGCTGAATGGGGTTTCTCGTTCCTGGCTTTGACCTGGCCCAGCCCTGGCTGTTGGGGTCATTTGAAGAGTGAACTGGTGGATGGAAGTACCCTCTGTCTCTCTGTCTTTCCAATGAAATGAAAATAAATAATTTTTTAAAGATGTATTTATTTAGTTGAGAGGCAGAGTTACAGAGAGAGAGAGGGAGAGACGGAGAGAAAGGTCTTCCACCCACTGGTTCACTCCCCAAGTGGCCACAATGGTGGAGCTGAGTTGATCCAAAGCCAGGAGCCAGGAGCTTCTTCTGGGTCTCCCACGTGGGTGCAGGGTCCAAGCACTCAAGCCATCTTCCACTGCTTTCCCAGGCCACAGCAGAGAGCTGGACTGGAAGTGGAGCAGCTGGGACTTGAATCAGCGCCCATATGGGATGCAGAGCTGCAGGTGGATGCCTAGCCTACTATGCCACAGCACCAGCCCCAGTAAATTATTTTTTAAAAAATAAAATTACTAAAATGTGGAGCGAAGTGATGTAGTGCAGTAGAATAAGCCATCACTTGCTGGCATTGCTAGTATCTCCTATCTCATATAGAAGAGTGCAAATTTGAAAACTGGGTGATCCGCTCTTGATACAGCTCCCTGCTAATGCACCCAGGAAGGCAGCTGAAACGGTCCAAGTGCTTGGGCCCCTGCACTCAATGTGGGAGACCCAGATGGAGTTCCAGGCTCCTGGCTTCAGCCTGGCCCAGACCTGCCTGTTGCAGCCATCTGGGAAGTGATCAGATCTCTGTGTGTTTCCCTCCCTCTCTCTTTCTGTGGCTCTACCTTTTAAATTAATAAATTATTTTTTTTTAAATTGCTAGAAAATACCCAGCAAATGTACACAACAGGGGAGGTCTACAGGATAGGCAGTAGCTTAGAAACAGACTACAATACAATCCTTTATTATTATTATTTTTTTTTTGACAGGCAGAGTGGACAGTGAGAGAGAGAGAGACAGAGAGAAAGGTCTTCCCTTTGCCGTTGGTTCACCCTCCAATGGCCGCCATGGCTGGCGCGCTGCGGCCGGTGCACCGCGCTGATCCAATGGCAGGAGCCAGGTGCTTCTCCTGGTCTCCCATGGGGTGCAGGGCCCAAGCACCTGGGCCATCCTCCACTGCACTCCGGGGCCACAGCAGAGAGCTGGCCTGGAAGAGGGGCAACCGGGACAGAATCCGGCACCCTGACTGGGACTAGAACCCAGTGTGCCGGCGCCACAAGGCGGAGGATTAGCCTAGTGAGCCGCCGCGCTGGCCTAATCCTTTATGTTCCGAATTAGCTATTTTAAAACAATAGCATTTTTTTCCAATAAGGAATCTTTTCAATCATTCTACTTTCCAAAATCAACCTGAGACAGCGTTCATAGTCACGCGTGGTATTTCGGCCCGACCTGAGCCCTGCTGGTTTCCAACAGGGATTCCATCCACGGAAACTGCTTGCAGGGGCGACTCCTAGCCCAAGTGCAGACAAACCAGGTCAGAGTCTCCCAGCACTGAAGCCCAGTGTGGCTGGGGAGGGGACGGCAGAGACGGAGGCGTGTTAGGAGAAAGCCTTGTCCGGGGGAACGCAGAGAGTGGCAGTACTGTCGGTCACTTGCTTCTGAGACATGTGGAGTATTTTCACAGGGTGGGAGGCAGGGAGCGATCAGGTTTTTAGAAAACCCGCCGCTCAGTCGCACAAGGGATGCGTTTACGATCTCAGGATTCCTAACGTGGATGCTGTCTCTGCTTGGAGACCCCAGTGTCTTTTAGGGAACACATCTGAATTCTTCAGCACCAGCCACCACTGTCCACACACACACACACACACACACACGTAGAATCGGGGATTGGACACATGCCAGAAACTTCCGTGAGTGTCAAAAATCTGAATCAGAAATCCTCAAAGAAACACCGACCGCTGTGAGCTCTCACAAACTCTTACAGGAAACCAGTGCTTGACTTGGACATAATGCCTCGGACACCTCAGGCAGGCGTACAGGAAAGAACGTTTTCCACCGGCACAACCATTTTCCAAAATTCTGTTCTGTCTGCGCACGCCCCTGCACACAGCCTCCAGGAGGACTGCTGCACTAGAGAGTGTCAAAGTGTGCATTTGGTCATCATTTGCAGCGTTGGGTACATGTAGACAGCAAGGAGACCACAGACTCTCACGGCACTGAACAAATCATACTTTCTCAGAATGATTACATAAAATAAAAGTCACAAGCACTTTTCTGAAAAATATGTTTTTTCGGCAGGCGCCGAGGCTCACTAGGCTAATCCTCCACCTAACGGCGCCGGCACACCGGGTTCTAGTCCCGGTCGGGGCACCGGATTCTGTCCCGGTTGCCCCTCTTCCAGGCCAGCTCTCTGCTGTGGCCCGGGAGTGCAGTGGAGGATGGCCCAGGTGCTTGGGCCCTGCACCCCATGGGAGACCAGGAGAAGCACCTGGCTCCTGCCATCGGATCAGCGCGGTGCGCCGGCCGCAGCGCGCCGGCCGCGGCGGCCATTGGAGGGTGAACCAACGGCAAAGGAAGACCTTTCTCTCTGTCTCTCTCTCTCACTGTCCACTCTGCCTGTCAAAAAAATAAAAAATAAAAAATAATTTTAAAAAAATATGTTTTTTCTCAGTACAATCTTTTAACTTCTGTTTCCCACAATTTTGAATTTTCATCTTTAAAGTTATATTTTATGGCTCCAAAATTTGTGAACAAATAATACTATCTTCTTCTTAAACCATCAAATATTGACTAAAAAAAGACTTTTTTTAAGAGTAGGGACTCAATGGTAAGTTTAGAGCAAATCATATTAAATGAAGGCTGCACCCAATTGCATTGCATTGAAGTAGGAGTCAGTGATGACCCAAATATGTTCATGAGTAATTTTATCTCCATTCAGATGTCTACAGCTATCTTACAAGCAAAATATCAAATATGCTGTTTCTATTTGTAGTTCTTCTAAACTAAGTTTAAATTAAGATGTTTCAGAATCATAGGCTTCTCAATTCCATTTCATTTTAACACAGAACCTAGAAAACACAGGGCCGGTGCTGTGGCGCAGCGGGTTAATGTCCTGGCCTGAAGCGCTGGTACCAGTTCTAGTCCCGGCTGCTCCACTTCCGATCCAGCTCTCTGCTGTGGCCTGGGAAAGCAGTAGAAGATGGTCCAACTCCCTGGCCCCTGCACCTATGTGGGAGACCTGGAAGAAGCTCCTGGCTCCTGGCTTTGGATCAGTGCAGCTCTGGCCGTTGCGGCCAATTGGGGAGTGAATCATCGGATGGAAGACCTCTCTGTCTCTCTGCCTCTCCTATCTGTGTAACTCTGTCTTCCAAACAAATAAATAAATCTTTTTAAAAAAAGAATATAGAAAACACAAATAAAAAAATAAAATGAGGTTTAACAGGTAGGTCGCAACTTGGGGTACCTGCATCCCATATTAGAACGCCTGGTTCAAGTCCCAGCTATTCCACTTCCAACCCAGCCTCTTGCTGATGTACACCCTGGGCGGGGGCAGCAGTAATGGCACAAGTTCTTGGGTCCGTCTCACATATGTGGGACACCTGGGTTGAGTTCTGGGCTCCCGGCTTCAGTCGGGCCCCGGTTTGGCTGTCGCTGCTATTTGGGGAGTCAACCAGCAGATGGGAGGTCTGTGTGAGTGTCTGTCTGTGTCTGCCTTTCAAATATAATAACTAATTTAAAACATGCATGTATGTAAAATCAGCAGAAGAAATGCACAGCATGCGCCCAGGCACTTGTAAGCTGTTTGCAGGGAGCTAGACAGCACGCTGTGACGTACAGTAGGAGACTTCAGAACGTCTGTGGGAAATGGAATTGAAATATGCATTTGTTCTGATGCAAGGCTGTTCCCCATTGCCTAAATAACAGGCTGTCACCCACAGAGAGGCCTCTGATCCACCACTGCGCTTGTGAGCTACAGGCCTCCCCTACCGCAGGCCCACCACTGTGGCCCCAGATTCCAGCGCCAACACTGCAGACAAAGGTGCCAGGCCTGCTCATCTGCTAAACCAGGCACCAGGCTCGCCTTCTGATCCATCCAGCAGCATCCCCTTCTGCTGTCCACGCCAGCTGGCCGGGCCAGGAGCTCAGGACTGGCTGGAGGGAGCACGGCTGTCCCTGCTACGTCTTCATGTGTGCAGGCATCAGTGCACAGCCAGAGAGGTCAAGAACGACCACAGAGGGGTCTCCAAGACGGAGGAATGGGGACAGGGTGATCCGAATCACATGGGCAAGATTGATAATTAAGAAGAGAGAAGACACACCCGTGAGATGAAGCCATGGGAAATTCGCAGTGGGAAGCCCAAGAGAACAGCAGACCGGACAGGTCCATGCTGAAGGAGCAAATAAGAAAGGGAAACAGTGGAGGCTCAGGCCGGAGAGGACCGCACTGGCCCTCAGTGGACCAGGTGAGCCGGGAATGTGCGGGTCCCCCGAGATGCAGGCAGCAGCAGGAGGGACAGCTTGGCGAACAGCTTTTGACGTTCCACATGGAAAAAAACAGAAAACACAGAGGAACAAACAGAGAAGTCGGGCACAAATGAAAGAGAAAAGCAACCAGACACAAGTGCTGAAAACAAAGGAAAAACCCTAAATAAGAACAAGGAAGACATTATGAACCCCACCCCACCCCCGACAATGGAACACTACAGCACTTCAGTAGTAGAAGGCGAAGATGAAGAGACGGAGGATATGCCAGAACGGAATTCAGAAAATTAATCATCGGATCACTCAGAAGCAAATTTGTGAACTAAATGAAAAGTTTTCCCATGAAACTGATATATTAAAGAGAAGACCGGAGGAAAGGGGAGGGGAGGGGAGGGAAGAGGAGGGGGAAGGAGAGGAGAGGAGAGGAGAGGAGAGGAGAGGAGAGGAGAGGAGAGGAGAGGAGAGGAGAGGAGAGGAGAGGAGAGAGAAAGAACGAAAGAAAGAAAGAAAGAGAAGGAGAGAGGAAGGAAGGAGGGAAGGAGGGAGGGAGGAAGGGAGGGAGGAACCAAAGGGATACAAATCAGGAAGGATTAAGTCAAGCTATTCCTATTTGCAGATGACATGTTCCTATACATAGGGGATCCAAAAGACTCCACAAAGAGACTATTGGAACGCATAGAAGAGTTTAGAAATGTAACAGGCAGGGCATCTTCTACTGCTTTCCCAGGCCACAGCAGAGAGCTGGATGGGAAGTGGAGCAGCCAGGACTCCAATCGGTGCCCATATGGGATGCCGGCACTGCAGGCAGCGGCTTTACCTGCTACGACACAGCACGGGCCCCCCCCCCCATGGTTAATTTCATACTCAGTGATTAAAGATTCAATACTTTTCTTCCAAGATCAAGTACAAGACAGGAAGGTGCACTCTATCAGTTCTGTTCAACATAGCACTGGAAGTTCAAGCCAGAACAATTGAACGAAATAAATAAATAAATAAATAAGGCATTCAAGACTGAAAAAACTGTTAAAATTTTCCCTGATTGTAGAGTATATGACAAAACATCCTTCTTGGATCAGCCAGATTTGTGTGGGTACAACGCAGCTGAGGACGCTACCTGCATAAAGAGGAAAACTGCAGTTAGCTCCCAGTTTGGGGCTCAGCGGCATGGCAGCTGCTTGAGCTCAGTTCTGGTGAGGACCTCACAGTGAATCGCGAATGGCAGGTGGCAACGGTAGGAAACTGTGTCAGAAGCAGCAAGCAATTCCATCCCCAAGCAGAAGCAGAGAGGCAGGTGTGGTCAGGCCTGCTCCTTTGAGAATGACCCTCTCATGAGAACTACCACGAGAAGAGAAAGAGGTTGCACAGGAAATATCTTATGCACACCCCCAGTGACCTAAGGACCAGCCCCACCTTGCAAAGGTTCCATCACCCCTCCTAGGACCACTATGACACCAAGGCCTTAGGACCCTGGGGGCGACACCAGAATCACACCCAAACCATAGCATACCTTACAAGCCCTGGATTGAATAACAAACTCTACACGTTTCCACCACACACACACACACACACAAAAGATGAATCTACTTATTAGCTCAATTTAGCCTTTCCATAGCATATACATATCTCAAAACATGTTGTACACCACAGATATAATTTTTAGATTTCAATTAACACAAGTAATCAATGTTTAAATTTTTCCCAGTTCCAAGCCATTCTACTATTCTAATACTAGTCCTGTATTTTAAGTACTTTTAAAATAACTTTTATTTCTTTCTGTATTTTTTGAAAGGCAGAGAGACACAGAGACAGAATATCCCATCTGCTAGTTAACTTTCCCAAATGCCCACAACAGCCACGGTTGGACAAGGCCGAAGCCAGGAGCCCAGAACTCAATCTGGGTCTCCCATGTGAGTGGTAGCAATCCATGTATTTGCACCATCACATGTTCACCCCAGAATGCACACTGGCAGGAAGCTGGAATTGGGAGCAGAGTTGGGACTTGAACCCAGGCCCTGTGATATCTGATCTGAATGTCCTAACCAGCACTAAATCACTAAGCCAAATGTCCCCCATGTATTTGTTACAGCAAAACCTCACTTCCAGGCCTCAAACTTGTGTTAATTTTTATTGGTCCATTAGTAATTACCACAAGTTTATTTGGTTCAAACCACCATACTCGTTGTTGTCATCTTCATCATCACTTATTTCCACAGGGCCTGGGAACAGGTGCACAGCATCTCAGGGTCTCAGTTACAGTTAAGGTGCTGGCAGCCACTGCCATCTCAGAGAAGCCTCTGCTGACTCACCGGCTCTTGGCCGGATCCGGGGCCGCACAGTTGTAGGACTCACGGTCATTCACTTCTTCAGGCCAGAGACCATGTCCGAATGGCTATGATAGGGACTTACATAAGAAAATAGCCTGGGGGCTGGCGTTGTGGCACAGCGGATTAACACCCTGGCCTGAAGCGCCAGCATCCTATATGGGTGCCAGTTCTAGTCCCAGCTGCTCCTCTTCCAATCCAGCTCTCTGCTAAGGCCTGGGAAAGCAGTAGAAGATGGCCCAAGTCCTTGGGCCCCTGCACCCGTGTGGGAGACCCAGAAGCAGCTCCTGGCTCCTGGCTTCGGATCGGTGCAGCTCCGGCTCTTGCGGCCATCTAGGGAGTGAACCAGCGGATGGAAGACCTCTCTCTCTCTCTGTCTCTACCTCTCTCTGTAACTCTTTCAAATAAATAAAATAAATCTTTAAAAAAAAAAAAGAAATAGCCTGGGCCTGGCATTGTGGCATAGTGGGTAAAACCACCACCTGTGATGCCAGTGTCCCATATGGTCTCTGGTTTGAGTCCCGGCTGCTCCACTTCCAATGCAGCTCTCTGCTATGGCCTGGGAAAACAGCAGAAGATGGCCCAAGTGCCTGGGCCCTTCCACCCACGTGGGAGGCCCAGAAGAAGCTCCTGGCTCCTGGATGATTCAGACTGGCTGTTGGGGCCATTTGGGGAGTGACCAGCAGATGAAAGATATCTATCCCTATCTCTCTCTCTCGTTCTCTCTCTGCCTCTTCCTTTGTGTTTAGCCTTTCAAAAAATAAGTAAGTCTTTAACAAAAGAGAAGAGAGGAAGAACGTAACCTCATTAATGGAGGCTAATTACGGTCCTCATCACACACCAGGCATGGAATGTCAGAGTCTGGAAACCAGGAACAGGAATCCTGGGGCACTTTGGATTTTTGCCTGCAGCAAATAAATTCATACTTTTCCCCTTCAGAGAACCCTCTCATCCCACACAGTTAGTGTAGCATTACTGCTTTGTGTTTTTAGCCTATTAGGTTGTCAATTCTTTTAACCAAGATAATCACGTCTACCCTCAGTTCAAACAAACCTTATTCTATTGCATCATTGTTTCTTTTCTCCATCTACTTCTGAGCTCCAAAATAAAAGTCCCCTGGACCTCCTCTGCCTGATCTTTATGCATCTTAAGATCTCTTTGGTAACCTTCCTACATTCTAAGAGAATTTCCCAACCCACGTAAGACATTTTCTCAAATTTCTTTAAGATGTCTTTGATGACTACTCGCCAATGTTATCTTCAATTTCATGAACTAAACAATGGAGAAATGAACGATGCCTACTTTGTAGAAATGCCATGAGTGAGTTACATCAAACTGTTAGCTCACTGCTTGCCCCAAACTTCCAGTGTCCAGGGAGGTCAGGGGTGCAGACAGCTGCCCCCAGCACATTCTTTGGATCTCCAGGAACACATAAAAGCCTCCTGCAGCTCTGTTCCAATGGCTCAGGGGACACAGGGCCTGGAGGTCGTGGTCCACATGCCCACGGTGGTCCGCAGCCTCCTCTCACCGAGCGGGGCCAAGATCTGTCCTGACAGCTCACCCTCCCCTGTTCCTCCTCCTTCTGATAGTCCCCCATGACCACCACCAGTCCGGCTGCTTCTGTCTCTGAGACGCTGTGCTGTGGACCTCCTGGGGTCCCATTCCCTGCCATTGTTACCCCAGCTTTGTGTACCCTAAACTCGGCCCCAGCTCCTCAACCTCAGGACCAAGATCCGAGGCCTGGCAAGAACAGTTTTGGAAGCAGGCATTTGGCCTCGCGAGTAAGCTGCTGGTTGAACACTCACATCCCACGGAGTGCCTGCGTTCAAGTCCTGCCTCTGCTCCCAGTTGCAGCTTCCTGCTAGTGTGCACTGCGGAGGCAGGAGTGACGGCTCAAGAACTGGAGGCTCTGCTGCCCAGCTGGGAGGCACGGGTGGACGTCCTGATTTCAGCCTGGCCAAGCCCTGCCTGTTGTTGGCATTTGGAAAATGAACCAGTAAGAGAGAGATATTCTCTCTCTCTCTCCTTCCCTCTCCCTCCCTCCCCCCCTCTGCCTTTCAAATATATAGAAGTAAATACATAAACATTAGAGAGAGATTATGGGTATTACTTCAGTTGCTGCTGCTGAGGAAGCACCGTAATTGGTTATAAAAAAATCGATGTTTCTCAATTATCTTTTTTTCTTAAGATTACCAATTCCATTTTGGAAAAATATTTACAGGGGAAGTGAGTGAGACTCAGTGTGAAAAGGGAAGGTCAAGCTTTCTGCTCATGGCTGGCGCCGCGGCTCACTAGGCTAATCCTCCGCCTTGCGGCGCCAGCACACCGGGTTCTAGTCCCGGTCGGGGCGCCGGATTCTGTCCCGGTTGCCCCTCTTCCAGGCCAGCTCTCTGCTGTGGCCAGGGAGTGCAGTGGAGGATGGCCCAAGTGCTTGGGCCCTGCACCCCATGGGAGACCAGGAGAAGCACCTGGCTCCTGCCTTCGGATCAGCGCGGTGCACCCGCCGCAGCGGCCATTGGAGGGTGAACCAACGGCAAAGGAAGACCTTTCTCTCTGTCTCTCTCTCTCACTGTCTAACTCTGCCTGTCAAAAAAAATTAAAAAAAAAAAAAAACACCTTTCTGCTCTTGGCCTGATTCCCCATCAACTTGCAGGCATTCATCGCAGCCTCCCAGGCGACGTTGGCAGGCATCATCCACTGCTCCCTCCGAGTCCAGACACACTAACCAACCCCCACCCTTTTACAGCTAGAATCTCACACCACGTGAAAGTACACTGCAGAGATCTGGCAGTCCTCAAAATGAAGCAGAAGGTAACACACAGTGAATCCCTGCCCTTCCTCTAAATTAGAACGTCCAGCCAGAAACTAGACGTGTCCGCGGTGAGGAGAAGCCCACGAGACCACCGTCTAAGCCCTTAGCTGTAAGTATAAAACAAAACCAAGGATAGCGACTCGTACAGGCAAGAACGGAGCTGCGCCATCTCTCTACTCTTGGACAAGAGGCTGAGAAATAGAGCGTAAAACCTAAACAAGTAATTTTAGAACTCTCCTTTCAAATAGTTTATAATGCTTCATTCGTGCGGTCTCAGGACATTTCAGGAAGCCCCCAACATGTCCGGGGAACGCAATGGTGTACAGTTTGCTGCAGCTGGCGCACCAGGAATCTTCGACCACGATTTTTGCTATTTGAAACCTCCCAACATATAAAGAGCTGCTCTACAATGTTTTTCACTGGAAGGCCGTGTGAGAGGAGTGTCTGGCTTTCCGTCCTGCGGTGCTTTTACTTGACAGGAGTCTGTCCATGAGGGCCCTTTGCTTACAAAGAGCAGAAGCCTCAAATGACTTCACTGAAGTAGACCAAAAACGCCAATTAATCAGAGTTCTGATTGGCAAACAACAGACAGAAAATCCTATTCTTTTAAACAATAACTTAATTTACTGGATGAAGAGCGTGGCGTTCCCAGAACTGACTGGAAGGTTAAAAGGGCAGGTTTAAAAAACACGGGAGGGAAGCAACCGAGACAGGCCATTGGAGGAAGTCAAAAGCCAGACGCGCGGCGGGAGTGTGGGTCGGACGCCATCGCCCCCAGCACACAGCCTGGAGGGACAGGGCAGTGCTGCTGGGGCACTGGGCGTCGCCACCAGACTCAGTGAGGGGCAGAAACCGGCCCAACTTTTAATTACGTGATTCTCTGCAAATCAACTCATACATAAAGAAAAGCCTACTATCTCACAGAGCTATAGCAACAGAGAGAAAAGCACATTGTAGGTTTTACGTTGGGGGTGCCGCGTGAAGCACAGAACCCCTTACTCAAGGTTGATGAGAACAGTACCACAACACTCACTGAGGGCTCTGTTCCACACGAAATAAACATTCACATCTGCAGTGCGTGGGTGAAAGTTGCCAAATCTCCCAGCAAAAAAAAGAATTGATTTCTAGAATAGAAAGAAATGTAGGCCGGCGCCGCGGCTCACTAGGCTAATCCTCCGCCAGCGGCGCCGGCACACCGGGTTCTAGTCCCGGTCGGGGCGCCGGATTCTGTCCCGGTTGCCCCTCTTCCAGGCCAGCCCTCTGCTGTGGCCAGGGAGGGCAGTGGAGGATGGCCCAGGTGCTTGGGCCCTGCACCCCATGGGAGACCAGGAAAAGCTCCTGGCTCCTGCCACCGGATCAGCGCGGTGCGCCGGCCGCAGCGCGCCGGCCGCGGCAGCCATTGGAGGGTGAACCAACGGCAAAAGGAAGACCTTTCTCTCTGTCTCTCTCTCTCACTGTCCACTCTGCCTGTCAAAAAAAAAAAAAAAAAAAAAAAGAAATGTAGACTGCATACCTCTTTATTTTAAAATATCACAGACATCATTGGTGCTTTAACAATAATTTAAAATAAATTATAATGTATTATTATTTATAGATAATGATTTAAAATTAATAATTTTGGCCGGCGCCGCGGCTCAATAGGCTAATCCTCCACCTTGCGGCGCCGGCACACTGGGTTCTAGTCCCGGTCGGGGCGCCGGATTCTGTCCCGGTTGCCCCTCTTCCAGGCCAGCTCTCTGCTGTGGCCAGGGAGCGCAGTGGAGGATGGCCCAAGTGCTTGGGCCCTGCACCCCATGGGAGACCAGGAGAAGCACCTGGCTCCTGCCTTCGGATCAGTGCAGCGCTGGCCGTAGCGGCCACTTGGGGGGTGAACCAAAGGCAAAGGAAGACCTTTCTCTCTGTCTCTCTCTCTCTCTCACTGTCCACTCTGCCTGTCAAAAAAAATTAATTAATAATTGTGTGCACACTTTGTAATCTACCTTTACAGAATTCCTTAAGCTGGCCTGTGTCACGGGGGCTGCTGTGTTCCCATTGCATAGGTTAGGTGCTGAGATGTAGGGGACTGAACTGTTTGCTCATGATTAATGAGGGACAGAGACCCGGTTTGTCCACAAAAAAAGAAAGAATTTTAACCAACATCATTTTAGAACAGAGTTATACAGACATCTATGAAACCTACAAACACTGAACTCCATTCTATCTTTTAATATCAGCACCATTTCAAGTTCTCTCTGAGCCTGTCACCAATTCACCTCCCAGACCCTCTTGCTCTGGTTGGGTTTGTGTGTATGTGTACACGCATGTGTGTGCACATGTGTGTGAGAGACAGAGAAGTATTGTGGTGTGGCAGGTTAAGCCACCTCTCAGGGTGCCCACATCCCTTCCTGGAGTGCCTGGTTCAAGTCCCTGCTACCCCACACTTCCAATGCAACTTGTGCCAACATGTCTAGGAGGTTGCAAATGATGGCCCAAGTGCTTGGGTCCCCGCCACCCTCATGGCAGACCTGGATGGAGTTCCCGGCTCCTGGCTTCAGCATGGATTTTTGCAGGCATTTGGGGAGTAAACCAGTGGATGGATGATGATGAAGATGACGACGATGCGTGCATGTGTGTGTGTGCATGTGTGTGTGCGTGTGTGCATGTGTGAGCATGCGTGCATGCGTGTGTGTGCGTGTGTGTGCGTGTGTGCATGTGTGTGTGCGTGTGTGTGCATGTGCATGCGTGCATGTGTGTGTGCATGTGTGTGTGAGTGTGTGCATGTGTGTGTGTGCATGTGTGTGTGTGTGTCTTCCAAATAAACAAGTAAATGAAAGAGTTGAGGAGGCGGGATTTACAGGAAGCAAAGAAGGAGGGGCTTTAGTTCCAACTTCCCTTTGACTTCTCGGTTGTGACATTTTCTTCCCTGGGGTTCATCTGGGACAGAGGGGCTGAAGGAATGGGGAAACTGAGGGTTCTGGGAAAGAGTGGAGGGAGAAGCTGCGACCTGCAGATCACTCAAGGAGGAGACAAGGAATGGCACGGCGAGGGGAAAGCTAGGCCTGCAGACGGACCAGCCCCTCTACAGTGAGGACTCCATAACCCGTAACTGCAGGGTGTTACCATGCAGACAAAGGTCAAGATCAACCCGGTGAAGATGACTGGCAAGATGGGAGATGTGCAACGTGAACCCGTGATTGCTATGCCCATAATAACGGGGTTCAGAGAGCAGCGGTTTTCACAATGAAGTGATCTGGAAGTGGATAATCCATGGTATTGTAAAGTGTAAGTGGCAAAGCAAATGTTTTCCAGTGCTCACGCGTGTGCTCTCTCTCTCTTTCTCTCTCTCTCACACACACACACATTTTTCCCTCCATTCTTCTGTTCTTAATTGCAGAAATGTAAACTGCAGACTGCTGTCAGTATTTAAAAGTCTAAACTGGCCGGTGTCGTGGCTCACTAGGCTAATCCTCCGCCTGCGGCACTGGCACACCGGGTTCTAGTCCTGGTCGGGGTGCCGGATTCTGTCCCGGTTGCCCCTCTTCCAGGCCAGCTCTCTGCTGTGGCCCGGGAGTGCAGCGGAGGATGGCCCAGGTGCTTGGGCCCTGCACCCCATGGGAGACCAGGAGAAGCACCTGGCTCCTGGCTTCGGATCAGCGCGGTGCGCCGGCCACGGCAGCCATTGGAGGGTAACCAACGTAAAAAGGAAGACCTTTCTCTCTGTCTCTCTCTCTCACTGTCCACTCTGCCTGTCAAAAATAAATAAATAAATAAATAAATAAATAAGTCTAAACAGAGGTGAGCATTTGGCAGAGCAGTTAAATTGCCACTTGGGACACTGGAGTGCCAGCATTTGAGTCCTGGCTCGGCTTCCAATCCAGCTTCCTGCAGCAGGGCAAGTATGAGTACTTGGGTCCCTCCCACCCACGTGGGAGACCCAGATTGAGTTCCAGGTTTTTGGCTTCAGCCCAAACTAGTTCTGGCTGTTGCAGGTGTTTGGGGAATGAACCAGTGGATAACAAATGTCTCTGTCTGTATCTATTTCTCTCTCTACCCCTCTCTCTTTTTTATTTTATTTATTTATTTATTTATTTGAGAGGCAGAGTCACAGAGGGAGAGACAGAGAGGTCTTCCATCCACTGATTGACCCCCTAAAAGGCTGCAACAGGAGAGCTAGGCAGATCCAAAGCCAGGAGCCAGGAGCTTCTCCAGATATCCACATGGGTGCAGGGGCCCAGGTAGTACTCAGGCCATCCTCCACTGCCTTCCCAGGCCATTAGCAGAGAGCTGGATCAGAAGAGGAGCACCCAGGACATGAAATAGTGGGATGCCAGTGCCACAGGTGGATTCCTAGCCTACTGCAGCTCAGCACTGGCCCCCTCACCTTTTCAAGTAGAGTGAAAATAAATAATTTTTAAAGTGTAAATAATGTGAAAACTTCAATCTCTACCTAGATTTACTACATTTGCATCATTTCCTGGCTTTTACTGCCACCTGGTGGTAAAAAGGAGCCATGATTCAAAGAAAGAGAAAGTAAACCAATGACCTATAGGGAACGTATTTCTCATTTATTGACAATATTTCATTTTTAACCAGTTTTTACATTTTTTTCACAAAGAGCTCTCATTGCTTTACACCCCAGTTCTATTGGATATATTGGATACAGTTTCATGTTATAAGAACCATATAATGTATAACTGTGGAATGAAGTTTAAATGAAATTTGGAACACATCGATGTTTCTGTACTCTGTATTTTGAGAGGGTTAAACACAGAGCAGGTATGCCCTCGTCTGGCATCTAAACTTGTTTTCCACCTGTGGGAGCTCAGCAGTACTGGAGCCCAGACTTCCAAATCGGGGTACAAACCAGCTTTCTACATCACGGTGGCCCTTCAAGGTGCTCGTGGAAAATGACTGTTTGGTGTGGGTCAAGGCCAGGCCCACCTCCAAGCGAAGCCTTCAGTCCACTCCTGGGGGTGAGTTGTTTCCCCTTCTTTTACGTTCAGCCTACCCTGCAATGCCAGGTGGACAACATGAGCTGCCACAATCTTGAATGTTTCCTTGTGTTGTCTTCTCTCTTCGTTGTCTGTGCTCCAATCACCCTCCATACCCGTAGCACGTGCTCTGTCTTCTGTTTGGTCACAAACGCAAACCTAGTCCCAAGCAGAGAATTCTCCCAGTAATGATGGCGACCATGGCCTCTGGGATTTTTGTATAAAGTTACTACACAATGCAGCTACTTAAGCGGCACGACATAACTGCTATCAATCTGCGCTCTAATTTTGCAGTAACTCAAGAGTGCAGATTCGGAAACCTTCACAGCTCTCTGACCGCCACACTATTTTTCCTTTTACTTTAGTAGTATTCATTTTTATTTTATATTTACTTTACAAAAACTAATGATCCTTCATTATGAATAGGTTGAAAAGCACCACTAATGAGAAAATAGGTAATTCCTCATAGATGATCATTTGATTATCCTGAAGGCAATATGTCAACTGGAGACTCTACAATGTGCTGTCCGTAGCTTACAGGGTAATAAACAACATAATCATTTCATTAAATAAGCAACCATGATTCAGATTCACGGTAAGACCGAATGATTCCAGCTAGAAACTCCCTGGCTGTTTTCTGAGCTTGGCTAAGTCTCTAACACACTGCTGACTTACACAAGCACTTCAGCGTAAATGGGTAAATGTGCTTAGTGACACATGAGTCAAAGTCCTGACTGCTCAAAGCCGCGGCTCCTGCTGCCACCTCTGACGAGACCGCTTTCTCTCACAACTTACGCTTTTAATTCCTCACCCATTCTCCAGGCCCACATGTCCCTTCTGATACAACATGTGTAATCTCTCTGGTTATTATATTATTATATATAATATACTATTATATTATCATACATGCCTTAATTTGCAGGGATTTTTCAATATGCCATATTATCTTTCAGCTTAATAGCAAGACAATGTATTATCATTCTATATATTCCTGATGTCTTGTCTAGAACCTGCAACAGTGACTATTAACTGTAAATAACCCCAAATAAAGCAAAACTAGGTCATTTCCACCTGTCAGTTACTGGCTGTACATCAGCAAAGCAGAGGCTGGGAAGTTATTTGTCTAACAAGCATCTGTTTAATGATTACCCAGCCCTAGAACTAGAAACCAAGGCAAAGGTAATGGGTTAAATCACTGAAGGAGCTTGGCTGGATTCACACAGTCTCTATCCAAACAGATAGAGGTCAGAGAATCTCAGAGCTAAAATGGCCATGGATGTCATCTAAACCGAAAGTCCAGTGTTCCAAAGAACATTTGTAAAGTGTACCAAGCTGTGCAAAAGTACAAGTCAAGAAGAAATGTGAATTTAAAAAGATGTCTAGCCATTATTGCAAAGGCCACATTTTTTTAAAAGATTTCATTTATTTGAAAGGTAGAGTTACAGACAGTGAGAGTGAGATAGAGAGAGAGAGAGAGAAAGGTCTTCCTTCCATTGGTTCACTCCCCAAATGGCCACAATGGCCTGAGCTACGCTGATCCGAAGCCAGGAGCCAGGTACTTCTCCTGGTCTCCCATGGGGTGCAGGGCCCAAGCACCTGGGCCATCCTCCACTGCCCTCCCTGGCCACAGCAGAGAGCTGGACTGGAAGAGGGGCAACCAGGACATGAACCAGCATCCATATGGGATGCCAGCGCCGCAGACAGAGGATTAACCTACTGCACCACAGTGCTAGCCCCAAAGGCCACATTTTTCACAAAAGTAGACTCATATGGTTTGTACACACTTTCAAATATTTAAAAATGACAGTTTGGTTTGTGGTCTGAAATGTTTCTGTAAGATCTCCAACTTATTTCAGCTTCAACTGTAAAGTGTTCCTTCCACAAGTGACTTGAAGGGGAAGTGAGACAGGGCGGCCCTTCACTCCCCTCTCTCAACCAAGGGTGGGGACCCGGCCACGCACAGCGGCACCTGAGACCCCCGCTGCAGGCCATGGGCCACCCCTTCTGATAAAGCACTTCAGGGTCAGTCTCCAGGTGCTTCCTTGTGAGTTTTCTGTTCCACATGAGGCTTCCGAAGAAACCAGAGAACAGAAGCAAGACGCTGGGCCCGACAGAGGTGAGAGTACTGGGGACAGTCTCCGCGCTGCTACGTGGTCTAACTGAACGGGCCGCTGTGGTGCTCCCTGCTTTCAATGTATGCCTGCATTTTCCTTTTCATTCGAATTTAAGGGAAAACTCACATTAGCATTTAGAGATGTATCCTGACCTCATCTGTGCTCTCATATCCATGTGTAGCTGTTGGAATGCCCACTGGGATAGCACAGTGATGTGAACTTAGGCACACGGCACACTCCACAAAAGAACTTTCCACCGCGGGTTCTAGCCCCGGTCGGGGCGCCGGATTCTGTCCCGGTTGCCCCTCTTCCAGGCCAGCTCTCTGCTGTGGCCCGGGAGGGCAGTGGAGGATGGCCCAAGTGCTTGGGCCCTGCACCCCATGGGAGACCAGGAGAAGCACCTGGCTCCTGCCATCGGATCAGGGCGGTGTGCCGGCTGCGGCGGCCATTGGAGGGTGAATCAATGGCAAAGGAAGACCTTTCTCTCTGTCTCTCTCTCTCTCTCTCACTATCCACTCTGCCTGTCAAAAAAAATTTTTTTTTTTCAAAAAAAAAAAAATCCAAAATAATAATGGTTCCTTTTTACAGCCCTCTTTTACAGGAACTAGAAAAGTCCTGGGAAATACAACTGAAGAGTGGAAAAACATAATTTAAATTAGGAAAAACTCCAATGGATTAAAAAATATGTGAAGAGAAGCTCAAGAAAATTACTGATCAGAAAAATGACATAAAATAACTGCCCACTTACTGATAAATTTTAGAGTTGTAGATCACATCAAACATTAGTAGGAAAGTGGGTGGGTGAGTGTTTTATCTCAAGGATACAGACTCATTTAGAGATAATTTTCTAAGTGAAGATAATTATGCATGCACTTCCTGTCCTAGCCATCACACGCTGGCCACATTCCCTGGGGAAGTAGCCACAAGAATCTGAGAGAAGACACTAGGGACAATCTTATTCATTTTGTACTGCAAATTATACTGAATTTAGATGACCTTTACTTGGAGATCCCATGCATAAGATGAGGCATATCCACTATAAACAACTTTGTGGTGTAATAAAGCTATATATGAACTATATATGGCTGATTGTATGTGGGTGCCGGCTCTAGTCCTGGCTGCCCTCTCCCAATCCAGCTCTCTGCTGTGGCCTGGGAAAGCAGTGAAGGATGGCCCAAGTGCTTTGGCCCCTGCACCTGCATGGGAGACCAGGAAGATCCTGGCTTTGGATCAGCATGGTTCCGGCCATTGAGGCTATCTGGGGAGTGAACCAACAGAGGGAAGACCTTTCTCTCTGTCTCTCCCTCTCACTGTCTGTAACTCTACCTCTCAAGTACATAAATAAAATCTTTAAATATATATATGTGTGTGTGTTTGTGTGTGTGTAGGCATATACACTCATACTGACAAGGCACCATTGCCTCACATTAAAAAAACTGGTGTTAAGTGAATATATTAAACATATTTTAAGAAACACATGTTTTCTCTATACATGAATAATGTATGCATATTTTTAAATATATGTACAGAAACAAGGACATATAGTTTTCCAAAGATACATCTGTGTATCAGACACAGAAACATCTATGTGGAAAACTTAAGAAATTTAACTGAAGATCAAAAATGGAGGGAAATAAGCAACTGAAACAGACTGAAATGAGAGAGGGCTTTGCAACAATCAATGATGATCTGAGATGATACACTCCTACATTTAACAAGCTGAAGCACAAAAAAAAAAAAAAAAAAGTAGACTAGGGGCTGGCGCTGTGGCCTAGTGGGTAAAGCCACTACCTGCAGTGCCGGCACCCCATATGGGTGCAAGTTCTAGTCCTGGCTGCTTCACTTCCGATCCAGCTCTCTGCTATGGCCTGGGAAAGCAGTGGAAGATGGCCCAAGTCCTTGGGCCCCTGCACCCAGGTGGGAGACCCGGAAGAAGCTCCTGGCTCCTGGCTTCAGTCGGCACAGTTGCTGCCGTTGCGGCCAACTGGGGAGTGAACCAACAGATGGAAAAACTGTCTCTCTTTCTCTCCCTCTCCTTCTCTCTCTGTGCCACTCTGACTTTCAAATAAATAAATCTTAAAAAAAAAAAAAAAAACAACAGCAGACTAAAGAGATATAAGGTGGATTGAACAAGGATGTATGAAGAATTTCCAAAAATATCATGGAAATGCACGCTAGGGAAATGTGCATGGATTTCACAGTTATCTTGCACCAAAGCAAACACAAATTAATTTGCTATAATATGTTGGAACAGGACCTAGCTCAAGGCACTAAAAGGTTAAGGCATCCGTTTGAAAAGCGCCCTTATCAGAGCGACATGAATTCTCAAATTGAAGCAAAAAACAAACACTAGGTAGTAATCTATACACATGAACTTGACAATTTGAGGTGCAATGACTTTGAACAGCCCTTGTTTCAACTTGTTTTTTCATATTTGTTGAACTCTTTACTTAGTATAGAGTTAATCTTATATGTATGAAGTTAATTGAAAATTCATCTTAGTAAAAAATAAAAATGGGAATAGGAGAGGCAGGAGGAAGAAGGGTGGGTGTGTGGGAGGAAGGGTCGGTAGAGTGGGAAGAATCACTATGTTTCTAAAGTTCTATTTATGAAAGGCATGAAGTTTGTATACCTTAAATAAAAGGTTTCTGGGTAAAAAAGATAAAAATACTGATGTGAAAAAACATTACACTTAGGGTAAATATTGAGTGGAAGAATGGTGAAATCACTGATGTTTTATAAAAAGTTTATAAGGAAAATGTACCCCAAAATAATTAGCTTACAAAGGGATAACTCATTTTTAGAAAGAATGATAAGATAAAGCCTGCAGTGGCCAACCATCCACATCAACTGGGGAGAAAAAATCCGATCTTCTTCTCCCCTAATTGAAGAAGATTGGTGATTGACAGCAGCAGTAACAGAAACACCACAGATACACCAACCGCTTCCTCATACACAATTCTGACTAAAAAAACTGAAGTGGAGCAAATTTCCTGTTTGAGGTTGCCAAAACCGCTGCACCCAGATCAGCTCGCACACAAGAACTGATCTTTCCACAGAAATTTTGAACAAATGGGAGCCACGTCCTGAAACATTCCTTTGAAGATTTGTGAAGCAGATTAAGCCTGACTGTACCTGTACCAGTCTGAAGACAAAGCACGATCAAAGCAGTGGCTACCAAGAGATGGAAGTGGTGCTGTCAAGGCAGAAGTGGACCAGTCAGGAGCACACAGGGAACAGTTTGTTTCAGGATACTCGGAGCATTATGCTTGCTGGCGTTCTGCATGCATGTAGACTAAGGAGCTTGCTACGGGCGTGCTCTGAGCACGTCCTCCAAAGTTTTCCCAGAAAACTTCCCAGGAAAGTTTTGGCAGCGAGTCCTTTCCAACACAATAATGCACTTGCTCACTCTTGTCAAACAAAGCAAATCATTAGTCTTGATTTAGTTCCTAATTTATTTTTGTTTCCTAATATTTTACTTATTATTTAAATAAAGAAAACAAAATGTATGTATTTCATACACATAGTTTTTTTTAAAGATTTATTTTATTTATTTGAAAGTCAGAGTTGCACAGAGAGGGAGAGACAGGAAGAGAGGGCTGCCATCCGCTGGTTCACTCCCCAGATGGCCGCAACGGCCAGAGCTGCGCTGATCCAAAACCAGAAGCCAGGAGCTTCTTCTGGGTCTCCCATGTGGGTGCAGGGGCCCAAGGACTTGGGCCATCTTCTACTGCTTTCCCAGGCCACAGCAGAGAGCTGGATTGGAAGAGGAGCAGCCAGGACTCGAACCGGCACTCATATGGGATGCCGGTTCTTCAGGCCAGGGCTTTAACCCACTGCACCGCAGCGCCAGCCCCTATACACATAGTTTTAATAACATAATGACCCTTCAAGGAATCTTAAAAGGGCATCGATTTTTCTGTAGATAATAAGGTAAAAAAGACTGCAAGGATAAGGCTAGATTCCCAGGACCTTGTTTTTAAGGGTAGACTAAAGGGTTGGTATCATGATTTACAAAACTTGGCAGAGCTCATGCTGAGGAATAAAATTTATATATTTTTATTTTATTTTTAATTCCATTTGCCATGAACTTTTTGAAGTCCCACCTGTATTGCTGCAAAAATTAATTTCAGAATAAGAAAGATGAAGTAGTACTTGGAGGTCAACTAAATCTGGGGTGATTTCCATATTCTGAATTGAATGGGTACATGGTGTTTATTTGGGGGCATAATAAGGGTACTTCAAAAATACTTGTATAAAATATGTATTATGAAAATAACTGCGCATGGATTTCAATTTTTTAACCAAAATAAACTTATCTTTTAATTCGATTTTTCCACAAAATTTGAAGTACCTTCAGAAGAGATTTTATAAGAAAGTTAAGGTCAGCTTTACACAGGGTGAGACTGAGATGTCAACAGCAATACACATAGGAAAATGGCAAGTGGATTGAATTTTAGGATCTGACGACCAGAGAGAGAGGGAAGCATGGAAGGCACATATTTGAGCCATCATTTATGATGATGATTAAGTCACTCAAGAAAAGCACAGAGGTTCTTAAAAGAAGTGGGCCAGAAACACAACCTTAACAGGCACCAAAAAATAAGAGGTGAGCAGAGATGGAGACAGAAAATAAAACCAACAAGTAGCAAAGAAAAGTCACAGAAGGAAAACAGGAGAATGGAAAAATCTGAGTACACTGCTTCAAGGTAATAGTGTCACCACTTGTGAGAGTTAAAGGACTGCATTTCAAGAAATACGGAACTAATTATTTGGGGCCAGCGCCGCGGCTCACTAGGCTAATCCTCTGCCTGTAGCGCCAGCACTCCGGGGTTCTAGTCTGGCTGGGGCTCCGGATTCTGTCCCGGTTGTTCCTCTTCCAGTCCAGCTCTCTGCTGTGGCCCAGGAAGGCAGTGGAGGATGGCCCAAGTGCTTGGGCCCTGCACTCACATGGGAGACCAGGATAAGCACCTGGCTCCTGGCTTCGGATCAGCGCAGTGCGCCAGCCGTAGCGGCCATTTGTGGGGTGAACCAACAGAAGGAAAACCTTTCTCTCTGTCTCTCTCTCACTGTCTAACTCCGCCTGTCGAAGAAGAAGAAGAAGAAGAGGAAGAAGAGGAAGAAGAGGAAGAAGAGGAAGAAGAAGAAGAAGAAGAAGAAGAAGAAGAAGAAGAAGAAGAAGAAGACAACTAATTATTTGGAATTTGCAAAAAGATCAGCTTGGTATCAGGTAACTCAACATATCCAAAAACAGCCAGACTCTCTGCTGGTTGCAAAACTTCGCAATGACTATTCAATTATTTACCAAAAATACTGTTTTCTTTAGAATCAACTGCAAATAAGAGAAAATCCAAATCAAAAAGTTTTAAAATAAAGATATGCATGTACAATCTCACACAACATGAAGGCTTTAAACGAAAGATTGGCTAATCCAGTGTCTCAGCATCACGAAGGACCCAGACACTTTTGACTTTCAGCCACGCTATCCTCTACGTGGCGACTTAGGATCTTACGTTGCTGCTATTCCAGTTAGTTCCAAGACAGCTCAGCAGTGTGTCATCACATGCAAGGTGGGGGGAATTACAAGAAAAAACAGTAGTACCCATACCCCTATGTATTTTTTAATCATTAAGGGAAAATCTCCAAAGTTCTCAATTTTTCGTTTGTCTCATTAATCAAATGACATCATGCAGTCACATTTAATCCAAGTGCTGTGAAGAAAAATGAGGTAACCAGGGTTGCTTTAGATCATTCACGGACCACTGAAAGCGCCTCTCCTACACTGAAGGACCATACGCACCACCTAGTGCAAGGACGTCTCAGCCTGGCCTCCGAGGCACCTGGAAGTAGACCGTGTCTAGAAACCTACTGGTATTGTCCACAAACTGTGGGAGACACGGCTTGCTACGGCCTTAACTGTCAGACAAGCAGAATGTCTGCAAAACCTGAGACTTTATCTTACTTAGGGGCTGCCAAATGTTTCCAAAGACATATGCTAACAATGTATTTGTTGTATGACTGGAATTCAAATTTAATATCTTCTTCATGTTGCTTAATCTGGCCACCCTATTTGTATATGAGAAAAACTTACATTACAGTGGCCTTTGCAGAGAACATTTCTGGAATTAAATTAAGGTGTTTGAGGTCAAAGTTCATCAAACAGTACTTGGTAAATAAAAACAAATATAAACTGAGTCAATTTATTGCATTTAGCAATGTTTGGCCAGTGCTTGCTTCAAATTAAATTGGGTTTATTTTTATTCTTTTCACCTAAGGTGAAATTGCGGATTCTGGGTGATAGTTTTACACTTAGTAATCTGTATTTAAGAACCTGGCCGGCCGGCATCGTGGCTCACTAGGCTAATCCTCTGCTTCCGGCGCCGGCACCCCGGGTTCTAGTCCCAGTCAGGGCGCCAGATTCGGTCCCGGTTGCCCCTCTTCCAGGCCAGCTCTCTGCTGTGGCCCGGGAGTGCAGTGGAGGATGGCCCAAGTGGTTGGGCCCTGCACCCCATGGGAGACCAGGATAGGTACCTGGCCTTCAGATCAGTGCAGTGCACCGGCCATGGTGGCCATTGGAGGGTGAACCAACAGCAAAAGGAAGACCTTTCTCTCTGTCTGTCTCTCTCACTATCCACTCTGCCTGTCAAAAAAAAAAAAAAAAAAGAACCTGGCCCACAGCAGACAAAGGGACAAGATATAATCTCAGGCTTAGGGCCTAAATCAAAGCCATAGACTGCTTCTTCTGAAATGTCCAGAACCAGTTTACACACGTGTTCTAGCTCTGCATTTCCCAAAACTGGTTGTACAACACACTTACCCAACAGTGCTCCATTTTATATGAATTTCTTACTAAGACAAAATGTACATAACATAAAAATTGTCATTTTGAAGTCCATAACTTGATGGAAATAAGTATAAAGATATCGTTGTACAAACACTTAAGTACATCCATCATTTAGCTCGAGAATTTTTTCATCTTCCCACGCTGAAACTCTATACTTTCCTGTCTGGCCCACAGCTCCTGGCCACTCTTAGTTATTTTTAGCAGTACATTTCCCGAGTGCTGCCCTATTGAATCAGAAATTCAGGGTGGGGGCCAGCACTGTGGCATAGCAGGCTAAGCCTCTGGCTGTGGTGCCAGCACCCCATTTGGGCACCGGTTTGAGTCCCACGTGCTCCTCTTCTGATCCAGTTCTCTGCTGAAGGCCTGGGAAGGCAGCAGAAGATGGCCCAAATGCTTGGGTCCCTCTACCCATGTGGGAGACCTGAAAGAAGCTCTTAGCTCCTGACTTTGGTCTGGCCCAGCTCTGGTTGTTGCAGCCATTTGGGGAGTGAACCAGCAGATGGGAGACCTTTCTTTCTGTTTATAGCTCTAGCTCTCAAATAAATAGAAAGAAGAAAGAAAGGAAGGGAGGAAGAAGGGGAGGGGAGGGGAGAAAAGTCAGGTATTTAAGGAGGAGAGGAGAGGAGAGGAGAGGAGAGGAGAGGAGAGGAGAGGAGAGGAGAGGAGAGGAGAGGAGAGAGGAGAGGAGAGAGGAAAGTCAGGGTGGGTATTTAAGAACTTCAGATCGGAAGGTTTTTAAGATTTAAGAGCACATTTCTAAAGTCGCCACTGCATCCCATGCTGCACATCCACACTCAAAGAACATTCATTTTCTGTACTGACATTTTACTATAGCATCTGAGATAGTGAGGTCTTAAGATTGCCATATGAAGCCGGCACTGTGGCGCAGTGGGTTGACGCCTGGGGTGCCGGCACCCCATATGGGTGCTGGCTCAGGTCCCGGCTGCTCCTCTTCCGATCCAGCTCTCTGCTATGGCCTGGGAAAGCAGTAGAAGATGGCCCAAGTGCTTGGGCCCCTGCACCTGTGTGGGAGACCTGGAGGAGGCTCCTGGCTCCTGGCTTCAGATTGGCACAACTCCGGCTGTTGTGGCCAATTAGGGAGTGAACCATCGGATGGAAGACCTCTCTCTCTTTCTCTCTCTGCCTCTCTTCTCTCTGTGTAACTCTTTCAAATAAACTAATAAATCTTTAAAAAAAAAAAAAAGATTGCCATGTATGCTACTGCTTTGATCATTGTCTTTGGTGAAAGCTGGATTTGTCTACAGTCTCTGTTGTCCCAGTGGTTGATCTCCCTCCAGTACACTTCCAGTATTTAAATGCCGCCTGTGTATCTGATGACTGGGATAGGGGGAAAATAACAGCTAGACAGCCTCGCATTCAAGTGGCTATAAAGCTCTTTGATTAGAGGTAGGATTATGATAGTTCACAAATAATTACCACATGAGTTAGGATTTTTAAAGGTAGCACAGGCTTCTAATTCCTGGTCTCACGTGTAAAAAACTTGGAAGTCGTCACTCTGTCCCAATAAATGAAGAGGATCTGAACAAAGAAAAATCACCAATTAGACCCATAAAAGCAGTGAAGTCACAGGGCAAACTGCTGCCTTCCAAACGCGAGTCCCAATTTACAGGAGCCGAAATCAACAAGCTGAACCCTCTGTGTGGGAGCCGGTGCAGGGGCAGAACAATCTGAACTGTAATTGGACAACTATTGGAGGCTGAGTGTGGACAAACTCAAGGGACGGCCACTCACCAGGGAGAAGAGCCCATGCTTTTCTGAGTTTTAATTCCAGGAGCTTGGCCTTGCCCTCAGTTATTCTTGGAGAAAAATTTGGCAGGAGAATGAATGGTGGCCATTGTAAAATATACCAAAGCCTTCTCTCTCTCTCAGCAAGGTCTGCCCTCAGGAGAAACTCTTAACCAGACCTTAACCTGCCAGCATTTTATCAGAGCCTAACTGGCCTCAGGGAAGAGAAATATCCCCAAATCCCGCCAGTTCTGGCCTTCCACAGGAAGAAAGAAAATACCACTTCCATGCCCTATAGCTTTTCATTTCAGAAAAGATAAATATACAACTTCAGCTGGCTCCAGTCATCCCACCCAAGCTGGAAGACAAGGAAAGCAAAAAAATAGAAAAAATAATAAATGTGATATGTTGATCCAACTACATCAATAATCAATTTGAACTGAAACAGTCTAAACATCTAAAAATAAAACTCTACTGTTGTCTGTAAGTAACCAGCTTTAAATATAAAGACACATATAGATTAAAAGTAAATGGATGGAGAAAGATATACCATGCTAACATTAATTGAAAGAATACAGGAGTAGCTGTATTAATTGCAGACACAGACAACTTAATGGCAAAGAAAGTTATAAGGTATAAAGAGAAGCATTGTATGGTAATAAAGAGGCCAATTCTATGGGAAATCATGACAATCTTTGATGATTATGTGTCTAAAAAGACAGTGTCAACTCTATGAAATAAAAATTGATAGGACCAGAAGGAGAAATAGATGAGTCCACTATTATAATTGGAATTGGAGAATTCAACAGAAATCATTCAAAAATGGAAAACTGAAGTAGCCCCATATGGATTCTTCTCAAGTTCACCTAGAACATTCACCAAGATGTGTCACCTTCTGAACCACAGAACGAAACACTTAAGTCACAGGAATCATAAACTTTCAGCTGTCAGACCACAATGAAATTAAACTTGAAGTCAATACCAGAAAGATAATCATCTCAAACACTTGGAGATTAATCAACACAACACTAAGTGGCAACTAAGAGTTGTCAAATAAATCTTAGGGAAAAGTTAAAAATATTCTGAGCTAAATGAAAATGAAAACATATCAAAATTTGTAGAATGCACCAAAAGCAGTGGTCAGAGGGAAATGTACAGCACTTAATACATATGGTAGAAGAGAGATAAATTTAACCGTTCAAGTTACCCCTACAACTTAGGAAAATAAGAGCAAATAAAACCCAAATATTGAGAAGAAATAATAAAATTTTTACAGCAGAAATCAATGAAATTGAAAACAGCAAATCAATAATCAACAAAACCATAAGGTGGTTCTTCAAAAAGACCAGTAAAATTGGTAGGAGACTCCCAGACTAATGAGAAAGAACTGAGAGAAGACACAGATCACCACACTAATGTAAGAAATGAAGGAGGGGACATATCTACGGATCTCATGGACAGTAAAAGGATACCGACGAGCACATGAACAACTCTATGCCCACAGGTCTGAGCACTCAGATGAGAAGAACTAACTCCTTAAAAGACACAGTCTGCTAACACTCACACAAGAAGAAACAGACCATCCGAAACTGTTTCTATCAACAAAGTAGAATCAATAACTGATAATACTTCAATACAGAAATCATCAGGCATAAATGGTTTCACTAGTGAATTCCGGAGAATCGTTTAGAAAAAATATGTA